>NC_141900.1:86962757-88277299 GCF_057802395.1 Ceratotherium simum simum
ATGGTAAAAACAGTCCATTTTATGAGGAAGAGTAATTTAATTACAAATCACAAACCACTCTGCATTTCTATTTGTTTTGCATTTTCATAACCACACAACTTTGTTTTAAAGATTTATCAAGCCATGCAACGTCTCTGCAGACAGGATTAGCATAAAAAACAAACAAGCAAAACTGGAAGACAGGGGCCAAGTGTTGGAATTAGGCTGGTGTCATAGAATCTTCTGTAGAGGTGATGAAGCCTCTTAATTATTTTCTAAAAGTTATTAAACACATTTTCTATAACTCTACAGAGACATGAAACTTTCTAACACAAAGGAAAAGTTCAGTTTCTGTTGACAAGATTAGGTCTTTATGCATTTCATCCCATTTTTATATTAAATCTGATTTTTTTAACATCGTTAAACAATTTGTATTCTTCAGCTCCCTTCCGTTTCCTGACAGGTTAAATTACAGCCTCTTGTCCAGGAGCCGTTCCCACCTAGTTTCAGCAGGTCCCCCATGGGGACACCGTCCTCAGACCTGTCTTCTATCTGTACCCCTCCTGCTTCCCAGTGGGAACAAGGGCATTGAACCGGGGCCGTCTGGCTACACGTGCTCCTGGCTGCCCCACGTAAAAAGCCTTGTCTGTGCCATTGCCATTTAATTAATGGCCAAGTTTTTGGACCATTTAAAAAAAAAGAGAGAGATTTTCTTTTCTCATTGATAATCAATTTCAATCTCTTACTATCTCTAACAAGCAAGCCAGCACGCTAGATATAGAAAGAGAGATAGAAAAGATAAAAGAAGCAATTAGCCATTTAACAAACTTCATATCCTACTTCCCAGTGAAGGGGAAAAAAACCTTGGCATTTGCCAGATATTGAGTGTCTAATAACGTTAGCAAGAAAAAACACGTAGGAGAGACTGACTAACAAAGAAACAAACAGAACTTACTTTGTTTTCCAGCACAGTAAAGCAGGTCGGGAATGAGATGAGGGTAATTCCTTCCTCAAGGCCCCTGCTTTCACTTTAAAAGCTGTGTTTATGCTTACATCCCGATTTGCTGTGGAACTCCGAAACGCCTGCTCTTCTCAGGACGCCCCAAGTTCACAGTTCATCTCAGAAGCACCACGGACCAGGAATCCCCAGGACAGACCGAGGCGACCTCTGGGCGCCACGTGGCACCACTGCTGTTGTTACCACACACACACCCGGGACACCCACTTGTTCCCTCAGGAACCAGGCCACCAGGAGATAACTGCTCAGATGAGTGCCCAGAGACTCGAGCCTCTGGCATTCTCGGGTTCAAGGTTGGAAAACGCATTAAGACGAGAACCACGCAGTCAGCAGGATTCTGCGCCATTAACTTTCTCATACTTAAATGCCTGCCTAAGTAAGAGAAAAAGGTACACAATTAGAAAGAATATTTTACCGGTGACTGTGATTGGCATCTGCCATGTACTGGGTCATATTTTGCTCTCTCAAACAGTATTTAAGAATCCTAGATCAGAAGTATTTTCATTTCTTCTGTGAAAACTATAGAAAATCAATAAAAAACAGGGAAAAAGTACGATTCTGCTTAAAAATGTAATCCTCACTAAATCTCATCTGGTTAATTTTTTTAAATCCAAAAAATAAAAAAAAATACAAATTTGATGTTTGCTTTGAAAAATTACTTCATCCATGTACTGTCCAGCTCATAAAAACAAACCTTCTTCCAGCAAAATGGGACACTTTGACCTTGTTTACTGCAGTGTTTTGAAACCGCTGTCTCGTAACTCCTGACATCACTGGACGTGCATTAGCACCTCTACTGCTGTTGGCTGCACACGCTGCTACCCCGACTGTCTTAAATCGCCCCGGTTGAACAAATCCTCCACAGAACAGTAAGGATGCTGGCATGAGCATTAAACCACAGAACTCACGTGATACCTTTCATAAGTGCCACATCGCTCTGATCACTTTTACAAGAAAACAAAAGCATCGAACATCTGATACTTTTTTTAAGTCTCAGCATCCAGACCTAGTACAGACCATTCTTTCTCCTGACCCTCTCCCTGCCCAAGAGAAGGGCATCCTTTCTCACCAATAGCCATATTGGCAAGAATTTCTGCCACACAGCTTTACTAACAGAAGATCCTGACCTACTTTCTCCCAATAAAAAATTCCCGAAAACTTTCCTAGAAGATCATTTATTTTAGTATGCTTTAGAGTTTCAAAGAGTACTGCATTTTTAATGTTGATACAGTCAGATTTATCCACTTTTCTTTCTTTTGTGGAATATGCTTTTGGTGTTCTGAGTGCTGCATTTTTAAAGAACTAATATTCTCCTGTAAGTCTGACATATTTCCCTTCCGTGTTCCTCAGTTCTTATTCCAGATATATCAGAATCAAAGCAAAGGATAGTTGTAACCTCTGGAGGCAAGTCACAATTAAATTTTGGGGAACATCTCCCATAAGCCCTCTCTTAAAATAAAACGAAATTCTGGCCCTACAATGGTAGTGCAATTTTACAGAGAAGTAAATTAAAAACCCAGGTCTAACCTCTATGAAATCAATTGACAACATTCTTGTTCCTTTCCTGAAACAACTTACAAAAAACATCAAGTCCTTGAACTATAGTCACCAAGAAATAAAGAACACGAGATACATATTTGAGCAATTATGGCCCTTGTCTGTCAGAGAGGAGTAAAAAGAAAAACATCCAGAGTTAATAAAATTAATTAACTCTAGCTAAAGAACTACTAAAAAGACCCTCCAAATATCATGCTGTTACTATGACAACTTCAAAACTGCTTTGAGAGACTGTGAGGGAGTTTAAGATCCACGATAAACCAAGTGTCATGCAGCCTACTAGAAATTACTTTCATTAATATCAGGCAGCAGAAAGGCTAAATGGCCATTTACGATTCTGAAGTTTCAAATTGTTACCTTTGGAGAGATGCTGTGTTCTTCATTGACATCATGAAAAGAGTAATAAGTAAATGAACAGCTCTCTCAGTCATCGGAACCATTTTGATTTCAGTGCGGCAACTATACCACTCCCACAGACTATCTAGTTGGTACATTATTTTTATAATGAAAGCAAAGTCTAATTCAATCTGAAAAGGAAGGGACAAAAAAATCCTTAACAGTCTCTTGTTTCCAAATACAAACAGGCAAGCACACACTGCAATTTTTTAGATATTGATAATGAAACAGAAAAAGAAAACAGCATTTTTCCTTTAAAATTCCTGCTCTTAGGTATTTAGACTGATTTACATTTTACGTAATCTTGATGGCTCAATCAGGAAGTGAACATTTTAAGTGCGTGTGCTATGGACGGGAGGAATCACGTGACCCACAGCAAGGAAAATTAAGCAGTAGACGAGCACACTAAGAAAAATAAACTTAACAGGGGTTTAAAGATACCGTCTTTGGGATTTACCGAGCCATGAATATACTATGGCTTTTGAGAAATAAAAATTTGTCTGGAAGCCTTGAAAATAAGCCCTCAAGACATTTTTAAAAATATTACAAGATCAAAGCAACGCATAGTGAGAAATGAAAGTTTAATTAATAAAGGAACTGTTTCTCTGAAGATTATATCCATTCAAAGTTTATGTTAAAGGCTATTTTTCAAAGTTATTTGAAGATCAGGCAATACGTAAGTGTAATCAAACAAAACATCGGTTGCAGCTATATATAAATACTCATACTTTATTTAATATACAGTGCTGTGTGTTCCTGGAGCATAAAAAAGAAAACTGTTTAGATTTATCCAGACTCCACACAAGTTCTGTAGATTTCAAGTGGTCACTGTATTTTATTACAGCAAATACATTCTCAAGAGGAAAATGTCAATGTCATAGAAATTTTCATCTGAGGTATCTAAGCTTGTAACAGGGTCATCATTAAATAGTATCTGAATTATCCTTGTGTGTTATATAAGTTATGCCACAAATATCAGACCATGTTCACTCACTCTGGAAATCAAAAAGTGGGAGATGAATGTTAAAAACACTTTAATAAGTATAATGGATTGACTGACAGATGTCTTTATTACATAAGAAGTACTTAAAACATATTCTCTGTGCTACTTTTTCTAAAATAGAGTATATTAGTATAAACATATTTGAAATTCAAAAGGTTTGGCCTTGGCTGTTTTGTTTCTAAATGCAATTTTTGTTATTAATATATAAATAAATAATAATTTATTAACACCAATAATAAACAATTAATATGATTGAGAGCAGGTGTTTGTATCTTATGGCTAATACTTTTATCGCTTTAACACTTTACATTTTTCAAAAATGCTTCTCATGGTTTTTTTTCAGCCTTTTAAAAAAATTTATACCACAGCTCTGGGCAAATGGCAGGGCAAGGCCAGTGACTGGAATCAGTTCTGGGTATTTCTTGATTACTAGCTTATCTTTCTTTAATTCTTAGACACAAGGGGTAGTTGGGTGAAAGAAGAAATTATTAGGAGAAACAGGAGCCTTTCAGAAAGGAAGTGTGGGTAGTTAAGAACAGTCAGGAAAGGTAGGAAGCACAAATTCTCCAAGGCAGAGTATTAAATGACACTGTGATCATCTTACTAAACTTGCTATCATACTGGTTGACTGAATTAAGGAAAGATGAACTAGCTACCAAGAAATATCTGCTAACAGATTCACAGCACAACCTAGCTCTGCCACTTGCCTAGACCATAATTTACTGAGAATAAATCTCAGTGAGTATATACCTCAACTCCTAATTCTATAAATCAGGAAATTAGAAAAGTTAGGAGACGTTCCCATGTTACACAGATAGTTGACTGACAGCTGAAACTGGACCCAAGACTGCTGACTCTCCTAGGCTAGGGCTCTTTTTCACTACGTGCAGCCTTACAGCTATAACCTGAGTTCAAGCCGGTCTCCAGTGAGCCAATCTTTGTTGCTTATCCTAGTGGTGGACAACTGAAACAGGGTCAAGACTCGGAGAGGCTCACCCTGGACCATCTAGTCCCTAACTCATAGGCCCTCTGACCCTCATTACTGCTGCTGTCTGTCCCCCACCAGCCTGTACTGAGCATCAGACTTCCTGAGCTGGGAACAGACAGGGCAAGTTCGAGGCTGAGGGGTAAAGCTTCTGAGATGGGACCAGGCCCTCTTCCCGGCTCCTCCCTTCCACAGATATAACACAGTCTCCTCATTTTTTCCAGTGGGAAAATCAAGGCACTAAAATAAGAAAAATCACTTGTTTTGGCTTGCATCACAGCTTTACTGGGATTTTGGACAAACATGAGAACAAGATAATATTCTAGAAAAAATAAAATCAACTCCTACTTTATAACCTTCAACAAAATTAATTCTATGGAGATTAAAGCGTTAAATGGAAAAAAGAAAAAAGAAAACAGAAGAAAATACTTCTGAACTTGAGATAGTAAAATAACTCTTAGCTTTATGAAAGCAATGAAAAAAAGCAACAAAAGGCAAGGTAATCTGAATCCATCTGATTACAGTGAAATGCAAAACCCCTGTATGTCCAAAAGCAGCAGACAAAACTGAAAGGCAAAAAACAAACTAAATACTTGCAATAGGATAATATACTTTATATTACTTATAAATGTAAAAGGTAAAAGGTATTAACAGACTATTCACCCCAAAATATAAAAGGCCAGTTAACATGAAAAAGTGTTGAATTTCACTAGCAAACACCAAGATTTTTTTTTACCAATCAAATTCACAAGGATGGACAACAAAATGCGTAAAGCTAGTGATGAGATAATCACTTCAGAAAATCAGCAGTATCTTTTTATAAACCTTAAAACTGTTCTGACTCATAACATGTCTATAAATACCTCCCGAAGAAACAATCATAGAAACACAGGAAAATAACTGGATGAGGACATACTTACAATCATATAAAATTGGGAATATCCAAAAGTGGAGGGGAGCATGTGATTAAATAAACTATAGTAAATTCATATATTTCAATAACGGTTTTGGACAATACTTAATGATATACTCACAAAATATAATGTTAGGTGAAAATGCTGGATATAAAATTGTATATAAATATGATATCGATGTTGCTAGGTAAGAAAGGAAGTTAGCAAGGAGAGAGAGGGAGGGACTGAAAAATGGCAGGTCAGGGCGGGGGGAGGAGGGTAGAGAAGCTGATCCCAAAGAGAGACTGGAAAAGAATACATTTAAAAAGCTTAAGAAGGGACAGACAGAGAATTTAGATTTTTTGGTACGTCTCTATAATATCGAGATATTTGACATTTTCTCTAAGAAACATTCTTTTGCTAATTGGAAAAATGTTATTTAAGCTAATGAACAGCCTATAAATATTTCTCAGTCATATAAAATAATTAAAATATTTACAAAGAACTTTTAACAAGAGAATGCTTATACTTTATTATTAAGTGCAAAACAATATGATCTTAAATATGTAAAAATTCACATTAAAAAGACCAGAAGAATATACATCAAGGTGTTAACAGTGGCTGCCTTTAGGTAGTGCTATTGTGTGTAATATTTTTTCTATACCTTACAAGTTTTCTATGATTGTCATATATTGTTTTCACGAGAATAAATAAACAACACTATCGTAATTATAGGACTGATACATTAAGAAGACGATACTATTTTTTTTTTTTTTTTTGGTGAGGAAGATCAGCCCTGTGCTAACATCTGCCAATCCTCCTCTTTTTTTTGCTGAGGAAGACTGGCCCTGGGCTAACATCCATGCCCATCTTCCTCCACTTTATATGGGACGCCGCCACAGCATGGCTTGCCAAGTGGTGCGTTGGTGCACGCCCGGGATCCGAACTGGTGAACCCCGGGCCTCCACAGTGGAGCGTGCGCACTTAACTGCTTGCGCCACTGGGCC
The DNA here is from genome assembly GCF_057802395.1 of Ceratotherium simum simum. Lineage (NCBI taxonomy): Eukaryota > Metazoa > Chordata > Mammalia > Perissodactyla > Rhinocerotidae > Ceratotherium > Ceratotherium simum. The sequence continues at coordinate 86,969,596 of NC_141900.1, forward strand.
GGCCCCTAGAAGACGATACTATTAACAGTTAAATTTCAAAATACAGAAGGTCCATAGCCACAAAAATCTGCCCTATTACTAAGGGACTTTTTTTTTTTTTTTTTTTTAATTTAGGAACCACTGGTATGCCTTCAGAAATGAGTAGGAATTGGTGAGTGTGTAGGAGGTGGGAACAAATCCTATTTCTTAATTGTCAGACTTTTCTCCATGTGGCAGGTCTGTGAGGATCATACTGAAGCACGAGGATCTCAACCACAGGACATTATTAGGAAAATGGCAAAGAAGGTTAATGGGGGTGGGGGGATAGTAAATGGACAAAAGAGGAAGGCAGGAGTCCATGAAAACAACAGAAGCATCAAGAGAGAAGGTTGAAGAAATCATTAGATCCAAAATAATTGAAAGAAAGGTCTTAAAGAGATATCTGTATATGTACGCTCATGGAGGCATTATTCATAACAGCCAAAACGTGGAAGCAACCCAAGTGTCTACCAACAGGTAAAGAGATAAACAAAATGTAGAACAGAAATATAATGGACTATTACTCAGCCTTAAAAAGGAAGGAAATTCTGACACATGCTACACCATGGTTGAACCTTCAGGATATTATGCTATGTGAAACAAGCCAGTCACAAAAAGACAAACACCGTATGAATCCTCTTCAAATGAGGTTGCTGAAGTGGTCAAATTCATAGAGACAGAAAGTATAATGGTGGTTGCCAGGGGCTGGGGAGAAGGGGGAAAGAGGAGTTAGTGTTTAATGGGTATGGAATTTCGGTTTTGCAAGATGAAAGAGTTCTGGGGATAGATGATGGTGATGGCTGTTCAACAGTATGAATGTACTTAATACCACTAAACTGTACACATAAAAACAGTTAAGATCGTAAATTTTATATTGTATGTATTTTATCACAATTAAAAAATATATATATATACTGAAAGAAACGAAGGAGGGAGGGAGAGAGGAAGGGAGGAAGGGAAGAAGGCAGGAAGGGAGGAAGGAAGGAAAGAAGTCAGAAGTAGAAGTCCTGAAGAAGGCTTCTGATTTGACATGAAAGAAAGTTTAAAGGATGTCAAGGATGTAGGCATAAAAATAAAATAGACCTTATTTCTGATACTAGATTCTCCAGATAAAATTATAGAAGTCAGCTCAGAAACACAGAAGATCAAAAGTGAAAATAAGAAGGGACATTATGTTTAACTTGAAGAGAACATACCAGACCTCTCTGTGGTTTTCTGAGACCCTCTCATTATAGCCAGCTTGAAAAATTCCCCACAACTAGGAAAGAACCTGCAAGTCCAAACAACAAGATGACATTTTCTCATCAGCCAACAGGAAAAAACCTAACTACGAGGGAAATCCTGGGTGTCCTAAAAATGTACTCTAGCCTTACTGCACACTGTTACCCTAGAACTGAAGAATTCTGGAGCTGGACAAAGGCCCTTAGGTAGAGCTGTTCCAGGGACATATACACCCACAGAGCTTGCCCAGGCTCCCTCCAGTCGTGCTGGATTTAAAGACACACCCCTGGAGCATAGCTACGTTTTATGTTTTATTTTTCAAACGGGCAGTTTATTAAAGGTAAGAAGCATAGCATAAATGGAATATTGTTTCTACAAGTCATTTGATTGATTAGTTCCTTTCAAAAAATATTTATCGAGTACATAGTACATACTATATACTACATACCAGGCACTGGGCGAGGTGCTGGATGGTGAACAGGATGTCACCATCCTTCCCTCATCAAACGAGTAATTATGATTTAAAAGAGGCATAGGGTGCTACTGGTACCCATAAAAGCAGGTTTCAATCTGCTCTAGATAGGTTGAGGTTGGAAACCTGTAAGGAGTGACATTTTTAATAATAATAGTAGTTATTATCATCATTGTAGCTACCTTGATTGACTACTACTATGGGTCAGACAGAGTTTTAAGCACTTTCCATGCACAAATTAATTTAATTTTCACTACAGTCTTATAAAGTAGGATTTTAAAGATGAGGAAACCAAGGCAGAGAGGTCACACAGCTCTTACATAGTAGAGTCACACCAGACCGCATCCTTGTTCAGAATCTGCCTTGAGGGCAACCCAAACTAAGGCAAGACAAGGATGAAATTTAAGGATGAGAGCATTCAGGAAAGAGCTAAGCTGCTCTGAATAAGAAAAAGGAGGTAGACAGAACAGGAGTAGTACAGGTGGGAGGGGCTGGGAAGCACAAACAGTTGAGTGGGGGAAGGATGGGAGGATGAAAGGATGGAAGGATGGGAGGGATAGATAGGAAGCCCATGATCAGGAACTTTTGGAAGGTGGGAGTGACTGACGTCTGGTTGGGATTTTCATTATGCTCTGCTCTGTGGAGTGGGAAATAATTCTCTTCTCCATCTCTCCGTGAATTCTAGTGCTTTGATGACTTGTTTACAAAGAGGGCGAGAACACATACTCCGCAGAGGCCCCAGTCAATGTGGGTACAGGAATAGAAATGGGTAAGAGTTTGGGGTTGGCCCGGTGGCGTAGTGGTTAAGTTCACGTGCTCCGCTTGGGCGGCCCAGGGTTTGCAGGTTCGGATCCCAGGCGCGGACGGACGCACCACTTGTCAAGCCATGCCGTGGCGGCATCCCATATAAAGTAGAGGAAGATGGGCATGGATGTTAGCCCAGGGCCAATCTTCCTCAGCAAAAAGAGGAGGACTGGCAATGGATGTTAGCTCAGGGCTAATCTTCCTCACCAAAAAAAAAAAAAAAGAAAGAAAAGAAATGGCTAAGAGTTTAAGCAGAGAAGTGACATGACGAGGGTGCTTTTTAGAAGCATCACTGTGAATGCAGTCAGGAGAACGGATTAGGGAAGAAAACCAATAGTAGAGAGAGGGTTGCCAATGCATCAGTTTAGGTAAAAGGTGATGGTAACCAAGAAGGACACACGGGAGACAGACAAAGTCGATGGATTTGAGAACTGTAGATGTGTAAGGTTTTGACCAGATGTGGTTTCTTTGTGCATGTGGAAGATGAGGAGAGAGAAGGGCCAATAAGTCAACAGGTTTCAAGTTTGGGTAACTTGGATCAGTGTGGAATCTGTTGGAGATGAGGTGCCAGGAAGATATCGAAGTGGAAATGTCCAGTTGGCATCTGAATACAAAGCACGGAGCTTAGAGATGGACAGAAAGAACCCGTGAAGTGCAACAGGGAGAAAATCCAGAGAGACAGGGCGGGGTCTAGGAGGCCAGAGAGGAGAGTACATCAAACACAGTCACCGCTGAGAGGTCATGGAAGACAAGAATCCAAATATATCTGACAAATGTGGCAACAGAAGGACAGCAAGGCAACTACCAGCCTTGGCCAGAGCAGTGTCAGTTTGGTCACATGTGCAACAGCCAGATTGGTGTAGCCCGAAGAGGGGGCAGGAGTGAGGAAACGGATGCAGCAAATACAGACAATTCTTCCAAGAAGTTTGGCCCTGGTGGGAGAAGTCAGTGGAGAAGTAACCGAAAGGCAAGGCAATATCGAAGGCCTGTGTTTTTTTTTTAATTGTTAAGACTTGAGTAGGTTTAAATGCTCACAGGAAAAAGTCAATGGCGAATAGTGGGTATAAGGTCAGAGAGAAAGAGTCTCCAAGAAGGTGAGAGCGGATGGGATTCACAGCCTTGGACATGAGGAAGCACTCCTCCTTCCACTGAAACAGGAGGCAAAGAAAACAAGGCAGGTGCAGACGAAGTGTGTCGATTTAGGGCAAGAACCTGAGAGAGTTCACCTTGTGGCTTCTATTTTCTCTGTGACATAGGAGGGGTGGCCAGCTACAGAGAATAAAAAGTGAGGTGGAGGAGTGAGGTGGAGGAGTAAGGTGGAGGAGGGAGAATGAGTCACATGTACAGAGCTGCTGGGAGACGAGAGGGGACTGGGATAGCAGGGAGCAGCCACCACATAGTAGAAAGTTACCCTGTCAAATGTGTTTCTCCCATTTGTCAAATCATGAGAGCCACATGCCACTCTGTACATCTGTGGCTTTAACCAAACAACACTGAGAACATGAACAAAAACTCGATTGCTCTAAGCAGACCTCATGACCAGTCTCATCTTCAATGCAGTAAGATCAGGTAAGTCAGCTGTAATAATATCAATTTTCCTTAGGCCTTAACTGCATATGTAGAGCAAAGAAAAATGCTTCACATAGATTATGATGGCCATCCTGCGACCATGTGTAGAAAGCTCACTCTTCATTCTATAGTCAAACTCACGTTGTATATGTAACCAAAAAAGCATATTTCAACTGGAATTACATCATTAGTAGAGCATGAACAACCTTCACGTTTGGTCTGAGCTGGATTTTGCTTTCTGATATTGTCCAGCCTGCTAACTGTGCACGCAGGATTACAGAGGGTCAGATACGTCCCTCCTTCCAAAGGCGTGTGGGGAAGCACGGGTGGGGGAAAACGCCTGTCACAGTCACTTCTCCCAGATTCGGCTCCTGTTCCTGCTCTGGCCAGGAAATTGCTAGAGAAAGCAAAAACAGGGGCCAGGAGCTGAGCGCAACCGTACAAGTCCAAACACAGGCGAGGGAAGCTGGTATTTCCAGGGAGTGGATGTTGTGTTTCACTTGAGCTAACTGAGCAAAGTGGGAGGAGAGGAAGGTGTGAATTTTGGGACTATCTTTCCCTGTAAAGTCTTTTCATTGAGACAAAAGTAATTCTAGTCATTAATCTGAAGCACCTCTGGTATTTTCAGGAAATGCATCTCCCAAGGAGCTCAAAAGAAAAATCTTTAATTCTATATCCTTTTGGGAGAGAATGAGAACTAATAGTCAAACCTGACCAATTCAACCAACCCCAGAATAGTGAGGGATCTGAATCATAGGAAAGTGTGATTTACGTTTGCTTTTTAATTTCTTCTTTTAAAAAAAATTCCTTTTTTGTGTGCTTTTATTATAAAAGTAATATGATATTACTACAGGCCAACAGTTACACAGTGTTCACTATGATAACCCAGGCACAGCTCTTTGGCCTTTTGTGTCCTTAAACTTGAGGCAGGTGCTCTGATTCTCTGGTTTGTAGGGAGACGCACAGAGGGGCTCACTCCCATGTCGTGGGGACCAGTAGAGTTGCTGTCTGGACCCAGGCTGTCCAGCGTTGGAGCCCTGAGCTCAACCACCTCACTGCACTGCCACACCATGAAAACACGAATTCTAAAATTTAGGGTCTCAAAAAGAGATCATTACCATTTATTCTACCCCTCTAACAGAATAATTTTGGTGTTTCCTACTCTATTCAACCTTCAGTTTTCAAATCAAGAAATATTTTAAAAGAAAATGGTTTTTTACTACATTCAAGTAAAAATGCCAAGTAAAACTGTTTACAAGAACCTTTCTGAGTAGAGATTCTACTCATGGATAAGACTTGTTTAAAGTCAGCAGAGGGGCCCGCCCCGTGGCTTAGCGGTTAAGTGCGCGTGCTCCGCTACTGGCTGCCCGGGTTCGGATCCCGGGCGCGCACCGACGCACCGCTTCTCCGGCCATTGCTGAGGCCGCATCCCACATACAGCAACTAGAAGGATGTGCGACTACGACATACAACTATCTACTGGGGCTTTGGCGGAAAAAAAAGGAGGAGGATTGGCAATAGATGTTAGCTCAGAGCCGGTCTTCCTCAGCAAAAAGAGGAGGATTAGCATGGATGTTAGCTCAGGGCTGATCTTCCTCACAAAAAAATAAATAAATAAATAAATAAATAAAAGTATTATGATGCTTATAAAATAAATAAATAAAGTCAGCAGATCTATTTTTGCATACAATAGGCACAAGTTACTAAAACAATTTTTCTTCACAAGCTTCTTTACATTGTGAAAAATTTCCTTAAGAGTAGTATTTTTTTGTCTGACCCACATTTAATTATAATGAGCTCCAAATCAGTCATTTTGAATTTCATGCATATTCAAGTTTTCAAATAAGAAAACTTAAGTTCAAATATTTAGTTCTCTTGAAGTTGCCTGCAGGCTCAGGCTGGATCTCACAGATTTGATGGTATATTTCTGTGCAGATAAGAACATTACATTTAATGTCGGAATGCTGGAACTTCTGTAGGCCTCAGCTGGGTTAGCTTTATAAAATAAGCAAAAAATGGCCCCCACACAGCTTTTGTCAGTGACCTGTGACACAAATGTTCCGTGATATACAAGTTCAAGACTGCCAGTCACTTGAGGATTATTAATAGGTTGACCAATGTGAACTGTTATTTCCCAGCTTTAGTGCATGCCACATGTGGTCTATACAAACATTCTTTAGGTTTCTCTGAAACAGACCCACACATATATGGACAACTGATTTTCAACAAAGGCACCAAAGCAATTCAATGAGGGAGGGAAAGTCTTTTCAACAAATCATGCTGGAACAACTGGAAAAACATATGTAAAAAAAGGAATCTTGATCTCTACCTGATACACAAAAATTAATTTGAGATGGATCACAGACCAAAGCATAAAAGCTAAAACTATAATGCTTCTAAAAGAAAACACAGAAGGACATCTTCACAACCTTCAGGAGGCAGATTACTTAGAAAACAAAAAGTACTGATAGTATAGGGGGAAATTTTGATTAATTAAGTTACTTTGAAATTAAAACCTTCTGTTCATCAAAAGACATTTTTAAGAAAATGAAAGGTAAGCCATAGACTGGAAGAATATATTTGCATTACAAATTTCTGACAGAAGAATTTTATCCAGAATATATATATATATATAAAAAAAAACTCCTACCAATCAATAATAATAAGACAAAAGATCCAATTTAAAAATGGTCAAAAGAAAAATAAAAAGAGTAAAAGACTGAACAGATACTTCAAAAAGGAAGAGATACAAATGGCCAATAAGAACATGTTAGTCAACAAGGAAATGCAAATTAAAAATCACAATGAGGGGGCTGGCTGGGTGGCGTAGTGGTTAAGTTTGCGTGCTCCACTTCGGCAGCCTGGGGTTTCCAGGTTCAAGTCCCAGGCGGGGACTTACGCACTGCTCATCAAGCCATGCTGTGGCGGCATCCCACATACAAAATAGGGGAAGATGGGCACAGATGTCAGCTCTGAGCTAATATTCCTCAGCAAAAAGAGGAAAATTGGCAATGGATGTTAGGTCAGAGCCAGTCTTCCCCACACACACACACACACACACACACACACACACAATCACAATGAGATACCATTTCATATCCAGCAGAATGGCTAAAATTAGGAAAACCAACAATATACAAATGTTGAGAAGGAACTGGAGCACCTGGAACTCTCATCCACTGCTGGTTGGAGTGTACAATGGTACAGTTACTTTGGAAGACTGCTTGGAAGTTTCTTATAAAGATAAAAATACACCTACTGTATGGCCCAGTGATTAAGCCTAAAAGGAATAAGGGTGAGAGAGAACTTATTCACAGCAGCCTAATATTCATAACAGCCAAAAAGGTGAAAACAATCCAAATATCTGTCAACAGGAAAATGGATCAACAAATTGGGTCTACTCATATAACAGAATACTACCCAGCAATAAAGGAAGAATGAAGGACCCATACACACAACAACATAAAACTGTTGGGAGACAGAACCCAGACACGAAAGAGTAGACATACTCTATGATTCCATTTATATGAAGTTCAAGAACAGGAAAAAATATTCTACAGTGATAGAAATCAGCAAGTGTTTGCCAGTGGCGGTAGAGGTTGACTGGATGGGGCATGAAAAAATCTGGATGATAGAAATGTTCTGTATCTTAACTTGGTTTGGCTACAGAAGTATACTTAACATCAGTGCATTTCACCACATGTAAATTTTACATCAATTAAAAAGCAAAAAGTAGGGCTCCCTAATTGTCTTGATATCCCCAGGTCCTCCGGAAGAATATAATTTGATTTGCACTCTTCGACCCCGCCAAATGGGGACTGTATCTGAATTACTTTCAAGTGGCTAACTATCATGGCTGTCTCATTTCTTTGAGGACATCCATACAAGGTATTTCCTTCAGAGGAAAAGAAGGAATTTTCTGGTTTCCGTGTCATCCAATAGTAAGAGCCGACCAATATGCCAGGTCCCAGAACCAGGGTAGGGGTTTTCTAAATTCTCACAGGCACACAGTGTCCTTTTTAGGTCCATCATTTTTCAGTAGACCACTGACAACCTGCACTCAACACATTCCTCACCTCCAGCAGGTTATGGGGATGGATGGGAGAAAGTGGGTTTGGGAAGAAGGTCACCTGGAACAGGCTGATGATATTCGTTCTGACCAATACTAGAAATAAAATTATGAGCACATTCTGTTTGCCTGGGAGCTCATATCCTTGAAGGTCAGGACATTTCAGCGCCCTCCACATCTGCTTCCAGGGCACAGACTCAGGGGGCCTGCTCTTTGATCTAGAACTGTCTAGAAGTTTCTAAGCTGGTAAACAATTTACAGGATACAGAGATCAGATACCAAAGGACCTTTACTATCTTTAATTGCCTCTAAGCCACTACACAAGGAATAATTAATATCCAACACTACTACCTCGCAAATTCTAGAGAAAGGTTTGGGACTCCTAATACTAGCCTAGAGATGAGGATGTGCCTGAGAAGATTCTGTTTTAGGTTCAAACATGTTGGGGCAACTGACTTTAATTGTGGAAGACCTCTGGGGAAGATCTCCAGGGATTTTTCACAGGGAAACAGCTATTTTTTCCAAGTAAATAAGGGAACGATAATATTGGAACCATCAATTCAGAGTTTCTTCTGAGACACAAATGGGTACCACTTGTGTCAGGGAAGTTAAAGGACTCATTAGTTAACATCTAATTTTTCCCATCTTTGAAGTATTTACTATACATTTTCAGGAACTACACAACAAATACAAGAAAGGGATGATCAATAAGAATTTGGAGTTTTTTTCACAAGGGAAAGGGAAAAGGAGAAGATGAGATGCTTCTTACAAGAAAGGGGAGAAGAAGTATGAGGATTTATACTAAGGAATAAAAGTTATCGAAATGAAGGAACAGGAGATTCTCTCAGGAACTCTTATGCCAAAAGGCAGAGGAGAAATTAAAAAGTAAGCATACTCCTGGGGCCGGCCTGGTGGCGCAAGTGGTTAAGTGTGCGCGCTCTGCTGCCGCGGTCTGGGGTTCGCCGGTTCGGATCCCGGGCACGCACCGACACACAGCTTGTCAAGCCATGCTGTGGCGGCGTCACATATAAAGTAGAGGAAGATGGGCACAGATGTTAGCCCAGGGCCAGTCTTCCTCAGCAAAAAAAGAGGAGGATTGGCAGATGTTAGCTCAGGGCCCATCTTCCTCACAAAAAAAAAAAAAGTAAGCATATCCACATTTATATTTGTGTTAAGATCAGGAACAGCAACCACTACTTTTATTGATTTTTTTTTTAATGACTAAGTTGGATGTTTTACAAGATGCATCTTTTCTTCTAGCAACAGCTAGAGGAGCCTCTGAGGGGGCTCTATGATTAACGACTACAGCCTCCACAGCTGGGAAGCGTATCTTTGTACAGTAACGTCAGCCCATTGTTTCTTCCCAGCCAAGCTATTCTGAGGGTTAGTTTTCCCAAACCCCAATACCCACTGCAGTTATTGTGCCCCCAACTAATCTATTCCCTGGCTAAATGCCTGGCTAAAGGCATTTCTGATATACTTCTTCAGATATACTTGTGACAAATCAACAAATGAAAGGACTTCCTGTTTATTATGGACTGAATGTTTGTGTCCCCCCAAAATCCATATGTTGAAATCCTAACCCCCAAGGTGATGGTATTAGAAGGTGGGGCCTTTGGGAGGTGATTAGGTCATCAGAGTGGAGTCCTCATGAATGGGATTAGCGCCCTTAAAAAAGAGACCCCAGAGGATCCCTTGACCCTTCAGCCATGTGAGGACACAGCAAGAAGACAGCCATCTATGAAGCAGCCTCCAGAACTGTGAGCAATAAATTTCTGTTGTTTATAAGCCACCCAGTCTATGGTGCTTTGTTGTAGCAGCCTAAACTAAGACATCATTTCAAAATGGTGTTCAGGGCACATGAAAGACCCCACTAAAGTTGTAAAAAAGTATATATATCTACCACAATAAAAAGACTATTATGGGCCTGAGAGATTTCAACAGATGTCTGGAAGCCAGAAAATGATGACGCACTGACCGATGAAGCTGAGCAGAGGCAGCTTACAGCCCAAAAGGTTCTCTGAGAGGGCTGCTACCGAGGAAGGAAGCAACTGACTTACCCAGTGAAATCCCAAAGAGGCTCTAAACTCAGAAAAAGCAAGTATAACACGAGACAGAAATGACAAGAATGGTAGAAAGAAGATTAACTTAGAAGTCTAAATATCAACAATTGTTCCTTCCATGCCTAATTCCTGTCTTTATAAGAAACAATAAACTTTATAGGCCCCCAGGCAAAAACTAAAAGTTTAAAAAAGAGAGATGATTCTCTAAACAAATTAAACAAAATGTCTGGTGAGGACTAAACAGTGAGTGTGGTTCTGAGAACCCCAACATCAAACCCTCTTCACTCAGACACTTAGCGGCTCCCCAACACGAGGGCTGGCTCTGCGCCACCAGAGGGAAGCCTGCCAGTGGCAAGATGCACCCACACATACAGAACCCCAGTCAGCCTTAATGCCACCTCATCTTTACATGAATGAACAGTCAAGGATAAACATACATTTTTAAAAAGCCCGCAACACGAAAGCAGAAAACCGAGATAAACGACAGAAAGACCCTGGAAGAACCAGAAAATTCAAGGAAGTGAAGATATTCTATAAAGAAGTCAAAAAACAACTTTTATTCGTGTCCCTAGAGATATCTGAGAAGTGATAATCACATTCACATAACAACAGCAGCAACAACAACGACCCCACAAGAAATAACAATCCAAGGAAAAGGTCTACGGAATTAAAAACGTGAGCCCCAACAACAAGTATTAGTGACTACTACATGTGCCTGGGGGCCCTAACCGCACAGCTGTGATTCTGATGATTTAATTCTATAACACAGACAATACCTTACCTAAGATGTGCTCTATTTACAGCACAGTCAGAAGTTTAAAATGGCACATGTAGAACATGTTCATGGTAAGGAGACAGGGACACAATGCCCCACTGTGCATGAAAACCTGAGTCTGATTTTAGTTCCTCTGCTAGCTTGCAGGAATACCTGTAAGCCTCTCTCGACACCTCTGTCCCTTCCTACAGGAAGGGAGAAACCAAAGCTTGTGTTTTTAGAGTGACATAATGAAGACTCCTGGAAAGTATTAATAAGGAAGAACTAGCTTAATGTGAAGACTTTAAGACACTAAAACATATTAATGAGGTACATGTGAAATCTTCCCTGGAGAACTTCACAAAAAAGATAAACATCCCTCCCGTCTGGGTGATTTGCATACTGTCCCTCCTGAAAGTAGAGAGTGGGATTGGATCATTGGTTCAAAACCTACTATTCCCAAAGCCCTCTTTTCAGAAAATCAAAAATTCTGTAATGCTCTATTTACTATTCTGAAACAAAATTCCCTGATAAATATTAACTAGTACATATCGTTTTTAAAACATCAATACCCTAAATGTAATATGAAAGAGAAACTAAAAGAAAAACAATTTACAATAAAAATACTACATATTTCAATATGTGAATAATTTTCAGGTCCAAGCAACTATGTAATGAAATAGATGCTTACCACTTACTTATAAAGTACATGCTTGGATTGTGATTAGTCAAATCAGGAGCCTTCCATATTAAAAGTACAGGAAAACAAAAGAAAAGAGGTATAGGTGGACAACAGAACGAAAATGAGTATATATTCTGTGTATATTAAAAGTATGCAAAAGCTATCTTGTGTTTTTATGTAAAACAGAGTTAGTTCTAGGCTCGGATAATTATAAACTGATTTTCGCCACATGAATATCCAATAGGACAGTTGAAAGTCACGAAGGATACAGGGCAATTCTTTCTGTTTTTTCCACTGGGGGACATCTAAAATCTCTGTCTCCCACCCATTAAACACTCTTCATTGTAGAACCAAACATGCTCTCTAATTTCTACTATGTCCCCTAGGGGGCAGTACTGTTCCCGTGATAACCTCTGGCTAGATGACCCACGGGAGTTTCCTTCTAGCCTTCATATGCTATCACACTGAGATTCAAATCCTGAAGGACAAATCAACATATCTAAGCAACATATCTAAAAAACATATTAACTTAATATGGAAAATGACTATCAAGAAATTAATATAGTTTAGGCTTACACCATTAACTATAGCCATATTCAATATTATTTCTTCTTTCTGAATTCAAGATAACTGGTTACCACTCCACACAGAATATGGAGTGAAAAGCTGTGTCTTTGTGACATTTATTAAAACAGCACAAAGTGATTCTGATTTTAGAATTTTTAACGTTCAAATCTGGTTAATTAATGATAAAAAGGGAATTTTTCATAGAACTCGACAACTCTCATTTCCTCAAAACAAGAATTGATGCATTCTTTCACATGTGGTCATTACAGGAAGGAGGGGGAGCCATTTACTGTAAAGGCCTTTCTGATGCAATTCTACCACCTCTTTCAAAGAGAGAATTCATCCAAGACGCCTTAGTCAGTTCTTCAAGAAAAATGCCACTGCGCTGAATATACACAGATTAAACCACATGCCTGAAGAGAAGCGGAGCTGATCCCACCACCAGAAAACAGGAGACAGGAGTGGCAGAGGCGGAGAGCTCATGTCAGAACAGATTAAGCATTATATCCCCAAACATGGCCTTTAATACAGGGAGAAGTCTGACACGTACGTAACATCATTGTTTTATAAACCAAACGCAAACATCGATTTCCCCTCTGCCCAACTTTTAAAGCATACTTCCTAAAAATTTAAGACTTCCGTTCTAAACCAGGAACCTATGTGTAATTAGTCTCTTAACAACTATAGTTATTTCATTTAAAAAATTTCCTGCATAGAAAGAAAAACGGAATCCTCTACTTTAATATTTGAAAATGAAACTACGTTTGGCAGAGGGTGGATTTCACATCAAAAGGATGATAGACTGGGTAACACTATAAAGCAATTTAGACGGAAAAACTTACGACAAATAGCTCTGAGCTCTTTTCAGAGAGAGGACTAATTTTTCTAAAATCTCAAATCCACCCAAAGGAAAAAAAGGAACAATTTCTCCAATTTACCCTTACCTGGATTACCATTCATTCTTCCAAAGCCAGAGGCACCTCCCTGTTTCTACGGAGGAGTCAACGCAAAGCCCAAAGCCCAAAGCCCAGGAGTCACCCAAGACTCAGAGTTGATTGCTGCTGGAGCCTGAAATCCCCTTGATGAATGAAACTGCACACCGTAATATACACGTTCTGAGTGAGCTATTGGCTGAGTGAAGGCAACGCGTGTGGTAGTCTGATTTGCCACCTTCAGGGCATGCCTATTATATCCCACCTCAGAAAGATGAGACACACCACTCCTGAGTGAGTCAAAACTAGAAAGTGTTCGTTTTTTCTGTAGCATTCTCCCTAACACTAAGGAAACCACAGGGAGAACAAACCACAGTGAGATCTGACTCCTTCACCAGGCAATGTCAACGAAGAAAGAATTACTATGTCGACACTGGCAATTTGCAAATACATTTCACATCACTGCCCAAGTTTTTTTGTGTTCTATGACTGCCCAAAAGTTGTACATAGGTACAGACACGGTACATACATTTTTAAGTCAAGAATTCTGAGCCATGGTTTTGGAATGGTAAAAATTCTCAAAAGAAATTTAATCTTTATGCTACACTAACGATTAACTAAGAAATTAAAACCAAGAATAATGGAGCAACGGTGTAACTGATCTTCCCAGAACTGGAGGTTTTCAACATGTAGTCCTTGGACCATGTGCATTAGAATGACCTAAGACTGGATTCAGAACCTCCGGGATGAAGGCCAGGAATCTTCATGTTAACCAGCATTCTAGGTTATTCTTCTATACTTTAAAGTTTGAGGACTACCTTTCCTGTCAACGGAACTGAACAGCTGATTATAGCTGCTGCCACCTTCCTTTATTATTCATTTATTTTGTCTTTGCTTACTGCTGAAATCAGAAGCAAAAAGAACACTAACACCTCCTCAGGACAATTTGCGGCTTGAACTCCAGGAAAAAGAGGGCCAGTCTTGGTTCACCTGACCTCCCCTCCCCACCCACCTCTACCGCTCCACTAAAGAGAGAAAAGCTCAAGGTGCAGGACCTGAAAAATGCAGCATGTGACGCTGAATAAGAACATTACATGAAAGACGCTACCACTGGAAAACAAAAAAATACGCCACTAAAAACAAGAGGAGGAAGATGAGGGAGAAAGGACACTAATGTTTACTGACTGCTCAGTATATTCTAGGCACTACATCAAGAACTTTATATACAGTTTTCTTTGCCACAGAATTCTCACCAAAAAATAACGTCTTAGAAGTGTATGACCACACAAACTCAGGAGTCCACATCTGACAAGAGGGACAGGCCAGCAGTATATTCTCTGAGACTCTGCGTTGACTTGACATGCCCACCTCCACCCCCATCATCCTATGAACATAAAGGATTTGGAAAAAGGAAACTGAGAAACACTGTTGGAAATGTATTTACAAGGATATCATCTTTCCATGGGTCTTGTTCCTGGTTCCCTCTTTATCCAACCTGAGATTGTGTGACCTTGCAGCAAATTCAGAGTCCATCATCTCGTCTCCATTTTAACCAGTCAATTTACTTCATTCCAAAGTGCTGGGGGGAATCCCATTATTATAATATGAATACAAAAATGTTATTTGAACATCATCAACAACTATGAAAATTCCGATTTACTTTAATAAAAAGGGTTTTACCTTTTCCTCCAGTATGTATAAAGTTCCTCAGGAAAGTTTCTGGGTAAGGGGATCCCAGCTTAGAACACAGTGGATTTAGGAACAAGCTCTTCCTAGTGGTCCCCTCTGTGTTTGAGGATGACTGTGCACTCTGACATCTTAACACAGGCACGACAATAAGGAGGCTGACTTGATACCTTTAACTTTTTACTATGAGCTGATCTAGTGTATTTGGTGTTCCGAGTATTTTGCCTAATAGGTAAACTCTGGATCTGTCAGGGCAGCGGTTCTCAAACTGTACATGAGCACTGGGACCCCTCTTATTCCCCCAGATGAATGAAATCTTAGGTGAGAGCCCAATATACGCACTAGATGAAAGCAGGGCATCCTCGGTTGATGTGGTGGGCTAGAGGATGCAGGGTCCTTCCTTCTTTGGGCCTGCTTACTCATCTCACCCCACAGGGTGGCTACTGAGGCAACACTGCCAAACCCCAAGGACTTTATTTCATCTTCTTTCAGATCTTGGTGATTTTTTAAAATTGGTACTTTTTCATTTTATTCTATGTATGCCTTTCTGTTTCAAAGTCGGGCACACAGAAAATTTTTAAAACGCCACGTCAAAGTCATATTTCAAATGCTGCTTACTACATCAAGCTTAGGGATTCTTTTTTTTTTTTGCTGAGGAAGATCCACCCTGAGCTAACATCTGTTGCCAACCTTCCTCTTTTTTTGCTTGAGAAAGATTCGCCCTGAGCTAACATCTGTTGCCAATCTTCCTCTTTTTCTTGCTTGAGCAAGATTCACCCTGACTAACATCTATGCCAATCTTTCTCTGTGTTGTAAGGTGGGTCGCTGCCACAGCCTGGCTGATGAGTGGTGTAGGTCTGTGCCTGGGATCTGAACCTATGAACCCAGGATGCTGAAGTGGAGCACGCTGAACTTAACCACTACACCACAGAGCCAGCTCTAAGGGATTCTTAATAGCTTGTGCAGACCCTAACTTAAAAATTACAATCTCTATTTGTACCTCTTTGGCAACAACACCCTAGCATAGTTGCAAGTTCAAGGTCACTTTATAAACACAAAATTTTGTTAGGATAATGCATTTTAAATGAAAGAGAATATCATCACAATATATAAGACTCCTTGCCATGATTTCACTTTCATCAGTGGCCATTAGCTTGCTACATATGGTACAATAAGTTTCAGACTATATACTAAAACTCAAGCCAAAAAAAAAATAAGATATTACCCTGAGATTTAAAATGAGGAATGAATTTAAAGTGTTGCTAGGTAATCATTATCAAAAAAAGAATTAATACTAGGTCAGCACAGAGGACAAAGACTGAAATGCCTTCATGAAGAGCCAATACTTCTAAAATTCTGCTAACAGAAAAATCTAATAGCCTTTTGTTTTTAAACATTTTCTGACTGCTGTTTCCCAGTCTTAAAAAAAATAATACTTCTTTATCAGGCAAAGCCATCACATTTCAAGTGTCCGTTTGAGAAAACGGCCAGAGTGAAGGGGCTGTCCTGGGTCACCTAGGACCACCAACTTGAATCCAGGAAAAGTCCCAATGTTTTGTAATCAACTGTCCCTCAGAATTAACATAGTGTTTAAAAGCAGCAAACTTTATGTCCAAGGCTGTGTCATAAACACCTACATATATAAAAGGGATAAAGTGATTTGTCATTTCAAAATCCATGCTTAGGGCCGGCCCTGTGGCTTAGCGGCTAAGCGCGTGAGCTCCGCTGCTGGCGGCCTGGGTTCAGATCCCGGGCGCGCACCGACGCACCGCTGCTCCAGCCATGCTGAGGCTGCGTCCCACATACAGCAACTAGAAGGATGTGCAGCTATGACATACAACTATCTACTGGGGCTTTGGGGAAAAAAAAAGGAGGAGGATTGGCAATAGATGTTACCTCAGGGCTGATCTTCCTCAAAAAATAAATAAATAAATAAAATACTTAAAAAAAAAAAAAAATCTATGCTTAACCATACTCTCATTTTCATACTTAACCATACTCTTATTTTACTCTTATTTTCAGAACACTCTGAGTTCTCCTATGATTTCCATTTTAATTAATTATTGAAAATAATTATGGAAGCAGTCTAGTAGCACTTAGATGATTTTTAAACAGCCAATGTCTTTCCAGGAACAGAAGCATGGTTAAAAGAAATAATGACAGCAAGTAGTCCTTAAATACCCTCTATGTTCCCAAAAGGTATCCACGTTGGTGGTTTAGGACTGGAACTACTCTTCTCTTAGGAATGATGCTGTTAATGATAGTTAGAACCCAGGTCATTCTACAAAATTTATTTCACTTATGATATATCTGTAATACTATATATCTGAAATGAAATGTATATTGTAACTGTGTTGCAATACTAGTAATTATATAAGGAATAAAATAATAGAATAATGATTTTTATTTTTCTGTATGCAAATGTGTAAGAAGGTGCAATTACAAGAGGATGAACCAGACTGAGGCACTTAAGAGAGCTGAAAGTTTATGACACTGGTTATTATACCTTATTTTACCTCCAAATATACTGCGTTCTTTTCTTTTGATAACAATTATATCCCCACACTTGAGCTCATCAGCTAACACTAGTGCTACTGGGGGCTCTCCAAAATTGAACAAAGAGAGAAGAAAGAAAAAAAGTTTAGAAAGAAAGAGAGAGATTTACTCGAAATATATAAGAAATGTGATAAAGAAGTACGTGCGGAATTAACCAAGACCATGACCTGAAAAGGGGCAGGAAAAGAACAGAATGTAACATTCCCAGTTCCGCCAAGTTAGATGGAAAAGGTGTTGGATTAGACATGATACCTGAGCCAGGAGAGCGTGGCGCTGTGTGGAGCAGGGGGTAGGGGAGGCTCACCAAAGGCAACATGTGACTGGTCATGTGCGTGACCAGAGCACATGCAAAGCAAGTGTTTATAATCTGGGAAGGCCTTGTGTGATCAACTTCGTAAGAATCTTGTTGTCAGTCTTTCAAAGAAGTAGGTCTTTGGTCTGGCTGGTGACTCAGTTGAAGAGAATAGAGAGTCAGGACTCAGTATGGGGTAGTGGTATATATTCAGCTTCATGGTCACAGAGCACAAACAGCTCTAAGTGGTAAACTCCCACACGGATGGTGCTGGCCAAAGAAGGAACAAACCAAAGCCTATGGACAGCTCAGGACAAGGCAACAGCTCTCAAGAGCTCTGTGCTAACATTAAAATCCTTTCTCTGCATGACACTCAATTCCTTATTTAATTGGAGAGGGGTGGGCAGAGTAGAAGTTAGGTATCACAAATGGAAAAACTTGTTACTATTATCATACCTAACCTTACTGAAAATGACTACTGGACCCTATCTTATAGTAATATGAGTTTTATGCATTTTTTTAATGTTCCAAATGTGCTAAAAGTGAATCTGAAGTACAGTAATATTTAAAGGCCTTTTAAATGACAACACAACTGTGGCTTTACTAAATAGACTGGTGGCATTTAAAAGTGTGTGTGTGTGTGTGTGTGTGCGCGCGCGCTTAAAGCTGGTGAATTCCAGTTCCAGTATCAGGGAAAGTTAGGACGAGAATGACGAGGAAGGGAATATTGGTTATAACCAAAGGTATCCCCCTCTTTGGCTCTGGGCAAGAGTCAAATCGGTCTAACGCACTGTTTTTCAAACTGCAAGGTGATCCATTAGAGAGTTATAAAATAACTTTAATGCATTGCAAGTAGCATTTTTACAAAAATGAAACAGAATAGAAAAAAATAGAAATTAAGATTTCATCACATCTAGTGTAACTATTGTTTCACAAAACAGTCGTTTCATCATGTGTGTATGTTGCATGTACGTTTTCATGATGTAAAACATAATCTTTCCATGAGTCCCAGGAAAGAAAATGGTTTATTAGGAAAGAAGATTAAAGATCATGTTTGAAATAAGGTGGGAGGATCATGTGTGGATTTAACTTAAATCGGTGCTATGCCTACATGGCCTCATCTTTGAAACTAACCCACAAAGATGCATTTACATCACAAATCAACAATTCTAAAGATACCACACAAGTCACTACTCTCTCCTTCACCCAGTTTAGTGTCTATTCTTCCTACATGGGAGTTATGAAGAGACAATGAAATTAAAAAAAATTAAATAGGGTCATATTTTATAACGTCATATATTATAACAACAGCTAACACGTACTGAGTGCTGAGTTGCCTGATGGAGTTCTAAGTACTTTACAATAACCCCATATTGGTAAATAATAATATTATCCACGTTTTACAGATGAAGAATCTAAGAAATGAAGGCAATTGCCTAAGAGGCAGAGCCAGTATCTGAACCTAGGGAGTCTGGATCCAGAGTCCTCACTCTTAATGTCTAGTATCCTTTTAAGTTAACACCACACCCATCCATAAATGAGAGTAAGACTGCGACTCTGGGGAGAAACGAGGGAATAAACACATAGGGAAACTGGAACTCCGAAGGCAAACTTATGCCAGTAACTCTACCGCCCTGGCTTTGCTGTCTCTCCTAACTTCCCCTGCTCTTCAAGGACAAGCCTGTCTATGCCAGAGATGAGGAGCCTCTTCTTCACTTTGACACCCTGATGCATCCTGAACACGCCGCCCAGCAAATTAGCTCAAACTCCATCTCTTTCTTCCCTCCCTAGAAAACTTGTAAGAATGCGACTGAGTGGGTCCCTACTTCTCTGTAATGAATCTAACTCTTATTTACTTAAAGGGTAAAGAGAATTCATTCTCAGGTGCTGGTAGTTAAACTTTTATATTAGCCTATCATTTCCGACACATGTTCCACGTCTCATCTCCACCACCAGTGAATCCAGTAGCCGTAGGGGTTACTGCCCGGCTAGGTGATACAGCGCTCGAAGGAGGACCTCTTTCTTTGCAGCCACTTGTGTTACTCTCCTCATTGGTTTCAAGTAGGATCCAAAGAAATCGCAGGTATAATATACACTGTGACGAGCGCACCATCGTGTTTCAGAAAAATATGAAAGAATTATGTACCAAAGATTTCTCTTTCCTCCAATCTACCCACCCTTGTCTTCAGGTTATATAGCCCTGTAGATAAGGCCTATACAGATAGATTAAAATAAATAAAAATCAACAACATTCTTGGTAGCATGGTTACCTTTTCTAGCTACCAGGTCCATGAGTAAGAACCTAAAATAGCGCGGTTTAAATGCTGGGGAAACACTCTATGCTCCCACATATTCAAAGAAGGAAGCACTGTTCCTCCTCTTATATCATCTGAACTAAAACGACCAGTGCAAATGGATCTGGAACAAAAGGGAAACAATATCTAGGTCTTTGTGTGACCACTACAACTGGACCACATAATTTGGAACTTTTCTCATGAAAGTGCCTTGTGGCCAAATAAACATAGTATCTCCCAAACTTAAAAAAAAAAACTAATTCATAATGGTGCATGGTACATTGTGATGTAGAGAATTAAATTATTAGAATAATTCAGGATGCTTTCAAAATACAATGAAATCCTCATATAACAGGCAAAATCTGAGGCTTACGTGCATTGTGTCCACACTTGACCACACTCCACCATATACACCTTCTGCAAGTGGTCTGTTACAAGGAAGGCAATGGTTTAACACTTCTTTTTAAAAATACTTATAGGGCTGAGTGCTGTCAAAATACAATTTCTAATTGAATAATAACTGTCTACATGCTGGTGTGAATGTCATACCAGAAGCCGGAAATGTAATTTTACTATTTATCACTATAATAATTTTTAGGTTACTTTTAGGTATATTTAGGTTACTTCTTTTCCAGGTCAGATTAAACTGTTTATTTCTACCAGGTATTCATTATGTCTAAAACCAATACTTTTCACATGGGCTAGGGTACATTTTCTGTAGTTTTTTTAAAAAAAGAAAGGATGATTCAAGTAGGTACCAATCTAGTCGATCAGCTTCTAAGAAAGATACAGCTTTTGGATAAAAGAGTAGTAATGTCTGCACTTTACAAATATGACACTTTTTACTAGTGGTATTACATATTGGGACTTTTTTGGTGATGATGCTCATTTTCCTGGCCCGTTTACCCTGCTTTATGAACTGTACTTGGGATCAAGAGCATTCATTTTCAAGGCAGCCATTCAGGTGAAGATAGTACCTGGCTGTGGGAATTCCATTTTTCTTAATTGGGAAGCTGCACAATTTATGGGGCAGGGGAGTCCAATGTGAAACTGTAGCCTCAGCAAGCACAGTACACTAATAATAAGTTAATGCTCAACACTAAAACTGCTTCTATTCAGTAGAACATAACGTGGATAATAACCTTCTAAAGAGGAGCATTTTGTTTATTGAGAGGATCTGCCAGAGGTCTCCCTAGAATATAGTAATTGGGGGTGTTGTTTTCTGGGTTGAATAGGGGTAGACACAGCTGAGAAAGACATGGAACTTCTCAGGGAGCAACTGTTGCTAGAAAAGGAAGTGGTTCCAGGTTTAAAAATTATCCCATAAAACCTTCATTGTCACTGAGGCAAAGACAGTTCGTCTCTCTTCCTCTCCTATCTGTGCACATGTCGGACTGCCCCCAATCTAGCAGAGTGGAAAAAACAGTGACCTGGGTATGAGTAGGCTCTGCTTTCCACTACATTTTGCTAAGACACACACTTTCCAAGCAGTGTGTTAAAAAACAAAAAACAAAAGACAGACGAGACTGAGGTTTAATATTCCTTTTTGAAAATTATTAAGGTGAGGGGAACTCTTACAATGTCTAGGCATATTAAATCATCATGTTGTACATTTTAAATATCTTGCAATATTATCTGTCAATTATACCTCAATAAGGCCGGAAAAAAATCATTAAAACTTTTGGTTGAATAAGTGCTATCTACCTGTCAGTAAGTCCTGCCCTTTAATAGCTCTGTGGCAAGTCACATCAGCTCTCAGAAACTCAGTTTCCTTATCTGTAAACTGAAAAGGTTAAGGGAAATGTCCTCTAACCTTCCTTCCAATTCCAAATTCAAATGTTTACATTTAAATTATTTTGTGATTTATTTTCCCCTTCAAATATCTTTAATCTTAATCCTACACTAATTTCGCCTTAAAAAAAAAAGTACAAAAAAGATGGGAATAGCGGGGGAGGGGAGACAGGAGGGCTTGTCAGGAGAGATTCAAGCATTAACCACCTGCTTTGCTCTGACATTGATAGTTTTAAGATAGGCAAATGAGTCTGAATCTACAATGGAAATGTAATAAGCTCCCTATGTATTAATTCCAAAGTATGGCAATATTTGCAACATATTTTAAATTATAGGGCTATTCCTCTCTTTCACAAATACATAGTGAGTCATTTCCAAATCTGCTGCTGGCTGCTGCACACTCCAGAAAACAAAGAAGCCAAGGCAAAAACTAAACAAGAAAATAAGTTACTGTGAAAAGAAAAAAGATTTTTTAAGAGAAGTAAACTTTTATTTCCTTGTTTCACAAATAAAGCTGGCTGAGTTGGTTGCTGAAAACTTTTGATTACCCATGTTAATGCTCCCTTCCATTAAAGTGGTAAACTGAAAATTGATTATAGATATATATATTTATTTGCCCCTTCAATTAGAGGTGCTGGATTTACTTTCTTCCAATTACTGATGTAGACACAACCAAGACACTGAAATCTTTTGGAATTTCTCTGCCTAAAGGGTCCATTTCCTACTGAAATAGCAAGATGTACTGTGCACAACTGAAAACACCAAACATTCAGGAAATATATGAATCATGTTGATAACACATTTTAAAAAGGAATGCTACTTTCAAATATTTTTAATATTACACAATTGTATCCCTGAGGACTAAACAGTAGACTATAAATTACCAATATTTACTTAAAAATCTTTAACCTCAAGATTATTAAAGTAACGCTCCAAACTTAGGAAAATCTGAATTATTTTTTTATTCTGTTAAAACCTCCTCTTTTAATAAGAAGTATATTTTCCTTGTGTGTCTGTCACAACTAATCAATAATGTTAAACCAAAAGCTTGAAATATTGCTGCAACACGATTTGGAGCCAACTAGCATAGGGTTCTGATGTGACTATGGTTATCATTGATTCCCATCAAGGGTTAGGTAACCGTGTTCCTTCACACACTGACCTAACTAAGCCTTCTCATACCATGCGCACCTGTAAAACTGGGATGACAGCAGGTTCTACCCCTATGCTCTTCACCCAACACTTAGCACATGGGAAATAATAAATGCTACTAACATCGTTTTCTTTGCCATACAAATTATCACAAAAATACAGGACAGATCAAAACAAATTAATGTCTAACTATAAGAAACACAACTAAAAGAATGTACTGTGAGTGCCATTGCGTACCTTTGTACGTGGCAATGATAGTGGCTGCTATGTATTGAGCATTTACAATGGACCAAGCATTTCACTTACCTTATTTCATGACAACAACATAATACTTAGACTTTAGTATTGTTAAACACTGAAGTTCAAAACTAGCAACTCATAACATGGTTTCATATCTTGTTGTTTACTGTCTTCTTTTTTCTTTTACTCACACTTTTAAAAGAAGAGCTTGGCTACCTAATGTGACTTCTCACACTTTCCATGATCAATCTAGGTGCCTTGATAAAAGGAATAACAGTCTCTATTTTCACTTCAGTTTCCCTCTCAGAAAACAAACCGAGGAAAATGGCCATAAAAACTGGACAAGAAATACTTTTTAAATACATGTTGTTCTCTGTTTGGGGTTATTAAACTCAGACACAGTATTTTATGTTCCCAAATACTGTTCAGATTTCTGCCATCATTCATCCCCTTGAACTATCAGTAACATCCTTTTCAGTTCTGCCACTCTCTGAAGCCAGTACCATCTTATCTTCTGATGCTTAGTTTAACTTTTGAAACAGGGGAGAAGAAACAAATGCTTACGAAGTGGGGCCATGGCAGGGGGCAAGCACTTAGCTCCCTCTTCTCTATACTCTCAAAGTTGCTGGTTAAAGGGACTAACATACACATTCCCGTGTTTTTCTACTGGCTTCCAGACATGTACCGAGTACTCAGAGTAAACAAGGACAGGTTAGGAAACAGGCTGGAATTCATTCTTAGAATTCCTTCCAAATAACAACAACAAAAAATTTTTCTAGTTAAAGGCTCTTTTTATGGCTTCTTAATTTTTTTCAAAAAGTTGGGATTCAAATGAAGTGGTTTGAAAGTATTTATTTGGAACCTCTCTCATGCCACTTTCCAAGCACCTGACTCTGCTACACTGTAGCATGCTAATCCTGTGAGTTCACCAACCAGAAATGGAACAGGACAAAGGGAAGACCAAGGGCTACCATTCAAGTTTTAGGGTAGCTTGTAAGGTTACTTGGAAGAAATAAACAGAGAGGAACGAGAACAAGTAGTAGGTGTCTCAAAAGGTAAGAGGAAAGAGAATGAAAAGCATTACCTGCAATGGTAAACACAAGATCAATGTTCGAGCAGTTTCAGTAGCGATGGTGATGTGGGAGCTATAGCCCATTGCTATCTTGGGAAAGGCAAAAACGATCTGTCTTCATGGCTTTTATATAGGAGCTGCTTATTCAGTCTATCAAGACAGGATTTTCCATTAGCTCTAGGGTGATTCCCTTTGTTTTCTCAAGTTAGAGAGAGCTCTGGACCACCTACCATTCCAGCCTCTCTGGCATTTTCCTAGGACTGGCCTCAACTGTCTTGAAATGATACAACTGGCAGAAAAGTACCACTGCATCACCCTGGACCCTTCCAGGCCCTCTTCCATGAGGAGACAGTGCACTAACTGTGTCCTAACCCAAGAGCGATAAGTGCACATGGCTATAGAATACTGGACTGATTTAATTAATCCCCAAAGTAATTAGTGAGTAAAAGAAGGAAGAATGTATCTGAAGAATGGATGTCCAGGAAGGAGTTAGTGTCACTTAACTCAAGGCTAAGAAGAAAACATCAGAAATTTTTAATGTCGTATGGGTTCTATTTATTTAATGGAAAAACTTTTTACGATTCATTAAAAATTGTCTTAGAAAGTAAAAAAAAAATTGAAAATCAAAATGAAATCTTAGATGATTTTTCAAAAGATTTTGATAAATACACCTTAACATCTAGCTATTGAAGTCTGCTGCTTTATTCTCCTCTCACAATATTTTCAAACCCTAGATACTACAAAACAAAGTAATCCAAATTGTGCTATATGGCACTTTATTAAAATAATTGTAAAATATAGGAATGTGTTAATCCATATACTAATATTTGGCTAAATTTTCAGCAAATCTGTTACACTCATAATGATATGGAAAGGCTTCATTAATCACGACTGAAATTAGAACATAGTCAAAGAACCAAACTCTATCCCCAAACCAAACCCTAAACTTTGGCTTGGCTTCAGTAACAAAATATTTAGAAACTTCTATGACTCCTCAAATGACATCTTTTCAACACAGAAAACTGAAGTATGTTGTCTCATTTATTGCCAATAAACCTTAGACATATTCCTCAGACAGGTGAACATTGGTTTAGTTTTGTTTAAAAGAATCATTTTGCACACTATAATCTTTAATTATACGTGCTGAGTAATCTCAGAGATGTACATAATTACGATTCCTTTAAAATAAACTTGCCTCTGAAATCAATGAGAATTTTGAGAATGCTTATTGCATTGCACAAAAGTCACTATGATACTCTGATTAAGGGTTCAAAATAAATAAGCAATAGATTTTAGATTCTTATTTTTCCAGCTCTAGACATAACTAGAACCAAATGTACCTCTCATATAACAAATCAAGCTGCAAACCTACATCATTTAAAACTGAAGTTCTTAACTATCTTGGAAGAGTGAATGATCATTCCCAAAAGTTTTAAATGGATCTTGGCTGTGGGTGCTTAACTAAACCACCCGTTTCTAGTCCCATTAAGAATACATGAAGGTAAGGAATCAAGTTTTACCATGAAATCTTCTTCCCCATTAAAGATCAGCTCCTTTACTGGGTGATACGGTACGAATATGTTTCAGCTGATTAGATATTGAGCTGGCAATCCTTAAAATGCTTGAGGAGATTAGGTGGGTGATGTCAATGCATTCCAATATACAAGCTTACCTGCACAGTACAGAAGTGTAAGGTCCTAAAATTGACAGTATGATAGAGTTCAGAACAGATAAACAATGCAATACTACACTTGGGCCAGCAGGTGTCTCTCTGCAGCACATGACACCAACCAAGGAGATGATAAGATATAAAAGACCCCACCACTGCTGTAATTTTATGATTCCTGGACTATGAAAGGGCAAAAATTGTGAGATCAGACCATCAGAATAGTTATGTTTCTGAGAAATTAAATATGGGTATCTAAACAAATATAGGAATTAATGGAAAATAAGTGTGCTACTTTTTTGAAAATTATATCTAATATCCAAGACCTAAGAGTACAGAGAGGCATCTATTTCATTCAAAATGGTAAATAAAGTGATTCTTGGCTATTGGTCAGGGAAGGAAAGTCAAGGTTCAAACAGAAAGAAAACTGAGGAGTGAATGGTATGTGAGAAAATAGAGACAGAAAGCCTAGCTACAAAAAGGAGAGAGTTTTGCACGTGAAGAATTAAGTTAAGGCAAGTTTGAGGGGGTTTTTAGGGATAAAAGAGACTTGTGCACATTACCACAGAATATGGAGAGAAAGGCAAGAAAGCATGTGCTCCACTATAGCATAAAAATATTGCAAGTTTGTCAAAGTACAACTGACTAACAGGTTATGAAACCCATTTTGTAGGTTACGAGGAGTATTAAAAAGAAAAGAAGAGAGAAAAAAGAATAAGTGACAGAATACAATAGACTATAAAATTCTATCACAACTCACATATAGTAAAGGTTTCAGGAAACCATACACCTACATGTACAAATGTGTGTACTGGGTCCTAAGGTAACACGTATTTCTTCCTGTGGGTTCCAATAAAAAGGTTTGAAAACCACTAACATGTTGAGTGCACAACCAGCGCCCGCCTCTCTCAAGCTAATAGCATCACCTGTAACACCTCCAAATAGCAAAGTAACTTCCAAAGGTAATATCCCAGAAGAGAAACATGGCAAACACAGTACGACGGAGCATTTAAAATAAACTATGTAAATTGTGAAACAGAAGTCAGGGGGAAGGAAGGTACAATATGAGTGACGTCTGGAGAAATGTCTCAGTTTGGTTCTACCAAACCAGACTGTGAGCCCCACTCGCAGCGTTTTTCTCCCCATCCTGAATGAAGCGTGCAGGTATGCTGAAAGGCAGGAGCCAGGGGAGACAGAAGAGATGAAGATGAGAGGGAGGGTGGGATCTAGAGCATCACTTGGGCCCAGAGAACCAAGTCTCCCCATAGCAAGGTAGAAAAGGCAGGAACTGGGGCAGATCCAGAGAGATGGGGTGGGAGAGGAGAAAGGTGACGTGCTCAACTTCGCAATCCCAACGCCCAGCAGAGTACGTGGCACATAACACGTCCCTTGTAAATGTCTGTGGATCATGTCAGTAGGTCTCGGTAACACCAACAGTTTTATGACCTAAGCAGGGTCAACAGTTTGAAACCTCTTATTTCAAGTTATCACCTGCCATCATCAGAAAATGGGAGTGCTGTTCTCAATGCCATTCTCTCTCTTTTTACTAACTCTCCATTAGCCATTTCAGTGGCTACCTGTAAACTAAGCTATGCTCCACTTCCCGAAACAATCAAGAACCACCTCTTCAAGAATTTTAAAGAGGCTGTTTTGTTTCAAAATTGGAACTGATCTGACACTTATAAGGTCATCATGAATGAGTGCTCAAAAACAAAAATGAATGTGTGTTCAAATACTTAGAGTGCTCAAAGATTAAGAAATTAAGTTTCTCAGGCCACTATAACAGGTCATAAAGAGACTATGTCAGAACTTACCAATATGTTCACACTTGCTTTAGGAGCAAAGGGTTTGTTTTTGTTGGGTAGTTTTTGGTTGTATGACTGGTTTGGTTTGGGTTCAGGAGTATTTAAAAGAACTTGATAGCAAAAACTTATATTTACTTCGTGCCTGGTACTCTTCTAAGGACTTCACAAATATTAACTTGTTTAATTAATGTCTACACAACCCCCACTAATTTCAGTTACCTGTTCAGAGGTTTATTTTGTTCCATTGAAAGTTCCTCTGTTACTTCCATTTTTCTCCTGCAAAAGATGAGGAAAATATCGTTAGTGAGTAGTCACAAATGCACACACATATTTTATATCATTGTTTGATATCTTCTGAACTTGAGAGTACCAAAAGGTACTGACTAAAGTTCATCAAACTTGAGTCGATTACTTCAGCTGCCTAACTTAGTGAGTTCCTAAATAGAAACCTTAAGACAAGATCACTGTATGTATAGATCATAGGAGATTTGAAACACAAACATCTTATGGTTTCAAACAAAATCAACATGCCATAATAAAAAGTTAGATGCATAGGGAAACAATTTAGAGTAAGATTCTCCTTGTCTCTGAATTCTTCTACATATAATATGCCTTTTCAAACTACATTCCCTCTGAAGTTCTTTTTTAGGTAGGCAGCACCTTTCCCCATTGGGTGAAATCATTGCTGTTCTAAAAATGGAAACAATTGGTGGATATACCTTTTATAGATTTACCTAAATTATTTTTAAAAATAATAATGGAAAAGCATTCATCAAAAAAGAGGATTTGCCTAGCAAAGGTAGCTGTTCAGAGACTCTCCACCAGGTGACACTTATCTCAGGGAATTCATGACTGTTGAGGTTCTGTCCCTCAACTCTGCTGGCTCCAAAAGTCTCTCTCACTAAGGTTCCAGAAATGATCATGTTTATCAATACTGATTCGTGGTAACAAAGCTCCTAAGAGACTCATATATAAAGCCATGATGCCTATATATTCATCTACAATGAAAATATAATTGTCAGACAGCCTGGACACTTGCTCCATCCAGCTTGACCAATGTATTCACATTTCTTTGGTCAACAAATATGTCCTGAAATCCCAGGTATTGGCATCTCATAGGCAAGTTAAAAATCAAGCCACATTACCGCAAGATTGTTCAGTGAGCACATCAGAGTAATCACAACCTAGCTGCCAATGGCCTCCAACCTTCTCTCTCCAGACAGTGTTCTCCCATCTCCTCTCCCACCACCACCCCAGGCCAAGCTGCTGTCACGCTTCTCCTAGACTAACACAAAACTCTTCCAGCTAGTTTCCCAGCTTCCACTCTTTCTCCCTTCCAGTCCCTTTTCCACAATGTGTCCAGAGTAAACATTTTAAAATAGAAAACAGAGCGTGGCTCAGCTCTACTTAAACCTCTTTAATGCTCTTCATTAGTCTTACGATAAATACCTGAAAGTTGACTCTAAGGCCTTGCTCCGGCCCCGCTCACCTCCCTGGCGTCCTCCATGCACCACTCCCCGGTCACCCTCACGCTTCGGTAACACTCTCCTTCTACGCTACTGAATGCACAAGATCCCCTAACACCTCAGCGATTTTGCACACTTCGTTTCCTCCACCTGGACGTTAATGCACACACTCTGCCCCTTCCCCGCAACACACACACATGTCTAGTAACCTGCAGATCCTACCCCAAATGTCACATGACCCCAAGACAAAGGCCCCTATTTAAGCTCCCACTGCACCTTGATCTTCTCCTTTGCAGCACTTATCACAGTTTATCATTACACATTTATGTGATTATTTAATTTACGTTTATTTCTCTCGCCAGACTATAAGAAGCTCCATGAGGGTGGATACTGCGCTCATTTTATTAGCACGTTCCACAATAGTGGACATCCAAAAGATATTTTACTGAATGAATGGTAGCTTTGGGCTGTTAGAATCTGTTGCATCCATCACCAAAACAGGGATAATTCTGCCAGGCGATCATACGGCTTCTCTGATTGGGCTCCACCCTCCCCAGTGTGTCCTCTCACCCTGCGGGGGGGCCAATAATGGGATGGGCACTGTCTACATTCACTTCTGTAACTTTACTGTTTCCTCGTGGCCAAAATAAATCTTAAGATACTAAAAGAGAAACGGCACAGAGTTCAAGATACATTTGGGCAGCAACTCTGCGGAGAGGACTTGTGGCGATGGGTTACTAAGAAACACTATCAACAAAAGGAAAACATAAATTGCGGCCAAAGGAAGCCCTTGATGAGACAACATCGGCAAACAAATACACATGCACGCGCATACACCCACAGCAGTAGTCCTCAGAGGAGGGGGCATGAAAGACTTTGAGTTCGCTGTGGGTGCTGCCACAACTAAGGGGCTGACAGCGAGAAAGTGTGAAGATCCCCGGAGGAGGCTCCATATCCTGCGCCTCCTCCTATCCCCGGGGCCTGACTCTGCATGCCTGGCTCACAGGAGACCTGATGTGTACTGTGTTATTCTCCCATTCGCCTTACAAATCAACAATTAATTGGCATTTCCTAACTCACTGTGTAGAATGTTTGAAATGGCTCACAGCTGTGGTTAATATCTTAAAGATGTTCTCCTAACATTTCAGTCCTCTTATGTGATAAGAATGAAAACAAAACAGGTAGGGAGAAGTCCCACAATATGCCCTTGGCTTTAAATTCATATCCAGTCACGGGGCTGGAGAAGGCTGACTTCACTCCTCCATTCGACAAATAGCATGCTCCTTGAATAAGCCAGGCATTGTTCTAGGTGCTTGGACACACAACGAACAAGACAAAACCCCTTCTTCACAAGGAGGTAACATTCTAGGAGGAGACAAACAATGAACATACATTAAGTAAAATATAAAATATGTCACGTGTGTGTGGGGAGAGGGAGTTAAATTTTAAATACGGTGGTCAAGACAAGCCTCACTGACAAATTGACATATGAGCAAAGACCTGAAAGAAGTTTAGGGAAGAGTCATGTATATACCTTGGGAAAGATAGCTCCAGACAGGGGCATCAGTAAGTGCAAAGGCCCTGAGGCAGAAGTGTGGCTTGTCTGACCTGGGGTATACAAAGGAGATGGTAGTAGGACTGGGGTCAGAGAGGTAAGTAATGGTCTTCTTAGGGTACTATAAGGCCTTTGGCTTTTATTCTGAGAGCCCTGGAATGCAAGTGAAATGTTTTGGGCAGAGACAAATATGGCTGCTGTGTTGAGAACAGACTGAAGGGAGAGCAAGGGAAGAAGCAGCAAGACCAGTTATTGGCCCACTGAAACAATCCAGCAAAGAGATTACAGTGGCTTGGACTAGAGTGTAGCCGTGATGGTGCTTCTAAAAGGTTGATGGATTCTTCACGGAACTTGAAGGAAATGCCCTGGGATTAACTCTAACTCCCTTAATGGCCGATTTTAGTAGTTGTAATCCTTTTATCACTAAAGAGTTTTTTTGTTTTAATTATTACTTTTACAAAAGAAAGTTTAGTGGATTTTTATGTATACAGAAGTCATATATGACCAGAGCACATAGTGGAAAAGATTAAATAGACAAAAAAATCTTTGCATCACATTAAAAAAGAATTGAAGCTACAAGTACTTGCTATATACTGGTCACCACTATATACTAGCATTTTTCATTTACTCTGAAAATAAAAGGCCTCTCTAAGTAAGGAGAAAGTTCATTCTATACACGTGACCATGGTAGCTAATGCTCTATGTAACACAAAGGTTTTCCACGTGAAGATCTATTGATGTACACCAGGATAAACAGCCAACAGAGATACTCTTCTTAAAAGCAGGCTGAGGTCAATATGATCTAACCCTGACACCTGTCAGCTGTGCCAGTTTGAGTTGAGCCCAGAAGGAATGCTTGGCACATCACTAAGGAAGCCACACTTACCTGCACAGACTTTTTCCCTGAGAAACCAACGATGATAACATGATATAAAGTAAAGAATGGATATGATGAATTCTTAAAAAAAAAAATTAAAGTACTCTTTTTATTCTCTGCTCTGTTGGTTAACAGCGAGAAAAACAAGGTAGGAGGAGATCACAGCATGCAACTGTCATCATGGAAACCACTGGGCGCCAGGACAGGGCAGCGGCTCTTGCCATTATCAGGCCATGGAGCAAGTCATCTGCGCGGTAAACAAACCCATCCTCTCCTAAACAGAACGTTGTTGTTTAACCAAACATGATCGGTTGGCCTGGTCTCTCGCCACAAACAAAATTAAACTCTACAGCTGATATGCCTTATTTGCTTTCCTCAAAGTCTGCTAAGACAGGTATATCGCTCACGGTGAAGCAGGTACTGTCATCAACCACTACGCAGCGCTTTTCAAACTTCAGCGTGCACAGGGATTGCCTGGAGTCTGTTGAAATGCACGTTCTCATTCAGTAATTCTGGGTTTGAGCCTGAGAGTCTGCATTTCTAGGAGGTTCTCTGCATTTCTAGGAGATGCTGATGGTGTGGTCTGTGGATCACAATTTGAGTACACAGTGGTAGAATATTTATCCTCCCTTCATCTCCTCTCCTTTCTATTCCCTTTATAAGTGCCATGGATACAGAATGAAACAACTGTGTTTGTCTAATTGTTTTATATTGAAAATAAGAATTTGCCCTCCATGGTTAATTAAATCCCAGCAATAAGCAGTCTTTTCTGGGGCATCCTTAACTAACTGATTAGATCTGAAATTTCTACTTGAGCAATCACATAAGGTTCTCTTTTTATTCTCCCTTTCTGTCACTCATCCCCTCCTCACGTCGAAGACTGGTCCCTGCAAAGGACCACTGCTACAGGTGAGCTCCCGGCTACAGCACGAGGTGAGAACGTGGGAGAACCAAAGTTACTGTCTCATCCTTCTTTTGTAAAGAGGCTAATCCACAGACGACCATAGCATTGGCTGGGAAAGTACAGAATTTTTATGAAGGGGGAAGAGTGGGTGACTAATGATTGCTTACAAGTGCCAGCACTACTAGCTTCTATCAACAATTAGCCCTTGAGAATCTTACCCTAGGACCCAATCCCTCCACTTTCAAGCAGAGGGGTCTCATATTACACACATGGTCAAATCTCTCCTTGAGAATATAACTGTTATTTTCTAATTACAGATAATTCATGTGAAAATGTAACCTGAGCTATAACACGCCTCTCTCAACCCTTAACTTCTGATCTATTTTAGTTCATCCTAACTCCCTTTTATTAACATTTCACAAGCATATATTTCTTTCTTAGTTTGCTTCTAAAGTATAACATAATAGTTGTGAGATTGTAAAAAAAAATACAGTTTCTCTAGGACAAGGATCCCCAGCACATGTGTTAGAAAGGCCTACTTTTTGTTTCTCTAAAGCCCTAAGATGACCAAAAGGAGACAGTGTGGTGGGAGAGAGACTGACTGTAAGTAAGCGAAGGAGAGGCTGGACTAACACCCCTGATCGCTTCCTGCCCTCTGGGATCCTTAAAACCACAGAGGAAGGCACCCGGCAGAAAGGAAGCCAAGAGACAAGAGAGTACAGGCAACAAGTGCTTTGGAGATCTATCAGATAAATCTAGGAGAGCACAATCAATTGTCTGTAGACTCTGAAAGGACCTATCGGAATTATCATTGGGTTATATTAAGGAAACAAACTATTAACCAAAACCTATTAAGAAGGATAAACAAAGGTATACACAGCTTGGGGGAAGATTTAAAGAAGTAAAACACCACCTACATATAAAGGCATGCAGCAAAGAGCAGACAGACTCATTGCCTGCTGCTCCTGAGGCTTGAACCCAAAGGTGAAATAGAAGAGGAGACGGACTTGGCATAAAATAAGGAAATACTTTCTAAAAAAAAAAACACTTTTCAGCCACAGAACTATTTTTTTTGCAAAGTAGTGAGTTCCCATTACTACTGAGATAGTCTCATCCTGCCACTGCTCCTCCACAGCATCACACATCACAGCTCTGCCAGGCTGCATGCCGTTCCCCAAACATGGGCTCATGACTCTATACAGCGCCAAGTACTGTGCCTAGAATGCTTTTTCATTTCCAGGCCACGGGTCCAGCCTTGAAATCTCTGCTTCCACATACCCTCCTCTGTGAATCCTGTGCTGTCTCTCTCTTCCTCCGAGCAGGTCAAGAGCCTGCTCCTCGTCCAGGTAACTTCACAAACCTCTTCCCTGCACAACCTCACTCTGCTGTACATCCTCTTAGACTGTGAGGCCTTTGAGGGCAGGATCATGGGGTACTTACCTGTCTATCTGCAGTGTCACAGCACGCATCAGATGAAAAGTGAAGGTGGCGAGAGGAAGGAGGGGACGTGAAGAGAGAAGATGATGCCTAAATTATCATCTGTTATGGATACTGCAGAAGGAATTCTGATGCTGGGAGAGGAGTTAGTTTGAGAGAACCTAGTCTACGTCAAAGACATGAGTTACTGTGGCATTCATTAAGGTTTAACATTTTATGTATGTTTTAATCTAATTATTGTTAATAGCTGACTGTTTAGAAATAGTCCCAATATATTGCTTTTATTTATGTATATAAATACACATATATACATATGTTATTTATTAATACAAATAGTTTTCCCTATAAGTTTGCATATCAAAAACAATCATTCATAGTTACTGGGAAGCCTGCAGAAAATGTGCCCATGGCATTTCTCTAAAGTTTGAAATAAGTATATCATTAAAACAAGTGTAGGGGCCATTACTGGCAAAACACCCCAGCAATCTTTGTAAGCCTTTATATAAAAAATCTGTATACCAGAAAGAGAACTGTGTTTTCAAACTTTTGCTAATTCATGCAAGCCTTTAGCCTAATTACTAATGAGTACAAATAAAGGAAATTTTATTTTACCATTTATTCTCATTTTCCGAAGACTCTACACTCACATTTATCTGCTTTTTACCCGACCGCTGGCAACTCTCAAAACATGACAAGTATGTGCTCTGTGGTCACTTACATGAAGGGCCATTCTCACTGGGACTTCTTGGGGAATGACAGACAGGTGAATAAATCTGGGAGCTACAGAACCATTGCTAATAACAACCATTACTATCTGGAAGGATTTCCATAAACCACACCAGCAGCTTTCCCAAAGAACAGATGATGACAAGTGAATCCACACCTGAGACCAGAAGACTGTCCCACAAGGAGGCCACAGGCTTTTCGAGGTGGGTGGCAGAGCCATTTGCATAGGAACTGCAGCCCCATTTCCTTATTATCAAGGGCAGCACAGTGGACCTTCTCCAGTAGAGTCTAGGGGTTAAGGAATGTCTTTGTTTCAATTCATGAGACTTCAAAAGATATATTTCAGAGGCATTAGCAGAAGTTTTCTGGCCTAACATCAAGTCATACAATCAGATAAACTTATTTCAGCATATCTTTTTACAAAAAGTGCTAAATGCATAAAATGGAAGAGGGCAGGATGGTGCAAAAAACTGGCCAGGTGCAGATTTTATCATAGTGATTTCTTTTTATGCTACGGGTTTTACAGTGGCAGTAGGAGGTGGCCTGGGCTGAGTGACAGAACATGGATCTGCTTTAAGGTGACAAATGCCCGTGTAGAGCCCCCTGATCACAGCAACACCGACCAGGGCGGTTGCCGCAGGAGCCACCAGCAACGTGCTGAGGAACAGGATGTCTGGTGGTTACTCTTGATTTGAGGCTGTTTATAGATAGGGTATAAATTTCAAAACGAAATCTTTTTTATTTTTAATTTTGCCAGTTCTTTCTATATTTGAGCAAATAAGAGGAGAAATAAAGTGGCAAAATACAAAGTGGTTTTTTGCTGCTTCCAAAATCCCCCTTCTTGGGAAGACCCATCTGGGTGCTGACCATAGAGCAAAGGCCCTCCAAACACCAGTCCTCCATCTTGAAGTCTGGTCAGCTTATTAGAACGAATTTACCCAACACCTACTATCCCTACGATAAGCCTGGGTTCCATATCTCAGAAGAAAACAGAGGAAAAGGAGTCGTTACTGAGAGGCAGCTATGCTCCACGCAGTTTCACATTCACCGTTCGGGCAACCCATGGGTAGATTTAAACTGACGGAGGAGGTGTGATGACGTGGGCTCAGAGAGCTTAAATAACTTCCTAAGCTTAGCTCTGACCGAGGCCGGCCATTTCCCAGGGCCTGAGAAGTCCTCTCTCCACCTCCCAGACTGCCTCCCACAGGAGAGGACCCGATACACGCCTGTTCTCACAGTCAGAGAAAGAACACGCCTGCTCTAACGAGAGGACTTAACTAGGACAATGGGATTAAATGTTAAATAGGCTAAAAAGCAAAAAATGAGACAAGCCAGGAACCAATAACCGAAGGTCACACAGACCACATGTCCTGATGCGGCACGTTTCACAGGAACAGGAAAACAGGCCACTCTCTGCAGTGCTGTACTGAAGCCCCTCACCAGTCTCCCCAGGACACAGACAGGCGATACCCTGTAGTCACTTCTGGCCTGCAGGGGCACCTGTGATATGCCCCAGTGCAAACGCAGCGGGTCTCTATCCTTGGCCACAAGAATCAACAGAGAATTCCAGAACATCGACAGAGGGCCTTGCCACAGATCTTGAAACTAGGGATCCATGCAGGGAGCCCTACAGTTCATTACCGGACATTGTATGTTGCCTTCCGGGGCTTGGGAGAAATTTGCACAAGTGAAATACCAAGGGACAGATAAAGAGGCAAAATTTGGAAAACAAACAAATGGGGGTGGGAGGCGGGGGGGGGGTGGTATTCCACTGGAGTTGGGAAAAGGAGAGGAAAAAAGCATTTTTTAAAAAATGAAAATATTTGTTTCTCTAGAATTGAGAATGAAATGACCAGAAAGCACTGTTGAGAGAGAACGGTGACACCACAGTCTCAGGCAAGAACATCGCGTTCACATAAGCCTGGGTGTGTCCTTGCTTCCATTCCCGCCCACCCACCGTTCCCATTCCCAGGGCAAACAAATTCTTGGCTGAGCAGGTATGTGTGGGAGGCTTGATTTCTTTCCCAACCGTTAAAGCTTTGCCCAGAACTACTTAATCAGAATTTTTCAAGGTCATCCATTCAAATCCGATGTTATAGCCTTACAAAACAAATAACTCTGTGGAGTAGCAGAGTGGGAAGCGTGAGGAGGGGAAAGAAGGAATTAACCATCCTAATTGTATCTAGCTTCTTACTCTTATTTTGTAAGAAAATCGACAAACTAGAAAAACACATAGCTAAAAGAAATAATAGCTGATTTTAATATAATGCTTTCTGTACGGCAGGCACAATTCTAAACACTTTGTATACATTAACTTATTGGACCCTCAACAATTTGAAGCGGACACTAGTATCATTATCATCCCTATTTACAGATGCATGGAGAGGTTAAGCGACTTGCCCAATGACCAACAGCACCCAGTGGTCTGTGCACTTGCCCTGTGCTCTACGCCCTTTCTGTGCTCTGCTCTCCTGTCCCTCAAAAAAGCAAAATTGTAACAATTTTCCATTACGGTACATGTAATTGATTTTCCCATGCACTAGAGTTTAAGATCCTTTCCTGGGAGGAATATTCTCAGAGCCAGTCCCCACCTTAGCACACAGATAGGACAGTACCTGCTGCTTAAAAAGCCATATAAGCTGGAAAAGTCCCCAGGCTCAAACCACAATTCCCCTCCCACACTGCCTGATTAGAAGTAGCTCTAGGCAGGGCCGGGCCCGTGGCTTAGCGGTTAAGTGCGTGCGCTCCGCTGCTGGCGGCCCAGGTTCGGGTCCCAGGCGCGCACCGACGCACCGCTTCCCCGGCCATGCTGAGGCCGCGTCCCACATACAGCAACTAGAAGGCTGTGCAACTATGACATACAACTATCTACTGGGGCTTTGGGGGGAAAAAAAAAAAGTAGCTCTAGGCAAAGCTTTGATCCCTGTTAAAATGTCAAACATCTGGGAGACGTCCACTTTATGCTATTATCAGTTTATAGGGAAAGTTGCATTGTTATCTTCTTAAATACAGTTTGATGATAAGGACTTCAGGTGGTTTCCAGGCATCCAATTCACCTGTCCGGTTCTGACTTGTTCACTGCTGAGCGGCTAGAACTCTCCAGGACCTGGCACATAAATAGGTGCTCAATACCAGCATGGCTGAACAGCTGGATGAATGAAGGGCTATAATTCCTGCAGAGGCCAAGCTGAGGGCAAATTTATGACTCATGTAGGTATTAAAGGGGCAGTGGAGTTTGGCAAAGCATCACTGGGAAGGTGTAAATCTGAACAAGTAAATCACTGTCTGATTTTGATAATAATCACTGTAATAACTTTGAAAGAAACCTCGGGCTTGTTTGAATATATGAAAATGATCCATTTTTGAGCTTATTAAGAATGGATTGTATTTTAAAATGCATACAGAGCTAATTTATTAAAGAAAAAAAAGTAATCTGTTTTAGAGAGTAGTGATATCTAAATTATGTTCCCCTAAAATTATACTCTCCCAAAAAGTGAAGTGCCCTAGAACATCATTTCCTCTCCCTAATAGTCTCATATCCAAGTCCAGTATGTCCTCAAAAAGCCTCCCCAAATGTCTTCTCCTCCAGGAAGCCTTCCCTGATTTTCTGGCCAGAAGAGGTCACTCCCCCAGGTATACTCAAAAGTACTTTGTTCTTTCTTTGCGTACACAAACTCACTTTCTGAACTGTAGTATTTTTCTCATCTGCACACCTAGTTGTCCCCAACTTTATCTCCGCATTCCACAGGGAACCATTTTCCCTAACATAAATCAGACATCCAGTCAACATTAGTCTAATGACTTTGAAAAGACTCCTAAGGAAGTGCTCCAAGGATACCACCAATATCTGTTTCTAATGTTTAAATATATTTTAGATATTTTTAAAGCTATAATTTTTTTAAATGACACCAAAACAGTTCATACACAAACCTTTCACCCATTAGAGATACCACCTGTGAATCCACTGCAGGTACTCAGGGTCGTGTGCCTACAACCCTGCCTGGGAGATCTCAGCAGTCTCCACGGCAGGCTCCTCTGCCACCTCTATGTGCACACGTGGACTTCTTGTAAATGTGACAGCGGCAAGGGAAGCTGTAGCCCCGCCTCAGCCTTGTGACAAATACCAGTGCGCACAGTCTGTTCTCACAAAGTTGTTCAAGCAAGTACACTATTACAAAACCACACCCGTATGCAGGCTGCCATTAATGCCAGGTGAGGCTCAGGGGCATCTGTATGGCCTTGCTTTCATCACAGTAAAAAGTTCTTTGTGATAATATCCTACTTGAGAGAAGGTAAATATTTATTCTAAGAATTAGATGTTTCCTGTATGACTTTAGATTTATGATAAGGAATGTGAGCAATTGTTTCCCTAAGTTTAGTGACAGGGTTACAGTTCTGAAACAAATATTCCCTACTTTAGATTGGCTGAATTGAAAAACATTCTGGGATCCCAAGACAAGTTATTTAAAAATAAAACAAAAACAAAAAACCCCTCTTATAATTGGCAAGTAATTATCTGTAAGAACAGATTTTTAAGATATTCTGCATTTAAAGCAAAGTATACAATTTTATTAAACACAGAAGCTGATAATGTGAATACAGCTATTACACAGTTATTATCAACACTTTATTCAAAATTTTTTATTTTTTCATAATAGCCTCATTGTTCTTACTGACTCTTCAGTAAACACTATAAATGTAAACTTCAAAAAATGCATTCTAGTAAAATGTCACTTTATCTGTTTGATATGGTAGAGCTTCATGCAAGATTTCTTTTGAGTAAAGGATTCCCTGCCCCCCAAAAAGTCTGAAAACTTCTGTTAATGTTTCTCAAATACCAGTCTATGGAAGGGCTACAGTAGACCTGGATGAGCTTTTCTTTCTTTTTTTTTTTTTTTAACGAGGAAGATTGGCCCTGAGCTAACATCTGTGCCAATCTTCTTCTACTTTGTATGTGGGACACCGCCACAGCACGGCTTGATGAGTGGTGTAGGTCCATGTCTGGGATCCGAACCTGCAAACCCAGGGCCACTGAAGCAGAGCGTGCTGAACTTAACTACTGCGCCACCGGGGCAGCCCCTGGATGACCTTTTTTAACGTGTAGATTCCTGAGCCCTGTTCTCAGTAACTCCCTTCCAATAGGAATGGAGTAGAGGTGAGAATGTGCTCTTGGGGTGGGGGGTGAAGGGGGTGGGGGGAAGGGAACCACTGATGTAATCAACACATCTCCATCTTCATAGAATTCTCAGTCAAATGCTTTAAGTAAAACCAAGATAAAATATGTCAATAACATACCCTTAATACGCGAACTCTGGGCCGGCCCCGTGGCTTAGTGGTTGAGTGCGCGCGCTCTGCTGCTGGCCGGGTTCGGATCCCGGGCGTGCACTGATGCACCGCTTCTCCAGCCATGCTGAGGCCATGTCCCACATACAGCAACTAGAAGGATGTGCAGCTATGACATACAACTATCTACTGGGGCTTTGGGGGAAAAAAAAAAAAAATACACGAACTCTTCCACAAAGTTACTATTATTTGCCCTTTAGTGAACTCATGTTGGACCTACTAATACCATATACTTTTCTAAAAGTTCACAAATCATCTATTTAACTATATGTTTCACTGGTGATCAACAGCCAGAGCATCCATTTGGCTTAAAGAATCTCTTGCTTTATTTAAAATTTGGACAAAGGTTGTTTTTCTCCTGTATTTGACCCCTTTTAAATTCTGCATGAGTTTTCAAAGGTAGTCAACACTGCAGTCTTTTGAGATATCTGCAAGCTCCTTCTGCAGACCAGAGAGTCTGAGAACCATTACTTTAGAACAGTAGTCATTGGATCTCTCTCCCACACTGAGCTACACTGCCCAGGGGAATAATTCTGTGCTCTTTACAGTTTAAAAATCATCTTTCTTGCTGAAAAAGATTGGAAGTAAAACAACAGTTGAGTAGAATCACAGATTTTTTAGATGGAAGGATACTTTGGAATGCAACTACTCTACACTGATTTTTTTCAGATAAGGGAAATACATTTGAGAAACATACCCACGACGAAATAGTCATTGGCAAAGTGAGAACTCAGCAACCACATTTCCAGGGTTTAGTAATCAAAGAGATCTAAATTCACATTCAGATTCTTCCACTCACTAGCTGCAGGCTCTTGGTCAAACCCCCTAAGCCACAATTTCCTTATATGTAAAAATGGGAATAACACCATCCAGGGTTGTCATGTAAATTAAAATGAAGATAGTTAGTGATCTTCTAGAATAGCATCTGACTCCAAGTAAGCACACAATGAATGTTAGCAGTAGTTGTAAATTTAAAAAAAAATTTTTTTTTTTTTGCTAGTGTTTTAGAACAGAAGGGGAGAATTCTCCGGGTATGGGGTGGACTAACCTGGAGACCTTTGAGTTTTGAAGGTGGAGACCAAAGAAATTAAGGTGCTGGAATCCCCTAAAGCTATGGGTATGAGGGTTGTGGGCTTGTGGGATTGAAAAAGAGAACTACCCTGGGGCTGATTTCCCCAACACAGGAGGGGAAAGGGTTAGGGTCCGATGAAGGGCAAAGCCCTGCCCCCTTCACACACCTGCTGGAGGCAGGACTTCAGAGGAAGAGGGCTGGCAGAGTTCTTGTGGAGACCGTAGTGAACACATGGTTTGGGTTTCTGCAAAGACCCCTTTGGTGAGCTGGCCACGGGGGGAGCAGAGCCACTATCGGAGCCTCCCTTTTGTAATTTTATTTATTTATTTTTTTTCCCCCAAAGCCCCAGTAGATAGTTGTATGTCATAGTTGCACATCCTTCTAGTTGCTGTATGTGGGACGCGGCCTCAGCATGGCCAGAGAAGCGGTGCGTCGGTGCGCACCGGGGATCCGAACCCGAGCCGCCAGCAGCGGAGCGCGCACACTTAACCACTAAGCCACGGGCCCAGCCCCGGAGCCTCCCTCTTGAGTTGACCACAGGGGACTGGGCCAGCTGCATGAACAGCGACAACCACGAATGGATGAGGACCAAAAGTCCCTCTTTCGTTCTGGGAAGTGAGTGGTTCCAACAATGATTGAGAGTGGATTTCCCACAAACTCTGAAAAGTGGGAATCCTCATCAGATTTAATTTGATTTAGAAAAATGACTTAGATCAGGTTCAGCCTAAGGTCACATAGTTAGTAACAGTTGAGCTGGGATTCAAATCCAAGTCTGTCTGATTTCTAAAGCCCTCACTCCTATTACCCACGTGCCTTTGCTCAAAGCATGAGTTCCACTGGCAATGTCTTCTTAGGTGGAGATTAGTGTATAATTTTCCAATTAAAAATATTTTGTAACAGAAAAACAATTCTTGTTAGGACTATTTGGATGGGTTAGCTCTATGACACTGCATTTACTGTGCTTCCCTCTGTAAAGAGGAAGGTTGGAGGAAAGAATATACTGTGAAAACTCTCCATAGAAAAATGCAGGTTGGACTTCAGTACCTCCAGAGATACGTGTAAACCCAACATAAGAAGCAGAGTCCTGGAGAAATGAATGCACCCAAGTAAAGAAGGGTGGCCACACCTCCAGGTTCCAGGGTTGAGATGGAGTCCTGGGGGTG
Organism: Ceratotherium simum simum; assembly: GCF_057802395.1. Lineage (NCBI taxonomy): Eukaryota > Metazoa > Chordata > Mammalia > Perissodactyla > Rhinocerotidae > Ceratotherium > Ceratotherium simum. The sequence continues at coordinate 87,011,844 of NC_141900.1, forward strand.
ACTCAGGTAGCCATTCAGTTATGTTGGTGAATACAGCCGATCCCATTTCCACTAGCTTTTAGGCAACCAAAAGTTGGCAAAAGTTGGCTGACCAGAGTGTCTGGCCCTCTATATACCTTGGCTTTGAAGGAGAATCTGATATAAGCAGAAGTCTTGTTGATAGCCAGATATGAAGGTTTTGATAAGAAATCTCTAAGGGACTAATCAATTTGACTTAAACCAAAGAACGGTTTTGTTTCCAAGCTATAGCCATTAACAACAGCCAGACTTATACAAATGACTTAATGCCATATAGCAAAAGGAAACTGTTTTAAATTAATAAGGATTTCCTAGTCGTGAAACATATGGCTTGAGCATGTGCAAAAAGATGCTAAAAGGATTTGTTTGTCCTGCTGGAGGTCAATGACAAAAGTAAAAATCCCCCAGCAACGAGTGTGGGAATTAAGCTGGTTTGGCTAGGAGAGAGACTTCAGGAGGGTTGAGTATACTAAAGCCTTGCTGGTAGACCAGCATCGCAGTACCTGGGAGCTCATTAGAAATGAAGAGTGCTGGCTCCATCTCGGAGCTGATGAATCAGATTCTGCATTTTAATAAGATCCCCAAGATCTGCATGCACCTCAAAGTTAGAGAAGTGCTACCCTTGAGTACCTTACTTAAGTACCATCAGAAGTACTACACTTAAGTACAATCAGCTTTCTGTTCTGTAACTGCAATCATCTATCAGATCTTTCTCATAAATTAAAACGTTCCTTAGATATTTCAAAGGAAGAGAAAGGCTATTCCTCTCTCTGGGAAAATGACCTGATATTCGTCAATCTGTAAAAGACTGACTTCAGATGAGCTGTGTCACATCGAATATTTTCCTTGATATATTTTAATACCATAGATGCTCTGTTTTTTTTGTTTCTGATTGTCCTCAAATGACAGCAACTCCTAGAACTTTAAAAGATCTCCTAAACTAAAAAAGAAAATTAAAAATTCCTTTTTACCTCTACCACCCTGTCTCCTTCTGCATCAAGTCTTCAATGGTATATTAATGAATTCTTAAACATATTAATGGGGAGTTGTGGATGAAAACAATTTGCAAAACAGAAGCTTATTTTTTTTTTGGCGAGGAAGATTAGTCTTGAGTTAACATCATTGCCAATCCTCCTCTTTTTGCTGAGGAAGATTGGCCCTGGGCTAACATCTGCGCCAATCTTCCTCTATTTTACATGTGGGATGCCTGCCATAGCATGGCTTGATAAGTGGTGTAGGTCCGTGCCCAGGATCCAAACTTGTGAACCCCAGGCTACTGAAGCGGAGCGTGCAAACTTAACCACTATGCCACCGGGCCAGTCCCCAGAACATATTTTTATAACAAAATTACATCCTCCATTCAATTGCCTCAAGCTTCTTTCAATTCATCTGTTGTTTAATTTAGATTTCTAAACCTGAGCTTCCTTAGAGCAAAGGACAAACTTTATTTTCTCTAATGTCACATATACACAGTGGCTGTGAGTAAAGAAGAAGAGTATTTATGGTTTACCATTTAGGTAAAACTTATAGACATTTAGATATTTGCAAAATATAATCGGTATACCTTATCCAAACAAAAGCTTAAAAAGCCTGAATGACAAGAAAATTCTGTACTTCCAAGTTTAAAACAAATTCTAAGTTATGTTTGGGTGTGTACGAATTGGGGAGACCAGAAAAGAACAAATGAATTATCAAAATAAATAAATACATAAATAAGTAAATAAATAAAGATTACAAAAACAGTAAGCGGATCATTTGAATGCAAATTAACCTTAAAAAGAGAAGAGTTGTGGGCTGGCCCCATGGTGTACCGGTTAACTGAGTGTGCAGTCCGCTGCTGGTGGCCCGGGTTCAGATCCTGGGTGCTCACTGACACACCGCTTGTCAGGCCATGCTGTGGCGGCGGCCCACATAAAGTGGAGGAGGATGGGCATGCATGTTAGCTCAGGGCCAGTCTTCCTCCGCAAAAAAGAGGAGGATTGGCATGGATGTTAGCTCAGGGCTGCTCTTTGTCACAAAAAAAAAAAAAAAAAAAGAGAGAAGAGTTGTGATGCATCCTACACTGAAGACTTAAATCACTCATTCAATAAAAACATTATATGAGTTACTCCTATATGCTAGTGCAGCATATTATTTTAGTGGTCCCCAACGAACCATGCCTTCTGGTAGTGACATCCTGTGTCATGCCCTCCCACACCAACTCTGGGCTGGACTAATGGGGTGTTAGCAAGCATGATACAAGTAGAAGCTTGATAAGCACTTGCATATTGGGGCTTGTCCTCTCAGAATCTCTATCGGTATTCAGCCACCACATATAGAAAACCAAGCAAGCCAGGAAGAGAGATCAAAACTTCCCATATGACCCCATCAAGGTGCTGAACATGTGAGTGAAGCTATCTTGGATATTCCAGCCCCAGCTACCATCATGCTGCAACCACTTTAGAAAATCAGAAAGACCAGCAGAAGAACCACCCAGCTGAGCCCCAGCCAACCCACAGACTCATGAACAAATAGAATGCTAGTTGTGTTAATTCACTAAGTTTTGGGATGGTTTATTACATAGTAATAGATAAAGAAGTAGGATCTGTGTCTGGTTTTAGAATGCAAGAGACTTATGAAAGAAATCTAGGGTGATTTTTTTTCTACTTTGTTTCTGACCTACAAATGATGAGCTCATACTTAAAAGAACATTTAGTAAGTTCAAATAGTGGGTAAGCAGCTGACGGTGTCTCTTTCAAAGGATTGGAGAAATCATGAGTCTTTACTGACAAAAGAAAATTAATCTTTTCTTTATAAATATAGAAGTGGGGCTTAATCTTTTCTCTATAAACATAGAAGTGGGGCTGAAATATCACTAAGGCAAAAGCAATCAGAGGAATATTATGGAAATCAAAGATCTTAAAGTCAGTTTTAAATGCCAAAGCATTAGTAGACGTTAGAAACATACCACAATCAGGGAAAGCAAACCTGGGATTGAACGAAAGGTCTGATAACTATTTAAGCCTAGAAAAATTGTACTCAGGTTTCTATCCTAGATCTTCTGCAACTAGAAAGAAGGAAAGGATGGGAAGGAGGAGAGGGAGGAAGGGAGATATTGCAAAATCAGAGAGATGTGTTTATAAGGGAGTTCCTAAAGAGCTGATAAAGTATATGAAGGGAATGATTATAATCTACTTGAAACAATGCTGCTTTTTACATTACTAAAGCATTTTGTATCTATTATCAAATTCACAATAGCTTCTAGGGCAGAGATTCTTAACTTGGAGGAAGGCGGTTCATAGACCCCCCTGAGAATCAAAAAAAGCTAAGGACCCCAGAAACATATAACTACAATATAGCTTTAAGGAAGACCATCTATGGATTCCAAGTTATCAATCTGTGTTCTCTAGTGAAATAGGTATTATTGGCCTAATTTCATTGCTGAGTAAACACAAGTATTCAGAAAATGAGTTACCTAAGATCACCCAGCTAGTGATTGATAGGACCAGCAGTATAATCTCAGAGGTCAGACCACTAAACTCTTGTTTCTGACTCTGGTTTACAACCAAAACAGGATTGCTGAGCCTGAAGAAAAATAAATTCTTTCCAATTTCCTATTTAAACAGTACAAGAAATGGAGAGGCATCTGAAGGTGGGGGAAAGAAAGGTGAACGGCCAGGAGAGGCCAGCCCCTTCCTGGTTACAGCATCAGTAATGAGGTCAGTGGAATCGCATTACTGTAAGATATACCAGATGCCCCCCAATTCCAAAGAAATGCCTGTCCTCAAACGCAATTTCTGCTAAAAGAGTTTCTATATAGAAATGTATCATCTGTTTTATAGCTCTTGGGTAGATGTGTTTAGCATCCTCTCTTGTACCCCCAGTGGTAGTGCAGCACCCTCTCCAGCCCCCACAGGGACTCCTTGGAGCAGCAGAGCTAAGCTGTGGTTGAGGAAAGGAGGGGTGAATGACACAAGTCAACTGTGCTCAGACCACTCTTAAAACTTCTGAGGAGACTTTGCAGTCAGAGAGGCCCTTACTTAAGGACTCTAATATATTACCATTTGTGGGTATTAGTGCTTTCCTCATTGTGAAGATTTTCAACATATGAGTGGAGAGTATAAACCTTATTCCATCACTTATTGATTCATTAGTCCAAGCAGTAGATCTCTATGCGAATTGAGATCACTAATGTTAACTTGATAGATCGTAGACTGGAGATTAAGGTACACATTTTAATTTGGATGCTCTAATGCCCAACAAGCATAAAACATCTGATTTTCTTTTTTGGATGGTCTAGTATTACTTACTTCTCTTATTCTTGACCTACTTCAAAGCACGTGGAAAAATCTGTATACAGAAAGGACTACAGAGCTATTCTGTATTATATCTGACTATTTCACCATTAAGCTAAAAAGCTTCTTGCTGATATATCTTTAGGGACAGTTACCAAGAACTTTCCTCTTCTCCACTTCCACAGGAAATACACCCAATACATCGCTATGAACTACCTAAGTCAGGGGACTGTTGAAGCTTCTGCCAAGCTGTTTTATAACTTCCAGAGTCCCTGGTGGAACTCCCACATTTGGACCAAGAAGAGCAGGCCGTCTGAGGACACATATGGGCAACTGGCAAGTTCCCAAGAAAATTCCTGGCCAATCAGTAGGGATATCCATCTCCAATCTCAGTCTTTGACCAGAACATTCTACTGTACAACAGTAAAGAAGTTTTTGAAAAGACAAACAAATCTCTTAAAATATTTATCTGCCTCTCTAGCCTCTAGCTCTACCCATTCAAGCCCTATCCGTTCTTCCACTTTCTGCACAACTGCCACCTTTTGCATTAGAACTTTCTATAAACCACACCCTGCCTAGGAGCAATCTCTGGGAGCAAGAAGTGAACGCCCACGGAACTCCATCTCTACAGCCCCCACACTACCTTGTTTTCTACTTTGCCTGGTTTTATTTTTTCTTTAAGCAACATGAGCATAGGACCTGTGTGGTTTTGTCGTCTTCTAGTGCCTAACATCTTGCACATACACCGTGCGTGTATATATGTGTGTGTGTGTGTGTCCTGGGAGGGCATGTGGTTACACACCAAGATTTACCGAGCACCTCCTATGCCCCAGGCACTGTGTTTCACCTACACTATTGCTTCATAACTTTCTGACATCTCTATCAACTAGTCATTATCACCCCAATTTTGCAGATTAGAAATTCTGCAAACCTCTCTGCAAATTCAGAGAGGTTAAGGCTTTACCGAAATCACAGAGCTATTAAATAGCAGAGCTTAGTTTCAAACCCAGGTCTGACTGATTCTAAGAGCCAGTGCACTTATAAAGCTAATACCCAATATGCATTCAATAAATCATTTTGTGAACAGCATGTGTTTGCAAGGCATTGTGCTGAGAACTACTGGGAATCAAGAAGCTTTAAGTTCAGCAACTGTAAGTAACTACGCTACAAAGTAGAAAGTGACAAGACCAAGAGAAGAGTTTGCATACATGCTAAGGATGTTCAGAGGAGTTGGAGATCACTTTCTTTGGAGGTGGGGTGGGTGACCGGAGGCATGTGGGAACAGAATCAAGACCATCATGAAGAAGCTGGCTGAGGTGCAGCTGGGATCTGGGCAAGCAGAGATGAGAGGTAATACAATATGTTAAAGATTAAACTAGACTCACCCTAATATTCTTCCCAAAGCAGGAAAGTGGACTAACAAATTACATTCAATAAGACTGTATCCTTGGTAGCAAAAACAACTCCACATACTTGTTTTTTACGCAACATTCATTTTGGAAATATTCAATAAATATTTACTGACAGGGAAAGGAGGAGAAGGGTCGTTGGGTTCATAGTATTTCTTAGAATATTTAATTAGCTCAAATATACTAGCTCAAATATACTGTTCTACATGCGGTCTGGTTTTACAATACATGTTAATTAAATCCTCTTCCAGTCATTAACAATCTTTCATTAAGCTGTGTGTGTTCTCTACCCAATCATAAGTCTTTATGTGTAATTCATATTCACAATGACTAGCCCAAATCACGGTCATAGCAGTTTTACTCCCAAAACTAAGTACAAATGCATTTTAATCTATTTATCTGTACATCAAAGGATTTTACTTTGGAAAACAGCTTTGTGTTTAAAAAAGGTAAAATTAACAAAAGGTGCCCAACTACCTAAAACAGAAAACAAGAGCCATCTACATGCAAATATAGATAGAAATATAAAGGCAAACTTAACTGTTATAATAAAATGTCAGATCTGTTTCTAAAGGAAAATGAGTGTTCCTCTAATAAATGTTAGCAAATTATCCAGCTGCATCATGTCTAAAGCAATGAAAACCTGTTTCTTCCTTTCCTTCTTGTCCTTTTGAAAAGACAACATGTCACAGTGAGACTTTTTTTATAACAGCATCCATTCTCGTGACAAATGTTTGCCAAGGGTGTGGGGGGTAGGGAGGAAAGCAATAAAAAGGCAAAGCAAGCAGAGAAGAGATGAGAAACAGACGCCATCTGCTGACACGAGAGAGAAAAAAGAGAAGGAGAAATTTGAGAGCATGACTTTCAGACTAGCGTTTAAGGAAACACAACAAATCAGCTTTTCATTCATCCTCATGAAATAGAACACTTTACTATGAATATATGTGGAATAAGTTTTTTTTTACTTTTGTATATTTCACATCCTGAAAATTATTACTACTACTAAATCAAATTATAAAGCTACCATTCCCCAAGTGCAGACAGAATTACACTCAAAACTACTTTGCGCATCAGAGTAGTATTACACTGAATGAAACAGAAATATCCCCGTGATACAGGTCAGCTTACCCAGGCAGAGCCTGCTAAGGGATGATTTCTTTGGCTGGAAGCAGTCATCTAAGTTTTAAGCAAACCTGGGACAGGGGAAGACTACAGAATATTCAAGGATAATCCTTTACAATCAAAATTTTGCTGCTTTTTTCGATCTCCAAAAAACTATGCCCCCGATTAGTTTGATTTTTTATCTACAAATAGAAAACTGGACATTATCCACCACTGATTACAAGCTAGCCAAGCAATATACCAATCGCTCATTCTGTGCTACAAAAAAGGCATAAAAGCTTATAAGAAGTAAAAGCTCAGTGGCTGTGAATGAAATCAAAGTAAATGATAAGTCTCAGAGCTGAAAAGAAAGGCAAGAGAAAGGGAAATAGGGGTTTACTTGCATATACATCTTTAAGAAATTGTAACACATTGGTTTTCTTTTCTCCTTTTTCTATTAACCTGGTCTCTCGCTAACATACACACACACACACACACACACACGCCTGTTTCCATTTCAAATACACCCACACTCCCACTTGAGTTAAAAGATCTCAGCTTTACAGGCAGTTTCTTTCAATATCCCTATTTTCGGTATGTGGCATTCTCAGCATTTAAGAAGCACTATTTGTATCATGAAGCCCCTGAAGAGCAGCTACGCACGCATCCTGTGCTCTTAGAGCTGGAGTATGTCCTACGGAAGCTCTCATTTCACACTATCTGAGGTTTGTTAGTTCCCAACACTGATGCTTTCAGGCATTTAACCTACAAAAATACATTGTTTTTCCTTGATTTATCAGGCCTCTATGACTGTTTGATTGTTTTGCATTAAATAGAATTTAAGAAAGATTGATACGTTGTTACCCAATTATGATGCTTTGTTTTCGATTGTAGTCTTAAATTCTCAAATAGCTACAAAAGCTATTGTGTGCACAATAGCTACAAAAGAGCTCAAGAAAAGTGAATGAAAAAGCCTCAGAGAACAGAATGCCTTCTTAGGTCATGCTATGGTAACTCTGGTACTCCTTAAGGCAATTACAATTCCTAATTGAATTCAGTGTTGTGTTAGTATAAATAGATGTCAGCTTGAGGGCACAGGATCACTCAATTTCTTCCCGTTGAAATTATTTAATCATGGACAACTTTTAAGAATTTGTCCTACACAATGGTTTTTCAGAACAAATGATCCATATAAAATTGGGGCCCATTTATAACACATGTTGGAGGGAAAAAAGAAATGTAGAGAGACCCTAATATACTTTCACAGAAGAAAAATGCACTCAGGGCTTGGAGATCCATGTAATTTCAATGCTTTAGAAATTATACCTTCAAGCACTGGAGTCCTCTAAAGTGCTCAAATGGAGGGCCACAAAAAGGGTTAAGGCCATGGTACCAGTGACATAAATTTAAAGAAAAGATCCTTCATCAGGAGAGGACACACAGTGTGGTGCTGAGAGTACTGGATTAGCAGTCAGAAAAACCTGTTTCTTATTGCCAGTCCTAACACTAGCAACCTGGAATTTTCATCCCAGCATCCCACCATCATCATCTACAAAGGGAGAGGTCTGATGTTCTCTCTAAGTCCTTCCAGCCCTGTATTTCTATCAGTCTTATTAGCCAATAAAACAAACACACAAAAACTCGTATCTATTAACTGAGAATAGGACTCTGTCTAGTGTCATTATGACTTAGGACTATTGAATCATGCATTAACGAGCGAAAATAGGCTCATTCAAACTGCTATCCTCAATTTTGTTTATTAATTCCATGGATGACTTCATATTTGTATTATTTATTTGTATTATTTATTTCTACATCCATAAGAGTTAAATGGTGGTGTCTTCATGCACTTGTCTTTTTATGCACGTTTCAAGTTTCTCTGGGGTACAAGACTAGTTGTAGGGTTTCATCACATTAAACCTTACTATATAGCCTCGAGCCTACGTCCCTTGCGCAGAACGGCTTCTTGCATTGGGATCTACTCTTAATTCCAATTCCTATTGGTTTCTGACCCACTTGTAGTTTTGTTCTTCATACTTAACACTCAATCCAGCTTTTACTGCATGACTCTGCCTCTCCCTTTTGATTAGGGATCATTAGGTACTACTCCAGCTATGCTGTCTCAATCCAACCCAGCCTCGAGACCCCTTTAGCTAGATGCAGGCTGTGCACGGTATGTGGACAGCACTCCCATAGACACCGACATCTCCAAATTTCAAAGGCCACCACTTGATACTTCTAAAATCAACAAATATTCATTAAGTCTTTACTCTGTACAATGCACCGAGACCTAACATGTATTTGCAGCGTTTGAATATCATTTGATTTCCCTATATAGACTCAATGAGTGCTACACACCAAGAGACCTAATTAACAGATTGCAACTAACTAGCTGCCATGAGAAACCCCTATACGAAGTCTGGTGACATTTCCGGATAAGAGGAGAAAGGGAGCAGGCATGCGTATGACAAGTAGGCAACCTTCCTGTCCCTACTTCCCACCCTATTTCAAGGCATATTTTGGATTTAGGGAGATGAAGAGATTGTCTACATAGCAGTGAGGATGCTATCGAGTGTCATCCTCCTCCCCTTCTCACGCTGAAGGGCCACTGTAGACACAGTCAGCCGTTAACTTGTTATATCATGACCTTGGCTAGTCATTTAGTTTCTAAAAATGTTTAGAATCTTCAGTCTCTGAATCTTAGTTGCCTTATCTGTAAAAGGGAGGTAAACGATACCTACCCGCCAGGTTTTGTGAAGATTAAACGAGGATGTGCAGAATGTTCATATGCACTGGGGTTTTGGACCTGTTCCCTGAATAGGGCTTAAGAGGACAAAACCAAGAAGAAACACAGGCCGAAGTCACCATCAGGCAGATGTCCACTCAACATAAAGAAAAACGTTATAACAATCAGAGCAATTCAAAGACAGAAGGAGCAGTTAGCTACCAAGTTCAAGCAGGGGGTTGTAAGGTCACTGAATCAAGATAATCTTTCATAAACCTTCTCCTTTCCGTAGGAAGAATTACCCCAGTTCAAAGAGGAGAAAATGCTATGCTTAATTACTTCTCTAAATTTTAAATCTGTTCAAAACTCTCTCTGGGTATCTCATGATTCAAAGGACTAAGACTGAACTGTCAAACAAGCAATCACACAGCGATGCCTGCAGCAGACCATGGCCCTACCTATATTCCTGGGCCTCATTTCTGGGCTGGCTGCTAGACGTCCCACTGCTGGCGTGTCACTGCATCTTTCTGCTGGAGGGCTGTGCCATGTGCATGGACAGGGGGCCACATGGCAAGCAGAGTGTCAAAAATTAATCCCAGCACCCTCCTGCAGGTCTCAATCAGGGGCTGACCAGAGGTGATGTGTAAATAACACTGCTTCTACACCCCTCCGGTGGGATACGCTGAGGCCTGTTCTTTACATGGGCTCCCAGAGTTTTCAGCAAATTTGGGCTTCAACTGCCCACAGTGGTGACCCGCTTGATAACACAGTATTGGTGCCTGTCTCACTTCTCACTCCACTTACAGTGTTTCTTTCACCTTCCAAATAAACTATGTGCACTAGCATCCATGTTTCTCTCAGGGGAACTCAGTCTAAGAAAATATCTTATATTATGATGACCTACAGAGATAAACATATATTACAAAGCACAGAAGATTCTTGTCTTAGTTTCTCCTTAAATCCTCTACCAGTAAATTAACTTTAGAGTCTCAGTTTTATCAGAGAATTAGCAACCCACAATATAGTGGTATTTATACAATAAAATATTAAGATAAAATATGAGTGGTATTTTTGTAAAGATTAAAGAGCCCACTAGACTCATAAAAGTAATTAAGAACACTTTCATGAATTTTTTTCAATTCTGATAGAGAATGAGTTATTTCCAAGACAAAAAGACAAAAATCACTTGGATATAATGAAAAAAAAGTTCTAAAGCACAATTTTACTATGTGGAGTAGTTCAATCCCACAAACAATTCCTGAGGACCTACTGTGTTTCAGATACTGGGCTCAGCCCCATCTGGAATACAAAATGAAGATGACCCAGGCCCTGCCCCTAAGGAAGTCACTGCCTAGAAAGGGAGGCAGACGCGTAAATCAATAATTACACCAGAGGACAAAAAATGAGATAATGACGCTGTGGACAAGGACACTGGAGGAAGGTCTGTCTGTACGGACAAGGGGCAAATAAGCGGTCACAACGTGTTGTCTGCACACAGCTTTCAAGAATGCCTAGGGTAGTCGATTAGGTATTCCCGGAGTGACAGAAAGCATATAGGTAGAGGGACCAGCCTGTGAAAAAGCAGCTCTGTGTGTTCATCCATCCCTGGCTCCAGTTCAACAGAAGTAAAATTAATAGTCATACGCAAAAAAAAAAAAAAAAAAAAGAACCACAACTTTTTTCTCCAACTTGTAAAATCCTCACAAGACAAAAATTACAGAAGTTTTCTGCCTGAGATAAAGCCTCTAAAATACCAGGCCCTCGTGTATTACCCTTGAGAGATAAGTAAGAGAAAAATTATCTGACACAAAATATAGTTACTGGCTACATACCATATGACTCCAACTCTATGACATTCTGGAAAAGACAAAACTATGGAAACAGGGGCCGGCTCCGTGGCTTAGCGGTTAAGTGCGCGCGCTCTGATGCTGGCGGCCCGGGTTCGGATCCCGGGCGCGCCCCGAGGCACCACTTCTCCGTCCAACGTGAGGCCGAGTCCCACATACAGCAACTAGAAGGATGTGAACCTATGACATACAACTATCTACTGGGGCTTTGGGGGGAAAAACTGAATAAATAAAAAATCTTTAAAAAACTATGGAAACAGTTAAAAGATCAGTGGTTGCCAAGGTTGCGGGGGGGTTGGGGGGAAGAATAGGGGGAGCACAGAGGATTTTTAGGGCAGTTAAAATACTCCATATGATACTATAATGATGGATACACGTCATTATACATTTGTCCAAACCCATAGAATGTATAACACCAAGACTCTGGATAATTACGGTGTATCAATGCAGGCTCATCAACTGTAACAAATGTACCACTCTGGTGGCAGATGTTGATAATGCAGGAGGCTGTGCCTGGGGGGAGCAGGACATATATGGGAAATCTCTGTACCTTCCTCTCAATTTTGCTGTGAACGTAAAACTGCTCTAAAAAATAAATTCATATACATATATGTTTATCATAAATGTTCCTTATTACTTGTTAAAAGCCCTCAGGTCTACAGCCATGGGAAGAAAACTCCCTACTTTTAGAAATAAGACTTATTCTGTCATCTTCTGCATGTTCAGTTTAATTTAAGCTTATTCTCAGAGTTTCAATAGATATTGATTGCTACTGCCTGTTTATAGAGGCAAATCTTCTCTTTTTAACTCTTTACAGGAGATGAGAGGCTGCAACAGGACTCGAGGCTTTGGGAATTGTGTCCCAGAGTTCGGCATTACAGGAATTTTCCTGACTTATTTAACACAGCGATGCTGCAGCCTCATGGTTTTTTTTTCTTCTGGGCTGTCAGGAAGAAAACATCCTGACATTCTGAGGTCAGATATACAGCTTTCATTTTAAACGTAGCACCTTCAAAAGGAGACACATAAACAGAAAGCTCTGGATATAAGAGATGAACAGCATTGTTTCATTATAAGACTACAGATAGTATTTCATAAAAACATAAGAGAAATACTCAAGATTAACTCCACAAAAATTTATGATAGGTGATATTCTGACACTTAATAAACAAAACAGAAAAAGAACTCCTCACAACAATAAAAGGATCCAATTTCATACAGCAATCAATGAGCAAGCGTCTACTAACTTCACCAAGAAAGACAGAAAATCTAAATTAAAGCAAAATAATTTGGACCCTAAAGAAGTCAATACCCTGGGCCTTGTAAAAAATTCAAAAAATCATTCTTTCCAAAACTTTAACTCCATGAAAAACAAACAAGTGTTACTTCTGGCAGCTAATGAGCACTTCCTGATGGGCTCAAGGCAGCTGCCACCCTATAAAATACAGCAAAAGCTGCAATATTGTCTGTTGAGGTGTTAATTTGTTCATTGCTTAGGTGCCACATGGAAGTAACCCCCTTTCTGCATTCTCTTGCCAAGAGAGCTTATTTTAAGTCATTCTTAGCCACATAATAAAATGACTTTTCAGAACAGTCCTGATCTGGGTTCTTGCTCTCCTCCACAGCTCTCCTTTTATTGAGCACCATCTATACCTCCTTGGGCACTCCTTCTTTTGCTCATTTTACCTATCTCAAACGTTGGCAGGAAATCAAACATCAACTCTTTTGCTCTTATCCCATCCCAATCTGGAGAGATTACTAAAAAGTCTTGAAAGTAAGGAACGAACTCAAGTAAATTTCCACTAAGAACTGACAAGAGGCACAGTAAGAGACCTTGGCCCCAGCGTCCTCACTTATTAGCTGTTTGGCCTTTGGCAAGTGACTTAAGCCTAAATCCTAGTTTCTTCAACTAGCAAATAAGGAGGCAGAATTAGATGACGTCAAAGGGCCTTTTGAGCATTAAAGTTTTGCTTCTGCGTATTTCACAGAAGCAGGGATGCACTGAACTTTAGAGAATACAGCCCAGCAAATGAGAGCAAATGGGACACCCAGAAAAGTCCCACGTTGTCAGATTCAAATCTTGCATTTTCTCAGGAACTCAACCTCCTCAACGGCATTTTCCAAGACCGCTATTAACTGCTTATTGAAAGAATCATGAAGTAGTTCCACAGGACGTTAGATAAAAAAAGATACAATTTCCATTTTCAAGTAAGTTTTAGAAACTGGGTTAAATAAATTTAAATAGATTTCTTAACATCTTAGACTTTTAAAATGCTAAGTGTGCACTGTGAATTTTCAGGAGAGGTATTACAGCACAGCATTTTCCCCAACTTATTTGCCATAGAATCCCTTTCTTTATACAGCAAATTCTGCAGATCTAGTGTTCCCAGGAATACACTCAGAGATTGCTGTTCTACCCAATTAAGTGTCCACTCTGCGATGACAAAAATGAATGGACTTAAGCATTACCTAGGGCACCACCAGGAACCTTGGCAGCAGGTCAAGATCCTCGTCTCTACTGCAGGTTCTGCTGCCAAGTAGTTGTTTGCACTGGACCCAGTTTACCAGCCTCCCCAGACCTGCTGGGCCCCACCTGCCCTCTAGTCATCAGCTGCCAAACTGCCCACTCAACCCCAGCCCTGAGCAACATGGCACACAGCCATCTCAGGTCTCTGTTCTCCTATGTCGAAATTTTGCAGAAATGCTGGCTACAGAGGCTGCCCCCGTGTGACAATCCAAATAATTTATAACCTCCAGTCCACTATCATCCTAATTTCTACATTATCACACAATGGATATGGAGAATGTGAGAGTAGTAAGGAAAATTCTAAAAAATCCCACATTTTCTTGAAATTTTCTTCACTGTAGATGTTAACTAAAGAAAATGAACCACAAAGTGTCTCTTCAAACTATTCTCTTTTCATAGAAATGTCCTAATTAGCAAATGACAATTAAGCAAATACTGGAAATCAGAGGAACAACACAGGTTTCCTTGAAATTAAAAAAAAGATTTTCTGATAAGTATTATTGACTGAAAAACAGTTAACATGTTTGTCACTTTCAAAAAGCCACAAATGAGTTTCTCTGAAAAACCCAACGTCTTTTTTAAAAATCCACAAATTTGGGGCTCTGCCAAAGCGCGAATGTTACAAAAACCATGTGGCACATGCCCTTCTTTACGTTTCGTAGTAATTACTAAAACAAGGATTAAGCTTTCGGCGATTTGAAGTCAGAAAGACCAGACATGGATTCAAATGCTGGCTCTAGCTGGGTGTGTTTGGGCAAATTACTTAATTTTTATTTAACCTCAGTCTCCTAATCCATTAAATGAGAACAAGAATACCTAGCTCACAGGATGGTTGGGAGTTTTAAATAAGATAAAACTGAATTTGCCTAGCAGATTAGGGACCTATATTAGTTAGAATCAGGTTTGGCTGCGAGTGACAGGAAGCCCCAAGTATGAGTGGCTTAAACAAGAGAAGTGTCGGTCTTTCTCAGGAAAAAGTCCCGGAAGGTGAGTGTGGCACTCCATTTGTTCTGCTGCTCCACCACGTGTGACCTCCACTTCATGGTCCAAGATGGTGGCATCCACATTCCAGGCAGCAGAATGGGAAAGGCAAAAATAAAGGGCAAGGGGAGGGGACACATACTGTCCCTTAAGGAAGGCTCTGGAAAGGACTACATGATAAGGTACCTCCCATTCACCAGAATTTAGTCACATGGCCATAAAGCTGCCAAGAACCCTGCCTATGAAGTAGGGCTCCAGTGACTCTATGAAGAGGGGGGTTATGGATACCGGGGGACAACCAGCAGGCTCTGCCACAAACCTAGTAAGGGCTCACCTCCCATCTCAAATGGCTTCACCTTTCGGCAGGAGTAACGTTCAGCCTGTACACACTAGTACAACCACACAAGTTACTGAAGGCTGGCATCCATTCTGAATGTCTGGATTCCTGTGCTGTACAGGTTGCCAAACATTCTGAAAACTACCCTTGTCTTGGGAAAGTCCTGCCTTAAACTCGCACAACAAATAAGATTTCCTTTATAGTGCACGCAGTTTAGGACGTAACTTTTCCCAAACTAGTCTTCTCTTAGTTTTCAATCGTGAAGAAGTACGGATCCTAGCAACTTGCTTTAATAGAAAAAAAACAATTTTGCTGAATTACAAGGTTCAGTTTTCAAAAATTAACACTCTGTTTTTACTATATGGGCACTCCATTCTTGATGTTGTTGTCTCCTGGAAGCTGAAATACAGAGACTTGATGGTGGAAGAAAGCAGCTCTGTCCCCACCACCCATGCCCCCACATTGCTGGACCTTGCCATCTCTTGGTCACTGATACCAGTTGTAAGTAAAGGATGGCGCAAGAGAAGGGGCAGTGTGGACTATTAAGTCCATACTCAGTGCACATGTGACTCATATGTGGGCAGCATGTGCTGAATAAGCTGGGGTGTATGGCTATTCAAATTAAACTCAATTAACACCAGTATTCATCTTCTTGGAAGACTAGAGCTGAAGCAAGGTGCCCCAGATCTAGAACAATTTTTTTTCAACCTCATCTTTCTGGGCTAATTATTTCCAAGAGTTTAAATCAGCATATCCTACACTGTATTCTACAAGTGTCAATAAAGGTTGCATGAAAAAAATAATCCAGTACTAGGAATATTTTTTCCTCTAAAACATATTAAATTATATGTAATAAAAACAGTTTTAAATGGCTTTAACTGCTGCAAAATAACCAGCTTGTAAGAAATGGTGTGCCAACCCCGGGTCCTGGCATGCCAGGAGGCTTCATGAGGGTTCGTCTGATGGTCACATGGAACCTCTGGCCAGCCCTCTGCTCTTACTCAACTGTGTAATTCTTTCCGTCCTAAGTGACCCTTCCCTCCTAAACAATCTATTCCGCATCCTGCAGGTTTTAAGGATGTGTTTTATTTTTTCCTTCATTATTCTGTTGATTGGTATTTTTACTAAGTAATACAAGCATATAGTTACAAAGTGCAGAAAGAAAATGGTATACAGTGAAAAACTCATTCTCTGTTCTACCTCTATCTCCCTCTTGTACTATTTCCCTTCCCAGAGGGAACTATTCTTACTGTTTCCTGTGAATTCGTCCAGATTATGTATTTTCTAACATAAATGTCAACATAAATATATCCTGTTTTGCACAAAAGGATGCATTTCCAATATTCTGTTCTTTCCTCATTTTAAAAAGCTTAAACATGTTTTTTCTCAGCACTCACTGTTACTAACGTTACTAAACACTTTCTATTCTAAATTGAGCAGTGACATTTACTGCATATACAGGTGCTATTTAACAGTGTGTGTGTATCACCAACTATAACTTAAAGAAATATTCTCACCTTGAAAAACTATCTGTACCAATTTTCTTTCCCACAATTAACTTACTATGGAACACTAATCCTCAACAGATAGTTGGAGGACATGCGTCTTCAGAAGGAAGGATCATAATCTTGAGTGGGAAGGGCATGAAAGTGCAAGCTCCCAGAAATTCTGGCACGTCCTCCTGGGCCGAGTCCCCCATCCCTCACTTGTGGAAAAATCACTGCATTTAATGAGAAGACTATTTGAAGAAAGCTTCTAGTGCAGCACTGTTCAACAGAACCTTCTGCAAAATGGCAATGTTTCATATCCACGCTGTACAACACCACATCGACCAGCCATAGGTGGCTAATGAACATTTGAAATTTGGCTAGTACAACTGAGGAACTGAATTTTTAATTTAATTTTAACTTAAAACAACCATATGTGCCTAGTGGCTACCATTTCAGACACTGCTGGTCTACTGAATAATGGGTAAACAGAAAAAGATTACAATCCCTGTTATAAAACAGGAACAACAGGAAATATTGTGTGTATGAATATGTATGGAAAGCACAGTAGGTTAAACTCAAGCTAAATCTCCTAAATCTTCTTTCTTTACATACCCAAGGCCGAGTGGACTATTTCCAAAAATAATTTGGTTAGTTAAAGTTGGAACAAACATTAAGGATATGCTGCAATTACTTCTAAAATCTGAAATTAAAATAGTTTTAATTTACTAAAACTCTATGTTTGATTATGTACTCTGTGTTAAATTTTCCTGGCATGGTGTTACGTGTGGATCACACTAAATTAACAGTTTCTCTGTTAAGTGAAAAAAACAAATTGCAGACGCGTATGTACAATATTATGCCAACTGTGCATATGTATCTGCATGTATATATACATGTTTGTATATGAGTAGAATTCATCTAAAACAGTGTTCAATGGCACATTCTGTGATGATGGAAATGTTCTCTATCTATACTGCTCAACATGGTATTAACTAGTCATATAAGGCACTACTGAGCACTTGAAATATGGCCAGTATGACTGAGGAATTAAATGTTTAATTTTAATTAAATTTAATTTCATTTTACTTAATTTCATTTTACTTAACTCAAATTTAAATAGCCACCGTGGCAAACGGCTACCTTACTAGATGGCACAGGTCTAGAAGAATAAACCTCAAACTGTCAAATGGCTCTCTCGAAGGGATTACAATAGGAGGGAAGAAGATAAACTTTTACTTAAACTTTATACACCACTGTACTGCTGGATTTAATTATTTAGTTTTGTACAATTGGCACATACAGCTTATTAAACAAATAAATAGGAAAGGAAGGTATCTCAGCTTGCTCGGGCTGCTATAACAAATTACCATAGACTGGGTGGCTTAAACAAGAGAAATTTATTTCTTACGATTTTGGAGGCTGTAAGTCCAAGATCAGGGTGCCAGCATGGTGGGATCTGGTGAGAGCTTGCTTCCTTCTCTTCCTGGCTTGCAGACCACTGCCTTTTCACTGTGTCCTCACATGGCTGGGGGTAGGGAGTGGGGTGGGTTCTAGTCTCTCTTCCTCTTCTTACAAGGACACTAATCCCATCATGAGGACCCCACTCTTACAACTTCATCCAAACCTAATTACCTCCCCAAGGCCACTACCACCTCTCACCCGGACCACATCACGCTTCCACTCTTGGCCCCCACCTCCCACCCCTACAGCATCCAAAGTGACCTTTTAAAATTAAAAGTCCTACCACATCTTTCCCTGTTCAGAAAGGCTCCCCATGCCACTGGGAATCAAATCTAAACGGCCCACCAGAGCCTATGAGGGCTTACACGGACCGGCCCCCAGCACCTCTCTTTGTGGGCCATTTTGCTCCAGCCATGATGCTGAGGCAGACAGAGCTGTTCCTCTGACGTGGTGAGCACAGTCTCATCTCAGGGCCTTTGAACTTGCAATGCCCTGTGCCTGGAATGCTCTTCCTCACTTCACTCAGTGCTAAAGACTGAATGTTTGTGTCCCCCAGAAATTAGATGCTGAAGCCCTAATCCCCAAAGTGATGGTATTTGGAGGTGGGGCCTTTGGGACATGATTAGGTCATGAGGGTAGAGCCCTCATGATTGAGATCAGCGCCCTTATAAGAAGAGACACAAGAGAAATGATCTCTTTCTCTGCCATGTGAGGACACAGTAAGAAGGCAGCCACCTGAAACCAGGAAGAGGGTCCTCACCAAGAACCCACCCATGCTGGCATCCTGATCTCAGACTTCCAGCTTCCGGAACCATGAGAAATAGATGTCTGTCATGGTAGTTTTGTTATAGTAGCCCAAACTGACTAAGACACTCAGGTCTTTGGTTAAACATCACCTCCTCAAAAGACTTGATGACTTAGCTAAAGCAGCAGCAGGCCTTCCATTCCCCTTTCTCCCTGTCCTTTTTTTTTTTTTTTTTGTGAGGAAGATCAGCCCTGAGCTAACATCCGATTCCAATCCTCCTCTTTTTGCTGAGGAAGATTGGCCCTGGGCTAACGTCCGTGCCCATCCTCTTCTACTTTATACGGGACGACGCCATCACAGCATGGCTTGACACGCAGTGCATCGGTCCGCGCCTGGGATCTGAACCTGCGAACCCCGGGCCGCCGAAGTGGAGCATGCGAACTTAACCCCATAAATGTTCATATTTTTATGTGAAAGCCAACCAAAGAGATCAGACAAAAGAAGACAAGAGGAGAAAAAAGAATGCGAGCAGGAAGGAGCTGCGCAGAGGCAGCAGGTAGGAGAGGCAGCATTCACAAGGAGCAAAAAGAAAGTGGGCAGCGACCCTCCAACAGTGGACCAGAGAATCAGCACACGGACCCTTAAAACTGAACAGATCTGAGGTTTACTTGGCAGAAGACGGAGCCAAGGCTCTCACCTCACTGCACCTCAATAATCTGCAAAGCCACTGGTGAGCCCCACTGAAGACAACACTTTTAGACATCGTAATAATAAAACTGATCTACCTGGGAAATTCCTGCCCATTTCTAATATGAAAGATGCCAATCAAACTTTCCCCTGCACATATGCAGAATAAACCCTCGGGGACTATTTCTGCAGAGTGTAGAACCATCTAGCAGCCCAGGGAGATTGTTACTGTATATGGCTTGGCATAGCACCTAGCTAAGATCAGAGAGTGAAGTCCTGGGGCCCCCGCAAGCGCTCAACACACAGCACAAGAGCCAGGGGCCTGCCACCCTACAATACAGTCCAATATTCCTCCAGCAGAAGGCAAAGAACACAAGCATAGAAATGTTTTGCTGTAGTTAAAAGAGAAAACAAACATTTGTACTTGCCTTTTGACAGAAGTCAGTTTGACAGAGATGAAACCAACAAAGACGACTAAGACAGTACAAAAGGTAGAAAAACACCCCAGGAGGTCATCAGGTCATGGATGCCAAGGGACAGAGAAGGCTCTGTGGCAGGCGGGACAGACAACCCTACTGGCAGGAGTGTATCATCTGACAAGAGTCAGCAGGAAGGAGAAGCATCGTAAGTTTGAAGAGTGGACTAGCTTAGCAACAGTCTCCATGAAGAATCAGGACGACAGCTAACCAGAATAACTCGGTGCAAGTGCTGTGCGGCGCTGGGGCAACCACCTGAATTTACACGAAAAGGCACCCACCTGCCCGCTGGAGGATCTTCTCCAGCACTGCTCAGCAGCCCAAGGGCGAGCAAAAGGACACAATGGTGAGGAAGTGCAGGGCGAGACAGTGATTAAAACCTGGACCATGGATTCTAAGTTGGATCAGGAGGGAAATGAAGAGCACAGGAGTCAGCAGACTAGAGGCCTCAGTGAGATCAAAGGAGAGGTAGGGTAAACTCTGCGGAACAGGGTGGATGGACAGGAGAGTGTGTCAGATGGGGAATTGCTGACTTACTGATCTGAGCCATGAGTAGACCAGTTCTACAGAGTGGGGAGCTGGGGCAATTTGGGGAGAAGATCACAGGTGATGAGAAACCCCAAAACCCATGCACAGTCAGGGAAACAGGTGGGTCATCTGATGAAATTGGGGCAGGGCGGAGAATAATGAGGCAGTCATCAATGATAAGTGAGGGTAATGAGCAAGTCAGCAGACAACGGTTACAAGGGAGGCAAAAGGCTATACACATGGCAGATGCCCAAAAGAGCAGGGGTTGTAACAGGAAGGTGGCAAAGAAAGACCTAGTGCAACCGTGCCCAGCATGGGCACCACCAATCCCACCTTCTGAACAGTTTTATATCTCTGTAATGATAAAACTAATCTACCTAATCAGGTAGCTCCTGCCAATACTTAATCCGAAAGAAATCAATCTTTTCCCTGCATTTATACAAAAATAAATACTAGTAAACTATTTCTAAAGGTTACTATAGGCTTCCACAGATAAAATCTTCAGTGATTGGGAAATCCATATTAGAACGTTCAAAGGGGTCAAACATTTACCCACATGCTGACAGAAGTAAATTAATTAAATTAATTAAATTAATATTAAGTAAATTAATATTTCTATTAGATTTTTTTAAATGACAAGTTTTTATTATATCTTATACCAACTGGAAACAAAGTTTTACCTCAAAATTGGAAATCTATTTCCTTGTCATTTACATTGAAGATGTAGGGATCTGGTATATTTTTACCATCTCTCCATCTTCCAATATTTTGTCACTGATTGAAACAATGAACTCATTTATGATGCAGCCTTTGATGTTACTAAAGAAGTATTTCATGGCTCTTCTCCTCTGAATAGACTATTTAGAGGTGCTATTCTTTTTTTTTTTTTTTTTAAAGATTTTATTTATTTATTTTTTTCCCCAAAGCCCCAGTAGATAGTTGTATGTCACAGCTGCACATCCTTCTAGTTGCTGTATGTGGGACGCGGCCTAAGCATAGCCGGAGAAGTGGCGTGTCGGTGCGCGCCCAGGATCCGAACCCGGGCCGCCAGCAGCAGAGCGCGAGCACTTAACCGCTAAGCCACGGGGCCGGCCCTAGAGGTGCTATTCTTATAACGGTATTTATTTGCATGTCTCTCCTTTTGGACTTGTCAGCACCTTTAAAATAGAGACTAGGTCTTAATCTCTACCCCCAATACCTAGTATACTAATGACTGCAAATAGGAGACATTCAATGAATGAATGCATGAATCAATCAATAAATCAGTTTTCATCTCACAAAAAAATGTGAAACTTCAGTTATTAAAAATAATAAATCAAAGCATTACCTTATTCATAACCCACCTTGTTTCAAAATAATTTAAGGCAGCTCATAAACTACAGCTTGACATTTCAAATATGTAATTAAATGAAATAAATTAAAATGAAGGGTAGAAATGCATTATTGATACCACTAAAAAGTCATTGTCAAAATGGACTTCTTAAGAATTAAGTACACTGGGCCGGCCCCGTGGCTTAGCGGTTAAGTGCGCGCACTCCGCTGCTGGCGGCCCGGGTTCGGATCCCGGACGTGCACCGACACACCGCTTCTCCGGCCATGCTGAGGCTGTGTCCCACATACAGCAACTAGAAGGATGTGCAGCTATGACATACAACTATCTACTGGGGCTTTGGGGGAAAAAACAAATAAATGAAATTATTAAAAAAAAAAAAGAATTAAGTACACTTATATGCATTTTGACTGTAAGAATTAGCAAATGTTCACTTTTGCTCTAGGGGAAAAAAAAAAAGAGTCCAGACCGTTGGCTCTAGACCAGGATTTGCCACCACAATTTCTTCCATGGATCTAGGAACCTAGGGAGGAGGAAAAAACCATATAACAACAAAGTTCACCTCACTTAATCTGCCACATCTCTGCAGCAGGAGAGTCTCAAAGTTATTGGCGATAGAAGGGAATCAACGAGAGCATCCAAAAGAAAATCACGTTAAGGCTGTAAGCTCCGAACGTTCCTATAATGCCCACAGGGGCTCAGAGTGGGGAGGTGGCTCCTCTTGGTCTCCAGGAGAAAATGGCCATTTTCTGTATTTCATCTTATGTTTACCATTTCTACAGAACACCTGATCTAGGATCATAACATAACTCTATTTAAAATCAGCACTGCTAATATTTTAATATTTTCGTTTTTTTCAGATTATTTCTAACACTATTGAAAATGAGTCTGTCACATAACTAGTAGGACTTTCCTCTTTCACTGGTGAATGAAAATAAGCCACCTTATTCATTAAAATAGAATTTAATCAAAGTCCATGTTAAATAAAGTCTGGGAGTGTTAGTGTGTCACAGAGGAAGAGAAATATTTCTCATATCCTTACAGCTATCCAAGTAGAAACCTATATAAAAAGGATGAGAGTGAAGAGTTAGAGGAAAATCTTTAGCAGATCGACGGTGTGTCTACACCTCGATTCCGATTCACGGACGGCCTTCCACACTGCCCGTCAAGCCACAGAGCAGCACATTTCAGCACAATCTAAGGTAGACTGAAACAGCTGAAGCATTGGGATAAATATAAATACCAGCAAAAACACTGAAAGACGAAACAAATGACTAATAAACTTCTCTTTTCCACATGCTGGAAACTCGACTGATGACAACAAACTCAGATACAGGCACATGAAAAGATTTTTTGCTTTTCCAAATAACTTCACAGCTAAACGAAATCACCTCAAGCAGTAACTTCTCTTTTGCTTTCCCAAATAAGCCAGCATTTATACATATAAACACTCCCATCAGAGAGTGTTAAAAAGAGAAGGATAAAGCATCACACACACACACACACAAACATGTCTCGATAAGTGTGTTTTTCTACAATTGTTAAGCTTTTTTACCTACTTATTTTAAGTGAAAAAACGAAAACTGAGGTCTCAATCTGACAGGGATTGCATTTCAGGATTAAAATTTTCAAGTACATACCTCTTAGTTCCTCATCTTTTAATGACTGCATACATGGTTGCCTAGGAAACCTCCCAACCGAATGAAGAGGCTCAATGAACTCTCCTCTCCTTGCCTGCAGGTATGACTCACTACCTTCGCTCCCACAAAGTCCTCCTGAGTTCTTAGAGGCAGATATTATTGCAACCTGAGTGATATTAAAAAAAACAAAAGGAGAATAATTATTTGTTCTGAATATAGGTTTCCAACAGGAGTAAAAGTTAAGGACAAGTCCCTGTTCACATCAAGTTTAGAAAAGAAATGCAAATTCTCAAATATGCCCATACAATCTATATCAGGTAGTCGTGGAGTGTTATTTTTATGGCAATATGTTGACATGACAGTGATTAAACACTGTAATAAAAGAGAACAGAGAAGACATTGGAACAGTAAGATCACCGAGACACCAAAGGAGAATATAGTCAAAGGGGTGCGACCCCCCCAAACCACTGCAGACCTACCCTGAGGTCAGGTTCCCTGAGATTTCTTGCTACCTGGCTACACCTCTGCCCAGAGTGACACCACGACATCGTCCACCAGTGACAAGAACACATGGCACAGATCACCACACACCATCAGATATGCAACCTGGGGCAAGGGCATCTCTGAAGGTTCTATTTTAACAACAGCAGATGCACTGAAGGAGGCTGAAGCAGGTTCAGCCTGCAGACTTCGGAGGAAGGGCAGAATCTTAGGCCATTACAGCAAATCAGAGCAGGAATACTGAGAACAGCCTCAAGGCCAGGGTCGAGGTCAGATGGTACAAGGTTCTGAAACTGCTTCTGGTGCCTCAGGACAGAGATGGGACCAGGCCTGGGGAAGGAGAGGGAGGGGTGACTGGGCCAGGGCTGGAGGCACAGTAAGCCCACCAGAAGGGCCTTGACTCCTTTCTCTGAGCTCTTATTTCAGTCTGGCTACTTCCTCTAACATCTTTTCATCATCATCTTAACATTATCACCATTTCTTTTTATTGTGGTAAGAACAATCACCATTTAAATTTAAAAAGTCAAAACCAACTCTTCTAGAGGAAAAGCAGCTACCAACTTCCACCTCCACTCCCCAGTGATGCTTCCGTCTCAGGGGTGCTCCAGGTGGAGGGGTCTGGGGAGAAAGGGGGCAAGGAAGAGACAGACCTGAACTCAAAGCCCTCATTCCTTTTTCCCTGGATAATTAAAATATTCTGCTAATTTCTCTCCCCACTGCTCCAGCCTCACACTGCAGCTAATCCACTCTCCACACTGATGGCTGGGGTTTTAAATTCCCTCCGCAGCTCCCTACTGCCCTCAGGATAAAAATCCAAACTCTCCTCAGCCTAGGTTACAAAGCTCTTCACCACAGATCCCTGAAAATCTGACCGCACTCCATTGTGACCTTGAACCTATAAAAGAAAAACTGCCCCAAATCTCATCTGGAACAGAACCAAGTTGCTTATTATATAATTCATAACATCCTAGTGGGAAGAAATCCACAACATTCCAGATAAAACGCTTTTTTCTAACGCAATTTTCTAATGGACTTTGAGAAGATTAAGGCTTGTTCTGGGGAACTCATTACCTTCCCCCCAGTTATTGTCAACTACCAGTCAGAGTCTGAAGATTTTAACCCGATATTCTCTTCAAGGATGATTTACTCATTCTTTCTTCCTATGACATGTCCCGACCAAGAGTGAATCTTTGAACACACCTACCAGGGGCCTCTTCCCTTGCACTGCAAAACTGTAATAAAACGTTGGCACGTGCTCATAACTAAACTATCTGAGAAGTTTTTTTTAACAAACCCTAACCTCACGCAGGTCCTAACACCCTGCAGTTTCCTTCATGCTCCTTGGTCTCAAGCCTCTACAGCCTTTGAAAACACAGCAACCTCCCCCAGGAGCATCCCGAGAGCCTGACATTTCCCTTGGCTCCCCTCAGCCCTCACTCATCACAACCTCCATCATCTCTCAGTTTACTCGTACCCATCCTCCCAAACCTCGGTCTTATGTTGGTTCCTCCAGAATGATTTGCCTTGAGTGTCTGGACTGCAGGCCCTTCCAGGAGCTTCTGTATCCCACACTTATTTCTCTCACTCGACTGGAAGCTTACTGAAGACAGCACTGGGCCTTTTTATTTCTGTACTCCCACCTTATCAAGAACCTGGCTCACAATGATAATGTTTGTTGAATGAATGAATGTTACGGAGTCAACCTTCCAGGCAAAGGTGTTATATTCCCCTGTGCAACTCATTTTTAGATGCTCTGAGTTTGGACCCAGTCAAAATCAGCTGGGATAACGTGATAAAAAGACTGATGTTTCTGTATCTTTGTGTTAAGGAGAGAGACAAAGCTAAAAAAAATTTAGTGAAAGAGGTGATCACTGTGCCGCTTAGAAACCACCCCCGAGATGCAGTCTGGTTCTGAAGACGGCCTCCCTCTGGGCTGAGGTGGACCTGGAATCCACAGGGCAGCCCGCGCAGCGCTCTCCTGCAGACCCAGCACAGAGCAGGTACTCACGTGACCAACTAAAGTCCACTGAAAAGCACAGATAGGCCGGCAGGAGGGGGTTTCAATGTAAAATTTCCTGCAATTTTACAACCAGATGAAAAATACAGGGGATTTTAGAGAAGAAGCAAAATTAAGAAGGGAGAAATAAAAGATGGATAGCAATTTTAAAGCAACCTTACAGATCTAAACCTTCTCGGCACAAAACAAAAAAACTTTCATGAAAATATGTTAGGTAAATTTGGGGGATGTAAAGCCTCCAGGAGGAACCAGGAAAATTCAGGTGAAACTTTTTTTATCGTTTGTTGGCTTTTGAATGGAGGTGGGAAGACTTCTAAATGCGTTAAGAGAAAGAGGCTCTGTCTGCCTCCCGTTTCCTCTGATCTTTCCTATTTCTAGAGTGCTTTCCATACGAACCAGCCCACCAGGGTCTGGGCGTCGTACTGGAGAACAAGGTGGACGATGCCCAGGGACTCTGCTTTCTGTGTACCAGTTCCGAGTTTTCCTAATTTAAGAAAACTTCCATTTGGTATTTAACTTTCGAAGTGTCTTGCAGAGTGGCAGAGTTGATGGTAGGCTCCTGCCTACTGCAGGGGGTTTTCACATGTTCCCAGAGGACAGGGTCACGGAACAAACAGGACTGTAAATATAACCCCGTCCCTACAGAAGCCATGGTGTTCAAGCTCAGGAAAGTACAGGGCACAGCACAGGCGGTCCACACAGAGGTTTTTTGACTGACTTTCTCATAGTATACCAACTACACACGACACGTCACGACTCTTCATCCTGGTATATTTTCCCAAAAAAGGCTCAGCATCTATCATCTTTTTTTACTTCAAGACCTTAGAATCTGACCTGAACAGTAACTGCAGGAAGCATACCTGCCAGATCTGAGCTGTAAAAATACACCTGACACTGAGAACGACAGACGGGGAGCCTGCAGCTCACCAAGGCAGCTCAGTTAGTGCGGGAGCAGGCGGGGACGGGGGCTCCTGTATCTAAAGCTCTGTCAAGTTTCCTTTACTTACCACAGAAAAAAGAGCCAGTATATCCAAAGATCTTACATTTAATAAACCTTTAACCTACCCGAGAACAAACTAATTCTTTGTATTTCATTTTATAATGCTCAGCCTTTCTCATTCTTGCACATCTACTTAGAAAAAAGAATGAGTAATATTAAAACAAAGCAACGGTACACCGAACAGCCCTCACACAACCGAGACACAAAACCTCGGCAGTCCCAGCCTACATTCTACACGTATGTGAAAACTTTAAGAGCGACTATTATAGAACATGTGGGAATCCCCCACATGAATTTAAGAATCTTTCGACTGACTGAAAGTAGAATTGAGAGGCCAGGGAAAGGATTTCCCCTGTGGTTGATTTAAAACATTATTCTGTTTCTGAGTTGTCATACCAAGTGACCATGAAGTGAGGAGAAGTCCTTTTCTTAAAATGTATTTTTTGAACATTTTTCCTAGTACTGGATTCTAAGATTGACTTAAAGACAAAATACTCTATAACACACTCAAAATAATTTCTTAAATAAGTTCACAATAATAAGAAAAAGGAACATGAAGTTCCAATGTTCTGAAAATATACTTTAACCAGTGTCATTAACTTTAATGAAATATTTGCACTTATGGATGAAATTATATGTTGCAAAATGGGTCATTTTCAGCATCATGAAGTTTATCACAAGTTTTTTAAAACAGTAAGTTCCTTAGAGCACATAAAATGATGCTGCAATGAACAAAAACATAACTTATATATATCAGTTCAAGAATATTCCTATTATATGCTAAAACAATAGTATATTATTCCTCTTTCATTCTTATTTAGAAATGGACTTGAAGTGGAAATGTAAATAAAGTCGTTTGCGTTGAGGGCAAAAGAGTAATCAGACAAAAAAAAATCAAATTCATTGAGAATTTCACCCACAAACAACACGACAACAACAAGCCATTTGTAATCTGGACTCCTAAGGTTCAGCAACTTCACAGGTAACAGGCATGTGGCAAGCTAACCTATTATGACGTCAGAATAGGTGTCAGAGAGCTTTAAAACTCATAAACCTTTAAGATTTTTACACATAGAAAGATTTCCATTAAATTAATTAGAATATATTTTGGTGTTTCCCAGATAAGCTTCACTATGTATAAAACATTCTTATGCTCAACGTTTTTCTCCAACAGTAAGAGAGGAATGAGGCTTCCTTATGCTAGAAGAATGCAGTGCGAGCTGTGCAGCCGTAGGAGCAGACCGGAGCAGACCTTATGCTAGAAGAATGCAGTGCGAGCTGTGCAGCCGTAGGAGCAGACCGGAGCAGACCTTATGCTAGAAGAATGCAGTGCGAGCTGTGCAGCCGTAGGAGCAGACCGGAGCAGACCATGTGCTGTAGGGATGTAGTGTGCAAGGTGCGAGAGTTTAACACAAAACCAATAAACCAAACATGTGACGAGTGGAAGCAAGATTCAACACAGCTACCAACTACTGCAAATCCTTCTTGGGCCTAGGCAATTTCTGTTTATTCTTAAGGCTTTAAACACAAAATATATACATTTGGAGTACCAAAAAAAATAAATAAATAACAAGCATGGTTTAAAGATAACAGGGTACAGATAAACAAGACAATTAACAAAACTCTTAAATTGAGCCTACACTGTGCTTAGCGACTTGCTTCTAAAGAGTTGAGCATGGAAAAGGAGTGGGGAATAAATGTACGGTGGAGAAAGGACAAACCCTGCCTTGGCCAGGAAAGCAAGGTTAACATCATCACGGATAAGTCACGATGAGAGCATGCTCCCTTCATACAATGTGGTGACAATGTCATTCACCCCTGTGGTCTTCCGCTCAAAAACCCATAACCCCAGCTTAATAATAAGAAAAACACAAGAAAAATCCAGACAGAGGGACATTCTACAAAAATATCTGATCAGTATTCCTTAAAACTGACATCATCATCAAAAAGAAGGAAAGTCTGAGAAACTGTCACAGACCAGAGGAAATTAAGGAGACATGACGACAAAATGTAATGTGATATCCTGGGTGGATCTTGGGTCACAAAAAGGACATTAGGGAAAAACTAGTGAAATCTGAATAAAGCGTGGATTTTAGTTAATAGTAACATACCAGTGTTTGTTCCTTAGTTGTAACAAATGTAACACAATAATGTAAGAGTGAGCAATTGGGGTAACTGGATGAGCGACATATGGGAACTCTCTATTATATTGGCAACTTTTCTTCAAATCTAAAATTATTCTAAATAAAGAGTTTATTTAAACTTTTAAAAACTGAGTCCACGGCACCGATGCACGGTGCCTCAGGTGTGAGCTGCAGCCTTGGTGACACCAGCGAACACAGGCCCGGATCCTGACCCCTCTGTACGCTGACCAACACACACTTTGGCCAATTTGGGAACCTAAGATGCCAGGAGACCACAGATGGCGTGCACGTGACAAGAACAAACATCTCTGAAGTGCCTAACACCCCCATCTGAAGTGAAAAATAGGCAATTTTATGCAAGAAAAAGACAAAGGCTAAACGGGTTGGCCTGGTGCCATCAGTGCTCTGTGAAAACGCATGACGATCCAGCCTTCATACTCCACTTAGCAAATACCGCTGCCAGAATACAAGCAGGTGTGAAAAAGAGGGATGCAGACTTCCCTACATACCCGTCAGGATTGTATCCTACTTCCTTACCACGAAAAGGTAAATCAGAGAAGAAGAAAGGGCACAGAATTCCTTTACAGATTTGTGGGAGAAAGGCCATGTGAAAAAACACTTCTCTGACCAAAGAGCACATAAATTATTATCTGTTTTCAAGAATCTGCCCAGTGTGGGACTATGTGGCACCATGTGAGCCATGATTTGTAAGGAGGAGGCACCGCCTTTGAAGTGCTGATCAATATAGAAAAACATTTTGTCTTTACAGAATAAACATGTGGCATGATTCTGTTTGCTGCAATGCATTTCTTTAACTGCCTTGAATTTTAATCGAAAAAGAAATCTGGGGTTTTATCTTCTCTAACCAGAAAGTTCCAGAATTTATAAATGAGATGAATATGCAGCGCTCATTAGGTCAGAAAATTAAAATATAAATGCCTTTAAATTTTTTCAGAAAACTAACACACTGTCAATCAAAATTGTAATGGTTGTAGGGAAAAGGTGACCAATTATTTAAAGTTCATCTGAAAAAAAAATAGTGCAGAAATAGCCCAGAAAAATCTCAAAAAATAATAATAGTAATGACGTTGATGAAGGGGGTCTTGTTCTACCAGCTCTAATAATTGAAACAGCGTAGTGTAGATCTAGAATAGACAGATATATCAATGGAAAAGAATAGCACATTTGAAAATGAAACAAATATTAAAAATTGATTCATTTATTCAAATATTTATTGAGCGCCTACTATGTGTGGGCACGGTTGATGGTTACCTGACGGTGAAACAAAAAAGGCAAATTAAGTCAAACCAAAAGGACAAAGTATGCAAAAACAGGCTAACTGCATGGGAAGAAAATAAGTCAGATATTTTTCTCACATATTACACCTGAATACATTCCAGATACATATTTAATTACATAAAATATCCTAGTAGTACTAGAATAAAACATAGGTGAATATTTATATATAATTTTTAATGGGGAAGATGTGAGTTCAAGAAGAATCATTGTGAAATATGTTGATCTAAATGTCAATAGGGGCATGGTTAAACAAATCACTGTCTAGCCAAGTAATGAGTGGTTATGTAGTTATTAAATTTCTGATGAGGAAATTTATTTATTAACATGCAAAATGTCAGTATTTAGTGAGAAGGTAAGTTATAAGAATTATGTGTACAGTAAAAAGACCTAAATATAGATATTAAAGAAGAAATAGACAGGAAACATCTATTCTGCAACGATGTCAATTCTCTTCAAGTTAATCTATAAAGTCAATACAAGAACTCAATCAAAGGAAAGTTCTTCGTGGAACGTAATGCTAAAACGCGTATGGGAAGAGCAAAAGGCAAAAAGTAGGGACAATTTTGAAGAAGAACAGGAGAAGGGAGGATTTACCCTACCAGACAACTAGACACCAGGAAGAAATAAAGACGTAATAAAGAAAATGTGACACTGAAGCAGGGAAAAAAGAAATAGACCAGTGGAACAAAATAAAGAACCTAAAAAAAAAAACTACACAGATGGAAACCTGACGTGATAGAATGGCACCACACATCAGTGGAGAAAAGATGCACCTGTGAATAAATGTTGCCGTGAAAACTGGGTGTCCATAGAAAAATAAAATGAGGTATCTACACCTCACAATAAACACACAACTCCATTTTGGACGGACTGCAGGTAAAACTGTGAAAAGCAAAACTATAAAACTTTTAGTAGAAAACAGAGGAGAATGTTTTTATATGACCTCAGCCTAAGGAAGAACTCTTCAAATAAGACATAAAGAAACAATGCCAGAAGGAAAAGACTGATTAAATTTGATTGCATTAAAAGGAAACTCCTATTCAACAGAAGACGTTATTTAAAAAGTACACAATCAAGCCCCAAACCAGGAGAAGATAATCGTACACATATAGACAACAAAGAACAGGTGAGGAAAACATATAAAGACGGCATACAAATTAATAGGAAAAAGAAACTAATAAGAAAATGGGCATATGATTGGAATACACACTTCACAGAAGAAACTCAAATAGCTAATAAACACATAAATTCTCAATCTTACCAGCAGTCAACAAAATTCGAATTAAAACCACAATGAGATACCATTCCATACCCATCAATCGGGCAAAATTAAAACTCTGACAATGACAAATGTTTGTGAGGATACAGAGCAAAGCACAACCACTTTAGAGAGCAATTTCATTGTAGTTATTAGATATGAAGTTGTGCATATCCTAAGACCCAGGAATTTTCTGGTTATACCCCACATGAACTAAGTACACGCACTAAAGAAACTTAGAAAAAGTGCTTATAGCCACATTTTTTTCAATAGTGAAAAGTTGCAAAACAAACATCTGTCGGTAGGAAAATGTATTAAAAAATTGTGACAGTTATAAAACTGAATAATACTATAAAATAATTAAAATGCGTGACTACAGCTACAAATGTTATTATGAATAAATCTCAAAAACATAATATTGGGCCAAAAAGGCAAGCTCGGATGATGCATATAATATGTACTGTAGTGAATGCTGAGATGTGTTGCTTAAGTCTCTCTTTAGAACCCAAGGGCTCATTTCCCCAGCTACTGAAGTGCTGCCAGCTGACAGCCCTTGGCTGAAAAGACTTGTCTTGTCAAAGTCACATCCCTTCTCCAGGGTCAGCCTGTATCCAATAACTGGTGAGTGTGAGGCTACAAACGCTTGGCCCCTCATTCCAACTTGGGACCATTCTGAAGGGCTATCCCACCTTCAGTGCTCCCTCTGGGATCAGCTGAGGCTTTTCTTGTGACTGCACTGCAGCCCAGTTTCTCGCTCTGTCCAATTCTGCTTCCTTCTCTCAAGGTGTTAATCCTATTATCTCCTAAATAAACTTCCTGCATGTTAATCTCCTTCTCAGAGTCGGCTTTCCTTGGAATACTACTTTCAACAGATACATGTTTGAAAACATGTACCACACAAATATAAGAAGACTGAAATCATACCAAGTATCTTTTATGATCACAACGGAACAAAATTAGTAATTAACAGCCGAAAGAAAACTGAAAAATTCACAAGCATGTGGAAATTAAACAACACACTCTTGAACAACCAATGGGTCATAGAAAAAATCAAAAGGGAAATTAGAAAATATCTTGAGACAAACGAAAACAAAACATAATATACCAAAACTTATGGGATGCAACAAAAGCAATACTAAAAGGGAAGTTTATAGAGGTAAACACCTACATTAAAAAAGAAGATCCCAAATAAACAAGCTAACTTTACACCTCAAGGAACCAGAAAAAGAACAACAAACTTAGTTTGTAGAAGGAAGGAATAATAAAGATAGCAGAAATAAACAAAATGGAGTAAATATAATAAAGAGTATAAAAACAAAACAGAAAAAAAAAATCAAGAAAACTAAGTTGGTTTTTGAAAAGATACCAAAATTGACAATCCGTTAGCTAGACTAAGAAAACAAGAAGACTCAAGTAAATAAAATCAGAAGCAAAAGAGGAGAAATAACAACTGACACCACAGAAATCAAAAGGATCATAAGAGACTACTATGAACAATTACATATCAACAAGTTGGACAACCTAAAAGAAACAGAAAAATTCCTATAAAAATACAACCTACCAAGACTGAATCATGAAGAAAGAAAATCTGAACAGATGTATAACTAGGAAGGAGGTTGAATCAGTAATCAAACACTTCCCAACAAAGAAGAGTGCAGGACCAATGGCTTCACTTTTGAATTCTACCAAATATTTAAAGAAGTATTAAAGCTAATTCTTCTCAAACTGGTACTGGCATAAAGACAGACATGTAGACTAATGGAACAGAAGAGAGAGCCCAGATATAAATTCACACATATACACTCAACTGATCTTCAATAAGGGCACCAAGAATACACAAAAGGGAAAGGACAATCTCTTCAATAAATGATGCTAGGAAAACTGGATATCCACATGCCTAAGAATGAAACTGGACTCTTATCTTACAGCATACACAAAAGTCTACTGGAAATGGATGAAGGACTTAAGCGTAAGACCTGAAACTATAAAACTCCTAAGAGAAAACATAGGGGAAAAGCTTTATGACACTGGTCTTGCAACAAAAGCAAAAATAAACAAGTAGGACTACATCAACCTACAAAGCTTTTGCACAGCAAAAGAAACAATCAACAGAGTGAAAAGGAAACCTACAGAATCGGAGAAAATATTTGCAAACCACATATTTGATAAGGGATTAATACCCATAATATACAAAGACCCTTAACACTCAATAGCAAAAACAAACAGATAAACAACACGATTAAAAAACGGGCAAACGACTTGAATAGACATTTCTCCAAAGACGACGTACAAATGGTCGATGGTATATGAAAAGATGTTCAACATCACTAATCATCAGAGAAATGCAAATCAAAACCACAAGATATCACCTCACACCTGTTGGAATGGCTATTATCAAAAAACCAAAAAATAACTAGCGTTAGCAAGGATACAAAGACATTAAAACCCTCATGCACTGTTGATGGGAATGTAAAATGGTGCAGCTGCTATGGAAAATAGTATGGAGGTTCCTTTAAATACTAAAAATAGGACTACCATATGATCCAGCAATTCCACTTCCAGATATTTATCCAAAACAATCGAAATCAGGATCTCAAAGAGATATTTGCACTATCATGTTTATTGCAGCATTATTCACAATAGCTAAGAGGTAGAAACAACCTAAATGTCCATTGATGGGTGAACAGCTAAAGAAAATGTGGTATATACATACAATGGAATATTAATCAGCCTTAAAAAAGAAAGAAATGCTGTCATATGTGACAACATGGATGGACCTTGAGGACATCATGTTAAGTGAAATAAGCCAATCACAGAAGGACAAAAACATGATTTCTAATTATATGAGGTCTCTAAAGTAATTAAACTCATAGAAGCTCAAAGTAGAATGATGGTTGTCAGCGGGGAAATGAAGAGTTAGTTGCTATACAGTGTATATGAAGTTTCAGTTGTGCAAGATGAAAATGTTCTAGAGATCTGCTGTACAATACTGTGCTTACAGTTAACAATAATGTACTGGTACACTTAGAATTTAAGAGATTTAAAAAAAAACAAACACGTACCACAATTCTATTTATGTTTAGGAATACATCTGTTATTTAGTAAAAGTGCAAAAACATGCATGAGAATGATAAACACCAAATTCAGGATAGTTAAGAAAGGGTAAAGGCTTATGGAAGAATACACATAATGTTTTAACGGCTACATAACACTTTAATTCTATAATAAACCTTATGCTTTCTTTGTATGCCTGAAATATCCCACAATTTTTAAAAGTAACTTTAAAGAAAAGGACCAGCTTCCCCTGTATCAACTATTCTCTACCTGCTTTTTACCAAAATAAACAAGATAGATGACATGCATGTGGACAAGAGATTATCATGGGTGTCCCCACATTTGAAACAGGAACACATTTCATGGTGGAAGTAAAGAAAACAGAGCCACAGAGCTCTTTTTTCTTTTATATTCTTTCTTTTTATAATGTTGCAATCTCAAAAGTATTTACAAGTTTGTAACTCCTTACGGTGTACCAGCAACGATTATTTTAAATTGGCTGCTACGTAGATAAAATCATGCATAATTTCTACAGTAATTCCACTTCTCTTTCTCCTGCACAAGAAATTATCAGATTTTGAGTGTGTGAGAGTGAAATTATAGGGATAACTTGGGTTTTGTCAAGTTTCAAACATAGTGCAGCCATAATCTGAACCAGGGCAGTCTGACTCTGAACCTGGAGAGTGTTGACTGCCACAGACAAACCTCAGAGAAAACTTCTAAAACTAGGATTCAGAGTAAAAGGAGATGCCTAGGATTGCTCTTTCTAAATTCTGAACATTTTTCGTCAAACATGTTAAAGGATAATTATAATTATGTAAAACATAACAGGTTCATGATTTGTGTATTTATAATATAAATACTAGCAAAATAAAGGGATTACCTGGATAATTTAAGTCAAAGAACACATTCATATGAAATATTCACACAGCTGAGATAAAACTGAACATTTTCCTATATTTATTAGAATAATTCCACAACTGCCAACTTCACTCTATTTGTTTTGCTCTGATTTTGGTTTCAAATTTTTAAATTTCACTGTATATTAAATTGAGTTCCATGTCCCTAGAGTTGATCCACAGAACAATGTTTTTCCTTGTCCCCACCCAACCTTCTGAGCTATGTATGACAGCAAAATAGCAGAGGAAAGAATGTAGAAGCGCAAATGAAGAAAAAAAAAGTGTATGGAGGGAGGTAAGATGAAAAAATTCCAATTTTCCTAATATAATAATCTGGGACAAACAGATTTTGTACATACCTAAAACATCAAGCACAATTATCTTTAATCAGTATTAATTATTCAGGACCACTCTTGAGAAACTAAACTTTGGGTTCCATGTTTGTTTGATATCAAAGGCTTATAGACACAGTTGCAAAGGAGGAGGAAATCAAAATTCTCAGATACAGACAAAAAAAGAGTTGTTGGCTGGGAATGAAATCTGTACCAATCTATGCCAGCAAAAGCTTTATCTTAAAGGAATTTTATTCACGGTCCCTTCCTTTTCATCACCCCATGTTTCAAGTACTTCTTTCCCCTGACACTATCAAGAAATCTTTTTCTTTGACATTTTCCCAGGAATCCACTTGTTCCTAACTTTTCAGCCACATCCTAGAGAGGAATTCAGACCTCAGCTTGGGTTAGCAACAACACAGTCACTCCCTCTTGTGGTACAAAAGGGAACTGCCTGCTGACACCAGCACTCAAGCCCAAGAAGCGATTTCTGAGATTATAGCACTGGAGCAGGTACTGCACTGTCTTCATTTCATAGACAAGGAAATAGCCTAACTGAGGTCAGGCAACTTACTTCCTCAAGGTACCGCAACCAAGAATACATTTAAAGCAGGATCGGACCATATATTACTAAAGGATAAATCTAAAGCAATAGATAGAACCTAATTTTAACTTCTGTCTTGATGTAGTTTCAAAGCAACTGTTTAGTTAGTGTTTTCAGTTTAATACATTAGTGATCATTAACAAAACAGGAAAGTGAATAATGGGCAAAATTTTTCATAAGAAAGAGGATTTTTTTTCCAAATTGTTTTTCAATTTTTTTCAAAAGTATAAAAATATGGTATTTATGTTTTGTATCATGGATCTACTTACTATCAAAGTACTTCTTTCAAAAGGACAGGGCAGAAATAATTAGAATTTCCAAAATAATAAATCATCATCCTCATTTACATGCTAATATCAATGGATATGAATAAGAATGTATGTTTTGTGTTAGCAGCATGTCGATAAATTTTAAAACTTGTTGATTTCCAAATACCTTTATTATGAATCTTTATCATGAATTAATATGATTAAAAGTACCTCCTTTACAGGGTTGTTTTAAAAGTTAAATGAGCTAATTCACATAAAAGATTGAGCAGTCTTTTCCAAAATTTACCCTTTTAATCTTCTTTGTCCCAAAGAAGTACAAAGAATGTACTTTATAAATGATAAAAATATGGAGAAAAGAGGCCAAGTAGAAAAAAATCAAAAGGAACTACTAAATTCTTAAATGTGATAGGTTTTCATGTGCAAGAATTTTGTCCACTCTGTAACTGCCCCAAAGTTTTCAACGGTGATTTTACCTATAAATGTGAGCAAGACTACAGCCCACGATGTTGCACAAGCACAGAATGTCAAGTCTGGCACTGTCACTTTCCTCTCCAATATTGCACCTGTGTTCTCCCAAAGCTGGACAATGGGTCAAAGAGGATCATCTCTAAAGTTCAATCAAGTGTATGCACACAGCTGCACTCCCCTGATAAAACCTCTGAAGTGAATTCTTGGTTTCCCACATGACCAAGCAAAACAAGTAAAAACTCCCACCTCCATGTGTGATACCACGGCTTGCTGAGATGGCCACGGCAAAAACTGAACTAACCCTTGACTCCTTTTTCTCCCATATTCTTCATAT
Source organism: Ceratotherium simum simum (assembly GCF_057802395.1). Classification (NCBI taxonomy): domain Eukaryota; kingdom Metazoa; phylum Chordata; class Mammalia; order Perissodactyla; family Rhinocerotidae; genus Ceratotherium; species Ceratotherium simum. Next base: position 87,049,599 of record NC_141900.1, read on the forward strand.
TCTGCCAGTCACAAAGTCACGTCATTCCCACTCTCTGAATCTCTTGCCTCTATTCTCTCTTCTTTAAACCCAAAGCCACAGCTTTAAGGTCCTCATCAACCTCCCCCCAACCTGGATAACAGCCAAGTCCTATTCATCCTACAAAACTCAGCTCTCTTCCACTGCCTGCTCTCAGGCCTTTCCCAACCCCTCTCATATGCTCCCCATCCCGACTGCGGCAGGTATCCGGCCCCCACCCCCAACACCATGCTTCTTTATCTATGTTTTATCTTCAGAGTGCCTGACAGATAGGAGTGGTCCCATAAATCTTAGTGGAATAAAGGATTTGCTTTGGGGGAAGGGAAAAGGAGAAAAAGCAGAATTTGGTTAAATAGCTGGCACTTGATTTGGAAAAATGACAATGAATTTCACTCAAAGAATTGGTTGTTTCCAAATAACCTTTTTCTATTTGCATACACTTGGGAAGAATCACGGGCAAATGTTCTATGGTTGTTGATTTTTCATTAAAATTAGGTAATTTTCCATCAGAAAGATACCCACTTTTACCTAACGAAGGAAAATTCAATCTCCTTTTTTACACATGAGGACATGCAAGAGCAAAGTCTTAAAATCACTAACCCCAGAGGTCCTGATTCCTAGTCTGGTGCAGAACCTGGCCAGACCCAGCTGGAAAGTGCTCCAGAAGGGCTTCTCTTGGTTACACTCTATTTTGCCTCAGAAGGATCTTACGCCCAGGCTACCTAATGTCTCCACGGATATGGGGTCGGGGACAGGTGGGTAGAGGCCCAAGCCCTAGAAGGGTGTGTTTTTCTATGTCTAAAAAATGCAAAGGTGTTAAGCCATCGTCAATTTCCTTCCTGAAGAACTGAGGTGGAAGATAACTTCTCACCACACATCTGAACTACTTTACACGAACAGCATATTAATCTAAGAAACTATCATTTCTTTCAGTAGGGGGTGGAGAGGTTAACAGTTATTAAATACAAAACCAATCATTCTAAACCAATGTTCACGTGCAAGGGAAAAACAGCTGTTACTGGTCACTAAATTCTGGGAAAGACAATTAATAAAGATTTCCCTTTTACAATTAGAATCCAAAGAGCATTTGACATAAAACAGTAATTTAGTAGGTCTCACCAAAGTATTCCAAAGCAATATATTACAATGAAATCAGCAATATAGTTCAACTTCTTGGAGAAACGAGAATTTAAGGTTTTGAGTGGCTACCCATTTTTTAACAGCTTTATTGAAGTATAATTTACATGCCATGAAAGTCATCATTTTAAGTGTACATTTAGGTGAGTTCAGTAAATTTATACAACCGCACAACTATTACCAAGAACATTTCCATCAGCCCAACAGTTCCCTTGTACCTGTTTACAGCAAATTTCTGCTCCCACCTCTGGCCCCAGGCAACTACTGATCTGATCTATGGTTTTGCCTTTTCTAACAATTTCATATAAATAGTATCATACGATATATAGTCCTTTGTTTCCGCCTTCTTTCATTGGCATGTTTTTGAGATTCATCCATGTTGCTGTATGTATTACGATCATGAATTAGTACTTCATTCTGTTCATGGGTGAATAACATTCCATTGTATGGATGTTACATTTTGTTTATTCATTCACCAGTTGATGAATTTGGATTGTTTCCAGTTTTTGTCTATTGTGAATAATGCTACTATACCCATTTGTTTGGTTTTTGAATGGACACAATTTTATAAATAACCTTACTGAGGTGTAATTGATATACAATAAATTGCATATATTTCAAGTGTACAATTTGATAAATTTTGATATATCTACACACCCATGAAACTATCATGTATAATCAAGATAATGAATATATACATCACCCCAAGTGTTTCATTGTGCCCCTCCCTTTGGAATTCTTTTCTCCCTCCTCTCCCTAGCCATACTCAGGCAACTACTTATCTGCTCTCTGTCACTATAGATTAGTTTCCATGTTCTAGAATTTCACCTGAACGCAATCATACAGTATCGTACTTCTGAGATTTTGACAATGACTGTTGAATCTATAGATCAATTTGGGGAAAACTGCCACACTAACAATACTGCGTCTTCCAACCTATAAACACAGTATATATATTCCCACATATCCAGGTATACTTTAACTTCAGCAAAATTTTGTAGTTATCAGTGTACAGGACTTACACTCCTCTTGTTAAATTTACTCCTAAGTGTTTTGGTCTTTTTGATACTACTATGAATAGATTTGTCTATTCTTGACATTTCATATAAGTGGAATTACATAATATGTGGTCTTTTGTGACTGACTTCTTTCACTTAGCATAATGTTTTCAAGGCACATCCATTTCATAGCATTTATCAGTACTTCATTCCTTTTTATTGCCAAATACCATTCCATTAAATGGATATGTCACATTTTATTTATCCACTCATCAGTTGATAGACCTCAGTTTTCTAGGGGTTGATGGTTCTTTTAGTAACTTGCTTGAATTTAATCTGTAGAATCTGTTTCCCCCATGAAGTGTAGCCTTTGCTGTCTTTGCTTAGTTTTAAAAATTCACATTTCACATATTCTGGCCTGGTTCCCTACGGGTTACCTCTGTGTCTCCGTGGCAGAGATTGCGTCCAAACACCTTGCACCTGTAAGCCTTCACCCTCCACTGATGCAGTCACATGTAGGGTGAAGGAGCATTCCAAGTTGCACCCAGTTCTCGAGGAGTCTCCCTTGGCTTTCACTTTTTGCTGGGCTCTCCTGCCTATCTGTCCCCTGGGCTGCAAACTTTAGCAGTCAGCCACAGATGTGTGGAGAGCTGACCTCAGCCCTTCTACAGCTCTCTCATTTCCAGGATCTCCCTGTTAAATTTCTGGCTGGTGGCCTCAAACCAGGACTGCAAACTGGGTAGCAAAGATGTAGGTTTTCCTCGTCCATTATGAACTGAGTATGCCACTTTTAGCCAGCAAAGCTGTGGGTTTTTCACCCCTAACCCCGACCTCCATGCCAAACTGAGTCTATCACTTCCAGTAAAAACTGTAAGCTGGTAAAACTGCAGCTCTCACCAACCAAGATAGGGGGTGAGAAGGTAGAAGAGGCCACAGGCCAGAAGGCCACAAACCCCCACTCTTCTTACCCAAAGCTCCAGCATATTTATCATCTGCCTTTGTGGTCAATTTCCAGTGCCCAGAAATGATTGTTTTTATACTTGTTTTATAGCAAAAGAATCACTCATCCACTTCACCTCTCATTAATGGGAGTGATCTTGGCTACTCATTTTTAATTTCTCAATGTCCCATAAAATCATCTCTTACAAAAACAAAGTATGACTACAATTCCACTTCACGTATCAAATATATAAATGCTCTCAAGTCTGATATAAAATGTATCATCATAGGGGCCGGCCCGGTGGCGCAAGCGGTTAAGTGTGCACGTTCCGCTGCGGCGGCCCGGGGTTCGCCGGTTCGGATCCCGGGTGCGCACCGACGCACCGCTTGTTAAGCCATGCTGTGGCGGCATCCCATATAAAATAGAGGAAGATGGGCAGGGATGTTAGCCCAGGGCCAGTCTTCCTCAGCAAAAAAGAGGAGGACTGGCATTGGATGTTAGCTCAGGGCTGGTCCTCCTCACAAAAAAAAAAAAAAAATGTATCATCATAGCTTGAAAATTTTCCATTAAAATTAATCAGTGGCTCCTCCACATAGTGTCAGCAAACATTATATTACAGTACCAAAACAGTCAGATATTCAGGAATTTTGAGATTCCTAAGGGATAAACCGATTGATTGCTTGTATCTCAGTCCTGGCTCTCGACCACAAAACTCCATGATGGCCCAAATATGATAGATTCTGTGGTGTTATTAACAAAGCTTGACATAGGCAAAAAGCAAATTCTTGAAGATTCTATTAATATTATTATATATTATTCTCAAACCAGATTTTGTTACATTCCATTTTTTCTCCAGTTATTCCAAATATTGTCACAAAATCCTCAAGCCTAACTTGCTTTTAACACTCTTACTTAATATTTATAGAATGCTTTACAGGCGCTGAAGCTCTTTCACCTATCTCATTTGAAACTCAGAAAAATCTCATGTAGCAAGTAGAGCAAATATTATCCTCTTTTTATACCTGTTGGAACAGAACTACAGAGGGATTAAGTGTTTCACACAGCTACTAAATCAGATCTAAAATCCAATTATTCTGGCAGTGTTTCATTAAATGTGAATGCAGATCCTCAGCAAGATGAAGCCAAATTTCATAACAATTGCAAAAGCAACCTTTAACATAATCAATGCCAACCTCTCCACACACACACACACACACACACACACACACACACACACACACACACACAGCTTTACAAAACACCATTCTATGAAATCCCCCTAGGAGGAAAACACGAACCTTCCCTACATACACACTCTCAATATGGCGGTCTTAAATGTCACAAATCTGGTGGGTCATTTCAGAAGAATAACTTATAATAGACGCATTGGGAGAAATATGTTGTCATTTCTCTCATCTAGAAATCTAAAACCAAAAACTTCCTTGACCCCTCTTGACGCCACAGTTCCTCAAAAAAGGGTCTATACTCACTCTCTTCAGTTCATTTCCTCTCAGGCTTTTGTCTCCACTACTTCACTGAAACACTCTTGTCAAGGTCACTAATAATTTCCTCATTGCTAAACCCAGTGATCGATTTTCAGCTCACATCTTACCTAACCCATCAGCAGCATCTGACAAGGTTGTCACTCCTGCTTCCCTGAAACATTTTCTTTCCTTGGTGACTAGAATATTCCAACTTCCACCTTACTGTCTATTCCTCAGTCCCTCTTGCTGAATCTATCTCATCTCCCAACCTCCAAACGTTGCAGTGGTCCATGGCTCAGGTCCTAGACCTCTCCTCTTTTCTATCTACTCTCATTCCTTTGGTGGTCTCAACTCTTCTTAGGGCTTTAAATAACAATTAAATGCTAATGACTTCAAATTCGCCACTTCCACACTGACCTCTCACTGAACTCCAGACTCTGCCTACTTGACCTTTCCACTTAGATGTCTGAAGAGGCATCTCAAACTTAATGTGTCCAAAACTGAGCTCCTGGTACTGCCCCAAAACTACCCCTCCACATCCTCTCCATCTCAACAAAAGGCAACTCCATTCTTCAATTGTTCAGGCTGAAAACTGAGTCATCCTTGACACATCTCCTTCTCTCTCATTCCATATCCAATTTCACAACAACTTACAACTAGAATTCCATCACTTCCCTTGTTTATGGGCTCAGGCACCATCATCTCTCACCTGGGTCAATGCAGTAGCCTTGAACTGGGTCTCTCTGCTTCCACCCTTGCAAAAGCTCCCACCCTCACCACAGAGTATTCGAATCACAGCAGCTTCAACAGAAAGATCACGTCACTTCTCTTCTCAAAACCTACCAATTTTTTTTCATCTCACTCAAACCAAAATCCTTAGAATAATCAATGCTCACCTGATGTGACCATCCATTACCTTTCTCTTTCTCTCCCCATCACTCACTCCACTCCAGCCAATCACCTACCTCCTTCTACCAGTCAAACCAGCCAAGGATGCTCCTGCCTCACGGTCTTTGTATTTGTTATTCTCTCTGCTTGGAACACTCTTCCCCCAAATATCTACGGGGCTCTTTCTCTCACCTTCTTCAAATCTTTGCTCAAATATCACCTTTTCAGTGAGGCCTTCCCTGAACACTCTATTTATAACTGAACCCCTCTTTTGCATTTTCTCCAAAGTGCTTATTGCACTCTAATAGATTATACATTTTACTTATTTGTTTTCAGTCTGTGTCTCTCCAATAGAATGTCAACTCCAGGACGGCAGGAAGATTTATTTTGCTCACTGCTGTATCACCAGCGCCTAGAATACTGTCTGGCACATGGTAGGTACTCAATAATTCTTTGATGAATCAACGAATCATATTCTTAAAACAATACAGATTTATATTAATTGATCTATGCACAGACCAGAAGGTTCAAGGCCTAGAGAATGCTGAATAATGGACAACTAAGGATGTTGATCATATATGATGATACAGGCCAGTTCTATCCATTAGAAATATAATGTAAGCTAAAAGTAATTTAAAATTGTCTATCAGTCACATAAAAAAAGTAAAAGAAAACAAGTGAAATTAACTTTAATAATGTTTTATTTAACCCAATACATCTAAAATATTATCATTTCATGTGATTCATACAAAAATTAATAAAATATTTCACAGTCTTTTTTTCCACACTAAGTCTTTGAAATGTGGTTTGTATTTTATGCACAGCTCATCTCAACTGAGACTAGCCACATTTCAAATGTCAACAGTTATGTATGGCCAGTGGCTACCACATTGCACAGCACAGATATAGATCAAAATTAAATAACCTCAATGTAGTGGGGAATATTTTGTATATTCATTGTTTTTAACTTAGCATTCCAAAACAAGGCCCTGGTACAATCTCATGGTTTCTGAGTTTTGTCAAAACAATTTCAATGAATATAACAAGAATAATAGATTTCATTCTGAGAAACAATTTATATCAAGATAACTGGCTCAACTCTCTAAATTTCATTCAGATGTTCTGATTAGAAAGAATGAATACCCTTCTTCCCTAGTCTCCTCAATCAAGAAACAAAGTTAAATCCAGAGAGATTCTATGTTCTTATTGATATTAGCAGAAAAAATCATCACTTTCTAATAGAAAGAACTATCAAAATTCTATCTCCACTAAACAAACCAGTATTTATTTGAAGTTACCCAAAACACATTCTCTATTTTGGTTATATTAAAAGACAATTTTTGTATACATATAGTTGCATTTAAAAAATTCATAACAGTTCCCTTACTAATAATTTTGCATTTCATATTATAGAAGTGAAATAAAGCACTAAGAAGAATGCTTTTAAGTTTTTAATATATGCATTTAAGTCCTCACTATGTTTCTTAAAAGCTAAAGTATTAGGCATGGAAAATGTTTTCATTAACTTTTTTTTATCATCAAGGGATTAATTTCTTCCAGAATCCCATTATTTATACATATTCACTTACGGAATGACAGTAATTGCCATCATTATTCAACAAAGAAATTTAAAGAATCCAATTAAAATGCATAATATTGTAAACCTTTAAAGTTATAACATTTTATCTTTTTTTAAAAACAGTAAAACAAAACACAGCAGCAGCTACTTACTCAGACGTTACAAGGTGTTATCTATCACCTCCCATAAACTGGCAGGTTTGAGCTAAGATCATCAGCGAGGCAGAGAAACTCCAGATGGTAACATATCCCAACTCTTCTAACCCTGGAAAGCATTAATAAAATGCCTGTGTGAGAAAGAAAACTGGAGTTACAACCAAGACAGAACTCTTGCGAGGGGACTGTCTACATAAGGAATAACTTCTGTTTCTTCTTTTCTTTCTTTCTTCTGTTTAAGTGAGGGCTCAGAACAAGTTAATTCATGGCCCTGGAGCCGTGGGTGACCTGAGATGGCAATACTTGGTATTACAACTGCCCTTCTGTTTTAAGAAATCTCTTTGGGGAGAAGCTTAAATTAGCGCAATAAAATATGCATCCTGGACTACTATAACTTGATCCCTTTTTACCAGCCTGACCCTTCAACTCACAGAGATCCTCCATCTCTAATCTTACAATTCATCCTACAAACCAAGACACTGTTGAAAGTGAAACATGGAACTTTTGAAATATTTCTTTATTAACCAATAAACTGTTTTTATTATACTGGTCTCTATTCTAAAATTAAAATTAATGTACATCCTCTACATTAATGGAAAAATTTAAAGGTTCATTTCTATTACATGAACACTTGAAACATCATCAGCAGATTAAGCATTCTTGTTTATGTACTTTCATCTGTTTTCTTAATAGATTCTGTCTCTAATACTGTGTCACTGGTATTTTTTCTGAAAAAAAAAGGTTGATATGGTCTTATTATTTTTAATTTTTCACAAAGTTACCCTAATCTTCTTCAAAGTTTCATTTTATGTTAAATAATCTGAAATCACTGACATCTTCATCTGACTCTTCTGTATCAATACTATTTTTTACAAGAAAATGCTCTTTTCACAACTGATGAGAAGCCTGGTAGGTGCAAAGCAAATTCTGCTAAACAGAGGATATTCTCAATTCTGTTTTTCTCATACCAAATTGTAAGTATTTCAGTCTAAATATTTTCACAGATACTATCTTTTTGCCTAAGTTGGTTTTCTTTTTTTCCACTCTTGCCCCCTCCAGTCCATTCACCACGACACATTGCAGCACAGGTAGTTTTGACTCCAATGCAAATCCCATCATGTCATTTCCCACGTTAAACCTTTTCAACTGCTTCCCACTGCTCCTAGGACATAATCCAAAATGGCAACATGGCTCCAAAGCTCTGCATGACCTAGTCCCTTCCCACCTCTCAGGCTACACTGGCTGCCTCTCCAATCCTCAAAAGCACAGGTGCTCCCCTGCTCCAGGGCTTCGCATGCTCTGTTCCCTCTGCTTGCAGTGCTCTTCTTCTCAGTCTTGGCCACCTTTGGTTTCTGAGAGGCTTTCTAATGCCCCCAATCAAAATTACACCATGGGATTCTCTCTCTCAAAAGTACTCTGTACTTTTCCTAGGGAGCATTCATCCAAATCTATATTTACTTAGTGCTGTGTTCTTAGAAGGACTATCTTCACCAGAGAATAAACACTTCATGCGAATGTAGAGATCATTCCTGCTGGATGCCCCCCTTAATGGTCATTTTTCACCCAGCACCTAGCTCCATCTTTGGCACCTCGTGAACCTTCAATAAACATTTGGTGAATGAATGAAAGAATGAAAGCCTGAGAAGGAGACCGTAAGGAGACAAAGGACAATCTAGTTATTTCAGTCAACTTATCTGTGACCCAACACCTCACAATCCTAAATCGAACTACATCATCCATTTTCCCTTCTGCACGGGAAGATTCTCATCAGCATATAAACAGTCTATACTCTCTCCCAACCTGAAAGAGAGGAAGACAGAGAGAGAAAGAAAGAGAGAGAGAGAAAAATAAACAAGAAGAATGAGAGAGAGAGAAAAGGACCTTTCTCTTGGACCCACATTCCCATGAATAAACTCCCCATTTCCCTAATCTAATCTTTCAGGAGTACTCAAAAGAGCTATGTCTGCTGTCTCCAGTTCTTTCCTCCCATTCTCACTTGAACCCATTCCAATCAGGCTCTTGTCCCCACTGCTCCCCTGAAACTGCTCTTGTTAAAGCCGCCAATGACTTCCATTTTGAACTATCCAATAGGCAGGTACTGAGGCAGGCATTTTAAACAAATTATCTCATCCATTTAAACAGTTCATCTCACCCACCCTGATAAGGCAGGTACTACTGTCATCCCCAGAGGGAGGTTAACTGAATTCTTTCAAGACCACTTGGGTAAAAAAGCAGCAAAGACCACTTTTACTAAACCTAATAGTCAATTTTCATCTTCCTGAACCTGTCAGTGGTAGCTGACAGAGCTGATCACTTCCCTCTTTCTTTAAACACTTTCTTTCCTTGGTTTCCAGGACACTACACTTTCCTGGCTCTCCTCCTCCTTCACTGGCCATTCCTTCTTAGGCTTCTCCTCATTATCCCAACCTCTGAATGCTAGAGTGACCCAGAGCTCTCAGTTCTCAAACTTGCTTTCTATCTATACTCCCTCCCTCCGTCATCTCAGTGGGTCTCATCACTTTAACTACTACTGATAAGAGCCAAATCTCTTCCCTGAACTCAAGGCTCATATTTTCAGCTGCCTACTTCACATCTCCCCTTGGATGTCTAACAGACATTTCACATACAACATCACCCCATGCCAAACTCCTGAGGTGTACCCCCTAAGACTGATGCTCCTACAGGATTCCCCACCTCAGTAAACAACAATTCAATCCTTCAAGGCATCCCTGACTTTTCTCTTTCCCACACACCTCATACACAACCCATCAGCAAATCCTGTTGGCTCTATCTTAAAAATATATCTAAATTCTAACTAGAGTTGTCCCCTGGTATCTGCAGGGGATTGGTCCCAGGACCCCCATGGACACCCAAATATGCAGGTGCTCGAGTCCCTTAGTTGCATCTGCAGATTCAACCAACCACAGATCATAAACATAGCACATGATTCGCGGTTGGTGGGACCCGCAGATGTGGAAGGCAGACTGTACTTCTCCCTCCTTCCATCACCACTACTGCCCCCTGAGCCTCCCTCATCTCCATCTGGATTACTGCAACAGCCTCCCAGCTGATTTTTCTCTTGCCTCACTGCACATTGTTTTCAAAACTAAAGGCCAGAGTCATATTGATATTAAAAAAAGTCACATCATGCCACTTCACTGCTCAAAACTCACTAATTGTTTCCCTTTTCATTCAGAGTAAAAGTCACCACAACGGCCTACAAGGTCCGTAACTGGCCCCAGGTAACCTCTCCTGCTTCATCTGCTGCCTGTCTCTCCCTTGCTCACCCCACTCTTGTCCCACTGCCCTCTCTGCTGCTCCTGGAGGATGTGAACACACTCACGCCGGGGGCTTTGCACTTGCTGTTCCCTCTCTATCGAATGTGCCTCTTCACAGACATTTGCACAGCACGCTCCCTCACCTACTTCAGACTTTTACTTAAGTGTCAACCCATCAGGGAGGCCTCCCTAGCCACTCTCTTTCATATAATATCTCATCACCACCATTACACTTCTATTCCACTTACCCTGACTGACTTTTATTTGTTTACGTTCATTCATATTACCCCCACTGGGTACCTCCCTCACCCTTTTATCTCTTCCTCCGTACAAAAGTTTCTTAAGGGAAGAAATTTTGTTTTGTTCGATACTTATCCCTCTAGTGGCAAGAAAAACGCCTGGTTCCTGATATATATTTATTGAATAAATAAATGGCTGAAAATAATATCACAGATAGGCAATTTAACTAAATCTCCAGACCCTACTGTTCTCAACACAAAGCTCTTGGAGAGCATGGACCATGCAGTTACAATTAGATTTTTCACAGCAACTTGCACACACAGTCTAAATATAATTTCATTGTTGATGATCATATCTCCCACTGAAATTTTAGTTTTCCTATATTATATGAATGTTACTAACTCTAAGAGTTAAGTAGAATGTTTTAAAATAAGACATTTGGGTCTCAATACCAAACTCCCTCAACTTATATTGCAACTACTCAACTGCTTCCTCCCTTGGGGAGGTTTATGTTTAGTTATTAATGTTTTGCCTGTGAGAGCTGTCTTGACAGAGTTACTCTGGAGCTCTCACTAGTGTATTATTTGCTGCGCCATCTGTAGGGAGACCTTGTAGCCATGCAGATGCTTAAACTGGATGGGAGGAGGAACAGTGACTGAGAGTCTAGTTGTGGCTACTTTCTTTTTACAAGGTTACTAGGCTCTTCTTTCAACTTCTCTGCTATTTATCCTTTAACCCTCCCAAAGGAATTTCTCAGCCCACAGCTAAATGTTTTCAAGATCCTTTTCATGAGTAAGCTTGTCTTCCAAGAGATCCACGACTCTCCGGCTGCAACAGCCTGCCCACACTTCCATCTCTAATCCCTGGACTCCAAACCATCACTTGTGGAGTTCTTATGGACTCTATATGAGAATATTTCATCAACGCGATATCTTTGTGTGCTGAACTAAATTTCACAGATAAAACTGGAGCAAGTTGGACTCTGACAGTTATTCTACTCTTGAACACTGTTAAATCCTGTCTCATTTCACCAAGGAATTCAAAACCATTTGCATTATTTCCTGAATTATCATCAACCTATAATTTAATGAGAAACTATACACTTTCAACATACATTATTAGTGCTTTTCTTAAGTGTCAATATAAAACAATACTGCTAAAATCAGGATAGATCCCAACATGCCTAAAATATATATATATAACCTAGTATAAAAATTCTACAAGAACTGTATGTATGACCATCATCAATAACATGGGAGGATGAGGAACTAACATTTAGTAAGCACCTACTATGTGCCAGGCATTTTATCCACATTATCATATGGAATCCTTATAATAGCCTTATATGGTAGGTATACACCACCAGACTTCAAAACCCCCCAAGACACCTCCTAAATCCCAGTGCTGCATCCTCTTACATACTGGCTAGGTGTGACTCAGCCTTAACAAGCAGAAATGATTGGTCAGTTTTTACCAAAATGAGCAGCTAATAATTAACACATATACTAAAACTGCTGTATCAGGTAAATACATAAGATCAACATTAAGCCTATAGAACAGGCTAAAGTGTTTTTAAACTTCTCAGTTAACTCACCCTAGTAGGCCCAAGGGATACACGCATTCTTAAAAGAAACTGCTCTATGATGACCATACTGAAGTTTTTCATGGAAGAGACAGACAATTTATTATATTTGGCCCTCAAATATTTCAGGCAAAAGTTGTTTCTTCCATGTCACATAAGCTGTGAAGTCTTAAATTACTATGTTATGAAAACTTATATTAGTGAGTGCAAGCTCCTTGAAAAAGACAAGATTCCGCTGCTGTCCCTCACTCTGAAGTGAACTAGACTTTGCAATGCGCAGAAAGATAAGCCCAGTGCTTAAAATTCCATGAAAAGTGTTGTTTTGCTTCCTTCCAAGTTTAAAAGCTTCACATTAACCTACAAAATAAAACATCTCCAGTGCAGGCAATTGTTAGAGGACTTGAACAGAGTAAAACCCGCGCCTAAGCAAAAACCAGGCTGACGAAACCTAATATCGTAGAGAAAAATCTATCTAATAGTCCTACTGACAACCGTGAGTCTCCAAGGACAGCTTCCGAACAGCGGAGTGCTGGGTCCAGCGCCCGCAGAGCCCCCCGCACCCCGGCCCCGCGCCAGCGCACGCACCTCCCGAGCCGCGGTTCCCGCACGCTCCGTAGACTCGCCCTTCTGGAGACCCCGATCCACACGCGCTGCACCCCTGCATCTTTTACATAACTGTGGTTAAAGATATTTTTCGCTAGGTTCTTTAAACAAAGATTCACGTGATAAATTTCTGCTCGACTTTAGTTCCAGGAAATGTTTGGTTTCTGCAGATGTTTATATGCTTCCGGTTGTCAGTACATGAAAAAGATATAATTCTGTTTCTTTTTCTCACTTGAGCAAGTAGAAAACGTAAAATCAAATACATCACCCAAATCTGCTCAACACTGACACATGGGAGTACTTAATCCTTCAATCTCTTTTAGGTGAAGTTGGTTTTATTTTTTATAAAGTTACTTTACCTTTTGGCCTAAAATGTGTAAGGTGCTTTAAGGGTTTTCAGAAGCAAGGAAAGCTGTAAAATGTAAAACGTGAAAGACACGCATAATGTTGACCTGCTTATAAGTTCCAGAATAAAATGGAAAAAAGAGGAGAGCACAGTGGTTTTTTTACACTGAGAAGGTATGAATGCCCAAAATTAAATTATCTGTTATCTAAAAGATACAAAAGATTCCGTAGAGAAACAAAACAACACTCTAAACCCGGTTCGACAGTTTGAATACTCAAATATGCCCTTGGTTGAATTTCCCTAAGAATACTAAAAAGCCTGCAATTTTTACAAGCTATTAGTAAGAGAGTTCTTCAAACATTATTTTGAAAAGTAAAAACATTTTATAAAACTGAATTAAACTTGTTTTATGACAGATGTACATTCCAAGTCACTTCATTTGGAAAGCAGTCCGGATCACAGGCGTGGGTATTACAATCACCAGCAGCCAAGAACCATTTTTAGCTCCTTCACTCCTTCTCAATACTGATGTTCAGGAATAAGGGGGTCCTAATAAGTGACTAAAGCAAGAAGTGACAAAAGTATCAATGAAAATCTTGAAGGCATTATTACTATATTTATACTCCATCTCCTTTCACAAAGCATTTGAGACAGCCTATAAAAATGCAGACATTAAAATAAAATTGTATTTTATAAATATAGAAATTCAGACAAGAAAAAAAAGATGTATGTGATTATATAGACCTGAAGGTTACTTAAATTAAGCCATGATTTGGCCCTACACTATCTGGTTGATAAAGCAAAAAGAGAAAACTATCAATTACAAAATTTGCACTGGCCATGATGGGATGGGAAGTTTCAGGGGAAACAGGATTTGTCCTGGTATGCAAATCTAAGAAATATTTCTCTAGGGGCCGGCCCCGTGGCATAGTGGTAAAGTGCACTAGCTCTGCTGCTGGCAGCCCGGGTTCAGATCCCGGGCGTGCACCGAGGCACCACTTGTGAGGCCATGCTGTGGTGGTATCCCATATACAGCAGAGGAAGACAGGCACAGATGTTAGCCCAGGGCCAGTCTTCCTCAGCAAAAAAAGGAGGATTGGCAGGGATGTTAGCTCAGGGCTGATCTTCCCGACAAAAAAAAAAAAAAAAGAAAAGAAAAGAAATATTTCTCTAGCAGATTATTATATAAATGATACACTGGGGTCTTCAATACTGTCCTTGATAGATATCCTGATTGGTTCATCCAGCAGTTTCTTCTAATATATAACACATACAGTAAAAATATAAAGCTCTCTGATAACATGGATGAATAAAAAATAAAACCCAGAAAGTCTGTCCAATAGAACTTTCTGTGATGATGAAAATGTTTTAAATATACACTGTCCAATATGGTAGCCACTAGCCACATGTGGCTAGTAAGCACTTGAAATGAGGCTAGTGTAACCAAGAAACTGAATTTCTAATTATATTTAATTTTAATAGCCATATTAGAAGAGCAAATATCTACCCACTGGACCACACAGGTCTAAAACATTAGTTAGCAAACTTTTTTTAGTAGCAGAACCATTTTTGGGTTGACAAAGATATATGGAATCTAACACAAAAAAAAATAAAAATGGTATACTGTGTATTTTTATTTTTACAATAAAAATGGTATACTGTGTATATTTATTTTTACAAGTTCAAACTTATAATATTAATTTATAATCAACGAGAATACGAGTTTTCCAATGGGTAAAAATTAGAAATGGAAGGCTATAAGTCAGAGTTATAAACTAAGATTAGCCCCAGGAAACACTTTATTTCTGTATTTTGTTTGATGCACTGTGCAATGCCCATGTGGGACTTCTAATTATACATTCTGAGCTACCCAATTACCAAAGGCCACACACAGCAGCCATCTACTCAGAAAGCATAAGAAGAAAACACAGCATGCCAGCAGAGCAGTTTCAGGTGTTTCTCCTCATGGGAAGAGTCCTCCCAGGAGTCTACATGGCCATCCAGAAGCTATCCTCCTTGGCATTCAGAAGACTGCTCAGGTGCAAGGAAATGAGAATCACAGGGTAGGTGCAGTCACACTGGCTTAGAAGCCTTATGTCCCAAATAGAAACCAACATCATCTCATATGATGGTCCCAGCCACAGCTTTCAGGGTCCCCACGAAGTTCATACCCATCTCTGAAAAGTGCTCCCAGGGAAGCTCAAAGCTACTGCTCCTAACCAAGAATTCACAGTTCGTGTGTAGTTCCTCCCAGTCCAAATACATTTACCAAATAAAGGTCACTTTTACCATAAGCAATATTGCCTGGTAATTAGTAACATGGTTGACTTTCCCCTTTTATCAGGAATCAGAAGAACTGAATAGAAAGTTCATCCAAGATCATATTTGTCCTTAGAGAATGAGAGATGGTTTTGTGAATTCTTTACTCACCTTCATGATTAAAAAAATAATAATCCTAGCATATCAAGAATAAAAAAGCATTCCTTACCTTCATCAAAAACCTACAACAAAATCACACTTAATAATTAAATAATAGAAGTATTTCCTTTAAAAGTCAGGAAATGAGACCAAGATGACTACAATCATCACTTCTAATCAATAATGTAGAAGTCCTAGTCAATGTAAGAAAAAAACAGAAATGAGATACAAAAATTTAAATGAAGTGACAAAACTGTCCTTATCTCCAAGTGATAGTTGTTTCTATAGAGAATTATGAAAGAAAGCTATTAAAACTAATACTAAAGTTCATAAATGTTGCTAGATGTAAGATGAATATACAAAACTAATATAATTCCTAATTCCTAATATAATTCCTATAAGCCAAAAAACACCACTTTGTAATTTTAATAGGAAAAGCTACCATTTAAAACGTCAATTAAAAGTTATAAGCTTTCTAATAATAAATCCAACAAAAAAGCTTTAAGAACTTTACGGGGAAAATTACAGAGCTAAGTAAATGGAAAAACATACCATGTTTGTGGATGAAGACCTAAATTTACCAGATGTGGATGAAGACCTAAATATCCCTAAATTGAAATGGAACTCAATATGATTCTAATAAAACTCCCTACAGAGTCTTTCGTGGAGCATGGTAAATTGATCCCAAAATTTGTAAGAAAAAAGAGCCAAGAATAGCTTTGACACATTTGTATAAGAAAACAGTTAGGCAACTTGTCCTCCAGGATGTGAAAACTTATTTTTAATCACAGTAAATAAAATGGTATAGGCAAATGAAAAGCAATAGAGCACCCAGAAAAACACTCATGTATGTTTGGAAATTCTTATATCTAACAGCAGGAATACTGCAAATCAGTGGGCAAAGGATGGAAAATTGACCAATGGTTCTGAGACATAGGTTATCTGTAAGGAAATAAGATTAAATCCACGTTTCACACCATGGAGAAACATTTTCAGGCTAATTACAGACTTAAACGTGAAAATAAAACTGAAAACTTTTAGGAAAAAAATAGCGTTGGGGTAATGAGGATTTTAAAAACAAGATACAAAAAGCAGAAATTATGAAGTAAAAGACTGATAAATATTATTATGTTAAAATTTTTTCAAATTCTAAACAACAAAAGATTCTTTAAACAAAATGAAAAGCCAATCCACAGACTGGGAGAAGGTGCAGGTGCTAATTTACAGAATACATGAAGAACTCCTAAAAATCAATAAGTAAACACAAACAATTGAATTGAAAAGAAGAAACAAAAAATTGTGGACAGCCAATTAGTAGAAAAAGAAATCTGAATGGAAAACAAACGTAAGATGTCCAAACTCAGTACAATGCAATTTAACACTACAATAAGATACCGCTTCACACCAGACTGGCAAAATATGATAGAGTAATAAAAGAAAATTGAACTGATTCAACTACTGTGGAGAGCGATTTGGCAATACCTAATAAAGGTGAAGACGCTCATACCTACAGCCAAGCAATTCCACTCCTGAATATGTACACTAGAGAAACTGGCACATGTACATAAGGAGGCATATATTAGAATGTTTGTTAGCATTGCTTAAATAGCAAAAAATTGGCAACAACTCAAACATGAATCAACAGGAGAATGGATAAACATAGGATGATACTATAGTCTTATAATGAAATACTACATATATTTAAAAGAATCAAAGACAGCTACGAATATCAAAGATTGATAAACGTTAAAAAAAAAACTACAATGTTAACTTCTGCACAGCAAAAGAAATAATCAACAGAGTGAAAAGGCAACCCACAGAATGGGAGAAAATATTTGCAAATATATATCTTATCAGGGGTTAATGCCCAAAATATATAAGGAAATTCTACAACTCAATGGCAAAAATCAAGCAACCCCCAATTAAAAAATGGGCAAAGGATTTGAAAAGACTTTTCCCCAAAGAAGACATACAAATGGCCAACAATATATGAAAAGATGCTCAACATCACTAATCATGAAGGAAATGTAAATCAAAACCACAATGAGTTATTCCCTCACACTTGTTAAGATGGCTACTATAAAAAAAAATGGAAAAGTGTTGGCAAGTCTGTGGAGAAACTGGAATCCCTGTGCACTGTTGGTGGGAATGTAAAACAGTACAGTTGCTGTGGAAAACAGTATAGCAGCTCCTCAAAAAATTAAAACTAGAGGGGCTGGCCCCGTGTCCTAGTGGTTGAAGTTCCACGAGCTCTGCTTTGGTGGCTCAGGTTCACAGGTTCGGATCCTGGGCACGGACCTACTCCACTTGTCAGCCATGCTGTGGCGGCAACCCACATACAAAATAGAGGAAGACTGGCTATGGATGTTAGCTCAGGGTGAATCTTTCTCAGCAAAAAAAAAAAAAAAAATTAAAACTAGAACTACTGTATGATTCAGCGATCCTATCTCTGGATATTTACTCAAAAGAGTTGAAATCAGGATCTTGTTGAGATATGTGCACTTTCATGTTAACTACACATTATTCACAACAGCCAAGAGGCGGAAACAACCTAAATGTCCATCTACAGATGAAAAGAAAAAGAAAATGTGGTCTATACATACAATAGAATATTATTCAGCCATAAAAAGAAGGAGATCCTGTCATGTGGGACAACACGGATGAACCCTGAGGACATTAAGCTAAGCGAAATAAGCCAGTCAAAGAAGTACAAATACTGCATGATTCCATTTATAAAAAGTAGCTAAAGCAGTCAAACTCCTAGAAGCAGAGAGTAGTATGGTGGTGGCCAGGGGCTGGGGGAGGGGTAACGGGGAGTTGCTGTTCAATGGGTATAGAAGTTTCAGTCATGTAAGATGAAAAAGTTCTAGAGATCTGCTGTACAACATTGTGCATATAGTTAACAATAATGTACTGTACACTTAGAAATTTGTTAAGAAGGAAGATCTCATGTTATGTGTTTTTTATCACAATAAAGAAAAAATGTTAGGCGAAAAAAGTTGAAGAAGACTACAGACAGTAACATATTTAGGTAAAGTTTGAAATCATAAAATAACATTATATATATAATGCTCGAGATGTATACAAAGGTAGTAAAAGTAAACATATTTATATAAAGTTTGAAATCATATAAAATAATGTTTATATATGCTACAGATGTATACAAAGGTAGTAAAAGTATAAAATGTGTGTGGAAACGTTAAACACTAAATTCAAGATGGTGGTTTCTACTAAGGTTGAAGAGAGGAGAACAAGATCAAAAATGCTAAACAGGAAGCTTCTATTTTGTCTATGACATTTTATTACATAAAAAAATGAAAGCAAATAATATAAAACTGATGGTGAGTTTTTGATAGTTTAGTCTATTTATTTTTCTTTATGTTTGAAATATTTTATTATAGAAATAAATTTTTTAGAACCTAATACTGAGAATATTTTTTTCCTTCCTAAGAAATGGGTATGTTTTGTCTTTTCTGATAACAAAAGGTTCCATCGACCCCCAGCGGGGGAAGGATGGGCCCGAAATTATAGCAAAATTGTGTTTTGTGTGTGTTCACTCTTCTCAGAAGAGGATCCATAGATTTCATCAGAGGGATCTGTGACTTAAATGAAAATGTTAAGAACCATGAACATAACTGATGATATTTGCCATTTTGTACTAGGCAAGAATAAAAATCCAGAACCAAATCTCAATTAAAATCAATCAACATATTTGTAACCTTTTTCTTAGTTCTGATTTTCTGTTTACATGGTATTTCATTTTATACATTTTTGCTGTAGAGTTGCCTCAAACCCTCTCTGAAAAAAGGCAAACTATTAGTAAAAAAAAAAAAAAAAAAGAAACATCCTTTAACAAATCGTACCAAATCCATATAAGTAAAGACAAAATAGAAGAATCGGCTGGAACGAGCATAAACCCTGACACAGCAGCTTTGGGATCTGGTGCCGAGACAAATGGTTCCATTACTAACTTCAACATGAAAGGCTACAGAGGAGATTCCACCACAGGGTGGGCGATGTCAGGGTTCTCACCTTTTTGGGCACACACACACACAAAAAGATCCCCTAAGGAGTATGACAGTAAAAGGAGCAGTCAGAATCTGGGGGTGGGAAGTACACTGTTGATAAAAAAATTCCCCTAGATGATTCTGATACACCTTCCCCCATCCCACCACCAAAGTCCCCAATCCTTGCCTCAGTTGGGATCAGTGAGTTAGATTTACTCTTTTTAATGTGTTAAACATTTAATGAATAGTTTATTGAGCACCTATTGTGTCACTGTCAGGAAGTGAGTATTTTTGTGTGTGTGTGAGGAAGATCAGCCCTGAGCTAACATCTGCCAATCCTCCTCTTTTTTGCTGAGGAAGACTGGCCCTGGGCTAACATCCGTGCCCATCTTCCCCCAGTTTATATGGGACGCCGCCACAGCATGGCTTGACAAGCGGTGCATCGGTGCGCGCCCGGGATCCCACCAGGCGAACCCTGGGCCGCCGCAGCAGAATGCGCACACCTAACTGCTTGCACCACCGGGCGGCCCCCAGAAGTGAGTATTTTTATACTTCTGCACAGTTAGAACTTTTGGGCAAATTTTACTGGGACCTGGGTTAAAGGGCAAGCCTTAAAACTTAAAAGACAACTGAACAGATAGTAAGAGGTTTATTTCCCCAGAAGTATGTGTTTTCCTTTGAGAAGGATGATGAAACCAGGGCTGTGTAAATATTTCAGGGGTTATAAACTCCGTCTCTCGTCTTAGGTTATTGCTGTAAGTAACAATCTGTCCCTGCCCCAGGAACCTTGTGTCTATTTTCAGGATAATATGAATAAATACAGATATTGAAAACTGATCAGTCATTAGGCACTATGCTGGTTTCTAAAGACACAACTGTGAATGAGAGAAAGCTCTTGTAGTCAACTGTGGTGCTGACACGTACATAATCTATTACAACACGGTATGGCAAGTCCATGACCAGAGATGCACAAGGACCTATGAGAGATCTGAGAATCTAAACCGAGACTTGAAGGATGAGGAGTTAGCCAGATGCCTTTGTCTGCAAATAAGAGAAAATCCCAAACTAACCAAGCTTCATTATCTTCACATAACAAGAAATCCCAAGGAAGGACGGCTCAATCATGCCAGCCAGGGCACAAGCGCCACCTGTCTTTCTACTCTTCCGTCCTTAGTCTGGTGCCTGGCACTTGGACTAGCTCCCCTCATGCCTGCAAGATGGCTGGAGCTCCACCCACAGTGGGCAGAACTTCCATGTAACTCTTTTTTCTCTTTCCGGAAAGCAAAACCTTTCCTGAAAGCCCCCAGGGGACTTCTCTTTGTGTCTCACAGGCCAGACCCAGATCACATGCTCATCCTCTAACTAACCAACTGGCAAGAATGAAACCTTCATGACAGCCGGAGCCTAGGGCCCAAGCCGACCCTCCCCAAAGCACAAAGACTTGCAAAGACGACTGGATTTTTGAACAAAATTGAGATTCTGTTAGAAAAGAAGAGAGTGGTGAAAGGTTGTAGGGAAAGCAACCAGTAGGATGTGCTACAGTCATTAAGCACTAACAGGAAATATAAAGAAATAAAATTTTTAGAATATTATGTTTGCAGTAACAGGAAATATAAAGAAATAAAAGACCACCTTGTTCTTAAGCAACCGCATACACATATTTAAATTTGTAAATTTTAATAGAGAAAAACTAAAAATAAATGAAACTAAGATAGTATGAACCAAGAGTAAGTACCACAGGGCTAGGAGATCACTGAGTGATGCAGGGAGATCGGGTTCTGAATAACCAGAGGCAGTTCTGAAAGAAGACAACTACGAAATGACAGAGAGGTTGATTTATGTTTAAAGGCATAAAGGTAAATATTTATGGGAGAAGAGGTATGTTTGTTTAGCTGTAAGAGAGACGCTGTGGTGAATCCTGAGAAAATGCATGGACAAATATAAAGCCCACGAGGGCAGAACCCGAGTATCTGTCTTGTTGTATACAGGCGCTCATACATATTTGCTGAATGAATGAATGAACAAGTAGGCTTGGATTTGAAATACTATTTGACCGGAAACTACCAAAGGTTTCTAATCAGAGGACACATGTAACCAAAACGATTTCTGATGAAAACTCTTGTTTTCAATAACTAGAATAAAATGAAAGAAAATGAGACAAAAAGTGTGATCAATTAGGAAGCTATTGAATTCATCCAGGCATGAGGTGATCAGGGCCTGGATCCAGGGGTTCCAGAACTAAAAACCAGAAACACAATTTTAAAAAGTGGTGGTCATACATAAGTCATACATAAGTCTACATACTCTGCATATTTTATTTACAAACAATGTTACGAGAACATGAAGTAGTGTTGTAGGGTGGCCAGCCCCATGGCCGAGTGGTTCAAGTTCTGCACACTCCACTTCGGCAGCCCGGGTTTGTGGGTTCCGATCACAGGCACAGACCTGCACCACTCATCAAGCCATGCTGTGGCGGCAACCCCCATACAAAGTAGGGGAGGATGGACACGGATGTTACTCAGGGTGAATCTTCCTCAGCAAAAAAAAAAAAAAGAAGAAGAAAAAGCAGTGTTGTATATTTTAGATTCATTTATTACTACATTATGAAGAAAAGGATAGCTGATTTTCAATCTAGTTTATCTGATCCTGAATTTTCAGAAGTTTTTATAGCGTTTCAACTGGGCTTTTTACCCTAGGTTTCTTTCTCAACTCTAACAGGAAAGATGCATGACCAAATCAGAGTCCATCAGAATCACGGTCTCTGCGGCCTCCTAGTGCTGGGTGTCTAGAATGACAGTTTCTGTGGCAAATTCTCTATGTATTAGAATAGCATAAACTCATTCTAGTTTTTCTATAAACTCTAGTTTTTCTTCCACATAAGTAATAATGACATCCCCCCAAAATAACATCTTGACACTACTCACAACCATACCAAGTCTGACTGAGGTCAACAAAATATCGACAAAGCTAAGAGTCATCAGATCATTCGTGCTTATGTCTCCAACATTATTTCCGGTAACAATCTATGAGAAGGTATTGCCAAGCGTTCTTTCCGGTTTTTTGTTTGTTTCAAACAAGATTTTAATTACTGTTTGCTCATATCTTATATGCCATTTAGTCTCTATTTTGCCCCTAGCAACTTTACGTATCCACTCTGCTTCTCCATGACTACTCACTATAAGAGATAACCAGCGCTTGTACCTGTCAAAAGACTCAAGTAAGACTCCCTAATCAAAGACTCTCTGGTCTCCTTGGAATGAGGGTATTTCTAGCTTATTATGCACACTTGACAGAGCTCTTGCTGAGTAGTAGTCTTGGTCACTCACAAACGGGGCTCTACTCCCAGCCAGACCCTGAGTCCCATGGCCCCTCTGAGAAGCAGCAGAGATGCTCTCAGAAAAGACTGCAGGTGAGAAAGGAAGGCTGCGTGCTGGCTGGCAATGCTGTCCACTAACGATGAGATCAGCACAAAATATCCAGATGTCTGTTTCATAAATCTGTTTAGAACATAAAATTTTAGCGATACAGGTAGTGTAAGTCTTCATGTCGTCTGGACCCTTCATTCCATAAATGACAAATGATTTTATCAGAAGAGCTAGACAAATGGCTCAAGGTCACATATGCTAAGTACATTTGGACATCTGGGCAAGAGTTTAGGGATAAATAAGTGATAAATACATAAAATCTAAGCAAACAAACTACGTCCTCCTCTCCAAAAAAAGACAATTATTAACACCAGGGAAAACAAAAAGTTGTGTTGGAAAGAAAAAGAAACCATGGATTACATGCCTCAGCTGTGAATAATGTCATGATAATGTAAACACTAATTATTATTCAAAATTTAATTATAATGAGAAGGGAAGAGAGCTCTGTACATAGGATGGGGGTGCATAAGAAAGATAAATCCTCTTGTTCCATCATGAGAAATCAAAGGTAATGCCTAAGACTGAAAAATTAAAAATTGGGAAGAGCAACACGCACTGTAGAGATTTGGAGGGAAACAACAACAGAATCAGATCTCAGCGCTGAACTGCGGAGGCAGGGACTGGAGCTGGGTAAGAGCTGGGAGACTGCTAGGCTTTCTAACAAGCCTTGAACAACTCCTGGACCCTCTGAATTCTGTGCGTGTATAACTGAGGTTAAAATTAAATTTAAAAGTGCCCAAGCAGAGACTAGAGCCAAGGTTTTCTGACTGTATAATGCTTTTTTAAAATTATATATATTTTTTTCACTCAAAGAAAATATAGAGAAAACACTGATATTTTATCAAAACAATTTAATCTTCTATTATTCTTGGTCTGGCTGTTGTGTTTTCATTTCACAGAAGCCAAAAAAAAAAAAAAAATCAGATATTCACCAGCTGAACTGGAGACATATGAACCTGTACTGGGTGCTGGGAAAACACAGAGCAAGACCTTCCCTGCAAAGGGTCACTCTGTACTAGAGAAGCAGATGAACACAAAAACAACCAAAAAGCAGTGAGACAAGCACCCCAACACTTAACTCTTCCGAGAGCCCTGGTTTCCTCATTTCTGAAATGCCTCATGGGGTTTACGTGAACGTTTGGTGATTCAGTACACATAAAGTTCTTGGAACACTGCCTGCCAGATCACAAGAAAAAGAAGACCAAAAAGACAAACCCTTGCCTGCCTGATTTTAAATGACCATGCTCATTCCTCTACATCACATTTCTTAAACAATCCTATTCTTTCCATAACAAAAAATTTATTTTCCTCCTAGATCCAAATGGTATCCAGTAAATGGACAAATTGTGACTCATTATAGATGCAGATGTAGATATGGAATAAAATTTGATGATAAAAAAAATCGCTTCTAGCCCTTTTCTTCTTTTCTACTTATTTCTAATTATTTACAAGTATTTGATTTATTTAGAAATAGTCCCATATAATACATCTTATGAGTTAGGCATGATTAAAAGTGCTTGATTTAACAAGAAGTAAAATGTGGTAGTGAACTATTTTCAATAACCAGAAAGTAAATTATTTATCACTAGATGGGACTGTACTAGATAATTTAAAAAAAAAAAAATTTTCTTAGCACGAGATCCAACTTACTTATCAAATTAAAAGAATACTTTCTTTCAACAGAAGAAGGTAAGATTATATTACTCCTATTTTAAGTTACTTCATGGCTTTAAAAATAAAGATATAGTTTAATGGAAAAGAAAACAATGCTATAACCAAGCTAAATTTTATTTTTAAACTATTCTAATATCTTAAATAACTATTCTGATATCTTAAATAACTATTCTGATATCTTTTAAGCAGAAATAATTCCGAACGTCTCTCTTGTCTCTCTTGTTTACCATACAACAACTAAGTACAGGAATGTGTGGTGGTTTGTACTGTAGTAACTTGGTTAAGGTGGAACTACATTTCCCAGAATCCCCTTCCATCACTAGTTCTAGGTCAGAGTTGGCCAAAAGAGGAATTTACTTGAGATTTGGAAGGAGGAACCACAGCAGCAGTCATTGCTCTCTGAAGTCATTACCCTCTTCTTGGTTAGACAGACACAGATGCTGGCAGGTTCCACTCATCCTCACACCCCTCTAGTGTCTTCTTCCCAAATATTGGACCAACTGACCAACAAGGGCCCCAGGTCCATCACCAGATGCTTGACAGGAGACCTAGAGGTGGTATTCAAGAAATATTTAATGAATCAAATTACTAAATGCATTTAGTAAGCTATAATAATGCAGTAAATGATTTAAGCTCCTCCTCACGCAGTAGCTTCAATATATTGATAATGTTCTACTAATTTATAGAATTATACAACCTTTTGCATGTATCAAATATTACATAACTTTTTTAAAGAATAAAGCACATCACAGGGCAATCAGTGATATTAAATATTTAGAGATATTTAAATAAGTTGAGACCACAATGTCTGAGCAAAAGTGAGCTAAGAAATCCAACCCCACCACTTCTTTATTATTGACCAAATTATTTAGTAGTTTCATTCATTTTGCCTAAAAATCCTCAAATATCTATAGTTACCTATTTTTTGTGTGTGTGAGGAAGATCAGCCCTAAGCTAACATCCATGCCAATCCTCTATTTTTTTTTTTTTTTTTGCTGAGGAAGACTGGCCCTGGGCTAACATCTGTGCCTATCTTCCTCCACTGTATATGGGACGCCGCCACAGCACGGCCTGACAAGCAGGTGCATCAATGCACGCCCGGGATCCAAACCCCGGCCACCAGCAGCGGAGCGTGCACACTTAACTGCTACGCCACGGGGTCGGCCCCTATAGCTACCTATCTTTAACAGTTAGCCAAACTCCTGAGTTTGAGAGCCAATCAGCAAGAT
This sequence comes from Ceratotherium simum simum, assembly GCF_057802395.1. Classification (NCBI taxonomy): domain Eukaryota; kingdom Metazoa; phylum Chordata; class Mammalia; order Perissodactyla; family Rhinocerotidae; genus Ceratotherium; species Ceratotherium simum. The sequence continues at coordinate 87,075,600 of NC_141900.1, forward strand.
GGCTCCTTAGTCTGTTTTATTTTCAGTACTGATAAACTAGATCTAGTGCTAGAATCCATGGCAAGTGTACATAACAGGTTCAATGATCATGTATTAAAAGAATTGATGAGTTATCTTCATATTGGTATCACTCCGGTTCAACTACCTTAACATCTGAGTTACTACAAAGTAATACAAACAAAATATCAAAGAAAATAAGAAATATAATGGCTAGTCCACTTTCGTAGATAAAAAAATAAGATTGTGTTCTGTCATTTCTCGGGTTTGCCTCTAGCAATGTCACTCAGTGTCATAAGTCTGGTTGATTCCTTCCATAGAGATAACTCCCCAAGTTGTAGCTCTAATACTGACTTTCCAGCAAAGTCATAATGCCTTGGGCCCAGAGGGCAGCATTCTATTCATCTGTGTGTGGCCAATGTTGACAGAGGACTTCCTATGTTCTAAATCCTTTACGACCATTATCTCTCTAGGCCTCCAGCACTCCTAGGAGATAAGTACTAGTATACAGATGCTGGTGTTGACATGTACTAGATGTACAACCTTGGAAGGCTTAGAGAGATTGAGTAGCTTTTCCCTAGGTCATATATCTAGTGCATGTCAACACAGGATCTGAACTGGGATTGGGTCTGACCGCAGAACCCAAGTTCCCAACCATCACTGGATAGTCCATCCTCCTCTCCCATTAGATCAGACAACTTGAGAATAAAGTCTGCCTCTGATTCATCTTAGTATCTGCCCAAAGCATGAATGCATTTGTATTTAGTATGTGTCAGCAGTTACCTGTTGACTAAATATATTCTGAGTGAGAAACTTAGCTGAGGTATTACCTGATACCAAAGAGTAATTCCTGCTGCAATTAAACTAGGGAACACTCTACTAAGTTTCATAAAACTTAACAACAGTGCAGACAATGAAGACAAAACTAGAGCATAATTCAACTAAAGTCATGTGACCTCTGTATCTCAAACCTATCCCAGTCTTTAGGATTCCAATTACACTAAGGACAATCACATAATATTATCATATCTCAGACACTACGTCCTATTGACTCTACTGGGCTTCCTTCCCAAAGGAATAAATAAACTCCAGGTCTCTGCCCCTCCTGGACCTACCGCAGTTAAGTGGGCCAAATCTAGCCATGTTCCTAGATATGACAATTACAAAATAACTTTAAGGATCAAATGCGGCCGACCCCGTGGCTTAGCGGTTAAGTGCACGTGCTCCGCTGCTGGCGGCCCAGGTCCAGATCCTGGGCGTGCACCAACGCCCTGCTTCTCCAGCCATGCTGAGGCCGCATCCCACATACAGCAGCTAGAAGGATGTGCAGCTATGACATACAACTATCTACTGGGGCTTTGGGGGAAAAATAAATAAAAATAAAATTATTAAAAAAAAAAAAGGATCAAATGCTGTATAAAAAAGGGTACTTTTCTGCCAGCCCCCACAGAGCTTTCACACGTGTTTTGTCACCCTATCTGAATTAAATGCATCAGGGTTTTGTCCTGTGAAGATATCGTATCCTCTCTCTCGTCTGCTAACAAGAATCCCCTACTTGGTACTCCTTAGTGAATAACAGACCGCGAGTTTGTTCAAATACACCAAAACACTTACTACCGTGCACCTTGGGAATACAAATGCTATCCATTTGGACTAAGTTTTAAGCACAGTAAGCAATTTCATGGTAGGTCCAGAACTTTTAAAAGGATTCTCCTACGCCTTCCATGGTTTTATTTTCCCTCTGGTTGGCAATTCCTTGGAGTCACTCCTTTCTGGTAGGCCACTCTACCTCCACTCCTAGATGCAGGCTGAGCCCTTCTCTCAAGTCCCGAGGTAAAGAGAGCCCCAGATCTAGCCCCAGATTTTCTCTCTGGGGTCCGGATTTAGTCCATTCGGGTCAAAAGCTTTCTCCTCAGCCACTGGACCCACCATCTAACCACTTGGGTGTGCCCCTTCCAGAGATTTCCTTCTCCTTGAGCATATTCTCAGCCCTACTCCTGTTCTGTTTAGCCTGGGTTTCCATTCCTTGCTAGAAGTCAGCTTTTTCTACAACTCTGCCCAGCATCACCCACTCACCTGACTCAGCAAGAGTCTCACAAATTCATACTTTAAAAATACCTCTGCTGTATCTTGAGCATTGTTCTTTCCTTTACATCTGAATACAATAATAAGGCATGAACATTTGATTACAGTTTAAGTCCCTGACTCTAGGTAGGCAAATGCCCCCGCTGTCCATGACTTTTATGATGAGAAATTTTCCACTACAGACATTAATTAGTTGCTTTTAAATTTATGTCGTCAGAACAAGAGAAGAGCCTTGAAATAAAGCAGAAGAGATTCTGTACTTCCTAATCACTTGGATACTAAAACACTTAAATGTACCACTAACGGGGTTGTAAAATTTCTAATTCTGTCGACCTTCAGGAAAAAATAAAATGGAGAGAATACAATTCTCTGTGCTCGATGATTTGGCATTATTTGCCTGAAGGTGGAATTTAGGATGTTTTACAGTCCCTCTGATTTAGTCTTTGTTTTCATCATCACTTTAGAAGGTAATCTGACCCACTCTAACGTCCCAGAGAACCACCTATCCTCTCCCAAGCATCCACTGTGAAACTGAACCCAGCTTTCAGAGTTCTTCTTTCTTTAAACTCATTCCAAAAATGGGCTTCAGAGAACGACTTTCTAAAGTCAACGCACACCTCAGACTTTGGGTCTCTCTACCAATTGGTCACAGAATGCAGATGAAACTCAGAAACTCAGTGGTGCGCTCAAAGCTTTCAAAGCAATACACTGAACAAAGATGCAGAGATAAGCACAGCCTTCAAACAACAACAAAGCCCACTGGCTTACTTCCATGAAGGTCCCGAGTTCTGGAAATAACCTTTCTGTAAATGACGTTTTTTACTTTATCGGGATCATTTACTGAAACAACCTTGATATGTCACTGTCATTGCTTAGATCTTTAAAGAAAAATGTCTTTCACTGGCACAAGACAGAAGATTCAAGAATTCAGAGAAAGATTTATAGGTTAAAAAAAAAACTTCAGCAAGGCAAATATCAGATTGTGGTTTTTGGCTTCAAATACTGTCATCAGATTACCTGAATAATATTTTGTTTTGAAAGATCCTTAAAAATGAATGGTTACATATTTTTCATTTTAAAAAATTTTCTTCTTGGGGCCAGCCCGGTGGCGTAGTGGTTAAGTGCACGCACTCCACTTCGGCGGGCTGGGGTTCGGATCCCGGGCGTGCACCGACACACCGACTGTCAAACCATGCGGTGGCAGCATCCCATATAAAGTGGAGGAAGATGGGCACGGATGTTAGCCCAGGGCACGTCTTCCTCAGCAAAAAGAGGAGGACTGGCGTTGATGTTAGCTCAGGGCTGATCTTCCTCACCAAAAAAAAAAAAAAATTTTTCTTCTTTCCTATTTGTGATCAGGATTGAAACTGTAAATTCAGCCAAAAAAAGTATTTTCCTTCAGAAATCTACGCTATAAATCATCAAGTTAATTCTGTAAACTACCTCAGATAAATTCTAAGTTGGACAAACACATCAGACAACATTAAATAAATATGTGAATTCAGTTACTTACACAAGTAATTCTCCACTTCTGGCAAATGTCTGATTCTGTTCTTAAAAGCTTAAATACAAAATAGAAACAGTTTAATGTCATGAGGATCCTAGTACATTTGCCGAACACCAGGAAAACCTCAAAAAGCACATCTTCATTAAGTGCAAAGCAAAGAGATTTGACTCCTTTAGAATAACATAATTAGAGCTAGGACCACACAGAGAACTGAAGAGTCATAAGAAAAGCATGGAGGGCCGGCCCTGTGGCTTGGTGGTTAAGTGCGCGCGCTGCGATGCTGGTGGCCCGGGTTCGGATCCCGGGTGCGCATCGAGGCACCACTTCTCCGTTCATCCTGAGGCCGAGTCCCGCATACAGCAACTAGAAGGATGTGCAGCTACGACATACAACTATCCACTGGGGCTTTGGGGGGAAAAAATAAAATCTTTAAAAAAAAAAAAAAAAAAAAGAAAAGCATGGAATCTGGTATCAGGATGACCAGGATTTGAATCCTGGCTCAGTTACTTGCCAGCTGTGTGACCTTGCACAAGCTACCGTAGGCTTCCGAAATTCAGTTTCTTCCACTGTAGAATGAGAATAACAGGAATTTCCACCTCACAAAGTTGTTGTGAAGACAGAATAAGTGAAATGAAGCATTTGCAACCAATGCAGCACCTGACACGTAGTAAACATGTGTAATAAATGTGAATTCCTTCCTTCTACCTTCCTTCCCTGTGTAAAACTAATGTGGCAGGTCTTGAGAATTTATAATGGTCATGGAATAGTTGTGTTCTTGAAGAAAACAGTGTATTTAAATCATATTTTAAGAATACTGGAGGAAATTTTGATACATGCTACAACATGGATGAAGGCTGATGACATTGGGGAGGGGAAACGGGGAGTTAGTGTTTAACGGGTACAGTTTCAGTTTGGGAAGATGAAAAGGTTCTGGAGATGGATAGGGGTGATGGTTGCACAACAATGTGAATGTACTTAATGCCACAGAACTGTACTCTTAAAAATGGTTAAAGTTGTAAATTTTATGTTATGTTTTATCACACACAAAAATACTGAAAAGCACTTGTTATTTAAAAGAACCTTATAATAAATTGTTTTGAAAAAGGAATTATTTACTAAAATAAATAATTATGTTGTAGTTTACTTGTTCCAGCTCCCAGGCTAAAGAGCACACTATGGGAGAAAAATCAGGTAACTCCACCATTTGGTAGAACAACTTGCTTTCCATTTCAGCCAGGTCCTCACTGCTGGGCAATACTCCACGACTTGTCCCTAGTCAGCTCTCCTCCTCAGTTCCTACAATGGGCTGTTCCAAGCATGTATAGACACATTCAGACCATCGCAGTATACTTATACTACCTTATGCTAAAATAAAGACCTTCCCTCTACCCTTTATCTGTAATCTACCTCCTATTTTAAATTGCTTTTTTTAAAAGGTAGTCTATACTCATTATCTCTACTCATTAACGCCCACTGCCCTTAGTCATTGGAATGAAGTTTCTCATGTCAGCACTACAATTTTTCTCATTCACTGCCTGTGACTTGGTCAAGTCCAATGGCCTCACTTTCCTTCTCATCTCAACTTGACCTCGTGGTGGCATCTGATATTGATTACCTCCCTTTTTGAATCTGTTCTTAGATGGTCTTTTCCGGAGTACACCCTTAATCGTTGGAGTGTCCCAGACTCCTCTGCTTGGCCCTCCCTCACTTTGCTCAGCTAGCTCTCCTTTGGTAATCTCATCCATTCACATGTGTGACTCCACATTCCGTATTTTTCTCTCCTAAACTTCAGAGTCACATTTCGAACTGTCTGTTAGTTATCGCCATTTGGATGTCCCATTCTCAAGTGACCAAAACTGAAACCAATGCTTCCTTTCTACTCTCTCATCCAATGGCTAGAAGATTAAAAAAATCTACGACCATTTTCTATTCTTCCATCTCTCTCACAACTGCTATATGTAGCTCCAGTCAATAAGTCTCACCAATTCTACCTCCCAAAATCAGACTCTACACTGTCTTCTCCTCCACCATCTCCACCGCCAATGCCTTAATCCAGCCGCTTCATCTCACTCACGTGGACTGTTGCACTAGTCTCCTAACTAGTCTATTCTCTTTAGTTTTTCCCCTTCCAATCCAATTTTCACACTGCTGCCAGGAATTTCTTTAAAATGTGAATCTATGCCATGCCTCTTATTTTAAAACCTCCAGTGGTTCCCCGCAGCTAACATGGCAAAGACCTAGCATTACACACGTGGCTCCTTCCGATCTCATTTCTTGCCACTTTACCACTCCCGAACTCTCATGAACCTCAAGTTCCTTCTGAATTTCTCAAAAAATGATCCTTATACCTCTACAGCTTAGCGCATGCTCCTTCCTCTCCACATGGTGAGCAACTACATACTCTCAAAGACTCAAATGCCAGTCTTCCCAGACCTCCTCAGGCCAAATTAATTACACGCTTCCAGAGCAGTTTGTACCTGAGGCCTCTGCTGTAACAGCTACCACACAGCATGCACTTACTTATTTCTTGCTCCCAAGCCATCACTGAAACCTACTCAGTGGTGGAGCACCTCAAGATCAGGAACTCTGGCTTACTCATTTTTCAGTCCACCCTAGATTCTTTAAGGCTCATGTGGTTGCTCTCTCTAGTCACAGGTCTCACAACCATCAAAACTCAGTGACTTCACTGCCACACTGATGGACCATGGTGAGTATGTCACTACAAGGTGTGAGAAAATCATTCATTTGTTCATTCAACTAACATTTATTAGATATGGGGATACACAGATGAGTAAGACTTGACCCCTCCCACTAAGGAGTTCTAGAAGGGAAAACAAACACATAAAAAGATGTTTATATACCTGTTGTAGAAGCCCAGTGATAGAGTGATTCCTAGAACATTCTGGAGACAGAGAGGCATGGAGGAGGACAATTAACCCAGCAAGTGTGGGGCACTGGGAATGGAAGAGGCCACTGGAAGAAGCTTCTAGAACTGATGGCAGTTGAAGTGAGTCTCACAGAACATAAGTAAAGAGGAGAGGACAGGTGGGAGACAGGAAAAGGAAAATATCTCAATTAACCACATTAACTTTTTGTCAGCTGCCCAAGTAGCAGAAGTCATGATATAATCTTTGCAAATATATCCAGATCTTTAGTTTAAAAACAACACAATCCGCAATCTCCTGAGACACCTCTTCTCACTCCCTTCTTTCTCCCCCTCTCTCTGACATCCACTGACAAACAGGAAAAGCTTAATACATTTAATGAAAAATACATGTAAGATCCTTCATGGCAGTATTGACATGTTTACAGCCCGTGCTTCTCTTTTCATGCCTCCATTAATGGTCACTTATAATCTGTGCTATCCCCACCAACGTCTCTCAGACCGCCCTCCCTCCTGCTATTCCTTCTCACCAGCCCTGACCCCTTTCATCTCCTCCTGTGCTCACCATCTATGCACACTGCAGAACTAGGCTACATCATTTAATGCTGCCCTATTTATTCAAAGATGATGTTACCTGGAACAATCATATCTTTCTGTGCTAAAAAGAACTTATCAACAATAGTTCTTTCTTCACAGCATAAAGTCTACCCTTTAATTTAGAACCACAGTTATTACTACTATTCTGGTTTAGTTTCTTTAAGTCTTTAGTAGACCCAGTTTTTTCTCAAAAGAAAAATAACCTTATCAGAAAAAAATTAAAATAATCATCATCACACCATGTAATGGAGAAAACTCATTTAATTTCTGGCTTTGTCAGTGTCTTACTACACAGTCCTTGGTCCATTTAATCTCAAATCCTTACAGAAATCTCAATATATACTATGTCACATAGAGTAATTTTTAAAATATTTTCATGTTTTTGCTCCATCTTACTGACAATTATTTTACTAATTTTAAAACATTAAATACATGTACAGATACATAACATAAAAGAATAAAAAATCATCTTTCAAATTTAATACTTACATTTGTCAGTTACTATTTTAATCATATAATATTACGTATTAATTGTCTCCCAGCTAGTTCAATTAAGAAAGCATATGAATAATAGAATCCTGCTTGAAGTTGGGAGGTAAGAGAGAGGAAAAAGAGGTGATCTCTTGTCTGGGATCTGATCTTGAAGTCATGCTAACCAGGTGGAAGGGAAGGAATGGGTAATGAAGGGAGGAGGGGAAGAGTACAGATAATAGTTAAAAGCAATATGCGAAGTAAAAATATTATAAAGTAAGTTGATTTCTCTCACAGTGAAAAGATTTCCTGAAAACAAGTGAGGTAAAATCCTACTTCATCCCTTAACCCAAAAACTGAGTAGAAATACCACTCCAGGGAGGCTTGGTGGTGATAAAAGGAGGCAAGAAGGATGTAAGATCTCAAAATCTAAGTGATGAAAGGCATGCCAGCCACTCATCCTCCCACCTCAAGCACTTTTTAAAAAGTTAATCATTGAATTAAATGTTATAATCCAATTTCCAAAATTGTTCTCCTCCACTTAAACTGCTGTCACCTCTAATAACTTACAGGCAAATGCATTCATTTGAAACACCTCTCTTCAGATTCTGCAATATCTCAATCTCTTGATCACTCCACGTTTTTCATTCCTGCCAGGAACACAGCTGGCTCTTCCTTCTCTCTAATGCTACAGATCTAGCTCCTGTCCCTAACTGTACTCCAGACCACAGTTTCCCCCAAAGCCTTGGTCCTCGGTGCTCCTGCCTCTCTGCACACTCACCCCTTGAAGAATCTAACCATCACCGCTGGGATGACAAATGCGAATTTGTCTGTCCATTCGCTAGACATTTCAACATGTGCCCTGGTTCTATAGTTTCAACTGCTTAGGAATTTCCCCTTGAATGTCTAATACCAAGCAAACACCCTTCAAAACTGGTTTCTCTTTCCCGTAACTACATGCTTGATCATTCTGCAGATCTGAAAACCTCCAGACCATTTTTTACTCTCCTCTTCCTCTCTTTCATCATTCTGCTACATTCCTCATTCTAGTTCTCCTCTCTCATCTCCCCCAACTAAACCTATCATTACTGTACTTTACTGCTGGATTACTTTACCAGGATCTACCTCCTATTTCTCCCTCCCTTCAATTCATCTTTGACATCAGATTAATCCTTCGCTAGATACCATGGTGTCTTTCCTTTCCAAAATCGTATCATAACCCCTCTTCTTCAGAACACAAATAGTGGGGTGGTTTTAAAATATGTTTCCAGATTCTCTGACACTCCTCTCCTTAAAGGTGGAATGTAAGCCCCTCTCCTTCAATGTGGGCTGAATTACTGGCTTGTTTCTAAGGAACAGAAAGTGGCAAGAGTGTTCCCTGCTCTTAAATCCCTGACCCGCAGAAACTGTCAGAGATAATAAATGTTTGTGGGTGTTCTAAGCCACTAAATTTGGGAGTAATTTGTTACAGGGCAATAGATTACTAATTCAGAAGGGCTCTCTGCTGCCGAATGAATCAAATCCAAGCTCTGGCCACTCAAAGTCTTCTACTAACTGCCCTTACTTTATCTTTGAATACAAACACTCTGCTTCAGTCTAAGGCCAGTTATTGTACTGACATCACACGACATGGTAAAAATTCTGCCTCTGCTTTAGCCTCTGCTATTCTCACATGAAATGTCCTCCTTGATTGTCTCTACTAAACTAAATTCAACACTTTCTGTTAGGGTCAATTCAAAGTCTACCTATCAAAGAAATTTTCCTTTTATTTATTTACTTTTTTGGTGAGGAAGATTGGCCCTGAGCTAACACCTGTTGCCAATCTCCCTCTTTTTGCTTGAGGAAGATTGTCCCTGAGCTAACGTCTGTGCTCATCTTTCTCTATTTTGTATGTGGGACATCATCACAGCACAGCTTGATGAATGGTGTAGGCCCACGCCCAGGATCCAAACCTGCAAAACCCAGACCGCCAAAGCAGAGTGCACCGAACTTACCCACTGTGCCATTGGGCCAGCCCCCCAAATTTTTGTTTTTTAATGCATATAAATAAACACATATCTGATTTTCAAAACTATGTTTAAGTGACTTAAGGTTGAAATCACAGCTTTGCTATCTTTATATTCCCCATATTAATGGGCACATAGATATAACTTTTTGTTTAGAATTAACTTATACGAGGCTTCTTTCAAAAAAAAGTTTCAAAATGTCTTGTAACAATGGACATACACAATAAAGTTCACTTGACTTTAAAAAGTGTCAAATAGTTTAAGAGGATAATTTGGTAGAATATATTACCAAAAAAATCTACATGGCCAATGAATAAGCAATTCCATTTCCAGGAATCTAGTTTAGAGATATAATAACACAAGTCAGCAAAAATACAGGTACAAGGATATTCTCCATAGCATTGTTTATAATACGGAAAAATTACAAGCAACAACAGAGGAAAAATTAAATTATATTAGGGTACAACAGACTACCATGGATCCATTTTAAAAAATGGAATAGGTCTACATATGTTCATATGTTCACATCTCCATGATATAATAAGTGGAAAAAAGCTAGTTTTACAAAGAAAATAAAATATTTAAGAATAAATGTAACAGGAAATGTGTAAAACCCATCTGAGGAAAACATTAAAACATTTCTAAAAAGGCACAAATTATGACTTTAACAAATAGAAAGACATTTCTTATTTTGGGATAGAACAAGTCAACATCATAAAAACGTCAGTTTGACATAAATTAATTTATAAATTTAATGCAATCTCCATAAATATACCAACAATTCTTTTTAATGAAGCTAGACAATTGATACTGAACCTCATATTAAAAATATACACACAAGAACAGCCAGGAAAACACTAAAGTGCTAGAAAGGAGGACTAGTCCTTCCAGACATTAAATTATACTAGACAGCCTCTATAATGAAAAGTGTGCTACTGGCACATGAGCAGACAGACAAACCAGTACAGTAATACAGACAGTTCAAAACCAGACCCAAGTACAGATGGAACTTTAGTACTGTATATGATAAAGAGGGCATCTAAAAAAATCACTGGGGCAAAAACTGACTTTTTAATAAATGGTTAAAACGATTAGCCATTTGGAAAAAGATAAAATTAGATCCATACTTCATATCATACATAAGAATAGACTCCAAATGAATCAGGGATCTAAATGTAAAACGATGAAGCCATATAAGTACTAGAGGGGAAAAAATGGTGAATTCTTCACTGACCCTGATATAAGGAAAGGCATGCTAACTATGACTCAAAATCAGAAAGAACAAAAGAAAAGATTGATAATTTGATTACATAAAAATTTTGAACAAAATTTTTTTGTATGGCAAAATAAAAAATAACCATCATCAACCAAAGACAATAGATAAAATGGGAAAAAATATTTGCACTGTCTCACAGATACAGGGCTAATATCCATAATACATTAAAAAGTCTTAAAATGGAGGAATTAAGGAGTAGTAACTCAACAGAAAAACGGGCAAAGGACATGAACACAGACACACATACATATATGCACACATATACATATACACACATGTGTATCCCTTAAAAATAGGAAAAGATGTTCGGGGCCAGCCCCATGGCCTAGTGGTTAAGTTCAGGGTGCTCTGCTTTGGTGGCCCAGTTCGCTTCCCAGGCGCCGATCTACACCACCTGCTGGCGGCCATGCTGTGGCAGCGACCCACACACAAAATAGAGGAAGATTGGCAGGGATGTTAGCTCAGGCCAAATCTTCCTCAGAAATAAAAAAAAGAAAAGATGTTCAATTCACTCATAAAAGAAATGCAAATTAAAACTACACTGAGATGGCTATTTCTCAACTACCAGACTGCCAAAAATTAAACAGTCTAAGTCACTCTTGGCCAGGTTATGGAGAAACAGGCACTCATACAGAGCTCCTTAGAGAAATGGCCACTTCCGGGGCTGAGGCAGAGAAAGTACACAAGGGAAGGACCATTCTGTGACAGAAAGTGAAGATGTGTCAAAGAATGATGGGGATGTGTCAAAAGGACATAGGGCTCCCATTGGCCAAATCTAGGACAATTTGAGCATCAAAATAAGTAAGGATAATGAAATAAGAATCCAATAAGAACTCATGAATCTACACTGAGGTATACATAAATGACACCTAATAGAATGCTCTTTTTTTTTTTTTTTGAATGCTCTTCTTTACGGAAGAAAGCCAACAAATAAATGAAGAGGGAATGATGGAATTTTAAATCACATCCTAAGAATAATTGATTCAGGCAAGAATCATCCATGGATTCTAAAGCCTATGAGTAAAAGTCTGAGGAATAATAGGGTATTAACCAAAAACATCACTCCAGAAGACAGTTATTGTCTGAAAGGCGGAAAGAGTAAATTTACACACTGGACAAACCTGGCTGACCAGGCCTTAACCAAATGCTTAAAGTTAATATCACCAGCAGTGGGACAAGCAGACATCATGTACCTCCGAATACGATGCCCTGAGAAGAACACAATGTCCCTCGTGTAGCATTTCTGCCAAAAGTGCAAAACCTGAATCTAGCCACGCGGAAACTTCAAACAAACCAAAGTTGAAGGACATTCTAGTAGTAACTGGCTAGTACTCTTCAAAAATGTCAATGCCATGAAACACAAAGAAAGACCGAGAAACTGTTCCAGATAAGAGGAGACCAGACGTAACGTATGATCCAGGATTTTCTTACCATAAAGACATTTTGGGAATAATTGGCGGAAAGTGACTAAGTTCTGTACTTAGATAATATTATTGTATCAGTTAATTTCCTGATTTTGAGAAAGAATAAACTTAACTAATAAGGAGGGGAAAAAGTAAGTTCTGGCCAAGAATGCACAGCCTGAATCTGACGATGAGGAAACAGCAGACAAACACAAAATGAGGAAATTTCTATTATTCAAAAAAAAAGGCCTCAAAAACGTCAATCTTATAAAAGATAAATAAAAACTGTGGAAATATTCCAGATCAAAGGATATTAAACAGATATGTCAACTAAATGTGATATATGACCCTAGACTGGATCTCATACCACAGGGAAAAAAATCATAAAAAACTTTATTAGGTCAACGGACAAAATAATGATATGAATAGCAGATTAGATGAAAATATGTTAACAATATAAATTTATAAAATATTGCCTGTTATGTAAGCGAAAATCCCTGTTCTTAGGAAATACACACTGAAATATTTACAGGTAAAGGGCCATGAGATATGTAACATCCTCAAATGATTCAGAAAAAAATAAATACATATACACATATATACATACAAAAATATAGAGAGAGTAAGAAAATATGCACAAATGACAAAGTAAATAGGGGAAAACGTTAACAACAGATGAATCCAAGTAAAAATAGTTGTTCTTTGCATTATTCTTGGGTTTTCTGCAACCTTTTTAATTTTTAATGGTCCATCCTCTAATTGGGACTATTCAGAATTATCGTAAAATAGATTAAGATCAGCAATCTTCAAAAAGAAACTACCTTAAGAGTTAGTGCTTAAATATTTTAACAATAACTGTATTTTCTAAGTGTTCATTTGCGAGATATCTCAAATGACCACGCTATAGCCTAAGGAAAACACAACTGGAAAGATGCTGAAATGTACAAAAGAAATTCTATCGCATGTGGCTAAGACCATAAGCTCCTCTAGAGAAGGCTACCTGGCTCTGACCTTGGGCTCCAAGCCCTAAGCTTACCTAAGCCTTGGTTTCCTCTCCTATGAAGTGGGAATGATAACAGCACCTATCTCCTAGGGCTGTTGTGGGATTAATGAGACAACAGAAGAAAAACATCTTAGCAAAGTGCCCAACACGTGCTAAGCACTCATTATTATTATTACTATTATCTCTCCATTGTGTTGTAACATATCTAACATAGGACAATGAGGCCTTGGGTAGCTGATTACAAAGGGAACCAGAGAAGAATTCACCATGTTTATCCGGCACCGTATTATACTAAAGATGCTCTGATTTTAGGCCCCAGTTTTTCAGACAGAATAGCCCGTGGAGTGAAAAAAAGTTCTCTATCAAATTCCCATGAATTGTTGAAAATAGCAATTGAAAATACCCAATTCTTCCCCATCTTATTTCTATGTTCACCAAGTAAAGTGATCCAAAGTGATCATGCTCCAACTTTTATCCGTTCCACAAATCTACAGCTGGCCACAGTACCTCTCCCATTGCAAATAATCTCCTATAACCTTGCTTAGCTTAGTTAGCTTCATTCAGTCTCACAATCCCCAACAACTCGGAATGAACTGATAAAATCAAATTTCTTCACCTGCCAAGTCACACCGGAGACGCCTGATCAAACAGCGCAGAGTTCCCCTCCGCCTGAAGACCTGCCTGAGCAATCAGTGGCTTCCCTCCCTGACAGGAATTTAACTCCCACTGTTGAAATGTTAACTTTCCAGAAGTATCTATCAAGGGCAGACCATCGGTCTCCATTAACCACAGGATGCCTAATGGACACTGGGAGCAATTCAACACTTGCTGATTAATAAACATTGGCCTTCAAGAGAAAAGGCACTAAGCACCAATCAATAACTCTGTGTTAATCATACAAAAACAGAACATAAACTGTGGCTGAGTTAACTCAGAAATTAACTTTAAACTTTCATGCAATATATTTCAAAACACTGTGAAATAGTAATTTTTAAAGATAAATATTACACAAGTTCACCATATAGTTATATAAAAACTATCACATAAAATAATCAAATTGCTATCAAATGGAAATAATTTACTAATAACATAGATTCCTAGTATTTACTCAATAAGATTTTCTTTTAACTTAATCTTCAATAAAAACTAAGAATCTGTCTTAAAAAAAAAAAATCAAGAAAACAGCCAGATGTTATTCCTAAATGTTCATTTTCTCTTAGTAGCTTTTTTAACGTACTTACCATCTTTTATCATCAAAGGTAATATGAATATATACGCAATGTAAATTGAGTCCCAGTTGCCATCTTCTGTACTTTTCTACCAAAACAAACTTCAAATATCTCTTCTTGTTTCTCAGAGGAGGAAAAAATTCTCCTTTATTCCAAGAGGAATATACAAACTCCTACTGTATCTTCCTCTGTGTTTTCCTCTGTGAAATCCTGGATGTCAGACCCCCATCAAGTCCCTCCTCCCCACACCAGCAGCTCCTGAAAAATATATCTTTTTAACATCATGAACATCCTTTTCCATTAAGTGGCACAAACAGCAAATTTCCCTTCAAAATTTAAAAGAAAAATTTTCTTCCATCTTCTTTGCTTTGGGTCTCATTCTATACATTTCTTTAGGACATAAAGTGTTATCCTTCATGCTACAAAGGTAATAGTAGTATCCACATAAGTCTGTGCTTGCTTATTTATTATTTATTTTTGAATAAGTAATATATTCAAATAGTTCAAAAAGTAAAAAGGGGTATTCAGGAAAAAATCTCTATCCTCCAGCTACCTACTTACATCTTTAAAGGCATGAAATGTTACAGTCCATCTTCTATCCTTCCAGAGATATTATATCTACATCTATATACACACAACTGTTTATAAATCCTCTTTTTCACACTCTTCTATGACTTGTTCTTAACCTAAGATTGTATCTTCAAGAATACAGCATATCAGAATATAATGAGCTTCCTCTTTCTATTTTTATGGCTACGTATGACTTGAAATATATATAAACCAGCTTCCGCGGCTCTAGTCTCTTGTCCCATCAATTCATTTAATACATATTGCGCTGGACGAGTCCACTTGATTTTAAAAAAGAAAAATAAATACACATTCTAGCCCCGAATTTAAATATTTTCTCTATATTAGACTCTGTTATTACATCAATGCTGAACTTCTTGGGTGTGATAATCGTGTTGTGGTTACACAGAAGAAAGTTCTTTTCAGCTGGGATTTAGAGGTGAAACCTCACGGTCTCTGCAACTTACATTCAAGTGGTTAAGCAAAATACAGATACCACAATTGATTCAGAACACACACATACACAGTGCATGCGGGCAAGTACTGCAAAATGTTAACAACTGATTAACCTAGAAGAAGGGTATATAGGTGTTCACAATATTATTTTTCTAAAGGTTTGAATTTTTCAAAATAAAAAGATGGGGTAAAAAGGCTCTGGTACTTCCACAGGGTCCCTTCATTTACTACCTTAAAACATACAATGGTCATTTCCCAGCTCCCAAGCCTATGTCCTAACCCCGCCCAACCGCATCCCTTGCACCCTCTCCTGAAAGAAAGTTAAAATGAGTTCTTTAGCTATTCTTAACTATTGGTCCTTCAAACTGCTCAAACTTCATGGCCCCTTGGGGTCTTCCCCTACTGCTTCAGTCCTCCCGTCTCCCTCCGTGTCTAGAGCACTCTTCGGGGAATTCAGACATTTACTGGATCTCACCATTTCATGGTCTATATACTGGAAACCCAGCTAGAAAGTAAATACCTAGAGGAAGAAACTCTTGATGAATAATTCTTTTGTAATTCCCAAAGCACCCAGCTCAGTGCGATGCACATTAACAGGTGTTCAAAAGTGTTTACTGAAAGAATGGGTTTCTTTAAACAAACAAGGGCATGAGAACTACCGCTAAGCAATGGGGGAGAGGTCTCAAAGCTCACTGTTACAGTCTGCTTAGAAAAGCAATTCCAGTCTCCTCAGCTTTTCCTCCAATATTTTAAAACTCATCTCATCTTGTCTATCCCCCCAGATTGTCACAACTGTCTTCTCTCTGACACAAACAATGACATATTATTCTACTGAGAAGGGAAAAACCTGTTCCACAATCCCAAATAAAGCAACTCTATAAGTTCGAATAGCCAAATTCTCTTAGATTTTATTTATATGACATTACTCTCTAACACTGTAATAAACTGTAAACAACTTGAAAAAAGCACCTCTCAATTATCTGTCCATGGAATATTCCTGCAGGGTACCCTTCCACCAGTGTGAAACTAGGGGAGACCTGCCTCTGAATGAGTGTTTATGTCAGTTAATCAGGAGGATGCTAGAGACACTTGAATACCGAGGCACCTATCATGTTGATTAAGACAACGACCTGTGTCTAACAACAATGCACTTTGGAAAAGTTGAATCACTAACAAGAAAAAACACGAATAAAAAACAGAAATGATATCTACTTGAAATAAGACACAAATTGAAACTCCACAAATGTACAATAGGAAGAATCTAAATCTATTTCATTTTTCTCACAGGAGTATAAGTCACAGACCTGGAAGGCAACCCTCTAAAAACTGAGATCCAGAGAGGTTAAACACCTCATCCAGCACCTCATAACTAATAAAAATCAAGCTAGGTTTACAACTCATATACTCTCCTCAGGCTTCTCTGCCCATTTTACCTCTAAATTTCATAAATTTAATTTTCTGTCCAAAAAAAGCAGAGTAGATAGGGAAGTGAAAGTCCTAACTGTGGTCAACTATGCCAAGAACCAGGTGTGTAAAATTTAGAAAATTGTCTCATCTATAAAATAAGAAGATTGAATTATAATTAACTCCGAAGCCCCATAGAGCTAGAATATGCTCTGATCCTTGATAGCAGCATGAGCAATAGTTGTGTACTTAACACAAATTTGACTCTGTCACATTTTTTATACCAAACTTTGTTAGGGCTTAAACAGTTTAAAAACATTATTTTAACCCAAACAACATCTTTACCAAAAATTTCATAAATAAAAAGAAGCCTGAAATTCATTATCTACATGATTACTATTACTTACATTTTGGCAGCATGTGTTTAAACTTCAATCTGAAACCTATCTGAATGTTTGTTTAAATATCGCAAAGGGTTTGGGAAGTTCTACATTTCACTGCATTTTCCATTCAACATGGAATATGCTATATAAACATATTAAACTCTTTAGAAATAGTGTGCACCTGCATGGTATTTTACAGACTACAATAACCTGAAATATCAGAATAAAACTTGTCTTTAGCTTTGGTCTGCCATTAGTCAGGCTAAAAAAATGCCTGTACCAACTGTAAGATGTTACTAGGCTAACCAAACCAGGAATGGGAAAAAAGCACAAGGGAAAGCAAGAAGAACAGAAGAAACGGAACCCAAAAAGGAAAAAAAAGGAAGGAAATCGAGAGAGTAAAAAAAATGGAAGGAAAAGAGTTATAATAAACAAGGAAGCCACAGTGGCTTATCGGTATCCAGGGCCATGGTATGCCAGCATCCCACAAGCCTCTCAGAGAGACTCCAGACACCTTCAAACGTTCTTGTTTGTTTGTTTTCTTTTGTTTAGTTTTGGACAGAAAGTTTGCCCAGAGAGGACATGTTTACTTATGCCTGGTCCTAGACTTCATGTCAAGGACCAGGAGGATTCCAGCGCATGAAAATAACACAGAAAGAGCTACAATCAAAAATACACTAGACTATTCACCTGGATGTCCAGGACCTGACATGTTCCCAATGAGTAATCGCTCCAGAGCTTGGATCTCATGACTTCAAAAGAGCACAAGGATCCAAAAGGACGTTTTAGCAAATAATATGTATATTTATACAATGGCAATTCAGTGCTTTCAAACAACTGGTACTCTCCAAAAGCAACAAAATATAGTCAGAAGGAGGGCATTTCCAGTGAGACTCTCGAGATGCCACTGTGGCTGTCCCTCAACAACGTGGGCCCCTTCCTCAGTCAAGAGTCTGGGACCATCAGACACAGAATGAGCCCGCAACATCATGCCACCATCACATCCCCCATACAAGAGCAAATGCTCTTCAGCTATTGTAAGGCTTGATTTCTTTATGGATAATCATTTTAAAAATCTTTTTAAAGCAAATCTGTTGCCAGAATATTTCTGTTTTTTAGACTCTCAAATGATCTTCTATTACTGAAAAATATGTATCCTGAAAATATTCTGCAGATGATATGAAATGAGTACTTAGGGTATTGATTCATTAAGCTTACAAAGTCTTTGTTCCAAACTGCTAGTTCGGCAGTAACAAAGATATTTGGCAAAGAGCAAACTCCTATGTTCCTTTTCAGAAGAACTAAATTAGTAGCAGAAGGAATCTTCACTTCGAACACTTTAAAAGTGGGAGCAAAGGAGGATTTTGGTATCTTTTTCCATGAAAATAGGAGAAGCCTGCAAGCACAGTATCTTTTCACCAACTGACTAAAAGGCATAAAATAGACACAGATTTCAAAGATAAAATCTGAAGAAAGGATATGAATGTCATTTTATTTAAAAATACTTTTCACTTGTTGCTATCAACATTAATAATCACTAAAGATTGAAGAATCATCAAAAATTCTCTTGGGACAGAGCCTACAAAAAGTAGGTGTTATACAATTTTGAAAAGCTAAACAACAGGAAAACCTGAAGGAATATGAGTGACACTAAGGACAAAACTGATTAAGTAAGTGTTCCTAGCACAGCAATGATTAATCTCTCTGGGAACATAAAGAAACAAAAGAAGATAATCGTAGATTTTTAGAAAACGGACAATATGTGCAATGAATGCATGATACATCAATATAAACGCAGAAAGCAAAACAACTGTCAATGGCCTTGACAAGGTACAGATAAGTAGCTTGGTGTAGCTGTGAACATTACAAAAAGATTCAGTACTAACAAAAATTCCCCTAGAAACAGGAAACAAGCACTCAAGGTCACAGACCACATACAATTTTGCAAGAGAAAGATCTGGGGTAGGACTGTTTTTCTGAGTTGTACAAGAATTAAAGAAGTATTAAGCAGGTTCCCAGAAACTCCCCTAGAAGTCTAAATACCATCAATGAAAAGACGTCTGTAGAAGCCCAGTGCCTCCATCATGGAGAGGAGAAGCAGCAGGATCTTCCAAATCAAGGTCAACAACCTTTCCAAAGTGGAGCATTCAGGTTCAATTTTTGGGTCTTCTGATATAGATAGCACAAGTATAGAGAAGGGTGCCCTTGAGATCCATTCCTAACTCCTGAAGGAAAAAGAAGGCCAGCCATACTGCAGACAGTCTAATTTAGGAAGTCCTGGATCTCCTGATCCTGGGACTGAGGATCACTCCTAACTGAGACCAGTCTTGTTGAACAGGTATCTTTCAAAAAGCTCAAGAACTCCTGTGAGGGTTTACAACCAGACCACGATGTGAATAAACTCAATCACAGCATTTTAGGGCCAGAGACACTTTACTCCACCAACCTCTCATTTTACAGACAAGCAGCCTATGGCACAGACCTGGACACTCACTCTCCTAAGGCTCTGTAGCCAGTGGGAACTAGAATTCAGTGGAAAGAATATAAGCCCCAAGCTCAGTATCCAACCAGGTAGGTACCCACTCATCAATATCAGAGTTACTTACACTATTCTACCTCAATATTCTTTCCACCAAACTAAATAAGATCTGTCACTGCACAGAAAGAAAACTTCTGACCAGAAGCGGAAGAAGAGGAAAATGTGGAGGTAGGACCATAAAGGAAATCCACATGGCGGCTTCGGCCAACCAAACGTCAGCAAGAGAAGCTAGATGCCTGGCTGCGAGAGAAACAGAAATGTACGAGTTGGAAGAAAGGCACCTGAAGAGATGTGGAAGGGCAAAGACAGATGTCACCAAGTGCTAGTGTGATTAAATACAAGAAAAATACTAAGTGACTTAACTCGCTAAAGCACAGGAAGCTTTTTAAACTTCCTGAGGAAGAGGGCAGGAAGGACGGATGGGGGGAGACAAACTCCAAGAAAGATGGGGAAAGGAATCACACAGCAGCACCTGCCTCCATCTGGCTGCTCTGTGAACCGGCCCATGAGCCATCCCCAGCGCTCCTGTCACATAGACTGCCAACCCCAGCCTCAAACTGTCAAGCCCAAAGAATTCAAAACAGCTTCACAGATTTAGTTACGAAGATTATGTCACAGATATTTGAGTCAAGAAATGACTACAGATCTGAGTAGCAAATCACATGTAGTTTTTTTCAAAGAAATAAACAGATCAAAATCTAGGGCCGTGGCCATGAAATATAGTCTACAATCAATTATACAGATGCTAAATCAACTCTAAGATTTAATGTTCAACCATCTGATAAGAGTAGTTAGAAAACAGAGAATTTCAAGATAAAATTACCACTAGCAGATGTGAAAAGCAGTGAGACCTCATGGCCTCAGCCCAGCTTTCGGGCCAGTGTTACACAAATGATTTGTTTCCTAATCCATAAAATCCACCCAGCCATAAGCATGGCGCGTGCTTTCCAGGAATTTGATTTAAACTAGTTAATGATCATAAAGCAATCTAAAAAAGTAAGCACTGCATGAATTCTGGGCATAACTTGGAAAAGGCATTTGATGTAAGTCAAATAATAGCATCTGCTGATATTCTGAAGTATTCACCGGAAATGAAAAGGGAAACTCATTAACTTATTTTCTAACGAAGAAGCCTGTGCTATTAACTAGTCTTGACATACACAAAGTTTTAGAACATTTAAAAATTTAAAACCTTTCATTTTTACCCTCCCATGCCCTGCTCCTCACCCATTTCTTCGTTTTTACTTCCTTGCTCTCAGATAAGGTTGTTTTTTTCCCCAAAATCTTACTATTCTTCCCTCTTCAATAAATTCACTCAACTTGAGAATGTATTGTCAAACCTTACTTCAACTCACCTCAAACCTCGAGTCCATCTGACTCTTGGCACCTGGGAGACTAGTTTAATCTGGAATGCTTCCAGAGCACCACCTGTGAGAATGCCTCGGAATCTCCATGAAGCCCTCCCCAAGCTCAAACCCGCCACCCCCAAACACACACGCACTCTGGGTAACAACAGTGTGCTTGTTCTGCAAGGGCTGCTTTAAGACGTCTCCTAGTATCCCCATCACCTTCCTTCCAGATTCCATTTAGAAACTGCAGTCTCCACTGTTCCCCAAAGTCCTCAAAATAGGGAATGGTCGTGCCCTGACTTACTACTCTTCCCCCCGACTGGCATCTCCTTCCTGCAACCATGAATCTTCTATGAGGCAGTTATCTTCAGAGGTCGTCCAGGTTAATGCTATCAGAGTCTCTTATGGACCCAAATCTATTGAATTTTAACTAGGAAAAAAACTATGTCTCATAAAAACCATTTTATTTAGTGAGCCTACAATCATGTAATGAGCTGCATCAGACTTTTTAGCTGTCTATTAAAAGGCACTTGATTAGATTTGATACAACATTTAGGTTTAAGGAGTGGCACTTTGTCATTTAATAGCAGCAGAAATATTTCAATATATTTTCATTGGAGACGTCTACTCTACTTAAGTAAAAACACCCAATTTGAGTTTTAACAGACCAGAGGTTTCTGCAAAATATAAGGAATTCTCAAGAAACTCTCAAAATAAAATTAATTTAATCCATTTTAAACTTTTAAAACTCAGTTTGCCATACAGCAATCTTTAAACGACGCAACGTTGCAGAAATCAAACAATAGGGGCTGCAACTTGAAAAAAAGGAAAAACAGGCATAGAATCACAGAATTTTAGATTATCTAATCCAGTGGTTCTCAAGACGTGGTCCTCTGACCAGCAACATCAGCATCACCTGGAAACTTGTAGGAGATGCAGATTATTATAGACCTACTGAGTCAGAAACTCCAGGGTAGGGTCCAGCAATCTGGGTTTTAACAAGCCCTCGGTGATTTGGATACAGGTCTGAGAACCACAGATCCAATCCAACGACTCACTGATGAGAAAGAAATGAAGCCAGCAACTTCCTTCAATACTTACATCAAGTTAGTAACCAAGATCACTGGAGATAGTTCTCAATAAACTTTCAAAATAATAATTTTTTGTGTGTGTAAGATTAGCCCTGAGCTAATATCCACTGCCAATCCTTCTCTTTTGGCTGAGGAAGATTGGCCCTGGGCTAACATCCGTACCCATCTTCCTCTACTTTATACATGGGACGCCTGCCACAGCATGGCTTGACAAGCGGTGCGTAGGTCCACGCCTAGGATCCGAACCTGAGAACCGCGGGCCACCAAAGGGAGCACGCGAACTTAAACACTATGCCACTGGGCTGCCCCCTCAAAATAATTCTTAAACTATACACCTGAATCCAAGTAGTCCCATAGGATCTTCTAGGCTGAATACATCTTGATCTACTGCAGAATTTAAGAATGCATCTTAAATCACTGCTATATAGATAGAAAGGCAGACATAAATTTTCTTGTTCTCATTTATATTTAGTACCTAAAACAGACTTCACATTATTGACCTCTCCATGAAAGTAACCAGTCAAAGCTCACAGGCTTTTTTATTGTTTGGTTGGGTTAACTTCTGTTGCTGATAGCAGTAGTAGGTTTTGTCTTGTTATGGCTGTGTTTTGGTTTGCTTTTGAGGGCAACAACAGCAAGAATTTATGAGACACACACCTGATAGTTTGCTTTCATTTTTCGGGCTTCTCCCCCTTCTCCCCCCCACCAAAGAGGTTCACATTAAAGGCTTTAAAAAGCAATCATAAAGGACTAATAGGCCAAAAATTGATAAAAAAGTAACCCCCCCACCAAAAAAAAAAACTTCGCATTTTATCTTGGAACATATCCTATGACGTTTTTTTTTTAGAAAACAGATTTATATTTTCTCTAGTATAAAATTAGTTTTCATTTGTGGAACACATAGCAGCAGAATGATAGAAAGCTAGCCTGTGTCCTAGGAACGAGGACAGGCCTATAATCAAACCACACATAACACCACAAAGTAGGTACATCTGACGCATAGCACCGAGGGCAGGCTACGCATCATCTTCTACAAGGACGAGACCACATATTCCGCTGCGTCATCAACCCACCAATGCAGCATCCACCACATGAAATGAAATCTACAATTTTCGGCCTTAAGGCTCTCGTTCTAAACAGATGTTTGATGTATCTCATACCTTTTTATATAAATATTTCAAAGTCTAGTAGTGGTTATCTGCACGACTAAACATCTGTTTCTATTTACATTTTAAATATCCTCTTTGAGAAGTTTATAACTTGGGTGTTAGGATTACCACAGACTGAGATTTAGAGGTTTAACAAATAAATGTTTCCATTCCTGTTTCTCATATTGAAGCTGTTTTCTCAATGTCATGCCAGACTAGAGATACCTTCAGTTCTCTTTTCAGACCCCATTAACATATATAATTACCTTTGACTTTACAAACCAAATTTTCTAACTAACGTGGTTCAGTGCATGATTTTATTTCTCTGAAGAACCATGAACGAGTGCACAAGGCAACAGAAACAACTACTTCAACCTGACTTACTCTCTCTGTATGACCCGAGCACCAAATCTTCTTGTAACTTTATTTTTCAATCTATCATCAATTAAGGATAACAATTCCTGCTACGTATCTTACAGCAAAGAAATCAGAGTCACTGAGTTAACAATAATGCCCCTGGAGAGACTGCATTCCTTGGAAGAACTGTAAATTCAGTGTAGTTACTGGTACTCAGCCTCCTCTTCAGCTCCACAATATACCCTCTGAAGCTAAATTAGAGGAGTTAAAATTATTTGAACCTTCATTCACTCAACAAACATTTATGAGCACTGGCCACGTGTCAGGCACTGTACGAGGTATGGGGGCTACAACGGCCAGCAAGAGAAATATAGTGCGTGCTCTTCACAATACATCTTAGAGAAGTATTGATTAAGCTTATGGGACTTCCATTTAGTTTATACGCGAAGGGCTCAAATCCATTTGATTTGTAAATAATTACCCATCATCATTATTATTCATAATCACTCCACTCTGCTCCTAAAAAAGGGAGACCACACGAACTACACAAAAAGCTCACAGAACACAAAGACAAATGCTCTATAATACGAAGGCCTCTCACATAGGCCAAAATATCACCCAGTAAACACCTTGTCATCTATGAAGAGGAAGCATAGTGTAAAGTCCTAGAAAATGAAATCAAGTTTTCTTTTGAAGACAGAATACCTTAGCCTAAATGTTTACTTGTCAAATATTAAACTTAAACATAAACAAATCCTCTATGATTGTTCTGTCCAATACAGCATGCACTAGCCACTTGTGGCTATTTACATTTAAATCAATCAGAAATTACGCTCCTATGTCACACTAGTTACATTTAAAGTGCTCAACAGCCTCAAGTGACTAGTGGCTATCACTTATAAGTCATTACAAATATATCATAAATAATTTCTATTATCTCAGGAAGTTCTATGGGACAGCGCTGCTCTACAAATACCTCTGTAATATCGAACCTGAAAATTACAGCGTAATGCAATGTGATGAAGCATCTGTACTCTGCTACGGCACATAAAGGTACGTCCATCAGTAATGCAGTGCCATTTCTTCCTTCCTAAATAAGTTGAAAGTGATAATGTTGAGCATTTCTCCCAGTGGACATGAGTAACCAAGAAAATTCATGCCATCCAATCGGCCAATTGAGAATGAAATTGGGACACAAGTGAAAAACTGATTCCATTTTGCCCTTTCCATCCTAACTCCTTTTACAAGAATGTGTTGGTGGTATTCTGCGTTCTCTGTGCAAAGATGTGTGTTAGCCAATTAGCTACTAGCAGAGGAGGTGAGGACAGTTAAGAATGAAGATGGGCGACACAGACAAACATCAACACAAATAATGCAATTCAAATTCCATTTGGACCAATGCAATAAACTTAAGTGCCTACTGTGTGTAAGGGATACACACTCCCGACTCTGATGAGCTCAGTTTAGTAGGTGTCCAACATGTCAACAAAAACAATATGACAGGTCATGATAAATGCAGTGAGACAAGTACGCACAAGACATACGGGTGACACGGGGAAGGTATTTTTAAATGTTTTCTCAGGGGAAATCAGGAGAAATTTCCTGAAGGAGGTACCCAAAAGGTAGAAAAGCAACCTAGGCAATGCTGGAGAAAAGCGTCTTCAGAGGTCAACAGGGATGGGGCTGATAATGGAGGGAGGGAGATGGGGCTAGAGAGCTATTTCCTTGTCAGACTGCCGACACTCATGTTTATGTCAGGCTTGCCTCGGTGGGTCCATAAACTTTCCTCACCGAAACTGCAAGCAATGTAAAAACCAATCCTTACATTTGATAAGTACTATGTCTGTGTGCCATACAGCTAACAATATTAGATAGCAAGCGTTAGTAAGAATACAAAGACATTTCTTTGTGACACAGTACCATTTAATAATACGTATTGGTCACAAAAACACTGTAATTGGAATCTTTTGTTTTCAGGGAAAAACCTGTGCTACTGTGAGTTTTATCTGGAATATTCTTAGAGAATATGTCAGTGAACACATTTTCAAAACAAATGGATTACTCCCACATCTAAATATTCCCGCTAAGAGTTCATTTGACCAGGAGACAAATGAAGTCAATCAAAAGGAGAAGAGGAATGTAGAAGCAACACTTCTGTACTCCAAACCAGAGTAGTAGTTCTTTTCCTCCAAAATGTTCATGGCAAAACTTCTGCCACCATGTATACTGCCTTGCGCTTTCGGCTACATCCAGCCTATGAGCACCAAAATTGTATTGTGCCCAGCAACCTAAAGGACTTCTGTGGCTGCTCATGCAAATCCTCGGAAAATATCTGCATCTTCCGGACTCTTCCCTTCACTTTACACATATGTTCAAGTCTAAAACCAAAACAAAACAGAAAACTTCCATGTAATCTGTTCTCTTCAAATTACTGGGAATCCCCCTCTCTCCTCTTCACAATAAACTTCCTGAAAATGTCAGTAGCCTATAGGCCTAAACGAATTCACCAAGTGATTCTCTTCCCTTTAGTACAAGCAAAACTTTCCAGATGAAAATACACATGTAAATACTGTATATAAACTCGCTGGCCGCTAGGCAAACATGTAACTATTGCTATTCACGCAAACACGTGACCCTCAGGTCAAGTTCTGTTTCCAATACAGCATACGCATTATCCAAAGTCTGGGTTCTGGAGTCAGCCTCCCTCAGTACGAGTCAGCTAGCGTCACTGATCAACTCTTACTTAACCTCCTACGTCTCAATTTCCCCAATTGTAAAATGAGGATAACGTTTCATCAAGTTTATCCATGTCTGCATAGCCACAATGCTGGCACACAGTGACCCCATCTAGTGACAGATAATACATGTTAGCTATTTTTACTATTTCGTCCCTAAAGATGGATGGTTTCACAACTATCTATTCCATCAAGCCGCTTACTTCTGTAAGTTCTTACTCCCTCACTGTGCATCAAAAAATACGAAGGTTTTTTTTAATACACTATACCCAGGCCCTATTTGGATTTGGGTTCAATTGGTCTGGGATTGGGCCGGGCATCTGAGTTCTTTCCAAAGCTCTCCAGGTGCTTATAATGTGCAGCCAGTATTAAGAACCACATATAGCTCTCAGTACGCCAGAGACAGACACGCCGGTCAGGTCTATTCGATTTCTGACCGAGTCAGCGCAGGTGGGCCCCAGCCCGGAGGGACCAGGCTGGCCTAGACGCTGTGACGACGGACTCAAAGGGCGGTTGGATTTACACCCACGTCCGAACACTGCTCACCGGGAAATAACTCCCACGAACCCCACCAGATGCGGGCTTCACGCCCGGCGCGCTCGGGATCTGCCCCGGGCACACACCCCCTCGCCGCTCTCCCCACAGCCCCCCGCGGGCGCCGGGCCTCCGGACGCGTGCGTCACCGCGCCCTCGCCTCCCGCGCCCAGCCCCCTCCCGCCCACGGCACGTGACTCGACACGCGCCAGCTGCACGCGGGCTCCATCAAAACAAAAACAGAGCAGGCCGGCCGGCCGGGCGGCGGCGGGGCGCGCGGGGGTGGCGGGGAGCGGGCGCGCCCCGCCGCCACTGCCCAGCGCCGCGGCCGCGCCTCCGCCGACCCGGGCGCCGCCGGCCGCGCGCCCCGGCAAGCCGGGGGCGGGAGGGCAGAGGGCACCACCCTGTTTACAGCCCTTGCTCCCGGCCGGGGACCCCGCCCGGAAACGGTCTCCCGGGAGAGAGCCCGGGAGTGCGCACCCACCCGCGGCCGGGACGCCGGCCCTGCGTGGGAGGCGCCCGACTCTGGCCGCCGGTAGGAATAAAACCGTCGTCACGGCTCCAGGGTCAGTCCTCGGCCCACCGCCCACGGCGGCTTCGTGTCACCCCCATCCTTGAGCTCCAGCGCTTCCGCAGACCACCCTCACGTGGCCGCCTCCTCCCTGCGCGGCACTCCCCGGCGCCAAGGGCTGCGGACCCTCGCGCACTTAGGGTCCCCGAGCCGCTCCCATCCCAAGGGCTGTCACTCCTCTCCGACCATTCAACTCACATCTTCCGCCAGGGGGGTGGGGGGGACGGACAAGCTGTCAGCAGCCTTGTTTTCCACATGACGAAGCTCGCCCTCACCCTCACACATCCCCACTCACCCTTCAGCCTAGATCCGAGCTGAATAAGATATTTAAAACGGGACGGGGAGGGGGGAGTAACGTCTTGATTTTTTTCCCTAATTCGCAAAAAAAAGCAAATTAAGACGCAGCTCTGCCCATCCAATCGCTTTACGACTACCCACGTCGTCCCATCAAATGCAAGACTTACAAAACAGAAATGCCCACCTCACACCTGCTACGCAACCTGCCCTCTGGAAACCTGGAGACCCACCCAGCCTGCCTTCTGGAACCTGCGCCTGGGTTGGGGTGGAAGCGATACCATCAGGTACCCCAAAGTAAAAGTGAGAGGGGACAGGCACCCCCTCGCCCCACCCGGAACCGCTGTCCTCCCGTCCCCCAGCTCCAGAGCAATCCAAGGCATCCTTCGTCCCTCCCGAGGGCGGGGGCCAAAGGCCCGAGTACCAAGGGCTGTTTTTCCCTTTTAGAACCCAGACGCCGCGTCCTCTCTAAGCACCCCCGCCCCCCGCCGCCTTATGTCTCATAGACAGCAAAGGTGGGGTAGGTGGGAGAAACGAGTGTGTGCTCTCTAGGTTCGGGATGTTGGTCTCCGCGGAGTGAAGAGGTGGGATCTCGAAATGGAAACAGTCTCCCCCCTCCCTCCTTCCCCTCCTCCTCCTCTTCTGTTTACCTCAAGTTTGAATTTTATCTGCGCAACATTAGCTGGAATGCGGACATTGGAAAAAAAAAAAAAGCACACACTCTCAACCCGGCAGCAGCTCCGGAGAAGCCATGTGGCATCAAGCCACCTCAAAGGGGAAAAAAGTGCTCTTAGCAACACAAACATGGCGAAATCGCCTCGGCATTCCCGGGTAGCGCCACAAGCCCTACCTTCCCTCGCCCCGCTTCCGAACATCCCGGCCGTGACCTGCGGCCCCCTTCCGGGGGGAGGCGAGGGGCCCCGGGGAGTCCCAGGGTGGGACCGCCGGGCGTGCGAAAGAGGAAATAAGAGTCCACAGTGGAAATGTTTCTGCTGGACCAGCGAACCCATCCGCCTCGCCAGCTCGAGGGGACGCCTCGTTCACCTCGAGAGGTCTAAACGGAGAACAAAATTCCCATGCCAAAGTCCTGCTGGGCCGTTCCCCACCCTCCAGAACTTACCTTGGGGCTGAACACACGCTTCTGTTTCAATCCCTTTCTCTTTCTTTCCTCCAGAGCGAGACGCAAGGGGGAAAATGATGCGCATGTATATTTGTAGAGCATATTCTTCTAGAATTTCCCTTTGATCATCACGAGGAGCGATGGAGGCTCCGGAGACAGGTGCAGTGCTGGCCGAGCCTGCCGGCTAAAAGTTGTTTTCTCCGCGGTGGGCGGCGGGGTCCCCGGCCGGAGCTGAGGACCCGGTCTCCCTGCCCCCCGGCGTCGCCCACTTCTCCTCGCGGGCTGCTGCTGCGTGCGGCTCGGCTGCAGGGGAGGTGGCGTAGTTTCTCTTCCTCCCACCTCTTCTCACTCACTTGTTTTTGTAGCCGTGGGCTCCCCTAATGCTTTCCTCTCCACAATGTTGTTTCATTATATCATGTCCATCATGTGACACCGGAGAGGCCTCTCTATGGAAACTTAAAGGGGCTCCCACGTGACTGCAGCAGCAACAACAGCAGCAGCAGGACTGGCGGCGGCGGCCGCAGCGTTCGTACCACCACCCACCGAGTGCCCCTCGCAGCATCCCGGAGGGGCTTCTGGAGCTGCAGAAGCCCAGATAAGGGAGCCACAGCATCCGAGAGCTGTGGCGTCTGTGCGTGCGTGTAGCCTTTGCTCGTTACATAGAAAACCGAACAGAAGGAGCGTCCTTAAATCCTTTCCTACAGTCACAAAACCCACGCTCTGTTAAAATGACATTTCGTGGCTCCTACTTTTTTTTCTCTCAAGAGCAATGAGTTTTCTACCAGGTCTGATTCAGTTTTACCAAGTCAAAAAGAAACACTGGATTTGTCCCTCTGCGAGTTCAGCCAGCTTCTTGGGTAGAACAGAAATGACAAAACAATAATAACAGAAATAGAATCAGGCACTTGATACATAATTACCATCACCACCAGGTTTAAAGGTTTCTGGAATTACATTCCTCCGGTAACTGTGTTGATGATGCTTGCAGGAGGCAAAATACAATGCAGTTTTTCTCTCTTCCGCAGCTATATTAGGGCTTTGTTGCTGACAACAGTAAAAACTTGTTTGTGTCAGGAAGTGAGGTACGAAGATATGACCTGGAAGGTACAGACAAAACCAAAGTGGCAGCTTTTGCATTACTTTTCTGACCACATTCTTTCAAATGGTGAGAAGCAGCTGTCTGCTGTAAAATGCGTAGAATGTGTTTGGTGGGGGAAAAAAAAATCAGAAAAACACATTTTCCCCTTAATCATACTGTACATGCTAGACAACTAGAAATTATAATATATATGTATATGTATACATATGTATATGTTTGTATAGAGAGAGAAAAGCATGTGTATTTTAATATTTTGAACCAATAATTTTGTCATCATTTCTAGCATTTGACTGGAACATTTAACAAACACTTTAAAAGACTTATTCAAGTCCAGTGATGTGTGGAAACTGTAACATCAGTTTTAAGTACCTTCTGTATTATTGAATCGCAACCCCTTTATGGGGTTATGCCTTAAATTCCAAATCTCTGCCTTAAAGTTTGTCTGGACCATGAAGATTTCATCCTGTAAATCTGAGCTAAATAGCTATTCCTATGTTTTAGTTCATGCTTTTCCATTTACAAGGAAAACTCCCTGTTTGGATTGGCGGAATTATGAAAAACTTCGCAGGAACCTGAAGTGTGGGATGGAAGATCATCCTTTCTTTTGGCTTTGCCTTGACTGTATCTCTTTCCTCCTCATCAGTTTACCTCATCAGCCATGATGAATGATGGTCCACTACATCCCTTCTGATTCCATAATGTGTCCCCCGATATTTACCTTCCTGTCTAATACTTAATTCTTCCATCCGTCTCCCCTGTTCTGCCCTTCCTCCCAGTTCAGCCCCTGTGCTGCCTGGGTCCTTAGCTCAAGCCTCCCCAAATATTCCCTCCCAGTCCTCCTTCCCCTGCAGCTCGCCATCCCCCCAACCCCAGCCCACCCCACCCCCGCCCCCCTTCCCAGCTCGGTCTCCCTTCTCAGCAGCTCTACCTCCTTACCTTTCTTTGACCTCCTTTATTCTCCTTCACAGTCTGGCCCTTGATTTCTCGGCCTCTTCTTCCCCTTCTTTACCTGCAATGTCCTGCCCCTACCGGGGTCTCCTTCACACCCTTCTCTCTGGTCCCATCCCTTCTGACGCCAAGCCCCAGCATTCCTCAACGGCTCGGCCTGGTCGGCTTTAGCCTGATTTTGTTCCTGTGCCCCTGGGCTGGAAAAGCAGTGTGTGGTGCAAAGTGGGGGCAAGAATCCCCCTCGGCGGTGGCCCCTGCCTCGCCCCCCCTCCGCCCCTCCCGAGTACGGGTTGCGGCGCTTCCTGGGCGGATGGTTGGGACTTGCTGCAGCAGCTGCGGTTCTGCTGTGTCATGCAAGAAGGAGGCGGCGGCGGCGGCCGGAGTTGGAGGGGGAGGAGGGGAGGAACCTGATCTCTCCGGTAGCGAAGGGCTGGAGGCAAACACCGAGCTCCCCCAGAGCCGCCCGGGAGCAGGGAGGGCTCCGCTACCCCGGGGGGCCCGCCCCTCGGGGCAGATGGTAAGTGGGGCGGCGCAGGTGGTCGCCTTGGGAAGGGAGCGCGCAGGGGGGTTAGGTGGGGAGGCGGGAAGAACTAGGAGTCACCTCGGCCAAACTGAAGGAGCCCCGTGTTCAGCTAAAGGGACCCAGGCCATAATAAGGATGACCAGCCAAACGCAGCAATAATTACCATGCGAATAACGCCCCGCAGTTGACCCAGGCTACGCAGAGGAGTTGTGCATCCCGAACCCAGGACAGAGCTAGAGGCAACGATTCAGGGTTTGAGAACCATCATCCCGTCAGCCCTGGCGCTTTAAGGTATACAGCTAGTAGCACAAGTCAACATACACCATATTCCGATAGCCTGGCTGCGCTTTATGGGTTGTCTTGTTTAAAACTAGGGAAGGGGATGGAAACCTGCCCAACCTCACTTTAGCCACGAAAATAATGCTCTTGGCCAGTGGCCTCGGACAAACAGCTTTTGGTGCAATTAAACAATCAATAGGAAAAATAGCTTCATTCCCCTCACCACCCTCCTTCCCCAAGCTCCTTCAACTAGGGTAATTTATTCTTAAAGGAGAAAGAAAACTATGCCTTATATTCCCTTCCACCCTACACCCGTGTCAGCCTCCCGCCCTACACCAACTGCCCACCGCACTTCTAGACTGTGATTCATGTTGGATAAGAGGACTGCCTTAAACTGCACAATTTCACCTCTGCTGCCCTTTACCCCTGGGGGATTCATAAACACAGAACTTAGAGCAGTGAATGTGGGGACAGGCTGGGCATGGACGAACATTATTTATTTTACCTGAGTGTAATTCTCAGGACAAGTTTTTTTATTATTATTAGTCCTTTCCATTTCGCTCCTGGAAATTTCAAAGCACTTTCTGAAACATCATTTTTTTTTTTATGTCAGTCATACATTTAGAAGTAAGGGGTTGGTGAGATTAACTGAAAGGCTAATGACTGTCTCTGAAGCACATGCTGTTGCTAGGGAACTCCAGCTCATCCTGCTCTCTAATCACTAGCATGTTACGTGCAAATCAAACTTCTCGGGGTGTTATTAAAATGAATGGCATTTGGTTAAAGGTGTTCTTGCTTCTGTTGTAGCATCCTGGATTATTATCGATTGCCTCACACCCACATATCTTGTTTTTCTAATTTGATTTCTGTATTTGCGTCACTGCCAGGGACAGGCAGGCTAGACCAGTCAGGTTCACTTCCTGTTTCTCAGAACTGGTTTATATTTGGTCTCGTATCACTGGCTGGTAAAACATTATCAAACTGATCCTCTTGGAAAGAAATCTGTGCTTTCCATGAAAACAAATTATTCCAATTAAATTCTTAATTCCCATGGAAAACGTCATCATTTGGGGAATAAAGTAGACCGCCAGTTGCCATTTGAGAAAACCATTCCTGAAAGGTAAAGCCTAGAAAAACCATCTTTATTTATTTTATTTTCTTAATAAAAATCATCTTTATTTCTTTTACCCAGAATCTTCATTCCTCAGCATTAGAACTAAAACAAACTCAAGTAGAGAGTAGATTTAAGTATGATATTTCTAAAATGAAGCTCAAAAATACACATTGAAGCTGAGGAAATCATTTAGACTAAATAAGGCATAGAACTGAATGGAATCCAGGCCGCAGGAGCACAAATAAGCTTGGGTTAGCACTGGGGCACTCAGAGAACAGAGTGTGATTACAAGGCTACACTGCAAAGAGGAGCCCATCACTCTGTGTGCTAACTGTCTCTTTTACCAATTCTTCTATGTCCCTGGACAAGACAGCCTTACTTTTTTTCAGTTCCTTCCTCTTTAAAACAAGGATATCACAAAGGCAATATCATAAAAATAAGCACTGTATAAATGATTAGGTGAGATCTGATGTAGTTAAGTTGTTTAGATGGAAAATAGTAGGGTGTATATGGCATTGAGGAAAGACCAGCTGACTGAAATTTAGGAAATTTGCTCCCACTTCTCCTACAGACTGAATGACCTTGGGCAAGCCATCGCAGGTCTTCTTGTTTCAGTTTTCTCATGGAAGCTTCACAAAAGCACTCGACTAAAGGATCTCTAAGGTTCCTTCCATTTACACAATTCTGTGATTAGATGAACTCGCTACATAAAAATTTCAATTTTAGCTGGATTTTGCAATGTTAAATTTTGTTACTGAAACTTTAACACCTATCCCTAGAGACCTTGGAGGAAATGATAATGGGAAATGATTTGCCGTTGATACATGATTTTTTAGTGTCACTTGCCAGATAATCAAATAAAATCCCAATGTACTTACTCTCTGCTTGCTTGGTGGTGGTGTGGAAGCAGCAAGATAAGAAGTAGAAAGGATATAAAGGTGTATAGAAAGATCTTTCAGTAATTTCAGATTTAGTTAACCCAAAGTACTTTGATGAGCAAAACAGTGGAATGATGAGGAGGAGCTATACAAGAAATAATCAACTGAATCTTCATGGAGCTAATAATCTATTTGCCTGTATTTTAATTAGTGATAGGCAAAAATATACCTAGGACAGATTTCTGAAATTTTCAAATTCAAGATGTTAAGAAGTAGCATGAAGAAATGTGAGATTTGTGCCAGAGAGAAAAGACCTGACTTTGAAACACAACTCTGCCACTCTTTTTCATTATTGACTGCCTGCTATATGTCAGGTGCTGTGCTAGCACTGGGAATACAAAGATAAATAAGACAGTCTGCCCCGAAGGACCTTATAGTGTAATGAGGAGACAGACGGGTACACAACTGATGACAGAGGAGTGCACAGTTGATCACACAACACTGAGATGATTTCAGCAGGGGAGGTCATTGGAGGGGTCCTGAACTACAGAAGATGAATTTGGAGAGGAGTTCTGAAGGATAAGTAGAAGTAATCCAGAGAAGTGGGCAGGTTAAAGAGAAATGTATTCCAGGCAAAGAAAGTACTATGTGTAAAGTCTTGGAGGTAAAAAGACGTGCTTAGAGAGTTGAAGGTAAAGGACAGTACCCAGCAAGTAGTAGATTCTCAGTAAATACATTGAATGAATGGCATGGCAGAAGTTCTGAAGGATACACCTGGAAAGATCAGCAATGTCTTGTATTGTGAAAGGTCTTGTGTGTCTTCCTAGGAAGTTTCAACTTATCCTAAGGCCGGTGGAGAATCACTGATGAATTTTAAAGAGCACAGTGAGGTGATCAAATGTCCATTTTAGAAAGACCATTCCAGTTTGGAGAATTTATTAGTGTGAGTAACACTGTAAGCAGGGAGGCTATTAGGAGGTTGTTTTAGCATTATAGGAAAGAAGTGATGGATGTCTAAACTAAGGCAGCAAGAATGGAAATGAAGAGAGGAGAAGGAGGCAAGAAATATTAAGGACGTAGAACCCAGTGAATTTTATTATTGATTATATCTGCAAGATTAAGGAATAGGAGGAGATTTATGGCTTAGGTAAATGGGAGGCTGGTGGTACCATTCACCAAGATGAGAACTTCATGAGGAAACATAAGTTGAGGAGGGGAGATAATTAATTTGAAACATGTTGAGTATGAAGTGTTCATGGGATATCAAAGTGAAGCTGTCTACTGTGTGATTGAACAAGAGAGTCTAGAACTCAGGACAGAGATCTATGTTGGAATCATCAGAATAAGTGATAGTTCATGGAAGTAGATGAAATCCCCAAGAGAAAAGGCATAGAGTAAGAAGAGAAGAGGACCCACTCTGGAACCTTATGAAAATGCCAAGATTTAAAAGATGAGTAAACAAAGATATAGGGGAAGAACATCCGGAGAGATGGGAGGGCCGGGAACAAGTAGTGTCAGAGAAACCAAGAGAGGAACTGTTAATAGAATTAAACGCTAGAGAAAGGTCAAGAAAAATGAGGACTGAAAGTCCTTGGATTTAGCAACAAGGAGGTCATTGTTGTGTTTGGCAAGAAAGAGTTTATTGGGATAATGGAGATAGTAACCAGATTGCAGTGGATTGAGTTGTGGAAGGGGGTAGAGGAGGTAGACAGAGGAAGTTCTTTTGGATAAGAAGGACTAAATGGCAAGTAGGAAAGGAATATAAAGGTATTGGGAAGAGAGTAAAATCAATGTCTGTGAGGTTAAGGCTGCATAGAGAAAGAACAAAATAATACAGTAATACAAAATTCTTGATTCTTTCAGCCTTCTCCTTCAAGTTAAATGGCATCACCATCCACCAATTCTCAAGCCAAAAAGCATGTAGACATTCATGACTCTATACTTTTCCTCAGTTCTCATGTCCAATCAGTGAGGAATTCAGGTCAACTCTACCTCCAAAACATTTCCAAAATGTATCTCTTTCTGTTTCCACTGCTACCACCCTAATACAAATATCATCTTCCGGGCTCCTGTAATAGCTTTCTAATTGGTTTTCCTGCTTCCACTCTCACCCCATTCTCCACAGCACAGCTAAAGTGACATAAGTCATGAAACATAGATCATGGTGCTTCTCTTGTTAGTCTTTCCATGTCTTGGGATTGCACTTGGAATAAAGTCCAGACTCATTTGCTGGCCTACAAAGCCTTCTGCAGCATCCCAGACCACCTCTTCAGTCTCCTCTCCCATCACTCTCTCCAGACTCCAATCACAGTGCCATTTTTCAATTCCTCAAACACACAGGATTTGCTCTTGTTTTAAAGGATTTACCCCAGATATTTCCTTTTCCTAGAATACTCTTTGGGTTGTTCTGATCTCTGTTTAAATGTAACCTCCTCAAAGAAGTCCTTCCTGACCACCTAGCCTAAGGTATTCTTCTCTGTCCACTTTGCCAACCATCCTATGTATTTTTTTCATAGTAGTGAAACTTTGTTACTATTTGTTTATATTCGTCTTGGTTCAGAACAGCTCTAAAATGTAAACCCCATGAGGATTCCTGGCACATAGTAGACACTTAAAAATGTTCATTGGATGTTTGTAGAAGGAAAAAGAGAGAAGCAATAGATTATTAGAAATCAGAGGCATCAAAGATCAGAGCCTGGTATGGTTGAGAAATGGCCAGTGATGATGGATTATTAGGCTTTTAAGATTCCAGAAGTGGAAGAGTTACTAGCTGTGTGACTCTGGACCTTCACATTCTCTGAGTTTCACTTTGTGGTTAATAATAATACGTGCCTCTCAGGACTCTTAGGAAAATTAAATGGAATAGTATAGGGATAGGTATAAGGCAGTCTTGTCAAGCTGTTATCAGGAAGTCAGTACTTCTGCAAATCAATTCATAACCTCTACATGTGAGTTCTTCATATGGGCTCCCCTATAATGGAGTTAACATTTGATGATTACTTATTATTAGGAGAAAAAAACTGGCTAAATTTTGACTGTTCAAAAAATACTAGTATACTCGAAAGAACCTGGAAATTAGATTAAGATGAAATCAAAGTACTCCTACAAATCAATAAGAAAAACATCAAAAACTCCAGAAAATTGGGCAAAGGGTATGACAAACAGATTGCTGTCAAGGAAATACAAATGGATCTTAAAAATCTGTAAAAATGCTCACTCTTTCTCATAACAGGAGATATGGAAATTACAACTGCAATGAGATACAGTTTTTACATATCAGGTTGACATAAAAAAATTTAATGCCCATATGAATGACAAAAATTTAATTGCATACTTGGTTGACCAGGCTGGGAAGCAGGTGCACTTTTACATTGTCAGTAGGAGTACAATTTGGTACAACCTCTGTGGAAGGCAATGTGGTAGTATTTACCAAATTTTTAAATGTACAAAGCCTTTAACCTAGCAATTTTTGTTTTATATATTTATCCAATAGATATACTCAGACATATATTGAAGAATGACACATCTAGGATATTTACCAAGTGCTATTTTATAGTAGTTAAAGACTGAAAACAGCCTACATGTCCATCAACAGAGAAGTAGTTAAATTAATTATGGTACTGTTATACAAGAGAATGGTAGGCAGCTGTTAAAAATTGTGAACAGTTCTAGGTAGACTGATGTGAAAAGATCTTCATGATACATTACTCAGTAAAAAAAAAAATTAAGATGAAGAACAACATGTGTATTTTGCTAGCATTGTGTTTCTTTTTCTTTAATGTCATTTTGTGTGTGTGTGAGGAAGATTAGCCCTGGCTAACATCTGTTGCCAATCATCTTCATTTTTTTTTGCTGAGGAAAGTTGGCCCTGGGCTAACATTCATGCCCATCTTCCTCTTCTTTATATGGGACGCCGCCACAGCGTGGCTTCACAAGTGGTGCATTGGTCCGCACCTGGGATCTGAACCTGTGAACCCCAGGCCGCCAAAGCACAGCACACCAACTTAACCACTACACCACTGGGCCAGCTCCCCACATTGTGTTTCTTTTTAAAGACTACTTACATTTATTTTTTTGTCTGAAAAACATTATCTGTGAGAAGATAAAATAGAGCCGGGCAAGAGCCAGAGTGGAGACACCAGTTGGGAAGGTATTTCAGATTCATGTGAGAGATGATGGTTTCCCGGACTAGGGTGGTGGCATGCACAGAGTAAGAGAGATGATCAGAGTCAAGAGTTATTTTAAAGAACTTGAGGACTGAATGGAAATGGTGGGTTATGGAGAGGGAAGTAGTGTCATAGTTGACTTGAGAGTCATGATGCATGAACAGAAGTGTGAGTTACCAAGATAGAGAATCCTGGGACAGTAATAAAACTGCAGGGGAAAATTTTACCTAGGTGCAGATGTCTATTGCACACTTGTGATATGGGTCTGAGGCTCAGAAGAGTTGCTGGAATTGGATTTATAAATTTGGGAGAAGATTGCCTAAAGAAGGTAGATAGAATCAAAGAAAAGCAGGCCTGGGACTAAACGCTCATCATTTAGAGATTGGATAGAAAAGAAGGAGCTGGCAATGAAGACCAAGAATCAGAAACCAGAAAAATAAAACCAGGAGATTATGGGGCCATAGAAACCAAGAGGAGAATATGTTAAGGAGGATCAGCTCACATTAAATGCTGTCCAAAGGTCCAGGAAGATCTTTAAAACTTTCTTCTCTCATAAGCCTTAAACTCCTTGAGAGTTGGGATTATTTTATTTATTTGTGTCCTCAGGGCTTGCCCTGTGTCTCACACATAATAAATGATCAGTAAACTTTTGTTAAATTGGAGAGAGACAGACATACAGAGACAGACAGACAGACAGAAAGACAATAGAATGTATCTTTGGGTCTCAAAAAATAAACAAATAAGACATATTCCCTTGAACTTGACTGCAACCCAAACTTGATCTTACGGAAAATAAGGAGGTTCTGCTCCCTTTGTTTCTCTCCTGAGCTAACATTGATTGTGCTCTCACAGTCCCACATTGTTGGGATGTTAAGTGCTTCCCAAAAACATTTTGATAACTAATATTCACCTGTGTCTGGTCATTCTGAGTCATTTTTGTCTTGTCATTTAGGTCCTGGGTGATGACAAAAAGAGCAATTTGCTTTTCCTCGTCTATCTGACTCCATCATACCACCTTGAATCAGTTGATGGAGTCTGGAGAATCCATTTTGGTGCCACTACAGTTCTGTAATACACTGTAACCACTCATAAGGATGCCCAGCCCCAGTTTCCCATCAAAGACAAAGAGGACTTGGCAGGAAGAGACTTATCACCTCTTAGAGAAACCACCAGCTTCTCAGTCTGTTATTGTATTTGTAGAAAGGTGCTACTGCTATCAGGAGAGAATGTAGAGAATACCAAAAGAGAAAAGGTTTTGACTTTGTCCGGAGAACATGAAACCTTCTACACAGCAGAAGAGACGTCATGACTTTTTGGTCCAGCGTCCTTGAATTAGAAACTAAAATAATAGATGTAGTTTAAACAATATTTAAAATGTTATGACATTCTGTTCTATTTAGTTAGACCAGGGATTAGCAAACTTTTCTGTAAAGAGCAAGATAAGAAATATTTTAATTTGTGGGCTGTACAGTTCTGTCCCATCTACTCAACTCTGCCATTATATTGTGAAAAGCTGTCACAGACAATAAGGAATTGAATGAGCGTGGCTGTGTTCCAATTAAACCTTATGGATGAATACTGAGATTTGAATTTCATATAATTTTTACATGTCATGAAATATTATTCTTCTTTTGATCTTTTTCAGCTACCTAAAAATGTGAAAACCATTCTTAGCTAATAGGCCATACAGAAACAGGGAGTGGGCCAGTGTTGGCCCGTGGACAGTAGTTTGGCAATCTCTGATTTAGACAAACATGAAGATCATATCATGAGAAAGATTTTCAGATTCGGACTTCTGAAGAAAATAATCTGTTTCATATATGCCCTTTTATTTTAACTTCTCAAATTTATTTGAGCATATAAACACATTTGCCTACATCTGACTTCTTTGGGAATAAAGTATGTCTTCTCAATTCTGTATTCATTTAACACTTTGCCCCTTCTCTTCCTTGTAACGAATGAATGTGCAGGAATGTAGTATTTTTATAGAGCAAACTGAAGAATTCTGACTACTGACTTTATAAACACCCAAACCAAGAGAGGACATAGTAATTCTTTTTTTTTTAAAGATTTTATTTATTTTATTTTTTGCCCCCAAAGCCCCAGTAGATAGTTGTATGTCATAGCTGCACACCCTTCTAGTTGCTGTATGTGGGACTCGGCCCCAGGATGGACAGAGAAGTGGTGCCTCAATGCGCACCCGGGATCAGAACCCGGGCTGCCAGCATCGCAGCGCGCGCACTTAACCACCAAGCCACAGGGCCGGCCCGGACATAGTAATTCTAATCACATTTTAAAACTACATTAATTTGTTCAGTAAGTACTTAGTAATATACTTCTTACATAGTGTGGTACTGAGTGTTATGGAGTTAGAGATAAAAGAGGATAGAAGGTAGATAGATACACAGGTAGATGAAAAATCTAGCAGCTGATAGGCGTCAGTGAGAATTGTTTGGATTTATCAGAGTATAAATGTAGTCGTTTAAAGGAACAGATAAGTGGTTAGACAAAACTAAGTTTGAATCCTGAGCTGTTTTGTGTCCCAGCTGTGTGACCTTGGGCTGATTATATAAACCATGTAAGCTTCAGTTTCCTCTTTTTAAAATGGGGATAATAAAAGACTGTACTTTCATGGATCATTTCTATAGTTTGTTAAAATGGGGATAATAATACCTACCTCTCAAGAGAATTAAATAAGACAGTGTGTGTAAATCAGCTAGCATGGTACCTGTACATGGTAAGTATTAGTAAATGGTAGCTGTTGTATTATGCCAATATGAAGGTCTATAACTTGTTCAAAAGACGCACACAATCAAAGGCAGAGCAGAGTAACCTGGTAAGTCAAGAACTTATATACACAAATGGAAACCCACAAACCTGAGGGTTGATGCCTGGTAGAGAACATTTGGGTGAAAATAAAAGCAGAAGTAACATTGTCACAGGAGCATACAATAAGGCACCTGGCCTGTTGTCTTGTCCTTGCCTCCCCTAGTAACCAGCTGCTGGATTGTCTAAGGAGCTCTACCTATAGGTCTAGCTCTCCAATCTCTCCAATACTTTGATGCCAGTTCTGTCTGGGGAGAAGTGGATCATCAGTATCAGCCCCAGCTTCTGGCTTCCTTACAGTCAGCTCAGCTGTGAGCCTCAGACCCCTGTAGATCCCTCCTATTATGCCTCCCATTCCTATGTTTGTCCGATTCTGGGCTTCTTCCTTGATTCCACATCTTCAGTCTTTGGTCATTCTGCTGTGTATCCCAGTCTCCCAGTAGATTTGGGGTCCTGTCCTGAACCCTGGCCTACTTTACCATGACTCTGTCATCTTGTTTAGCTTATCTCTGACCAGTCCTCTTCCTCAGAGGGCTGTCCTCAGCTGCCCTCACCCTTGCTGTGATCTACTTAAACTATGATACACATGTACCTTACCCTTCATGCTGGACTGCTTAGTATTAATAGCTTCCTGAACTTCACCTTGGTATGAGACAGCAGGTCTTGCACAGCCCAGCGGCCCTAAACCAAGCCAGCTTCTGTATTGACAGCCCATGTCCTGGGGAGTACTGCCCACCCCAGTCTTGGCTCATGCTCTCTCTCCACTGGCCGTGTGTTGTCAAGTGGTTCTAGCATGCCTTGTGATCCTGTTATGGCAACATCCATAATGCTTTCCCAATACAAATGAAAAAATTATTGCACAGGGGCATGATATATGGGTAATGGAGAACTTCAACATCTACTGACAAGCTCATTCTGCTGAAAAGTGAGCATCAAATAAAGTTGGTATTACTTAAATTTAAACTAATTGCTTATTGAAGAGGTACTATTCTATGTTTAATTCTAACCAGCTAAGAAGAATGTGTTGGTGGAGTGGAAGTGACAGATAACTTAAAATAAGTGACCACGGCATCCCTAAATTTGTAATAGCCAGAGAAGGCAATTCTGCACTCACTAACCTGACACAAGGAAGACTTGAGCAAGTTAAGAGAAAATATGGACACGAGGCTCTGTCTGGCCAGAAACTAGGAAAGAAAGCTCAAGAGGAGTAAAATGACTTGTAATGTGAATTCTTATAAAACTAGTGATTTCATTGAAGAAAAGGGAGCAACTAATAAAGATCAATGTGGCTGCTCAAGAAGTGTCTGATAAGCTCATGTTTTTAAAGGACAAGTACAAAAGGTCCGAGTAGGGGTATACAACCAGGTCTCATTCAAAAGAAGGGCTCAGACCTGTGAAGATAATGCCAGAGGGCTAACGTCCAGAGACAACTAGGGCCTGGGAAAAGTATTGAAGACAATTAATGGTTTTCTGTTCGTTTTTTGCTTATGTTTATAGCAAGAATAATGATGAAGAAGGAGCAGGGCTGTTGAATGGGGTAGACTGTCTAATGTTAATAGTTAACTGAAAAACAGAATCATTCAACTCGAGCATTTGCTAGATTCTAAGGCACAAGCTTTTTTCCCTTACATTTTTAATATTTCCAAAATCAGAATGTATCTTCAATAGATATGTTTAACATGGTAGTGCTTTTTGGGGAGGACTCTAAAAACAGTGATTAAGTGATGGTGCATCATACAATCAATTGGTCTTAGAATGGAGGAAATATGGAATTTTATTCACTTAGCTCTGTCGGTATCAATTGCACTCAGCAGATGAGGGGTCCACTTTGTGTCCTGAAAGTGGCAGAGCTGCCAGTGGCCACCAAAGTAGGAAAGGGTCGGAAAGCAGTTTGGTTTCAGAAGTGTGCTGCCCCATGGAGGGAGCAGGGGAGGGTGGGTGAGCGCCACTGAAGAAAGAAGAATAGCAAATACTAGAGAAGAGAGAGGAAAACTGTGGTCAAAACCTCTAAGAAGGGGTAAAAAGAGACCAAAGCCAAGTCACTGTACAGGTATGTCACATAGCGAGGAGGAATAATGTCTTAGTCGGTTCAAGCTGCCATAACAAATACCATAGACTGAGTGACTTAAACAAAAAATGTTTATTTCTCACAGTTTTGGAGGCTAGGAAGTCCACTATCAAGTTGCCAGCAGATTTGGTGTCTGGTGAGAGAACAATTCCCAGTTTGCAAACAACCACCTTCTTGCTGTATCCACCATGGAGAGAGATCATCTCTCTTGTGTCTCTTCTTATAAGGGCACTAATCCCATTCATGAGGGCTCCACCCTCATGACCTATTTACCTCCCAAAGGCCTCACCTCCAAATATCGTCAAATTGGGGATTAGGGCTTCAACATGTGAATTTGAGGGGGACACAAACATTCAGTCTATAGCAGATGGAGAGAGGGGATGTGTGTTGAAAAGACCAGGCATGGCCAAGATGCAGCAAGGGATGAAAGAACAGCTATGAAGATACTCAGGAACAATGTCTAAGATGGGGTCAGATGGATAATGGCTTGCCTGGGGCAGAACATTTTGAACTATGCCTGGTGCATAGTATGTGGGTACTACTGTGTCCTGTCTCTTCTGAATCACTGCTGTGATCTGTTTAAAGCCTGGTGCTCCAGGGTCCAACTTAGCTAGCTCCAGTTGACCCCATGGAAGCGTCCTCTGAAAAGATGTTTAGATCAAGATATAGGTCTGGTGTCACAAACCAGGAAAAGACATTGCAAAATGGTATAAGTAAGACCCTGAGTTAAAAACAAAAAGCAAGGAATGGTTCAAATAAGTAACCAGAGAACAAAGTAGCCAGGAGACAAAGACTTTACCAGAATAAATTCAGGAAAGAGTTGGAGCTGTGGTCTATTTCTACTGGGTCTATGGAACACATATTAAAGAAGAAATTTAGAGAACTTATAGATCAATTGGCTATGGAGGAAATTGTTTCAACCACGTGTGATCAGACCTTTAGAAACTGTGATGCACCCAGGTGATGCAGCTTGAATGTAAAGGGTTTAGCACCTAGGGAAGGGACCATGTCGTTTCATGATTTACCTCTAGCTTCTACCCTGTTAATAGTGATAAAACAAGTGAGTTTGCAAATGGCAGAGAATTTGTCACTTTCTGTTAAAAACAACAATCTTTATACTTAAAGATATAGTCCTTACCTTAGCTGTCTTCTCGCATGTGTCCCCCTTTCCCAGCTGCTCCTTCCTCTGAGACACCCATGTAGTTCAGGGAAAGCTGACTCCCCCTTTATCTCCAGGAGGTAGGGCACGTGGTCCAGGCTATGCCAATCAGTGAATTTCATCCCTTTGTCCCCACTGACTGATTCGGGTATGAGCATGTGACCTAAATCAGTCCAGTCAAAGAGAATGTCAGGACCTTTGCTGGGAATGCTACAACAAAGACACTTTCCTTCTGGAAGTGAATGCAGAAACATGTAACCCTGGGAGTTCTTGGCCATCATCTTGGGACCACAAGGGGAGAGTCTATTGAGAATGGAGCTGTCACCAAAGACGAAAGCAAAGAAATGAAGAGGGAACCATCAGGTCCTATCCACATTGTGTGACAAAACCTGGCCCTGAAGCTTTTGAACTTTTCACTTAGCGGAGCCAATAAATTCTGTTTTTTGTTTTAGCCAATTCGAGTTAGACTTTCTTGAAACCAGAGCTTCCTTTCTGTTTCAAAAGGATGGAACAAACCTGGCTAAGAAGGAATGGAATACATTTCAGATAAATTAAAGAGTTAAATGTGAAAAATAACCCATACAAGAGAAGTGATATGTGTTGAAAACATGAGAGTGGTATAAGCATTTCTTGATCTTAGGGCAGTAAGGGACCTTCACGAGCAAATAGTAAAGGTTTATGTTTCATACAAGAAATACATTTATATATTT
Source organism: Ceratotherium simum simum (assembly GCF_057802395.1). Lineage (NCBI taxonomy): Eukaryota > Metazoa > Chordata > Mammalia > Perissodactyla > Rhinocerotidae > Ceratotherium > Ceratotherium simum. Next base: position 87,120,376 of record NC_141900.1, read on the forward strand.
GACTAGGTAAAACTTTTTGATTTATGGTGATAAAACAGTACCACAAACAAAATTAAAGGACAAATGAGAGATTCTAGAACTTTTGCATATACATATATATATATATATATACACACACACACGACAAAGGGTAGTGTTCTTAATATATTAAGAACTCTTAACGAACATAAAAAAGACATCTCAAAAGAAAATGAGTAGAGAATATGAAAAGGCAAGAAAAAAAAAAAGGAATTTAACTGGTCAATTAAAATGAAAAAGGTCCAGTCTTACTAGTAATTAAAGAAAAGCAAATTAAAGTAAAACCAGATGTCTTATGCCTAGCAAATTGTCAAGAACTTTAAAGTAATATCTTGCATGGATAAAGATGCAGAGAAATAAGCACCCTCATACAATATGGGGCATATAAATTGGTTTAAGCATTCTAGAAAGCAATTTGGCATTGTGTATAAAAAACTCAACATAAGCAAACCATTTAACATAGTAACTTCATTTTTAAGACTTTATCCTAAGAAAATAACCAGAGACACTCACAAAATTTAATGTAGAAGAATATTTAGTACAGCCTTCTTTATATTGAACACTTGGAGATAACCTAAGTGTCCAAAAAGAAGTATTGCATAAATTGTAATGTATTCCTATGATGAAATCTGTGTATCCAGCAAAAAGCAGATTATGAAAGGTGTCGTGACATCAGAAAATGTTGGTCATTTATTTTTAAATATATTTGCTCAGAAGAAAAGAATAGACAGTTACACAGAAAAATATTAATAGTGGTAATATCTTGGTAGTGGAATTACAATTGATTTTCTTTTTTGTGATTTCTATACATTCTAAATCCACCTCAATAAACATGTATTGCTCTTTCACTCAGGATTAAAGAGAAATTTAAGATAAAATAGGAGCCCAAGAATGATGAGAATAAGTGAATGATGAGAGAGTAAGAGAGAACCTCACATCTTTAAATGAGATTCAAGCTTTCTGATCCATATAAACTACATCCCAGGATACAAAAAGAACTTCCAGATATGATCATGGACATGCTAGGAGGAACCACTGAAGATGGGAGAAGTACCATATGCCTGGAGATAAGCAAGCATCCCAACTTTTAAAAAGGGAAAAGGTGGGTTCCAGAACCTACAGACAGATAAGTTTAGTTTGCCTAGAAAAAGAAAATTGCCACCTACAGGAGCCAGCACAGGTTCACTTACATCCTTCCAGACAACTCTTGTTTTCCTGGTCCCCCATACGCTTTTCATCAGGACCTCAGAGATAGGTATTATTATTTTCTCCATTACACAGAAGTCAAGCCTGAGGCCAGAGATGCCAAGTGATTTGCCCAACATCCTGTAGCTAGTTTTAAATGAGGTTACTAATCTGGAAGATTAGAGGCATATTTGTTGTTCCTGGCATTGAACAGAGGTTTTCATGGGATCCTGGTGCACAATATAATGGGACATGGGACAGAAGGTTATACAGTATTATTAGTAGATGAAATAATTATACGCAAAAGTGTGGATTAATAGAACATTGTTTGGCTGGAGATTCCTAAGTGGTAATAATAATACTTACCACTTATTATGTGCAAGGTTCTGTCCAAAAGTACTTTCCATCTATCATCTCAGTTAATCTCCCTCAACAGCCAGAGAAACAGGAACTATTGTCATACCCATTTTGCAGATGAGGAAACCAAGGTTCAGGATGGTTAATGAACTTGCTTCTGAATTGACAGCTAGGAAGTAGAGGAGCTGGGATTCAGTCACAGAAAGTCTGGTTTCAGAGCCCATAGGTTTAACTATTATACTAAAGTGTATTCTTTTGGTCCTTGGCTCCTGCTCTGCTCAACTTTTTTTTTTTTATTAAAAGGAAGAGTATTAATCTCGAGTTACAACTTAAAAGGCATACTTCTGCTAAGAATACAAAGCTGAGAAAATGAAAGAAAAAGAAGGCAAGAAAACTAATATTTATTGAGTTCTTTAATATATTAGGTATTGTACTGCCCTCAGAACCATTTTGCAATGTAGATATGGTTACCCTTATTTTCACTGATAAGCTTGAGACTGAGAGAGATCATGACACAACCAAGGTCACTGGGCTACACAACAGAACCAGAATTCCAATCTAGATCTGTCTTACACATAAGCCCTTGCTTCTTTTTTACGACTAGCTAATAAAAACCAAATGTAAAAATATTTAGTGGGAAAAAATGTAAAATCGTGCAATTGGCTTTAAAAAGTCAAATGTATAAATATGAGATTTGGGAGACCTAGTTTAGCAACATTTCAGGGGCAAAAGATCTCAGGATTTGGGTTGATTGTGAAGTACCCTGAGTCAGCAGTGTGACTGTCAGAACAATCAATCTCAGGTGGCATTAGCAGAAGAACTGAGTCTGGAAAAGGGAGAGAATGCTCCAACTGGTTTGTGCACTGCTCCTCTGCTTATACCAGATGAGGAGAGCTGTGATTAATTCTGAGTGCCACATTTTAAAGGGGACAGACTGGGCTCCGGATGTCCAGAGGAGAGCAACCAGCTGGTAGCAAAATATATACATACATATATGCTTACGTGCATGTATATATACATAAAGATTGGATTATTTCACAAAAGTTAAACGTGTGAGAAAACTCGGGTGGTAGCTGAAAACCATTATCAGTTAGCTGAAGGGCTGCTAAATGGAAGAAATTCTTCTCGTATTGCGTGTAGCTCCAGAGGACAGAGAGCTGTGGTTGGAAGAAGGCATATTTTGGCCCATAAATGAAAAACCAAAACATGACCATGTCTTGCATATCTTTTTAGGCACTGAAATGCCAAGCCCAATGCTTTAGACATAGCAGGCATTCAACAAATACATGTCAAAGTGAATTAGATTTTCAATTGCTGTTCAAAAAAACAACCAGGTTGTCTTGTGGGGTAGGAAGCTCATGAGAGATATTTGAGCAGAAGCTGGCTGGCTACCTGCTATACTAAAGACTTCCATCCCATAAAAAAAAAAAAAAAAAATTCCTACACCTTGCCCAATGCTACCTTCTTGCCAGCCATTTCCTCCTTCCTTCACAGCTGAACTTCAAGAGGAGTCTTGACTCAATCCATTCCAATCTGACTTTTAACTCTCTAGAAACTGTGCTCATCAGATCTAACAACTAAACCTAATCTTATCACTCATCCTACCCCAGGGAGAACTGTTGAGCATTTCCTTTTTGAAGGTCTCGTCTCCCTTTACTTGCAAACCTCATTCTGTCCTGTTCTCACGCTACCTCTCCAACTGCTCCTTCCCACTCTCCTCCCCTGGCGTCTCCTCCTCTGATAGCTGCCTGCATGCTTTTTTTGGGAGGGTCCTGTTCTTGGCTCTCTTCTCACTATTTGCCCTCTTCAGGACATCCCATCAATCCTAAGGACTTAGCTACCTCAGCCACTGACTTCTGAACCTATATATTCAGTCCAAACTTCTCTCCTGATCTGCACACCCATCTTTCATTCAACACTGGATGTCCTACGATCACTGCAAACTTAGCATGCTACTCATCATCCCCTCCACACCTGCTCTCTTTCCCCTGTTTAGCTTAGTTAACGTCATTACACTTCAACCTTGGCCTCTCTCCCCTATGCTCATAGCCCTATCTAATCAATAACTATGTCCTCAGTGCTACTTCTAAATCTCCCTTGGATTTGTCATTGCTTTTCATCCCACTGCTGCTATGATGATTCAGACCATAATCTCTTCCTTAGACTATTACAGTGACCTTCTATTGGCTTTCCTGACTCCAGTCTCCCCTTACTCTAGCTCAGGCTTCATCCAGCCACTGAAATTTTATTTATTTTTTTAATATGAATCTTCATATTTCTCCTCTATTTAAGAACCTGATAATTACTTATTATCTTCAGTATAAAGTTCAAATTCCTTAGCTGCAAATCACGGTTCTTCTCAATATGGCTACCACCTACCTTACCTGTGATTTTTACCCTACACCAGACTTTCCTCTTTTCTCTAAACACAATTTGCCTTTTCCTACCTTTGTGCCTTTTCTCATCCTGTTCTCCTAAGGATCTTCTCCTTTCTGGGAAAAGGAATCCTCTTCAGCTTCTAAGTCGGACGTCAGGCAGGAGATATGCTATCTAATGCAATAAACTGGACAGACCATTGTAGAGGACCAAGTCCAAGGGAGGTCCCAGCACTCAGAAATCAGGAAGGACCCAGCAAAAGAGACTGAGAAGGAACAGACAATGAGGTAGGAGGAAAGCCAATGTGGTGTGATGGAAGCCAAGTGAGGAAAATGTTTCAACAAAAAGGGACTGATCATGGGTGCCAAGAAGCTGCTGAGAGGGCAGTAAGATGAGGATGGACAATTGACCATTGGATTTGACAACAGAGAGATCATTGCAACCTTCATTGTGAGTGTTTTCAGTGGAATGATGGAGGACAAAAGGCAGATTGGATTGACTTTAAGAGGTAGTTAGAAATGAGGAAACTGGTGTTCATTGAGTGGGTGAAGTATTGGATGATGTCTTAGAGAGGATTCCATAATTGATCAGGCATCAAAATAGATGAGTTATTTTGAGCCTCCGAAAAATTTCCAAATAGAAACAAAGACGTGATTTGATGGTGCAAAGGTTTTCTTAAGAGACAAAAGAATTCAGATAGGATTGCTGAGGCAGTAGGGTTAGTCTAGGGAAGGTTCTGTATGAGTTTGGTAGTGGTTGCATTTTATCTACTGCTGACCTGGTTCATAAAGGCTTTCATGTAGGACTTCTCAGAGGCTTCAGGGAAGAGCTGTCCCTGTGGGGTGCTCAGAGAAGTCTTTAAGTCTGGCTCTCATTATGTGGGAGGCTACGCAGCACCAAGTCTGAATGGTTGGGAAGGGGTGAACAGGAAAAACCTGACCTATCTAACATAGGCCATTTGAAAATGCTGTATTTGCAAGTGTTTCTGTATAAAAATTTTATGCTGAAATAACAATGGTGATGGGCTAAGTGATCATCTATATTTGATGAGTAGGTAGGCTGCTCTTAGCTGTCACCCCCTGGAATGTAACAGTAATGAAATATGGAGAATACAGACCTTGGGTAGACCAGACCCAAGCTTTGATTTCGTGCTGTACCCTATGTGACATTCCTCAAATAGACTCTCAAAAGGTGCTTTGGTACAGGTCCCATGTAGAATGTGTTTTCACTTACATGACTGAGGACAGATAACCCAGAGACCACACATTTCCATTTATAGAATTAATTATGGTGACATCCAGGTCCTGGATTGTAAAATAGAACCAGCCATAGAATATTTGAAGAACCTCCTGTCACATCATGTTTCCTGTGGTTCCCCAAAGGCATTGGGTGCTCTTATTAGTCTGTCTGTGCCTTTGCCTGGGCTGCGACCTCTGCCTGGGTACCCAAATCCCCTTCTTCCTGGCATGCTTAGATCTAGGCACGCCTTCTCTAGGTGGCCTTTCTCACTATCTCAGACAGGGACCAATGCCGTCTCTGTGCTCTCCAAACCATTTTCCCTTATGACTCCATCTCCACACCTACAAAACTGAACTACAGTTGTTAACTCTTCTGGCTCCTTCACTGGGTTGTGAGTTTCCTGAAGTCAGTGATTTTGTCTTCTTGTTTTTATGTTTGGCATCCAGAATAGTGTTTATACATTTTGAGCACACAGTCAATGTTTGTTGAATAGATGCATGAGTGCTTGAGAGTGTGAATGAATGGATGAGTGAGTGAATGAATACATGAAAAGATCAGAAAAATGTTACCCCCTAAAGGGAAGTGAATATAAGCATAAAAGTGTCAATGACTTTACATATATGCAGAATTTGTGCATGTAAGGCTACTTTCCAAATCCAATGGAGATGACAAGATGACTGCAGCATAATGCATGTGAAGAGGAGAGTGATACACACAATCGACTCCCAATACATGCGGCATAGGATGGTGAGAACTTTGCCGATTAAAATCAGAGCTGGGTAGTAGGAATTGACTGGTTTTGATCTAGATTTGTGAGAGAGATTTGATCTGTGGAATACATGAACATTTTGGTGTTTGTAATTTCTTTTTTTTTTTTTTTTTTTTTTTTTTTTTTAAAGATTTTATTTATTTTTTGCCCCCAAAGCCCCAGTAGATAGTTGTATGTCACAGCTGCACACCCTTCTAGTTGCTGTATGTGGGACTCGGCCTCAGGATGGACAGAGAAGTGGTGCCTCGATGCACACCCGGGATCCGAACCCGGGCCGCCAGCATCGCAGCGCACGCACTTAACCACCAAGCCACAGGGCCGGCCTGTAATTTCTTTTAAGGAAAGTATTTTTCATTTTAAAATTTAAGAGCAAGGTACACCTTAATAAACAGGTTTATCTAAAGCATAGCTTCATTGTAAAAAAAAAAAGAAAAACAAACCAGCTATTACACCTCTAAAATGGAAGTTACTTTGCACCAGTCATTTCTTTCCCACATACTACCTTGGTTTCCTTCATGCATAATTTGTAAAATGATAATAGCCCTTACTAGTATTTACATTATAAAAGTGTTGTTACTGTAAATTAGATAGTATAAAGTAGGTTCTGATGTCTTCTTTGAAAGACAAGCACTGTACACAAATGAGGTATTATTATTTAGTTTTTCCTTTTCAGTCTCATTAAATGAGAATTAGATGAAAACTCTGCTTTAAGCAATATGCAGTGGGTAAATTATTATTGACTTGAGTGAAAGGAAAAAAAAGTCTTCAGCCGAAAACTCAGTCTGTGCAGCTTAGCTAGTCTGTGCACCAGGCGAAAATATTGTATTTCTCTGTGATGTTTCTCACTGTTCTTTATCTCCTCTCTGTGCTGTAACCACAAACTGAAGACAGTTAAGCCTCTCATTTCAGTCATAGTGTGCATTTTAGAGAACGTAAATATCCTGGAACGATTACAATTTAGAAATAATGTTTCAACTAATCAAGCCATACAGCTAGTTTTGTTATTGATTTACGGCCAAACTGAACGTGTCGAGTCTTCACTTCAACTCCGGGTTCTTAGGCTGAGGATAGCTACCACTGCAACCTTTTCAGGTTAGTTCCTGCCAATGCCCCCATGCTCCCTATTAGCACCACCCAGGCCAGGGCTTTCCTATCTTCTTCTTGGAATACAGAGTTATGGTGGCAGTAAAGGGGGTTATGGAAATAAGTTTTGGGAATTGTGAATATCAGAAACTTCACTTCGTATCATGAAGGCATGAGAACTGAAACAGCATAGTGGAAGGATTCGGATCATAGAGCTGGTGGTGATATACCTACCTGTCCAGCACCATTGTGCCTGGCCTCTGTGTGTGCATAACAGCTTCAGCCCATTTCTAGTTCTTGGTCCCTGCTCTTGGACTGCCCCCTTCCCCTCCCCTCTCATCCTAACCCCTTACAGCGTTCCTCCATTATATCTTGGCTCACCTTCACTCCCTAGGACCAACCTTCAGCATTGCTTGCAGTTGTGGTCATCTGTTTTCCACCTGACCCATTTATTTTGGCTTCTGGATTTTGCTCTCAGAGAGGACCCCTGCATGGATAACTGCCTGGCCAGCTGTGGGGCCAGCTGCCTGCTCCAGACTCCAAGGTGACAAAACTCCTCTCCCTCCCACTGACTGGTCCCAAAACATGAGTTATGACAATAGGTGAGCAATAATGACAGTGTGACAATTCTCTCTGACCAGATTTTTACTTATAAAGGTTATTTCACTGCTAGGCTTCTCAGAAAGGTGAGCTGCTCAGGTGTACATTCGTGCACCACAGTGGGCCTTGGGTGCAGGAAGCCCCTTCCCCAGAGGCCTAGTGAAGGGGCGGGTGCAGAAGTGTTAGGAGGAGAGCACAAAAGGCAGTTTTAGCCACATCCAGCATTGGCTGTGGGACCACTGTCCAACTCACAGGCCATGCCTACCAAGACCATTGCCGTGTAGTCAACTGGACTAATGTAAAGATAACGAGAGAGCCTTCATTGTGGCCTCATTTCCCTGGGACCACTGTCCAACTCACAGGCCATGCCTACCAAGAGCATTGCCGTGTAGTCAACTGGACTAATGTAAAGATAATGAGGGAGCTTCATTGTGGCCCCATTTCCCTATCTTTGGGAGGAAAATCTAGGGATTCTATCTTCCAATTTTAAGGCAAACTTTTCGAAACAGTTGTCTACATGCATTGGTTCTCTTTATTCCTCAACTCACTGTTACCTGGCTTCTGCCTCCACTGACCTTGTCTTGCTCACCTGCTCCAGGATCTCCTTGGTGCTCATCCTGTGTGAGCTTCTCACAGTCCTTTTCTTACTTGATTTCTTGACAGAGTTTGCCTTTGTTGACCACAACCTACTTGTTGAAACGTACTTTTCCCTTGTGCTCAGTGATACCTCACACTCCTTGTTTCCCCTCCTATCCCTCTAGCTGCACCTTCTCACTCTCCTTTTGAGGGATCCTTTCTCTGCCCATCCTTTAAGCTTTGGTGGTCCTCTGGGTTCTCTCCTGGGCCCTTTTCTCTTCCCCGACACTCTCTCAGGATATCTCTTTCATCCCTGTGGATTCAATTGTTGTCTGTCATGTTCTGATGACTCCTAAACTGTATCCTCAGACTTCTAGATCAAACTGCCTACTGCTACCCTGCGAATGTTTCCCAGGCATCACACACCAAACACGACCAAGGCTAACCTCGTCCTGTCGTCCCCCAATCTCCTCTGTGTTGTGTTTGTATTTTTGTTGTCCTTGTGAGTGACATCACTGCCCGCCTAGTTGTTCAAGACAAAAATCTGAGCAGCAGTCTTGACTTCTCCCCCTTCAAAACTCCAACATTCAAGCAATCACAAATTTCAGTAGATTCTATCTACTCTATGACATAGCTTGTAAGGCTCTGAACAATTTGGTCCCACTTCTCTTTCCAGTCTCATCTCTGACCACTCTGCTTCAGCTATGATGAGCTATTTTCATTGCTCAGATACTCAGCATGCCCAGTTACCTCCAAAACTTGCATCTGCTGTGCCCTCCACCTGAAGCAGACTTGACCCACCTCCTTATTTGACTAACTCTTTCACACCTTGTAAGTCTCCCTATAGAAGTCACTAACTTCCACTTCTCCCAAAGTCTGGGTTAAGTGACTTGCTAGGGCCCTTGGTACTTTTCTCTTCATAACACGCTGCTTTATCAGAGCTGCCTTTCCTGTTTCTATCCAGCCCTCTACTGTAAGGTCTACTGTAAAGTCCCTGTAAGGAGGGATCGTATTTATCCTACTCACCTTTGTATTCCTAGCACCAACAAAGTATTTGGTACAAAATAGATGCTCAATGAATGAATGAATGAATATAAATGTTGAAAGTCTCATTGTGAGAATATAAAATAAATTTCCAATCAGAAGATTCAATTAGAATTTTAGTAAACAAAGATTTATCAAGCCCCTCAAACATCAAAGGGATTTGAAGATTATCTAAAACCATTTATCAACATTAGGATCATGAGCAGAGAGTAGTTAATAGAGGTAGATTTCAAATCTGTCCCTTATGGGCTTCTTTTCCAGAGTTCAATATCCAGACTCTCTGAGCCGTGGTTTGGGGTCATCCAAGCATTCCATCCTCCAGACTTTCCATAAACTATTGGATTCATAACCCACTCCATACTTGAGAACATGGGGATTGGAATAAGGTAAGTGTTAGCTTTTCTGCTTTTTCCTCTATTATTTGATTTTCAACCATATACCATACTTTTAGAGCAATAATTTTTAAATTCTCCTCTCTGACGTCTTCATCAGGAAGTGTGACTGGGTTCCCTGCTAGTTCAGGTGGTCTCACAATGATTGGATATCCTATGAAGATGAAGAAATGTTGTGAAGTCTCTTGAGGACTTATGTCTTTTCAAATTTTCTTTTGTGTTTCATGACTATTTAAACTCTTCATTATTGTTCTATCAATTTTTTCCTAATATGACTCCACCTAGAGAAAAGTGAGTTTTGAGAAATAAGAAAGACTTGTTGCCGTCTCTGGGCCTCCTTTTGAGCCAGATGCATACGAAAAATGCAGGGCATGAGCAGTGCAATCAAACTTCAGCAACAACTCTGCTTTAGCCATACTGCCTATGAACAACCCTCCACTCCATACCTACTGTCAACCTTTCTAGCCCCTTACCTGCTTTAGTTTTTCATTTAAAAATTTAGTATTGTTTATTTATCTTATTTGTTTATTATCTATCTCCTCTACTAGAGTGTAAACTTCATGAGGGCAGGGCTTTTGTTTTGTTCTCCACTATAGGCTCAGCACTTGGAATAGTAACTGGTACTTGATAGGCACTCAATAAATGTTTGTTGATTGAATGAATGATGTCTTCAAAAAAATTTTTTAAGAGGCTGATACATACCCAGGGCTCTGGGGATCTAATGCAAGTCTGGTTTGTAGCCTTGTCCCCTTAATACTTTCATTGATGACTAAGATGATAACATTGACAGCATACTGAAGAAATTAACAGATGACACGCAACTAGAAAGAATAACAAATAAGTTAGATAATACAATCAGGATTCCCCTCCCCCCCGCAATCTTGACAAAATGTAATAATGAATCATATCTAACAATAAAAAGTTTAATGGGGACAAATATAAAGTACTCAGAGATCCCAAAATTCAATTGTACCAGTACAGGTTGGGGGCGAGATGGCTTACAATTGCTCACGTAGGAAGATTTAGAGTCTCCTGTTAATTGTGAATAGATGATGAGTCAACACAGTGTGATGTAACATCCAAAAAACATCAATCTTTTGTTGTATTAATAGAAATATAGCATTCAAATGGGGGGGGAAGTAGTTCTCTAGTACTCACCGGCGATCAGACCACATTTGTTCTGTTTTATGAATTCTGATCTTTAGCCTTTAAAAGAGACAATGATTAAAAAAAGATCATTCAAGAAGAGTAAAAAGGATAATAAAGGACCTGGTAATCAGTGTCATATCAGAAATGACACGGGGATCTAACATTGTATGTGGGTGTGTGAGGAGGAGGGCGATAGCTAGCATATGTAGTTACCTTCCAAAGTTAGAGGGGCTGTCCTGCAGAGGAGAGATTAGATTTCTTCTGGGTAATCCCAAATAACAGATTGAGGACCCCTGAGTGGAAGATGTAAGCATGTGTATTATAACCCACTAGAAGTTATCAACCATTAGATTTGCTCAGCAATCAAGTGGACAACTGCTGGAGGTTGTAGGTTCCCTGATCCTGGTATATCCAAGCGGAAGCTGGGCGTTCATGCCCCATTTACTGAATACATTTGTGATGGAAGTTCAGACACTGGGGTGAGGGATTTGGTTAATCACAATAGCAAACACATATTGAGTGCTTACTATATGGCAGGTACCATAGTAAGTGATTAATGTGAGTTGTTATTTTTAATACTCACAATGATCCTACCAGCTCCATCTTAAAAGTGAGAAAAAGGAGATTTAGAGGGGTTAAGTAACTTGCCCGAGGTCTTACACCGTGTACAAAGCAGAGCAAGGATTTGAACTCAGGCAGTCAGATCCCTGACCTTAATTATTATTCTAGAGGGATTTCCACTTCTAGAAAACCATTCTTTCCCACCCTGAGATTCTATCACTCTAATGAAGTAATCAAACCAAGGAGCTTATTATCTCCAGTCGTTAATGATTATATAGTAAATAGATTCTTTCAACATGGTGTGCAGGGACTAAACTAGCCTGGGCATTTGCCACTTGTGGTGCGTATATGGAGCCCAGCGTAGGACCTGGCACACAATAGGTGCTCAATAATTATTTATTAAGTGAAAAGAATGAGTGAATGCAACCACACAAGATTGGCTGCATTCAAAACGACAGAATCTCAATATATCGTGCCCGAGGAAAAACAAGCAGATTTTTGGGTGGTCTACTGAGGACATTTGGCAAAAAGTGACAATCCATCATTCCCAGCAAAGGCTTTGAGAATTCCTGGATTTGTTTGGATAATATTCATTTAAACAAATATTTATTGAGTACCTGTCCTGTGCCAGGTATGTCCAACGTGCTGAGGGTGCAGAGGTGAATCACAGGATGCACTGTTAGTGGGGGAGATGGACAGGTAAGCAAATTCTTATGATACAATGTGACAAGTGCTGTAGCAGGTGTGTGTGTGTGTGTGTGTGTGTGTCATGAGTGTACATATGTGTTTTAAGTATTAAAGAAGCACAGAGCAGAAAGGAACTAACTCTAGTTGGTTGAAGGAGTTGTATAACACTTGATTATGTTTTTAAAATGACTGCCACGTACATTGTATGAGTTTAGTTGGTCTTCATAAGGACCATGTGATGTTATAAGGAAGATGAAATAGAGTCTCACAGAGGTTAGGTGAGTTCCCCAAGGTCATGCAGCTAATAATATTGATTGCTGACATTTATCGAGCAGTTAGGTTACGTGAGGCTCTGTTCTAAGCCTTCTTAGGACATTTAATCCTCACAACAACTCTATGAGGTCATTATTGATATCATCGCCATTTTACAAATGAGAAAACTGAGGCACAAGATTTAAATAACTTGCCTGGAGTCACATAGCTGGAAAGTGGAAAAAACAGGATTCGCACCTACACATTCTGGCTTTAGCAGCACACATTTACCCACTGCACTAAATTGCCTTTAATTGGTCCCCCGAAGAGCTGGAACTCACCCTTGGATTCTACTCCAAGTTCAACTTTCTTTCAAGTGACCTTGCTCTTGAGCAATATTATATCCAAATGAAAAGAAATAGTGTGTCTGTGGATGCAAGGAGGGGTTGTGTAGGTCAGGCATCCATGAAAGTGTTCTGGGAGAAGTATGGTAAAACGTAGAATATGTATTAACACGACTACTGACAAGCATCTTGGTACAAGCTTTAGATTTTCTATGTTCTAGGTATGCGAGGTTTTTCAGAGCAGCCAGAATTTGGCCTGTTGTCCTCTAGATCAGCAGACTGGGCTCTAGAAACTAAGATTTGTTTCTCAGAGAAACAAACCACCAACACTTACCCTACAATCTTTTAAAAGCTAGTTTAAATTTTTTTGAAAGAAGACAACAAGATGTAAAACACTAAGAATGAAAGGAGTTAAATTCAATACCTTATATATAAGCAAGAATGGAGATACAGAAAAGGAGAAATGAAGCACGTAATTGCTTAAATTGTCCAAGCGGTTTCTCTATAATAAAAATTCTTGGGTTGAAAAATAGCTCATTCCAATATTATTGTGCCTTAATAATTAAGTTGGGTTGGCTCTGTGGCAAATCTGAGAAAGAATTGGTTATTAAAATTAATGAAGTAGCTTACCCTTCCCTCAGTAATTACTACTTCAGCTAATATGGATATGACCTATGTGACGGAATCTGCTGCATTTTAAAGATGTCCATCTCCCATACTTTTTGGAGATACAGTCATATTAAAAACAGCTGCAGGCTGGGATTTCTGTGGTAGGCGAAGTGGCAGAAAAGGTCAATGTTCTTCAGCATTCTTTCCTTCAAAGCAGGTGGGGTTTTTTGGTTTTGTTGGTTTTTAGTATTTTGTTTTGTCATTTACGGAGACTTAGTAGATTCAACTGATTATCTTGGCCTTCATGTTTACAGATTTCTGTTTTCTTGGCTTCAGGTCCTTGGAAACATTTGTTTTGATGGTGGCAGGAGAGTTAGTCATGTTTTATTTTTGTCGTTCCTATTTATTTTTAAGATCCTTTAGTTCAAGTCCACTTACAAGGTGTTGTGTAACCTATATTTATGTCTCCACAAATAAAATATTCCTAGTAGTAACTTCTAGTGCAACCTTATAGGAATAGTTAATAATTTGAGGCCCATCAGATTCTGTAGTATTAGTAGGTGGAATAAGGGTATGCTTTGGAAAATTATGTTGGAAATTTATAGTTGTATTTAGCATTTAACATGTGAAATTTCAAGTTTCTTAGATCAATTCTGAGTTACCAAGCAGCCAGATTCTGATAGACATATTTTCCTTTTTCATTACTGAGTCAACAGAAGTTGGAAACTTCTTCTTTCACATATTCCATTCTTTAACTAAGCCTGGAGGTAAATTGCTTTAAAAAACCATACCCCAAACAAGCAGTTTTACATGAAGTTATGAGTAAATGAATGAATAGAGTGGGCTCTGCTGGCGTTTGGGATGTACGTGTAATTAGAACCCTCAGTATTTCAAACATATAATTTACTAACATTGAGGTTTTAAATTCTTAACTTTAAGCCCATTGGGTTGAAACAAGTGACCCTTGTTGGAAATATGTCAACAATCAACTTTCTCAGGTTGACCTTTAGTTTGTTGGCCACCAAATCAAAACGATGTTTATTCCCATGCTTAAAAATGTCTGAACCTTCTTAAACTTGTTAAAAGATCAAGGCAGAAAGTTACCACTGCTTTGCTACTGTGAAGAACAGATTGCCCTCTCCCTTCTCCTTGATGCTTGTTAGTTGGTTTCTTCACAAGGGATGCTCCATCTCAGCTGGCTCCATCTTTGCTGTGATATGAAGCATGGTGCACCTCCCGCACATCTTCCAGTGTGGGGGAGGCAGAGAACCCTCTTTTTACAATGAGACAGAGGAAGATCAGCCTTTGACCTGACTTGACATACTTTCTAGTACAAGGCTCCGTACTAGGCACCAGGAACTGCTACAAATGCTCTCAATCATCATTGTTCATAACTTAAAAGTGGTAACACAGGTTTGTTATCAGCTAGATTACTTCATGACCTTGAGCTAGCAACTTAACTTCTCTTCAAAATAACTATTTCACAGGGTTATTGTAGTAAATAATTGAGATCATATATGAAAATCCTTAGCACAAAGCCTGGCACATAGTTGCAAGCGTAGATTGAATTTATGTGAAGCCTGTAATAATCCATGGAACCTCAAATGGACAAATGAACCCAAATCAACATTATCTGCCTCTAGCCATTTGTCAAATCAGAAAATTTCATTTCCAAATCAATAACTACATCTATCAATGACTTTGCTTTAAAGTCTACATCCAGAACAAAATGTTACTTTAATGATAATCTGTTATGTATTTCATGACAGGAGCTGACTATGTTTCATTGGGAGAACAGAAGGAAGAAGGAAAATTAGATAAATGAAAAGTCTTTATTTCAAAATAAATGAAGAAGGGACAGTTACCTGATTATAAAACATTCAGATGATAATATAATTACAAAACATACTTGTTTTTATAAGTTGGTTTAACAATTTTTTTCTGATCTTGAAGGACTAATTTTCTCGTAATGGAATGACAAACCCTGCATACCTCATACTAACTATTCATATGCTAAAAATGCCCATTAACTATCTTCTTTAATTACATCCAGTGTCGTGGCCTTACATTCATTTCAGCAATACAAAAGGATTGGTTTAAACTGCCTGTTCTCTCTGCACACTGGAAAGTAGGAGAGAGAAGCATGCCCCCAACCCACTTAACACAGAAAGAGGACTCTCCCACGTTGCCAGGAACTGACACCGTAGTAAAATTACGAGAAAATTTTGTTAAGAAACCTTTTTTCATCTGCAAGTTATTTGACTGAAACCTGAGGGGCTGAGTTTCAGCACAAAGGTGACTTTGGAGGAGAAAGTTTGTGCCAAATGGAATCAGTTGTTTTTGTGTCATGTCAGAAGCAGGAAAAAAAGTTAACTGTTTACTCCTAAACTGTAAATTTAAGATTATCCTATTATACCCAATGACCAAATTTCCAAACTTCAAACTTTGCCTTAGAGTTACATTTGCATGAACTATTATCTGTACCTACTCGAAACTAAATATAATTAAATATTAAATAATTTGCCTTGCCAATTGTGTTTAAAACACATGAAGTTACTTTATTCACTGTGTCAGAAGTGAATTCTAACTGAATTGTGGAAATGGTATTGTTAAATAATTAAAAGATTTTTCTTTTTAAATAACTTTTTCCTGATTAGAGTAGTATGAAAAATATAGAATATGCACTAGAGTAAAAACAAGAAAATAAAAATCACCAAATCACCCATAATTCTATCATCCAGAGATAATCACCATTAACATTTTGCTGTATTTCCTTATAGTGGATGTTTACACACACACACACACACACACCCCAAAGTACCCATTCTATATAAATGCATATTAATGTTTTATTATAGACAAGTTAAAACATAAACAAAAGTAGACAGAGAATATAATGAACCCCATGTACCCATCAACACATTATGGCCAACCCATCAGTACCCTCTTCCTCTTCCCCATTTATTTTATTTTAAAGCAAATTCCAGAAATTGTATCATCTCACCCATAAGTATTTTAATATGGATCTTTAAAAGATGAGGACAGGGGCTGGCCCCGTGGTGTAGTGGTTAAGTTCGCCAGGCTTCACTTTGGCAGCCCAGGTTCGAGGGTTTGGATCTACACACTGAACACCTACACCACTGTCAGCCATGCTGTGGTGTGGTGTCCCACATATAAAATAGAGGAAGATTGGCAACAGATGTTAGCTCAGGGCAAATCCTCCTAAGGAAAAAAAAAAAAAGGACATTTTTAACATAACCATTATCACATCTAAACTAATTAGCAATAATACATTAACAATATGAAATATTGTCAGTGTTCAAATTTCCAATTGTCTCATAAATATTATAATTTATTATTATAGTTTGTTTGAAGCAGGATCCAAGTAAGGTTCACATACTGAGATTGGTTGATTGTCTGTTAAATCTTTTCAAATATATGTGGGTTTCCACCCCAATATATTTTTTTCCTTGCAATTTATTTATTGAAGAAACCAAGTTGTTTGTCCTGTAGAAACTTCTCACAGCCTGGATTTTTCTCATTGCATCCTCATGGGATAGTTTCACATGTTCCTCTGTCCTCTGTATTTCTTACAACTATCTATAGGCTTTATCGGATTCAGATTTTTTTTTTTTTTGCAAGACTGCTTCATAGGTAGTGGTGTGTTTTGCCATTTGCAGGTGCATAACGTATAATAATCTCTTCTTTTATGATGTTACCTAGACTCATTAGTTTATTAAGGACTGCCAAACGGTGATATTTTAATCCTGTTATTCCTTGAGTTGATTTTCTGGCATGTGCCAATGGTGGCCAAATAGGTGTTTTGTTATTTTGCTTTTGTTTTTTAACTATAACTTGAACTCATTAATTGAAGCATATTTAATGTGTTTCAATACAGCTTATTTATTATTCTTATTAATGCTGAAATTATCCCTACTTGGCCTGTGGTAGCATCTTCAAGGTGACTCCTGATTTCTTTTGACATGACCTTAGTAGTCTTTGATAGAGCCCCTGCTATTTGGTATGATATGATGGTCTAGGCTCATCTTGTATATTTCTACACAATAATAATCTATTTATATTTAAGACTTGAATACATATAGATATAATACAAAACCATAGGACAGAAACTATTTATAATAGCAAAAGACTGGAAACAACCCAAATGTCCATTAATAGAGGACTGGTTGAACAAACTATGGTACATCCACACAATGGAGTTCTGCACAGTTATGAAATGGCATTAGGAATCTCTAGATACATTTGTATGGGTTGATCTCTAGGATATATTATAAATACAAAAGCAAGAGGGAGAAAAATGAGTCTAGGATGCTACCATTTATATATAAAGGATATAAATGTACATTTATATACATATGTACACACATATGTATACATACATACACACATATACATGTGTGTGTAAATATATATATATATATAAATATCTGCTTATATTAAAGAATAAACAATGGAAAAATATCACAAAATAAAAGCTACCTGTAAGAAGAGGAAAGGAATGAAGTAGCAGGGATGGTGATAGAAACTTGACTTCTTTGAATTTATCTCATTTTGTAGATTTGACTTTGGAATCATGTAAATATTTTACAGAATTATAAAAATATTAATTTAAAAAAAGGCAATTTCTAATTTTTTTTAAAGCCTAACTGTGTTTCCAATGGGTGGGATCCAGAGAACTATTTCAAATAACTTTAAGGCACAGTAATTTGACTACATATCCCTAACGGGGTATACCCTAAGGACAAAAAGAACCACAAAAACATTTTTTTACAGTTTTTGGTAATTATATTTTTGGTGGTAGTGTTGATATTGCTCTTCTGGGTACTATGGAATAAGCAAATATTAATTATGGGATATTCTAATTCTATCATGCTCAGTGTCCTTGAGAATCAGGATTCTCAGCATGGGAGGAAGGAAATATTGATGTAAAAGAGAAGAGGTTAGGTAAAAACCCTGTAGTTCTGGATTTGAATTGGAAGTCATATAAATTTATGATGCATATGTATAGGTATAGATATATTTCCCAGCTCCTCTGTTTGCTGAAAAGACCTAAAAACAGTGACTAAGCCAGTAGCAATGAGCACCCTTGGTATCTATATTACGATCTGGCTGAGGCAGAAAAAATGTCTACACACATACACATATATATCATAAATATATACTCAGATGTACATATATTTAATACATGTATAACATCAGTTATTTAGCCATTCTTCTATTTCTGGACATTTAGATTGTTTCCAATTCTTTACAGCTGTATATAATACTGCAACTAAGCATTTGTGCCTTTCTTATTATTTCTTTAGTACAAATTCCTCTGAGTGGAATTATCCAGCCAGAGGGTAGGAACATAGTTAAGCTCTTGATTAGTATTGTCAATAGCCTCTAGAAAGTTTATACCAGGTTACACGCCAAGTGGCAGTGCAGGAGAGTGACCGCTTCATCCTATTTTTATAAACATTTTAGACATTTACATTGACATGTTTTTGCCAATTTTATCTAAGTCAGGTCGTCACTCCATTTTTTTCGTTTGTTTTTCCCTCTTTGATTTTCTTGTAGAGAAATGTTAAAAATTAAGAATACCACAGGGAAAAACTACATTGATGTAACATTTTCGTATTTACATTATGAATGAATAACTGTATATCCACGAAGATTACAATGACCTTATCAAACTAAATGTATTACTTATAATTAATGCTTGGAATTGCTAATACTTTAGTTGCAAACATATATATTGTGAATGTATTAAGATATTAACTTTTGTAGCTTTTTGGTAATTTGGTAGCTACTTTTGAAATTCCTGGGATTTCTAATTATAACCTCACCTTTTCAGAACTCATTATATGTGAAACTTTATTTCCCAGGCATAGTTTAGAAAGTCAACTAACTTTGCAAACATTACTTACATGTACTTTGTATATACCGTTCCATACGAATATCCAAGAAAGCAAAAAAAAATAAAGTATAGATAAAAATCATAGACTGTTAGGGCTAGAGTTTCTTAAAGATCATCCAGTCTAACCCCTTCACTTTATACCTAGGGAAACTAAGGCAAAGGGCAGATATGTCACTTCCTTGAAGTTCTACAGATAATTAGTGACAGAATGAGAGAAAAATCCAACTCTGATTCAGTACAGTGTCCTCTCCAGGATTAGTAAAATTTGGAGGCAATATGCAAAAATAAAAATAATTGTTGTGTTAGGGAAATGGGATTTGGGGTGTCTTCCTTTGAAATTCTATTGTTATGCTACCTCTTCAATAAAAAACCCATAGAAAATGGATCAACAACTGTTTATCAACATTATGAAATCAGGTAAATGTACTTCTGTTATTTGGAAGCTAGAAATAAATTGTTCTAATGGTTAGTAGGGATTTATAGGAATCAAAATATACTATGTATACACACACACACACATGCGCGCGTGCGCTCACACTATTGCAAGCACTTTGTTGGCATTATCTCATTGAATTCTAACAAGAGTCTCAAGCACAGAGAAGTTATGTGACTTGCCCCACATAATGTCACGAGTATCAGAGTCAGGATTTGAACCTAGGCAGTTACAGACAGTGGATTGAAGTTTCAAGCCTTGGTGATCAATCTCATTGATGCTGAGGATTACTGATTGTCTGACTTCCCCAG
The DNA here is from genome assembly GCF_057802395.1 of Ceratotherium simum simum. Lineage (NCBI taxonomy): Eukaryota > Metazoa > Chordata > Mammalia > Perissodactyla > Rhinocerotidae > Ceratotherium > Ceratotherium simum. The sequence goes on from NC_141900.1 coordinate 87,140,281, forward strand.
CTCTCTCCCTCCAGGGTCAAAGTTTCCACCTTAGAAACCCATTCATTTGAATAATACGATAGAATTCTTTAGAGCAAAAATTTTTAAAAATGGTTCTTTTAAACCCTCATCTGCCCCTTGCTAACTATGTGACTTTTCATTCCTCATCTATAACGTGGTATAATAATATCTACTTCATTGGATTGTTGGAGGATTAAATAAGATAAATGGTATCCATTTTTAGAAACCTGGCACACAGTATATATTCAATAAATGATAACTGCTATCATTGTCATCATCATCAATATTATTTATATTGTTATCAACAACATCATCATTATTTCTTTCCTATTGACCGCTTTTTAAATGCAAGAACTCGTGGAAGGGATAATACATTATCCAAGGGGCTGGTGACTCATCAGTTGTTTTTCTCCTGACAGGAGAGAACAGAGACAGAGTGAAACACAGGGAAGGAAAGGGAGACATGGAAAAGAGAGGTGGGGGGATCACAAAGACAACTTAGAGCAAAGCTTTACCCCCAGACTAGATGGGGTAAGTTTATAGAACAATTCATTTGAAGTCCAGTGCTCTTATGTGGGATCCTGTAATCTTTATCAGTTTTCCAGAGGGCTTATTTGGGAATGAGGAAGGCCACTATTCGCAGGCCGTGGACACAGACCGTCTGTCCTTGCGCAAGGAATCCCGTGCACTGTGGCCACCTGCCTGTCCGTGGTGCAGTGGTGGAAGTGGGCGGACAGCCTTCAGCAAATGCTTCTGTTTACTGTGCCTGGAAACAGGCCTTTTGCCATGGAAAAATTTCTCATTGTACCCATAGGTACAGGACACGTATTGCACAATCTGAAGGATCTTATTAAGACTTTTTGCTAACCTGTGTACACGGTGTGCTTTAAGACTTGGGCTGTGTGCCATTTCTGAGGAGTCATTCCACTTTTTCTCAGGGGTAAAGTCTAAAGGTGGCCTGCAGGAGCATCCTCCCACTTTCCTCTAGAATCCTCCTCCAGTCACGGATGCCCAAAGTCTTATTGTTTTATGCTACCAGCTTCTCCCTCAGGTCCATGTACTCTTTTATTTCCAGTATCTTATTTCTCACTTTTCATTGTTATGAAAAGCACATAAGCACGTGGTAAAATATAAAATGGTGCAAAATGTTATTCAGGGAAAGGTACATTTCACTCCTATCCCGATCCCCAGTGCCACTGCCCGGAAGTAACCCCCATCTCTTCATTCCTTCAGAAAACATGGCGGAGTGCGTTCTCTGCGGCAACCACTGTCCTGGGTGCTTCAAGTTGATAGCAAACAGACAGATAAGATCCCTGCCTTCTAGCAGGAGTTGACAGGCCACAAACAAGACACATAAGCAAATTATCATCTAGTATATTAGAAAGTGATAAATATTACGAACAGAAACAAGCAAGGGAGGGGGATAGAGTGATCAGGGTTGCTGAGAAGATATTTGAACAAAGTGCTGAAGGAAGAGAGGGAAAGAGATCTTGTGGGGAAAGTGTTCCAGACAGAGGGAAAGCACGTTCAAGCAAGATTGGCATGCTGTGGAACACTTATAAAGTATCTACCACAGGCCAGGCATTCCTGTGAGCAGTGTATATATGTTAATTCTCTTAATTCTCACAACAAGCCCAGACACTCTTATCGTCCCCATTGTAAAGGGAAACTGAGGCAGGAAGAGTTAGGAAAGTTTCCCAAAGTCATAAAGTCAGTAGAGAGACCTGGACTTTAACACAGGCTGCCTGGCTCCAGAGCCCGTGCCTTAAGTACGGCACTCTGCTGCCACACAGTAGGCAGGTGGCACTTGACGTGTGGGGCCGCTCTGAGGGCCAGATGGGTGCCGGGATAGCCTTGAACAGAGTAACGACAGGTACGTTCTTTCAGAAAATTCTGACACATTTGCATGCACTTATGTTTACGTATGTGTGTGTGAGTCCTTCAGGTTTGTGCCCTCTTAGTAGTTAATATGCTTAATGTTAAAATGTAAAACAGTTGTAATTTATGGGAAGGAGAGAAAGATTTGATATTAAGTATGCTTTTGTTAGTGATACCCTAACAAATAATATTTTGGGCATGGGTGATTTCTATTTTTAGAGGCTTATATACTTCTCTATTCTGGGACTCTGGCAGTACTTGTGTTTCTGACCATGCTTCCCTAGGACAACAAATCAAGGGGGGTTTTGTTGTTGTTGTTGTTGTTGTTGTTGCTGTTTACAATGCAGTGGTTTTTAGTTTTTTACAACCATTGCCATTATCTAATTCCAGAACATTTCCATCACCCCAAAGAAACTCCATACCTGTTAGCAGGTTAGGAGGTTAGCATACTCTTAATTCTCCCCTCCCCCCAGACCCTGGAAACCATTAATCTATTTTCTGTTCCTATGGATTTGCCCATCGTGAACATTTCATATAAATGGAGTTATGCAATATGTGTCCTTTTGTGACTAGCTTCTTTCACTTAGTGTAATGTTTTCAAGGTTCATCCACAGTTGTAGGATGTATTAGCATTTTATTCCTTTTTATGGCTGACTAATATTCCATTGTATGGATATACCATATTTTGTATATCCATTCATCAGTTAATGAACTTTTGGGTTGTTTCGACTTCTTGGCTGTTATGAATAATGCTTCTGTGTACGTTTGTGTACAAGTTTTTGTGTGAACATATGTTTTATAATTCTCTTGGGTATACCTTGTAGAATTGCTGGGTCATATGGTAACTACGTTTAACTTATCAAATCATCTTTTGAGCACAACGTATTGCATAGCACCTTGCTGCTTCTGAGGGGAAAAATATAGGAGCAAGCAGTTGCTTTAGCAAATGCCCTATCCTGTCCTATTTATATGAGAAGGTGGTAGATTAGGGGATTAGTGGTGGTGCCTGCTTCCTGGGGTTTAATGTGTCAGTACCTGAAGGTCATTGGCACTCAATGGATATATTCGCCGTGCAGGTCCCACTTTTTGTGGCCCCCTCTATAGGCTAGATGGAGAGTAACCACGAGGAAGTTGCCCTTGAAGTAACTGGAGGGCTCAGGCTTGAGCAACCCTGTCTCTCCAGGTACCCCTAAGAGCACCACAGACAGCCAGTCTGGAGAATGGAAGGCTTTGAGAAGATTACACAGTTCTCTAACAATAATACTAATGATAATAATAGAAGCCCCAACTTTTTAGCATTCACTACATGCCTAGCGTAATGCTAAATGCTTTCTGCATTTTTTCTAGACCTGTACTCTTCCGTACAGAAGCCACTGGCCACCCATGCTTGAAATGTGGTTAGTTTGAGTTGAGATAAACCATTTGTGTAAAATACACATTGGATTTTGAAGAGTTAGTACAAAATAGAGAATGTAAAATATCTCACTAATATTTTTTATATATTGAAATTATATTTTCAGTATGTTAAGTAAAATATATTACTATAATTCAGTTCACCTGTTTCTTTTTACTTTTCTTAATGGGGCTACCAGAAAATTTTAAATTACATACGTGACTCACATTTGCGGCTTGCATTGTATTTCTATTGGATGGCACTTGTTCTAGATTATTCTTCACAGTAATTTGATAAGCTGGGCAGTATTATCATCCCCACATTATGGGTGAGGAAATTGAGGCTTAGAGAACTTAAGTAAATTGCCTGTGATCATACAGCTGTGGCTTAAGCACAAATCTGTTTGTCTCCAAGCCCAAATTCTTACCCATTACTCTATGCTGTCTTCCCGTAGTCCAGAAATATAACCCATGTGATACAGAAATGGTTATGATCATTAGCTATGGCAAAAAGCTGTTTTCATGTCTCCATTCTAGAGCACAAGGAAAATTGTCCATGTCATTCTGTAAGGTAGAATTTCGATTTTAGTTGGGGAAAATTGCCTATGGGGAGGTTTCTTAAATACTAACTCTTTGTTTGAAACAGTTTGGAGGTTACTCACCAAGGATAGTAAGTAGATGAAACTACTTCAGAAGTCACTTTCATTTCTATGATCCTATATTACAATTCATGTCAGATTCACAGGTCGGTCACTGCTATAACACTCAGAGTGAGATGGAGTAGAGTGAGATGAATTAGTGCTTCAGTTTCATTCTTTTTTCCTGTAAAATGTAAGGTTTTAATTTCATCCCATTTCATTTGAATTTGTGAAAACCTCAATGGGACATCCTTCATAGCAGTGCTGCCCTCTTCTAAGTTGCAACAGAGAGAAGAAGGCAAAACTGTTTAGGAGAAAAAGTCATTCCACTTCTTTTTTTCTCCCTACTTCCTTAAACCACTCTCTGAAATATGTTTTAACTCAGTCATGTCTTTCTTTTCCTAAGGCATCAGTGTTCATTGCTCAAAAGGCGTTCTCATATGTGCATATTAATCCTAGCTGTTACTATATTTTAAATACTATAACAATTTTATTCTCATTTTACATATACTTATTTATAACATGTACCATGTGTATAATTTACTAACTTAATTTCAAATTGCAAAGGGAAAGCCCACTTTAGAACACTAGTTCCTTGAGCTATTTTTCCAAGATAGGAAGGATTGAGATAATTGGGAATTATGCTTTGCCTCAGGGTCTCATCCCAAAATTTAAACCCTCTCATATTCTTAGGGGCTAGAAGTGTTGCTGACAGCTGTTAAGAAAAATCACACACACTTTTTTCTTTCTCTCCTCATACTAAAGATTTACAGCATACCAAGAAATGTGGCAATGTGACTCCTAAAAGATTAAGTGCAGCTCAAAAATCAAAATCTAAGAAGCTAAAAAGTTTCTAGATGTGTATGCTCCATGTTTTTTAATTTTAATTTTTCAATTCAGAGTCAAATTTTTAGTGCCCCTAAAATTAGGTTCACTTTGGCTTAAATAGCTACATGAAAAATAAATTTCAGGATTTTTTTTTGTTTAGTCATCCTTCCTTAAAATTCCTTAGTGGTTTCAAATGTTCTTCAGATGAGATGACAATGAACCATACAAAGAAGTCAGAAAGATAGAATGGTATTGGGAAAGGTATATGGAGCTGGGAATCAGATGACCCAAATTCTAGTTGAGTTTCAACAATGAATTAGCAACAAAGCCTTGGGGAATTTGAGTTCCACAAACAATTATTGGATACCTACTATGTTCAAGGCGTTATAGTAAGTGCTGTAGGAGATACAAAGATAAATAAGGTGTGGATCCTCAAGGAACTTATCACTTAGTAAGGAAAAAACATATTCACAAAACTATGGTATAATATGGTACAGAATGTTTGAGTAATGGAGTAGAACTTATGGGAGCACAAAAGGAAATAAACATAATTCCAGCCAGAGAGATTGGGGATGACTTCGTGAAGAAAGTGATGTTTGGGGTGATCCAGGAAGTATGGGTAGGATTTCCGGGTGGGGCTAGAAGAGAAGAGTGTTTTAAACAGAAGGTTCAGGGAAGGGGAGACAATGTAAGCAAAAGTGTACAGTAAGAAAGTGCAGAGCTGGTTCAGGAAACTTGTTAGACAGGAAGGCACAGTTAATTCTGAATAATAATGGGAGATAAATTTTGGCTCCTAGATTAGAATCAGATTGTGGTAGAGCTTGAATTTCATTCTAAAGAATTTTGACCTTATTGTTGGGATGGGGGCAGCAAAGATAAAGAACAGACCCATAAATAATCAACTTTGCTCAGATGATTGCTGACAGCAGTGAGTGGTATGAGTAGTGAGCAGAAAGATAGAAGGCTGAGAGATCATTTAGAAAATTGTTATGGTAAAGTTTGGGCAATGGGAATGGATAGAGAAGGCAGACACAAGAGACATTTTGGAGGGAGAATTGACAGGGCTTGGTGACAATTAGTTCTGGGATACAAAAGATGACTGAGGTTTTGAGCACTGATGAGTCAGAGCATGGAGATGCTGAGAATGTAGGAGGTCTGCCGGGAAAGATACTGAGTTCGGTTTTGAGCATATTTAGTCTTCTCTGAACACATCAGCTAATCATATGAAACACAGTCAATTCCTGACTCCTCTCTTTCCAAAACTCTTTAATGCCTTCCTATCCTACTCAAAATAAAAGTAAAATCCTTACAATGGCCAATAAAGCCTTACATGTCCTGGCTGCCCACTTTCCCTTTGATCTTATCTCCTTCTGTGCCCCCATTTTCCCAATGGACAGGAGCCACCCTGGCCTTCTCGCTGTTCCTCAAAGACTGCCCAGCTTGAATCTGCCTCAGGGCCATTCTTGGTGTTTTCTCTGCCTGAAACCCTCTTTCCGCAGATGATTCTCATACCTTACTCCCTCACTTCCTTCAACTCTTACTGAAATGCCACGTATTTAGAAGGGCCTTTCCTGATCATCCTACATAAAACAGCAACCACCAAACCCCTTTGCCACTTTCCCCTCTCCTCACTTTGCTGTCCACCATTGTGAACATCTTATCATCATCTGACATACTATGTATTTACTTGTTTATTATCACGACCTGGAAACTGAAGTCGTAAAAAAAAAAAATTAATAATGTAATAATCCAATGTTTTCAAGGCTGCAGTGAGGTTTGTTACTCTCACACACCATTCTTGGGACTGTACATTGATACAATCCCTTTGAACAGCAATTTGGCAGTAAACATGAAGAGTCATAAAATGTTGATGAACTGGAACATTTTATGTTTTGAAAATTCTGAAAATCAAATCTAAGAGGATAATCTAAAATATGAAGGAAAAGATATATTGATGTGATATTTATAATATCAAAAAATTGGAAAGATTCTAAACATCTAATGATATAAGGAGATAGTTAAATTAAGTAAATTACTGTTCATTAACTTAATGATATACTGTTCACTTGTTAAAAGGATAGTGATGAAAAGCTGGTTAGCAACAAGGAAAATGCTTTTGAGACAATGTTATATTTAAAAGCACAGGATCCACAATTGTATACAGTATGATTTCAGTTATCTTTAAATATGCATACGAGAAAAGACTAGGAGGAAATTAACCCAACTGCTGATATTAAATGCATTAGGCTAATGGGATTATAGGTGGCTTATTTTTTCTAAATCCTTCAAATGTTCTGTATTTAGGTTATCTGCTTTCTGTAGTGTGGTTATTTTATGTTTAAAATAATAATTTTTTTTAATAATCAAAAGAAACTGCTGCTACAACTCAACTCACCCTCTAGACTGCATTGTCAGGTACCAAAGGGGAGTGTGAGTATCCAGGCCAATGGAACCTGCCTTTATGACTGAGAGCCACTGACACCAATGGCGGGTCCTACAGCTTTAGTCGCCCAAGTCTCAGCTCCCCCACCTCCTCCTTTCTGACTTCTTCTTCTTCTCCACTTGCCTGCATAAATTTAGGCTGCATCCTCCTGGTTATGATGGTCACAATCATAAAACGATGAAGGCTGACAGAGCACAACTTGCCCCATGTGTCTTAACATATTTATGTGCATGGACTGAGGCTAAACTGCCTTATCCATGTCTCCCTCTGTTTTTTCATTTTCTCTTATTTTAGCTACCCCTCCTCCACTGGTAGACATTTAGGGTTCCTACTTTGCTCTTCTCCGCTGTGCTCATCACCTTCTGATATATTATGTATTTACTTGTTTATCATCGTGGCTTAGAAACTGAAGTGGTTAAAAAAAGAAAAAAGAAATAATCCAGTCCACCTACTAAGTGTCAATTAAGCGTTTTATCCCTACAAGCCAGCAAAATAGGTGTTACTCACATTTTAGGGATGAGGAAAGTGAGGCTTAGAGAGGTTAAACAATTTGCCCAAGTTCACTTACCTAGGAGGTTACCAAGTTGGAATTTAAACCCTTATCCTTCTGACCTCAAATCCTATGCCCTGAGCCTGTACATTGACGAACACACATTAATTATTAAGATAGCCCAAGTTGATTTATTATATAATAGTCTCCCAGGTGAAGTAAACAATTGAATAACTTAATAATTCAACCTGAAATTCTCAATCAATTGATGCCAAATGTCTTTGCATCAGAATTAACTAGCTCATTGCTTTGGACTTGTTCTGTGTATGTCCAGAGTGTTTCAATACCTATTTGAGACCCTAAAATTAGCAGTTTGAAGTATTTTAACTATTTTGATTATCTGCAGTATTCTAAGTATTTAGTTATTAACTAAGATGATTTTATCTGTTTTGATTAACGGCCTCAGTTGAAGCATTTAAAAGCTCTCCTTTAAGTCCAATAGCAACTTTTTTGATAAAACAAAATCCTTACTTATTAAATATTAAGTTAGGTCCTTCCCATTGATTATTTGGACTTAAGAATTGAGACTATTAATAGAAGACACATAAGATGTCAAAAGGAATATAAAATCCAGTTATGATTAATACTAATTCAGAGGAAATTTCTAACAAAAAGAGATTTTTCCATTTAATAGCCCATTTATTTCATGCAACAGTTTAATAAAGATTCTAAGCAAATTCGTTGTAATGAGACTGAAGGACTGGACTAGAATTTTCCAAGAAATATTGCTCATACTGTTCACCATTATAACAGCTCGACAGTGTTGTGTCTTGTCTGCCTTCTTTGGCTGAAGTCCCTTGTAGAAAACCCTTTCAGCTCCTGACGCAGGCATGAGAAGCCATAACACGATCATCCTCATCATAGCGAACATTTTTGAGAACTTACTGTGAGTCAGACTTTGCTACATACTGCACTTGATTATCTCATTTTAATGCTCAGAATCCAATAAAATAGGCACTACTGTTGTATCCATTTTATAGCTAGATAAAGAAACTGAGGAATAGAAGTTCTAAGTAAATTATTCAAGAGCATTTAAAATAACACAAGATATTGGTTGTTTCCCCTTCTCTGTGATCTGAGAAAATAACTTTTTTAAAAGGAATGTCAAGTTCGACTTTATAGCTTTTATGTTAAAAGGAAAAGTGAAAGGTTTTTGGAATTGCTGTGCCTGTTATGCCGGTGATTAATTCCGTTGGAGAAGTCGTTCAGTGAGAGTTGAAATTTTAGATCTAAAAAGTCTGACAGAGTATGTTGTTCTTGGATAGTGTGTGCTTCCCTCATAACCCTTTTTCCCATCAGCCTGCGCTGTAAACTTCCCTTCACTGTAGGAATGTTTTCATCTCTGAGAGTTTTTAACTGGTGGAGCTGTCCTTGGTCTCGGAGGTCAGAGAACAGTTTTGCCTAGGGTCTCTAACTTCTCACAAAGTTGCTGCACTTCTCAGTTGATTTGTAGAAATCTGCCAACCCATCATGTAGAAGAGATTGGGAGAATGCTTAGGAGAGGCTATGAAAACTCTAAATACTTCATTATAGTACATTTTTATTTTTCTCTCCATTTAAGCAGAGCTTTCCCACTTTGGATCAGGAAATAGGAAACCTGAAGTTCACTTACACAATAAAATAGTTTTGAATATCTACTTTGTGCATAATACAGTTCTAAACACCACACAAAGGTAAAGATAAGCTCCTGCCCTCAAAGACTTTACATTCCAGTAATAAGACACTCACATATAAAAAGTTCAACAACCCAGCATCATAAAGAGATGGATCAGAAGCCAATAGAGTGCCATAGACACCAAGACTTAGAAGTTCAAGACAGGGTAATGGGCGAGGGGAAGATGCTAAAGCAGTGAGGGGGGTAGTTTCAGGGGAGAAAGGAAATTTCATATAGGCCTTGAAGAGGAGGAAGCTAGCCACGGAACAGAGTGTCCAGTTTAACCTTACTTACCTAAAAACGAAATAAACAAAAACTGTATATGTATATTAAATGCAGAGAGAAAGAGCTGAAAGGATACCTAGCAAATTGCGAGGAGGGGAGTGCAGTCAGCAGGTGGTGGGGGAGAGGAAGGAAGGGCTAGAATTCATAGGGACTTTCAGTTTTTACTGTATATACTTCTATATTGTTTGAATATTTTTACAAAGAGAATGTAGTCATGCATTATGTTGTCTAATAAAAAATACAAAATTTACTAAAAGGACCAGTAGGCTTGGGTTTGTAGAGCAAAAAGAAGATATTCTAGGTGAGAAGAACAGCTTGAGGCAATGCCTGAAGGCAGAAAGGTACAGGGTGTATTTGGGGAACGGTGAGTAGATGAGTGGGACCAGCATTGAAAGGATGTGGTAGGAGTGTAGATTGGGGTCAGTGGAGAAAGGCTGTGAATGCAAGACCTAGGCGTGTGAGCCTTCCTCCTTTGACTAGAAGCAATGAAGAGCCTTTGAAGAGTTTGGTTTGGGGGTTGGTTAATCTAGCTGCTCAAGGATTAATTTATTAGTGAGCATACTTGAAGCCCCAGCAAAGTTAGACGATATGAATTCAAATTGACCTATCTTGCACACCACGAAAGCCCATAGAAATGTCTCCTGTGGTAACTGCAGCAAGAAAGGCTCTGACTTATGCAAACCTGTTGTTAGACTTTTCAGGAACCACTGTAAGATGGAAATGCTGTCAAATGCAATTGGGGGGCAGCCACGTGTACCTGATCCACAGTATTACTTTCACCATAAATCTTTGTGTAATTTTTGACATCTATGATGAATAATTCAAATGTATGAGGGAGAATTCAATCCCTAGCATACGAGATATGACTGAGTCAAATTTGTAAAATTTGAGTAAAAATTACTTGATTTTAAAAGTGAAAATCAGATATATTCTGTAATATGGTATTTGTTTTGCTTAATTTGTCATTTCCTTGGGTGAATTGGAAAAATCAATATTTTCCTTAGACTTGTGTTTATAATTATAGCATTACTCAAACACTGTATGTGTACACATCATATTTTATTCATACACACACACACATTGATACAACAGAAACAGTGTAACAAAAATCTTTAGCTACCTGGGAGTGGGGAAGTAACACTCCTACAAGCCAGTCTTGAAGGAAACATTAAATCTAATACGAGGAAGAATACTGTAGCTAGTTAAATCTTGAGTCATGCATTGTGACTCATTTTAAATGATTGGATTCTGGGCAAGATGAATTTCTTTATTGACCAAAAAGTGGAAGAGGGACATATCAGAGTCCCAGAATGGTGATGTGAGTTAGGTTTTGAAAAACATGGTTTTCATCTACTGCAAATTATCTTGTAACCAGAAGTGATGCTTGAGGAAGAAACTGACAATGGAATTTAGTTTTCACTTTTCACTTTCCTCCTTCTTCGAACTTTGGAGACTTTTAATCCCCATCTTTCCCCTCACCGCTCCCACCACACTCTCTCTGTCCTTTTTCAGAGAGGCAGATGGAATTCTTAGTAGGCAAAACTGAGTTTCCCTGCCTGGTGAAGGGAAAACAAATAGCAGGAGACAAGAAAGATTCAAAAAAGAGTTACAAATTCCATGGAAAGAAAGATTCCTGATTTCATATGTAGCATTTTCCTCAGAACCCCTTCTCTGTTCTTAATCCTTCTTTATTCTTTAAAATTACTTTGTGGCTTCTCTTCCCATCACAAGGATGAGGGCAGCATGAGACATGTGACCTCCGTGTGTTGGGAGAAAGCAAGAATGCAAGATGATCTTGTGCCTTACATGATTAGATAGACTCAAACAAGTTTTAGGAAGACAGTTTTGGGAATAAACAAAAAAAAATGAACCTTTAAAGAAAATCTTCTACATCAGAAAAAAATCTTCTAATCAGTTTAATGTAGTTCTTAACACTGATTTTATCAACTCAATCTGGTAAATAAGTACTACTATCTGCCAAGTTAAATTTTAAAAAATTCACATAGTCCTAGCAGCGTTGATAATCAACAGAGTTTACAAAAGAAGTACAGAATCTCAGCTTCTAGCACAATTCAGACAGGGAAAGTCTGTCCTCTGCCTCTCTCTTCTCTGTTTCAGTCTCTGTCTCTCCTCCCCAGTCTGCCTTCCTCCCTGATAAATGGGTACCCTACATGTATCTTCATTTGGGAAACAATACGTTGTTTGAATTTCATCTGAGTAAGTCTGAAACCTCATAGTTGGAAAACACTTCTTGCTGAGCTTGATGTTCTACACATAGAACGAAGACAGAGCTTCTATGAATGACAACAGCTTAAGCAAAGGCTGAGAAAAGATACTTATGAGTGCGGAAGAGAGTGAGAAGGTCATTCTAAGCAGAAAGATGGGAGCTGATTTTGCAATGACACAAAACTTTTTGAAGAGAGGAAGGAGTAGAGATTGGCAAAGACTTGATACACTAAGATAATTTTGAGAGAAATTAGGAATAGCTAGAGAGGAAATATTTTGGAACACAAAAATAGTAATAATGATCACCCTCAGTTTGTCTATTTGTACATCAATGTGTTTGAGAAGAAACTTACAAAAATATGCAAAAACATAAATATCACTCTGCTGATGCTGTTACAGATTCCCAAAAGCAAAGGAACAAATACCCCATTCATTCCCAGTTGACATCAGTTTATCTATGGTTTGTAACCTAAAATGAGTTGGAGAACTTACTACTTTAGTTTATTTCTGCTTTCCTTCCAAGTTCAGGGATAGACATATAAGTTTTTATATATTTAATATTTTTATTAAATTTACTTTTATAAAAATATATAAACAGTGAATACTCATATCCTATATATTTATAATTTACTTATATGAAACAATTATTAAAATATACAATTAATAGTATTCTTAAATAGTCATATATTTCCATTTATTAAAGTACTTGCCCATGAAAATACTATCTTTTCATTAACTGTTTAAAAATATTTAAAATACTTCAATATTTTGCTTTTGTGTTATTAAAAATGTTTTAAGAATTTTTTTAAAAAAGACTTACATAAGTGTTTTTTCTTTTTCTAACCAACAACTAAATTTAGAGGTTTTGTCTTATGTCACAAACAATCCTTGTTGGTACAAAAAGTTTACGTTTTGGGGGGCTGTAGAGACTTCTTGTCCTTTAAGCCTTATTTACAAAGTTTTTTCAATTGTTTCCTAATGTCCCTCATATTAGCTTGCCAGCAATAAGCAAAAATAAAGCTGGAACTGTGTCAAAAAAATCCACTGGTCCACATTCATCCTTCTTCAGCAGAGTTTACTCAATAGTGTTCCCCATTCACTGTGCCAACCAACAGAAACAGCTAGTTGTCTGAAATGAAGAATAATTGGAAACATGGTGCCGGTTTCTTTTTCTGCAAGTAACAATTCATCCATTTAACATTCTTTTGGTGCTCTTGAATTCTGTGCTAGACGGAGTTGTGTTCACTGTTCAGCGGAGGCCAATCAGAGAAATGTTAACCTTCTATCCTGTCCTGACCCTCCCAGTGTGAAACAGTAACGGCCATCCGAGGGCTTGGCACCTCTACCTAAAGTTAGTTTCATGTGGCGCTCGAAGCTTTGTGTAGGTAAATGGACATCAAGCTGGAAAACACTAGGCTGGGAGGGATAATAATTATTATAAAAGATAAAATTTCTACTGTTATGATCCCTACTTTATAGATAAACAAAGCCCAGGAAGGTTAGGTAACTTGCCCAAGGTCACTCTGCCAGCAAGCTGTAGAACAGGCTGCCTGGTTCCAGCACCTTTCTTTATATCCTACGCTACAATATGCTTTCATCTTTTATGGCCAAATACATGATTGATTCTGTAAATGTTCCCTACACATATAAAAAGCGTGCATATTCTTTTTTTGTAAGGTATAAGTTTATGGTTTTTATACTACATACTAATCACACATGTATACTCATATATGCATGCATGTATAATAAGCTTATGGATATCATTATAGTCTTCTATATTCTTGCTTGTTTTTAATTTCATATTTCATCAAATTCTGAAAGAGGTATATTAAAATCTACTACTGTGGGGCCGGCCCCGTGGCTTAGTGGTTGGGTGCGCGCGCTCCGCTGCTGGCGGCCCGGGTTCGGATCCCGGGCGCACACCGACGCACCGCTTCTCCGGCCATGCTGAGGCCGCATCCCACATACAGCAACTAGAAGGATGTGCAGCTATGACATACAACTATCTACTGGGGCTTTGGGGATAAAAATATAAATAAATAAAATTATAAAAAATAAATAAATAAAATAAAATAAAATCTACTACTGTGGTTGTCATTTCATCAAGTTCTGCTTGTCTTTCTAGTGGTTTTGATTTTTAAAAATTTTGTGCTATGTTTTTTAGTGCATACTAGCTGACAACTATTATATTTTTTTCACGTTTATATCTGTACCACAGGAAATTGAGCTGCCTGCATATAAAATGATACCCAAATAATAGTGGCTTAAATAGAAATGTATTTTTCTCGAACATAAAAGATAACTGATGGACAGAAGTTCAGGGCTGATATAGTGGCTCCATGTTCACCTGGAATGCAAGGTCCATTTGTCTTTCTGCTTTGCCAACTTTAGTATGTGGTGTCCATTCTATAAGTCATAGTTGCAAGATGGCTCCTGCAGCTCCAGCCATCACATACATATTCCAGTCAGGAAGGAGGAAAAAGAAGTTCAGAAAGGAGTAGCTTCCAGATGAATTTGACTTCAGCAAGCCCCATCCACTAATCTCGGCTTACAACTTATTGTCCACCCCTAATTGTAAAAGAGGAAGGGAAATTAATTTGTGTTTAGCTGGACACATTGCTGTGCCAAATTAAATTGAAGTTTTGTAGGCAAGGGTGAAGAGGAATAGGCATTGCATAGGCATCAGCAATCTCTGCCACAGTGCCTTTAATCATTGCATCCTATCGTTCCTATTTTATGCTTTTGGCCTTGAATTTGATATTAGTATTGCCATTCCTGCTTTTGGATTTGCTTGACATATATCTGCCCAATCATTTATTTTCAAACTTTCTCTGTCACTTTATTTGAAGTGAGTTTCTCATACATAGTTTAATTTTGTCTTTATAGCTCAATCTGAAAGTTTGTCTTTTGAAAGGGAAATTCGACTCAATCAAATTTTTAGAGGTAACTGATATATTTATTTTTATTCTTTCCTTTTTATTTTTAATACTTATTATATTTCATTGTTGTTTCCTTTTTCTCCCTTTTCCTTAGGTTTACTGGCTTGATTCTTTTTAAAAGTTATTTCCCACCTCTGTGAAGTTGAAAGTTTTCCTATGAAGTGCTTACTTCTCTTAAATAAGCAAATGCTTTTTTCTGACTTAACTGTATCCCTGTATCTCAGAGATTCGTTGTGACTATGCTGAGGAAGAAATGCAGTTTATTTCTTCAACAGTAAAGTAGGTAATTGGCACTGTGTAATAATTGAGGAGCTTTATTTTTCTCACTCCCTTCGACGTCACATGTAGACATGTTTAAGCAGAGCTGGAAAGGAGCCCTGTTTTGAGTGAGCACCACCCCTGTGCGTAGCACTCCCAGATTCCTTTCAGAGTCTGACTGTTGAAGGAAAAAGGAAAGCTATCATCCCAGATGCTAAAAGTCCACATAGGAATGAATTATGATACGTATTCATCCTTACATTTCCCTTAAGTTTTTACTGAAGGCAAAACAAGTTATCATGGGTGATAAAGCAAATACAACAATGAGTAACACTGCACTACATTTTGAGGCTTACGATCCCTAATGCATTTGCTTTAAAAGTTTTAAAATCTCTTTCCATGGAAGGCTTGAGTTCCATCAAGTTTGTTCTAGTTCTGTGAGGAACTTGCGTATGAAATTTAGCTTTAGATTACTTGGTGAAATTATTAAGCCTTTTTTGATACCTTTACGTTTACATGAATATATTACTTCTGAAAAGAGCCTTTTTTCTCTCATCTGGCTCCAAATTATACCTTCCACGTCATGCCACAGCAGTATACTTTTTCCCAAGAGCAATCAAAGATCTTAAAATTAAGCAAATGGTACAAGTGTTACCATCTAGGTAGGAATTGTGCTGTTTTTACCATGGAGAACAGTATGAAAGAAGAAACCAAAGTTTTGCTCAAGACATATAACTTCTACCCAACCACATCATTCTAATTTACTTCTTTTTAAAAATTATTATTATTTTAGATTCCCTCCGGGTATGATTTGGCTACAAATGGGTATACATTTTGATAAATCTTAAAATAATAATTCTATACAGCAACTCTTTTGTTTTTTTTTAAAGATTTATTTATTTATTTTCCCCCCAAAACCCCAGTAGATAGTTGTATGTCATAGCTGCACATCCTTCTAGTTGCTGTATGTGGGACGCGGCCTCAGCATGGCCGGAGAAGCAGTGTGTCCGTGCGCGCCGGGGATCCGAACCCGGGTGGCCAGCAGCGGAGTGCGCGCACTTAACCGCTAAGCCACGGGGCCGGCCCAACAGCAACCCTTTTGTACTCTGCAAAAATTTTTATTAATTTATATATATAGAAAATAAATTGAATAAATAAGCTATTACATACAAGAAACTCTCCACCTTGAGACGTTTGGGTTGTACTGTTTGTGGCTGGGTCTCTCTCTCCCTTTCGTATTGACAATGGAGTGCACCTCTCATTCTGCCACTCGCTATGTTGCTGGGGCAAAGGGACAAAGAATCAGTTCTGTTGTTGGAAGTGCCTCCCTTCTCATTACCTCTAATTTCCTGCAACATTTCAGGCAAAGGGAGCAAGGCATGGTGTCATAGGAAGAGAATAATTAATAAATTAATAAATTGAAAATCTACCACTTCTTCCTCTGCTTAAGTATTTTTCCTCTAGTATTGATGGTGAAAGGGACTGGCCTCACTTCGGCCAGAGGAGAAGTGAGAGAGATTTAAGAGTGAGAAAGAAGTGTGTCTGATGAAAATAAAATTATTTTAGGAAAATATGTATAAACAAACATGTTATCAGATTTGAACATTAAAATTTATTGGCATATAATGTGAGTTTAATTTTACTGGCTACTGATATCAATTAAAAATGAGGCTTTGGGGCCAGCCCCATGACCTAGTGGTTAAGCTCAGCGTGCTCTGCTTCTGGCACGGACCTACACCGCTCATCAGCCATGCTGTGGCAGTGACCCACATACAGAATAGAGGAGGATGGGCACAGATGTGAGCTCAGGGCGAATCGTCCTCAAGCAAAAAGAGGAAGATTGGCAACAGATGTTAGCTCAGGGTGAATCTTCCTCAGGAAAAAAAAGTGAGGCTTCACAAGGTTGGCCATATGTTGAAGCTGGGTGACTGTTCATAAGGATGGAAGTTCATTTTTACTCTTCTTTCTACCTTTGGGTATGTGTGAAACTTTCCATAATAAAAAGTGTTAAAAAGAAAATAAATGAGATTTCAGAAAACTGTTCTGGATTGGTTAATTCTGAAAAAGAGATTCCTCTTTTTATGCCCCTTAAAAAGAGCATCATAAATGTGTTCATCGATGGAGTTCAAAACTGGTCTAGATTCAATCTGTCAAAAAAATGCTTCAATATATACCCTGTATATAAGTCCTGCAGTTGACATTCTCTGATTGAACTTGGAAAAAAAAATAGGCTTACATAGCTTTCATGAATTAATTGAAAATACTGAAATTAAAAATTTTCAGTGAGTTATGACAATACTTAGCAGAAACAAGTCATCAGTTCTCTAGTTATTTTTACTTTCATGTTATTCCCCAGAGTATTAGATGGGGAATCAGAAATCTCTATAAGCTAATTCCTAGAATATACAGCTTACTTTATGTCTTAGTGTCTCCATTTTTTTCTCCAGTTAAGTGAGAAAAAACCCTGTGACTAAACTTTATATCTTCCAGAAGAATTTGGGGAATAACCATGTTTGAAAGAAGATTTTTCTAACGTATCATATAGAATTTTGTTACTACAGAGAGATTGTCTTCTTTGCTAAGAGCAAATAGAAAATAAAGATGATGAATAAATGAATCATTCTAAAAGTCTGTTTCATAGTGTCATCTCTTTGTAAAATTTCTCATGTAAGTTGCCACGTTTTTCATTTTCTTCTCAGCTGGCCTGGGCTTAGAGCAATGACCTGCCACTCTCATGTATCAAGTATGCACCAGAATATAGAAAAATACATAATCCTTGTCCAGGGTACAATTCGAGTGGGCTGATATAGCACAAGAAAGGTTCTGAAACTCTGTGGGTTACAAAGGCATTGGTCTCTGGGAGCCCTGAGTGATAGATGTAACCATGGTATGCCTTGTGACTTTGTTGGCTGGTTTGCTTAGATTTCAATCAAATTTTAAGGTAGCTATGGGGCGAAATGCACTAGGGGACAATTTACACAGTATCAGGAAGTTGTGGAGTGGTTTGCCACTCAGATAAAATTAAATCCTGAGAAATAAAACTCCTAAAGGAATTGAATATAGGAGAGAAGGGAAGACAATACCTTATCATTAAAAATCAATCACATATTTACTAAATGCCCTTCTGATGATTTTTTACATTTCAGTAGCTAAGAAATCTTGGTTTACAAAATACTCTCACATATGTTATCTTATTTGATCCTCCCAACAAACCGGTGAGGTAAGTGGGCAATTTTAAGATGAGGAAATTGCATGTCAGAGACTTAAACGCTTCCTGAAGGTCTAACACCCAGCTGAATGGGGCAGGGGGCACGGAAACTACCCCGGCCTCCAGACACTGTCCTGTGGTCTTTCCTGTTGACCACCCAGTACTGCGCTCCTCCATTCTGTGCTTGGTGCTGTGGAAGATTCAAAAGAAGTAAAGACATGATCCCTGCTCCCAATGAGTTTATGATCTAGACGGGAAAATGCAAGTTTTACATAATGAAACAAGCAGAGAATTATTAAGCGTTAAACTGTATGCAAGGGGCTATAAATACAATAACATTTGGATTATTTTAATTGGAAAATCGGGTGCTATAAATTCTACCCAAGCCCTGAAAAATGTGTTTGTAGGTGCACAAGAATACTGGGCAACTGAATATTTCTCAAGTCTTCCGGCCAGCCAATCAATGTTTTCTTGGAGAAGTCCCATGATTAATTATTGATGGAGGTAAGCCTGTCGGGGAGAAAGGGAAAGACAGGATCTTCTTATTCCTTATCATGTACTTGCAGGTACAGTCTTGCACAGCTCTGCAGTGACACATGGTTGCTTGCAAGAGCCAGTTCTTGAATTGTCGAATTCTTATTGGTCTCTGTTGTGCCTCAGACTGAGAAGTGGAAGCTTGTGGGAGCTAGTCCCGGCCCTGGCACATCTTTGTTAGGTGCTTCAGGCCATCGATGGAGGCCACCAAGCAAATTGCCTCTTTGCCTCCTCCTATGTACCTAACTGCAAAGGAAGAAAAGAGGAAGAGTCCAGTTTTTTGAAGAAAACTGCCTGGAGGCAGGAGAATGGGCCCATTTGTTCTACCCTCAGAAGGACTATGGACTTAAAGGGTCTGCAGGGACTCTGTGATCACTTTTATTTTCTGATGTCCTAATGCTCAAACCTAAAACTTTCCAAACCCATGTTTGTTTCATAAGCAAAATTCTATTGAAAATATCTGTTCTTTCTTTTTCAGCCGAGCAAGCCTGTCCTCAGAGACAGCTGCAGGCTAGTCACTATCTCTTCCTGTCTCTGTCTTCCCCACTGAGTGGCATATTGCCTGGGAGGCCCCATGGGGACTTACAAAGCCATCAGTGAGTGACTGGCAGCAATCTTTTAAAAAAAAATGCACATGGCTGGCCAGGTTCACCAACATTATGGATATTCCTGTGTAGTTTTCTTCAAAATGCTTATTTGCTCAAGTGTCCATTGGAATAGGCCAGCCTGGGTGGATCTACTGTATAATCCTGCTTACCACCAGGGAAGAGTCAAAACAGCAGTCACATGCTGGCAGGTAGCTGGAGTCGCTCCTCAAGTGTCAATGCATGCCTACTCGAGAAGAGGAGAGGGCCGTGGGAGAAATCAGCTTGGAGTACAGAATGCAACTGTAATGGTCTGTGAATAAATGTGAGGGTGCACTTTGGAGGCACTGTCAGCAGCACCAACAACACTGCTCACTTACCCTGTCACTTACCCTGAGCACTTGAGTGCAAATGTGAATACAATTCTAACTCCTAAACCCAAGCACATAACCACTGCCACTGGATCACCCATGTCTTCAAGGATGCATCCTTTGAATTACTTTCCCAAGAGTGGCAATGGATTTATGCTGAGTCACTCAAGCTTTTATTTCATCCAGTGGTTATGAACATGGACTCTGGGATCAGCTCTGTCACGTACTATCTATGTGACCTTAGGAAGGTTACTTAAAAATTCTCCTTGCCTTCTATTACCCATATGTGAAATGGTGATAATTATACCAGCTACCCCATAAAGTCGTTATGAGGATTAAATGAGTTTAGACATGTAAAGAGCTTAGGACATTGCCTGGTACATATTCTGTACTGTATAAGTGTTAGCTATTTTCATTCATTCATTCATCTAATATTAATTTAAAATCTCTGCTCTGGACACTGCTAGGTGTTGAAAAGTAAAGACAAATAAGACACAGTACGTGTCCTCAGTGGGCTTACACTGTATATTACAGGCTTGTGTTTTATTTATCTTTATCTAGCCCAACAGTTGGGAGGTAATAAATGTTTTTGAATGTGTGCTTGGACTAGAGAAACAGGAAAGTATACTGATAATTTCAGTTAAATGACTGTATTTAACAGTGCCTGGCACATAGTAAGTGCCTGGCACCGTATAAATATGATTAGCTGTTTTAATTATTAACTTAGTAGAATAAATGCTGAGACTGAGTGTGCGGACTGGAGGTTGAGGGTGAGGAGGTGGAGGTGCACTCAGGGAAGTCTTCCAAGAGGCAGTATCATTGAGCTTAGTTTTGATCAGCGAGTGGGTGTTAGCCAGTAAGAGAAGAGGGCTAAGTGTGTTCCAGGCAGAAGGAACATTGTGTGCAGAGCTAGAGAGGCGTGAAATAGCACAATACATTCAGGGAGCTCCGAGTAGGCAAGTACGACCAGAGCCCCATCCTCATTGTGACATACAGCGTGCGTTTGTTAAATGAGTATTTGAGATTAGAGGCTGAGAAATGAAACAAAACAAATGAGACATCGCTTGTGTTACCCTGGCCTTTAACATTAACTAAATAACCAGTCAGGGACAAAGTGGCTAGGGAATTTTAAGTTGTTCAGTATAATTGCTTGCCCTGGTACAAATGCTGTTAGTCTCTATACAGCATTGCTCTATAATCAGCCCCTTTTTGTCTTTTGATAGAGGAAGTAAATTCACCTGCTTTACCTGTTTTTTCAAAGTAATTGAGATGAATTACAATAAAGGTGATGGGATTATAGTATGGATGCAGGTGTTTTTGCATAGTAATGTAGATTTCTCTAGATCAGAGGTTAGCAAACTATGGCCTGAGGGCCAAATCCTACCCACTGCCTGTTTTTGTAATTAAGTTTTTTTGGAACACAGCCATGCTCATTTGTTTACATGTAGTCTAGGGCTGCTTTTGCACTAGAACAGCAGAGTTGAGTAGTTGTGACAGAGACTGTATGGCCTGCAAAGCCTAAAATATTTACTAGCTGGCTTTTTCCAGAAAATGTTTGCCAATCCTGCTCTAAAGTCATCTCTTCTAATCTGATGATAAGTAAAAACCACCTAAATATTTAAAACAGGGGATTGAGTTGGTTTAGAACCAACATGCCAACAATAGATTATTAAAATTTTTAAGTTCACTACCAAGGAGAGAAGAATGCAAATATGTTAGCCATGAAGGGTGCAATAAACATGAATAAATGAATGAACATAGATTCTGTGATTGGCCTTCAAATTTGACTCTGAGCTTCCTGGCAGTCAGAAAAAAAAAGAAGGGAATCTGTCATTGTATTAGTTACCTATTGCTTCATAACAAACGCCTTGAAACTTAGTGGCTTTACTACTTCTCATGAGACTGTGAGTTGGCTGAGTGGTTCTGCTGATCTGGCCTGGGCCCAGTTGATCCTGGTGGGCTTGCTCATGCATTTGTGGTCAGCTGGTATGTTAGCTGTGGGCTGGCTGGTCCGGGACGGCCTCAGCTAGGATGGCTCCTCTCTACTCCACACCATCTCTCATCCTCCAGCAGGCTTGCCTAGACTTGTTCACGTAGCAATGGCAAGTTCCAAGAAAGAAAGTGGAAGCACACACTTAGGCTTAGACATGGAACTGGCACACTGTTACTTCTGTTGCATTCTAGTGGCCAATGCAAGTCAAAAGGCCAGCCTAGATTCAGTGGCCTAAGTGGGGAAATAGAGTCTACCTCTTGATGGGAGGGATGCAAAGTCACATTGAAAGGGGCAAGGAAACAGGAGGGAGAAAATTGGGGCCGTGATTGAAATCAATCAATCAGCATCTAAATCAGCATGTATTCCAGCTATAAATTTTTTAAAAAATCACCTCTGCAGTCTAAAGTGGAACGGCATATTCATTATATATCAGCCTATTCAGCCCCACCCACAGAGATGAATCATCATTGTCTTCAACTAAGAGGACCAATATCCTCTAGCTAATGACAGATGCAGCGGAGGTGTAGAAAGAAGCCTGTCACAAGTTTGGTACATGTCATATGAGACCCAGACCCATATTAAAATGCCATCTTAATGAATTTCACCAGGAAATCAGACTCAGTTTTAATGGGTTAAGGAGATAAGGAAAATTGTTATCACAGAAGTAACCAATGACTAAACTGAACATCAGCCTTTGAGACTAAAGCCTAAATAGACCTAGATATTCTTGCTGACCATTCCCACTCCCCTCCACTTTGTTATCAGGTGGCATTAAAATTGGTCACTGTATTCAAAGACAACATTGCTATCTATGGATATAGAAGTGATTGAAAAGACAGATAGGGAATAAATATTCTGTTTAAAACTCACTAGCCATGTAATGATTTTTTTTTATTTATTGCCGGAATATCTTCATTATTACCAAACTTGCCTCAATAAATAATGTTAAGTATAAATAGGAGCAGTGATGTCAGAAATCCTCCTTAACTGTTCTTTTCCTGGAAACATGGCCTGTCAGTAAGAAGAGAGTAAACATAAGTAGCCCTTGCTCCTTAGAGTCATTCAGAATCCCCCAAAAA
Source organism: Ceratotherium simum simum (assembly GCF_057802395.1). Lineage (NCBI taxonomy): Eukaryota > Metazoa > Chordata > Mammalia > Perissodactyla > Rhinocerotidae > Ceratotherium > Ceratotherium simum. The sequence continues at coordinate 87,163,141 of NC_141900.1, forward strand.
TCTAAAAAAAAAAAAAGCAAAATACAAAAAAACCCCAAACTCTCAAACCACCCAGACAAGTCCCACAGCCTAGGTGTGAGAACATTCTCTCTGGCCCAGAGCCAGTCAGGACGTGTGGCCTTGTTTGCAAGAAGCTGACATCTTTACACTTGGCTTTCCATGGAGCTGCCACCATCAGCCTTCTGTAGTATCAGCAGTAGTGCATAGGGAGGAACATGACAGGATTCAGGGAACTATTAGATGCCTGTTGACTCAGACATCAGCACCAGCTGTGAAGGGAAATATATTTCAACTTAGATACAGTGAAAAGGAACGGAGCTGTTGACATTGAAGAGGTGGGGACAAAACTTGCGGGATACTTGAAGATGACCAGTTTCTGGGAGGGTTGTGGGGAGGTAGGGCTATCTCAGGAAGGAAAAATGAAGCTTCCAAATGAAGCTTGGGTGCAGAAAATCAGAAGTTAACCTTTGGTGGGTCACGTAAAGGTTAAATGATATAACATGTCATTTAACTGCTGGAGTACCTAGAAGAGTAGACCTCAACAACTGTTGGTTCCTTTCCTCTCTCTGCATCTCCCACTCACCTTAGGGATTTCTTAAAAACGAAAGACCTGCCAGCCAGCTGACATGGGAAAGATACCAAATAGGATAAGCTGCTGATAGGTGGTAACAATAACAAAATTCACACTTCAGGTGGATGGAGTAGGGCATGTCACTTCTCCTGCCCCTCTCCTCATCACAGCTTGGAGGCAGCACAAAGACATTCCTTCCTTCCTGCAGAGGAAGTGTGTGTGTTCTCTCAGACCTACCTTGGCATTCCTTGATGTCTTAGAGAAGCAGATGACCCTGGCTGAGCAAGACAGTCAGCAGAAGAGCAGCCCTTGATGCTGCAATTGGAAATTTCCATTCTTTGCTTGCAGCTCTGAAAAAAAAAAAAAAAAACTAAAGAGCCCAGTAGCTGGGAAATTTCCACGATGGAAAATTTTAACATATTCTTTAGCTCTAAACTATGCAGGTTTATAGAGACTATTTTTTTTTCTTTTGGCAATTTCCTTCTTTAACAATAATTTATGAACATGGTAACACTACAGCTGTGGGAATCAGGAGGGCAAGATGACTTGGAGGGGATTGAGTACGGTTTGGCTAGTGGGAGGCTGTGCTATACACACATTTGACCACCTGAACCATAGAAATGCAAATCACTACAAGACCCACAGCTTGGGAACTCATCCAAAATAGAGATAGTTTGCCCTGCAGCACTGCAGAGAAATCTGTGTAGAGACTGGAAGTGGAAAGTGAATGGATACAACTTTGGAACAGGAGATGGTGAGTTCTGTTGCTGTAAAAAGCAATCTCAGGCAGATCCCTTAGACTACTGCTTCTTAAACCTAAATGTGCATATGGATCAACTGGGAAGCTTGTGAAGCTGTAAATTCCAATTCAGTAGGTCTTGGATGGGGCCTGAGACTCTGTGTTTCTAACTGGCTCCCAGGCAATGCTGATGCTGCCCTTCTGAGGACCACACTATAAGTAGCCAGGCCATAGACAACAGGTCCTCATCAGTATGAGGTCAGCTTGCCTTCAGTAGCAAAACACAGTCACAGGGCGACTGGAGGTGCGCTCCCTTGGAGATGTTTTCTCAAATTGCAAAGCTGAGGTCAAAGAGTAGAACTGAATGTCTTCTGGAAAGATGCTCCATGCGTGTCTGGATAAAGTGGATCTTTTGAAATGTGGGGATGCAAGCAGTTACCAGAAGCCTACCTACTCCAGCAGATTCAAGTTGGTGGTTTCTAGAATGCAATGCCTTTCCAGAGAAACCTCTGTAACAAGCTGGTGGAGATTCCTAAGCTGGTCCTGTCTCCTGAGTGATTCTCCAGCATTCCGGCATGTGGGGTGAAACACCAATGAACTAGCTCCAATTATTGAGGGAAGGCTGTTGGCCAGAATTGTGGAAAGGGGAAAAGGAATCTGGAAAATAAATTACTTCAATCTCAGCCAGAATAATTGTCTTGCTTTTACTGAAATAAAAAGAGAATAGGAGAATATTCCATTTTCTTAACAATTATCTCACCTTCGTGCTACCTATATTACTGAGCTTCAGAAAGAGAGATCAAAATCTGTGGCACTTTTATTCCAGGGTGTTACCTCCAATTGATCTGTAAGTATTTGCTGTGTGTATCTTTAAAGCAACATTTGTCCTATCTTTCATTTTCCATTCAACTGAGTTTTGAATGGGTTATTACTAGTTACTTTTTAAAGTACCCAGGAGCATATGGACAAAAAGGAAGAGGGAGATTATTATCATGAGGATGTGGTGTTGAAATCAGAGTGAAACAAGCATGACATGAATTTGATAATATAATAAAAAGTATTAAAATATATATTAAAAGTAAATATTGTGCTAGTATCCTAACATCTACATAATATTTCTAAATTCTAAGTGGCTTATAGGATCGTTTAGGGATTTGGACTTCTGGAGATTGGTTAACATCTTCCCTTTCAAAAATCTTCACTGTGAGGTTAAGGTACGATTCGGCACTGAAACAGACTTCCTGAACTTAAGTAAAAGAGATCACTTTGGTTTTTTTCTTACTATAGGTCTCAATGAGCAATTATTCATGTAAGAACCATCTCACAACCTACAGCCAATCAAACAGAATTTGCTTCATACATCTGAATTCAAGTTTCTTAATAATAAATCTAATAATTATAATAAAATTTAACATTTTGGAGTGCGCTTACAATAGATGAGGCATTTAATCCTTACAACAAGCTTATAAGATGGGTACCATTATTACATAGATCAGAAACTGGGATTTAGAGAGCTTAGATGAATTATTTGGGATCCATACGTTATGGCCAAGCAGAGTAACCTTCTTTGGTCAGCCTCACTTAACTCCAGTGCTTTTTCCAGATGCCACAGCTACATCAGCTTCACTTCCCTTATCACGGACAGATGGATAGATACTCCTTCTCAAGTTGAACAACTTCACAGAGCTTGATTCAAATACTGAATGTGTTGTTAGTTGCTTACAGCTGCTATTTCTCTAGCAGTGCAGTAAGTCCAGGCAAACTCTTTTGAAGAGCTCATTAAAACTGCTAAAATAAAGTCTTAGAAGCAGGTGCATTCATTAGCTGAAATGCAGACAATTATGTTAATATCGCATTCAGGTGACAAATTTAAAGCCATCAAAATCATGGAGGATAAAAGGATTTTCAAAGCTAAAGTTAACTTCTTCCTTTGTAGGGCTCCTTGTTCTGTTAAGCATGTGACTGCCTTGCAGCTGTTGACATGGGGACTTCCAATGTTACCTCACAAGAATAAAGGCGTTTTGCAGTATCATATTTCCTTTACAATTTCTTGGGGCTCTATTCAGGAAAGGAAAGATAAGGAATTGCCTACAACCCTAGTGCTATTTTCTAAATAGGAAATCTAGCACCTTATTTACAATCTATCGTCAGATTGGGCCCAAAGGTAGAGGGGACACATTAATAAGATGGTTAAAATATGTGGATGATGATTCCAGGTTTGCATCAGATGAACCAACAGCTCTTTCACTTTGCCTTTTTTTTCCTCAAAGAAATATTGGGCACGATATATGTATGTGATTGTACATATGTATTTAGGTGGCCATACGTCGGAATGTTAACAACAGTTACTCCGGGGTGCTTTTGGTTTTCTTTTTTCTATGTATTTCTCAAATTTTCTACAATGAATATGTATTACTCTGTAAATTTAAAAATTATCATGGAGCAATTAGCCTCTCCACATTCAGTTGTTTTAACCATAAAATTGGGTTACTATTTAATTGCCTAGCACCTGGGAGCTGGAGGAAGTGTTTCCTCCAAGTCCTTTCTTCTTCTCAAATCTAGGATGTCTGTGGAAACATCGATTCCTCCTTTCAGAAGAAAATATAAGAAAAAGAGGGCTAGCTATCCAGCCACTTATAAAACATTATAAATGTGCTTAAAGATTTTTGTATTATTCTTCAGCACCACAATCAAATGGGCATTCATCAAAGTGAATGCATCTGCCACTTGCAAAGGGAAAAAGACTGAGCAACCTTTTAAAACCAAATTAACTTTATTTTTAATTTTTTTGGTTATACACTTTGGGAAGCCTTGTAAGCTAATACTTGACCATTCATTTTTTCAAATGGTATACTACAATGACTGTATTACTGATTCAAAAATATAAATAATGGAGCTGCTGTAGACTTGAACCCATCTACTTTAGGACGTGTTTACATATAGAGTGTGTGTGTTTGTGTGTGTTTGGCTACATAGCTTGAAATTAATAAGCTGAAAGACTGCTTGTACAGTGTAATAGTCCTATTTTTGCCTTCCTTCCTCTTCAACTCTTCTGTCTCACCCTGTGCACTGTTACTTTCTCTTTTTTCCTGCATAATTTAAAAGGCCATTGACTCCATTAAAATGAAAAGCAATATAGAAAGCAGGAAAGATCTCTTTGGGATGGGGTTGGATATGCATATACTTCTACATACGTGTGTGCACACATGCCCCTTTCCTGGCCAAGAGTGGCCTAGCTGAATCCCCGCTCTGAACTGCCATGAGTCTCATTACTTGGGACTTGAATAGAATGTGGGCAGTTCCTTCCACTGCAGGACGGCTCTGAGTCTCCTAGGAATAATTTCCCACCCACTCCAACTCCTGTTTAATTCTCAGAGCTGCCACCCTCTGAGAAGCTGCAGATTCAAGACAGTGGGGGAGGGCCGGCCCCATGGCTTAGTGGTTAAGTGCATGCGCTCTGCTGCTGGCGGCCCGGGTTCGGATCCCGGGCGCGCACCGGTGCACCACTTGTCCGGCCATGCTGAGGCTGAGTCCCACATACAGCAACTAGAAGGATGTGCAGCTATGACATACAACTATCTACTGGGGCTTTGGGGGAAAAAATTAATTAATTAATTAATTAAAAAAAAAAAGAAAAAAGACAGTGGGGAGGGTGGTCATAAGAAACTCCTGTCTTTCCAATATGAAGCATCACTGTCATAAGATTAGAGAGTAAACTTCAGAGCACAGAATTTAAACATGAAAGGAACTTGAGAGGTCACCTTAGTCAAGTTTTCTTTAAATGTAGGTGTCTCTTCTAGAGCATACCTGATAGTCATCCAGCCTGACCTTGAAATTTTCCAATGACGAAAACTCTCCTACTTTTTTCACTTATGTACCAATAGATGTGTAGATAGAGCACAAATAGCATTACAACTATAAGGGCAAAAAGAAAAAAAATTAATTATTCCTAATCCTGCCACCCTTAAAAAAATTAACTATTTTTTAATTTCTGTGACTGACCCAGGACCTCCCAGTCTCAAGTAAATATAACCTTTTAAGGTCCATGAGGAATGTAAAGAGACTGAACCATTTGGCTTAGAGACACTTTGGAGATTTTATTGGTCCATGGTGCCCATCACACCATGAGAGTCAGACCCTGAAAAGGAAAATTGTGTAAAGAATTTATAAGCTTCAATACCACACTATTTCCCAAGTCTCTTCCTAATTCATCCCCTTTCATCACTCTGACACCATACAACAAAAGGAAATTTCTGCGATTATCTTATCCAGAGTTCTTTCCAACATTTACAAATACTATCTAAGCTGAGCAGTGTGTTCCCAAGTAACTTAAATTGTCCGTGTGATGATATTCCTTTCAAAGGAAATTGGGGAGCTCAGCAGCTTTCTGAAACAACTAGAGGTGACAACACAAAGAACAAAAATAACAAAAGAAAACCCTTCAAAGATAGTGTGCCCTCTGGAAACAGTTAGGTATCCTGCCTTTTCACGTTGGCTCTACTGGAGATTTTTTAAAAATGAGTTTAAAATGAAAGTGCTGTTGAGTTTTGGGGAAACAAATTCAAAAAATCAATCAGCTAATAGAGAAGATAGAAGACAGTGAACTGCACTTTTGACTAAATAGAATGGAGAGGGTTTTTTTTTTTAATGATTATTATCTTAAATTATTTTTTAAAAACCTATGGAAAAAAATTCAAATAACCCAAAAGAAAATAAGGAAGAAAACAAAAATCCCCTCACATCCCACTACCTGAAAATAACCATCATGGATTTTATGGGAATATCATTCCAGACATGGAAATGAGAGATATTCTAAAAGGCAACTTACACTCAGGCAACTAAGCATGGTCTTATTGACGACGGTCTAAAGAGACCAAAATCTGACTTTTTAAAATGTCTATTTCATCTGAAAAGTGAAGAGAAGAAGAATTCTCAGTTCATAAGCAATTATAAGAATGTGAGTTTATAGAAATTAGCAGATATTTGTATTTTCATCTATATATCCATTATCTGACCCTCGATTCAACTGCACCTAAAACATATTACAATAAAGATCGGTTTCCATAATGCTTTTCAGTTTACAAATCAACTTTAGACTGACTCTCCTGACCATGTAAAATAATCAGGGTTGATATTTAGCTGGTACATATTAGTCTGGCCATTCCTGTTGTTTATGGCCAAAGTGTCCATTCTGCTTAATTGGACATCGGTTTTGATTGGTCCTCACCAGTGCTATACCAGTAATTATATGTCATATCAAGGTCCATTTTTACTGGTTGTGCCTCTTTTTCTGCGCATACTAAATATTTCCCTGAGCCAAGGTTTATTCTTTTAATTTCCTAATCTTCAATGTTTTAAAAAAATGTGTCACTCAACCCCATTCATTTATCGGTGAACTTATCCCATAAGATTCCTCTCTTGCAGGAGTGAAGTAATTTTTACTTGTTTAATTGTTTCTTTATGAAAAGGAAAGAGTAAAATTACCCCTCCCCTGCTCCTATACACGCCTCATTAAATTCAGATTTGGGCCGAGACTTAACTGGAAATTTTCAAACTCGGAGGAGATTTTGCTCCTTTATGTTGCAAAAATCGGGGACATTGTGGTCTCTATTATCTGCATTTAAATTCAGAGAACATTGATACTGATTATCCAAATGCCAGATTATCCCAGTTATTTCTGTTTAAAATTTTTATGGTAGCTCTCCCTTCCTACTTACATTGGGCTAACGCTAATACAAAATTAGATGCCATTTCCTGACTTACTCATCAACTTCACATTGAGAAAATGCAGGTCGAATAGGTGGAAGAAGAAAGCCAATATTTCCTTGGTACCCACATATCACAATTAAAGGTAAATGCTTAATCAAAAGTACAGATTTTCCATGCAATAATATCTGTTTATCTCATCAACACTAGAACATTAGACCACCTGATCATTTTTCTGGAAAAAAAAAGTGTAAATAATTTTAGTAAATTAAATCATATTTTTCCACTGACATGTTCTAATTTAAAGATATAATTTCATTTTAATCGATTTTTAATTGAGAGTGGCATTTAACCATTCTCTTACTATTGATACTTATGCGTATCAAGCCATAGGTGCAAAGTCCATGCCTCTGAAACTTGTTTTTACTTTTATTGTATATAAAGAGCAGGAGCCACATTTTTCATGTAGGAGTTAAGGCCACACTTCTTCCTCCTTCCTTAACTTCAGTAAGCGGCCACCTCCATGTTGCGATGTTTGAAATTTCATACTTCCTTAACAGTCACTAATTAGGCACATTAGGGAAAGGACCGATTTGAATTAGTGAACATTTTGAATGCTGTATTATAAAAATACATAGTTTTATCCCTTTATGGTACAATATGCCACTCAAGCAGTATATAATGAAGTATTTCCGAGAAGAAAGGCTACTTCTACGGCTGCTTTAAAGATAAGATTCTTCAATATGGCGCACTTTAAGCTTTAAGCAAATCAATGTTGTTAGGTTATCTGAATATGTTCAGTTCACATTCACTGAGCAGTTACTATATGTTTGGCATCATGCTAGAAAAATTTTGTCCTCTTGAGCTAACAATTCACTCTAAATTTTCATTCATTTTGCCTAGTAAAACTCATGCTTTATTCAGCACCTGTCTAAATTTACTCATTTGTTCAAAAGATATTTAACAGTTATAGTAGGTTAGGGACAACACAAATTCAAAATGACTGGGGTCTTAGGGTGAAAGTCATTTACCATGTGGACCAACACCAATCAATCAATCAATTAATCAATCAATCCACCAGCCCTTTGTTCTGGGTAATCTAGCTAGTTGAGGGTTTCTCAACCTTGGCACTGTTGACGTTTTGGGCTGGATAATTCTTGTTGGGGGGAGCTGTCCTGTGTATTGTAGAATGTTTAGCAGCATCCTTTGCCTCTTTCCATTAGATGCCAGTAGCACCCGCACTTCTAGTTCTGATAATCAAAAATGTCTCCAGACATTGCCAAATGGCCCAGGGTTTGGGCGGGGAGCGGGGGAGGCAAAATTGCCCCTGGTTGAGAACCACTGAGCTAGTATGGACATCATACCTTCTTTACTAGATTATAAAGACCTCGAGGGCAAAGACCCAGTCTGATTCATCAATCTACCACCCCCTTCCCCACCAACTAGATTTAGTTTCTGGCACAGAAATGCTTCTTGATGAATGTTCTGAAAAGAACAAAATATCTCCGGAGTACCTATACTGTCATCAGCCCTCAACAAAGCACTTTGGTAAACCGAGAAGATGAATAAGGTAACTGGGGGTAAATTGTCTAACAAATCTTTACGATTTGAATAATCACTCCCTATTCATATCGTATACCCACTTTGGTGCCAAATGCTTACATTTGTGTAGGGCTTTAATGTGTATGAAGCACATTTCACATTACGGCATTTGATTCTGATATAAGGATAATCACTTTGGCCACCTCTGTTTATAATTTAAGCTCCCAAGGCCCAGAGCCATATTCTCAGGCAGGAGCAGGAAGTATTTTGATTTCGGTGGCGTTGCCTTCAGTTATTAAAAGGAACTCTTAAGATTAGTTTAATAGTGTTAAATTTAAAGTTCAGGATTCTTTTTTGCCATGTTAAAAGTAGGACATCCAAAATGCTCTCCAGTGATCTAAGAGGATCTGGTTTACTTAGATTCCTGGAAATTGCCAGAGGGCTTTAAGGGAGGAGCGAAAAAAAGAGTGAGGAAATTTTCCCTGTGGGCATTTGGGGAAAACAAAAATATTTTTGTGCTGTGGAGACTTCTCAGGAAAGGAGGTTTGGCCAGCAGCGGCATCTGCGCAAGGGGAATTTCCACATTTGGGAAAACATGGTCATAATTAATGAATTAGGAAAGCCAAGAAAATGAACCATGTTGGAAAAATATGATCTTCAATGGCCAAGTCCTTGTCAACTGATTGGTCTAGAAAATTGGATTGTTTTAGAAAGAGATTTTTATTTATGGATATTTGCCTATAGGTCCTTCCTTCTGTGGATCTAATAAGTACCCTGCCCTTGCCTGGGGAATCAGTTTTCCATAGCCAGACCCACTCGCTCTGTCCCTCCCTGCCATAAGGGAGTGTTTGCATTAGACTTCTGGCCTGGACAACAGCCTGTAGTCTTTTGCTTTGAACATGATGCTTCAGACTAGCCAGCAGGGCTATTAGCATCCATTAGACTAGAGATGATTATCCAGGATTCTTGGACAAGGGCAGAAGGATGAGATTGCATGATCCTAATGCAGCCATCATTTATTGAGGACTCCATGTCCTAGGCCTTGTGCTAAGAACATTGAAAAACTATCCTGACTTTTTTTTTTTTTTAAAGATTTTATTTATTTAATTTTTTCCCCCCAAAGCCCCAGTAGATAGTTGTATGTCATAGCTGCACATCCTTCTAGTTGCTGTATGTGGGACTCGGCCTCAGGATGGACGGAGAAGTGGTGCCTCTATGCGCACCCGGGATCCGAACCCGGGCCACCAGCATTGCAGCGCGCGCACTTAACCACCAAGCCACAGGGCCGGCCCTATCCTGACTTTGACATGAGGAAACTGAGGCTCAGGGAATTTAAATAAGTTGTCTAGAGTCATATAGCTTTTAACTACCAAACTACACTTCTTCCAATCTCCTCATCCAGTATACAAAGTTTATTCCCTAAATTGGAGTGTTCTCACCCTGTATACAACGTCTCGCTTACTTAACTACTCCCTTCCTCTGCCTCTTCCCCAGATCACTTTGTTTAAACTAGATTTGGTCTTGGGTTATGCTCATCAGAGAACTCCATAGTTACCTATCATTCTCAAGAGGAGAAATCTGGATCAGCAGGCTCAGCACCATTCATGTCTCTCTTTACTTAGGGAATGATTATGTGGTTAGAATGTTCTTGCTCCCCTATTTGATTTTCTTTTATCTCAGTGATCGATTTTATTAAAACAGGTATGATCATCTTTTGCCTCATCTCTTATAAAATTTTCTTGAGATCAGAATATAGCTTGCTGAATTTCAACATATTTGCTAAGGTGAAGATCAAGTTTTTTAGAGAGGGAACTATAGCTAAGAAAAAAAAAAAAAAAAAAAATCCCTGGGCCGGCCCTGTGGCTTGGTGGTTAAGTGCGCGCGCTGCGATGCTGGTGGCCCGGGTTCGGATCCCGGGTGCGCATCGAGGCACCACTTCTCCGTTCATCCTGAGGCCGAGTCCCGCATACAGCAACTAGAAGGATGTGCAGCTACGACATACAACTATCCACTGGGGCTTTGGGGGGAAAAAAAAAAATCCCTATATTTGACATGTAGATGTGGTATCCAGTAGAGCATCTATAAAATGCAGCATATTGTTTTGTGAAATGAAAAAACTGTAGGATAAATCATGTCCCCCGGAAGCAACAATTCCATTCTTCAAAGCCATATGACGTGGCTTTTGCAGTTAGCCCTGTCCTGCAACTGCAATGAATATGAGAAAACAAACCTAACTAGAGTCTAATTGTCCTGGATTGAAACTTAATGGGTATTGTAATTAATTTAAAAATCATACCATCTTGGAAAGAATTTAATGTATTTCTTTTCTGTTGAACTTAAAACATATTAATTAAATCTTATTAATATTTGTTTTCTGAGTACTTCTTGGACATAGCCAGACATTATTACCTTTATTGAGAGATGTGAAAACTGAAGGAATGTACTAGTTCTCTACTGCTGTGTTGCAAATTACCACAAACTTAGGGGTTAGAACAACATCTCGTTTATCAGTTCACAGTTCTGTAGGTGAGAAGTCTGGGTGGATTTGGCTGGGTTCTCTGCTTAGGGTCCAACAAGGCGGAAATCAAGGTATTCGTCAGGCTGATCTCTTATCTGGAGGCTCTGGGGAAGAATTGGCTTCCAAACTCATTCAGATTGCTGGCAGAACCCTGTCCCTTGTGACTGGAGCGCTGAGGTCCCTGTTTTCTTACTGGCTGTTGGCTGAGAGCAATTCTCTACTCCTAGAGGCCACACACATTCCTTCTCACGTCTTCTCTATCTTCAAAGCCAGCAATCACCCTTGAATCTTTCTCACATTTGGAATCTCTTTGACTTCCTTTTCTGCTACCAACTGAGGAAAACTATTCTTTTAATGGGCTCACCTGATTGGGCCAGGCCCATCTGGATAATCTCTGTATCTTAAACTAAACTGTTTTGGGACTTTAATTACATCTGCAAAATCCCTTTACAGCAGTATCTAGATTAGTGACTGAAGCAGTACCTAGATTAGTGTTTGACAGAATAACCAAGAGATGGGAATCTTGGGAAGCTATCTTTAGAATTCTGTCTACCATAAGGAAATTGAGTTACCCAGTTAACCTGAAATATGATTTTGAAATAGGCTCCCAACAGTATTGAATCAAAGAATTTAATTTTTTCTTTTATTCATTTATTTGTTTAAAATATGTATATAAATATATGGTTTATTTTTTTAATTACATATTTTGAGGGTGCACATCCCCACCATTTTTACTGATGCATGATCAAAAAGGCCATGTTGCCAAGGCTGTTTTCGGACATGTTGTGTTTTAGGGGTCTGAGAATGTCCAAGTGGTGATCTGTGGGAGTGGAGCTAGACATGGGTGTATGTGGGGAGGGTGGTGATGGCAGGTGAGAGAGGAGGAGGGGCTGAGAGTGTGGTGAGTACAGAGAAACAGTTTATTTCTGTTTTTAATATACTCGCTGAAGACCTTTGAAGATGAGAATCCTTTGTTATTTTCTGTTGGCAAGTCCAGAAGTTCAAAAACCCAGGGATTCTTTATGTATAATTTATGAGCAGTATTTGGGGACATTTCTAAACACAGTGGCATTTTGGAATATGCTTGATCAGCATCACCAGGATGCCATGCCCCTAGCACAGATGTGAACTTCCCAAAGTTTTTGTTGCACAATTTCAATGTGTCCTGGCCTGCCAGATGCACAGGAGGTCTGGGCTGCTGGCTGAGCCCTTGGGCCCAGCTGGCTGCCAGTCCAGAAGTCTGGGCCTACGGAGGGTCACCTCAGGATTGAGGCGTGTGGAAAGGGCTGAGCGGATCATTAGAAAGGGAGACAAAGGGAGATTGCATATTATTTTCTCTGATTTTAACATTTGCTCTGGAGGACATCCTGATGAAAAGTCTGGTTTTCTGGTGAAGGGAGTGAAAATGGTTTCAGCCTTTAGAAAGAACATATAGAAATATGAAGACCTCAGAAAAAAGCAGAAAGTTTCAGATGCTGAGTATTTCTCTCTTCTTCCAAGAACATTTGGGTTTCCCCCTTCTTGAAATCCTAGCCAAAAATGGAGGAGAGGAGGACGTTCCCCAGATGTTTCTTTTAAATTGTCCCAGATCTTCAGAAAATGGTGAGAAAATGTGATCATACTATTAGGCAAACGGAAAGAAGTCAGTGAAGAAAGCATTCAATAACCGCATTGATAAAGCACTAAGATTAAGAGTCCACATGGCATGTTTAACTTTGGAAAGGAGGACACAAAAGAGAAAGGCTGGGGGAAGAATTAACGTTGCGTATTAATTGTGAAGTCTTTAAAACATGACAGATTTTATATTCTTTACCAAAATGATTTTGCTCTATAAAGGACAACTCTAAGGATGCTGATAATGTTACAGATGTTATTTTTATTGCTAAAGTTTCCACTTAAAAATCTTTCCCCTCATTTATTCATTCACTCAGAAATATTTGATGAGAACCTACCATGTGCTTTGATCTAGGTGCTGGGAATACAGCAGTGAACACAACGTTTCCAAGTATTTTTCAACACCTTGGTGGGGAAATGTTGTCCTAGACTAGAAAACATATTTCTATTAAGATACCTCCTTTCCTCTATATTACAGTGTTTGTGTATTGCTTTGTTTCCTCTTCTGACATATAACAAATAGCCTAATGAAAATTCCCCCACTAACTTACCCAGGGAACCTAAAGTAGGCCAAATTGAGCTTTTTAGCACAATTTCTGGTTGCTGATAAAAATCAGCGTCTACAAACCCAATTGCACCTGTTTCCATTAAAAACAGCTATCACCCAGAACTAGATTTCCAGTTTTGTAGATTAAAAGTTTGCCAATCCACATATTTTTTTCCCCTAAAAACTTTATTGTATGCTGATGGTTTGGACTCCATCTATAGAAAACAACAGTAAATATTTTTTTTTGCCAGTGGCCCATCAGAAACAGCTATTGATTTTGTATGTGTGGACGAGTAACTGAGTCTGCAAAATTGACTTTGCGGGGTCAATATCTCATATTCTGCCTCTACTGAGAGTCTCTGTTCTCCAGAGGTTAATTGGCTCATCATATTCTGCTTTCATGTTTCCTAGTTTATCACTGTGCTTGGGATTTTCACCCCTACACCTTTCACTTTGTTTTCCCATAATTTATTACAACCAACCCTTGTATTTTTTTTAACAGTTTTGGATCTGCATTAATTTTTAAATCCCCGGAGGAACATTATGTTCCCAAACATTATGTTCTGCACTCTCATGCTCATATCACTTTGTGTAGTGCCAGACACCTCCCGGGACCTCAAGAAATGTTTTTTTTTTGTTTAAAAAGGTAGGCGATTACTCTGGGATGCCCATAAAATATCTTTCTCATTTGAGTTACTCTCACCATTTATTTATCCTCAGTACCTTAGATAAAAATATTGGTTAACAGAAAGGACCTAAGTTGTTGGAGAAGCTTTGTTAGTCTCTCCTCATCTCCATAAAAGCAGAGGTGAATATCGACTGGTCTTACAGGAGTGTTGGAAAGAAATGAAAAGCATTATAAATGAGAAGACTTTCGTTAAAAATATGAAGTGTTAGGGAGTTGATAGTATCATTCTTATCAAGCAGGCCTCAGCGTGGGTGGAGCTCACTCCACTCATAGATGCTGTTCATCATTATTACAAAGAATGGCTGTCCAGCAGGATCCCTTCTGCTGGTGGCATCTACTGCAGACAGTCAGAACTTCTTTCCAAATACTCAAGACCTGCTGTATCCGCAATACTGCCTCTTCTCTCAGCTTCTCAGCTCTATCTAGAACACTTCGATGCCTTCCTACAAGGCAAATTTGAACCTGCCTCTGAATTCTTCTAAGGATGTTTGAGGCAGAGAAATAGGACCATGGACAGAGGTATAGCCTACCAATCACTGGCGCAGCAGCAAAGCCAACTCTTCCTGCCAAGAATCCCTGGGAGAGGGTCTTTAAGTGAACAGACTCTTCTTTATTCAGGAGTCACTTTCCCCTTTTCTAACTTCTCTTTGGAGTGGCACAGTTTCTTCTGGAAACACTGGCTCACTCCATCAACTCCATGCTCCTGAAATACATAAAGAATATTCATTTGTGCAGATGCAGCTCTGAAAATATTTTCATTATAAAATATTTCAAACAGAAAAATATAGAAAATAGTTTAACAAACATTTATATATAAAACACTCAAAAAATCTTAATATTTGACTTATTTGCTTTAGGGATTTTTGTTTGTTTATTTGCTGTAAAAAGTCTTACAGTTGAAATCCATTGCCTACCCTCGATCTCATTCATTTCTCTATTTTTCTCCTTTCCTCTTTTCCCAAAAAGTAATCACAATCCTGAAGTTCCTATAAATCATTCCCATGCCTGTTTTTATACTTTTATATTATATGTATTTATTCATAAGCAATATATAGTATTGTTTTGTGTTTGTAAAGTGCACAGGAATACTATATCACACTGTACATAACATTCTGCAATCTTTTTTAGTCATCATTATTTTTTAGATTTATTCATGTTGCATCCTGAAGAACTAACTCATAGATTATACCTGTTGTATATTATTCCATTTGAATATACACTGGTTACTTATCCATTCTCCTGCATTATGGTCGTGTAGGTTGTTTTTAGTTTGTTGTTTTTGTTTGCTACAACAAACAATGCTGCAATTAACATTTAAATACCAGTCTCCTGGTGTACAGCATGTGCGAGTTTTTCTAGGCCAGAATTCCTCAACCTTGGCATTATTGACATTTGGACTGGATAACTCTTTGTTGTGGGGTAGGATGTTTAGCAGCATCCCTCACTTCTACTCACTAGATACCAGTAGCAACTCCCACACACAGATGTGACAACCAGAAACATCTTCAAACACTGCCAAATGTTCCCTAAGGGGTAAAATCACCCCTAGTTGAGAACCACTAATCTAAGTAATATACCTAAGAGGGGAACTGCTGGGTCTTAGGATTTATATTACTATATATCCTCATTTTGCTTTCTAAGAGTCCTGTTTCTCCATATCTTGCTAACTTTTGGTATTTTCAGATTTTAAAATGTTTGCCTATTTATGGTTATGAAATGGTAACTTTTTAATATTTTATTTTGTTTTCCCTTAATTTCTAGTGAAATTGAACATTTTCTTCTATGTCTATTGGCTATTAGGATTTCTCTTCTGTGAATTGCCTGTTCATATCCTTTGCCAATTTTTCTTTCTAGTTGTTTCTTTTTCTTATTGCTTTGTGGGAGTTCTTTATAATTTTTGAATACTACTACCTTGATGGTTTTACGTCTGGGAAAATATCTTCTCTCAGTCTAAGCCTGTCTTTTCATGTTGTTGATGATGTATTTTATTTTATTTTATTTTATTTTATTTTATTTTATTTTATTTTATTATTTTTGTGTGTGTGTGAGGAGATCAGTCCTGTGCTAACATCTGCCAATCCTCCTCTTTTTTTGCTGAGGAAGACTGGCCCTGGGCTAACATCCGTGCCCATCTTCCTCCACTTTATATGGGACGCCGCCACAGCATGGCTTGCCAAGCAGTGTGTCTGTGCGTGCCCGGGATCCGAACCGGCGAACCCCGGGACGCCACAGTGGAGCGCGTGCACCTAACCGCTTGCACCACCGGGCCGGCCCCTCTTTTATTTTAAAGTGGTAAAATGTATCAATCTTTTTCTTTGTTTTATTCATTTGTGCTTTATTTAATAAACTCTTTGTATCCTAAGGATGTAAAGATAATCTATATTTTTTCCAGAATTATAAAATTGACTATTCACATTTAGGTCTTTAAATCAACTTAAATTTCTGTGATGTGAAATAGGAAATACATATGTAATTATTTCAAGACATATTTATTAAATAGTTCATCTTTTCACTCCTGGTTTGTTATGCCACCTCTGGTTTTAAATTTTGATTATTTGGTAGGGGAAACCTCCTGACTTATTCTTTTTCAATATTGTCTTGGGTACTGTGATTGGTTATCTGACCAAAGGATATTGTCTCTCTCCTTTCTAACTGAACCTAAATTACTTTCAGCTGTCCATGAACTCTATCCCATAGTCCTTAATCTAAGCCCATTACAGTAATTCCATTCCATTGGGATTGGTTTGCCCATAGGCATGTGTTGCATCTCTTGCAATGAGACTAGATTGAATTGTGCTAGAGTGGAGGAGGGATGGGATAGGTAAGTTTTCTTCTCACTTAAAAAGGTACATAAGAAAAAGACTTGCCCTTCCTATCTTTGTACAGAGTTGGAGGAAAATGTGATGCCTAAAACTGTGGCGGCCATCTTGCCATCCTGAGGGGACAAGCTGGAGCCCAGCACATTGAGAATGGCTAAACAGACAGATGAAAATGTCCCAGATCCCTCATGATGTCATTGTGCTGTTGAATTAACCAATACTGAAATCACCTGCCACTGGACATCCTGTGATGTGAAATAATAAATCTGTTATTGTTTAAGCCACTTTAAGTTGTATGTTCTTTCACTTATAGCCAAAGGCATCCCCAACTACTATAATTAGCTTTGGCCTTTTACTCTTCTACATGAATTCTGTGATCATTGTTCCATGTTACATAATCAGTTTGGGATTTTAAAAATTGAGTTTGCATTGAAATTAAACCTTAACTTTAGGAGAACTTACATCTTCATTATAATGAATATTCCAATCCATGAATATGGTATATGTCTCCATTTATTCAAGTCTTAGTTAACCTTTTCCATAAAAATCTTTTATACATAAAATCCACATTGTATTTATACATAAAAATCCACATTTTATGTTATGTTTATTCCTAGGCACTTCATTGTTTATTAAGAATGTCGTCTTTTGTTTGCTATTAAATATTTTATGTGATAAATACTGAGATATAGGATTGCAATTGATTTTGTCTGTTGATCTTATACCTAACAACCTTGCTGAGTTGTCTTTTTAGTTCT
The DNA here is from genome assembly GCF_057802395.1 of Ceratotherium simum simum. Classification (NCBI taxonomy): domain Eukaryota; kingdom Metazoa; phylum Chordata; class Mammalia; order Perissodactyla; family Rhinocerotidae; genus Ceratotherium; species Ceratotherium simum. The sequence continues at coordinate 87,180,643 of NC_141900.1, forward strand.
AATATTTTTTTCAGTATAATCTGTTTGATTCTCTTTATAGACAATCATATTATCTGAATAAAGAGAGTTTATCTGTTCTTTTCCCTTACTGTGATAATGGAGATGCCATTGAGTCAGTCATGGAGGCCTGTCATGTGCCTTGTCTTCCTGCCTCATCATTCCCTCGTGTAAGGCCCATCATCAGGCAGTGGTGAGCTTTTTTTTAGCGTCTGTAACAAGCCAGCTTGTCGGAAAGAGGATGGGGTTTCTCATTCTAGCCCATAGTTTCAAGCAGTGAACCTGGTTCTGGTTCCCAGCTGACTTCCCTCATGCTGTGAAGATCACTTTTAGTCTCCTTTACCCTGCAGAAGCCCCATTCCAGCAACCTCAGCCTCCTTTCAGACCTGGAGCCCAATAGGCCCATGTCTTCAGTCTCATTCATTGCTTTGCATTCCTGGTCCATAGAAAAGCGTATATTTTGGGCCAGTTTTGTCTTTTAATTTTTCTCTTTTATATTAAAAACCATTGCTTTGTGTTTGGAACTGAGCAAGTGCCTCAAAGGTTTATGTACAACAATGCTTCCTTGACCAGAAACCGTACTTTCAAATGTCTACTTCATAAAGGATTACAGAACTAGCTTCTACCACTGCTGATACTATGTGTAGTAATTATTATCAAATACAATGCTACTCAGAATTTTCACAATGTCTTTCAGCTCCTCATACTTTGTAAATGCTATAGTGTCTGTGTTTGTCATCTACGTAATGGGGAATGGAGGTAAATACTATTTTCTACACCCAAGAAAACTGAGGCCTCTTACTTAATTGTGGCCAAGAATAAGCAGACAGAACCACAAGACTGTGACTTTCTCCAGAGCAGGGCTGTGTCTTGTTCATCCTGGGCCTCACACAAAATGACCCTCAATGAAAGTTTTTAAGCCGAGCAAACCAGACTGTAGGCCCATGCGTAGCTTTATTCCACAGAGTGTCCCACGAATGAGGAGGCCCCTAATGAGCTCCTCAAGATCTATGCAGCGCTATGACTTGAGAAAAGAAAGGAAAGGAAGGAGAGGAATAAGAGTAGCAACAGTTGATTTTAAGCAAAGTGAGTGGGAAGGAATTGTCAATGGCAGTTCATCTAGAAAGTGAATTTTGATTGAGGTTTAGATTTTTTTATACTAATCCCCTTATATAAACTAGCTTAGTATGTAAATACAATCAAAATAGCATTCATTAAAATTGCAAAACTTATTTATTAAAATATGTAAAACAGCCAGCTGCAGCAGTACTAAGAAGTGTATAAATAAGTTATTTTGTTCAACAAATATTTATTGAGTTTCTACTATGTGCTAGCACTGTACAGGAAGTTGGGATACAAAGATAAACAACACAGGTCCTTGTGCAGCTAACCGTCTAGTTGGGCCAACTGACGGGCAAACAAATAATCCAAATATGACAGGATAAGCTCCTTAAAAGAGTGTTAGTTCCAAGAGATACTTGTACACCCATGTTCATAGCAGCATTATTCACAACAGCCAAGAGGTAGAAGCAACCCAAGTGCCCTTCAGCAGATGAATGGATAAACAAATGTGGCATACATACAATGGAATATTCTTCAGCTTTAAGAAGGAAGAAAATTCTGACACATGCTATGACATGGGTGAACCTTGAGGATATACTAAGTGAAATAAACTGTCATAAGAAGACAAATACTTATATGAGGAATCTAGAGTAATCAAATTCATAGAAACCGAAAGTAGAATAGTGGTTGCCTGGGCCTGAGGGAAGGGGGAAAATGGGAGTTCTTTAATGGGCATAGAGTTTCAGTTTTGCAAGATGGAAACGTTCTAGAGATTGGATGCACGACAGTTAACACTATTGAACTATACATTAAAAATGGTTAGATGGTAAATTTTATGTTATGTGTAATTTACCATAGTTTTTTAAAAAGTAAAAAAAAAAAGTGTTAGCTTCATGAGGGTAGGGCCTACCTGTTTTGTTCACTCTTGATATTCTAGCATCTAGCAGAATGCCCGATACATAGTAGGCACTTGACAAATATTTGACCTTCCTCTGGCTTTTCTTCCCCATCCAGCATCATCCTACACAACATGACAAAGGCCAAGTCCTCTGTGAGCCAATTCAGCTAACAAACGCACTTTTCTACTTAGGGCCCGGAAGAGGAAGAATTTCAAATATTTGTGATTTGATATTTGTCCGGGTCACACCAACTGTTCTTTGCTTCTCAATTATGCTTATCTGAGCCTTTTTGGCTTTTAAATTTCCTAAAGATAGTACTGTTTCTACTTCCCAAAACAGAGTTGTGATGGTCTTTGTTAAGAAAGAAAAAAAAAAGTGGAAGGAAGTCTGTGAAATGAAATCATTATGAAGCCATGGTACAGACGGCTCTGGGGCCATGCTCGCAGGGCACAGGAGGAAGGATGAGGTAATTGGCATGTATTTGCAGTTCTGCTGCCTGTTCCCTCCCTTCGCTGGCTCAGTCTGATTCTAGATGCTTGGTTTATTCTCTTGTGTTTGTGTTTTTCACTTTGTCAAAAACAGAGAGACCAAAAAGTTTCCTTGTACTTATTTCAGCTTTTCTACTTTTTTCTTTGGGTGTTTGGTTTCCTCTTGCCATGATTTTTCTTCCTGCTACCTGCTGTCTTTCCGCTTTTCCTACCTTTCTCAATTAGGGCTTTTCCTTGTGTTCTGTAACCCTGGCTTGGCACCTGGTGCCCGTGAAGGACAGGTAAGTGCAGGATTTAGTGACAGCACAAGCATGGAGCCCGCCAAAGGCCTGCCAGGTTTGCACTGAGGAACTCCCGTTTCTGGTCCAGGCACCGGGCAGTGCTCCCTGTTGTTGGTTCTGGCGTGGTCTTGGCCCTGGGCGTGCACGTTGCTAGGCTTCAGAGCGGAACAGAAGTGCCTTGCTTAGTGCTCAAAGGGAGGAGAAAGGTATCAGAGTATCTTTCTTCTGTGTCCTCAAGCTGTTATGGTGGGAGGGTAAGTGCAGACGAGAGCCAACCAAAGGCCTTCTTGGAGACAGGGTCAATCATAGAACCAACTGAGGTTTACAGGCCTGGAGATTTGATTATGTTATTTTTAAAAGTAACGCTTAAATGGCTCTTGCTGTGACAGACACTGTTCTAAGTGCTTCTAAATATTAACTCATTTAATCATTAAAATATTAGCACATTTAATCCTTACAACAGCCCTGTGAACTGGGAACTACTATTGTCTGAATTTTACAGATGAGGAGACTGAGGCCCAAAGAGATTAAGCGATTGCTCAACGTCACATAGCTAATAAGTGGTAGCTCCAGGATCTGAACCCAGACAGTGTGGCTCCTGAATCCATGCTTTTTTAACCACTAGACTATGCTGCCTCTGGTTTATGTGCAGTCCCCCAGGATTTCCTTTGGAGCTTTCATGCCTGATTTTACAAAATATCTTCTCCACAGTATAACACCTTGTTAGGTGCTGGGAAATGTGTGTATCCCTCTGAAATTTCTGTGCAGCTCTTGGGATATCTGCTAGCAGTCATGTATTCACAGGATCCATCCTGCAGAAGACATCAGAATCACACTTTCTCTCTCTCTGGGGATCAGGGCACAAAAAAGTAATTTCTACTCGTACAAACTTTAAGAAATAAAATTTCAGCATATATTTAATAAAAATAAAATGTAACACTATAAAAATAAAATGTAACACTACGTTATCTTCCACATATGAAGTGCCCCACACCCACGTAAGCAAGGATATTACTCCGGAATCTGTTCTCAATCAGGGTGAGTTTGCAGGGAACCGACCCTTATAAACAACATTATGAATTTTTTAGATGGTTGGTTGGACTTGGAAGTGCAGTTCAGAGCTGTAGGACAGATCTTCTGGTGAGAGTAGCAAACTGGTCTAGAGAAAAGCCCATGACATTGGCCTCTTTGCCCTGGAAGACCCTGGCCATGGCCCTGAATGTCTGCAAATCATCTGACCTTCCCTATCTCCCTCTGGCTGTGCCCCAAATGGCTTTCCCTGGTAATAGCTGGGTTAGCAGAGAAGCTTCACGGGAAGTTAGCATGAGCTTGGCTTTCTGCTGCCTACACGAACTCTGACTTGTGTTGAGGGACTGGGCCTCATTGTTGTACAGAGAGAGATGTGTCTCTGGCCTCTTCCAGGACTCTTGCTGGCCTCCCGCTCATGATTCCAAGGCCTCTGCCCATTCTCCTTCTCCAAAATGCTTGTCCTGGATCTTCCTCCTACAGTTCTAAGATGGCCGGAACTGGTAGAAAGTGAATTCCTGCTAAGAAATTAGCTGATAACATCTGAGGCGTGGGCTCCCCTCTGTATATGTATTTGCATCTTAATAGGGACATTCAGAACAAAAAAGTTTAAAAATTCAAAGGAATAAATATCTAGGAGTAGACAGTAGGTCTCCTTGACCCAAGAGAGATTTGGGAAGCTGGTGTACTGTAGATCTCCCACATTTGTATATGCATTTAAAACTGGCCCTAATGTCAGTGTCAGGTCCACAGATGTCCTCAAATCCAGAATAAAAATATTCACTTTGGAGCAACTCTCTTTGAGTTTGTTCTTAGGACGTCTCAAATCCTAGGACCCAGGTCAGGGCATGCTAATGAGCTGGGTTTATTGGCAACTGGAGCAGGTCTTTGTCAAGTGGGGTATTTCCTCTGACGTCGCTGGACTGCTCATCAGCTCCAAGGTGGGTCTTTGCCAGGAAAACCTGAATTGAAGAGGAGGCTTGGCCTTCGGGGAAAAGGGCCTGTGTCCTGGCAGCCTGGGTGTGTTTGCTCCAGGCAGGCTTCTCAGAGCCACTGACTCCCTGGGTTAATGCACTTTTGACCCAAGAGGGAAAAAAGAGGTGTAAACAGCAGACCTACAGTAGTTGGCTCTTACTGGGTGGGACTTTTGAACTGGTGGGATGGTGACAGCCCCAGACCCACCTACTCCATCAGAGGCCACTGTCTTCCCTGCCCACCCCGCCTGCCTTCCCTCTCCTCCCCTCCCTCATCACTTCCCTCCCTATTCTCATGAAGACCAGCTGCCTAGGTGACACCTTTTCTTCCAAAACGTTCTTTGTATTTCTCCTTTGACCCTTTTCTCAAAATATCCTCTCTTTCCTCCTTTAATGCCAGACTGTTGGCATCTGTCTCCTCGTGTTGTGCAGGCTGCCATCTCTGGCTCTCCATGGTTTTATAATTGCCTCTGGTTAAAGTTTAAATAGATGGGTTTCAGCCCAAGAGAAAAATGTAAACAAGACTTTTCTGCAGTCTTTCAGAACTGCTGACTTCCAGTGCTTTTGAATTCTCTGCTAGGAAATTCATTCAGCTCCTCCCTAACCAAGGAACTGAGAAACACCACTGGATTTTCAGAGACGTGAGAGCCACTCTGAAACCATTGAGAGGCTTTTAGATAATCTACACTTTTCCTTTTAACTCAATTAAGCCATCAGGATCCAGTTCCTATTCTAGGATGTTTGTCTGGTGTATTGAGGTGAGAGAACAGTTAAGCAGTCTTCACGGGCTGGCTTCTGAAGAAAGGAAGGAAGGAAGTGAAAGGAATTGTCATTTCCCTGCTGGAATTTTTTCTTTGAGGGGAGGAGGAGATTGTGTTTGTCACCCCAGGTTTTTTGGTTGATGAGGTTGTCTTATGAGTCATGAGAATGGGACCATTCTTGGCCAATGCAGAACGAAGAGGGCAGGCTGGGTTTGAACTGGTGATTGAGGCATTTTTCCTTTCATTTGCTGTGTTTCCTCAGAAGTAAGTAGGTCATTTATTTGGAGTCTTGACAAGGAATATTGATTTTCTATATTTTTCTGCTTTGTGTACTTGTGAGCTGGTGTCAGGATGGATTCAGCAATAATTTCAGATTTAGTCAAGGATTTGATTGGATCCTTGCCTTCCCCTGCTCAAAAACCTTTAATAATTCTCCATTTCAAGTTCAGACTCCCATTCAAAGCCTTCCATGGTCCGACTCCAACCCACCTTCACCTTCCACTATTCCAACTACACATCGACTTCACTGAACCTTCCACCCAGCTCCTGTAACGTGTTCCCTTATGCTGTGGTGCCGTGTTCCCTTATGCTGTGGTGTCCTAACGCCTGCTGACCCCTCCCCTGGCCTCCTCAGAGTCTTCTCAGAATGCCATCTTCCTGGGTTCTGCGAAACATTTCTTGTTCTCCCTGCACCACCAGAACCAACCACTCCTTCCGTCAGTTCTCAAGCAGCCCGTGATGACCCCCTTCACGGTTGCCCTTATTTCATTGTCTATTGTTCAGCATATGCTTATGTATCTGCTTCCTGCACTAGCTACTTAGCTCTTTGAGTAGAGGATGGTTCTTTATATCCTCGCATGCTGCCCTGCCTCATGTGTGGCCCATCATCAGTGCTCAATAAATATTCAATTTTTACTTTTCAACCACTCTGAAAAGTTCATGGCAATATATTTTTTGTGTGTGTGAGGAAGATTGGCCATGAGCTAACATCTGTTGCCAATCTTCCTCTTTCTGCTGAGGAATATTGGCCCTGAGCTAACATCTGTGCCCATCTCCCTCTATTTTGTACATGGGACACCACCACAGCATGGCTTGATGAGTGGTGTATAGGTCCGCGCCAGGATCTGAACCCGTGAACCCTGAGCTGCTGAAGCAGAGCATGGGAACTTAACCACTACACCACCAGGCCAGCCCGATGTCAGTATTTTTAAAATAGCTCTTGAGAGGAACCAAGAAGAGTGAGGAAAGGAGACAGAAAGATTTGCGTTCCAATCTAAGCTCTGCTGAGTACTAGGATGGCTTCCTAATTCTTACCCTTTCCACGCCTCACTTGCTTCATTTGTAAAATGAAGACAACAAGATCTCTTTTATGGGTTTTTGTGATAATTAAAATGAGATCATGCACTGCTGGTGGGAATGCAAACTGGTGCAGCCACTACGGAAAATAGTATGGAGATTTCTCAAGAAGTTAAAAATAGAAATACCATATGATCCAGCTATTCCACTTCTGAGTATTTATCCAAAGACCATGAAAATACTAATTCGAAAAGATATATGCATCCCTATGTTCATCACAGCATTATTCACAATAACCAAGACTTGGAAGCAACCCAAGTGCCCATCAACGAATGAATGGATAAAGAAGATGTGATATGTATATAGGATGGAATACTACTTAGCCATGAAAAAAAACAAAAAATCATGCCATTTGCAACAATATGGATGAACCCTGAGGGTATTATGCTAAGTGAAATAAGTCAGACAGAGACAAATACCGTATGATTTCACTCATATGGGGAAGATAAACAAACAAACACATAGATAAGGAGAACAGATTGGTGATTACCAGAGAGGAAGGGGGCAGGGAGAGGGTGAAAGGAGTAAAGAGGCACATATGTATGGTGATGGATGAAAACTAGACTTTTGGTGGTGAATATGATGAAGTCTATACAGAAGCTGAAATCTAATAATGTACATCTGAAATTTACACAATGTTATAAATCAATGTGACTTCAATAAAATAATTAAAAAGGTAATAAATAAACAAATAAGTAAGCCAACAGGAAAAAAAAGTGAGAATGTGCAAGTAAAGAACCTAACACGGTTCTGTCTTATCCTCACCCTCCCTTGATGTTACAGCATTTTAAATGTTGAAACATTTTACTCTGGGACATAAATCATATTAATCAATTTAATAGATATGTGCCACATTTTCCCATTGCTAATACAGCTTTCCTTGATGCAACAATTTCTTCTCATCTGCACTTGCAAGTTTTTCAAAGGCTTACCTTGTAAGTAGGATTGGACATATCTATTGGTCACCCAAAGAAATCCCAGTGCTGGGGATGATGATGAGGCAGCTGCTCCTCTTGGTGCTGAGTTATTTCCATATGTGGAGGGTCATCCTCACACCATCACACTGGCCTCTTCACTTCCAATGTTAACTTTAAAGAGGAGAAGAGACACCCATCAGGACATCCTTCTCCTTCCTCCTCCACTAAAAGTCAGTTGCTACTTTCACCCATGGGAGGGGGGCAATGGATTCCACGCATCCATCCATTTATTGCATGCCTGCTGTGTGCCAGGTACTAAGATAAAAGATGAATCAGCCAAGGTCCCTGACTTTAATCAATCTAATGGGTTTGGGGGGAAAGATAAGCATCTAACTAAACAAAGATGATATGGGTACAGAGGAGGGGACAGTCAGCGTGTCAGGAAAAGCTTCAGAAAGAGGTGATACTTGAGCTGAGTCCTGAAATGTGGCTGCCAACAGACAATGGAGGCAAAGCATTTCAGGCAGAGGAACCCCAACTCTTGTTCCTTCCCCTCAGGTCACTACACATAGCCTGAAACATCTGACTCTACCATCTTTACCCTGTCCAACCGTCTTCTCCTAGGTCCAAGCAACTTAAATTCTTGCTTGGCAGCAGCAACGCTATTAGTGCTGGTTCTGCTCAGAGAACTGACATTAGGAGCTCTGCTGCTGCTTTTGTTGCCAACGCCAGAAAACAGCTGGGGTGGTTTGAGCTCCCAGGGGGAGGGGGAGGAGTCGAGCATGTATGTGCGTGCATACCTGTGTCTGTGTGTGTGTGAGTTTGAGAGTGTGTGGGGGTGTGTCCATTTGGATGGCCGGCTAGATGTTTATCTACAGGTGCTGCCTCAGAAAACAGAAGTGGATATTGAGAAAACAGTGATAGCTGGAGATCTCACAGACAAGCTGAAACACTGCTCAGAGAAGGGGGAGGTTGAAACAACCTCGACCAAAACAAAATGAAACAGAGAAGGAAGTTGCATCAGAAGAGGAAGAATGCCAATGTCATGCTGAAGAGCCACAAATGTCACAAAATAAAAATAAAAAGTGAGACTCTAATTTTACCTAGTCAAATACTATTACAATATTTTCTTCTTTACAGTATTATTAAAATTACTGAAACAATAATATTTAGTGCAGCAAACATGGAGAATACAGAAAAACACAAATAAAAATTGCTATAATTTTTTTTTTTTTGGTGAGGAAGATTGGCCCTGAGCTAACATCCATGCCAATCTTCCTCTGTTGTGTACATGGGACGCTGCCGCAGCATGGCTTGATGAGTGGTGTGTAGGTCCACGCCTAGAATCCGAACCCTCGAACCCTGGGCTGCCTAAGTAGAGCGCATGAACTTGACCACTAGGCCACTGAGCGGGCCCCTGCTGTAATTTTTTTTTTTTTTTTTAAGATTTTATTTATTCAGTTTTTCCCCCCAAAGCCCCAGTAGATAGTTGTATGTCATAGGTTCACATCCTTCTAGTTGCTGTACGTGGGACTCGGCCTCACGTTGGACGGAGAAGCGGTGCCTCGGGGCGCGCCCGGGATCCGAACCCGGGCCGCCAGCATCAGAGCGCGCGCACTTAACCGCTAAGCCACGGAGCCGGCCCCCCTGCTGTAATTTTTTAAAGCTACATACATCATATCTTATTTATTTGGATCAGTGATGGGTAATAACTTTGCCTTGTACCTCCATACACAAGTTTTTTTCTCCAGCACTTAAAAAATATTAAAAAGAAGTTCTGAGATTGACTTACTGAAGAACATTTAAAAGGTCTCCTTATTATTAGCACAAATTGAGAAATTTTAATAAAGATATTCTAGTAAGAGTGAAGTGATTGAAGATGTCAGAGAAAGAAATATAGATCCCAGGAATATTATTAAGTTTTTTCATTTCAGTTCATGTAGAAATATTAGTCCCTTTACCAAAAAGAAGTAAAAGAATAGTTTTCCTTTTAATTAGATTCATGTAACTACACAAATGAAAAATTTATAGGATTGGCTTTAGGTGAGAGGGTTTTATTAAAAGTTAATAAAACACTGGAATAAGCTTGGCATCAGGTCTCGTATGAGTCTTTTGAATCTATTTCCTTATAAATATAGTCATAGGAATTGGTTTTCCATCAGCTTCTTGGAATTACAATGGCTTCAAATGATTAACTGATTTGCCAGTCTCACAAATAGTTAAAAGTATATCGAGTTTTGGGCAGTGAACTAGGGAAGTTTTGTGTGTTTTGGTTAAAGCATAGAACAGTACTTCTCAATTAAATAAATTGTTAGTCCATACGCTAGTTTACCAGGTAACTAATGAATGAGCTCGGGTGGATAGAGTGAAGAGGAATTGGCTAGAGAGAGAAAAGCACCCAGTAATGAAGAAGGGGAGCAAGCAAGTCTGATGCTCACTCTGTTTGCATTCAGTAGGTACTCAGTAAATAATTGCTGAAGGAATGAATGAATGATAAGTATAAAGAAAGTGGCATAAACACCTAATTCAAAACGAAGTTTAAATTTTGCTTCATGACAGGGTAATAATATTTCACCTGTGATACCTGTCTTGGCAATATATAAAGATATAATATTTTCAGAAGTTGTGGGGCCCTTAAAGAAGAAAACATCTAAGTTTTGGGGGAAAATGGAAATCTACGCAAATGTAAGTTTTTATATTTTTTAAAGATTTTTTTTACAAGTCCAAATCCAGTGTTACTTTAGGAACATAAAAATGTATTAGGTATAAATTGGTTTGCTCACAAAACCATTACATATTTTAAATATAATTTATTCAAATAATATAAATTTACTACTTGAAATTTTTTTCTTTTGAAAAATAACTACTAATGAGACTGCAAGCTAACATCAATTATCAGTTGGCTTTTGCCAATTGAGGAGAAATCAGCAAAAAGTCAGAAAGAGAAGAAACCATAAACATCACAGTAAAAACAAACAAAACCAGAAAGTTATATTTTTTTCTAGACTCACTGCCTTCCATAAGGCGTTTGTTTGCAGAAAATAATCTAAGGGTTGGAGGGAAAGGGAGAAAAAAATAAACCAAACCCAAGCAACTTTTTTCAAGCATCTACATTTTTGTTTAATGACTGAATGCCCCCAAATTTGCCAGTTTCTCTGCTTTCTGGGCTCCCACATCTCCAGGGGCTCTCCATTTGGACATAATTCCTTACTCAGAACTTGCTGAGGGTCTTGAGTCCCACTCCAGAGGAGTCTCATAAACTCCCTACGCCAGCTTATGTTCTGCGGAGCGTGTCCTTTCTGACTGTGTTCCCAAGGAACAGGAAAGAGGGAAGAGGAGGTGTGTGTGACCTTAGGGATGCTAAGTTCTGCTTTACATTTTAAATCTATAGATTTTTTCCTTCAATGAGTGGCAGGCCATTCTTAATTCCTGCTCTTCTATACTGAGGAATTGAGCATCATCTCTCCTGGCAATCCAAGGAACTTTGCTCTTTGTCCAAAATACCTCTCTCTTCCAAAGTGATTTCCCCTCCTCTGAGAAATGCTGTCATGTCAGGCTGCACTGCCCTTGAACCAGACAACTTTCTCTGCTTGTCTTTATCTGTCTAAATAAAGCTAACCTACATTTGCTGTCTAATTCATTCGGATGCTTGCTGATGCTATTTAAAGCATTCCTCAGGGCTCCGTGGAAAACAAGATGCACTATCTCCAGTAGGGAACCTTTAGGTTTGTTAGTCATTTAAGGAATTCAAGAATCTAAAGAATCCATTCAGTCTTCAGTAGTTCAGATGTGAAGGACAAAGGAACTTTTCGTGTTTTTTATTCCAGGCAGTCTTCTTTGACTTGTACGTTGCTGGGATCAGTTGATAGCAAAAGAAGTAGCTAGAAAGTTAATCTCTCTCTCTCTCTCTGTGTGTGTGTGACAGTCTCTAGGCTTCATGAAATCCAGCTTTTCTGAAGATTAACTGCTCAACAGAATGTATTTTTCATTCTAGGCTCTGATAATTGGTTAGTCCACTGTGAGTTTACTTTCCCCTCTCAGGGAACAAATGCAAAAGATTAAAAGGAGCTGTCACCTTGTAAACAGGCTTTTGGTGAGTTTTTGGCTTGTCTCCACCTCCCCCTCTTCAGTTTCCATCTGATATTTCATTAGAGAATCTTGGTACTTCCACATTCCAGAAAAAAAAGGAAATCCTAAACAGGGAAAGGAATAAAATATTGGAGTTGTAAATAGGACTGCACTGTGCACTTCTATGTGACTGGGAGTTCAGAGAGGTTTCAAATCTATTGTTTGTTTTTTTCAGATATGGTATTTATGTCGGTCTTTTGGCTTGCTTAGTGAGAGGGAGAGCTGGTACAATGGCATGGTTTTAACCATCAGTGCCCCACTGCTCCCTTAAGCACATGCTTTTATCAGCATCCACTTGTTTAGCCATGATTCTGTGACGTCCATTGCAGTGAGTGAGTCAGAAGCCACAAGCTAACAGGTCTATTCCTTCCCGTCGTCACCTAGGAAACCAATGCATCATCCACAGGAAATGCAGGCCCGGATGGGGAGTGTGCCCAGATCGGGTTATAAAGCTGGCAGTGAGTTTTTCAAAAGAGGTCAAATAATAATGTGTAGAATCTTTGTCTAGGGTGAGAAGTGGATCCAGCCTCTCAGGCATGGATGGAGGACTGTCAGGCAGAAATACCAGGAGAAATTAATCAGCTGAAATCATGTAAGATGTCTGCTTTATAAGAAATTGACCAAAACCAAGGGGTATGAAGATATGGTTTGATTCACCAAGACAGCAAACACATTTATTTGCCCATTGGCTGAGGGTATATATTTTTTGTACGTTTGGACAGTGTGTAAAGTGAGATGAGGAAATTGACAAGACATCAAACCAGGCTTTCTGCTGAGTGAAATGTATCCCACTCTTTTCATGGTCACTCTCCCTTGGGCTAAAAAAGTGATGGCAAGTTCCTTCAAAGAAAGCCACACCCTGATTCCCCTCATGCTCTGACTGGTTTTTTCTGCTTGTGCCTTATTTTCTCCCTCCTTGACCACTGTAGTTCACAGTCCATTGGCCTTAATGTATATATACAATTTACCACACACAATCCACGTCTTGAATATAAGCTTAATACAGCTGAGAAAAATTACCTGTACAATTTCATGTTGTTTGCTGAGCTTAATGTTTCCAGCCAGACTTATACTCTTATACCGATATGGGTGAAAGATTCTATGTAAAAGTACGCTCTCCCAGAACTTCCTGTTTTAGACTCAAAGAATATTAGAACAGCGAAAAAGAAAACAACTCAGAAATCGTCTGGTCCAACCACCTCATTTTTCACATGAGAAATGAGTCCCAGAGAAGTTATTTGTCTAAGGTCATATAACAAATTAGGGTGTATGTTGGTGATGGGGGAGAGGAGAGAGAGGAGGTAGGAAGCTTGACCACAAGCTCAAAATGAGTCAACAAGTGATATGGCCACCTCAAATATTGTTAAAACATTAAGCTGCGTTAATTGATGTATGGAGTCCTGACTAAGGGGGGCAATTGGTACCTGCACAGGCTGGTTAATATTGCCAAGAATATGAAGTTCTGTCCTGAGTGCCCATTCAATGGGGAACAATGACAAACCCAAATGTGCCCAGAGGAGGGTAAAGATGGTGATAAGAGTTTTAGTAACTATAACCTAAGAAGAACAATTTAAAACATTAGACTACTTAGCTTGGAGACCAGAGGATTTATCCTGGAGTGGGTGGGAGGAGGTATTGTCAAATAATTGAAAGGCTGTCTTGAAGAGGGCTCAGACTTATTCTGTGTGACTGCAAAGGGCAGTCACAAATTGGTACAAGTTAAAGGGTGATGGATTTTAGCTACATACAAGTAATTTTCCAATAATTCAAGCTGATTGAAATGTATTAAACTGACTGATGGGTAGTGAATTAATTCTTTATCTCCAGAGGTGTTCAAGTATTCATTCATTCATCCAAATACATTTATCAAGCACCTGGCATATGCCAGTAGTTGGACTGGAGGGACTTTGAGTTTGTTGTCTGTGTTAATTAAGGCAATACTAGCTGCTGTATTAAATCTGTATATCGAACCTAAAACTGTCTCATGGCTCAGACATGATAAGAAATTTATTTCTCACTCATATAACATCCAAAGTGGGTGTTTCTGATTGTAAGTGGCTCTCTTCCAAATGGTAATTCAAGGAACCAGGCCCTTCCATCTTGTAATTCTGCCATCTTCAACAAGTGGCTTATGATATCCTGCTGACAGATAGGGAAAGAACATGGAGGATTGTGTGGGGATATTTTTAAGGGCTGGACCTAGAAGTGGTGTACATAAGCTCTGCTCACATTCTTTCTATCCAGTAGAATTCAGTCACATGGCCACATATTACTGCAAGGGAGCCTTAAAATGCAGTCCTGTGCCCAGGAAAAAGAGGAAACAGGTTTTATGGCTGACTAGCAAATATTTTACCACATTATCCAACTCTGAGCTTCTAGAATTATGGTGACAGTACAGAGAATTGTCAAATTTTCCTGTTTAATGCCAACGTCATCGTGTCTCATGTTTATATTAAATGTCTTCCTGTTGAAGGTCTCCTATTCAAGATATATTGTTAAGTTAAAAAAAAAAAGCAACGGGCCGGCCCGGTGGTGTAGCGGTTAAGTGCGCGTGCTCCACTGCTGGTGGCCCGGGTTCAAATCCCTGGCTTGAACCCACGCACTGCTTGTCAGGCCGTGCTGTGGCGGCGTCCCACATAAAGTGGAGGAAGATGGGCACGGATGTTAGCTCAGGGCTAGTCTTCCTCAGCAAACAGAAGAGGTTGGGCATGGATGTTAGCTCAGGGCTGATCTTCCTCACACACACACAAAAAAAAGCAAGGTAGAGAACAATGTATATAATATGCCACTTTCGTGAATATAAAGAGGAATAATAATGATAATATTTATTTGTATTTGCTTGCATATATATGAAGAAACACTGGAAGGATACACAAGAAACCATATGGGGGGATGGAGACATCACTGGAAGCAAGACTTCTCCATGTATGCGTTTAGATATTGGTTAATTAAGTAATTATAAAACTATATAATTTTAAAAAACATTTCTTTCTATTGGAGAAGAGTTTTTCACTGACTGATTTCTTTTTGTTTTCAAGTAAAAAAAATGCTTGAGAAAAGGACTATTTGGGAAGGTGAGCAGGGTATAACGTATGAGCCTGAGGTAACAATAGTGATGAATGTGGTGCCTTTCCTGTTGTAATGAGGCTGTACTGGATTAATTAGATTTTTCACAAGAAAGTAAGGGAAAAATAATGCAACAGCTTGGTTGTATGTGTAATCATCTAAAAGTCTCAGAGTGTTTTTATATCTGACATCTTTGTTTATTTTCATAACATTCCTAATAACTGTGATACAAAAGGTTTAAATTAATTTCTTGTTTTGAAAGATACTGTCAAGGCCAAGAATAGGAGTTTAATTATCCACAAATTCATGTTAGATTTGTAGGCCAACCCTCTTGATTTCTGGGTAGCATCAACATTGGAAGTATGTGATAAAAATCCTTTATGTTTTATAGCATTTTCACAAATATTTTCTTATTCAGTATTCTCATCAGTCATGTGAATTAATTGGGATGGATATTATCTTTACAGATGAAAAACAATAGTGGCTACTATAAATAAAGTTAAAAGGCTAATGAAAAATTGGGGGAAGGAGGACTCTTCTTAATATATAAAGAACTATTACAATTCAATAATTAAAATGTAAATATTTCAATAGAAAAATTGGCAAAAGACATGCATTAAAAATCACAGGAAGAGATCGCAATAACAATCAAATAAATAAACATTTAAAAATATTTTTTCTCCTCAAAATGAGTAGAGATAAAAGAAAAATAATATCTAGTACTGACAAAGATACATGGAAATAGAAACACTGATATTTTTCTGGAAGGGATATCAGTTGGCAAAATCTTTCTGAAGGAAAATTTGGAACTATATTAAAACTTTAAACATATTCATAACACTATAACCTAGTAACTTTATTATACTAATTTATCCTAATGAAATATTCAGAGAATGTAACAATTTATGCCAAATTATATTAATATCAGCATTCTTATAAGTTCAGAAAAGGTGGATCAAACACCATAGTAAGGAAATGGAATACCAAGCTGCCATTAAAAAACCATGTTAAAGAATTAGCTAAAAGCAAAAGGAAAATCCCACTACCCAATATTAAATTAAAAAGCATGAGTCAAAAAAAATACAGAGAGATGTACACACTCATATATCTCACAAACAGGTGAATTCTGAAAGACTGTTAGTCAGACAAAGCTGGCTAAGAGAAATTTAAGCTTAGAAAGACACATTTGCACCAAAAAGGGGTTTGATGGTTCTTTAAAGCTTTAAAACTAGGTAGCATTCTCATCTCCTTGCTGATATCCATTCTACTGCACTTCTTTTTCCAAAATAGACCAGTTTATATAAATGGAAAATTGATCAAGGCTTGGTGGGCTTTGGCAAGTGTCATAAAGAACTCTTTAGCAGCTTCCATAAGGAATTTAACGTTGTGTAGATCTAACAGATCTTGAATCTATGGACCCATCACTGGTGTTCAGCAAAGGTTTCAGGATGGGAACTTTTACCGCACCTGGCTTTTAAATGCTTGAACTTATTTTTAGCCCTTACCTGAATGAATATTTGGATTGTAGGCATTCAAAGTTGATGCCAGTTCTATAATCGCACACTCCAAATTATTTCCTTTTTGTGGATTACTTTTCCTCATTTCTTGCTGATTGCTGTTCATTGCTTAGACCTAGCCAGCATTTTTTACACGTTTTGAGTCTCTCTTTGTCTTTCAGAATCACCCCTATTGACTCATGATCCATCTCTTCCCCACACACAACACTGGAGATTTTTCTTACCATATTCAATTTGTTAATCTCCTTTATTTTCATCATAATCATAAGCCTCTTCTCGATGGCATATTCAACATTTTCATTGCTTTTGCAATTGTCAGACACACTGGGATTAATAATGTTGCAAAACACCCCCAATTAAAAACAGCAAACCTGCTGGTGACAGAAAACTAGTTAGCCAAGGCTAAAACAACCACATCCAACTGCTGTTGCTGTCTGTTGGGGGCAGGAAACGTTGAAACACTTTTGCTTTTGGAGCAAATTATTTTTCATCTCAATGAAAGTTCACAGGTGGCCAAGCTGCCAAGGAATCCTAGCCTTTTTCACCACCATGGTGCCATTCTAGTGAAGTACATTTGTGACAAAAGTCGTCAAATCACACATAAATATGTAATCAACCAAAATTATTTTCAGACAGCTCAGTTGGTTTGGGTTGTCTTAATGAGACTGAGGTCATGGCTGTGATCTCTCTGTGGGTTATTTAGCACACGGAGAAAAACTGTGTCACTTGAGTAGTCTGTACCTACATCCAGCCATCTCACAAGTGCACGCTCTTGAGGGGGCCTAGACAGAGTATGCGGTGGGACAGTCATATCATTTCAGTACAGCCCATGTAGGACAATGCAGTTATCAACCCTCATAACAATATGTGACCCTGGAATCTTCAAACTCAAAACCTCAACTAGCCATTAATATGCAAGACGACGACTTAGTCATATGTTTAAATTTTTTAAAAAATCTATCTAGGGCCGGCCCCGTGGCTTAGCGCTTAAGTGCGCATGCTCCGCTGCTGGCGGCCCGGGTTCGGATCCCGGGTGCGCACAGACGCACCACTTCTCCAGCCATGCTGAGGCCGCGTCCCACATACAGCAACTAGAAGGATGTGCAGCTATGACATACAACTATCTACTGGGGCTTTGGGGGAAAAATAAATAAATAAAATTATTAAAAAAAAAAAAATCTATCTATAAGCACAAGTTGGATCACAGTGTTCTCCAAATGTAAAATACTAAATAAAGTCAAAAGAGGCTCATTTTTCTAACTGAGATCATTACAAAAATAGAGGATGGTGCCTGATTTACCTCTACTCCGCAGGGCCATGATGACAATTAATTCCTATTGAGTTAATATTCTGAGATTTGCCAAAGAGCAGGGCAATGTCGCTAGAGAATGTCACACATTTACAAGTACAGAAGGCTACAGATTCACAACTCAGTTTCTGGCCTGAAAGGCAATTTTCTCCCTCTGTTTTCAGGATCCGCTCCTCCCTCCAACGCCAGAGCTGCAGGCATTTCTCTAAATAACGCCACGTCCCTGGCCTCCTAGCTCCCATTAGAATGTTTCAGCAGGGCTCCTTTGAGGTCTGCCCCCAACTGCCTCCCCTCTCCCAGGCTTGTCTGAGTCAGCCGTGAGTCACCTCACTCATTAGCGGAACTCAGAATGCTTCTCCATCCTCTGTATCCCTTTTGTCTCCCTTCTTGTAACTGGCTTCCTGGCAGCCTAAGGTTTGTGGCCAATTGAAGCTAGGGGCTGGGTTGCTACTGAGATGGTCTGCTCAGTAAAGAGATTGGCAGACAGCAAGTAGAATTAAAATGATAATGACATTGATGATGATGGTGCACACAGTTTTTTCAGAAGTACTTGAACGGCCAGATTTGGTGCCTCTGCCTGTGTCAGTTCATAGGACAGCACAGGGGTCCTTAATTCTCGGTCCCTTCTTTCTCTTCCGTGTCTCTTCATTCCCTCTTCACCATCACCCCCTTCACACACACGCCCATACAGTACAAGGTGAAAGCGTCTGTGGATTCTACTCTCTGGAAAGGCGGGTAATAGAGCAATGTCCTTACATTGGCGGGCACTCTTTTCTCCAGCCTTTTCAGATTTGTTATTCTCATTTTTACTCATTTGATTTTACATTCCCAGTGTTTTCCTTTTTGTGAAAGGTGGACCAGAAAGGACAAAAGAGAAGGATTTACACCTTGAAGGTGCCTCCTGGTCCTATAACAAAGCCTAGTGAAATGATATTTATAAGAAACCCTAAATTCACTGTAGAAAATATCAATACCAAACACTGTTATTAATTCATTAATCTTACTTACAGCCCTTTGTAAAGCGGTTGATACTTTACTCAGCTGAATAGTGACTAGTTTTCAGTAAGCCCGATGATTTACTTTTGAAAGGGACCGCAGAGATCGTCGTGTCCAGTCTTTCATTCAATCAGCAGACATTTACTGAGCTCCTACAATGAGCAAACCCTGAGCCAGGCCCCCTAGAGCAGTGTTTCTCAAGCTCCACTGTGCATGCACATCACCTGGGAAGCTTGCTAAAATGCTGATTCTGGTTCAAGAGGCCTGGAGTGGGGCTCGAGGTTCTGCATTTCTGTAAGCTCCCTGGAGATGTCCACACTGCTGCCTGCAAACCACACTCTGAGTAGCAAGACTATAGGGGCTCTGCACAGAGCCAGACAAGGCTTCACTACATCCCGAGGAACATCAGAAGGCCCACAGGCTCTGTGATGCTGCCTTATGCATTCCTCCTCTTCAGCTGCTGATGTTTATCCGTGAGGCCCAGACAATGCCGTGAGACCCTATTCTTCCCAGTGCTCTTGGCTTTCTCATGTCTTCACTCACAGTGGAGGGAGTTAAAATTGCAGGATTCAGGTTTGGGATTAGGGCAAGGAAAAAGGCCCATTTATCTTCAGACTCAGCTAGGAGGTTTAGTCTAGGCCATCTTACCAGAGAGCTCTGAACTTGCATTTTAGGCAGAGCCTTTCTTTGACTGCTACAGAGATCTCTTTTTATGATTTGTTAGTTTGTATCCTTTGCCCATTTTTCTGTTGGGGTGTCTGTCTTTTAATTACTGAGTTGTAATAGCTATTTATTAAAATATTAAGTGGAATCTCTTTTCCCTCAGTAAAGTTTATTTTTTAGTCTTTTCATTTTGGAGTTAGGAATCTTATACCCTAGGCTAACGTTAATTTTCTGGCTAATCTGAGCAAGCCCCTTGACCTGTCGTGACATGGTTGCTTTACCCGTAAATGGGGGCAGTAAAGACTACATATTTCAGGAAACTGCTGGGCGTTAAAAAGAAAGTACATGTAGGGTAGCACTGTACTAATACAGACGTGGGTACTTTGTTTTCAGAGCTTCTATTAATCTGATAGCATTATTGAACCTAGTGTGGGACGTAGCTCACTGGTGTTAACAAGTACCAGTTTTTTGTTTTGTTTTATTTTGGTTTTTTTTTAGTTTTGTTTTGGTTAAACAAACATTTGTTGAGCACTTACAAGTACTGTGAGTGCTGTTCCAGGTTTTGGTAGTATTAAAATAAATAAAGTAGAGCTAGAGGCTGCCTATTAAGAACTTTGTATTCATAAAAGTGCTTATGATTTCCATTCTCCTTGTGCCTCCCAACTACCACTTTATAAGTTGTCAACAGATAAGATATGACACTCCTAACATGTCCAACTAAGAAACTGCCTCAGTACTCAGGCAAATCACCTGGTTGTTCCCTGGTTTCTACATTTGCTGTCTCATCTCTACTAGAACCTTATACTTGTTAAAACTATCTATTTATATAGTAGAAGTTATAAAAGTAATAGTATTCCAATTTAAACTAATAGGTTTTTGTTTAGCTTTGAGAAATAGAAAATCCCATCGATGATGATGATGTTTAATGCCTTTTTCTCTCCACTACTGCCTGTGGAAAAAAAGGGGGGAGTTATAATCAACCATTAATAGTGAAATTCAAATGTCTGAAGACAATGTGTTTTGCCTCCAATTGGTATTTGGTTTTTGATGAGTCAAAGGAAAGAATCTCTAATGGCAAAATTTTAACTATCATCAGAGAATACTCTGCCACTCCCACCAGTCCCCCTGTTATTCTTCCAACACACAAAGCTGCCTTATGGGTCCCTACACTGAGCATAGATAAAACAAAAAAAGTCAATATTATTGAATTCCATCCATTTGCCAAGCACTGTGCTAAGTGCTTTCACATACGTTTTCTCATCTAATGGATCTTTTGCTTTCTTACTGCAGGGAAGAAAGTGAGAATGTGCCTTTGCTTTGTTGCCTCCTCTTCCTTGAGTCCTTACTCCTTCCCGTCTATGTAAGCCTTAAACTGGTAGCAAGGGAACTCAGTTTGAGGCAAAATCCATTCTGTTTTCATCTTATCTAGGTCCACAGCAAAAAGTTGGTTGGTTTCTCATTCAGGAAGATGAGAGGTGTGTTGATTTAGGAAAAAGTGAATGGAACAGGGTTGAGGGCTGAATGCTCTTAAACACTATACCCACATGGGCGGGCACTCATCTCTGGTGAGAGGTCTCTCTTTTTCTGGCTTCTTTCCCAGATAATCCATTGAAATCTCTGAGGAAAAGGATCCATATACATTCAACTCCTCCTTTGATTTATTTCTTTATCTATGAACACAAATCTCTTACCATTTCCCTCACTCCCTCCATCCCTAAATACTTCTCCTGGAGAAACATGACAGATCTTGTCTATTCCTGAGATTATCTGCCATTTTCTCCTCTTACAATGATTCCAAATCTTGGATTCCACTAAGAAAAACATGGTGTGGGTGACACTATTTAATCAATGAGAAAGGAATCTTCCCTAGGCCATGAGAGGAGGGCAGACTCACTATCTCAGCTCTTAGGAATGGCTCTCCAGCTGCTGACAGAGGCCACATGGGTTCAGCCACAAGGCCAGCCGGGACCTCCCCAGTGACTAACAAAAAGGCAGCAACCAGAACTAGCCAGAGCCGAGCTGGGGCAACTGACCCATTTTTAGAAGTGCCCCTAAGGACAATGGCCAGCAGTCCAAGTCGTGGTGTCCTGGCGGTGTAGCAAACTCATAGCTGGTCAAATGTGGTGGATAAATGGTGTCTGACAACAGAAGACTCTGGAAAAGGATGTACTTATAATCAGCATATGGTGACATTTTTATTCCAGAGGCTTATTCTTCATTCTTTCACTTATACAACAGACATTTGAGTGAATATGCTAGGCACTGAGCTAGAGTTGGCACACTCCCCCCTTGGAGAGTTGACAGTTCAGCAGAAAGGCAGAAAGGGAGTAAACATAGGAGCTCTAGAACTCAGAGGAGGCTCTTAAGATTCGGGAGTTGGGAAAGCTTCCCCAAGAACACGTGAAAGGCTTACACAGAAGGAGGGGAGGAAGGCCCCTGCAGGTGGAGGAGGCAGCAATGCAAGGTCACAGTGGCAAGAGAGAACAGGCGGCTTACTGGAGAAGTAAAGTGGTCAGTGTGGCCGAGATCAGAAAATGCAGGGAAAGTGGCAAGAGATAATCCTAGAGAGGTGAGCAAGGATCAGATTATAAAGGTGTAATTTTATGTGTCATGTGCACAGGTCTGAAATCAACCCTGAGGGCAATGGGAAATGCTGACTGACTTTCTGTGGGGGAAGGACATGTCAGGTCTGCTTTTTTAGAAGTTTTCTCACAAGTTGTAATGTGGACATTGGATGAAAGGAAAGCAAGCATGGAAGTAGGAGGACCACATTGGAGGGTCTTGCAGTAATTGAAGAGGGAAACGATGTGGGCCTGAACTATAGCAGAGGTAATAGGGATGCAGGGAAAGATGAGTTTGAGAGATACGAAGGTGGTTGCACCAATTGTCCTTGGTGATCAACCACAGGTGGGGCCTGAAGAGCTCAGAATGGCTCTCAGCTTTGTGGGTAGGGGAAGATGATGGGAGGAGAAGGCTTTCTGGAAGCCGATGATGAATTCAGGTTGAAGCAGGAACCCAGGGCAGAAACCCTGCCATTGGCCTGAATATCACTGATGGAAGGTCAGGGCAACTCAGTGGTGCTGGGGACTCCCCAGGTATACCCCAAAGGAGGCTGAAGGACAATTCCAGACCCCATCAGCTAGAGAGGATGGGGCTCGTAACATAAGCCTCTACTAAGAAGCCTGAATTAAGTCTGAATCTGTGCAGGACTGAGGCTGCAGATGAGAGGTCTTCAGAACCTGCAGCCAAGCAGGGCCTGACAAGCTGTTTCCATGGAGATGTGGTGTGCGCAGGAGGGAGTGAGTAGGAGGGCTGAGCCATTCCAGAGCCTTGGGTCACAAGGCTGTGGCAGGCTAACAGATAAACAGGAAAAAGACATAGTCAATCAGAAAAGGATGTTCAAAACTATTGGCAGTTAATTGGGGTTGTACTGTCATAATTCTAGATTGTCTAACAATTTAGAAGGATTACAGTAAGCCACTTAATGATCCTGCTTGTTATTTCAGGTACTACTTAATGAGGGCACACAAAAGTGGATGCCAACTCAGGCTAACTCCAAATGTACGTACACCCATCTTAAGCCCTTCTGCATCCCTGGACTCTAAGTAGCTACGTATTATTTCCAGGTTCCTGGAGAAACAGGCAGAGATATGGGAAGTTAAAAAATTTTTTTTTCATTTGCCATGCTGATGGCAGTAATACTCAGGAAAACTTTGGAGCTCTTTGGGAATCTCAGGTGCTGGCAAAGCCCCAGATAAGATGGCATTATTAAACAGTCTGAGGAACATTCTGGACAGAGAGCCAGCAGCAGTGGGGCCCCAAGTGGTTTTTTTTTTTTTTTTTTTTTGCGTGTGTGTGCAGTAAAATATACACAACGTGAAGTTTACCATTTTGGCCATTTTTAAATCTACATTTTAAATGTACAATTCAGTGGCATTAAGTATATTCATAATCTTGTGTATCCATTGCCACTATCTATTTCTAAAATTTTACCATCATCCAAAACAAAAACACTATAACCATTAAGCAATAACTCCCCATTGGGCCCCATGTTTTTAAACAACTTTATTGCGCTGTGAAAACTGCCTACCAGGCAGGACGATGGCTTGGCTGCTGCAAGTAAAAAAACTGGGTTGATTTTGGCTTGGTCAGTTGCTCTCAATTCAGACCTGGAGTTTTTCGGCCAAGAATCCTTGTCCTGTGGGTGAGCTTGTTAAACCTAATCTCTGGAGGAAGACTGATTTTAACCACCTTAATGACTGATGGGACTTATTAACCTTGATCTCCAAGGTATTCAAATGGCTTGTGGCAGTGCTTATTAAGAAGTCAGTAAAAATTAAGTCAGGGCCACAGGCCCTGATAGATCCTACTGGAGGCAAACTTTGTTCCAAAGATAGTTGGGAGATGAATTGTCTAGGAACCAAGGACATTTTAAGTAACCAAAAACGATAGTACCTGGGGAGGATAAGACATAATTCTGACTTAGCATAGTAGACTATGACTAAACGATCAGAGCTGGAAATTCCAAGTTTCTTATTTCCTTTTCTTTCACAAATTAAAACATTAGTGAGGGTAGAAATAAGTCTGTGTGACTCTGCTTCCTCATCCAACAAGTTCAAGGTGATTAGAACGTGGTACTTGTAGGCCAAGGCTCAGTCTGGAGTTCACAGATCCAAAGAAACAATAACTCTCAAAGCTCAGACAGATACTTCCCAGATGCATGATGTCAGTCACAAGAGATGGCAGGAGGGCAAAGGAACGGGGAAGATTTACTGAAAATTATTGCATCATAAACACAATCTAAACCACATGCCCTATATTGGGGACCAGTAGTGAGACAAAGACTTTAACACAATATACTATTCCTGGGAAGTAGAGCCCAGAGGAAGTTGACTGACTTACTCAAGGTCACCCAGAAAACCAGGGAGAGAGCTAAGAATTAGTACCTTTGTCTCCTGATACCTGGTTTAGTGGTTTATTTTGATCAGTATCTACTGGTATTCTGCGCTTGGAATGCACAAGGGAGATGGTTGTCCGAGTCTCTCTGTAAAGTTTTCATTTGCTCAAGGGGGATCTATCAGTACCTTTATCTCCAAATTCACCTCCAATTTAGTCTTCATATTGCACTTATTTTCCATCAGAACCCAAATTCTAGCAGAAGTTCATGTTGTTAGCAGTCAAGAAAAGGTTTACTGCTTTTATGATCCTGTTAGAGGATGATTTCCAGAATGGTGGTGTGTGGAGTTCCACAGACCCACTCCTCAACAAAATAACTATACCTGGTGAAAATTATTTTTAAAAAAACCATTTAAAGTTATTGTTCCACAAAGGGAGATGAAAGCCAAGAAGACCAGAGGCCACTACCCCCACTCAGCGGCCTGCTTGTTAAGCAAGGGTATCACTCCAAGAGAAGTGGGTCATTGTCCCTGCCCCCGGTTCAAGAGCAGAGCCTCAGAGATTTTGCCCAGGGGAAGAGGCAGGTGATAAGAACAAAGAGCTCTGAAGCTCTCCACAAGGGAACTGACTTTATTTGGAACAGAGTATGGGGAAATTCAAGCTGAAGGGAGTTCTGGAAAACAATAGAGATTTTGGTGATAAACAATTAAGAGGAAGCTGGAAGCTCCATGACAGCAACAAGCTAGACTGTAGGCAAGCTAGTTTACCAGAGAGAACCAGGAAAAAAGACAGCTAAGAAGAGCCCTCCAGGGGTCAGAACAAATCTCAAAGACTGGCCTCAAAATCTACCTCTGCAGTCAGGCTTAAATTTAATTGGATCAGACTGTGGAGCAATTTATGTCCCAGGGCATTGTTGAAAACAATAGCGTGATTAGCTAGCAACTAATGGAGCCTAACAACTAGGCATCATACCTACAGAGACAGACAACTTGACAGAGAGATCAGGGATAGAGACAGTCAAAGAGAGCTGTGCTAAAATCACTGTCATCTCAGAATGACTGTGCACATGACCAAGCACGCACCTTCTGAGGAGCAACGTCGGAAGTTTCACACTGCAGGGAAATAGACTTTACTAATAATCCAGCTAAGTCACTAAATAAATAAAGAAGCAAATTACAGCAATAACCTCATAAGCTCTAAAATAAGCAATAGGGTTGAGGGGATCAGTATCCAGATTTCCTACAATATATTATCTAAAATGTCTAGTTTTCAACAAAAAAATTATGAGACATGCAAAGAAACAGGAAAGTGTGATGTGACCCATACACAGGAGGAAGAAAGCAGTCAACAGAAACTCCCTGTGAGAGGGCTCAAATATCCAATTTAGCAGACAAAGACTTCAAAGCAGCTGTTATAAATATGTTCAAAGAACTAAAGGAAGCCATGCTTAAAGAAGCCAAAGAAGGTATGATGACAACGTCTCACAAGATAATCAATAAAGAGATAGAAATTATTTTTTTAAAAAGAACCTAATGGATATTCTGAACTTGAAAAATACAATAACAGAAAAAAATTCACTAGAGGGGCTCAATAGCATTAGAAGAAGAAAGAATCAGCAAACTTGAAGATAGATAGATAGATAGATAGATAGATAGATAGATAGATATTATTTGATCTCAAGAACAGAGAGAAAGAAGAATAAAGAAATATAAACCGAAATTCAGGGAAATATGGGCTACCATTAAGCACATCAATATATATAATGGGAATACCACAAGGAGAGGAGAGAGAGCAAGGAGCAGAAAAAATATTTGAAGAAATAATGGGTGAAAACTTCTGAAATCTGATGAAAAATATTAATCTATACATCCAAGAAGCTCATCTAACTCCAAGTAGAATAAACACAAAGAGATCCACATCCAGACACATCATAGTTGAAAGAGAAAATCTTGAAAACAGCAGGAAAAAAACAACTTATCACATACAAGGGAACCCAAATAAGATTAACAACTGACTTTTCACCAGAAACAACGGGGGCCAGAAGGCAGTCAGATGGCATATTCAAAGTGCTGGGAAGGAAAACCCCTGTCAACTAAGAATCTTTTATCCAGTAAAACTCTCTCTCAAAAATGAAAGTGAAATAAAGACCTTCTCAGATAAACAAAATCTGAAAGAATTCATTGCTAGCTGGCCAGAGTTACAAGAAACAAGAAAATTCTTCAGGCTGAACACAAGTAGCCCCAGTCAGTAATTCAAATCCACACAAAAAAACAAAGAGCACTGGTAAAAGTAATTATGTAATTATAAAAGACAGTAAATCAATGCATATTTCTTTTCCTTTATTCTCTTAAATGGTATAAAAAGCAATTATATAAAAGAATATATTTGACAATGACAGCACAAAGGAGGTGGGTGGGAACAAAGTTGTATTAGAGTAAGAAATGAGTTATAAGATAGTAACTCAAATCTACAGGAACAAACGAAGAGAACCAGAAATGGTAAATAAGGAGAGTGACATAACAAACTCTAAATATAACTTGCTTTCCTTTCTTTTCTCAACTTTTTAAAAAGACACAAAATCATATTAAGTAATAATTATAACAATATATTATTTGGTTTGTAACAAAACTATAAACAAACTAGACCTAAAAAACATCTATAAAATGCTCCAACCACCAACAGCAGAATACATATTCTTCTCAGGAATATGGACTATTCTCCAGATTGACTGTATTCTAGGTTATAAAACAAGTCCCAGTAAATTTAAAAGATTTTAAATTATATAAAACATGACTTCCTGACCACAATGGAAAGAAATTACAATCAATAAGACAAGGAAATTTGGTAAATTCACAAATATGTGAATATTAAACAATACACTCCTAAATAATAAATAGGTCAAAGAAGAAACTATAAGCGAAATTAGAAAATACTTTAAGATAAATGAAAATGGAAGCAAAACATACCAAAACTTATGGAATGTATCAAAGCAGTGCTTAGAGGGAAATTTATAGCCATTAGATGCCTATTTGAAAAAAAAGAAAATAAAGAAAGAGAGAGAGAAAAGAAAAGAAAAAGAAAGTTCTCAAATCAATGACCTATCCTTCCACTTTAAGAAACTAGAAAAAGGAGGGCAAACTAAACCCAAATCAAGCAGATGGAAGAAAATAGTAGATTAGAGTGGAAACTAATAAAGCAAAAGATAGGAAAAACAACAGAGAAAATGAACAAAACTAAAAGTTGATTACTTAAAAAGATCAACAAAATTGACAAACCTTTAGCTAGACTGACCAAGAAACAAAAGAGAGGAGACTCAAATTCCTAAAATCAGAAACAAAACAGGACATTGCTACTGACCCAACAAAAATGAAAAAGATTATACTAAAAAAAGAGAATACTGTGAAAAACTGTGTGCCAATAAATTATGTAGATAATTTATATAAAATAGATCAATTCCTTGAAAGGCAAAAACTACCAATACTGACTCAAGAAGAATAGAAAATCATAATAAAACTATAACACATAAAGTGATTGAATTAGTAATTTAAAACTTCCCACAAAGAAAAGCCCAGGCCCAGATGATTTCACTGTTAAATTTTACCAAAATTTAAAGAATTTATACAAATTCTTTGCAAACTTTTCGAAAAATAGAAGAGAAAGGAACACTTCCCAACTGATCCTTTAAGGCCAGTATTACCTCCATACCAAAGCCAGACATCACAAGAAAAGTACAGAATAATATCTCTTATGAATGTAGATGCAAAAAATTCTCAACATTATATGAGCAAACTGAATTTAGCAACATATAAAAATGACTATACACTCTTAGAAGAAAACATAGGACAAAAGCTTCACAACATTGGATTTGGCAATGATTTCTTGGATATGAAACCAAAGGCATAGGTAACAAAAGAAAAAATAGAAAAACTGAATTTCATGAAAATTTAAAGTTTTTGTATATCAAAAGTCACTATCAATAAAGTAAAAAGACAACACACAGAATGGGAGAAAATATTTTCAAATCATATATCTGATAAAGGATTAATATATAGAGTATATAGAGAACTCCTAAAACTTAACAACAGAAAAAGAAACAATCTGATTCAAAAATGGGCAAAGACTTGAATAGATGTTTCTCCAAAGAAGATATACAAATGGCCAATAAGCACAGGAAAAGATGCTCAAAATCCCTAATCATTAGGAAAATGCAAATTAAAACTACAATGAGATACTATGTCATACCCATTAGGATGGCTATCATCAAAAAAACAGAAAAAAAGTGTGGCAAGGATATGGAGAAATTGAAACCCTTGTGCCCTAATGGTGGGAATGTAAAATGTTACAGCCACTGTGAAAAATAGTATGGAGGTTCCTCAAAAAATTAAAAATATAATTACCACATAATCTAGCAAATATACCCAAAAGAATTGAAGCAGGGTCTCAAAGAGATATTTGTACACCCCTCTTCATAGAAGCATTATTCACAATAGCTGAAACATGGAAGCAACCCAAGCGTCCATCAACAAATGAATGGATAAGCAAAATGTGGTATATACATACAATGGAATATCACTCAGCCTTAAAAAAGAAGGAAATTCTGCAATATGCCACAACATGCATGAACCTTAAGGATATTATGCTAAATGAAATAAAACAGTAACAAAAAAGCAAATACTGTATGATTCTACTTATATGAGGGAAGTCTCTAGAAAAGTCAAAATCATAGAGACAAAAAGTAGAATGGTGGTTGCCTGGGGCAGGGGGGTAGTTTATTGTTTAATGGGTATAGAATTTCAATTTTACAAGATGAAAAGAGTTATGGAGATGGATGGTGGTGATGGTTGTACAACATTATGAATATATTTAATACCACTTAGCTATATAGACTTAAAAATGTTGAAGATAATAAATTTTATGTTATGTGTATTTTACTACAATTTTTAAAAATTGAAAAATATGACTATATATAATGACCAAATGAGAATTATCCCAGGGATACAAGGTTGGTTTTACATTCCAAAACCAATTAATGTAATACATCATATCAATAGAATAAAGGACAAAAACCACATGATCATCTCAGTAGATGCAGGAAAAAAGCATCTGAAAAAATCAACATCTGTTCATGATTAAAACACTCAACAAACTGGGAATAGAACAGAACTTCCTTAACCTAATAAAGGGCATCTATAAAAAACTTGTAGCTAACATCACACTTAACAGTGAAAGACTAAATGCTTTCCCCATAAGATCAAGAACAAGACAGGGATGTCAGCTCTTGCCACTTCGATTCAACATTATACTAAAGATTCTATCCAGGGTAATTAGGCAAGAAATTGAAATAAAAGCCATCCAGATTGGAAAAGAAGAAGAACATATCTATTTGTAGATGATGTGATCTTGTATATAAAAATCCTAAAGAATCCACTAAAAAACTATTAGGACTAATAAAAAAGTTCAACAAGGTTGCAGGGTACAAGATCAATATAAAAAAATCAATTCTATCTCTATTCACTAGCTGTGAACAATCTCCCCCCAAAACTAAGAAAACAATTCCAGGGCCGGCCCCGTGGCTTAGCGGTTAAGTGCACGCGTTCCGCTGCTGGCGGCTCGGGTTCGGATCCCGGGCGCGCACTGACGCACTGCTTCTCCGGCCATGCTGAGGCCGCATCCCACATACAGCAACTAGAAGGATGTGCACCTATGACATACAACTATCTACTGGGGCTTTGGGGGGGAAATAAATAAATAAATAAAATCTTTAAAAAAAAAAAAAGAAAACAATTCTATTTAAATAGTATCACAAAGAATAAAATACTTCGGAATAAATTTAATAAAAGGAGTGCAAAACTTTTACTCTGAAAACTACAAATCATTGTTGAAAGAAATTATAGAAGACAAGAAATGGAAAGACATTCCACATTTATGAATCAGAAGACTTAATATTGTTAAGACGCCAATGCTACCAAATTGATTTACAGATTGAACACAATTCCTATCAAAATGCCAGCTGGGTTGTTTTATGTTTTTTGCAGAAATTGACAAGCTGATCCTAAAATTCGTATGGAAATGCAACTCAAAGTAGCCCCAAAAATCTTGAAAAAAAAAAACAAAGTTAGAGGACAATAATCAAGATAGTGAGATACTGGCATAAGGATATATGTATAAAGCAGTAGAAGGGAATAGAGAGTATAGAAATAAATCCTCACATTTATGGTCAATTGATTTTTGACAAGGGTGCCAAGACAATTCAATGGGGAAAAGAACAGTCTTTTCAACAAATGGTGCTGGGTCAATTAGATATCCACATGAAAAACAATAAAAATAGACCGCTTCCTCACACCATACACAAAAATTAAGTCAAGATGGACCATTGACCTAAGTATGAGGTAAAACTGTTAAAATTCGTCAAAATTTAAACTTTCATGCTTCAAAGGATATCACTAAGAAAGTGAAAAGACAATCTACAGAATGGGAGAAAATATTTGCAAATCCTATATCTGATAAGAAACTTGTATCTAGAATATATGAAGAACTCACAACTCAATAATAAAAAGACAAATAACCCAATTTTAAAATGGACAAAGAATTTGAATAGACATTCCTTCAAGGAAGATGTACAAAAGGCCAATAAGCATATGAAAAGATGCTCAACATCATTAGCCATCAGGGAAATGCAAATCAAAACCAAAATTAGATACCTCTTCATACACCCAAGGAGGCATGAAAGACAAAGAGACAGTTGGTGAGGATGTGGAGAAATGGAATCTTCACACATTGCTGGTGGGAATGTAAAATGATATACTACTTTGGAAATCTGTTCTACCATTCCTCAAAAGATTAAACATAGAGTTACAAATAACCCAGCAATTCTACTCTTAGATATACAACCAAAAGAAATGAAAACATATGTCCACACAAAAACTGTACTTGAATGGTCATAACAGAAGTATTCACAATAGCCTAAAATTAGAAACAACCCAAATGTCTATCAGCTAATGAATGGTTGAATAAAACATGATATATCCATACAATGGATTTTATCTTGAAATGAAGTACTACAACATGGATAAACCTTAAAAACATTCTGCTACACTGAAGAAGCCAGTCACAAAAGACTGATTCCATTTATACGAAATGTTCGGGAAAGCAAATCTATAGAGACAGAAAATAGAGTAGCAATTGTCTAATGCTGAGATTTGAAGGAGGAGGTTAGGAGGAAATGGGGAGTGACTGCTAATGTGTACAAGGTTTCTATTTGAGGGTGATAAAAATTCCAAAATTGATTGTGGTTATGTTTGCACAATTCTGTGAACACACTAAAAAATACTGAGCTGTATACTTTAAATGGGTGAATTGTATGGTACGTGATGTATATCTCAAGAAAGCTGTTGATAGATAGATAGATAGATAGATAGATAGATAGATAGATAGATAGATAGATATAGACAGACAGACAGATAGACAGATGAGGTACTATTAGGCCAAGGGACCTAAGAATGCCTAAACCCAGGCTTAGCAAGGCACCACCCTTACCCCTAATAGTACAGATTCAATAGTAATGTAACATTTCGTTAATCAGGTTGCTCCTAAAATGCTAATACAGAGCTCTCTGGTAAACTGGCCTAGATCTCATAGCCAAGATAGATTTAGGGGGCATTTTTCCTTGCTGTAAGCCCAAACCTGAATCTTGCAATTTTATCACCCTGCACTGGATGTGATGATAAGAGCTATTAAGAGCATTTGGGAGAGTAGAGGAGAGCCAAATGGCTGAAATTCATGGCATGAGGGAGAAATGCCCTCCTAACACTGAGGCCACCTAGAAGGAGGAAACAGAAGAAAAGAGAGGGAAGGGAAGAGGAGAGGGAAGGGGAGGAAAGGGCAGGGGAGGCCCAGTGACCCTACTCACTGTAAATGTGGCCTTGTGCCTGCAATCAGATAGTACTGTCTCTTCTTGCAGAATAGGAAGGAGAGGATAGAGAGAAGGTCGATGTGCCTCTACTAGATGCTCTTTTGTTGGAGGAAGATTCCTGACAGAAATAAAGAGATGCAGGTAGAGGAGATGACAGGGTCAAACCAAACCTGAGCAGAATGCCTTGGCGAGTAAGAATACTTTACAGTTCCTTGCAAATCAAAGACCCATTAGAGGAAGCTGCTCATTTCAAGATTTCCGAGTAATATTTTAACCCGGAAGGAAATTGCAGAATTATTAAAGTGATTTGTGTTTTAGAGCAAGGTTGCAAGTGTTGTGTAAATGAAGTGCTTTGCAGATGTTATCAGATATTTGGGGCAGGGAGAGCCATCCGTTTACATTCCCAGAGCTTTACTTTATTTGTGCCTCGTGTGGTTATTTTTTTCAAAGTCGTCTTCCCTTCTCTTCTGAGCACGCTTCTAGTCAAGGTACACTAAAGTTCTATTCACCAGGAAGAATAAGTGGAGATGAACTTCATAATGATCTAGAAGAGATACATCCTGGTGCTTTCTGGTGCGTTGATTTGTAAAAGGGAAATGATCTACAGGGTGCCTTTGGTGACGACAGTCCTTCTCTCCGTTTAGCTCCCAGAACTGAAACAGTCTGACTTGTCAGTGCGATTAAGCAGCCCAAACCCAGAGGGAGGATGTGCGGGTAGCTGAGAGCAATGAGTCTCTGTGCAGACTTCCTGCACTCTCGTTCTGGGTTGAAACTTTTTCTTTACCTTTTTGAACTTTATTTGACTGCTTTTGTATATGTAACACCTCTGTTAGACCATAACTATGACCACCAACCCTCATCCTGTGCTACCCACCTGCTTACCCCTGGAAAGTTTGGCCTTCCAGAGAGCATCATGCCTCAGGGTGACTCACATTTCCAATTCAGGACTCTAATCATAGTTTGTGTTGCGATTTGTCTGATTGTTTTCTCATGGTGTTGTTAAACTTGTTCTTCTGTCATCTGTATTTCTTGTAAGGTGAAATTTAGATATAAAGGTTTGATAAGAATCAGGTTAAACATTTTGGTAAGAATTCTTCATAGATAATGCTGTGTACTTCCTACTGCATCGTATTAGGCTGTATATAATGTCTGGATGTCCCAGTATTGATAAGGCTACTATTGATCACTGACAGCCTGTTAAAAAATGGTTTTAAAAATGGGGACTTGACTACTTGCACTGCTTTAAAATGATTATCCCTCCTTTGAATGTTTAGAAAAAGGGGCTCTGAGGAGTTGCCTGGTACCTAGGATACAGTCTTTATCTTGTGTAAAGGATAAGAGGATTAAGACCCAGGCTTTATCCTCTTTATGACTGAGTAGACGCAGGAGTTCAAATTTATATCTGATGGTGGTCAATTAGGGCAGAAATTTCTGGAATATTAAGTCTAACATATTTTTCTTTTTCTCTGGGCCCAGAAGAAGGTACTCTGAAATTGGTCATTAGCCAGAATTTAACCATGGATAAATAGATCTTTTTGCTAACACTTATTAAAGATAGTCAGAACACTTTGGGAATTCAGATACAGAAGAATCTTTTATGGCATTTAAAAATAACTTCCCCTCCACCTTCGACTCCTCCCTCCCACCAAAACCACTTTAGACTCTAGAATAAAAAAGTAAGAAAGAGCATTTTCTTTGGATGCTGAATAGACAGATCTTTAGATGTTTCTTGAGTACTGTTTAAATTTTAGAGTAAGGAAAAAGTATGCATCTGTTCTCTTTGTTTGATGTTTACCTCTCGTCTTTTAGCTACTGTAAACTAAATAACTGATCCACTGAAAATATAAGCAACTAGATTAAAGGATTTCATTATTAAAACTAAGAATCTGAGTTTCTAAGGAAAATGAGTTATTTTTAATCTCCAAATAAACACTTTTATTTTACAGCAATTAAATACCCAAGTCAGTTAAACTCTGCTCAAGGTTGCCCTGTTATTTCTGGATACCCAGAGGGAGTTTTTGGTTATTACTGCTTGTTCGTTTTTTGTGTTTGTTTTGTTATTTTGTTTTTCAGCTAGCACAAACATAGGGGAGTTGTGAATTTTCTGCATAGCAGGACAGAACTTAACCTTAGGATACAAAACTAACAATTTCCATTTTATAACTTCGGAATTAGTAACATCTTTTTTCTCCATTTATTCTGTAATTTTTAAAGATTCTGGCTTCACAGTTTCCAGTTGGGTAGGGGAGGCGGCGAGGGTCCCTTTGAGGAAATAGTTCTTCAACAGTAGCACAGCTAGCAGACATAGCAACACACGCCTATCGCCTCCATTGGGGGTTACTACATTTGGAGACAAAGACCCTACCAGTAGTTTAAAGATCAAACAGTGTAAAGCGTCATCCATCCTTTTCCTTTTCTCTTCTTTTCTTGTTCCTCTTTATATACACCCTTTCTTATCTTCTTTTCTCTCCCTTCCTTCTTCTTTTTCTGCCTCTCTCCTCATCCTTCTCCCTCCACACTCATTCTTCTTTTTTCTTACTTTCTTTTCACTCATTATCCTGGCATGCTCCTATGACTTCCCCCTATTTCTACCATCAAATTTTGTGTTCCTACAGGATTCCCTGCCTCATATCAGCCCATGGTATGTCACTGAATACTCAATACTCAAGCAAAACTGAATACTCAATCAAAGGAGTGGGAGGATCCCAGAGGAGGAGGTCTGTGCCTGGGTCTGTGCTCTGAACTCCCCTCTGCCCAACTCCAGTCTGGGTTCTCCAGGCTCTCGAAGTTCCATAAGGATAATAATGGAATTACTTGAATCGTGCCCAGGACTTCAAAAAAGCCTACAAGATATTGTATATTTACCCACAATAAAGCCTGAACAGGTTGACTAAAATAATGGAAAGCTTCTTTCCTTTTTCGGGGACATGGGGGCTGGAAGGTGGGGGAGATTATGCCACACCAACTTATTGTGAAGATTGTATCTTCTTACTAAGAAAAGTTCTGTTTGGTTGTGTGTGTTGTCTATAGGGTAGAGAGAGGATACAGGAAAGAATGTGGGTGTGGAGGTGAAGTTAACCAGAATTTAATTTTTAGCAATAAGACTTGGGCAATTTACTTAACATCTCTGAACCTCAGTTTACTCATCTGTAAAATGGGGCCAATAATTTCTATTTTTCAGACTACTTTGAGGATTTTAGACAATGTGTGTAAAGTACTCATTAACATAATACCTGGTACCTAATAAATAATATCTTTTCTTTACAAATGTAATTTATTTAGTAGATAAAAATTCTTCAAAGCATACAGCTCTTGAAGAAAGAATGAATTTGATCGTTAAGAGCAGAGATTGGGAAGCACTCATAGAACATAGCACTACATGGGCACACCAGGCCCCCTTAAGAACTCCTGTCAAGTCCTGAGGGCTCATCCCCTGAGGAGATGTACAAGGAAGTCACACATCCTTTATGTTGAGGAATGGATCCTATCTTGAAGGGGATATTCAGTTCCCTAACCATACCTTAGCAGCATTTCCTCAAGCCCACCTGTTCCTCTGATTAATTCCTGTGTGATTTTGACACAGCTATGGTGATGAGCTTCAAGTACCAAGACTGTTCCTGGCTACCTAGCTGTTTATGAAGACTTGGATTTTAGGGAAGAAAAAGGAATGGAGTATCTTGGGAAAAGGGATGGAAGATGAAGTTTGTGGAAGAGATGAGGAAATTTAAAGGATCATCATAGCTTAGTTTGCACCCCTTAAAAATGAGGCAATAGAATTTATTTCTCTGAAAAGTGCTGTCCCGTCAGCTCCTTCTATTTCAGCCCCACAAGGACTCTTCTAAGAAAAGAGACTTTCTCCTAAGTCTCTTACCTCCTCGTCCCCCTGGGCCCTGACTATCTTTGAGTTCATCCCTTGCTCTAGGCACTCCCAAGATAGAGAGATCAATTGCCCCCTTTCCATACTAGGCTCAGGTTTACAACTAACAGCCAGAAGCTATCTAGCATTTTCTAGAGACCTTGTGCTAGGCCCCCGCTAGATTTCATTTGGTGGAGCATCTTTAGAGAACATAGAATCCAGCTTTTAAGCTTGGTGTTTCTGTTGGGCAAGCTAACTGAATTTGGAATATTCTATTTTAAGCTGAATTTATCCCTTGTTATTTTAAAGGCTGTAACAAGTTGTTTTTTAAATGTTTTCAATCAGCACATCTTTATTTATTGTCCTTAACACCCGGAGGCTACTTGAAGGAGGATTTAATTTTCAAAGTCTGGTAAGTAAACAAAAGTTTCCCAATAACATCTTCAGGCAAGCACCCAAAGACTCATTTTTGCCACAGTGCTTGGCTGCCCCATAATGATCCATTAGTACTGTGCTCAACCAAACCTTGTATAATCATTTAAAAAATATATCTCCAAACAAAATTACTTACTAATTTATTTTTTTTCCTTCTTCTTAATCACCATGTATAGCAAAAAACAAAAGCAAAAGCAAGACAGGTTTTAAATGTGGTATTATCTGACTAGACTAAGCATATTAAATCAAATAGGCTGTGTTGGGGGTTCATATGAGCTAGTTTGGAAATGGTTATTCACTGTTCTCCCAAGAGTACGAAAATGTCCAGAAGGGACTGGTTAGATAAGCAGGGGCTAGCATGCATGGCTTCAGCTCTGTGGGAAAGGCTTTAAAATTAACTCCAGAATCCTACTAAATGCAATATTCCCTGATGTTGAGCTTGGTCTCTGATACCTTCTTTTGTCTTGATCCTCAGAAGCTGTGCATTGAGATTCCAGAAATTCACCCTAGTCTCTCTTGCTACTTGTGACCAGAAGGAAAGTTAGGAAATAGGGTTGTATTATTCAAGACAGGCTAATTGTTCTAAACAGTGACTTCAAAATCTCAATGGTTTGACCCAATAAACATGTATTGTTTTTGTCACAGTCCAATATGATTGGTAAAGGTGGAGATGTGTGGAATGTGGTGGTCAACCCTATGTGGTAATTCAAGGACATAGGCTTCTTCTAACTTATGGCTCTGTCTTCCTCTAGGTTCTCAGAATCGTCTCTATTCAGCCAGTGGGTGGGAAAAGAGCCTACCTAGCACTGCACATGCTTTTTATAGGCCAGACCTGGAACTGGCACCCATCACTTCCATCCACATTCTACTGGCCAAAACTCAGTCACCAGATTCTGCTGATCTTCAAGAGAGGCTAGGAATTATAGGCTAGCTGTGTGCCTAGCTCATAGCAGTTTCTGCTATGCATAAAGGGAGACAGACAGCTCCTTAGGGTAGGGCAATAGTTCTGTTCTTGTGTATCATCAAAGGTGTGAAAAATAAATGTACTGTCCTATTTTCAGGTCACTTAATGCCTAGACCTACCATTAGCGTCTCAGTCAGTTTTTAGAAAAAGTCCATCTCTTGACATCAGCATCAACCTAGTTACCACCACACATCAGTCCACACTGTGAACTTGTTTATATTTAGGACTTCCCAGAGTTTCCAGACACCTGGACCAAGCCCGTGCAGAGGTTCTGATTGGAAGTCGCCCATGCACTTGCACATTGCCCTTCTCGTCAGATGGTTCCCATGACAAAGGCTGGCAAGTAATCCAGCAGAAGCCGTATGTAATATCCAAACCAAACTTTGTCACATGGGACCTATGAGGAGAATAAATGTGTTATAAACATTTAAAGAACTGTCTCCATATCTCTCTAAAAACTATGAAAAACATGTTTCTGTCTTTTCTCAATCAATGTATTTTTCACAGTTGTCACGACTCTGTAATTGTCTGCACTCTTGCTTCCTGCTTCTCTCATTAACCAATTTACAAAGGCTATTTGATAGTGCAACCATTTTAGAGACATCCATTTGTCCTCATTTACTCACAGGCTACTATTCCCATTGAGTTTTAGCTTCCTCTAACGTTTGTTCTTCCTATATAAGGGAGATGATGACATGGACTGTGCAAGGAAGTGATGGTGAGGTCCTGATGTGAACTCTGTTCTGTTTTTCTAGTTGTGGTAGTAAGTTTTTACTGCCCCATCCACACTTTCCTCTTATAATCCAAGCCATGAATTTATTATATGGCTCATGGGATTAAGGGTGTAGTCTTCATTTATTTCTTTACCCATTCATTCATTCTGAAATATTTATTGAGTACCTATGATGTGTCAGACAGTGTGCTAGATGATGGAGTCAGAGCAAAGAACAATACTTATAAGGTCCCTACCCTTATGGAGCTTATGGGAGAAACAGATTCTAAATAAATAACAATGCAAAATATTAATTATAATTGTAACATTTATATGGGAAGCTTATTTCCTTTTTTTTTTTTTTTTTTTTGGTGAGGATATCAGCCCCGTGCTAACATCTGCCAATCCTCCTTTTTTTTTTGCCGAGGAATACTGGCCCTGGGCTAACATCCGTGCCCATCTTCCTCCACTTTATATGGGACGCCGCCACAGCATGGCTTGCCAAGCAGTGTGCCAGTGCGTGCCCGGGATCTGAACCGGCGAACCCTGGGCTGCCGCAGCAGAGCGCGCGCACTTTTAACCACCTGCGCCACTGGGCTGGCCCCTGGGAAGCTTATTTTCTTTTTAGCATTCTGGATAATCTTTAATCACCAATAGTTTTTGTTTTGTTTTTTTTAACTGAGGTCTTTGTTCCTCTGTAAAAACCAGCTTCTTTTACTTAGGGTAATCATTCAGTAACTCTTTCATTCATTGATAATATTCATTAAATATCATTGTAAAACTACTATTTACCAGGCACTATGCTAAGCTTTCCAAACACAAAAATGAAAAGACAAGATTCCTGCCCTCGAGGGTCATAGTCCCGTTGAGTAGACTGGCATGTAACCCATACAGTACATTGTGATAATTGTCATAATGGAGAAATGTGAAAAGTGCAGTGAGGCATAGGAAAGGAGGACCTAAATCTGCTGATGTGGGTCAGCGAAGACGTCACAAAGGAAGTAGCATTTGGACTGAGGTTTGAAAGGTGAATAAGCCTTTGCTAGGTTGACAAGTCAAAAGAAGGGCATGAGACCAGTTGACAATCAAAGACTTGTGCTCTCCTTCTACAGTATGAAATTTTTCTGGGAAGAGGCCCAACCAATGTCTAATCCCTTATACTTCTAGGTGGGGCCAGGTGACCAGTTTTCATTAATGAGAGGTGAGCAGAAATGATGTGCATCGTATCTGGGCTTAGGTTAAGAAGTAGGTGTGCCTTTTCTTCCTTTTCTTTTCCAGCTGTTAGCTCTGGAAGTAAAGGACTCTGAAGCTTAGAGGATGGCAGAGCTGCAAAATAGAAGGACCTGGGTAGAAGGCTGCTTGCCATACTGAACTGTTACATGACTAAGGAATAATCTATTGCACTAATCTACTGATATTTTTACAGCTTGTTTGTTACAGCAGCGAGCTCTACCCTAATTAATACAAGGCAGTCCAAGTGAAGTGAACAGTCTGTACAAAGGCTTACTGGTGTGAATGTCTAACACAGAGTACATGCTCAATAAATATTTGATATTGCAGTAAGAGTATTATGGGCGAGTACAAACAGTCCAGTATGGCCAGAGTATAAAATACGTGATTGGTGACAGTAAAGAGAGTGTGGCTGAATAGATAGCCATGGGCTGATCACAAAGAACCTTGAATGCCATGCTGAAGAATTTAGGTTTAATCTTGTAGAGGAAGGGAAACCATTGAAGAATACTGAAAAGGTGCGAGGCATGATCACTGGAATAACAGGATCTCTGAGAAACACAACACCCAAGAATCTGCTTTAATTTTCTTTAAATGTAAGATGCTAATCTAAAGATAAAAGATAGGATTTCAGAACCAGGAGACACCATTGTCTAGTCAAACCTCATTTAACAAATGAGGAAAGGGAGGCCCAGAGAAGTTAAGTATGTTTGCCAAGGTCACCCAGCTAAAACTTGGCAGAGCTGGGGACTAGAAGGCTAGTCTCTTGTTGCCAGCCCTACAGCATTGCTCCTTCTACTGTACCACAGTGCTTCAAAGCAGTTGAGACCAGCTGGTGTGCCTGTGTTTTCCGTTCCCTAATGAAGACATTGGGGATTTGGAGGCAGGGTATTTTCCATGGAAGGCTGTCTTCTCTGTAATTCCTCATCTGGCTTGAACCACTATTTTGGAAAAGGTCCATTTTTCAGCATCAAATTTCCCTGGAGGCCGACTGGGAATGTGCTCAGTGGCCTGTGGGGTGCCCTTGCACTTTCTGAGCTTTTGCTGGGAAGATGAGAAGAAAGTAGCAGTGGCTTGAGCTCCTGGAAATGCTGCCTGGTCCCCTGGCATCAGGGGAGTTGTTGGCCCTCTCAGTGACTGTGCTTCACCCGCCAGCTGACTGTCCTTCAGGGGTCAGATCAGAACATCTTTTTCAGTTTGTCTGTCTAAAGGGTCAGTCCCTATTGCTGGCATTCTAATATCATATTCTGTTCATCAATTCACTTCTTCTGGTTTTCATATACTGTTGAGCTGACTCATTATTCATTACAATTATTTTTACTCCATGTGCTACCCAAGGCAATATGACATACATTTGCTTTTTTTTTTTTTTTTTTAAAGATTTTATTTATTCATTTTTTTCCCCCCAAAGCCCCAGTAGATAGTTGTATGTCATAGGTTCACATCCTTCTAGTTGCTGTACGTGGGACTCGGCCTCGCGTTGGACGGAGAAGTGGTGCCTCGGGGCGCTCCCGGGATCCGAACCCGGGCCGCCAGCATCAGAGCGCGCGCACTTAACCGCTAAGCCACGGAGCCGGCCCCATACATTTGCTTTTTAATGGCAAGTGGGGACAAAGAGACAACTGTGCTGAGGCCAGTCTCAGGGAAGCATGACATGTGGTCTAACTTAAGGAGCAGTGGGTATTATTGAGTTATTTTACAACCGAGGAAGCCAGAGCACAAGTTGCGGGGGCAGGGGAGATCATTTGTCTAAAAGTCTCTAAGAAATCTGGGGAAAAATAAATTTCTTGATGTTTTTGGTCTGGAGTTTATAATCACCTGGTTCCTTGTCTTTTGGTTGTATCACCTTTGCCTCCCTTGTATGTTGCTTAATTGATAGCTCAGCTGGTTAGGATGAAGTATGAACAAAGATGAGATTGCTGCCACCATCCCTGAGGAGCGTCTTTGTGGCACCCAAAGACAATGTCTTATGCAGCGGAAAGTGCTTGGACTTTGAAGTCAGAGAGACATCTGCCACTCACTTGCTGTGAAACCTTGGGCAAGTTTCTTAACCTCTCTGAGCCCTATGAAATGGGAAAATAATGTAAACTACCGTGGGTGGTTGTGGGGGTAAATAAACTAACATATATATGTAAAGCTCCTCTCTTCACGCTGGGCATATAGTGGGCTCTTAGCATGTGTTATTTCCTTTTCAGGTCTCTAAGAAGTTGCTACTAATAGCATTTTTTTCTCCAATCCCCATTCTGGGTTCTGGGCAAGATGCGAAATGAGAGGAAAGAGTGAGCAGATGGAGACCTCGATTGCTGATAAAGGCTGTTTATTGTGAGAGATAATAGGATACTAAATACTAAATGAGTTTTAGCATTAGGTAGACTTCTTCACCCAGTCACAGGTAACATTTGACCAGGACAGGCCTTCTCATGCTGGAGGTGGGGTAGGAAGGGGACTCTGCCCCCCGAGGAGCAGAGCAAGTTGACATCCTCACCGTGGGCAGGCAGACACCTAACAGGAAGAAAGGAGGGACTAAGTTGAGCATGCCCTGTATACTTCACAATTCACCAATCAGATGAAGTCCCTCTTTTAAGGAGGAGGAACAAGAGAAGGAGTAGACAGAGACCAGGAATGTCAAACCTCCACAGGGAAGGAAACCTCGGAAGCATTTCCCCAATATTTCTCTTCTCTTGTCCCCCTCCTCTCATCTTGTGCCTGTTACTTTTCAGCCACTCTGCGCATGAACGACACAGGCGTCGGTGTGTCACTGTGGGTAGCTTCAGAGTACAAAAGGTTGGGAGAAAGGTGTGAGAGAGGGAAGGAGAGGTTGAGTTGAGTCATTGGTGGAGAAAGAGGGATGGGCACCTGAATCCAGAAAGAAAAGCCTAAGTTCAGAGTCAGGGGTTAGAGGTCTGAAGGGAGGATCAGTGTTCAGAGACCTGTTCTAGACAGGAGAGCACTGCAGGAGCATAACTGGAATTTCTGGGTATGGGGAAACATCCTATGGCCAAATCCCAAGAGGACAGGTGGGCATCATGGTTCCAACAGCACTTGGATCTGATCTATGAGTCCCTGAACTGTGTCTCCTGGAGATGACTCTCAATCCTAGCATTGGGCTATATACCTTCTGCCCCATTTTTTAATCTTTAAAATATAAACATATTTCTTGGTTATAAAACTAATACATGCTCACTATGGAAAATTCAGAAATACAGAGAAGTAAAAAGAAAAAACAAAAATTAACCATAATCTCATCACAAAGAAAAACTTTGTGTTTCTATTCATTCTTTCTTCTATGCATATCATTACACAGATAAGGTGATTCTATCTATACATATTAAATGTGCATTCTTGAGTTTTTTACTTAGTATTATAATAGAATCATTTCCTCATGTTATTAAAAGTTCTCAGTAATTAAACATCATTTTAAATGACATTTCCCTAGGTTTTAAGTACATCTGGATCGATCTCTACCAATTTTTAAAAACCCCGAGGCTCTGGAGAGATCTTCTAAGTATTTTACCTTCTTTTAGGTTGATGAACAGGGCATTCTTAAAGGCCAGGGCTCTAGAGGGCCTGTGCATGGTAACTACTGCACAGTACTTGATCTTCTGGGGAGTTCTCACATTTATAACAATTGATGACATGAGTGATAAGAAGATGCCACTCAGCAAAATGCAATAATTCAAAACATAGGCCTTTCTTATACACCACGTTA
Source organism: Ceratotherium simum simum (assembly GCF_057802395.1). Lineage (NCBI taxonomy): Eukaryota > Metazoa > Chordata > Mammalia > Perissodactyla > Rhinocerotidae > Ceratotherium > Ceratotherium simum. The sequence goes on from NC_141900.1 coordinate 87,223,797, forward strand.
TTGTTGCATACTCAAGAGAACCACTGTATTAGTTTGCTATGGCTGCCATAACAAAATACCACCGATTGGGTGACTTAAACAACATAAATTTATTTTCTCAGAGTGCTGGAGGCTAGAAGTCCAAGATCAAGGTGTCAGCAAGCTCGAGGCCTCTCTCCTTGCTTGCACATGGCCACCTCCTTGCTATGTCCCTCACATGGTCTGTTCTCTGTGCATAGGCAGCTCTCGTGTCTCTCTGTGCATGCAAATTTCCCCTTTTTATAAGGTCACCAGCCATATTGGATTAGGGCCCATCACAAAGACCTCATTTTAATTTAATTACCTATTTAAAGACCTTACCTACAATGTGTAGTCTTTTGTGAATTACTTCTTTCACTTTGCATAATGTTTTCAAGGTTCATCCATGTTGTAGCATGTATCAGTACTTCATTCTTTTTTATAGCTGAAAATATTCCATTGTACCCATATATCACATCAATTCATCAGTTTATGGACATAGGTTGTCTGCACTTTTTAGCCATTATAAATAATGCTGCTATGAATATTCAGGTACAAGTTTTTGCTTGCAGATAACGTTTTCATTTCTCTTGAGTATAAGCCTAGGAGTGGAATTCCTAAGTAATTTGGTAACTCCATGCTTAGCATTTTGAGGAAGTGCCAAACTGTTTTCCAAAGTGGCTACATCATTTTACATGCCCACTAGCAATATATGAGGGTTCCAATTTCTCTATATTCTCACCAACACTTGTTATTGTCTGTTTTTATTATAGCCATCCTTGTGGGTATGAAGAGGTATCTCATTGTAGTTTTCACTTGCATGTCTCTAACGACTAATGATGTTGAGTATCTGTTCTTGTGCATATAGGCAATTTGTATACATTCTTTGGAGGAATGTTTATTCAGATTTCTTGCCCATGTTTTAACTGGGTTGTTTGTCTTTTTATTATTGAGTTGTAGTAGGTTTTTATATATCCTGTATATAAGTTCTTTGTCAAATATATGATTTGCAAAGGTTTTTCTCCCATTCTGTGGGTTGTTTTTTAACTTTCTTGATGGTGTCCTATAAAGCATAAAAGTTTTAAACTTTTAAGTCCAATTTATCTAATTTTTCTTTTGTCATTCTGCTTTTGGTGACACATCTAAGAAACCATTGCCAAATCCAAAGTCCTAAAGATTTATTCCTTTGTTTTCTTCTAGGAGTTTTATAGTTTTACATTTAGGTCTATGATCCATTTTGAGTTAATTTATTTGTATGGTGTCAGGTATAGGTCTATCATCATTCTTTTGCTGGAATATCCAGTTGTCTTAGCACTATTTATTGAAAAAACTATTCTTTCCCTATTGAATTATCTTAGCACCCTTGTCAAAAAATCAATTGACCATAAATATGAGGGTTTATTTCTGGACACTCAATTCTATTCCATTGATCTATACATGTATCCTCATGCCCTAGGTCTTGATTTTCATAGTTTTGTTCTAAGTTTTGAAATTGGGAAATGTTCATCTTCCAACTTTGTTCTTCCTCTTCAAGAATGTTTTGGCTATTCTGGGTTGCATTTTAAGATGAATTTCGGGATTAGCTTGTCAAATTCTGCAAAAAAAAAAAAAAAAGCTGGGATCTAGATAGGAATTGCATTGAATTTCATATTCAGATTGTTGATTGCTAGTGTATAGAAATACAATTGATTTTTATATATTGATCTTGTACCTTGTATTTTGCCACATTTCTGAACTCATTTTATCTTATATTCTTTATCATGATGCTCTACTGCTCACTCTGTGCAAGGCATTGTGTTAGATACTATAGAATATATGAAGATGAACAAGATATGGTCCCTGTCCTGAAGAAACTTATAGTCTAATTCAAGAAGTGACATAAATCTATTGAGTAAATAATAGCCCATTACAGCAATGTACAGGGAAGTACAGAATTGCCAAATGAACATTACGGATAATTAGAGCAATGGCAAAGTTCAGGGGATGGAGAGACAATTCAAGGTTGGAGACATCTGGAAAAAATAGAGCAGAAAGGATCTGAAGGCTCACTCTGTCCCTCTCTTCCTTCTTCCTCCCTTTCCCCCTTTAATTTTCTTGCTTCTTTTTCTCTCATCTCTCTCCCTACCCAATTTCTTTAAAAACATTAGTGGAACATGGTTAGTTATGATCATTTCTCAAATATGGCTGATAATCAGCATCTCTTGACAAGCCTATTAAAAATATAGATTCCAGGGTCTCACCTCAGAACTATTGTGTCATATTCTCAGAGGCTGGGGCACAGATAACTGCATTAAAAATTTTATCAGGTGATTCTGATTTTCAGCCAGGTTTGGGAATCTCTAGGTATGATTATAATAATGGTATCCACATGTGGGTCAATTCCCTATCTTCATTTCATGGCACCTCTGACTCTATCAAGGAAGCTCACAAATCTAGGAGGTCACAAGCACACCTGAGTAAGAGAGTGTGCATGAGTCTGTGCAACAACTCCCTCATTAATGAAAAACATCTCAAAGTGCATACATTACTAAGACGGCTCAGTAGTGTCATCTGTGTTTATGGGGATGGCTCATCCCCATAAACAAACTTATTTTCAGTATTTGAGAATCCTAAAAATCTCAAAAGATCCTTCTGCTATGGATGACCCTCAGAGTCATCGGTGGGACATATATCCACTATCCAGATCTAGTAAATTATAACAGCTTGCCATATTTGCTTAAGATTAAAAAAAAAATGAAACATTTTAGTTACAAAACAAGGCCCTTCCATTCCATCTCTCCCCAAAGGTAACCAATCTCTTGAAGATGGTAGGAATCTTTCCCACATATGTTTTTACAATTTTACTACACAATATATATGTTTTGGGTGTTTAAACATATATATATATAAATAGTGTACATATTTTTCTGAAACATTTTTTTAAACATCATATTCTTGAGATTTATCCATCAGATACTTATAGAGCTAGTCCATTCTTTATAATATAATAATATTATACTATGTAGTACTGCAATATAATTGCATTGTACAAATATTCTAGAATGTATTCTGTGGATGGACATTTGTTATGTCTAGTTTTTTGCTGTTTCAATTCATGATGTAATTAATGTCCTGGTATAGGCCTCCTTGGGCTCATGTGTGAGAGTTCTTCTAGGGAATATATCTAGCATGGAAATTGCTAGGGAACAGAACATGCACATTCTCAACTCTACTAGATTGCTCTCTAGATTATTTTCTGAAGTAGCTGAACTAATTTTTACTGTCATCAATGATACATGAGAATTTCTCTTGTCACACATTCTAACCAACACTGTCAAGTTTTTAAAAATACACATATCTGGGCCCTATTTTCAGATTCCGGTAGGGTGGCTCTGGAGTGTGGTTTGAAACAGACCACAGGTGATACTGAAACACAAATAGAGTTGAGAGCCTCTGCTCTGTGTATGTATGTATACACAATCTAATATATTGATGTGAATTGGCACAGTGAGAGTGCTCTAGCGCTTGAGGAAAGGGTAGAGAAGTACCACTGTCCAATGTACCTTGCAGATGCATTTTGAATCAAACAGGGGTATGTGATTTACCAATCCAGTGTGGTACTTAATCTAAAGTCCCACCTTTGTCAGCTAGGCTGATGGGTGGGTGGGTGGGGTTGCTTTCTGTAAACTGTCTTGCTTTTTACTAGATGTATGGCTGGGTGTCAGTTGTCAGGGCTTGCGTATGTGGCATTGCTTAGGGCAGAGTGCGTGTCAGCAATGTCTGCCAGCCTGCTGGGTGGTGTCACTGCGTGGAGCATTTGTGGCTTTTTCAAAGCCCTGAGGAATCTGAGAAGCAAGTGAGGGAATGATGCATGAAAACAAAAGGCAGTGGAAAGAGTGACCAGCCACCAGGCTCCAGCAGGCTAGAACGCTCTGTCCTTGTTATTACTGCTTCATGAAAATGCCGTCGGCTTCCTGGCAAGGTCTGGAAGGTAGAGGCTTCTTGAGAAAACAAGAACAAGTACTTTGAGGCTGGAATCGGGTTTCCCAGCTTCCCCATTTTCCAGTGGAACCTACAGGGTGAGGATGGGGAACCCTCTGCCCCTTGGTGGGTTTAGGCCGGTCTTTCCCTCTCTCCTGGCTGCTTTCCCAAGAATTTTCTCCTCCCACTCATAAGCAGCACAGCTCTGGTCTCAGAGGCCTAGAAGGGCTGGCCGGAGAGAGAGGTTGGGCGGTGCCCCAGACAGAACTGTTCCCCAAGGAGTGATCTGAAGGTCAGCCTAGGAGAAGAAAAAGGGCTTCAGTCATAATTCCCATTCAAGGGGGCTTTGCCACAAAGAAGTGCCTCCTGGTTTGGGGCAGTGAGACCAGAGGGTGCTCTCATTCCTCATCTGCTTTCCTGAGTTATTCATGCCCTAGTACTACACACTCCCACAGGATAGCCTACCTCCATTTTCAGAAAGGAGGTAGAAGCTCAGGAAAGGTAAGAGTGTTCACTAACTCATTATTGGATGGGTATTTGTACTCACCGTTACTGGGCTCGTCAGAAGTCAATCTGCTTTTCCTCCTGATAATTTCCCTTCTTTGACATATAAAATGTCTAGATGCAAAGTAGGGAAGCAGTCAGCATTTTCTTCCTCTCTTAAAAAGTAGCTATGGGGATAATGAATAAAAATAGGTCTTTGTGGATACAATAGGGCTGAGCTGAGGGTGTGGTTTGCTTGGCAACAGCTCAGGCAAAGTTATTTCTCTTGGTCCCCAATGCTCTTACTTCCCCTTTGCCTGATGAAGTCCTAAAAAACCAGCTTGAATGTGTCTTTTTTTGGTGAAACTCCCATCAATAGAGTTAATCATTCCCTTCTTTCTGGTCCCATAGCATTTGGTTCTTATAAAAAGCATTCATCATATTGTGTGATAATTACTTACTTGGGATCATGCCTTATTCTGTGCGTGCGTGCGTGTGTGTGTGTGTTTTCCCAGCATTTATGGACTGTACTGTAACATAATAGTCCTCTGATAAATATTTATTGTATGAATCAAAGTTCCTGAGAAAATGCCAATACTCAGCTCTTAGATTTTCTTAATCATCCCCTGCCTTTTCCTTCTTGGGGTGAACTGCAAGTAGTTTCTGCTCCACATGGAATGGAGGACACGCTAAAACCAAATGTAATTTTCTTCTGAGGAATTGCTCCAGCAGGAATGGGTGTTTCAGATATATCATTCTGTTACAGGTACAGAAATTGTTTCCGAGAAACACTGCCATTATTATCTCTGAAAGGCAAGTCAGTAGAAATTGTTATTTTCCATTTACAGATGGACAAATGGAAGCTTTCCTTCTCATTTACCAATTACAGAATGTCCAGCCTGTTCAAAGGACTGTGCTAGGATTTGCATGGGCTACAAAGATGTACAAGATGAGGTTCTTGTTCTGAAGAAGAATGTTATAATCTATAATAATCTGGTTAGGATGAAAAGATATTTGTATGCCGAAGTAACTATAATTTGGGAGCATATAATTTGAATCATGAGTGGTCCAAAAAGAAGTACCAAAAGGAATATAGAAAGTAGGCAAAAGAATTTCTGGCCAAAGTGATGAGGGATATCATTGTGGTCAACATGGTATTTGAGATGATAGATTTTGTGCCGATTATTCTCCATCTGGCCCTTGTGTTAGTTTCCTGTGACTGCTGTAACAAATTACCACAGACTGGGTGGCTTAAAACAGTAATTTTTTTTTTTAATAGTAATTTATTTATTTATTTTTCCCCAAAGCCACAGTAGATAGCTGTATGTCATAGTTTCACATCCTTCTAGTTGCTGCACGTGGGACGCGGCCCCAGCACGGCCGGAGAAGCCGTGCGTCAGTGCGCCCCCGGGATCCGAACCCGAGCCGCCAGCAGCGGAGCGCACGCGCTTAACCGCTAAGCCACGGGGCCAGCCCATGTAATTTATTTTCTCACAGTTCTGGAGGCCAGAAGTCCAAAATCAAGGTTTTGGCATTGCCACGCTCCCTCCAAAGGCACTAGGGGAGAGTCTGATCCTCACCTCTTCCAGCTTCTGATGGCTCCAGGCTTCCCTTGGTTTGTGGCCACTTCACTCCAATTTCTGATTGGGAAGTCACAATGCCTCCTACTCTTCTTTTTCAAAACTCCCCCTGCCTCTCTTTTATTAGGATGCATGTGATTGCATTTAGGGCCCACCCAAATAAACTAGGATAAGCTCCTCTGCTCAGGATCCTGAACTTAGTCACAACTTTTGCCATATAATGTAATATTCTCAGGTTCCAGGTATTAGGGCATGGACATATTTTTTGGAGGGGCCGCTAGTTAGCCCATGACAGCCCTTATCCTTTTCTGTCCTGCTCTGTGCCCCATGAGGCTGTTACCCACAGATGACATCATCTATGCTCCACTGCCCTCTGGGTTTGGCTGATGGGAGGCTCAGCAAGTACCAGAGGGTAGGAGGAAAAAGAGGTTGAAGTATTTCTTCTTCTTTCCTCTCTGCTTTAGCACCATGGTTCTGGCAGCAGCTATGCCCTATCACGGCTCTATGTCTTTCCAGAATCCTGTAACACTATTTCCTTCCCTTGACCCCTCAGCCCTGGGCTTCCACTCTTGCTAGTCCTTGGGTGCCTCAATATTCCTAAGTTCCCACAACCCTGCCTACATCCTTGTAAATAGTGTCTTCATCAAATTATTTTCAAAACCCCAGCTGAGTGTGTCTTCAGTCTCCTGCTGTGATCTTGACTGATATAGACACCAAGAGGCAAAAATTTAATTTCCAGAACAGAGATAGAGTCAGGTTGCCTCAGTCTAAGTTTAAGTAATGACCAGTGGGAACTGGAAGGTGATTCAGCACACAATACAGCCACAGCAGCTGAGTTATCTTGTGGGCTCTTCAGCAGTAAATATCTTTTGCTTTGTACTCTAATTATCTGCTATTATTGTGACTCTCCGCTTCTGCTGCCCTTGCTACTAAGTACTTTCTATTCTTTTCTCTATCTCACAGCTTCTGTTGCTTCAAGGTTTCTGTTGCCACATGACTTTAGCTTTCTTCCTTCCCTCTGTGTATCTTTTAACTTCTCCCCACTGCTAACTGCTGACTCCCTCTATGTGGTATTTTATATTCAGCTCCCCCAAAGGACCTGACTGGTTTGGCTGCTCACCATCAAGTACCCTGTAGGCTGTTAGGTACAGCTTCCTTAACAAGCTGTCACATCAGCACAGGTTTATTGACCTAGGTTAGGCACCTGCTCCTGGACTAAATGTTTTTGTTTGGAATGGCAGAATAAATTGATACATAATTTGGTGTCCTGTCTATTAGAAATCCCTGGGAGGTGGTTATGGGTGTGGCTGGAATTCTGATACTTCCTAGCAGGGTTATCAAAACCCACAAGAACTTCTGTTGTCCAGTTCAATAGCAGACGCCTGGTGGTCTCAGAAAAGCGCAACACATGTTTGGGAAAAGCAAGCAGCCCAGAATAGCTAGTGGTGGAATTCAAATTGAGAAACACTATAGTTGGTATTAAAGCTGGAAATGTAGGTCATGACAGTATGTGAAGATTAGTTTTAGAAGGAACTTGACACATTATCCTATGGGCAGTGAGAAGTTACTAAAGGTTTCTGAACATGAGGGAACAGGTCAAAATCAGTGTTTAGGACTACTTACCTGATGACAATGGTATTCAGATTGAATCAGAAGTTGGAGAATGTGGAAAGAGAAAGACAAATTAGGAAGGTATTAAAATAGTCTAAGAGGGGGCCGGGTCGGTGGCATAGTGGTTAAGTTTGTGTGCTCCGCTTCACCGGCCCGGAGTTTGCCGGTTTGGATCCTGGGCGTGGACCTACTCATCACTCATCAAGCCATGCTGAGGCGGTGTCCCACATAGAAGAGCTACAACCCTACAACTATGACACACAACTATGTACTGGGGCTTTGGGGACGAAAAAAAAAAAAAGAGGAAGATTAGCAACAGATGTTAGCTCAGGGCCAATCTTAAAAAAACAACAACAACAACAAAACGCAGAGCCCTACTCCTCAGAAACTCTGGGAGCAGTCCTGGGCATTTGCATTAAAAAAAAAAGTATAAGAATAATGGATACCAAAACCAAGGCAGGACTGGAAAGGAAGGGAAAAGCTAGTTATGAGATACTCAGGGCATGAGTGGATTTAGAACTGATGCTAATTTTGAGCTACTGGTTCAGAATCTTTTTACCACCAAGGATCTTTTAAATTATTTTTATTTTCTTCCAAACAAACTGCACCTTTTTGGAGGAATACATGAATTCCATCAGGTATACTGACAATATTGACAATACTATTATCAGCTATTATTTTCTTTTGGAATACACTCTTGGAAGCTTGGCTTTGAGCCAAGAGAATTTAGGAAGTGATGGTTCTATTGAGAAAAATTGAGTCTGGATATCTTTGCCTATGTTTTCTAGAAAAATAGAACTCAAACCAAGAATTAATGCTAGGGGCCGGCCCTGTGGCTTAGCGGTTGGATGTGCGCGCTCCGCTGCTGGCGGCCCGGGTTCGGATCCCGGACGCGCGCCGATGCACCGCTTCTCCGGCCATGCTGAGGCCATGTCCCACGTGCAGCGGCTGGAAGGATGCGCAACTATGACATACAACTATCTACTGGGGCTTTGGGGAAAAAAAAAAAGGAGGAGGATTGGCAATAGACGTTGGCTCAGAGCCGGGCTTCCTCAGCAAAAAGAGGAGGATTAGCATGGATGTTAGCTCAGGGCTGATCTTCCTCACAAAAATAAATAAATTAATTAAAAAAAAAAAGAAGAATTAATGCTAATGTTTTATTTAGGAGATGCAATCCCAGGGCAGTAAGAGTGAGAGAAAAAGAGAAAAGAGACAGATGGGAAGCAACACAAGATGATCCTTGAACAGTCTGCAGTGACAGTAGGTATGACTGCATGTCCATGCAGAATATCTCCAGACATGCTATATGGAGAAAACATGCTCAGGTAAGTTCTCGGGAGGGAGAAAGGAAAAAGAATCCATCTTCCTGGTTCCCTCCCATCTCTTATTTCCCACTGATCAAAATTCACCACACCAGGAGTTACTTTCCTCATATTTCTAGATTATGTCATATGTTCCCATTGTTAGTCTCTCAGCCAGCCACAGCGAATGCTTTATGGTATGGCCTTTAATCCTGGTTGCGGAGTAGAGAGAGAGAAGCCAGAAATTCCTGGCCTGTAGCTGGTGAGCCTGGTTGCTCAGTGGCAGTCAAGGGGGAGGGCTAGGCTGGGAAAGTGGCAGATAAGCACAGCTTATCTGGGTAGGTAGTAGGAACATGTGGGCCCAAACAAAGCAAGTCACCTACATTCATGGCTGAGACAGAATAATCAACTGAGGATTTGAGAGATGATGACAAGAGAATCTGATGAGGCACATAAGATGTGTCTGACGTACTGAACAGTAGAAGAAAGGTTCAGGCTGAAACTTGCAGTTATGTCCAACAGGCAGCTGGAAATTCAGAACTGGAACAACCTCCAGAAAGACAGTGTTTTGAGGGTTACAGAAGGAATAACCATAGAGAATTATATTCCTAGGCAGCATAAAATAAATGAGTAGGAACATGGGTTTTGGAGACAGGCAGAGCTGCGCTTAAGTCACAGCTGTATATGATCTTGGGCAATTTACTTAATCTCTTTAAGTCTTAGTTTCTTTACTCATAACATAAGGATGATGATACTATACAGCTCATGCTTGTAAAGCATTTGGCATGATGCTAGGCATACAGTAAATGCTAAATAAATTGTGACAATTATTATGATCATTAACATTGTTCTTAGATGACTGTGTAATCCTCCCAATGCTTTCTCTTCTCCAGACTGACTCTGCCTGTGCTGCTCCTAAATGCTCCTTGAGCAGGGTAGGTGGCTTGAGCCTGAGTCCTTTAGTTACTCTTAAGGGCAGTTGCCTCTGGATCATTCTGCACTTGAGGTCATGGAGCCCCGGTGAAGGTGCGTGGCCCACTACAAGGTGCTGACACATTAAGCCCCAAGAAGGCAGCACCACTGACCCGTCATCTTTGGTATGTAGACAGGACATATCTTAAATAGTCTATTTGCTCCTATAAATTTTTTTCCCCTTCAAAGTAGGAAAACAAAGTTTTTTGCTCAAAACTTTGCCTTTGTGCCCCAAGAAAACACAGCCAAGTACGTAAGTATTGCTAGATCCACACAATAAAGAGGTGCTTGTAAGACTTTAAAAAAAGAAGAGATTATTCTTAGACAAACGGTATTTGATGGGATATCATCTCTAAATCATATGTCAAATTTTTTGTTCCCATAAATTGAAATCATTTTAAATTTACATAAGCATTTTAAATGTCAAGAGTAATACATACCTAAAATATGTAAATGCTTTGGAAATTTCTGGAACAACAAAAACAAACACATATCACTCTTCTCTTCAACACCCGTATCACTCAGAATAAAACCCGAATCCTTACTAATGGCCTTTAATGACCTATGGGATCTAGTCCCCAGTTATGGGACCTTATCTCTTACTACAAGCACGCAGTACAGATACTCTGGGCTTAAAAGCACCAAAAGTCTCTAGAGACAGCCTACCTGAGCTCCAGTCCCAGCTCTATGACTTGATAGTTATGTGATCTGGGGGCAGTTATTTAACCTTCCTGTGCCTCAGTTTCCTCATTTGGAAAAGAGAAAAAGAGTATCCACTTCACATAGTTGTTGGGAGGATTAGTTAATATTTTTTAAGTGCTTAAAATAGTGCTACTAGTAAGGGCTATGTAAGCGCTTGTTAGATAAATAAAATACTTCCCCCCATTCATTGCCACACTGGCCTCCTTGCTGTGCCTCCAGCAGGCCAAGCGCACTCCTACCCAAGGGCCTTTGTGTTTGTTGTTCTCCCAGATGGCCACATGACCAATTGCCTCACCCGCTTCAAGCCTTTGCTCAAACATCACCTTTTAAATGATGACAACTCTATTTAAAACTGTAATGCCTTCCTGTACACCCCTGCTTCACTTATTTTTCTCATAAGCACTTACCTACTTCTTTTTTTTAAAGATTTTATTTATTTATTTTTTTCCCCTTAAAGCCCCAGTAGGTAGTTCTATGTCATAGCTGCACATCCTTCTAGTTGCTGTATGTGGGACGCGGCCTCAGCATGGCTGGAGAAGCGGTGCGTCGGTGCGCACCCGGGATGCGAACCCGGGCCGCCAGCAGCGGAGCGCACGCACTTAACCGCTAGGCCACGGGGCCGGCCCACTTACCTACTTCTAATACCCTATATAATTTGCAAATTTATTTGTTTTTCACTTATTTCCCCCAACTAGAAGGCAAACAAAGGCAGGAATAACTGTTTCATTCTCTGATGTACCCCAACTGCCTAGAACGTTGCATGGGACTTAGTAGGTGCTCAATACTATTTGTGGAATGAATGAATGCACTATATTTAGGTGAACAGAGTTGAGTCTATTTTGAAGACTGATTTGTAAATGAGCTTCCTACTGTGCAGTAAAATGCAAAAAACCTCCCCAAGAGTTGTTCTCTGAAGTTCAATTGATATGATGTCCTTCCCCAAATATTGTTTAAGAAATTGTTTAGCAAACTGTTTTTGCCCTCCACAAAGATATTTAAAAGTAAACTTTAGCTAAAACTTGGGTCAAGCTATCTTTAATTCCTAATGAGCATACTCTGAATTAATGAGATGGGTCAACTCCTGATTAATTGCTAGTGGATTCCATGGCACTGTCATTTATCCAACATGACCTAGAAGTCATGGCCTGTCATCAGGATTTGGAACGAAGAGAACTAATAAACACCTACTCTAGGTTAGGTAAGCTGCTGGGCTCAAACCTGTGAGGCAAATATCATCATCACCATAGTACAGATAAACAACCCAAGGCCCAGAGAGGCCCAAAATCACATACCTAATAGGTGATGGATCCAGGCTTCAAACCATCAGTCTGCAAAATCCAGGCTCTTTCTAGTATCTCGCTTTAAGCCTCAGACTTCTCATAACTTAGGCACAGTTATTTTTATAATTAAAATAACCTACATAAGCAGAATACTCAATAAATTACAGCTTTTTTTATGGCTGTACTTTAAGAATTATGGTGAGATTTTTCCTGTGTGGAACAATCATATAGCCTCCCCATGGAGAAAAATACGAGCCCTGACTTATCTGGACAGCAAAAGTAGGTCCTATGGGACAGATTAGTGGGAGTAGTCACATTTTAAAAAGAAGAATTTTAAATTTAATAGAAGTTTAAATACTTATTCTACTTTTCTTCATTAAGAGTTGACTTTATGGGCTCTCACTAGTCAAATTTGAGACAATTTGATCACCAAAATTTTGTTTGTATAGTTGTATAAAAATGATAGATGTATAAAAACAAAAAGCCACACATTGAAAGTGATTAAAAAGTGGGGGGAGAGAAGAAAGGAGATGGGGGAGAAATATGAAAACAAAACCTTCGTCCTTACAGAAGAGTGCCAGCTAATAAATGTTGAAGAAATGATGAGGCTTAAGGAAAACACTGTTGGGCAATTCCCAATATAATAACTGATTCAATCAAGGACCATAAGTGGATGATAAAATCTTTGGGTGAAGGGTTGATGAGTGTTATGTGTTGAGTTATGTTTTCCAAGAAAGATATGTTGAAGTCCTAACCCCCAGGACCCCAGAATGTGACCTTATTTGGAAATATGGTCATTGCATATGTAATTAGTTAAGATGAGGTCATACTGGAGTAGGATGGGACCGTAATCCAATATGACTGGTGTCCTTATAAGAAGATAGTCATCCAAAGGCACAGGGAGAATGCCATGTGAAGATGGAAGCCGAACTGAAGTGCAGCAGCTGTTAGCCAAGGAATGCCTGGGGCTACCAGAAACTGGAAGAGGCAAGGAAGGATTCTCCCCTAAGGTTTCAGAGGAAGCCCTGCCAATGCATTGTTTTCATACTTCTAGCCTCCAGAACCGTGAGATAATAAATTTGTTGTTTTAAGCCACCCAATTTATGGGTACTTTGTTACAGCAGCCCTAGGAAACTAATACAATGGCCAACAGGATAGACACAGTGCATCAAAGTATCATTCCGCAGACATGAAAGATAGAGCTCTCCAAAGGAGAGCTCTGTCAGTTACCACTTAAATATCAAACTTAACATCACTAATAGTGGGATAAGCTGACATTATATACCTCCTGATATGATGCAATAAGAGGTATACAATATCACTTTAATAGACTGCAATAAGCCCAGATTCTTTTTCTCCTTTAACCACACCTCTTGCAAAGTGACTTTGTAGCAACTCCCATCAAAAGGTAGAGTTTATTTCTCTACCACTCAATCTAGGCTGGCTTTGTTACCTTCTTTGGCCAACGTAGTGCAATTGAAGTGACAGAGTGCCAGTTCTAAGCCTAGTCTTCAACAGATTTTGCATGCTTCCACTCTCTTTCAGACCCCTGTCTCTTACATGAGAATAGGCCAGGGCTAGCCTGCTAAGTGTGATAGATGAATGGAGCTGAACCCAGTCACCCTAGCTGAGGTCAACCTAGACCAGCCAGCCCCTAGTTAATCTGCCAAATGATTGCAGATCCATGAATGAGTCTAGCCAAAATCAGCTGAACCCAGGCCAGATCAGCACAACTACCTAGGCAATGGTTGTTAATATTTTGCCACTGAGTTTTGGGGTGGGTTGTTATGCAGTAATGCTAACTGTTACAATAATCTATGTAACATTCTTGCCAAATATGTTTAAGTGGAAACTAATCATGAAGAAACAATCAGAAAAATCTAGAGTGTGGGATATTCTACATTACAACTGGCCTGGACACTGCGAGTCAGTGTCGTGAAAAATAACAACAAGTGAGGAGACTATTCTGGATGGACCAGAACAAGGTTTTTCAATCTCAGCACTAACCGACGTTTTAGACCAGATAATTCTTTGTTGTCTGGGGAGTTGGTCTGTGTATTGTAAGAGATTTAGCAGCATCCTTGGTCTCTATCCAACTAGAAGCCAGGAGCTCCCCTAGTCATGACAATCAAAAGTATCTCCAGGCATTGCTAAATGTTCACCTTGAGGCACTAGACTAGAGAGACAGAATCAAATGCTATGTATGGAGCTTGTTAAGATCTTGAATCAAACAAAAAAAGATGGTTATAAAAGACACTGGAAGGGGCCAGCCCCGTGGCTTAGTGGTTAAGTGTGCGCACTCTGCTACTGGCGGTCCAGGTTCGGATCCCGGGCGTGCACCAACGCACCGCTTGTCTGGCCATGCTGAGGTGGTGTCCCACATACAGCAACTAGAAGGATGTGCAACTATGACATACAACTAACTACTGGGACTTTGGGGAGAAAAAGGGGGAAAAAGGAGGAGGATTGACAATAGATGTTAGCTCAGGGCTGGTCTTCCTCAGCAAAAAGAGGAGGATTGGCATGGATGTTAGCTCAGGGCTGATCTTCCTCGCAAAAAAAAAAAAAAAAAAGACATTGGGACAATTAGAGAAATTTGAATGTGGAATTAAAGATATTGAATCATTAATTTTCCTAGGTCTGAAAATGGTATTGCAGTTATGTAGGAGAATGCCTTTATTCTTAGGAGATGTATGCTGACTTATTTTGAGTGAACTGTCATAAAGTATTCAACTTACTTTTAAATGCTTCAATGGATAAAAAGGTATATTTATAGAAAGAGATAAAGTAAAGGTGACAAAATGTTAACAATTGGTGAATCAAGGTGAAGAGTATAGGGGCATTCATTGTGTCATTCTTTTGACCTTTGTGGTTTGAAAATTTTCAAAATAAAGAGTTACTCTCATCTCCACTGCCTGACTTCTTACCAATTTAATGTGATGCAAAGAGCAGGCTTGTTCTAAATGAATCTGGGTGCTTGTTCTGTGTTGCCTGGACAATGAACTAGCTCAAACCAGGTATGGGGGTTGGGGCTGAGGAAGGGGGTGTCTCCCAGCCTGAGGAATTGTACACAAGCTCAGCTTCCCATGGGACCACTGGCTTCCTTTCTCTTGTGTAACATCCCATGGGACCAAAAGTCTAGGTGCTGGGCAGCTTGTGTGTGTTTCCCAGACAACTCTGGTAAACAGCTGGCAACAAAATCCAGGCTGCCTGGTGCCAAGATAGTCTGATTATTCCTTTCACTGATAAGGCTACTCTCACACTTGCCCTATACTAAAAGGAGATCAAAAGAGGGGCAGAGTTCCCTTCCCTGGAACACAAACCATTCTGTCAGGCCAGCAGGTCAGCCAGGGACAATAAGCGAATGGGGTCTCTGTGACCTCCCTTCTCTTAATGACCTTGACTTTGTAAGTTTCCTCTTCCCATATAAAACCTAATATTTTAACTAGCACGATATGATGTAGCAGAATTCAAATCATACCCTGGTGCATTAAAGTGGCAATTGTAAAGAGACCCATCTTGCAAGAGAGCTAATATTTAAAACATAGATAAAACTCAGAAACCAAAAAGGAAAATGCTGATAAATGCTTTGATGTAAAACATTTAAAACTTTTATATGGTAAAAACAAATACGACAACAACAACGAGAAAACACTGTAAATAGAGCCAAAAGACAAATGTCACAGAAGAAAAAATTATCTGCAACCCAAGAGAAAAAGTGCTTATTTCTTTATTATATAAAGAGATCTTCCAGTTTTACAAGGAAAAAAATGAACAGAAAAATAGGCAAAGAATATGAACAAATATTTCATAAAGAAAATAAGAATGGTGGGGTTGGCCTGGTGGCATAGTGGTTTAGTTTGTGTGCTCCACTTCGGCGGCTGAGGGTTTGTGGGTTCGGATCCCAGGCATGGACTTATAACACTCATTAGGTGATGCTGTGGCAGCGACCCACAGACAAAATAGAGGAAGATTGGCACAGATGTTAGCTCAGGGACAATCTTCCTCAAGCAAAAAGAGGAAGATTGGCAACGGATATTAGCTCAGGGCCAATCTTCCTCAACAAAAATAAATAAATAAATAAAAAATAAAAGAAAAGAAGAATGGTAAAACCTACTTGGAAAAAACATTTAATTTCATTAGTGCTTAGAAAAGTGCAAATCACACCAATGTGATACTGTTTTTACCTATCAGATTGACAAAAAGTTAAAGTTTGATAAAACTCAGTTTTTGGCAAGGGTATAAGTGAACTTATACTGTTGATGGAAATGTGGATTGGAACTATTTTGGGGTTACAATCTGGGAACAGCTAACCCAATTTTAATGCACATATATTTTGATGTAGCAATTTTATTTAAAGGAATTTATACTAATGATAGAGTCATACAAGTTCCCAATGACACATGTATAAGGATATTCATGGAAACATTGTTTATAGTAACAAGAAGTGGAATTGATTTAAATGTTCATCAGTGGGGCAACAGTTGAGTAAATTATGGTACATCCAATGATTCAAAGATCTTGGAAAATCTATATGTGCTGACATGGGAATATTTCTGATATGTTATTAAATGAATAAACCAAAGTATAGGTGTTTAGGAAAAGCTCAGTCTTCCTCCTGTATGTCTCTCCTTTACTCTCACACTACTACTACACTCACAACACTTCTGACACCAGATGTGTGGGAGTTTTTCCTACACCAAGCAATTCTCTGTGATACCAGCTGGGTGTCCTACAATTTAATTCAATTTTGACATAATCTACCTGGAGACAGAGTTAGATCCCACAGGCTAGGGCCTCAGTCCCATGAGATTGCCCCCAACTTCAGGTGCGAATCTCAAATAGTAGGTCTGTATAGGTTACCCACAACTTCTGTCTGACTTGGCTACAAATCGGAGGTTCCCATGCCCTCCTACCCCTTGGATTTGATTATTTGCTAGAACAGCTCACAGAACTCAGGGAAACACCAGTTTATTATATAATAAAGGATAATGTAAAAGATACAGATGAACAGCCAGATGAAGAGCTAGACAGGGCGAGGTCTGGGAGGGTCCCAAGCGCAGGAGCTTCTGTCTTCGTGGAGTTGGGCTATGTCACCCTCCTGGTATGGATGTGTTCACCAATCTGGAAGCTCTTCGAATCCCATACTATTGGGATTTTTATGGAGGCTTCATGACGTATGCATGATCAATTATTAACTCCATTTCCAGCCCTTCTCTCCTCTCTGGAGAATGGGGTGGGGGGTGGGGTGCTGAAAATTCCAAGTTTCTAATCATGGCTTGGTCTTTCTGGGGACCAGCCCTCACCCAGGAGCCATCCAGGAGCCCACTTCACTAGAACAAAAGACACTCCTATCACCCAGAAAATCCAAAGGGATTTAGGAAGTCTGTGTCAGAAAGTGGGGTCAAAGACCAAATATTAGAATGAAAGATGCTCCTAGTGCTCTTATCACTTAGGAATTTACAAGAGTTTTGGAAGCTCTCTTCCTGGAACTGGGGGCGGAAATCAATACATATATTTTCTATTATCACACAATTGGACACTGTATATTCAATATGATCTGCTTTGTGTAAAAATGGTATATATATTATATATGCTTAGGTGGAAAGAATACACAAGTTGTCCTTGAGACAACTTTCAAAATGTCAATCGGTGCCCCTTCTGATACTTTTGTAGGAAATATTTTAATTACTGAAACAGGATGAGGCTGTGTGTGGGCAAATTGATTTTAGCTGTGGATGCAAATATGCAAATAATATTGAGCCATTGCAACTAGGTGTCTGATTTCTAGAATCTAAGAAGGCTGGAACAGAGCAGGTGCCAACTTTCTTAAGCAGTCTTGGGTCATTCACCCTTCTTAAACTGCTCAGGCCAAGCCTTCAGCGAGGCTCATATTGAAAAGCTACAGTAGCCCAGCAAGGAAAAAACAATGTGATAGGAAATTTTCTTTCTCCCTCTCCCTCTTTCCCTCTTTCTAGAGTTTCTTAAGGCACATGGAGGTTAAGATAGAAACATGATTCAAAAGTACTGAGAAATGGGAAAAGTTTGCAAAGGCATTTGGATGATTCTTGTTCTTTATAAATGCACTATATTTGTGTCTGGCTGATCCTCTTTAAAACATCCAAGGTACTAATCTGAGAGGACAGCCTCTATCAGGGGAACATTTTCTGTTCCCAGTGGAGTGGCACATTCAGTTCCTGATGCAGGCTCACTTAATTCCTATTAGTCACTTCACAGCTGTAACTTGGGAAAAGAAAATCTCAAATACTTTTGGCTGATCTCACAAGTAAACTAAAAACAAGACCTTCCCTCTTTTCTCACAGTTTGTTTACAAATTTCAAGCCAATAAAACATGTCTATCTTCGTGGATATTTCTCCCAAATTTTTTAGTTGTCTGCTGATCTATCTACCTGGTTTCCACTCTATTCGTGTACCTAGATTTGTTGCCATAACATAGCTGGTATATGCTGGACCACCCACCCCAGTTTGTCATTGAATCGATGCTGCGATTTTTGTTTGGTGGTTTATGATTCTAAGGTTGTTCCAGAACACTGCTTAAAAACACAGGGCAACTACCAAGTGAGACACTGGATCCGATCAAGGTTTGTTTGTTATTTTTTAGGTTGTTTAAGGATATTAGATGAGTGCACAAATTTGTTATTGTAGAGTTGCTATGAATACTCAAGATGCACATACCGGATTATTATTGTAGGTTGGTTTGTGACCAACAATCAGCTGGCCCTGATTTAGTTATTTCCTCAAGAAGACACTTTGAACAATTATTTAAATGCCTCCCCTCTGCAATTGCAATGATGATGAGGATTTTGCAACTGAATATGCAATTCAGGGTGCATACACTCAACTACTGTTTTTAGCTTGTTTTTCTTTTTACATTGATGTCAGCTGCTGTTGTCGGAATTACTGAAGAATAGAGAACCATTTTTCTATTGAGGGTCACCAAACTATATGAAAAAAGTAATCTAGGGCCAAAACAGAAAGTTATAAGAAAAATAATTATTATAGTTAGTATTTAAGGAAAGCTAACTATGAGAAAGCATTTTTTTCTCCTTGGAGAGAGAAATATAGCATTTTCAGAACTTATCTGCTTTTAAAATTAACAGTCTTACTTAATAGTTATAAATATCTTAATAGTTATAAATATCTGACAATGGTTTTGTTCTATAGTATCATTAATTAAGGAGCTGCAAATGGGAAAGATGATAAAATAGAAGAGAGAGGTGTGTGTTGTGGGTAAGGAGGAGAGAATAGAGAGTAAAAGAAATGGAGTCAGATGCAGAAGGAATAGAGAGGTGCAGAGGGAAATGAAAGATAAACAAGGGGTAAGAGGAATAAGAAAGACAGTGATAGGGTGGGAGAGCAGGTGAAGGAGACAGCTAGGTAGCAAGAAAGAGGAAGGAGAGGAGAAAAGTGGATAAAGAAGGAGGAGAGGAAAGACTGAGTAGTGTGGGGGATTTAAACATAAGCATTGATGTTTGCTTTTAAGATGAATGTGGGATCTCTAGAGTGTAGCATTTATACCACCATCACCTGTTACCAATTCTCTTTGAAATACTGATTAACTACTGTTCACAAGTCTAAGTATTCAAGTCATTTTAATTGTAGACCGGGTGGATAAGGTGGGAAAGTCAAAATGGCAACCTTACAAAGTGGGTGTCCAAGCGAGCTGCCTTTGCAGTATCTGGTTTCTGGATGCTGACTTCTCAGGAGAAATTCCAAAGGGAGGAGGGAAGCTCAGCTGTCAGTTACTGGCAGCTTCATGTCTGCTACTATTCTAAGACTTAAGGGAAAAAGTTCTCAACCTTGGCTGCACACAGAAATCTTTTGAGGAACTTAAAAAATATATTGAGGCCTAAGTACCACCCCTGACATGTAATTGGTTTGGGATGTGGTGTGGGGATTTTCTTAAAGTTCCCCATGTGATTCCAACATGCAGCCAAGAGGGAGGACCACTGCTTAGAGGCTGCCCTCTGAATGTGCTCATCAGAGAATCCTGTTATAATGCTGGTTATTTTTTGGGCTATGAGAGCAGTGACCCAAACATTAAATTGGATAAAATTAGGCCCAAGACCAGAGGTTCTCAACCTTTGTATGATATATTTAGTAGCTGGCATTGCTGAAAATTGGTTCTGGAGGTGAGGGGAAAAGGAGATCATTTTGAGCTTATTTGCAAATATACAGGAAGAAAATCAATCAAAGTTATCAACACGATAAGAAAGGTCTCTACAAAAATTTGCATTTGAGAAATGATTTGACCTGACTGCAACATTATGAGGGCGTCTGGGGTCTCTTTGAAGACTGTTGACTTCCTCAGACTGACCTAAGATGGGGAACCAGGAGAAATGGTTTGCTTCTTTTCTGCTTGTTTGCTGTACTATAGCGCTCAGGTCAGTTCTTTGTCCCACTGGACATCCCTGTGTTCCTTTACTCTCTGACCTGCTCTCCAAGCTGGATCTGGTTCTCTTTTCTAGTGTGAGCCATCTAGAATTTGCTATCACCATGCTTTCCTATTTCTATCATTCCCCAGTTCCCTCTATCCAGTTCCCTCTGTTTCAGTGACATTGAAACTTATTTAACCTGCCCATTACCTGTACTAATATTCTTAAGGGGAAAAGGTAGAAGAGGAAGCTGTCCCCAGTCAGCCTGATCCTTTCATGCCTGATAACAGATACATATTTCCATTTATAGTGGCCCTCTGGAGACAAAGCTTCCTAATCCAGGAAGGGATCCTAATATGATGACTTTCATGTGAAATAGAAGAAACAGTTGCCTTGACAAACTGACAGGGGTCAATACCTATAGGACTATGGGATTATCTCTAGATGATTCTACTATGTTCTGGGGATAGCTTTAGTTAGGAAATATGATATTTGGCCTGGTGCCTTATGGAGATAATGCTACTGCTAACCACCACTATTATTACCTTATGTTTTATATGCTAATCCTTCTGAATGCTTTGTGTATTAACCTGTTCAGTCTCTGACTATTGGATTGTGAGTTCCTAAATAGCTAGGTGTATGCCCAGCACCTGGCACATAGTAGGTGCCCAATAAATGTTTACTGAATGAATGGATGAAAGTTTAAGCAGTCCAGGCAATGAAGGTGAGAGCCAGCAGGGTGAAGCAGCGGTGGAATGAGAGGAGCTAGTTCCATTTCCTCCTTCACAAAGACCAGGTTGAGCCCCGACTGTGGTGATGGGAGAAAAGCACTAAAAGATCCTGATTTAAGGATCCCCTTAACCTCAAACATTTCTACCCCGAGGGCTGGGATACTTTTTTCTGAGATGCTCACACTTTTCCCAAAGGGACTTTTGGTTCCAAATACACTAGGAATAAGTGTTAATTGCTTTTTGGAATATTATTTTGTCAGCTTCGTTTAGATGTAGTAATTTGCAAAGCAACCCCCAGCAGTTGACAGTTCATCCATAGCTGTGTGGTGTTCAGACATTTCCTGGGATTCCTGCCCACCTCCTAGGCAGCTGGCGGTGTTCGCCAGGATATGTGCTCACCTGGGATTAACTTGGAACTAGTAGTGCTTTGTCGTGTCTGGGATTTTTAAAATTCTGAAAGGGTGAAGGCCCAACCCTACCTAATCCAGAAAATAAAAGTGCAGTAACTCATCATTTAAGAATTAGCAGGTACTTAAAGATCATCTAGTCCACACTGGGTGGAAGAGGAAATTGCAGCTCTGACAGATTCAATGACAAGGTCAGCTGGCTGGTAGCTGGGAGGCCAGGTCTAGAATCTATATTCTTTGTGTGGCACCAAACTGTGAGCTGAGGTTCTGTGGATATAAGTGTTTACGTTAATATGTGTTTCTTTTTGAAGCTCTTTTCTCTGGGCAGAGACTTCCTGATCCTCCTTCACTCATGCTTCAAGGTCACAGCTCAGACCAAAGTGTTTACAAAAAACCTAGGCACTTACGAGAGGAATCATTGCCAGTTCCTGCACTCCCTGTGCCCTGGCTCCAACCAAGCACAGCAAACCAAGGAAGGGATAAAGTGGTCTCGGGAACCAGGAATTTCTAGGTTTGGATGCCAACAGTCAAAAGGATGAATTGTCTGATTTCTCCAGCAGGCTGAGGCTGTGGCTGCTGCTGCTGCCACCTCCTGGGAGAAGACAGACCTGAGCTTCATACCTGAAGCTAGTCTTAATGTTCACCTGTGACTTGGGCAAAGGCCCCACTGGGACCAGGCTGAAGTTCCTTTGTCCTAGATAATAAAAGGGATATCTCCTTACTTAGCAAACAAAATAGTGGTATTTGCTTTTCATCTGCTCCTTTTGGCAATGTTGCGCTCAAATAATGATTTCAAACAACAGTAACAAAGTTGAAATGAATTAATATGAAAACTATGAGAGAATAGAAGGTTGAGGCAGAGCCTTAGGAATACATCAGATTTTTTCTCTTGGCCTTCTTAATCCTGAATCCCAGGGTGATGTTAGGAACGCATACATTTGAGAATTGTGTAATAGAGAGGGCACATGTGAGTTTGGCGAATCAACCTCCAAGAATCTGAGTTTACTAGCAGGGCTGTTGCAAGGATTAATTGAGATAATGGATGTAAGTTTCTGGTGTGCAAGAAATGTTTAATGGGGATTATATTGAGGCAAGCTCACTCTTCTAATCCCCATGGTGTTTTCTTCATTTACTGATCAAAAATGGATTGGCAGCCCCCATGCCTTTAATTCTTCCCAGTCTTCAGATCTACAGATGATCCCTAAGCTAACTCCTTTTATTTTTTTAAAAATATAATCATAAATGAGTGCTATGGACTGTTTGTGCCCCACCCCCCAATTCATATATTGAAGCCTTAATCCCCAATGTGATGTTATCTGGAGATGGGGCCTTTGGGAGGTAATTAGGTTTAGATGAGGTCATGAGGGTAGAGCCCCCCTGATGGGATTAGTGCCCTTACAAGGGGATGAAGAGACCAGAGCTCTTCTCTCTCTGCCATGTGAGGATACAGCAAGAAGGCAGCCATCTAGGAATAGGGCTCTCACCAGACACCAAATCTACTGGCGCCTTGACCTTGGACTTCCCAGCATCCAAGTGTGAGAAATAAATGTTTGTTGTTTAAGCCTCCCAGTCTATATTTTTGTTATAGCAGCCTGAGCTAAGATAGACATTGGTACACAGAAATGGGGGTGCTGCTGTAACAAATACCTAAAAATGAAGAAGCAGCTTTGGAACTGGGTAATTGGCAGAGGCTGGAAGATTTTTGAGGTGCATGCTAGAAAAAGTCAATATTGCCATGAGGGGACCTAAGGCAATTCTGGTCTGAGCTCAGAAAGAGAAGAGGACAGCTGGAGAAAATGTTTCCATCTTCTTAGAGAATACATAAATAATCGTGAACAGAATGTTGGTAGAAATATGGACAGTAAAGGCCATTCTGGTCTCAGACAGAAATGAAGAACACGTTATTGGAAACTAGAGGCAAAGCAGTCCTTGTTATAAAGTGGCAAAGAATGTGGCTGAATTGTGTTTGTGTTCTAGTGCTTTGTGGAAGGGAGAACTTGCAAGTGATGATACTGGATATCTAGCTGAGGAGATTTCTAAGCCAAGTGTTGAAGGAACGACTTGGTTCCTCCTGACTGCTTCTAGCAAAATGCAAGAAGAGAGAAATGAGTTGACAATGGAACTGTTAAGCAAAAAGGAACCAGAACTTAAAGATTTGGAAAATTCTCAGCCTGTCCATATATCACAAAAAATGAGAAAGCATGTTTGGAAGAGAACAATAAGGGTACGGCTGATTGATCATTTGATAAGGAGATTAGTGTGGATGTACACCACAGACCTAATCAGCCACCTCAGCAGGAACACTGCAAGTTTGAACTGAAGGGGACAGAGATGAGATGGAATAAAGGAAGGCTGTTGGATTTCTTGGATTTTACAGGACCAAGACCATAGACATATTCAGTTGGGACATAAGTTATTCTTCAATGCAAAAGAAGAATGACCATGAAGGCAATTCAGAGATCAGGGTTGCCTCCATGGTTTCAAAAGGTGAAGGAGTTGTGGGGGGGCATTGCCTTGCTTTCAACAGGCCAGATGGCTTCCACCCAAAGTCTTGGGGACGAGGCTGCCAGGAGCTGTGGGGGCAGAGAAGCCTGGAGCCTTGGAGGTGTGGCCACCACCTGGTAGAGCCCTGGGGGTGTGTGCTGCCAGGGCAGGAAGACCACCCCAGTGGAGTCCAGAAGGCAGAGCATGGAGCCAAAGGGGATTATTCTCTAGCCTTAAGATCTCATGGAGTTTGCCTTACTAGGCTTTGGACTTGTTTGGGACTCATCATCCCTTTCTTCTTTCCTCTTTCTCCCTTTTGCAATGGGAATGTCTATCTTACATCTGTTTGGTTTCACAAGTTCATAGCTGGAGAGGAATTTTGTGTCAGGATAAGTCTCACCCATATCTGATTTAGATAGTATTTAGATGAGACTTCTGATTTTAGAGTCTATGCTGGAATGAGTTAAGACTTTTGGGGTTGTTGGGATGGAATGAATGTATTTTGTATGTGAGGACATTTGCATTTTGGGGGTCCAGGGGTGGAAGCAAGAAGGTGGCTGTCTGCAAACCAGGAAGAGCGCCCTCACCACATACTGAATCTACTGGTGTCTTGATCTGGGACTTCCCAGGCTCCAGAACTGTGAGAAATAAATGTTTGTTGTTTAAGCCACCCAATCTATGATATTTTTGTTATAGCAGCCTAAACTAAGATAATTAGTAAGAAGAAATTCAGGAGGAACTAAGAGATTCAATTCAGGAAATATTTCTTGAATATCTACTATGTGATAGTTATAGAAGATTTAAAGAAGAATAATGTAGGTGTAGATCTGAAAAGTTCCCATTAATTACATTAGGGAAAAAGTGAATGAGAATTAGGCACTTGGTTTCTAGATTCAGATCTGCAAACAGCCCAGTTGTGTAAATGACCTTAGACATGACATCTAACATATTTGGGTATTAGTTTCTTCATCTGTTGCATAACAATATTGTAAAGGGAAATTCTTCCATTTATAGCAGAGCTTGCCTAGGAGATAGCACATTGAATATTGTGTTGTGCTTCAATTCTCCTAACCAGCTAACGCTGTTAAATAAACTGTGAACTTTGAATGACCCTGGCAAGCTAAAGTAAGACCCTTACAGGACCTATCTGAAGTTTTTTTCTGACCAATGAAGGATGGGGCTTGTTTTAACCAATCATGTACAGAGCTGCGGATTTATTCCAGCCTATTTAGAGTATTTGTTTCAATCTTTAATTAGTATAACAACCATGAAACCCCTTCCTAACAATTAAAAACACCTTCTTTTCCCCCTCAGCCAATTGGTGTGTTCCTTTGCCTCGAAATAATAAAACTAGCCGTATCTGTTTTGCTTTTTAACTCTGGTGGTCTTTATTATTTGACAATATCTTATATTCGAATAGTACTTTACAGTTTACTAAGTCTCTTCCCACTTGAGAAGAATGAGATTTGATCAAACAGGATGGGCCTTTGAACAAAAGAGATTCTGGCTCTGTCACTGACTAGCTATATTTCCTTGGATACGTTATTGTATCAGTTAGGTCCCAGCTGGAAACAGATGACATTCTCAAATTGGGCAATTTGAGAGGTTTAATAAAGGGACTATTTATAAAAATGTGAGAACATACCGGGAAACCACAGGGAGCAAGGGAGGGAGTGGTTACTGGAACCGAGAACCAGAGAGAGCTGTGTGGAGAGGCCACTTGGGAGGAGGACTTGTGACCTTTGGTTGACTTAGAGTGACCTTACAGACAGGGAGTCAGGGGAAGGAATACCCCAACCTCACTCTCTTCTCTCCCACACATCTGGAGGGGCAAACCAAAGATAACAAACAATTATTTAACTTTTCTGAGTCTTATTTTTCTCATTTGTGAAAAGGGGAATAATAATATTTATCTCTCAGAGTTTCTGTAAGAATTAAATGAGAACTTAACGTTATATCATAGCAGACAAGCTAGGCAATACTCTTTTTTCATTTGATCTTTAAAATCCTCTTGTGACGTAAATAGGATAGATTTTATTAAATTCACTTTATAGTGGTGGAAAATGAGACTCAGAGAAGTAAAGTGACTTTCCTAAGGTCTCATAGCTAGAAAAGTAGCAGAACTGAGACTGAAACTAAGATTTTGAACGTATACTCTAAGTTTCTTTCCCTAGACTATTCTTTTTTTTTTGGTGAGGAAGATTAGCCCTGAGCTACCACCTGTTGCCAATTCTCCTCTTTTTTGCTGAGACAGATTGGCCCTGGGCTAACATCCGTGCCCATCTTCCTCTACTTTACATGTGGGACGCCTGCCACAGCATGGCTTGTTGAGTGGTGCGTAGGTCTGTACCTGGGATCTGAACCTGCGAACCCTGGGCCAGCGAAGCAGAGAGCGTGAACTTAACCACTAAGCCACTGGACCAGCCCCTCCCTAGACTATTCTTGTACCCCTCTATGCCCTTCTGCAGAAGGCTTCCACAGATGGTTTCTTCTATCTAGAGCTGCTATACCTGGAGCTATGGTGACTCTGCTACTCAGAGAAAAATTAATTGACCCAGGAATCAGTGCCTAAGCCAAAAAAAGGAACCACTGATTCATTAGATATGAAGAAGGCCAAATGCCTATGAAGTGGCTTGATATAAGACTCTGACCAATACAGGTCCCCATGTTGGATACTTGGCAATTCCACTTGGATATCTATTAGGCATCCCTTATATAGTACATTGAAGTCAGAATACTTGATTCCTTCTACCTAGAAACTGTACCAATCCCAAATCCTCCGCTCTCAATAAAAGCATGGCTATCTACCCAGTGGTGCAAACCCAAAACCCAGGAGTTATTCTTGATTCTTTCCTTTTCCTCCTGCCTTCCCTCCCTCATCAGCAAGTCTAGTTGGCTTTACTTCCAAAATATGTCCCAATTCAATCACTTCTCTCCATCTCCTCTGCTAGTCCAAGCCACCATCATTTCTTGCCTGGCTATTATAATAACTTCCAGTCCTCACTTCAGCTCTTGCCTCTTTCCAACCCATTTTCAGTTTTGCAGAGCCATCTTTACAAAATGTAAAGTGGATCACGCTACTCCTTGGCTTGAATCCCTGCAGATTTCCCCTTCACATTTCCATGTCATGACTCCTTACCATGACTGTTAGGGCCCTGCTGGTTCTGTCTCCCCTCTCCTCCTCCAGCACTAAGCTCCAGCCACACTTTCTATTCTATGAACACACAAACCCCTTTCCTGGCTTGGGCCCATTGCACTTGCTTATTCTCTCTACCTAGAATGTTTTTTTATCTAGCCTTTGCATGGCTGGCACTTTCTCATTGTATAGGTATTAGCTCAAATATTACCTTCTTAGAGAAGCTTTCCTTTACCATTCAATCTAAATTTTACTCTGGTGTAGTCTTTTCTTAGGACCTAAAACGCACAGGCAAAAATTATCTAGTTGACTTATTTATTATATTTATTATATGTTGCCCTACCAGAATGTAAGCTCCACGAAAGCAGGGCCCTTCTCTGGCTTCTCTGTTTATCCCTGTCTCCTTAGTATCTAGGACAGGGCCTGGCATATCAGAGCCTCTTAATAAATCATTTTGCAGGAAAAGATAGTGAATGGTGACAACCCAAATACAATTAGTTATCTCTCTGGGAAGTATTTACTATGAGAAGCCTACTGAGAAGCCATCAGAGAGTAAAAGATGATTGCTGTTAGGGGATGACAAGGTGACTGGGTCACTAGAGCTGTTGATCCCTGAAAAATGATGATTCATTGTCCAGTTCTCCATGAAGCCATCAATATGTCCCAATCTTAGAAGTGTGGGGGAACTAGAGGGGCTAAATGGATGTGATGGTTTCCAGGCCTTCCCCATGTATCCTTACAACAAACCCCACCACCTAAGGCAATGCCCCAAAGGCAGAGGAGGTAAAGGTATACCCCTAGGAGATCTGAGCAACTAGCAGACTCTTGTGGATTTTAAAATTTCTTTAGTCTTCTATTTTATCTTAACATTTACCCAAATTTTGGGTTCAGTATCATAATATATCTATCTATATTTATATTAACAAATGAATGCTTTAAATTACTTTGCCACTTGTAAAATGTGTGCTGTATGAAAGCCATGCTGTCCTGGGTCTTTACATTCTTTGTGGCAATTGTACCTCAGGGATACATGTTTGCAGTCTGAGAAGCTCTGGCATTCTTTTTCTTTGCAACCCAAGTTCTCTTTTATTCTTTTATTCACAGTTCATTATTCTTCAGTAAATATTTATCGAACATCTACTATGTGCTAGACACTCTAATAGGACTGAGGATATGACTGTGAACAAGATATGCATGACTCCTACCTTCACAGGAGTTATAGTTTAGGGAGAGAGAATGAGAAATAAAGAGGAAATTAAAACATATTGTGATTTTTGCTAAGATAAGGAGGGAAACTCAGGGTGCCAAGAGAAACGTAGAAAATAGTACCTAATCCCAAAATATGTGATGAGGAGTGATTTTCCAGAACGAAATAACCTGAAAAACGAGCAGGAGTTAGTCAGGTGAAGAATGGGGGAGAGCATTTCTGGCTTGGTTTAGACTAAGCCCTGGAGGCCAGAGAGAGCACAGAACTTAAAGGAGACAATTCAGTGTGTTAGTTTAGTGTGGCTAGAGTAAAGAGTGCAAAAGAAAAAGAAGAGAGAGAAGGCTGGAGAGGTAATCAAGGCAGAATACAAAAGGCCTCCGCTAAGGACTTTCGATGTTACCCAAAGGGAATAGAAAGTCATTGAAAGTCACCTTAGGAAAAACCGGCTTATATGTGTTTTTTAAAAAGATCACTCAGGAACCATAACTCTATTTCTGGAAAAGAACAAGGACTCTACTCACATTAGGGTAAGAATTAGCAATTTCAGGGCCCAAAACTAATTGAACTGAGTCACCATCTTAATCTTCTCCCCTTAAAAGTATCTCTTTTCCCCCAAAATAACCACTAATCATCTTTGGGACTAACCTTTTCTGGCCTCTCCTACTGTCTCTGGTCTCCCAACTCGAGTCACTGGGGCTATAGCATTCCCTCAAGGAACAAATCCTTTTCCAACATGCTGTAACACACAAAGCACATGTGATTTTAAAGGTTAACATATTGTGGCTTTTCTATGAGGCATTCTTGATCTGATAGTCTAGTGGAGGGCACTACTAAGTTTTCCCCTATGGAAACAGGAAGTCAGGAAAGGATCCGAGGAAGTTTGGGCAGGTTAATGATTATAATGGGAAAAGAATACAATTATTCAGGTGTTTTGACTTACTTGGTCATACACTGAGAAACTCTGCATGAGTTTTTCCATCTTCAGGTGGAGATGAAGATAGCGTCCAGGTTTTCAAGGGTAGAACCTCTTAGACAGGGAGTGACGAGGACTTTGGTAATTGCAGTGGCTCAGCCAAGGAACAAACATGCCAACCCTGACAAACAGGTACTTGATGGGAGCGTTTTCTAAAGCTGCCAGATATTGAGAGCAAGTGTTCCTTTTTTGATGAGAAGCTGGTATGATGCCCATATGGCATTCAGAGCACAAGGGCTTTTATTCTCTTTGTGGTCTTTTTCATGAAACCCCCTGTCTCTCACTCTTTCTGAACTTTTGGGCTAAATTTCCGACAGAGCTAAAAGTGGGCAGCTTTACCACCTGGAAAAATGATGACACACAGCTTCCCAACTCCGTGAGGATTTTTCTGGTCTGCGGGTGAATGTCACTACTGAGCAAACCAATTCCACAAGATTAGGATGAGAGGGCTCACAACCAATGTTTATAGCGAAGGGCATCACCGACTGAAAACAGAACAGGGTGAGAGGACAGCCGAGCACCTCCTTTTCCTGTCTCCATGTGACTCTGAAACACGGGAACAAGACATTTAAAACCAGGACAACTCCAGAGGGAAAGGACATTGGCTATTCCACTCCAATTCCCCTCAATGCTGCTTCCCTAAAGGATTTATAAACTGGAGAGGGCAGTGGTTTCTAAAGTCGCAAAGGCGTCCTTTCTCCAAGTTCGTCTTCTCATTTCCCCTTCCTGGCCCATAACTACAATTTATTTCTTTTCATAATATTCTTGGCTTTTTCCTTACTTCAGCTTGTGAGAAAAGTCCTTTGTGCCACTCCCCTCCAAGCCCCACAGGAGAGCTCCTCAGGTGCTCACACTCCAGTCCCAGTTTCGGCCAGTCATTAAGGAGGGTTCAGCGTCGGAGATCCTAGACGAGAATCGCTGACCCTCGCCCGCCTCAGCCCTCCACGCGAGGGTAGCGATGCGAGACCGGGAGAGCGGACGGCCCAGGCGGGCCGCTGCCCCTTTAAGAGCAGGCCCCGCCCCTCCCCTCCTCCCGGCGCGGCTGGCGGTCGGTGGCGGCCGCTACGGTGCTGACAAGATGGCGGCTGGCGGGGCTGTCGCTGTGGCGCCTGAGTGCCGGCTTCTCCCCTACGCGCTACACAAGTGGAGCTCCTTCTCCTCCACCTACCTTCCCGAGTAAGTGCTGGGCCCTGGGCTCGTGCTGCCCTACTCTTCGGCGCAAGCACGGCTGGGCCAGGGGGGCGGTGGAGGGCAGCCGAGCCGAGAGGCCCAGGCGCGGCCTGGTGAGGGGGACGCGCGGCCTCCGGAGTCTCAGTCCGGCCGCGGAGAGCGTTTCCCGCCCCCGCCTCAGGGAGGGGTGAGGGTCCGGAGAGCGAGGTCCTGGCGGAAGGGGCGAGGTGTGTGGCTGGTCTTGAGCGCGCAGGAGAACGGGGAGCCGGGTGATGCTGCGCCGGGGACTTGGGAGTGGAGGAGGGCTTGGGGGGGCGGGCGGCTCAGGGAGATGGGGCAGGAATCGGAGTTTTTGGGGTCCCGACGGCGGGCAAACTGGTGAAGATGTCTAAGGTCGTCCGAGGTGGCCGGAGACGGGGGACGGTTCAGTCGATTGCTGCCGGGACACGAAAAGTGTAAAGCTGAGGAGTGACTGTCCCGAGGAGGGGAGGATCATTAAACGTGAATAGCTCCAGAGGGGGGGGTAGAAAGCCACGGAAGACTGGAAAGTTGTGGAATCCACCTGAATCCTTGCAAGTGGGGAGTCGTTGTGGGATTTGCACAGGATATCTTTTCCGGCTGGCAGTTCTGGAAAACGTAGTGGGCAGGAGGGACATTACAGAAGAGTTCCATTATATGATGGCTCAGAGTATGGGTTCATATAGACACAGGCCAATTTCCCAACCTCGAAACTCAAGTATAGGTAGAAAAGTCTGACTTGAATAAATTTGACTTCCAACACTGGCTTAGTCTGGATCCGCGATTTAGGTGAAAAAGAGCTCCACTGCCTTACTACCATATGTTTTCTGTAGCAGATTCCTTCTGAGATGCTGAAAGTACTTTCATACAGTATTTACTTACCTTTAGCTTATCTTTGAGAGAAGGAGCAGATCAAACTCCAATTTTACATACGGATAGAGAAACTGGCTTAGTAAAGTTTTAAGATCTGTGCAGATGCTGAAGACAAGTGCTAGTTTTCCCCCGGACCATCATCTCACAAGCTCAGGAATGATTTTATGAACCAAACAAGTTACAAATAATGTATTTTTATGTTACTGAAAAAATAAAGTGACTAGATCTGTGAAGCATACTCAAAGAAGTTTTCCACCTATATTTCAAAAATTCTTCACGTTTTCTCAAACTTGATTTCTCTAGTCAAATCAGTCAGTAATCTCAAAATGGAGCTGTGACTAGAAGAATCTAACTCTCTTTACTGCCAGCCCATTGTCCTATTAGCCAGGTCAAGGGTTGGCAATCAGGCCTTCAGTAGGATCTGGTTTAGTGAAGGGTGCCAAGTGACCTGTGGTCTAATCTGGCCTGTGTGGCATATTGATGGCTGCTGGGTGGCTGTGTCCCTGATTGATGCTGGAATCCAACTTTTAATTTGAGAGTGAGCCAGAGAAACATTCTGGCTCTCAGTTGGAGTTGAAATGTGGCTGTAGGTACTTGCCTTCTGATTTTCAGGGCTAACAGATTCTTGAATCTGAAGATACTCAGTAGGATCACAGACAGTTCGTAATTGGGGTGGCATTGTTTGATCTAATAACTGTGGAGACATTTTCATCATCTTGAGTTAGGCTGTTTCCAGGATTTCACTCCTTAAACTTCTAGTCTAAGAGTGAGACTTGGATATCACAAGTTCCATCCGAGTTTTGAGTAAAAAAGAAATAGTACATTTCAAGCAGGAAATGATTTAGTGGGATGGCAACTTTACTCTGATTTATGTCTCATCCTGACCCCGATTTGAAGTGGACAGAGCACTAGTTTTGAGGTTAGAAGGCAGCAGTTTGAAATTGGAGAAATCTGTTATAATTTTCTCAAATATATTCATAAACTAATATTTAACGCATATTTAAATTTCAAACACTTTCACAGTGTCTTATTTAATCCTTATGATATTCTGTTGACTTATGCATATAGTTTTTATTTTAAAGGACTAAACTATTATGATAGAAGAGTAGTCTGAACTTTTTCTTTGAAGGAGTATAGTTGAGTATTATGGAGCTTGAGTTTGAGAGTTTTGTGTCTGCTGGGTTGGTGTGTGCCATGCCCAAATCGTAAAACTCTTTTGGTACTGGACTTCCATTAGCAAGTGAGGATTTTATACCTTTGTTATGATAGGAAGTGTGAGAAAGGGATTGACTTTCTTTACTATTGCCCTAAAATCCTCTCTAACAGCAGTTGCTATATCTTTACTGGCAGTGACAGTTATGTTAAGGTACTTCCTAAGCAGGTCTGATTTTAAGTAAAGCCATTTGTTGAAATTTACTGAATTGAATTGTCAGTAAAGAGTAGCAAGTATTTATTGATTACAAGTCACGGAGCTAGGCATTTTGAGGGGTAACAACAATGGGAAACACTTATAATAATGTGCTGGGATTCGAACCCAGGCAGTCTGGCTCCACGTTCTATGGTCTTCTGTAGTGCTGTTCTGCTTCTGCACGAAGGTAGAGACAGGAATTCAGAGATTTGAAAGTGTTCTTCTATTAAAGGCACTTAACATTTTAGTTTTGTGAAGACGTGAAGTCGTGGGAGAAAAAGAAAAATTCACTTCTCTATTTTCTTCCTAAGGACTTAGAATTTTTTTCCTTCTAACCCTTTTAGAATTATTTGGACTTTAAAAATGTTAAAGCAGATCTAGTTATAGATAACATATTTTACTTTGAAACTAACAAAGTGGCCTTTTATTTTTCAGTGTGCTTAAAAAAGTTTGTCTGGGGCTGGCCTGGTGCATAGTGGTTAAATTCCTGTGCTCTGCTTTGGTGCCCTGGGGTTCGCGGATTCGGATTCCGGGTGCGGATCTACACAGGGGTCATCACGCCATGCATTGGCGGCGTCCCACATACAAAATAGAGGAAGATTGGTGCAGACATTAGCTCGGGGACAGTCTTACTCAAGCAAAAAGATGAAGATTGGCAACAGATGTTAGCTCAGGGACAATCTTCCTCACCAAAAAAAAAAAAAAAAAGTTTGCCTGTATTTTACTTTTTTCTGAAATTTACACCTAAATTGGGAATTGAGAGAAATACATTTATTTAAATGATGATTAATTCTTAGAATTACAGGCACTCTTATATGTCAAAATATTTTATAAACTGCTAATTCCTATATTCAAATGTTTATTGCTGAAGCTAATAGTGATAGTAACTACAGTTTATATGTGAGATGATTTTTGTTATATAGTTTTACTTAATCCTGAACACAAACCTGCAAGATAGGTATTATATTTGTTTTACAGATGAGGAAACTGAAGTCCTTACAGGTTAAGTAAGTTGTCCAAGGTCATATAGTTTTCGAGAGGCTTGGCAAATTCTCTGACTTAAAAACTATTGCATGTGCCTCTAGTAACAACCGCTAGCACTTAGCATGTGTTCTTGGAGTTAGTCTTCACAAAAACTCTATGTTAAATATTATCATTCTATTTTACAGCTAGGGAAACTAAGGTTCAGAGAGGTAAGTTAACTTGTCCAGGTCCAAGAGTTGAAAGGGTAGGAGATAGGATTCTGATCTTAGGCCTTCTGACTTCTGTTGCCGAAGCTACTTCAGTATTTCATGTGACTATAATATGTGCCTAACTGGGAATATGAGTAAGAAGTGCTATAAGATTAGAACAGAGAGAGGAAATGATATTTGGATATATTTTATGTTGACATTTAAGGTTTTAATGTATAATATGAAGACTGGGAGGACCTTTGAAAGTGTTTTTTACACATTAGGTAATTTCATGGATATGGAATGATTCTTATCTTGTTTACATATTATTGAAAGACTTAAATAGTTTAGGTAGTAAAGTGTGATAGATTTTTAAGTGTTTTTATCTTTTTTTCTGTTAGTCATCTTTATTCCGTAAAATCAAAATAATTAAAATTGTACTTTGTGTTAACGTGATTTATGGTTCAGAGTAAAAGTGATATGATTTGACACCTAGGATAGGAGGTGAACCTATTTCAACTATTTCAAAATATGACATTTAAAAATGGATATATATATTTTTCTGATTGCAAAAAACCCACTAAGTTTATTGTGGAATATTTGCAAAATATAGACCCACAGAAACAAAATATAAATTACCCTTATTACCACCACCCAAAGATAACTAATCACCCTTTGACATATATTATTCCAGATATTTTGTTGTATCTATATGTATTTTTCAGTTTGATTTTGTTTTCTGTTTGCTGTTCTGTATTCTTTTTCTTCCTTAGTATATCATAAATATTTCCTCAGGTTATTAAATATTCTTTATATTGTCATTTGTTATGGATACATTATAATCTGTGTAATGATTATATGGCATTTTATTTAATTGGTGCCCTATTATTGGATATTTAGGCTTTCTGGGTTTTGTTTTTTTGTTTAGTTTTTTTTGTTGTTCTTTGGCCATTAGGAACAATGAGACAGTTTTCCTTACAGAAACAAATGTTGAACTCATTTATAATGAGTTCTTAGATGTTGAATTGTTGGATTAAAAGTATCAGTTTATTTTCCTAGTATCTGTGTAGGAAACTTGCTGTTTCTTTGTACCCTGGGTTTATTTTGGCATTATCCTTAGTAATTTGGGATTAGGAATGTGGTTTTGGTTAGACAGGTCCTTAGAGATGTTTAGAAAATGCTTATATAATTCAAAAGTGATGTTGCTCCTATTAATTTCTTTTCCTTCCTCCCCTTTCCCTTTATTTTGGCTTTTAAATGAATTTTGATTTTATTAATTACGTACATTTGAAAAATAGAACATTTGTGAGATGATTTATTCATTTGGTCTATAGACAATGATTGTTGTGCATATGAATTTGAGGAGTCATTACAATCCCATAGGCTCCTGCAACCCACGAGTTGTGAATCACTAATTTGGGTATATTCACTTCCCTGGAGACAGGGCTGTCATGCTCTTCCTTTCCATCTCTTTCTTTCCCTTTTGCTAAACTGAGATTAGACACTGAGATTAGACCTGGCTTGGGAACCTTACTGGATGCTGAAAGTTCTGATATTTTCAGTCTAGTAATCTTAGAACTTTAGAAAAATAAAGATACCCAGGATAAAGGAAAAGTCTTATGGGGTGGATGGAGGACTAAAGATTGAATCTGCAGAGTTGGCTTCTAGAATTGAATCTTTGTGACTTTTAGCAAGTTGTGATTCTTCTTTGGGCATCATCAGTTTCCTTTTATGTAGAAGTACTTTTATTTTGATCAAATGCTGGGAGGTTTAAGTTTTTGTTTTTGTTTTTTTTTTCAGGTAGGCAAATCCCTCTATTATTTGCATTAACTTTTAGGTAAATGTAGTAAGTTTTTAATTAATGATTTTTGGGCCTGATATAGGGACTCTGTGATGTTTTACATATAGATAAGATACATTTCAGCTGTTTGTGGTGATCTGACTTTGTTGTATTTCAGTCATTCAAAAATCATCTTTGGAAATAAGAGAGATTTTCTAGAGTTTAATTTTAGAGATGTACCTATTAGCATCTAAGAATAGTTTTCTTTGTATTTACTCTGTTTGGGGTTTCTGGCACCTCTTGAATCTGTGGAATGACTCTTTCATCAGTTCTGAAGAAATTTTGATATTCTTTATTGTTTCTGCCCCATTCTTTTTCTCCTTCCCTCTGTGACTCCAATTAAATATGTAGTATGCCTTTGTCATGTCCCGTATGTCCCTTATGCTTTTCTCTGTCTTTTGTATCATTTTTTTCTCTCCTTATTCCAGTCTGGATAGGTTTTATTTGCTTGTGTTCCAATTCACAAATTCTCTATTCAGCTATGTCCAGTCTGCTTTTAACCCCATCTGTTTTTTTCTTGATTTCAGCTATAGTATTTTTTTAGTGCTAGAATTTTTATTTGATTCTCTCTCTCTTTTTAAAAATAGATTCAGATTCTTTGGTGAAAATCTCCATATTGTCATCTGTCATCTATTTTTTTGAACATATCATTCAAGTTACTTTAATTTTATTTATTTATTTTTCCCCCAAAGCTCCAGTAGATAGTTGTATGTCATAGCTGCACATCCTTCTAGTTGCTGTATGTGGGACACAGCCTCAGCATGGCCGGAGAAGCGGTGCGTCAGTGTGCGCGCGGGATCCGAACCCGGGCCGCCAGCAGCGGAGCGCGCGCACTTAATCGCTAAGCCACGGGGCCGGCCCAATTCAAGTTACTTTAAAGTCTGTGTCTGAAAACTCCAATATCTGGATCATCTGTAGGTCTGTTTCTATTGTCTTTTTCCTTTTGGTTAAGTTTTTTGGTGTGTCTGTCTTATCATTACCATTATTTATTTTTTTTGGTAACTTTTGATTGAATACCAGACATTATATGTAGAATTGTAGATAATTACAATTACAGTTATGTACCTAATGATATATTTCTCTAGAGAGGATTCACCCATCTTGTGGTAGGCAGATAGAATAGAGGCAGATCACCTCAACAGTCAAGAACTGAGCCAACTTGAAGCTGGGTTTTAGGTTTTATAAACTTCTAGTTTGCCCAACTTCAGTAGCCTTACAGGGAATCCACCTGAGAGACTGGGTATTTCTAGGGCCTCTCCTGCTTTTGTTTCTCCAGCAGCATGAGAATCCTAAAAGCTCCTCCTTGCTTTTCAGTTGCTTTTTGCTGGCTTTTTAGCTTCTTGCTCTTTCAGTTTAAGAATCAACAAATGCCTCAAGATGAAAATCAGTACACAGCGTCAGGTTTGTTCTTCTGTGCCTCCCTTTGCTATGGGATCTTGACCCCTCAAGTCCTGGGTGTCACAGTAAGACCCAGCTACCAAGTTTTGTCCCCCTAACCCCATGAAATTGTCAAAAACTCTGCTGACTTTTCTGCACTTTAGTGCTGTCCTTTCCTGGCTTTTTTGCCCCTTTCCCTGTGCAGTAAAGAAATAGGTAGAATGTCCTGAGAGGGAAAGCTGCACGGAATGTGGAGCTCCCTTTAATAAGTTTTTTGGCATCTCAAGTCCTAGCTGCCTCAGAAAGTTTCTGATACCTTAAGAACTTTTTTCTGCCATTTTATACAGCTTTTCTAGTTCTAAGAGCGGATGTTGGTCTGCTACAGGCTATTCTGTCGTATCCGGAAGCAGAAATCTTTCTGTGTTTAGGTCTCATGGAATGACTGTTATATCTTGTAGGCTTATGCATTTCTCATGGTTATATTAACATAATAACCTAACACTTGAGCCTCAGATTTTTTTGCTCAGTGTTTTCCTTCATTTTGCCTTTTGACACCTTAACTGCTTATTCCTAATATCTGATGGGAAAAATTATGGAATATAAATAACATTATTTGTTAGTAGTTGTTTTAAATATTATGGCTAAGAGTTAAAATGAAATTTTATTCTTGGTTTGGTTGATGATTTGTAAGTCTCTCTTGAGACTTACTTGTTTATGAGGTCCAAAAATTGAGAGTTTAACCTTTGCTGTAAATATGAGTTATTTTCCCTTCCTATCATGTGATTTTTTTATATTATCTACTTTTTTGTTAGAACTTTCATGGGAATATTATATTTATGTGAAGACATTATTTAGAAGGAAGATACTTGGGTCTAATGTAAATTTTTTGGTTTGTAAATATTGTTAGTATTTAATACTTTTTAAATATCCTTACATTCCTTTAGTATGACTGATACTTATTATAGTCATCACCTATGTATTTGTTGTTAAGGCATGTTGTTTTGTATAAATATAAATGCTAAATTATCTTAAGCATCCTTGTATATGTCCCTTGTCCCCTTCCTCTCATTGTCCCTTTTCTTCCCTTTTCCCTTTTGATTTAAATGGTCTGATTAGAAGAACCATAAAACCTAACTCCTCCTTATTCTTCAGCTGTCAGCTAAAATATCACTTTCTCAGGAAACCTTGTCTTACCCTGTCTCCCCCAATGAGTCTGGCACCCCTTCTCCTGCCCCAGCAGTTAAGTGCTTTCATACAAATATGTACCTTTCTCATATATCACTTTATACATTTTATAATTATGCATTTATTTGTATGATTACTTGATTAATTGCTGTCCACCCAACTAGACCACAAGTGCCATAGAGACTATGGAATTCCTCCCCCCCATTATTGTAGTCCAGCATAATGTTTATTAAATGAATAAATGAGTGAATTAACTAGGCATTTTGACTACTTTTCTCTTTTTAATGCAGTTTTGGTCTGGAGCTAGAGGGAGTCACATACTGGCTATGTTCAAAATATCAGATAATTAGTAAATTTAAAATCCATGTTGTAAATTTTCATGGTTTTCTTAGTTTTCAGCATTTTCTGAGAATATTTTAAGTGAAATTGGTTATCCCAGGGCAGAATGTTGTATTTGGAGGGACTTGGAACAATAGAAAGCTTCTTATCTATCTTGGAGTTTTAGAAAGTTATTATAAAGTTATTTATAATTCCTATAGGCAGTATTTCTAATGAAACTTGGAGAACTTTAAAGCTCAGTTTATTATAGAATCTGATTTGCCTAATAGCTTTTGATAGTTTTAGAGTATATTACCAATACTTTGATTAATTTTAGGATAGAAATCATTTCCTCCAATTCCTCGAACTTAAGTATTTGGTAGTTGATTTTTTTACATAACAACATTTTTGGTTTGGTAATTCACATACCATACAATTAGACTATTTAAAGTATACAATTCAATGGTTTTTGGTATGTTTGCAGATATGTGTGACCATCACTTTAGTCAATTTTAGTTCATTTTCATAATCTCAAAAAGACAACTGTATCCTTTAGCTATTATCTGCTTACTTTCCCATCCCTAAGCAACCACTAATATACTTTCTGCCTCTATATATTTGCCTATTCCAGGCATTTCATATAAATGAAGTCATATAATATGTAGTCTTTTGTGATTAGCTTCTTTCACTTAGCTTACTGTTTTCAAGGCTCATCCATGTTGTAGCATGAGTCAGTACTACATCCTTTTTATGGTAGATAATATTCCATTGCATGTATATACCACGATTTGTTTATCCGTTTGTTAGTAGATGGACATTTAGGTTGTATTCACTTTTTGGCTATTATGAATAATGCTGCGATAAACATTTGTGTACAAGTTTTTGTGTGGTTATTTGTTTTCATTTCCCTTGGGTCAGTGCCTAGAAGTGGAATTTTAACTGTTTGAGGAACTGCCAGGCTGCTGTTAGTTACTATTTTTTTGGCTGTTATTGAAGTGTTGTCAAGAAAATGATTAATGCCTGTGAATTGAAGCTGTGTGAGGAAAGTGAGCATCTGGAATTAGATGGCAAATTGCTTGACTTCAAGTCTACTTCTCTGAGAACTTTCTGCAACAGTTTAGTTAGTCCTTTATCTTCCTTTATTTTTGTTCAAAATAAATACATATGGATTGGCTCCACGTCTTCATCTTTTAAGATATCTGCCTACCTATCAGTGTACATACTTACATGGAGGCATACATGCATGTGTTCATATGTACTTTGCTAAGCAGTTTGTGGTAGGGATGGTGTTGAAAGTTTTTTTTTTTCCCCTAAAATTTATATTGTTTACATGTGAAATACTGAATGGGAGATATTTATGAAACTTAAGTTGTTTATGAATTCTTTCCTTAAGCAGACTTAGGTGTAGATTTTAAAAGAGCTGAAAATAACTTCTTTTTGACAGAATAGCTTCTTTCAGAACTTCAGATGACTGGAAAATCCATACTTCTAGTTTAACTCTTTGACATCATCACTATCTCCACTTTCTGCAACGTAAAATGCTACTATGGCTGACAGGTTAAAGAAAAACTTTGTTTTTTATTTATATTTTTACTGCTACGTTGTTGTATTGAAGTTGCAATTAATGGCTTTTCACATTTTGGGGTATCTTTACCATAAACAAATTATTGGGTGCCTACTAACTCCTGGATAATAGCCAGGTATTTGAAGGTTTGAGAGAGAATCTTTGGTGATGAACTGTTGATACATACAAAGTGCAATAGTAGGTAGCAAAAGCTAAGTTCAGATGAGTGATAAAAGCAGTAAATGCTACAGAAGTTAGAAGTAAGATTAAGAGAATGGATCTCTTACTGTTGGTTAGGGCTTGAGGAGAGACTTCTTGGAAGAGGTAAATGAGCTATATGCCTTCTTTTGTGTACAGATCTTCGAATTTCTTGAATGCAGGAATTTATCCTTACCCTTGTGCATATTCAACAACTCCTATTTAAGAAATTAGATTAACATTTGGAACT
This sequence comes from Ceratotherium simum simum, assembly GCF_057802395.1. Taxonomy (NCBI): domain Eukaryota; kingdom Metazoa; phylum Chordata; class Mammalia; order Perissodactyla; family Rhinocerotidae; genus Ceratotherium; species Ceratotherium simum. The sequence continues at coordinate 87,264,390 of NC_141900.1, forward strand.
TGTTTGGTCAGTGTAGCATATTAGAACCAGGAAGATGCTTGGAGGTAGACTTTTCTCAGACAGTTATACAGGGCGCTTGATACAGCCTGTGTCATTGGTCAGGTACTTCTTCCTTAGACATTACATATGTGTCCTGGTGTCCCTGCCCATATTTCTCCCCAAATTCACTGCTTTTTAATGCTTTAAGTCAAGTCTTACATTTTTGTTTAGATTTATTTCATAGTTATAGTATTACAAAAGATACTGTTTACTGAAGGTGATTGGCTGATAGTATTCCACAGTCACTTACCATCTTCCCTTCTACACAATTAACATTTATTCTACCCATATTTGTCAGTGGACTGCTTCCCCCTATTTATTTATATTTCCTTTATGATTCTGCATATTAGGAGAAATAAGTATTCACTTATCACAAATGCATTTAGGAGACTTACCATTCTCTATGCAAAAAATTTAAGTATAATGAAAACAAAACTCTTTGAATTTTATTTCATTCTTTTAAGGAAGTTAAGTAAGATATTTTGAATTTTTTATGGTACTCTAACCTGCTTTTCCGGGGCATTTAGGGCAGTGCTTTTTTTTTTTTTTTTTTTTTTTTGTGAGGAAGATCGGCCCTGAGCTAAATCTGCCAATCCTCCTCTTTTTTTGCTGAGGAAGACTGGCCCTGGGCTAACATCCATGCCCATCTTCCTCTACTTTATACAGAACACCACCGCAGCGGAGCTTGTGCACTTAACTCCTTGCACCACCAGGCTGGCCCGAGGGCAGTGCTTATTTTTATATTTATCTAAAATATAAGGCATGGATTGCAAATTAATCTTCTGGCAAATATCTAATATTATTGATAGAGATGTATTGCCCTGAGATTTACTGGAACAGTTTTTTGAGATATCCTTAAATTATGCTGGGCAGTTTGGCTGCCATTAAAATGTAAGTTTTAGGAAAAAAATAAAATGTAAGTTTAGAATATTTTTAAATGCTGTAGAGAAAATGCTTCAGATATAATGGCATATTAAAAAACCACAGGACAGAAAAACTCCTGATTAAATGGTTTGATCCAGTTTATCTTTAAAAACGCGCACGCGTGCGCACACACACACACACACACCTATTTGTATGCTTATGCATATGGAAAACACTGCGAGGAAATTAACCAAAGTCTTAATAGTAATTATCTCTGAGTTCCAATAATTGGATTGATTTTATTTTTTTTAATGCCCTTTCTTTGGGCATTGCCCAAAGTTTTAAATTTTATTTCATTTTAACAAATAAATATTACTTTTAAACAAGAAAAGAATAGAGGTTGTATGTGTATGTGATTTGCTTGTTTGATTATAAACACACATTGTAAAAGATCTTACATCTCATGTTAGTGAGTTTGAATTTTATTTTTTGGAAAGTGAGGAGCCATCAAAGAATTTTAAGTAGAAAAGTGATGTGAATAAAGTCTATGGTTTAGAATTTAAAAATTTAAACACGTGAGATCCAACAATTTCAATTTTTAGTAGCTAGTTTTGAGCAGCAATCTTTAAATTGGGGCATGCTTATCCCTGGGAGTATATATAGACTTTCCAAGAAGTACATAGGCAAAAATAGTTATAAAGGATACAATTTCCTGAGTCTTATTATTCTTGTGTATTCTCTTAAAAAATTGATCTGCTTGAGAACTTGCCTGTCTTTTAGGCCCTTGCTACTCAAAAGTGTGGTTCACTCAACCAGCAGTACTCAGTGCTTCTTAGAAATGCAGAATCTCAGACCCCATTCCAGACCTACTGAGTCATAATCTGCGTTTTTAACACAGACCCCAGATGATTTACCTGTACTTTTGAAGGCTTCTGACCATCCTACCTTCTGTTTCACGATTGCAAAAGAGATATGCGTCTCATCTATTCCTATGGAGTGTAAAAACCTCCAGGGTGCCAAACAAAGGGATAGTTCTAAAAGTTGGTATTGAAGTTGAGAAAGTAAATGACTAAAAAAAAAGAAAAAGCCTCTTGCAAAATAAGTGGTTCTCAGTTCTTTCTTTTAAAGAAAATAAAAAGAGGACCTAATCAACATGTCTGTTGGTAGATCATAAAAAATAGTTTTTAATAATAGCTCATTATGTATTTTTGGCATAATTCAGAAGATAGTCAAAAAATTAAATAACAGTATTAACAGAAATTCCTTCTCTTCCCATGTATTTATTTATGTGACCAGGGTTTTCAGTGCATGCACCTATAAAAATGAAATAGGTAGACTTGATGCTGAATCCTATTTTATTCTAGCAGCAATAGTCATCCATATATACGTGAAATAATTGTTAAAAAAAAAATCCTCGTATCTTTGAGAATCACTTCTAATGCCATTTTACTCTATATTTAATCATTAGCTGTCAAAGTTTGTAATGTATTTATATTGTTTTGGTCACTAGTGTACTTATAACACTGATAATAGTATCCAGAAGAAATTTTTTTTTTTTTGCTGAGGAGGATTTGCCCTGAGCTAACATCTGTTGCCAATCTTTCTCTTTTTGTGTGTGAGCCGCTGCCACAGCATGGCCACTGACAGATGAGTGGTGAAGCTCAGTGCCGGGGACTGAACCCAGGCCGCCGAAGCGGAGCGTACCAGACTTAATGACTAGGCCACCAGGGCTGGCCCAGAAGAAATTTTTTTAATTACTTAGACTCTCATGATCAAAACCAAAAAAGTTTAATTTTAATTTATACTCTTTTTTTCCAGAGAAGTCATATAGGGTGAAAGATAAAAGATCCTCCAGCATGGAAGACTATTACATTAGTTAAAATTCTGCAGGGGAAGTTGAAGGAAAAACAAGAATAATATAAATTTTTGACTATATAGGAAGAGCTTATATATATATATATATTTTTTTTTTAGAGAGTAATCTTTTTTTAAAATTTTTGTTTATTGCAGTAACATTGGTTTATAACATTGTATAAATTTCAGGTGTACATCATTATACTTCTATTTCTGCATAGATTACATCATGTTCACCACCCATATACTAATTACAACCCATCACCACACACGTGTGCCGAATTATCCCGTTCGCCCTCCTCCCTCCCCCCTTCCCCTTTGGTAACCACCAATCCAATCTCTATGTGTTTGTTTATTGTTGTTGTTATCTACTACTTAATGAAGGAAATCATACGGTATTTGACCTTCTCTCTCTCACTTATTTCACTTTGCATAATACCCTCAATGTCCATCCTTGTTGTCACAAATGCCTGGATTTCATCGTTTCTTATGGCTGAGTAGTATTCCATTGTGTATATATACCACATCTTCTTTATCCATTCGTCCCTTGATGGGCACTTAGGTTGCTTCCAAGTCTTGGCTATTGTGAATAACGCTGCAATGAACACAGGGGTGCATGTATCTTTATGCATTGATGTTTTCAGGTTCTTTGGATAAATACCCAGCAGTGGAATAGCTGGATCATGTGGTAGTTCTATCCTTGATTTTTTGAGGAATCTCCATACTGTTTTCCATAGTGGCTGCACCAGTTTGCACTCCCACCAGCAGTGTATGAGAGTTCCCTTCTCTCCACATCCTCTCCAACACATGTTGTTTCCTGTCTTGTTAATTATAGCCATTCTGACGGGCGTGAGGTGATATCTCATTGTAGTTTTGATTTGCATTTCCCTGAAAAGTAATGATTTTGAACATTTTTTCATGTGCCTGTTGGCCATCTGTATATCTTCTTTGGAGAAATGTCTGTTCAGGTCTTTTGCCCATTTTTTAATTGGGTTGTTAGTTTTTTTGTTGTTGAGATGCATCAGTTCTTTGTATATTTTGGAGATTAAGCCCTTATCAGATGTATGGTTTGCAAATATCTTCTCCCAATTGTTAGGTTGTCTTTTCGTTTTGTTGATGGTTTCCTTTGCTGTGCAGAAGCTTTTTAGTTTGATGTAGTCCCATTTGTTTATTTTTTGTATTGTTTCTCTTAGCCTGGTCAGACATGGTGCTTGAAAATATGTTGCTAAGACCGATGTCGAAGAGCGTACTGCCTATGTTTTCTTCTAGAAGTTTCATAGTTTCAGGTCTTACATTCAAGTCTTTAATCCATTTTGAGTTAATTTTTGTGTATGGTGTAAAGTAAGGGTCTACTTTCATTTTTTTGCACGTGGCTATCCAGTTTTCCCAACACCATTTGTTGAAGAGACTTTCTTTTCTCCATTGTATGTTCTTGGCTCCTTTGTCAAAGATTAGCTGTCCATAGATGTGTGGGTTTATTTCTGGGCTTTCGATTCTATTCCATTGATCTGTGTGTCTGTTTTTGTGCCAGTACCATGCTGTTTTGGTTACTATAGCTTTGTAGTATATTTTGAAATCAGGGAGTGTGGTACCTCCAGCTTTGTTCTTTTTTTTCAGGATTCCTTTACTTATTCGGGGTCTTTTGTTGTTCCAAATAAATTTTAGGATTCTTTGTTCTATTTCTGTGAAAAATGTTGTTGGAACTTTGATAGGGATTGCATTGAATCTATAGATGGCTTTAGGAAGTATGGTCGTTAATTCTTCCAATCCAAGAGCATGGAATATCTTTCCATTTCTTTGTGTCTTCCTCAGTTTCTTTCAGCAATGTTTTATAGTTTTCCGTGTACAGCTCTTTCACCTCTTTGGTTAAGTTTATTCCTAGGTATTTTATTCTTTTTGTTGCAATTGTAAATAGGATGGTATTCTTAATTTCTCTTTCTGCTACTTCGTTGTTAGTGTACAGAAATGCAACTGATTTTTGTATGTTGATTTTGTATCCTGCAACTTTACCATATTCGTTTATTACTTCTAAAAGTTTTCTGGTGGACTCTTTAGGGTTTTCTGTATATAAAATCATGTCATGTGCAAATAGTGACAGTTTCACTTCTTCCTTTCCAATTTGGATCCCTTTTATTTCTTTCTTTTGCCTGATTGCTCTGGCGAGGACTTCCAGTACTATGTTAAATAGAGTGGTGAGAGTGGGCATCCTTGTCTGGTTCCTGTTCTTAGAGAGATAGCTTTCAGTTTTTCACCATTGAGGATGATATTAGCTGTGGGTTTCTCATATATGGTCTTTATTATGTTGAGGTGCTTTCCTTCTATACCCATTTTATTCAGAGTTTTTATCATAAATGGATGCTGTATCTTGTCAAATGATTTCTCTGCATCTATTGAGATGATCATGTGATTTTTATTCTTCATTTTATTAATGTGGTGTATTACATTGATTGATTTGCGAATGTTAAACCATCCCTGCATCCCTGGAATAAATCCCACTTGATCATGGTGTATAATCTTTTTAACGTATTGTTGTATGCGATTTGCTCGTATTTTGTTGAGGATTTTTGCATCGATGTTCATCAGTGATATTGGCCTGTAATTTTCTTTTTTTGTGTTGTCCTTGTCTGGTTTTGGTATCAGGGTAATGTCGGCTTCGTAGAATGAGTTAGGGAGCTTCCCCCCCTCCTCAATTTTTTGGAAGAGTTTGAGAAGGATAGGTATTAAGTCTTCTTTGAATGTTTGGTAGAATTCACCAGGGAATCTGTCTGGTCCTGGGCTTTTATTTTTGGGGAGGTTTTTGATTACTGTTTCAATCTCCTTACTGGTGATTGGTCTATTCAAATTCTCTACTTCTTCTTGATCCAGTTTTGGAAGGTTGTATGATTCTAAGAATTTATCCATTTCTTCCAGATTGTCGAATTTGTTGGCATATAGCTTTTCCTAGTATTCTCTTATAATCTTTGTATTTCTGAGGTGTCTGTTGTAATTTCTCCTCTTTCATTTCTGATTTTACTTATTTGTGCCTTCTCTTTTTCTTGGTGAGTCTAGCTAAAGATTTGTCAATTTTGTTTATCTTTTCAAAGAACCAGCTCTTGGTTTTATTAATTTTTTCTATTGTTTTTTGGGTCTCTATTTCATTTATTTCTGCTCTGATTTTTATTATTTCCCTTCTTCTACTGATTTTGGGCTTGGTTTGTTCTTTTTTTTCCAGTTCCTTTAGGTGCATTGTTAGATTGTTTATTTGAGATTTTTCTTGTTTGTTGAGATAGGCCTGTATTGCTATAAACTTCCCTCTTAGAACCACTTTTGCTGTATCCCATAAATTCTGGCATGTCGTATTTTCATTTTCATTTGTCTGTACGTATTTTTTGATTTCTTCTTTGATTTCTTCATTGACCCAGTCGTTGTTCGGTAGCATTTTGTTTAATCTCCTTGTATTTGTGGCTTTTCTGATTTTCTTCCTATAGTTGATTTCTAGTTTCATACCGTTGTGGTCAGAAAAGATGCTTGTATTATTTCAGTCTTCTTAAATTTATGGAGACTTGTTTTGTGGCCTAATATGTGATCAATCCTGGAGAATGTTCCATGTGCATTTGAAAAGAACGTGTATTCTTCCGTTTTTGGATGGAATGCTCTGTATATATCTACTAGGTCCATCTGTTCTGTGTATCATTTAAGGCCAATGTTTCCTTATTGATCTTCTGTTTGGACGATCTATCCGTTGGTGTAAGTGGAGTGTTAAAGTCCCCTACTATTATTGTGTTACTGCCTATTTCTGTTTTTATGTCTGTTAATAATTGCTTTATATATTTAGGTGCACCTACATTGGGTGCGTAGATATTTACAAGTGTTATATCCTCTTGTTGGATTGTTCCCTTGATCATTATGTAATGACCTTCTTTGTCTCTTTTTACAGTTTTTGTTTTCAAGTCTATTTTGTCTGATATGAGTACTGCTACCCCAGCTTTCTTTTCATTGCCATTTGCGTGGAGTATCTTTTTCCATCCCTTCACTTTCAGTTTGTGAGTGTCTTTAGGTCTGAAGTGTGCCTCTTGTATGCAGCATATATATGGGTCTTGTTGTTTTATCCAATCAGCCACCCTATGCCTTTTAATTGGAGCATTTAGTCCATTGATGTTTAAAGTAGCTATTGATAAGTACGTACTTACTGCCATTTTTTAACTTTTTTTTTTCTCTGTTTTAGTAGTCCTTCTCTGTTCCTTCCTTCTTCTATACAGAATTGATGGTCTGTTTAGTTTGACCTCTGTCTGAAAACTCTACTCTTTAACTCCCCTCCTCCCTCCTTTTATGTTTTTGGTATCATATCTAACCTCTTTTTTGTGCATTTCTATCCATTACCCTCTTATCATGGAAATAGATAATTTTTCCTGTTTGTGGTCTTCTCTTTTCCCCTTAAATCAGTCCTTTTAACATTTCTTATAGCACTGGTTTCTTGGTGACAAACTCCTTTAATTTTTGCTTGTCTGGGAAATTTTTGATCTCTCCTTCGATTTTGAATGATAACCTTGCTGGGTAGAGTATTCTTGGCTGTAAGTATTTCTTTTTAGCACTTTAAATATATCGTGCCATTCTCTTCTAGCCTGTAAGGTTTCTGCTGAGAAGTCAGCTGATAGCCTTATGGGGTTTCCTTTGTATGTAACTTGACTTTCTCTTGCGGCTTTTAGGATTCTCTCTTTATCTTTAATTCTGGACATTTTGATTATGATGTGTCTTGGTGTGGGGCCTCTTTGGGTTTATCTTGTTTGGGGCTCTCTGTGCTTCCTGTACCTGGATGTCTGTTTCCTTCCTTAGGTTAGGGAAGTTTTCATCTATTATTTCTTGAAATAGATTCTCTGCCCCTTTGTCTCGCTCTTCTCCTTCTGGGACACCTATAACATGGATGTTAGTGCGCTTGATGTTGTCCCAGAGGTCCCTTAGACTGTCCTCACTCTTTTTAATTCTTTTCTCTTTTACCTGTTCAGCTTGGGAGAGCTTATATGTTTTTAAAAATAGATGATGGTATTTCTATTCTCTTGATATGTTTGAAAGAACAAATATAACTTTATTAAAAAATGACAGTATTTAAAGTACACTGGAAATTACAACGTTTGCAGTTATTATAAGCAGTGAAAAATTTTGCTTGCCAATTTTAAAATGATGAGGATATGCATAGATTTTCAAAATTATTTTAGGGAGTATTTGCACAAAAAAGTTGGAGCAGAATTAACTGACAGCAGTAGATCTCAGTCTCCTTTGAACATTCAGATTACTTGGGGAGCTTTTAAAAATCTTGATGCCCTCAGGTCATAAAATAGTCTATTCTTTTGGGCCTGGGGCCAAAATACTAGACTTATGATGAAGCTCCTAACTAAATGATAATTTTTCTCTATTTATGTATATACACATCTATTTTTCCTGTAGTTGCATACATACACATAGAAAAATATCTGAAGTCTAGAACAAAAAGAAAAAGATAAGGAAAATATTAGTGAAAAGAGGCTAGCCTTGATCTGGAAGGTCCACTTCCTTATTTTCATGACACGTGGCTTAATGAGCAGATGATGGTTTTGACCAGGGTGCAGGACTTGGTAAGTGGGACACAGGCTGCATTTCAGCTTTTACTCCTCAGGGGGATCTTCTTGTGCAAAGTACAACCTGTGCAACAATATATAGCAGTCCTGTACCTTCTACCTAATAGTAGGTCTAGAAAGATATCAGAAAAAGTAGAGAAGGGAGAAATTAAAAAAGATAGAGGACAATTTCTCTGAGCTGCAGAAAGATTCAAGTCATTAGTTGGAAAAGTCCTGCTAAATGTCAGAGGCTGAAGAAATACCCACAAGCAGTATACATTCTGATGTAGGAACCTAGTGCTAGGGAAGCTGCTGCTACAAACACATGAGCTGGGCTTTGGGGGAAGGCACATATGCGGCAGCAGCAGAATGCTGAATTGTATTGCAGCAGCTAAGAGCTAGAGAAGATACATGTGCTTTGGGAGTCTTCTGGGTGGGCATACTTGAAAGAGGAAACAAAAACACCTCTTACTTCCTGAGGTGACTCTTCTGCTCCCTCTACTGACAAAGCTTAACTTTGTGCCAGCTGGCAAAGGGAAAATATTTAAAAGACCCAAATTCATTTTCAAAGAGTAGGCAAAAAGGGTGAATTTAGAGGTGAGAGTGAATAAATCCATGATTGACACACCTATACTTTAGCTTTTGATGTGATCTTTTAACTGTTTTCTCAGAATTTCATTTATTTTTATGCTGGTTAAGTTTACTTAGCATCTGAAGTTTTCTTCTGCATCACCTGATAATGCCCATTATTGTTTCAGTTGAATTAATATTACTAGTAGGCTTTTGAATTTTCGTTTTCCATTCATTCTTATAAAATAATAGGAGAAATACAATAAAATATTTTAAAAATTGTAAAAATGGACACTGAACTATAAAGATGGCAGTGTTTTGGAAACAAATGTTGGCTGATATGTGGGACATGTTGGCTGGCACAGTGGCTTGAACTATTGGTTTATCAACTGATGAACGTTTTGAATTTGATAAAGGGAAGACGGAGAACTGTAAGTGTACAAGATACATAAGTGTGAGTTGTCTGAGAGTTGAATGAAGAAAGCTGATTATCACCTGTATTAAACTTGTTTTCCAAGTTATATCATTAAACTGCTCACATTCCATATAATAATTTAAAAAGTCAGAAAAGCATTTCAGATTTGTAATCTGTGCCACAATGATCTATAATGTGACTTTCCTATATGACATATCTTAATAATCTTTGAGGAGAGCATTAAAACAAAATAGTCCTGAGCCTTGTCCAACTATTAATTATGTTATATTTGTGAATTTTACATGAACAGACGTGTAGAACTGAATTTTTAAAAGACCAACATATAATTACAGCCATATTAATCAGTGACATATGAAAAGTTCATATATATACAGAGATGTCCGGGGAAATTTTACTCCAAATCTAGCACAAAATCAAGGTAAACAAGTTTTTTTTTTTGCTTAGGAAGATTGGCCCTGAGCAAACATCTGTTGCCAGTCATCCTGTTTGTGCTTGAGGAAGATTGTCCTTGAGCTAACATCCATGCCATTCTTCCTCTATTTTGTATGTCGGTTGCTGCCACAGCGTGGCTTGATGAGTGGTGTAGGTCTGTGCCCGGGATCAAAACCCTCAAACCCTGGGCCGCTGAAGCGGAGCGCAAGAACTTAACCACTATGCCACTGGGCTGGCCCCAAGGTAAACAAGTTTTTATGGAGGATGGTATCTGTTGTGGTAATATTTGGTCTGTAATACTTTTGGATTTTTTTTTTTTTTTTTGTGCTGAGAAAGATTCATCCTGAGCTAACATCTGTGCCAGTCTTCCTCTATTTTGTTTGTGGGTCGCTGTCACAGCATGGCCACTGACGAGTGGCTGGGAACCAAACCCGGGCTGCTGAAACAGAGCGTGCCAAACTTAACCACTAGGCCATGGGGCTGGCCCCCTTGAATTTTTTTAATAGTTTTAAGAATAGTTAAATATATTTTTTAAATGTTTATAGATCTTCTGGAGTATCTCTGGGGAACAGAGTGTGAAATATGCTGTGCCGTAGGACTTAAGGCCTTGGTCAAAGATATCTGTTATAGGGATAAGGGGAGAATTCTCACAAAATGAACTGATTTGGATTAATTAATATTGGTTTGACCTCTCACCGTTAGTACAATTTAAATTACTGCATTAAGCTGGCGAAAATAAAGTTAGATTCAGGACAAAGGAAAACATTTAAAGAGTGTAGTATAGAGAGAACACTGAACAAAGACAGGAGACTTGGGCTCTGATCCCAGTTCTGCCACCAATTAATTGGTAATTTTGGACTAGTCATTTAGTTTCTCTAGCCTTTTATTTATTTTCATACAAAGTGAGAGGATTAGATGCTTAAGGTCTTTTTGGCACAGGATAGCAATGAATTGATATTACAGAATAGTTTTTTAAATAAATATATCCCCTTGCCCCCATCACACATATAGTAACTCAAATTAAGCTACATTGTTGCCCAGGAAAGATATTTTGAAAAGTTAATTTAATCAGAAGATGATGGTGATTGTCTCCATGAAATTATTTACGTATAAATGAAGCCTTTGAGGGTGCTTGGAAACAGTTTCATATCTTAGATCTTTCTAATTCCTCTGTGGATGTTGTTATTTTGTCTGAGGTTTAAAGAATGTGGGTATTAAGCAGCAATAAACCTTTCCTGGATCACATCCAACTTTAATGGTCTTTGCTTTAGGTAGAAAGGGGCAATTCTTAGTTTTCAAATATATTTGAAGGGTCGGTTGTTTAATTTCAGAAAAGATTGATGATTTAAGCCTTTTGAGGTATTCAGCAAATGAGGACTATTTTTATCTGAATGTCTCAGCAGGTTTTTCTATTTTTTGGAGACACCAAACCACGTTACCTAGCTTTCCAGTTTGATTTTTGGCTAGTGAGAGTTTCCTATCTTACCATTCTTCTATAGGGGAATGTTTATTTATTTCGTTGCCATTCTCTTTTCCCAGTGGTTGCTGCATTTCATTTGTGTGGAGTACGTACATAGATATGTGTTCCCAAAGTGCTTTGAGTCCTTAGAGGTAATAGCTATAGGCTCAAACATTTTCAAGTGCTTGGTGATAATAAGCTGATTTGAGTTTTGCTCTGGGTGATGGTAAGCAGATGGCGTACTCTTTGCTAGGCCATTGGCATCCTATAATACTCAAAAACGACTCTTCGAAGTATAGTATAGATGTTAATTTACAGATGCAGTAACTGATGCCAATAAGAGTATAATAGCTTAAAGTCATATAATAGCTTAAAGTCATTTATGAAGTATTAGAGCTGAATTTAGAATTCACATCTTTATAAATGCAGTCATATTCTCTACATGACTAGAGTATATTAACAATGTGAAATAATTTTAGATTTCATTTAGACTTAATATAAATTTTTTGTCAATGAAAGTGATATTGTTATATGTCCAGGTTACACTTAAGCATTATGAAATTTACCTTTCATTTTCTCCATCTTTTTGTCTGTTAAAATGAGAGAGATCATTTTAGATTAGTTCTTTTACTTATACTTTGGATCTTATTCTGATTTTGTTCATTCAGTTGTCTCTTCTTTCCTACAGTATCAATCACTTGATTCCTACCTTCGCCCCCCATTCAGTGCCCATCAGATTAACTTTCACTGGTCTAAAAAACTTTGCCTTAACCTCACATCTCCCATTTATCTGCTTCCCTACACAGCTGAACTCCCAAGAATTGTGTGTATTTGCTGTCTCCACTATTTCACTCATTAAAGATTTTATTTATTTATTTTTTTCCCCACCAAAGCCCCAGTAGATAGTTGTATGTCATAGCTGCACATCCTTCTAGTTGCTGTATGTGGGACGCGGCCTCAGCATGGCCGGAGAAGCAGTGCCTCGGTGCGCGCCCGGGATCCGAACCCGGGCCGCCAGCAGCGGAGCACGTGCACTTAACCGCTAAGCCACGGGGCCGGCCCACTATTTCACTCATTTGTTCTTTTTTTTTGTGTGTGAGGAAGATCAGCCCTGAGCTAACATCTGATGCCAGTCCTCCTCTTTTTGCTGAGGAAGATTGGCCCTGGGCTAACATCTGTGCCCATCTTCCTCTACTTTATATGGGATGCCGCCACAGCATGGCATGACAAACGGTGCGTCAGTGCGAGCCCGGGATCTGAACCTGCAAACCCCGGGCCGCGGAAGCGGAGCGTGTGTACTTAACCGCTGCGCTGCCGGGCTGGCCCCTCATTTATTCTTTCAAAAAACCTTTTAATGAACATTGTCCAAGTATACCTAGCAATAGAGAAAAGTGAATACTAATGTTCCCATCTTCAACAACTGTCAACATTTTGCCTGACCTTTTTTTAAAGAATCTATTTGTACCTACCTCTTTTTCTTTCTTCTGGTGTATTTTAAGATAAATATAGGTTATGTCATGTCATTCTTAAATATTTCAGTATGCATTAAGAAGAGGACATTGTGTTAATTATCGATTGCTCCATAACAAATTACCACAAACCTAGCAACTTCAAACAATACACATTTATTATTTCACAGTTTATGAGAGTCAAAATTTGGGCATAGCTTAGACAGAGCCTCTGCTTCAGGTCTTTTATAAGGCTACAGTCAAGGTGTTGGCTAGGGTTGGGTTTTAATTTGTAATCTTGAGTGGGGAAGAATCTACTTCCAAGCTCATGTGGTTGGTTATTGGCAGGATTCAGTTTCTTGAAAGCTGTTGGCAAGAGGCTGCCCTCAGTTCGTTGTCTTTGGGGCCTCTCGAACATGGTGTTTTGCTTCATCAAAGCCAGCAAGAGAGAGAGTATGCTAGCGGATGGAAGTCACAGTTTTATGTAGCCTAGTCCCAGACATGACATCCCATTGCCTTTACCGTATTCTGTTGGTTAGAAACAAGTTACTGGAGATTACACAAGGTCATGAATACCAGGAGGTAGTGATCATTTAGGACCATCTTCGAATTTCCCTGCCAGAGACATTTTCTCTTGTAAACACAATGCCATTGTTTTACCTAACTGATTAGCAATAATTCCCTCATAGTGTCTAATACCCAGTCCGTATTCAGTTTTCTCTGTTTGGTAAAAAATGTCTTTTTATTGTTTGTTTGAATCAGGGTCCAGACACTCGTTGTACTTATGTCCCTTTAAAATTCTCTTCATCAAGAACAGTCTTACTATCCTCCTGCCGTTTTTCTTTCATCCATTGATTTGTTAAAGAAATCAGGCCATTTGTCCTGAAGAGGCTCCTACATTCTGGATATGTCCAGTTGCTTCTTTGTAGTAGCATTTGACTAATTCCTCTGGCATACTTTGTATAGATTGGGAATTAGGTGGAAAGACTTGTTTAGATTTTGGATTAAATTTTTTTTAAAGTCTTCTTCCTAGGTGGTGTCATGTACTTTGTATTGTATCACTTAAGAGGACACAAAGTGTGGGAGTGACAACTTGATCCCTTTATTGTTTCCTATCCACCTTTCATTTATGGTTTTAATATCCAAAGATAACCATTGTTAGAATAAGCTATTTCATTAAAGTTATCAAAATTGGATTTTTCTCCTTCTGTCATTCCTTTCACACTTATTAGCTGGAATTTTTCTGTATAGAATTCTCCCTCATCCATTAGAGCTTTTTGGTTATTCTGAAATACAGTTTTACTGGAAAAGCAAGATAAATGCTTAATTTTTTCCTTTTAATGATCAATTTTTGGAGTAATGAGTTGATATATACCTCCAGGTATCTAATTTTTTTCTTTTTTAAAAAGAAAAGCATTTATGAACTTCAGGCTTTTTATATATTTGTTGTGTTTTTAAAAATTTCAGTAGTCATTCTTTTTGGTGCTACGTTGTTCCATTTTTGGCAAAGGGGAGCTCCTTCACGCTTGCTCCTGTATTCCTTTGACATGACCTCATTAGTCTTGATTTTCTTGCTTTTTGGCACAGTAAGATGTCCTTTATTTGTCATGCCCTGATGAGGGAATGATTTTTAGAGTTCACACTTGGAAACTAGGAATGCTTATTGCTACTGGATTGTCATTTCTTTTAGACCCTCTTGGGAACATTTTTTTTTTTTTTTTGTGAGAAAGATCAGCCCTGAGCTAACATCCGTGCTAATCCTCCTCTTTTTGCTGAGGAAGACCGGCTCTGAGCTAGCATCTATTGCCAATCCTCCTCCTTTTTTTTTCCCCCAAAGCCCCAGTAGATAGTTGTATGTCATAGCTGCACATCCTTCTAGTTGCTGTATGTGGGACGCAGCCTCAGCATGGCTGGAGAAGCGGTGTGTCGGTGTGCGCCCGGGATCCGAACCCGGGCCGCCAGTAGCAGAGCGCGTGCACTTAACCGCTAAGCCACGGGGCTGACCCAGGAACATATTTTTTTAAGAGAAAAAAATATCTTGGATTCGTATGCTATTTCTGGTTCAAATTTGATATATGGGATTGTAACTTCTGTGATTTTACAATTCTGTTTTTTTTTTTATTGCGGTAACATTGGTTTATAATATTTTTTTCTTAGGCCATTTTTACTTTGCTGAATCTTTCAGTCCATGAACACGATATGTCTTTCCTTTTATTTAGATGGTCTTCGATTTCTTTGGTCAGCATTTTGTAATTTTTAGGATAGAGATCCTCCTGTACATGTTTTATTATATTTATTCCATTTCCTTTGAAGCAATTGTAAATGGTTTTCTGTTTTTAATTTTAAGTTCCACTTGTTCGTTGTTAGTATATAGAAATGAAAGTGACTGTTATGTGTTGGTCTTGTATCCTGTGACATTGCTGAACTCACTGGTTCTAGGAGGTTTTTTGTTTTTTGGGTTTTTTTTTTTGTAAATTCCTTGGGATTTTCTGTGTAGATAGATCATGTCATCTGGAAATAGGGACAGTTTCATTTTTCCTTTCTGAAAGTTGTGTTTTTATTTAGTTGAGTGTGTCAGGTTTTACTTCTATTTTTTTTCTGGATTTTGAATTATATTTAGGGGATGTATTCTCAGTGCCAAGTTGTAAAGGATTTACATGTGTTTTCTTTTAGTACTTGTATGGTTTTTTTTGGTGAGGAAGATTAGCCCTGAGCTAACATCTGTTGCCAATCCTCCTCTTTTTGCTGAGGAAGATTGACCCTGGGCTGGCATCACTGCCCATCTTCCTCTACTTTATATATGGGATGCCTACCACAGCATGGCTTGATAAGTGGTGTATAGGTCCACGCCTGGGATCCAAACCTGCCAACCTCAGGCCGCTGAAGCAGAGTGAGCAAATTTAACCACTATGCCACTGGGCCGGCCTCTGTACTTGTATGTTTTTATGTTTTATATTTAGTTTTCTGATCCATTTGGAATTTAGGCTCATATACAGTCTGAGGTACAAATCTAATCATGTTGTTTCTAAATGGCTATCTGGTTGTTTCAACGTCATTTATTATAAATTTCACATTACCCCCCCCGCCCTGATTTGTGATCCTTGATCATTTATTAAATTTTATAAATTTATTTTGACATTTTCTGTTTTGTTCCCAAATGTCTATTCATATATAAATCCCTCGCTATTTTAATCATAGAGACTTTATAATATGCATTAACGTGTGGTAGAATCTAGTTCTGCCTCATTGCTCTTTGTTCTTTTTCAGGGTTTTGGGGCTGTTTTTTTTTCCCATCTGTATTATCTATGTGAATGATATCTACTTGTGTCTAGTTTCAGGAAAAAACTTGTTCTTATTTTTGAAGTATAATAAAATTTATAAATTAATGTGGAGAGAATTGACATCTTCATGATGATGAGTCTATGTGGGGACATGGTGTGCCTTTTTCAGGATTACTTATGTGCCTGTCAGGATTGTTTTAAAGTTTTCCTCATAGGTTTTGCACATTTCTAAGTTTCTGCCTAATTTTTTAAAAATTTTGTTGCTATTGTAAATGGGGTCTTTTCTACCATTGTATCTTCTAACTGCATTTTGCTTTCATGTTTACAGGCTCCGATTTCTGTGTTTTAACTTGATACATTTTTTTCAAACTAAATTCTCCTCTTTGTAGTATTTTTTCCCATTGATTCTTTGGCGTTTTCTAGATGTGTAATCTTATCATCCACAAACAGGTAATTTTTCGTTTTCCTTGCTAATGTGTATACTGTAATTGCTTTCTCTCTCCTTTTTATTAAATTATTGGCTGTTTTTTTAAAGCAGTTTTAGATTTACAGAAATACTGAGCAGATAGTACAGAGAGTTCCCATATACTCCCCAATATTTTCTCCTATTATTAACTTATTATATTAGTATGATATATTTTTTGCAGTTAATGAACCAACATTGATACATTCTTATTAACTATAATCTATAGTTTATTCAGATTTCCTTAGTTTTTACATAATGTCCTTTTTCTGTTCTGGGATCTCATTCGGGATAACGCATTACATTTAACTGTCATGTCTCCTAGGCTATTGTTGGCTGTGACAATTTCTCAGACTTTGTTTTTGATGATTTTGACAGTTTAAGGAGTACTGGTCAGGTATATTGTAGAGTGCTCCTCTCTTGGAATTTGTGTGTTTTTTTTTCTTCTCATGATTAAGACAGCGGTTATGGGATTTGGGTAGGAAGATGAGGCAGGTAAAGTGCCATTTTCGTCACATTATGTCAAGGGTACATACTATTAGCATGATTTTTTCTGTTGATGTTGACCTTTGCTCAGTGATCACCTGGCTGAGGTGGTGTTTGTCAGGTTTCTCCACTGTAAAGTTACTCCTTTTCCTTCTTTCCACATTGCACTCTTTGGAAGGAAGTTATTATGTGCAGCCCACACATAGAGCTCATACACAGAGTGGGGAATTATACTCTCTTCCTTTAAGATGGAATATGTACATAATTTATTCAGAGTTCTTTTGCATGGGAGTTTTGTCTCTTCCCCCATTTATTAACTTATTCAATAATTTATGTCAGTTTGGACTCATGGACACTTATTTTATTCTTTGGTTTGTTTCATTGCTCAAATTGTTTCAGCTTTGGCTGTTGGAAGCTGTTTCATTTGGCTTCTGTGCCCCTTTGACATAACCCCCATCAATGGATTTTTTTTTTTAAGTACGTCTTTACTTTCTGGTACTACAAGATGCTCCAGACTCATCTTGTATATTTCCTGCCCCACTCCTCCATGGAGCTCTGGTTCTTCTTTTTGGCATCAGAAACCAGATCTGCGTGTTAGGTATGCTCCTTGCTTCTGGGGTGTTGTTTGTTTCAGTACCTCTCAGCTGACAAAGCAAAGAAATATATGTATGTATAGTAACCTCTGTATATAGACATGTCTATAAATATTTCTGTATATAACCATCTGTATCTATATTAAGTTAAACATGAGTTCCTACTGATGTCTCATACTCTGTTACCACATGGATAATTCTAGGCTCCTCCCTTTGCTAATCCGTAAATTTGCACTCCAATAGTGAGAAACTTGGCTCTAACCATTTGGCAAGCATTTACTTAATTGTTCAATTCCAGTATACATGTATAGTAGTATTAGAATTGTTAATCTGTACCTTGTAGGACTCAACATTATCACCTAGAGTACAGTACTCATGTACAATTCCTTTTGCCTTTAGTCTTACATACTCCATTCATTTACATAGTTACTTAGGTCCCCGTTGCCTTCTGTGGGATCAGTGGGATTGTTTCATACATTTGTCATACGGTTAGATTCTCTTCTCACAGTTTGCATTCTTTCCCCAAAGCCTCTAACTTCCTAAATGTTTTTTTTCTTCAATTTGCATGCATTAAGTTTTACTCTTTGTGTTCTAAATATAAGTTCCATAGGTTTTGACAAATGCATAATGTTATATATCCACCATTACGGAACCATACGGAATAGTTTCACTACTGTAAAAAACCTCTGTGCTTCACCTGTTCATCCCCTCCCTTCTCCCCTTGAATCCTTGGCAAACACTGATCATTTTGCTGTTTTGTCTTTTCCAGATTGTCATATAATTTTTTCATTTAACAACATTGAAGATTCCTCTGTGTCTTGTCTTTTTTCTTTTTTTTATTGAAGTAACATTGGTCTATAGCAGTATATAAATTTCAGGTGCACATTATTATATTTTGACTTCTATATAAACTACATCGTGTTCACCACCAAAAGTCTAGTTGCCACCTGTCACTGTACAAATGTGTCCCTTTACTCCTTTTGCTCTCCTCCCACCCCTTTCCCATCTGCTAACCACCAGTCTATTCTCTGTATCTATGTGTGTGTTTGTTGTTGTTGTTGATCTTCTACACATGAGTGAAATTATTTGGTATTAGGCTTTCTCTGGCTTATTTTGCTTAGCATAATACCCTCAGGGTCCATCCACGCTGTTGCATATGGCAAGATTTCATCTTTTTTATGGCTAATATTCCATTGTGTGTGTGTATGTATGTGAGTAAGTATGTGTATATGCATATATTTATCTCACATCATCTTTATCCGTTCTTTCGTAGGTGGGCACTCAGGTTGTTTCCAAGTCTTGGCTATTGTGAATAATGCTGCAATGAACATATGGGTGCATATATCTTTTCAAATTAGTGTTTTCATTTTCTTTGGATAAATACCCAGAAGTAGAATAGCTGGGTCATATGGTAGTTCTATTTTTAATTTTTTGAGGAATCTCCATACCGTTTTCCATAGTGGCTGCACCAGTTTACATTCCCAGCAGTGTACGAGGATTCCCTTTTCTCCACATCCTACCCAACACTTGTTATGTCTTGTCTTTTTAATAATAGCCATTCTGACAGTTGTGAGGTGATATCTCATTGTGGTTTTGATTTGCATTTCCCTAATCATTAGTGACGTTGAACATCTTTTCATGTGCCTGTTGGTCATCTGTGTATCTTCTTTGGAAAAATGTCTGTTCAGAGCCTCTGCTCATTTTTAATTGGGTTGTTTGTTTTTTTGTTGTTGAGTTGTATGAGTTCTTTTTATATTTTAGGTATTAACCCCTTATTGGGTGTGTGATTTGCAAATATCTTCTCCCAGTTGATAGGTTGTCTTTTCATTTTGCTGATGGTTTCTTTTGTCATGCTTTTCATGGCTTGATGGGTCATTTCATTTTATCTCTGAATAATATTCCATTATATCCATATACCACTGTTTGTTTGTCTATTCCCCTGTTGAAGGACATATTGATTGCTTTCAGTTTTTGGCAGTTATGAGTTTCTCCCTTTGGGGAAAAGGGAATCCTCGTACACTGCTGGAAATGTAAACTGGTGTAGTCACAATGGAAAACAGTATGGAGATTCCTCAAAAAATTAAAACTGGAACTACCATATGATCCAGCTATTCTACTTCTGGGTATTTATCCAAAGAAAAAGGTGTTACAAACATTCATGTGAAGGTTTTGGTTCGGACATAAGTTTTCAACTCAATTGAGTAAATAACCTAGGAGTGTAATTGCTGGATCGTATGGTAAGATTATGTTTAGCTTTGTAAGAAACTGCAAAATTGTCTTTCAAAGTCACTATACTGTTTGGCATTTCCACCAGCAATGAATGAGTTCCTGTTGCTTTGCATCCTCAATTCTATTTGCTACTGTCAGATTTTTGGGTTTAACCATTCTAATAGGTGTGTAGTGGTATCTCATTGCTGTTTCAATTTGCAGTTCTCTAATGACATATGATGTTGGGCATCTTTTCACATGTTTATTTTCCATCTATATATCTTCTTAGATGGGGTATCTGTTCACATCTTTTGTCCGTTTTTAAATTGGGTTGTTTTCTTATTGTTGTTTTAAGAATTCTTTGTATATTTTGGACACAGGCCTTTATCATATATGTGTTTTGCAAATATTTTCTCACTGTCTGTGACTTGCTGTTTATTTCTCTTAACAGTGTCTTTTGCAGAGCAGAAGTTTTTAATTTTAATAAAGTCCAACTTATCAATTTTTTCTTTCATGAATTGTACTTTTGGTTTTATGTTTAAAAAGTGATTGTCAAACCCAAGTCACCTAGATTTTCTCCTGTCTATTTTCTAGGAGTTTTATAGTTTAGTGTTTTACATTTAGGTCTGAGATCCATTTTGAGTTAATTTTTGTGAAAGGTGTAAGAACTTCATTTTTTTTTACCATGTGGATACCCAGTTGTTGTAGCACCTTTGTTGCAAGGATTATCTTATCTCCACTGAATTGCCTTTGCTCTTTTGTCAAAGATAATTTGACTATTTCTTTGGGTCTATTTCTGGACTCTATATTCTGTTCCATTGATCTGTGTGTCTTTTACCATTGCCACACCGTCTTGATTACTGTAGCTCTTACTAAGTCTCGAAGGTAATGTCAGTCGTCCAACTTGGTGCTTCTTCAGTATTGTGTTGCCTATTCTGGATCTTTTGTCTTTTCCTATAAACTTTAGAATCAGTTTGTCGATACCCACAAAATAGCTTGCTGGGATTTGTTTGGGATTGGGTTGGATGTATAGATTAAATTGGGAAGAACTGGTATCTTAACAATATTGAGCCCTATATCCATGAACGTGGAATATTTCTCCATTATTTAAGATTTTCTTTGATTTCTTTTATTAGAGGTTGTAATTTTCCTTATATAGTTCCTGTACATATTGTGTTAGACTTCATTTTTTTAAATGATAATATAAATGGTATTGTGTTTTTTCTTTCAAATTTCAATTATTCATTGCTGGTATATAGGAAAGCAGTTGACTTTTGTGTATTAACCTTATGCCCTGCAGTCTTGCTATAATTGTTTATTAGTTCCAGGAGTTTTTTGTTGATTCTTCGGGATTTTCTATATAGATAATCGTGTCATCTGTGAATAATGCCAGTTTTATTTCTTTCTTTTCAATCTGTGTACCTTCTATTTCTTTTTGTAGTCTGATTGCATTAGCTGGAACTTCCAGTATGATGTTGAATAGGAGTACTTTGTTTCTGATATTAGGGGGACAGCATCTCCTTTCTCACCATTGTGTTAGCTGTCGGTGTTTTGTAGATGTTCTTTATCAATTTGAGGGAGGTCTTCTCTACTTCTAGTTTGCTGAGATTTTTAATCATGAATAGGTGTTGGATTTTGCGAAATACTTTTTCTGCATCTGTTGGTATTGTATTTCATTAATAGATTTTTGAACATTGAACTAGTCTTGCATAAGTGGAATAAATCCCATTTGATTGTGGTTATTTTTATATATTGTTAGATTTGATTTGCTAATATTTTGTTGAGAGAATTTTTGCATCTATATTCATAAGAGATGTTGGGCTGGAGTTATTCTTTCTTGTATGTCTTTATCTGGTTTTGGTATTTGAGTAATGCTGACCTCATAGAAAGAGTTAGGAAGTTTTCCTCTGCTTTTAGTTTCCAGAAGAAATTGTGGAGAATCGGTATCATTGTTTTCTTTAAATGTTTGGTAGAATTCACCAGTGAAACCATCTTGGCCTGGTGCTTTCTTTTTGGAGGATTATTAATTATTGTTTCAATTTCATTAGTAGTTATTGGCCCATTCAGAAGATCTGTTTCTCCTTGAGTGTTGGTAGTTTGTGTCTTTAAAGGAATTGGTCCATTTCATCTCTTACAATTTTGCGGAAATAGAGTTGTTTATAATATTTATTTTGTTAACCTTTCAATATCCAACTGTTCAGTAGTGATGAGCCCTCTTTCATCTTTCCTTTCTGATATTAGTAATTTGTATCTTTTCTGTTTTTGTTTTTTAGTGCATAGCTAGAAGTTTGTCAATTTTATTGATCTTTTAAAACAGCCTACTTTTGGTTTCATTGATTTTCTCTTTTTGTTTCCTGTTTTCAGTTTCATTGATTTTTGCTTTTTTATTATTTATTTTCTCTACTTTATGCTTAAATTCCTCTTCTTTCTCTCGTTTCCTGAAGTGGAAGCTTAGGTGATTGATTTTAGATCTTTCTTCTTTTCTTTTCCTTTTTTTTTTTTTTTGTGAGGGAGACCAGCCCTGAGCTAGCATCCATGCTAATCCTCCTCTTTTTGCTGAGGAAGACCGGCTCTGAGCTAACATCTATTATCAATCCTCCTCCTTTTTTAATTCCCCAAAGCCCCAGTAGATAGTTGTATGTCATAGTTGCACATCCTTCTAGTTGCTGTATGTGGGATGCGGCCTCAGCATGGCTGGAGAAGCGGTGCGTCGGTATGCGCCCGGGATCCAAACCCCGGGCCACCAGTAGCGGAGCGCACGCGTTTAACCGCTAAGCCACCAGGCCGGCCCTCTTCTTTTCTAATATGTGCATTCAGTGCTATAAGTTTCCTTCTCATCTTTGCTTTGGCTACGTGATACAAATTTTGATATGTTTTCATTTGAGAAAGTTTTGATTTTCATTTAGTTAATATATTTTAAAATTTGCATTGAGACTTGACCTTGTATTATTTAGAAGTTTGTTGTTTATTTCAAATATTTTGGGATTTTCCACCTACCTTTCTGTTACTGATTTCTAGTTTAATTCCATTGTGGTCTGAAAGCATATTTTGTGTGATTTTTCTATTCTTTTACGTTTATTAACATGTGTTTTATGGTCTGTCTTGATGAATATTTCTGTGTGAGGTTGAGAAGAATGTGTATTCTGCTGTGTCGGATAAAATATTCTATAAATGTTAATTAGATCCAGTTGATTGATGGTGCTCTTCAATTCCACTGTATCCTCACTGAGTTTCTGCCTTCTGGATCTGTCAGTTACTGATAACAGGGATGTTGATGTCTTCTATTATAATAGTGGATTTATCTGTTTCTTCTTGCAGTTCTGTCAATTTTTCCCTCAAGTGTTTTGACACTCTTTTTTTGGATGTGGGCACATTGAAGAGTGTTACGTCTTGTTGGAAAATTGACACTTTTTTCATTATGTAATGCCCTTTCTTATCCCTGATGATTTTCCCTGTTCTTAAGTCTTTT
Source organism: Ceratotherium simum simum (assembly GCF_057802395.1). Taxonomy (NCBI): domain Eukaryota; kingdom Metazoa; phylum Chordata; class Mammalia; order Perissodactyla; family Rhinocerotidae; genus Ceratotherium; species Ceratotherium simum. The sequence goes on from NC_141900.1 coordinate 87,287,562, forward strand.
GCCTGATATTAATATCACTACTCTAGCTTTCTTTTGAAAGCATGGTATATCTTTCTCTATTTCTTTACTTTTCATCTATCTGTGTCTTTATATTTATGGTGGGTTTCTTGTAGATAACATATTTGGGTCTTGTTTTTTTGTCTGCTCTGACGGTCTCTGTATTCCAATTAGTTTATTTAGACCATTCATATTTAAATTGATTATTGATACAGTTGGGTTGATATCTGCCATATTTGTAACTATTTTCTATTCATTGCACTTGTTCTTTGGTTCTTTTCTTATTTTCTTCTGTTTTTCTGCCTTTTCTGATGAACTTCTTTGAAATGAACATTCAATATGATTTTGTTTTCTCTCTTAGCATATCAATTATACTTCTTTTAAACATGTTTTTTGTGGTTGTCTCAGAGTTTTCAATATACATTTACCCTTAATTAATACATTTACACTACATTTAATCCTTCTCTGGCCCTCTTTATGTAGATCCAAATTTCTGACCTATATCACCTTCCTTCAAACGACTTCTTTTAACATTTATGCAAGGCAGATCTATTGGTGACAGATTTCCTCAGTTTTTGTTTTAGGAAGTGTTTATTTTTCTTTCACTTTTGAAGGATAATTTCACTAGATACAGAATTTTAGGTTGGTGATTTTCTTCTTTCAACACTCTTAAGTATTTCATTCTACTCTTGTTGGTTGTATGATTTCTGGTGAGAAGTCTGAAGTAATTCTTATTTTTGTTCTTGTATAGGTAAGGAGTTTTTCCCACTGCTTTTCCTTCAAGATTTTCTCTTTTTCTTTATTTTTCTGCAGTTTGAATATGGTAATACCGTTGTGTAGATTTTTTGGTATTTATCCTGCCTGGTTTTCTCTGAGCTTCCTGGTCTGTGGTTTGGTGTCGTTAATTTTGGAAAATTTCCCGTCATTATTACTACAAATACTTCTGCTCCTTATTCTCTTTTTTCTTTTTCTGTTATTGCAATTATGTATATGTTATAACTTTTGTAATTTTTTTTCATAGTTATCTTTTTCTTAAAAAAATTTTTTTTTCTCTTTCAGTTTGGGAACTTTCTGCTGATATATCTGCAAACTCAGTGATTCTTTCCTCGGTACATTACCCATCTGTCTTACATGTCTGCTTTTTCCATTAGTTCCCTTAGGATATTAATCATAGTTATTTTAAGATTCTTATCTGATAATGCCAAAATCTGAGTCATATTTGAATTTGGTTCTGATGCTTGCTTTGTCTCTTCAGACTGTGTTTTTTCTTGCCTTTTAGGATACTTTTCAGTTCTTTGTTGGAAGCCAGCTAAGATCTATTGAGTAATAGGAACTGAGGTAATTAGGCTTTTTAGTTTGAGGTTTTATGTTCGTCAGGTTAGAAGTTGGGCTGTTTAATGTTTGATGTAGCCCTAGACGCCAGAGACTTCATTTTCCTTTACCTTGGTTTTTCTCTCCCCTGTTTTTTTTGGGGGGAGGGGGAGATTTCCCTAAGAACTTCTTCTTAAATAGAGTTTGTATCTTGTAGCTCTCTCAGTGGTGATCTGCTGTTATTATACATTACCCCTGTTGTGGTGGTTAGGTGTGAGGGAGGGGAAGCATTCCCTAATCTTATGATTAAATCCCAGAATTTGCTGGGTCTGAGGCTGTGGACTCTTACTTTCCAAAATGTTTCTTAGCTTTTTTTTTCTCCTCTTATGTGAGAAAGGAGGGCTCAAGGGGGCTGGAGTTGGCTAATTGCCCTTCCCCAGATAGGATAAGGCTCTGGTAAAATAGTTGCCTTTATTTATTTATTTTTTTTTAAAGATTTTATTTATTTTATTTTTTTCCCCCAAAGCCCCAGTAGATAGTTGTATGTCATAGCTGCACATCCTTCTAGTTGCTGTATGTGGGACTCGGCCTCAGGATGGACGGAGAAGTGGTGCCTCGATGCGCACCCGGGATCCGAACCCGGGCCACCAGCATTGCAGCGCACGCACTTAACCACCAAGCTACAGGGCCGGCCCAAATAGTTGCCTTTAGAAGCCTAGCTTTTGTTGTGAAGAACACTCTGGGTTGTTAACTGATCTAGAAATTTTTTAAAAAAGTTGTGTTAAGGCCGTTTATGTTTATTGATATGTTTGATCTCAATTGTACTCTAATGTTATGTGGCGTATTTTACACATGTGCACACATATACCACTATGTCATATTTTTTCTTTGGTCTTTTTCTTATTAAACTAAGTTTCTTTTGGCATTTAGGATGATTTGTGATTATGTTTTTTGTTTCTTTTTGTTGTTGTTATTCCCTTCAATCAAGTCTCTTTAATGTAATACTCTTAAGTCTTTCTGAAGAAGTTAGCTAGGAATCTCTTCTTTTCTTCCTTCCCTCTCTCCCAGCATCTAATTTTAAGTGATCTTTTCCTTCTAGGAGTTAATATCTGTGAGGCAGTTAATAAGTCTGTTCTGACTTCCACTTATTCTTTTCCTTCTTCTCCCATTTTTTGATAGATCTATCCTTTCTACATTGTTGCAGAACATATTTACATACTGTTATATCATCCTTATCTTCATGGTTAGTTTTAGCTCTGTAGTTAAGTGTCTTTAGTTCATATGACCAGATTTTATCCTGAAGTTCTTTAAGTCGTTTCTTGGATACATATTGTTTGTTGTATAGTAGATTTCTCAGGAAGGGCTCAAGACACTTTTACATGTTGTTATCTATGCCTCTAAACTTGAAGGACAGTTTGACTATATATAAAATCCTAGGCCTACATTTTTTTGTGCTTGAGTATCTTAAAATTTTCGTTTCATTGTATTTGGGTATAAAACATAGCTATTATGAAGTTTTTTGACACTACAATTTTCTTTTTCTTTTAAGTGACTTGGTCATTTTACCTGCATGCTCAAATAACTTAAAAAAAGAAAAAAGTCTTTGATAGTTTGTACTAAGAATAGTCTGGGTTGAATTTCCCTAATATACCATGTATCCTTTATAAGTGTAGATTCAGGTCTTATTTTAGGAAGATTTGCTTGCAGCACAGTTTGAAATACCTATCTGATTCCAGTTATATATTTATTGGATCACATACTTACTGTTGCTCTCTTTCGTATCAGTTTCATTATTTTCACTCACTTTCTAATCTGTTTTTTCTGTACTGGGCTTTTTTGAGCTTTAAGTGAAATAGAGACATATAACTTGGAAAAAGTTAACACTGTGTTCCATATTTCAGTTGCCCATGTGTTTCACTATAAATTTTTCTAGTCCTAATAGAAGGATTTAATTACTCATAGCCTGGCCTTTGTAGTCTGTGTCTAACAGACTTAATTTAGCTCATTTTTATTACCTTCAGTTTTTGTCCTGCATTGGTAGGAATGAAAATGTACATTTTGAAATTAAATTAACCTTGATGAAAATAGGAAGCCATTTTACTCCTCAACCCATCTCCCTTATCAGTTCTTCTTGACCAGTTCTGTTAGTTATTATTTGCATTTAGCATTTTAAATATATTTTAGAATGGCAGATATTTAACTTAACCCTAGTAGATTAATCTTTATTATTTGAATCATATAGTTTCTATACTGAATTGTGTATAGAATACACTTCTATAACTTTTTTTCTTTGCTTGTCATTTGTTTTTCCAGACAATAGTAAAATGTTAAAATTAGTCATGGAGTACCTAGAAGGGTGTTGTGGTCACATTCTTTTGGTTGCCAAAAACAGAGCCTCTAGGCAACTGGGATTAAAAAGCCATCAATTTCTATTCTCTATTGTTCCCTGGAGTCTCTTCTATTTTATATCTGCTACATTCCTATCTTACTACTGACTGGCTATTCTTTCTTTTGAATCTCTTATTCTTACTCTGCGTATTATTTGTTTCATTGGTTCTGTTAACTTATACATTTTTTTGTCTTTATAATTTTATTTTCATACGGGGCCATCCCATCTCCTGTCATAGGTCACTAGCCAGCCTAGATCAGCTGTCACTGAGGTAGTTGTAAGGGAAACTCACAGGTACAAAACACCACTGCCTGTGATTGCTCTTTCAGCGGAGGCTGTGGCTGGAATATTTCCCCTTTTAGAAACCAGATAGTGAACTGGTATCATGATTGAAATACGTAGTATGAGAAGTTAATGTCTGTTGTTTAGTCCTGAGAGTTAGAAGAAGGAAAAGCTATACCAGTAGTGATGGTAGGTTTTATAGGTTTTTGGGAAATATACAAGGAAGGATAATAAACATGTTTTATAGAATGCTACCATAGTGGCTGTTACTGTTGATGAAGGGCTGATGTTAATAGTCACTGCCCTAAACTAGATTCTCATTTGCCTTAGCAGGAGAGTGGAAATGGATTGAGCAAAGGAACATCTGGGAGGGAGAATTAAAAACAATCTACCGTTGACATTAAGTTTTAGGAGATGATGTGTCACTTAAAAATTTTAAGAGGCAATAAGACTTTATTAGTTGCTTCTTTGTCTCCTCCCATGTCTTTAAAAACAAGGAAAAGTTGAGCCTGATTCGATCATCTGATGATAATGTAGTCAGTTTGCCATAAACATGGAAAGTTTGTTATCATCTGAACCATTGTATTTTTAGAGTAATTTACTGTTTATATAAATAATGTTTATTATAAAAATCTGAACAATATGACAAATATAAGAAAATAAGTAAAATCCCTTAATGGTACTTATGCTTCATTTTAGGCTTATATTTGTGCTTATTCTCTATAATTTGATGTAAATTAGATCATACCATATAAGCTTTTTAATTTAATTGTATACAAGTATATATAAATAATAGTTTGGTTTTTTTTCCCCACAATAGTATCATACATGCTTCTTTATATCTTACGTTGCAGAAATCCTTCAAGTTAGCTGGCTTACATCTGAAGTATTCTTTATTATGGCAGTATAATGTTTGATGATATATATGTTCTGTAATTTATTTAATCATTTCCCTGCTACTACAAAAAATGCTACATTAAACAGACTCATATATCCTTATGTACTGATGATTTTATTTTTATGAGATAGATTCTGAGAGTGCTAGGTGAAAGAATCTGTACATTTAAAATTGTAATAAGTGCTACAAATTGACTTTCCATAAAGGTCGGGGTAATGGAAATGTCTGCCTTTTCTTCCTGATTTCCTGATAAGTTGGGATTTAATTTTATCAGTTTGATAGGTGAAAAAGGATATCTTGTGTTAATTTGTTTTCCCCGACACAAACAATACACAAGGATTTAGAGAAATTTTTGTTGTTGTTGTTTACTGGCCATTTTAATGACTCTTCAGTGACATGCATTCTGCTTATTTTCCATTTTGTTGTTCATCTTATTCTCAATTTGAAACAATATTTTGCAGGTTTTAGATATGAATACTTTATTAGTCATATGAGTTGCAAGCATTTTTTCCTAAACTATTGCTTGTTTCCTTTCTTTATGATTTTTTTGTTTTGTTTTGTTTTGGTGAGGAAGATTGTCCCTGAGGTAACATCTGTGCCAGTCTTCCTCTATTTTGTGTGTGGGAAGCTGCCACAGCATGGCTTGATGAGCGATGTGTAGGTCTGCACCTGAATCTGAAACCAAGAACCCCAGGCCGCAGAAGCGGAGTGTGCGATCTTAACCACGAAGCCACCGTGCCAGCCCCTTTTATGATGTTTTTTACAATACAAAATTTAAAAGTTTTTTATAACCAAATAGCTATTTTTTCTTTAACAGCTTCTGTGTTTCTTGGCAAAAAGATCTAGATCTCTCCAACACTTTCAGTTGTAAATATGGGTCCCTAAATTTTTTTCCAATGATTATTATGTATGTATGTATGTTTAAATCTTTAATTGGGATTAATTTTGTTTATGACATTAGGTAGGGGTTAATTTATTTTCTTCTGATGGATATTCAGTTGTATAAGCATCATTTAAATATGAACTATCATTTCCCACTGAAATAAAATATCTCCCTAATCAAATATTAAATTTCCATCCACCCTGGGCTCAATTTCTCGGTTTTTGTTTCTCTGAGCCATTGGTCTGTTCCAATCCCAATTCCCACTGTCCTTAATTTTAGAGTATTTGAAGTGTTTTAAAAACTGATAAAATGATCTCTCACTGTTCTCTTTTTTTTTTTTTAATTTTCTTGGCTCTTTTTGTACATTTGTTTTTCTATAAAAGCTGTTTTGTATTGTGTACTCGTTAGGTAAAGCTTCCCATACCTTAAATAGTGGGCAATCTGGCAGTTTTTGTCTTGTGGCTTTTGGAGTACCATTTCCTATGTTAGTTCTCTGTGGGTCACCAAGAGACACCTCTCAGCCACCAGTTGTCTTCAGCTAAGAGGGCAAGTACATTCTCATCTTCAGGGGTAAAGAGAACCAACTCTACCAGGTTAGCTCTTCTGAAGCTCTTTTTGGGCCAGGGAGACTAGCAGTTTGTCCTAGGAATGCTCATGCAGTTGATGCCTTTCCCTTGGGGAAGGAGGTTCTCATATTTTTTTTAGGGCCAGGCTTTTGTCATGATTCTTAAAATTCTGATTCTGGCCTCTGTCACCTACTGGGCTTGGGAGAGGTACTTAGTAGTTGACCTAGTTTTGGGACTGGAGCTCATCAGGAATATCTTCAAGCTTCCATCTTTCCTAACCCCCTTAGGCTAACCTTACTCTGTGTCCAGTCTGTATTTTATTTCTCTTTTATTTTTATTTCAAATTAGCATAAGCTTTAAGTTACAGGTAATAAATAAGGATTAATACGATAGGCTTTGGTGGATTCACTTTAATTTTTTTCTTTTTAGTGCTATTTATTTGTTCATATTATTATCAAATATTTATGAAGCACTTTCTATGTGGCAGCAGTTAGGCTTGGAGTTAGGCACGTGAGGATGAATACCACCCAGTGCCTGTCTTCTCAGCAGCATTTTACATAATTTTTCACTTCTTCTTAAAATACTTTCTTCTTCACTTGGTATTCACACTTGCTAGGATTTCATTTTCTTCATCTTTAGCCCTTCTCATTCTCCTTTGCTCAATCTTTCTCTTCTGGACCCCCTAAATGATGGACACCCCCCCCCCCCCCAGCTTGATCAGTCATTCAGCTTCTCTTCTCGAGATCCATTTCATTCCCTAAGTCATTTCACTTAGTGTCATGGCTTTAAATATTTTAGCATTGATATGTTGATGTCTATAAAGATAATATATTTTTTTCAGCCTTGGCATGTCCTTTGAATTTCAACCTCATATATCCAACTGCTAAATCTCCAATGGGCTGTTGAATAGGCATTTCAAAATTCACAAGACCACAACATATTATAACTGTTTGGCCCCTTTGACTTTGCATTTAGTGGTCCGTCTGCTCTTTTTCAGATTATGACACGGTAGCTCCCTCACGTCGTACAGGTCTGTTTCTCTCCTACTTTGCTTTATTTTTCTTCGTAGTACCGCTATTCCTTGCCACCACCTTGACGTTATATAGATGTTTATTTATTAATTTTCCAGGTGCTGAGAGATGTTAATATCCTCCTATTTTTATCAGTTTCTTCTCATTTCTTCTCATATTTCTTTACTCATATTCTCAAAAGCTTTATTTTTGCTTCTGTTTAATTCATTAAGACTCAAAAATTATATTATCATTGTGGCTTGAACTCGGTCTAGTTATTGTTTTCACTCAGTTAATACTTTTTTCTTTAAATTTCCCCTGGTTTTACAAAGATTGCGTCTGCCTTATATAACTTTTATCTATCAAGAGTCACTTGTTATTGTGTGTGTGCCTTCATGTAGATGGTTATGTTTCTACCCAATCCAAAGGATATTCTACTATGTTATTTTAGGCCATTTATAAATATGGCTGTAATAGATGCTTGGTGTTGATATTGTCATTTTACTTTAAATTTTCTGTTTTTAATGTTTTCTGCTTTTATTTAGTTTTTATTTTCTGCTTTTTGCTGTATGGTTTTTTTTGTTGTTGATATTCTGCTCAAATAATTTAGAAGGTATGTGGTATGTTTTTATTTTAATCTTGCTTAATTCTAAACTTTAAATAGTCTTCTTATATCTCTTTTTTCTTTTTATCAATTTCAGAAACATTATTCTTAGGAGCTATGAAAGATGATGGAATTAGCTCACTTACATGTTATCTGATCTTCCCCTCCCCAAATTCATTATACTTTGTGATTTTTGTAGTCCCAATTTATTATAGTTGTAATATATTAGGTTTTCTTTAACGGTTTATAACATTCATGTCAGAGTGATTTTTTTAAAAATGCTAGTTTTTTAGCTTTGGCTTTTAATTGTACTGCAATCTTTTTATACAGAATTCTTATCTTTATCCTGTGTTTTGTAATTCATTCTTTAAAAAAAGGCACACCTTTTTTTCTAAGTATGAAAGCAATGTGTTAATTTTAGAAAATTTGAAAAGTACAAAAATGTACAAAGAAGGAAAGACGTCACTATAATCTCACCATTGAGAGCTACATTAACAATTTAGTATATATTCTTTGTCTTTTCTCCCCACACATGAATATTATTATTATTTACAACAGTTGGTTCATCATATATATACTGTAAACTACTTTGTCCTTCCACTTACTGTGTAGTGAACATTTTCCAACGACAGTGAAGTCAGGCTATAGAATACATCATGGTTACATAGTATTCAGTAACAGGTCATAATTTGTTTAACGAATCCCCTATTTTTGGACAATTAGGTTGTTTATAGTTTGCTATTATAAATGTGCTGTGATGAATGTGGGTGATTTACATCCCCTAGATTATTTTTTAGGTTAAGTTCCAAGAAGTAGAATAATTCTGAGGCTGTGTAGTGTGGTGATTAAGAGTGTTGGCTTTGGAGTCAGATTGCCTAAGGTTCAAATCCTTACTTTTTAGTTGTGTATTTTTAGGCAAATTAATTTATCTCTCTCAGTTTCTTAATCTGTACATTGAAGATAACAGTTTATATATGGAAAGCTCTTAGAACAGTGTCTGGAATGTCATAAAAGCTCAGAAATGTTAGATGCTACCATTGTCATTGTTGTCATCATCATCATTTTTTTTTTTTTTTTTTGGTGAGGAAGATTGGCCCTGAGCTAACATCTGCCAATCCTCCTCTTTTTGCTGAGGAAGACTGGCCCTGGGCTAACATCCATACCCATCTTCCTCCACTTTATATGGGACGCCTGCCACAGCATGGCCTGACAAGCGGTGCGTCGGTGCGTGCCGAGGATCCGAACCAGCGAACCCCGGGCCACCACAGCAGAGCGTGCACTTAACCGCTTGCACCATCGGGCTGGCCCCAGTCATCATCATTTTTATTTAATATGCACATTTGAAATGTTTTTGATATGTATTATATTAAAATTCTCTCTTGAAGAGTTGTATCACTTTGCATTTCTCCAGCAACATATGAGAATGCCATTTTACTAGCTCTGGCCAACAACTGAGGTTATGCTTAAAATGTGTTTTTTTTTGAGGGTGTGGGCCCAATTTTTTAGGGATAAAATATATCTTTGTTTTAATCTCCAATTTTTGGTTATTATTGATTTTGAATGTTTGGGTTTTGTCCATTTTCGTATGGGGTGTTTATGTTTAGGTGTTCTTTAAATATTCACATTTTAATTTATCTTTTGTGTTTTACATTGCCTATATTTTTCTAGTTGGTTGTTTGCCTTTTAATTTTTTTGAAGTCATTTTATATATTAATGTTTTACCTTTGTGAGATGTGTATGTAAAGGCAATTCTTTTCCTTATCGTTCTGCTTTTTAAAAAAAATTCATTCACACATCTATTTGACATTTATTAAGTACTTTCTCTGTGCCAGGTATAGATGTAACTTTTTAAAAATATTCTTCTTATTTTGAATGATTTTAGATTTACAGAAAAGTTACAGAGATAGTACAGAGTTCCCATATGCCCCTCACCTAGTTTCTCCTATTGCTAATGTCTTACATTACCCTGGTACATTTGTCACAACTAAGATACCAACCTTGATACATTATTATTACTTAAACTCCACATTTTATTTGGATTTCACTAGTTTTCCCATTAATGTCCTCTTTCTGATTCAGGATCCCATCCAAGATACCATCACTTTTAGTTGTCATGGCTCCTTACTCTCCTCTGGTCTGTGACAATTTTTCAGTCTTTTCTTGTTTTTCATTCTATTGAGAGTTTTGAGGAGTACTGATCATGTTTTTTGTTGAATGTTCCTCAATTTGAGTTTGTCTCATATTTTTCTTATGGTTAAACTGGGGCTTTTTATATTATTATGGACTCATGGATATTTGTTTTATACTTTGGGTTATAATCTAATATTACATTATTTTGTTTAAATTATTTCAGCTTTGGCCATTCAATTCTTTCATTCTTTCATGTTGGCTCCTCTGTCCCTTTGACATGTCCCTGTTCTTTTGTGGTTTTTTTGAGCACTACAAGATGGTCCAGGTTTATCTTTTGAATTGCCTGCCCTAACCCTAGAATCAGCCACTTCCCCAAGAATCCCTGTTCCCTTTTATTGAACTATGGTATGTAGAAACCAAGCTCTGGGTGCTGGGTGTGCTCACTGGTACTGGAGTGTCACTGCTTCTAGTCCCTGTTAGTGAACAAAGCTAGGAATACTATTTGTGTGTGTGTGTGAATGCACACACACTTATCTATAATTACTTCTGAATCTATTTATCTGTGTCTATATTAAGCTAAACATGAATTTGTACTGATGGCTCTGGCTCTCATTCAGTACCACTGAGTTCATTCTAACCTCCTTCCCCTTGTTTTTCTATAACTTCCCACTCCAAATTGAGAAGCTTGGCTCCCACCATTTACCGTCCGTTTACTTATTTGTTCAACCTCAGTATACATGTAAAGTGTTTTAGAATTAACCCGTATCCATGTGAAGAACAACTTTACCAAATAAAGTACAGGATTTATGTATGGTTTCATTTATCTTTACGCTTACAGTTTCCAGTGAAAGCACCATCTTCCAAAGTTACTTGTGTCTGTTCCTTTTTTCACCCACAATTGTGCTTTTGATGCTGGGTTTAAAAGACCATGTTGATCCAAAGATTGATTATATACATATACTATATATATTTATGTATGTATTATATATAATGTTATATAAAACACATGTGTAATATACATATATATAATATATAACAATATAATATAATTGTATGTAATATGTATATTTGGTATTTTATTTTATTATAGGTATTTTATTGCTTTGTTTTTACCTAAAATTTACAATTCATTTGGTCACTTGGTATGAAGTAGAGCTATATTTTTCTTGCTTTTCTCAATTGTTTGAAATGCTACCTTTATCATATTTTAAAATCTTATATGTACTACATGTTTTCTGTGTTTTTTATTCTGTTTCATTTTCTCTTCTTGTTCAAGTTCCAGACATTATATAACTTTATAATTTCAGCATCTGATAGATTATCCCTCTTTTTGTGTATTCATGTTCACGTATTCTTAAATTAATTGTTATAATTTCCTTTTCTCTATTTCAGGAACATTTTAGTGGATAAACCAAATGACCAATCTTCAAGGTGGTCTTCAGAGAGCAACTATCCTCCCCAGGTAAGATTATGTGTAGCTCCTGATACCATTTAGAAGTCAAAATTTAAATAGGCACTTAATTGATATCAGTTACCTGGAATCCATTAATAGTTTATTCAGTCTTTGAAATTGTGAGGTAAATTTTTATTTCTTCTTTTTTTGTTTGTTTAAATTTTGGAAGAATTTTTATTTCATAGGCAAATGCAGTGTTGGATTTGATGAAACATAGACTTTTTACTTCTGTCTACCAGAACATTTAAAATCTAATTTGTATTTTTTCTGGATTACTAATGATGCAGAAGTAAGTGTTTTAATACCTTTTGAGGAAAATGTTAACTAAAAAGAACAAGTTAAGGTGCTGTTACTGTTCTGAGCAGTAACTTATCTGAGTACTGATCTGAGCAGAGGTTGTGACTTCTGCACTTTTATTCAAGTCATTCTGTAAATGTTTAAGGAAATGTTAGTAAATTGAACTTTGACTCAGTGACTCAATGACTGCCTTTTAGGGAAAATAAACTTAGTATATTTTGTTATTTTACTAAAGTAATATATTTAGTTGACATCAGGACCAGGAGCTAAAATCTTTCCTTGACGAGTGGTGTCTGAGGTCATCTGAATTTAAAAATAATCCTTCTTTCAATTATACACTTTCAGCCTTAACACTTATTATGTCCATATCCTTGAGAAAATTAATGCTCTGATGGGTAGAGCAGGTGGGTACAGAAAACTTACTTTATTTTTTATTCTAGTGTAGTTCTTGGCAACCTGGTCTCTGTACTTATTTTTCCTTTTATATTGGTTTCTTACTATTTGCATACCCTTTTGGATCACCTGGTGTTTAAATGTTTCATTGCAAAATATACATCCAAAGAATATACATTCACAACTTATATGTACAGTAGTTCCCCCTAATCCATGGTTTTGCTTTCCATGGTTTCAGTTACCCATGGTCATCTGCAGTCCAAAAATATTAAATGGAAAATTCCAGAAGTAAATAATTCATAAGTTTTAAATTGTTTGCCATTCTGAGTAGCTTGATGAAATCTCGCACCATCCCGCCCAGGATGTGAATCATCCGTTTGTCCAGCATATCCACACTGTGTATGCTACTGCCCATTAGTTACTTAGTAGCCCTCTCAGTTTTCAGATTGACTGTTGCAGTATCGCAGTGCTTGTGTTCAAGTAACCCTCATTTCACTTAATAATGGCCTGAAAGTGCAAGAGTAGTGATGCTGGCAATTCAGATATGCCAAAGAGAAGCTGTAAAGTGCTTCCTTTAAGTGAAAAAGTGAAAGTTCTTGACTTAATAAGGAAAGAAAAAAAATTGTATGCTGTGGTTGCTAAGATCTATGATAAGAACAAATCTATCTGTGAATTGTGAAGAAGGAAAAAGAAATATGTGCTAGTTTTGCTGTTGCACCATGAGTATGTATGTATAGGAAAAAAACATACTATATATAGGGTTCAGTACTATCTATGGTTTCAGGCATCCACTGGGGGATCTTTTGCTATTATGAACAGGGTGCTATGATCATTCTTGTATGTTGTCTCCTAAAACACATGTACAAGAGTTTCTTTAGGGTATATACCTTGGAATATAATTGCTGGATCATAGGGTATGTGTATGTTCAACTGTAATGCAAAACTGTTTTACAAAATGGCTGTATAATTTATACTCTCACTGGCAGTGTATGAAAGTTGCTGTGCATTGTATTCATTCTCCTTATCACTTCTATGGTTGATTTTTAGATTTTGCCAGTCTGGTGGATCTTTCATTGTAACTCACAGAGTTAGGTTCCAGTGAACCTCTGGTCACAACATTTTTGTCAACCAGTCAATATATAATCTTGCTTTATGTGTGTTTCTGTTTAAAGACACCTTATTTTATATATGTTGTGTATTCATTAGCATTGAACTCATAGCCGGTAGTACTATAACTCATGCCTAGCACACATATTTTCTCCATAAGGCACAGGGCCTTCTTGCATTTAGAAACACTAAACAGCATTCAGCACTATGCGTGGGGACTGTTTTAGACAGCAAAATCACCAATAGTAAGCACAGAAATATTAAAAAAGTGCCACCAAATAGACCATGAAAAGGATACTTGTTTATAATCTGAGAGCTAAAACAAGAAGGCCTAGTGTCCCTTGTTTCACCTCAGCTGAGAGAGTGTGCATCAGGCAATTCAAATTTTTTGCTGCTCTGTACGTGTCTGGGAATGACTGAGAAAGTGCTGTGAGTATTGATTTTAGTGTTAAAAATAAATTTTATTAAGTAGTCGAATTTGCAAATATGGAATCCATGAATAATGAGGAGCGACTCTACTGTAACTAACAATTCATTTACCATGTCTTAAAACAGGTCTGGGAATCAGAAAGAAAGGAAAAGAAGACTCTGAAAAATCAAAATCATTGTGGTGAAATTTTAGGGCCTGAGGGCCTTTCCTAGAATCTACTTTTGATATAATGTTATATCTATTTGGTTAATTATTTCTTCAGGTTTCAACAACTGGAAGCAACTTTGTGCATGGTGGGGCATAGCTGTAAAAGATAGGCACATTAACAGCAAGCTGACAACTGACAAAGTGTCATGAGGGAGAAGACAGGAAAGTTTAAGTAACAAATAGAAAAACAAAAGTATAACATTTAGGGGGTTTTAGTGTAAGGGTAGATAATACTGTATATTTCAACAGCCTCTAGGATAATGTTGTCTAATAAACTTTCTGCAGTGATGAAAATAATTCTATAATCTGCACTGTATGATATGGTAGCTGCTAGCCACAGCTGACTATTGAGCACTTGAAAGGAAGCTAGTCTAACTGAGGAATGCAATTTTAATTTTTTAAATTTATTTATTTATTTATTTTCCCCCAAAGCCCCAGTAGATAGTTGTATGTCATAGCTGCACATCCGTCTAGTTGCTGTCTGTGTGACGCGGCCTCAGCATGGCTGGAGAAGCGGTGCGTTGGTGCGCGCCCGGGATCCGAACCTGGGCCGCTGGCAGCGGAGCACGCGCACTTAACCGCTAAGCCACGGGGCCGGCCCTGCAATTTTAAATTTTACGTAATTTTAATTAATTTAGGTTAAATAGCCCCAGGTGGCTAGTGGCTATGTATTAGACTCCACAAGTCTAAGGTGTCACTGTTGTTAGGATATACTGTTTGATGCTCACAGTGCTTGACTCTGTCCGTAAGAAATTTTAATTATTTTTAGTATATGCAGTTTAAGCAGATAAGGAAGTTAATGGTACAGTTTATCTAGAGAGGGGTGGAAATCAAACTCGAAGCCTCACAGCTACTTCTTTCCTTTCCTGGAATGAGGAAGGACTATATATGTATGCATGGGTGCTAGGATGTATGATGTGTTTTGAGAATGGCACCCCAGAGTTAATGAACCCTAAACACCCCTCTCTAAAACTCATGTTGGGGTATGAGTAGGGTAGGTAGAAATACAAATATTTTTCTTTTAATGTATATCTATTATTTATTCAAATGACTACTAGATTGTCAGGACATAAATACTTATTAAGTTGTTTGGACCTGACTACTTAATGAATGGAACTGTTAATATTTCTTTTGGCCTTGGATGCTGTATTAGTCATCTATTGCTCTGTAACAAATTACCCCAAAACTTATCAGTTAAAAACAACAAGCATTTGTTATTTCACACTGTTACTGAGGGTTAGGAATCAGAGAGTGGCTTAGCTGGGTGGTTCTGGCTCAGGAAATAAAAAGAATACCTAGCGGCTGGCCCGGTGGCATAGTTGTTAAGTTTGCACACTCTGCTTCTGTGGCCCAGGGTTTGCAGGTCGGATCCCTGGTGTGGACCTATGCAGCACTCATCAAGCCATGCTGTGGTGGCATCCCATATATAATATAGAGGAAGAGGGGCACAGATGTTAGCTCAGGGCCAATCATCCTCAAGAACAACAGCAAAAAAGAATATCTAGGGGAATGCTAGAATATATTTTTCATAGACTGTTGTCAGCCATTTAAATAAAATGAACTTGCTTCATACCAGTTGACTTGGAGGGGTTTCCACTGTAAAAAGAGAAAAGTAAGATGCAGAGAAGCATCTACAATAAGATCCTACTATTGTTACCTGAATAGTGACTCTCCCTCCCTCACCAATATGTATGTGTGTACATAGTATATTTGTATTTGATGCAATGAGCCCAGATAAATGTTTGAAAGGATACACATCTGGTTGTTGGCGTTGGTTATTTAAGAGGAGGAGATGCAGGAGGAAAAAGAGAAAACAATTATTTTTAAAAGTTATTCCCATTAAAAAAAACATGTATGATATTCCACTTATGTAAAGTATGTGTCTGTGTATAGACAGTTAAACTGAGTTATCATCAAAATGTTGGTAGTGGTTATATCAGGATGATGGAATTCAGGTGATTTTTAATTTCTCTTAAATTTCATTCTTACACTTTTATCTCTTTTTTGATCCTCATTTTCAATTAGTATTTATAATTTGTATAAGCAGAAAAAAATTAAAGCCATTTTCATTGTGGTAGAGAGCAGATATTTTGAGACCTAATGAGAAAACATTGCTGTTATTTCTGGATCATCTGTACTGGTAGGGACTAAAAGTGGCATGAATGAAAACCCCATAAATACTTTGAGATAATAATTTTACCCTTCTCCCTCATCAAATATGTTTTATAGGAGTTATTGATACTGCCATGGAAAACATGTCTTTCAAGGTGACTGGCAAATATGCTAGCGTTGGTTAAAATGTACAGGGAGTTACAGATGTCTTGATTATTGCTTTAAGAAAGATTAGATCGTAACTCTTCTACAGTTATAAGCTCCTTCCGAGATAGTTTAAGTAAAAGTATGATGTTAGGTAATATTCTTTGCTTTCTGGGTCCAGAGAGGGCAGTTCAAGTTGTTTAACAAACAGCAAGCATTCTGCTTTTCTATAATCTAAGAAGGTCAAGGAAACTTTAGTGATTATTTAATATAGTTGGTGTGTGTGCATGGGGGTGTGTTTTAGCTTTTGTAATACTCTCAGGTTATTCTTTCTCTGTTTGATGAACCATAACACGAATATTATAGGAATGGAAGTTACTTGCCAAGTGAGGAAGGAAATAGAAAATATGTGCATTTCAATGTAATATCTATCTGTGGAACCAGGATACCAGTAAACTTACGAAGTTTCTTTATTGTATTTTGTCCAGGTTTGTGTAAGAGCATTGTATGTGTTTTATAATACATTTTTAATTAATATAATTTACATCTAGTGAAATGCGTGGACCTTAATTGTACAGTATCCATTTTGAAAAATGCATACACCAATATAATTCACACTCCTATCAAGATATAAAATGTTTCCATCACGTCAGAAAGATCCTTTCTGTCCCTTACCAGTGAGTCCTTAACTCTCTTACCCTCCATCCAGAGGCAACAACCGTTTGGGTTTCTTTTGCTGTAGATTAGTTTTGCTAGTTCTAAAATTTAATATAAATGGAGTCATGGAGTGCATATATATATATACTCTTTTATATATGGCTTTTTATGCTCAGAATGTTTTTGCTGTTTATACATGTTGTTGCATTCATTAATATTTCTTTTCATTACAGAATACCATTCTGTTCTATGGATATACCACAATTTGTTTATCCATTCTCTTGTTTATGGACATTTGCATCGTATAGTTTTTGGTGATTATGAGTAAAGTTTGTATAAACGTTCTTTTATAAGATTTTTTAAATAATACATATTTTTGATTATTTTGGGTAAATATCTAGAGGTAGAATTGCTGCATCATAAGGTAGAGATATATTACTTTATTTGAACTTATCAGACTGCTAGTTGCTTCACAGCCTCACCAACATTTGTCATTGAAACCCATTTTAATTTTAGTGATTATTGTTGGTGTGAAGTGGTTTTAATTTATAATTACCTGATGACTAATGATATTAAGCACTTTTTTCTATTTGCTTATTGGCTGTTTATTTATTATTTTTGTGAATTCTTTCACTCATTTAAAAAAATGGGATTGTTTGCTTTTTTGTTACTGAGTTGTAAAAGTTGTTTATATGTATTCTGGATATAAGTTCTTTGTTAGTTATGTATTATAAATATTTACTCCCAGTCTATGGCTTGCTTATTCATTTTCTTAAAACTGACTTCTATTATTTTTTAAACAGCTTTTAAGGTATAATTGATGTACAACAAACTTAATATTTTTAGCGTGCAATTTGATAAGTTTTCACATATGTGTTCACCTTTGAAAACACCACCACATTTAAAATACTAAACATATCTCTTACCCCAAAAGTTTCCTATGTCTCCCTTTAATCCCTCCTACCTACCTCCATCCTTCATCTCTAGGTAACAGCTGTTCTTTAACTATAGATTCATTTGCATTTTCTAGGAGTTTATATAAATGAAGAAATATAGTATGCATTTTTGTGTCTGACTTATTTCACTCGAAGTGATTATTTTGAGATTCATCCATGTTGTAGTTTGCATCAATAATTTATCCATTTTTGTTGCCTAGCTGAATTCTCTTGTATGAACATATCACAGTTAGTTTATCCACTTACCTGTTGAGGGACATTGGATTGTTTTCTAGGTTTTTGGCAACTGCAAATAAAGATACATTGAAACTTAATGTACAAGTCTTTGTGGTTTTAATTTGCATTTTTAAAATGATTAGTGATATTGACCATTTTTTCACATGCTTGTTTGCCTCTCTAAATGTTCTTTGGGGAAGTGTCTGTTCAAAAGGTTTGTCCATTTTAAAATTTGTTTGTTTTCTTATTATTGAATTTTGAGAGTCTTTATATGTTTTGTATATAAGTTTTTTTTAACAGATATATGATTTGCAAGTATTTTCTCCCCTTCTTTGACACCCCCTAGCCCCAGCTTTCCTTCTTTCCCAATATTAGGAGGAATCTTCATTAAGTATGATGTTGGATATGGATATTTTATAGATGTCCTATATCAGTTTGAGAAAGTTTCCTTCTATTTGTAGTTTTCTGAGAGTTTCTAGTCCTGAATAGGTATTGAATTTTTTGTGTTGTTGCTCGATACCTTGAAACCCTTTTATGTTTCTCTACTCCTCCTAGAATAGAGTCCAAATTTCTTAATATGGTCGTACATTACAACTCCTTCCAGCAAGAGGTGCAGTCTATTCTCCTGCCTTATAAATCTTGGCTGGTTTTGCGGCTTTCTTTAACCAACAGAAAATTCTATGAAAGTGTTATTGCAACTTCTAAGCAAGGCCTCAAGAGACCTCGTAGCTTCTATTCTCTCTTTCTTGGAACTCTGAGACCACTGTGCTCAGAAGAAAGCCCATCTAGCCTCCTTGAGGATAAAAGCCTACATGGAGGGGCCCAATCATTTCAGTTAAGTCCAACTTCCCCACCCACCACCCCAACTAAGTCCCATTCTCCAGCCAACCCACCAGCTGATACATGAATGAGTCCAGGAGATACCAGTGGAAGAATTGTCCATTGAACCCACAGACTCAAGAGAAATCATAAATCACTGTTGTTTTAAGACACTGGGGTGATTTATTACACAGCCTGAGACATGCATAGATATATAATTTAGACTTTTCTAGTCTCATTTTCATGCTGCCTGTTTCTTTGCCAGTCCTTCCCATCAGAGTAAATAATATTCCTAGCTACCCTGTTATTCAACTTAGAAACTAAATCATCATCCTTGATACCTTTCTCTCCCCTCCCTACGTCCAGCTATCACTAAATCCTATCCATTCTTTTTCCAAAATATATGTCGTAACTGTCTAATCCTCTCCATCTCCATACCATCCTAGTCTAAGTCTCCTTCATCTCATCTCTTCTCTGAATTATTGTTAACAACATTCTAACTGGTCTGCCAGTTCCTCTAATCCATTCTCTACAAAGCAGACTGTGTGTGTGTGTGTGTGTGTGTGTGTGAGAGAGAATCAGATTTTGGCTTTTCATTCTGCTTAATAGATCCCATTGCATTTGTAATTCAGACTCCATATAATGGCGTAGAATGCCCTGCATGATCGGTGACTGCCTGTCTCTTCAATCTCAACATATACCATTCTCTACCTTACTAGGCTCCAACCATGCTGGCCTTTTAACGGTTCCTAGAACTCATTTTCTCATAAGCCTTTTTTTCCTGGCTAGCTCTGTGTAGTAGGTTGAAAAGTGGCACCCCCCGAAAAGATATATAGAACCTCAGAATTTGACCTTATTTGGCATGAAGGTCTTAGCAGATGTAATAAAGATGAGGATCTCGAGGTGAGATCATCTGGGATTAGGCTGGGCCCTAAATCCGATGAAAGTGTCTTTATTAGACATAGAAAGGGAGAAGACACAGAGAGACACACGGAAGAAGGCCATATGAAGATGGAGGCAGAGAGCAGAGTTATGCTGCCACAAGCCGAGGAATACCAGGAGCCACTAGATACTGGCAGAGACAAAGAAGAATCCTCTTCTAGAGCCTGTAGGGGGAACAAGGTCCTGCTGACACTAGATTTCAGACTTCTGGCCTTCAGAACTGTGAGAGAATAAATTTGTTGTTTTAAGCCACCAAGTTTTTGGGAATATGTTATGGCAGCCTGAGGAAACTAATGCACTCTGTCTCATCTTTTAAGACTCAGCTCCTTGGAGACACTTTTGCTAGTAGACCAATCTAAAGCTCTAAAGGAAGTCCTGCTACCACTAGCTCCCCCATCATGTTGTCCTTCCTTACATCATCCTTATTCCTTATAAATTGTGATTATTTATATGATTAAAAATGATTTTTAAAATTATGTTCTCACATTAAAAAAAATCTCTTGGCTAAAATTGTGAACAAGTTTTGAACGTTGGTTTTTTTCCATTGCTTGCTTAATTCTGTGGCTAAATTAAGAACCATTGGAATAGTTCTTTGATCTTCTATGTGTGCCACCTGTTGGTAGAAAGATTGTGGTTCATTATATTTTATTTTAAAATTAATATATTAATACCCATATATACAAAATTTAAAGGTTGATATATAGGTTCAAAAATAGTTTTTCTAAAATGTTCATTCTTAATGAATTTTATTTATTTATTTATTTTTATAGTTTCTATTACTAAATCTATAGCAGTTATTTCTCCAAATTAAAAATAGTGGGAAACCTATTTAACTATGGAACAACACTATTTAATAGTAATGCTATTCAGCATCAATGCTTAAGAGTTGGAAAAATGGAAATTATAAAATTTATCAATAAAGTCATAACGTGATTAAACATTAAAATTTTTACCTAAGATGTATTTCTATCAGGCCATTGTTTTTTACTTCAGATTAGAGATTTTACATTTTACTTATGTAGCTTTTTAATAACAAAAATCCTATTTGGTTATTAATAAAATTACATGTATACACACATATTTTCTGTTAAGATTTAGAGGTGTATATGGGATTATGGATGGTGTATAACAGATTGTATAAAGTCCCATTTTTACTAGTTATAATACTGTACCTAACTAACCAGTTGTCAGGGAAAGTAGACATCTAAACTGAGACTTTAAAGGATGACTTAAGAGAGAAAGGAGGAGAAAGGGATGGGAGGGAGTGTGAGTTAATGAGAAGGACAGAGATGTCAATACTCCCTTGCCTAGCTGTATAGTCTTTTCTCTAATATACAGTTGTATTCGTAAGAAACTTTGAATTACCAAAAATCGTATTACCACATCTGTTAATTTGATATGGATAAAAAGAGTTAATGACTTAAGAATAGCAATCTCAATTTTCCTATGGCAATTTCTATAGTAAAGAAGTTTTAATAGCTACTTAAGAGTGTAAACAGTATATAAACCTAAACAGTTGTTATTGTGTAGTGGTTAAACCTTTGGCTTTGGGGTCAGTGAATCAGTAAGAATAATTTCAGCACCAAATAACAGAAAGTCCTATTACAGTGGGTTAAACAAATAGGGTCCTGTCCTGTTCCCCGCTGCCCCCCGGCACACATACAAGAAAAGTAGACTCGGGCAGCTGCTGGTGAAAGTCGAGGGGCTCACAGATGGCTATCTGTGAGATTCTGTTGGTCTTTTTTTTCGTTACTGCACAGTGGTTGTTGCAGCTGTAACTGTTATAAATAGCAAAGAGTGTAGCATTTATTTCAGAAAGCAAACCTTAGCTCACAGCAAGCCTCTGCTTACATCTCATTGACCAGAATTTTGTCATATCTACTCTTGGCTGGAAGGTGGCTAGGAAGAACTGGCTTGAGAATGAGGTTGGGTCAGCCAACCAACAGTGGCAGCCAGAGTCAGATTGACTGATTTTTAATCTTAACTCAGCCATTTATTAGCTCTGTTATATAGTCAAGTTATTTAGCCTTTCTAAGCCAGAATTTCTTCATCTGTAAAATGAGGATGAAGAAGATAATTATTGTTATTAAAATACTACTGCTATTCCTCCTACTCCTACTAAAATGAGATAATGCATGTAAAAAGCCGGACAAGAGAGTTGGTGCTCACAAAGTATTACCTCTGGTTATATCATCATCATCATCTTTCAAGTCACCACCAGCTTCATTCTTTTATTTTGTTGAGGTAAAATTCATATAACATAAAACTAACCATTTTAACGTCTACAATTCAGTGTCATTTAGTACATTCACAGTGTTGTACAACTGTCACTTCTATCTAGCTCCAAAATATTTTCATCACCCCATAACGAAACTTGGTACCAATTAAGCTGTCTGTACTTTTCCCCTTAACCCAGCTCCTGGCACCCACTAATCTGCTTTCTGCCTCTGTGGATTTACCTGTTCTGAATATTTCCTGTAAATGGAATCATGCAATATAAGACCTTTTGTGTCTGACTTCTTTCACTTAGCATGTTTTTGAGATTCATCCATGTTGTAGCATGTATCAGTACTCCATTCCTTTTTATGGCTGAAGAATATCCCATTGTATAGAAATATTCCCTTTTTCTTTGTCCCTTCATCAGTTGATGGACATTTGGGTTGTTTCCACCTTTTGGCTGTTGTGAATAGTGCTGCTCTGAACATTCATGCTCAGGTATTTGTTTCAATACCTTTTTTTCCACTTCTTTTTATTATATACCTACGAGTAGAACTTCTGGGTCATGTAGTAATTCAGTGTTTAACTTTTTGAGGAATTGCCAAACTATGTTCCACATTGTCTGCACCATTTTACGTTCCCACCAGCAATGTATGAGAGTTCCAGTTTCTCTACATCCTTGCCAACATTTGTTATTTTCTGTGTTTTTGATTGTAGCCATTCTAGTGGGTATGAAGTTGTATTTCATTGTGGTTTTGATTTGCATTTTCCTAATGACTAATGATGTTGAACATCATTTCATGTGCCTATTGACCATTTGCTTATCTTCTTTGGAGAAAAGGCTGTTGAGGTCCTTTGCCCATTTTAAAATAAAGGTGTTTGTCTTTTTGTTGTTGAGTTGTAAGAATTCTTTATATATTTTGGATACTAAGCCCTTATCGGGTATATTATTTGCAGATATTTTCTCCCATTTTGTAGGTTGTTTTTCCACTTTCGTGATAGTGTCCTTTGATGCAAAAAACTTTAATTTTGATGAAGTCCAATTTATTTTATATTTTGTTGCTTATACTTTTGGTACAAGCGTATCTAAGACTCCATTGCCAAATCCAAAGTCGGGAAGATTTATTCCTATTTTCGTCTAAGAGTTTTATAGTATTAGCTCTTATATTTAGGTCCTTGATCTTAAAGGATCAATTTTGATCCATTTTGAGTTAATTTTGTATATAGTACGAAGTTAGGACCACCAACTTCATTCTAATCACCTTTATCACCTGTGTTACCCATTATTATGAAGCATGAAGTCACTCAAACAAAATATATGAATTGTTTTTCTGAATAGCTTTTTCCCTATGTATTCAACCAGTGGTAGTTTCCTTCTTAATTTTTATAATTGATGACAGTTTGCATAATGTAAAATGTGTTCCCTAATTAACTGATCCCATTTTATCCTGTGTATAATAGGAAAACTTGGACTACACTAGACATATCTATAGTAGGTCTGGGTTTTTTAATTTATAAAATTGGCAGGAGTGATTACTAAATCTCTGTTTGTTTCGAGGTTTAAAATTTTATCAGTGATTTTGTACATTGAATTTGCTATTGAAGTGTAGTTGATGGGAATATGTAATTGTTACTTTTGCATTCTAATCTTGTTTTATTTGGTTATTCGTAGTTTGTTATATTTTTTATTGAATGCCATTCCTTGATTAGAAGTTCTCACTAGTCCTTTTTTTCCTCCTTCCTCTACAGTGTTCAGGATGATGTAGTTTCCTGGGAAAAAGTGGTGGTGTTTTGGTAGCCTATATACGGCTGTTGCATACTATTCTTTAGCATTTAAAAAAAAAACTCTCAGTGCAGGATGGACATTACATATTCTTCTGTTAACTGTCCAAAATTTTAACTTTTAAAGTTGTCAGACTATTTGTTTTAAATGGAGAAGGATATAATTTGGTCATTCCTTTTTGTAGTACTTGATTCTGAAGCTTGAAAGGCCTGCTATAGTCCAGAATATCACATTTGGAAAATATGAAAAAACTCATGTCTGCAATTTGAAGAAATTTAAAGTCTTTGGTGGAATGAATGAAGAAAATATGACAGAGCTGTTGTCCAGGTGAGTTATGATTATGAGGAAGAAAGAGTGGTCTTCTAAACAAGCTGCAGTCTTAGTTTAGTCTCTTTGTACCTAAATCTGCGTGGTTTGATTTTTCTTTCAAGGGAGAAAAGAATATTTCTACTGTTCTGTTTCTAGTGCCTTATTTTAATATTGTGGCTTGAGTTAGCTTTTTGTTTTAACTACCAGATACTAGTTAATATTGTTACCAAAGGAGAAAGAATAAAATTTTTTGATTTTTTTCCTACTTCTTATTTTTCACTCTTACTTTTGAACTGTTAATGACTTCAGAAATACTTTAATTAAAAGCTTTAATCAGAATCTTTGCTATAAAAATATAGACTCCATCCATAACATTAAGATTAATTGTCCTAATCCAGAAGTAATATTCTGAGAGTTTATAAATTAGAGACTGAAAAGAGAAAAAGTATATGAGTGCATCTAGCACAGTGCCTACCATTTGGAAGGAGCTCAGTAAATTTGAGTTTTAACAGCATAGACCACCAGGAATGAAAGTGTTCATTTGTCCCCTAGATAATGAAAACTCAGATAGCCAAAGGAATGGACAAATAAAGCCCTGGAGTTTTAGAATATATTTATAACATGGTATGTCCCATTAGAACAATACTTTATATAAGTAAATATTAGGTCTATACTGCATGTGATTTAAGTCTGTGAAAGTGTTTCAGGACGTAAGGCAACCTGAAGGTAAGTGACTTTGCCATAAATACTTGTGTCAGTTCTAGTTTTTTAAGTAGAGAGGTGATATGGGTTTATTTTATTTAGGATAAAGTGGATGCTATTAAACCAACAGAGTAAGATTGTCTTTGAAAATTTGTTGATCTATAGAAGAAACATTGGCAACTCAATGAGAATTAGATAACTTAATTCTTTGACAAATTCTATTATTTGGCTCTAAATTGTAAGCTATGGGTGTGAATTGTTTTTTAATTTTCTTCTTACTGCTTGAATATGTTATATACTCAGTTATACATTAAGGACACTAGGTTCTATCACACATTTTCATGTACTGTAGCCACATTCTTTAATTAACACTGAACACTTTTCATTAGCCCTCATATAATTAAGAGAATACAGTTATAATGGAGTTGATGTAAATGTACAAATTTTGACCTAAATTCTTGTGTTCAACTACTTCTTTACATTGGATTGGTCATATATTTTAAGCGTTGGTTTAACCTTAAAATCTGAGTATGATATTAATCTGTGTTTTAGTGTGTTTACTAAATTATGAAGTCAGATTTAATAACCTTGTATTTTTTTTCACAGTGGCTTAAAGAATGATTATAACAAAGAAACATTCACCTTGAAGCATAAAATTGATGAACAGATGTTTCCTTGTCGATTCATTAAAATAGGTAAGGTTTTTAGCATTCTGGGATAGAAATAAATTCTTTATATCATTAGTCAATAGCTTGTGAGGTGAATCCTGCAGGCCCCCTGTTTTTTTAAATAATATTTTATGGGAACATTGCCATGCTAGTTGTTCACATAATGCCTGTGTCTGCTTTTGCGCTTCAAATGCAAAGTTGAGCAGTTGCAAGAGACCACATAGCCAAAAAAGTCCGAAATGTTTACTATTTGGATCTTTATAGAAAGGTTTCCTGACCCCTGCTTTATAAATCTATAACTAAGTGATGGTTATTTCAAGTGGAACCTTTTCCAAATATGTTCTCTGTTTTGCTGAGGAAGATTTGCCCTAAGCTAACATCCATTTGCCAATCTTCCTCTTTTTTTTTTTCTTTCTTGAGGAAGATTAGCCCTAAGCTAACATCTGTGCCAGTCTTCCTCTATTTTGTATGTGGGTCGCCGCCACAGCATGGCTTGACGACTGGTTTAGGTCTGTGCCTGGGATCCAAACCCATGAACCTGGGCCGCCGAAGTGGAGCATGCAGAACTTTAACCACTCGGCCACGGGGCTGGCCCCAATATTTTCTCATTTTGAAAATTTCTTAGATGTTTATGAGATACAGTGATTTGATTGCCTTGATTGTTTTATGGAAGTTTTATCAGTTGTTCTAAAGTTATAACATTCTAAAACCAAATACTGATGAATTCCTTAAGACAGTGTAGTATGGTTATTTTCTGTTCTGTTCTTTTGTGTTTCATTTTTTTAGTGAAATGTTGGTCAAACATAAAACTAATTTCATGACCCGCTAGTAAATTGCAAAGTAATGTTTGAAAAATACTATGTAAGGCATGTATTTATTAAGCAAGTGTTTTAGCTTAAGAAAGTATTTGTAATGCCTCCTCAAAATTAGTATTTTTAGGGTTATTTTGTTTCCCTTTAAGATTTGTTATTCAGAAGGTAAGCAAGTTGAGGACTTGAATCTTTTAATTTCCATCTGTGTTGCATACCTTTGAAAATATTATGTTAAAGTTGGGATGAAAGTGAATCAGATCCTTTAAAGAATAATAATGAAATCCAGAATCCCATGTTTTTATTTGGGAGACATTTCCTCTTTTGGAACAAGCACTATACTGCATAGTCATTGTTTGCCAATGTATCAAGAGTTAGCCTGTTCATTTTATTGAGTCAAATAGTTCTATTGGGCAAAAAGAATATCTGAGGGCTTAATAAAGACTACTTATAGAGGGAAAACTATTTTTAGAATAGTTGGGCTGTCCAGTGTTTTTCTTTTGTAGCTATAGTTTCTGTTGTTATAATAAATAATTATAAATAAAAATCTGTGTCCAGTTTTCCTGTGAGAATTTATGAAGCAAATTTTTTGAATAAATTTAACTCTGTTGTTTCTTCTTTTGTACTAATGAGTAATTCTTTCCTCAGGATGCAGACTACCCACTTCTTACAGATCCTTGCATAGCTTTAAAAATTCAGTGATCTTATGTTTGAAATGTACAAGTAGTGAAAAATCTTATATTTTCATGTAATAAATTTAGATTTTACAGTTTTAAAGTACTTATTCAACTTCTGTTTTGCTTATTCATGCAAAATGAAATATTCTCTCTCCTTTTTTTAAAAATTCTTTAATTTGTGCTTTTTTGTCCATTTCTTACAGTCATTAGTTTTCTTTGAAGGAAAATATCTACTACTACTGCTTCTATAGTTCTTAATCCTCTAGTATTATTCGTTAGAAGAAGTGTAAGTAAAAGTTCTGTTTAGAGAGGTTGCCTAGTTCCTTCCCTTAGAAATTTATAAGAAGAGAACAAAGGTCTCTTACAGATCAGTTAGACATTCAGCTGCCTGAAGACAAGAAATTGGACCTCTTTCCAGCCCTTTATATTGGCCTTTTAATTATAGGGCATAATGATGTCTTTTACTTGGCCCTAATGGGTTAGTTTTGTGGTATTCAGGTAAAATGTTAACTGGAGCTGTCCAAATAACTGTAGACACTTACTAACTCATTTGATATTTGGGATATTATATTTAGATAACTTTTCTGTTAAAAGATGTTAATAGTGGTCTGCAGTGTGTTTGCTTGCTAACTGATTCCCAACATTCTCTTGATAAGTTTTTTTTGAAAGTAGTATAAGGAAAGTATGAAACTAAGAGTCTGTATGTTAGATTGGTATTTTTAGTTTATTACCATGTCTTCTTTAAAAGTTGTTCTGATAAAGCACTTGAGTGATGTGTAGCTCTCTTTTGGTGGTGAGTTAGCACTGATATTTGTTTACCTGGTTGGGATAAATTGATAGAATTCTTCTTAAAAGAAAAAATGTGTTTGAATACTTCACACTTATGTTCTACAATGATATGTTTGAAAGATCTTGCTTTGTTTAAAAAACAAGTTTATCCTTAAACAATACAATTTCTAAATATAGTCAATCTTCAGTTATTCACAGTAATGGAGGAAAACAGAAGCAAGACTAACTCCATGGCAGATAATCTCCAAATCATGCACTGACATGTAAATATAATTTTCATTTATAATGAACATAGCTTGTTCATTAAGTTTGGCCTAAATCAAATTTGAGTAAGTTTGTACACAAATTGTTAACAAAGGAAATAAGCTTTCTCTTTTACTGTATGGCAGGGGTTAGGTTTTAAAATCTGTTGTGGATTATCCAGAGTGCCAGCATAGTTGAACTGAGCTTTAGGCAAATCTTCCTTTTCTTTCTTAAGTTACTTTTTGTGTAAAATGAGTATGAGAATACCTTCTCTGTCTAATGGTAGGGTAGGTGGCTATATTGGACATTTTCTCGAGTTCTGTTCTAGTTTGTGGCATCTGTGGTAGTCTTTTGAATTTTAATTTAAGATCATATTTATGAAGGAAATGATTTCATTTTGAATGTCTCTTTTTGTGCATTTTTATACTTGTATTCATAAAGCTCTTATTTACATGCCTTCTTACATGTAGTATTTTAGGTACTGTAGAAAAAGAATATGCACAAATATAATTTTAATCATGTTATTTCAGCAGTCGTTATTTAGAGCTTCCAGTGTTTTTATTGTTTTTGATAGTTTGTGAGTGCTTTTACATGTGGTATCTTATTTGAACTTGATACTGGCAGATAAGATCTTTCTTTTTTTGGTTGAGGAAACTGAGGGTACAAGTCAAATGATGTGCCCCAGGCTACATAGCTAAGTAAGTGATTGATCAAAGATGTAACATTTGGTATATGCTTTTGCATATGTGCTTGTATTGCTTTAAAGTAATAATGATAGTAGGTATCATTTATGAAGCATCTGTGTTAACACTCTGTAAGATAGACCTTATTATACTCACTTTACAGATGAGGAAACTGAAGTTCAGAGGTTAAATGACTGGGCCAAGACCGTGCAGGTAGTAAAATGTAGAGATGGGATACAAACTTAAGTCTGTCTGCATCCAAATGTTGAGTTCTCTTACTGTGTGATATGTGTAAGTTTTGTTCCCTCAGGTAGATTGTGAAATCCTTGGGGATAGCAACTGTCTTCTCTTTTCCTCAAATTTCAGAAGCACCAAGCAAACTGCTTGCCTCATTAGAGACCTTGTGTATGTACTTTTTGAGTTTATTTTAAAGGAGTTTATAGGGATTAATCAGTGGCTTCATGAACTTGATGGAGGACAAATTACATCTTAATGTTCTCCAACTTCTAACAAATGTATTTAGCATTTCCTTCAATTATGAATATAGGCAATAACTTGTGGTAGTATTAGCAATACTTGTGACTTGTCATATAGAAGTTATAAATTTTCCCATCACTTTACAGTGTGGCAAGTAGTACCATAACTTTGAAATTATGATAATTATTAGACCTTCCACTAGATCTTGTTATTTAATTAAAAGCATATATATTTCTATAAGTATTTTTTCATTATTTTTCTAAATATATTTCAATACAATTGTAATCCTATGTATTTTCCTTTGTGTATTTAAATCTGAGGGGGATTGGGTCACAGGGTTCACTGAACAGCCCAAGGGGAAGGCTCATGGCACAAAAAAGGCAAAGAGCCCATGCTGGAGTGGTATCTTTGGCAGGACTTAGCATGGAAGTTGAGAGTGAGCCTTAGGAAGAAGCTTAGTTTCAGGTAAGACCTGTAAGTAAAAGGAAAATTTAGTGAGGAAGGAGAGTTAGTTGGGAGACCAGATTCGAGAGAGCAAATTAAAGGTTGGAAGGGAAAAACTCCTCAGTGGGAAATGCGATCAGATGAGAGAAAGCATAAAGTGGAATGGGATGAGGGTTTTGGTTACAGATGACTAGAAGGGTTTACATCTTGATTCATAGCCAAGATAACTGTTCTATGAGGAAATTAGCAAGGTGATATGGGGGCAGGTGAGTCTTGGAAGGATTCTGGGGGAGTCCTGGTTTTTGGTAGGTGAGATGACTTGGATTTCTATGGATATTTTGGATTTTTGTGGCCTGGATGATTGTGGGAGTTTCAGGGAAAAGCTTTAGCTCTGGCTAGATTCAGCCTGCATTCTGGATCCTCAGGAGTATTTAGAAGTCTAAGATGAGTACCAAGTCTAGGGGAGTGCCCTGATGGTGGACCTTCATGAGAGGATGTGGAAAGCTCTCATGACATTTTAAAGCTATACTAGTAAGAGGAAAATTAATATAGTAATACTAGCTAACATTTATTGAGCACTTACTGTGTGCCGGTTACTGTGCTAAGTGCTTTGTGTACTTATCTCATTAATTCTGTAATAGAGTAGATGTACCTTTCAGAGTAGTTAATCTTGAATTTTTAGGATCTCCCAGAACCTGATCTTAAAATTACTAGCATCTTCTAAGAGCTAGCTGTTTAGCCCTCTAGATAAGAGCTTCCCAGGTGATACTGCCAAAGCATATCGAATGTGCCACAGATGTGTTTCATTGTGTTGAGATGTTGATCCCCTCAATCCTAGAGTAGCAGGAGCCTGCGGCCTAGTACCCTTGTGTATCATAAAAATATTGTCATTTTCTGTGCATGCCATTTTATGAAAAAGGATGAGAAGCACTGATCCTGATCACATCTGTGTCTGATTATCCCATGGGGAAAACTGGTGGTTGAATCCTAGGATACAAACTCTCAGCCTTGGGATTTGTTTTTTTTTTATTTTATTTATTTTTATTTTTTCCCCCAAAGCCCCAGTAGATAGTTGTATGTCATAGTTGCACATCCTTCTAGTTGCTGTATGTGGGATGCGGCCTCAGCATGGCTGGAGAAGTGGTACGTTGGTGCACGCCCGGGATCCGAACCCGGGCCTCCAGCAGTGGAGCGCGAGCACTTAACCGCTAAGCCATTGGGCCGGCCCTCAGCCTTGGGATTTGTATTAGGAGTTTCTAATCTTTTTTTTTGAGGTGGGAGCAGAGGCATCTTTTGTTAGGGAATGAAGAACGTGTGCTTGAAGTTCTATTACACATTTAGATTTCTGACATGTAATACATAGTATGTCTAATATGCACTGTTAGTGTTGTTAATGCCACCAAAAATCGTTGGTAAAATCTGAAATGCCTGTACATAATTCTACTCATTCTGTATATATCCCTTCAATCTGTTAAAAATCATACTCTTCATTCATCTGTAATATACGGTTTTCTTGTGAGATGACTTCCTAGTTAACCTCCCTCCCAACAATGTTCTTTGAAGGGTGTTAAGAATTAGAACTAATTTTATTGTAGAAATATTTCTGTTGGGCCATCAGGTATATAGAAGAAATCTCATTAAAACACAGTTGCTTAAAAGGTTTTAATAAATGAACATTTTACTGGGACTTGAATAGATATAAGAAGAAATTTTCTTTTCCTTCTAATTTTATTGAACTTGGACCTAGAACCTGAGAATGGAATTCAGATCTCTAACTAAATTATATGTCTGGTTACGCTTAGAGACTATGTTCTTTGGGCCTTGGGTTTAGAATCCTATTTTATTCACACTCATACTACTTGATGATTATTGCTGTGATGTGGTAGATAAACTTTTTAACTGGTACTGCTACATAAAGAAATGAACACTAAAACGATGGTAATTTAGTATTTGTTGGTATGAGACTTTTTGAAATTTTTGTTGTTTGCTTATATAAACTAAAAGCCATATTAAACATCCCAGGAGTCCTTCATATATCCTGATGACTAGTTCAGACTGCCTGTGTCTGTTCTTCACTCACACAGCTGCCTTTAGATGACAATATAGGAAAGCATCTGACCTAGTACATCTTAGCTCCTCATTGAGTCTGATATGCTAAAAAAGAGCAGTGGACTTAGAAATCAG
Organism: Ceratotherium simum simum; assembly: GCF_057802395.1. Taxonomy (NCBI): domain Eukaryota; kingdom Metazoa; phylum Chordata; class Mammalia; order Perissodactyla; family Rhinocerotidae; genus Ceratotherium; species Ceratotherium simum. Next base: position 87,319,350 of record NC_141900.1, read on the forward strand.
TAGGCCTGATGTCAGGTACTGTGGGTATTCTGTTTTAATACTTGATCAAAACTTGACAAATGTTAGTTTCTTAAAGGTAGTTACATTATTCAGTCTGAACCATATCAGTGTTACATTAAAATCCATTGGCCTGTCTTGCACTTTGAGTTAATCTTTATCCATGCATGGTTTTGTAACATCATTCATTGGTCATTTAGAAAATATAGTTCACTGAGTTATGCAAATCTTCCAAATGCTGAAACATTTCATTATATAATATTTAAAAAAAAACACTCATTAATATCACTACCAGTCTCATCAGAAGAGTCTTAAATATTGGGAAGTAGTTAAGCTCATAGTGGTGGATACCAATTTTCCAAAATCCTAATTTTCCCTTGAAAGTTTGAATGTTATCCTTGGCAACAAATACTGTCAGTTGTTTTCCTTGAAATGACAGGTGTCTGGCAAATACCCAAATCTAAATAATCATAGATTGTCAGTCTTTCTTTTAAGAAAAAGTGGTATCCCATTGGGGGATGAGAGGGGGGAAACAAATGGCTATTTTAGCTCACAACTCAAACAACTGTACAGGTCCTTTTCCTTGAGAGAGCCATCATGCTTTGGTATGCAGCAAAAGTGCTTTATGTGTTCTTCCCACTGTGTCACATAGAATATTAAAAAGATGTGTACTTAATAATAGAGATTTATTAAAATTAATTATTGCTGCATCATTAGGGACATTCTGAAATGAATTGTCTTTTTTTTTTTAACTGCAAGTGTGTGATGGTGAGGAATACAGTGCAATTTGTATTATATTAAGGAATACTAGTACACTTTTATGCTACTACTTTTTGTGGCGCTACCAAGGTGCCAGGAGTTTTACTCACCATTGCCTTTGCACCATGAATTCAAATGCCAGTACAGTTTAAAAAACAAGGGCTGATCAAGTCCTACTCTTACTATGAAAAATAGTTTTGACCACAGGGGACCTCCTGAAAGGGTTATGGGGCTCTCCAGGAGCCCATGGATCACACGTTAAAAACCTCTACTCTGTCTTGTCATTACTGATGTGAAATGTTATCTTCATCCTATGTTAAATTCCTCTGAATCCTTAAGAGATTTTTCGATACACTCTTCTCCAATGATTTACCTTCCTTTTTCTTCACTAATATCAAACTTATTACTGTATCTTTTTAGTATGTTTATATTTTTATTTTGGATATTCTTATGTAACTGATTTTCTTTCAGATCAGCTTGTTCAGTTATGTCAAGAAAAAAATGCGTATATACCATTTGGGATTTTGAGATTACATTAAATTTAAAATTAATTTGAGGGGACTTGACATGTTTGCAACACTGAGTTTTCCCATCTAGGAACTTAGTATGTCCTTTCACTTATTCAGTTCTTAAGTAAAATTTTGTGTTTTCATAAGTAGATCTTACATATTTTAAAGTTTATTCTGAGATATTTTAAGCTTTTTTTGCTATTATAAAGGGGACTTTTTTCTTTATATTTTCTAATTGGTTATTATAGGCATAGAGAAAGTTGATTTTCATTTATTTACATTGCATACAAACTTTTAAAAAGTTTTTCAGTTAATCTCTTGAATTTTTTAGGAAGATAAGCTATGTCATCTTCCAATGATATTTTTTCTTAATTTGTGTTTTTTTTCCTTATTGCATTGGCTAAGATCTCCCATATAATGTTGAATAGTAGAGATATTGGGCCCTTGTCTTGTTGCTGACTTGAGTGGGAATACTTAACGTTTCTCCATTAGGTTTAATTTTTGATACTTAAAAAAAAATCTAGGTAAGGAAGTTTCCTTTTGCTGGCCTCCTATTTCTTATATATTAAAAGGGTTTTTTTTTTTAATGAGTAGAAAGTAAATTTTATTAGCTTACTTTTGCCATATTGAGGTAATCAAATATGTTTGTTAATGTGGTGAATTACATTAACATAACTCCTCTTATTGAATCATCCTTCCATTCCTGGAATGAACTCTATTCTGGTTACAGTGAAAACCTGGTAGAATTTTTTTGCAACTTTTTAAGAAAATTTTGAATATATATTTATAGCTGAAATTGGCCTTTAAATCCTTTTTCTTGTGCTTTTGTTTTCAGGGTTATACCACTTTGTTAAGAAATTGAACTTTCAGTCTCTTTCTGTGTTCTGATATAGTTTAAATTATATAGTAGTTATTTGTTTCTTGTGTGTTTGGTAAAATTTGTTTTTTGGGGGGTAGGTAAGTGACCATTTTGAATTTATCTTACAGTGCTTTTTTAATTCAAAAAACCTCATGATGGCATGGATTATAAATTTCTTTTTGCTACTATAGTCCCAGCTCCTAATAGTAGTGCTAGGCATATAGAAAGTGTTCAGAAAATTTGTGGAATGAATCCTAATAGGCTTGAATAGTGATTTTACTCTGCTCAATTTTTATTTGAACCATATTAATTTTTTCTTTTTCTTTTCTTTCTTTCTCCTCAAAGTTCCACTCTTATCCTGGGGACCCAGCTTTAACTTTAGCATCTGGTATGTTGAACTTAGTGGCATTGATGATCCCGATGTAGTACAACCCTGTCTCAACTGGTATAGCAAGGTATGACTATATTTTAAAATCCTGATTTTATGTTTCTAATGCCTATAAAGGGAGAATTGGGTCAATCTCTTGTCTTTGTTGAGAATAATTTAAAATATTGAGAATAGTGATAATAATTATGACTAGTCAGTTAATATTTATTAAGCATTTATATTCTGCCAACTTCTAAGCAATCTTTATAACTTTATGTAATCATTAACACTATGAGATAGGTACAATTATTATCCATATTTTATAGATGATGAAGTGGGGCACAGAGAGGTTAAGTATTTTGCCTAAGGCCACATGGTTGTAAAGTGCTCAAGGCAGTATGTAAACTCCAGTAGTCTGGCTCCAGAGTCTGCCATTATATTATTATACCTATCTGACCCTGAATTTTGTTTTTAACCTATATTGATAGAAATATTTAAACATAATTTTTAGTATGGTAGTTTTGGTCCTGAATTGCTTTTATAATATACTCCCCCATTGTGTCTGTGTTGAGTAAAATAGGAATATTTACTTTTCCTTTTAAAGGCCTAGAATTTGAAATAGTTTCTGTAAATACTATGATCTTATGCTTATATGAAGTATAAAAATGATATTTAACAATTTTATTCTTAGGTCATTTTATATAATAGATGTAGCCTGAAAATGTGAATTTAAATTATTGAGAAATAGATCTTTTGGTTTTTTTTGAACACCTTTTATGCTTCATCTTTGTTTCTAATGTATATTTATTTGACCCTTTTGGCTATTTTGAGGGGAGGGTAGAGTGTGGAGGGCTCTTCCTTGTCAAGGAGATAATAAAGCTTTAGTCTAATTACCACTTCCTGATATCTTTATGTGCAAGTAGGGGTAAACTGATCTACTCCTAGAAGATTGGGAAGCAATAAAGTTTCTTTCTGAGGTTTTTTGTATGGAATTTCAGCTCTCTTCTGGTCAGCTTAATTGAGGAACTTTTTGTTTGACTAATTTTTGGCATTTGGTTATATTCAGTTTAAAATAAATGCTGACTTTTAGTATTTTCTGTATTTTTCATATACTCTTGGATTTCCTATAGTATTGTAAGTTCCTTCAAGGTAGAGACGATATTTTTAAACATTAAAAATCACCTTTACAGTGTTATGCACATAATAGATGCTTAATATATACTTAAAATCTTCTAAATTCTATTGTTTCTTTTTTAAAAAAATAGTAATTAAGCTTTTCTGATACTTGAGTAAAATTTTCTCTTTTGCCTATGATGTATGCATGTGTTTTCTTTAATATACTCATGCAAATCTCTTATATCATAGGAAATTGCAAATTTCACCTCTTTTCCCCAACATGGTGGAGAGATTATATTTGAGAACTTGAAATTGTTCAGCCTCATTCACTTTTCAAGTTTTCTGTATTTGTTGTGAACCTCTAGAAATTAGATAAGGTCTTCACCCTCTTTAAGTTTCAATCCTTTTTGAAGCATTACAATTCTGTTTTTTCATAAATCCTCATCTACTATGTATTTGTAATTAGCCTGATAGAAAATTTGAAATGTAGATGTGATTCAGACTCCTAAAGTTAACATGATAAAAAGGTATTACTGTTTAATATGATCCTAGATAGTTATGATAAATCCTTATTTAGAGGCCAAGGGTAAGAAACTATTAATGTAAAGTTAGTTTGGATATAGAATCATTCTTTGGTTATTTGATGAGGGAAAATCTTGGTTAACTATAGTGCTTAAGGAAAAGTGTTTTGATAACCTTTTATTAATAAATCAGTCAACTATAAACTGATTTGTGTTTCAAGTCTTGTAAATCTTCCTAAAAGGTAGTATTTCATTTTTTTGCTTTATTAAAGGATAATGCTTACAAGTAAATCATATTTTTGTTTGGTTATCATGCATTGCTTCAGTTTATTTTATTAATTCTTACTTGGAAATTTGTAGAAATCTCATATTCTTGAAGTTACTGTTTTTTTAAAAAGATTATTTATATGAACTTGGTTTTTTGGCATTCATCCTATTAAGGAGAGATTTAGTAAATGGAGCATTCCTCTTTATAGATTCTAGTTAGTTGAGACTTTTACTTTACAAAAAGCGTATTATAATTTATATATATTGTTTAATGGTTTCTGTGCTTTTGGTACCAACATTGTAACCTGGTTAGTAAAAGCCATGGAAATTATAATTTTTACAATCTTAAGTGGGCTTTGATAAATAGTCTTTCTGCTTCTTTTCATGAAAGTTTAGGCTCTAGAATTAGGTCTGGTTTCATCTTTTTATGTCTTTCATCTTCATGAAATATATACCTATGTATATATCTGTATATCTTCATTTCTTTCATATCTTTCTGCTACATACTTTGTGACCTTTGGCAAGTTATTACAATTGACTAAGCTTCAGTTTAGCCATTTAAAAGTGGAAATAATAATGATAGTAATGAATAGGGCTGCACAGTGCTTAGCACATAGTAAATGCTCACTTTAGATTAGTTAATAGTCACTTACTATTTCCTATAGTAATAACTAAGCAAATCTCTTCTTTTCATACTTTCTCTTGTGTTCCAGTAGTACCGTGAACAGGAAGCCATTCGCCTTTGCCTAAAACACTTCAGACAACACAACTATACAGAGGCCTTTGAATCGCTGCAAAAGAAAACCAAGATTGCCCTGGAACATCCCATGTTAACGGATCTGCATGATAAATTGGTGTTGAAGGGTGATTTTGATGCTTGTGAGGAATTGATTGAAAAAGCTGTAAATGGTATGTTATAAACATGTTAAGTTAGGTTGGTTATTAGGGTGATTTCAAGTATATACAAGAAATAGTTTTTTAAAAATATAGGCTTATAGCCAGTTATTAGTGTTTGTTTTTTTTGTTTTTTGTTCCTGTCTTTTTACTCTATAAAGACCGTTAGCTCCTTGGATTAGGGACTTCTTTTATGTAAGATAGGTCCATAATGTAATGAGACTTGAAAATCAAAAAAGAGATATTCTTGAAATCACATTTCGAAATCTAAGTTGTCATCTTGGAAAACCATGCACTTACAAATGCTAACGTTGAGTAACACTAAACCATGTTAGAAAAAGGCTTGTAGTGTTGCCTTCATTATTAGTGCCCTATTCCTTTACGTATTTTTGTTGATAGCAAATTGTCATTTTTTTAATGGTGTAATTTGGGGGTGGGGGGTGGGTAAGCCAAAAAATATTATTAGTATACAGTTATAATGAATGAGGAGATTTGTATTGGAAATATCTTCTGTGTGGTGTGGAAGCTACATAATTGCTGATTTTCTTGGGTGGTCTATAGTCTGGTTTTGAAAGAAATATGAATGTTAGATCATAACATAATTTCCCAAGGTAGTTTTTTTGGTGGGTGACACCAATTGAATATTTAAGGTCTGGTATGTTTTATTATTTGAAAAAAGAAACTTTGTTATTGCTTTATAGAATGGCATTCTTTTAAAAAATCTCCCACAGTGACGTTCATGGTGACAAAGAACAGAACAGGTGCTTGTGGTATAATAAAAAAAAAAAAAATTGGTCTTTTCCTGGCACACAGCTCCTAAAACCCTTGGAATCTGTGAGTGATAAGAGTGTCTTTTGTATATTGAAATAGCTAGTGGCTGGGGTCCCTAGTAGCTTCAGAGCTTTAGAAAGACCAAACCATGTGATTAGAGGGCTGGAGCTTTCAGGCCCACTCCTGACCTCTGGGAGGGAGAGGGGTCAGAGATTGAGTTCAGTCACCAATGGCCAGTGTCTTAATCAGTCATGCCTATGTAATGGAACTGCTAAAAAAAGCCCTAAACAACATGGTTCAGAGAGCTTCCAGTTTGGTGAACACGTTGAGGTGCTGCGAGGGTGGGGTGCCCTTACCCTTCGCCTTTCTTCCATTTGGCTGTTCCTGAGTTGTATCCTTTATAATAAATTGGTAACAGTAAGTAAAGTGCTTTCCTGAATTCTGTGATCACTCTAGTGAATTATCGAACTTGAGGGGGGTTGTGGGAACAACCCCTTGGTTTATGCAGTAGTTGTTAATTATGTGGTAGGCCTGTTTCTCTCTACTTAGATTTTTTTTTTTTTTTGGTGAGGAAGATTGGCCCTGAGCTAACATCTGTTGCCAGTCTTCCTCTTTTTGCTTGAGGAAGACTGTTCCTGAGCTAACATCTGTGCCAATCTTCCTCTATTTATAGCCCTGATTTATAGCCAATAGTTCAGAACTACGGGTGGCCTGGGCCTTGCAATTGGTGGGGATAGTCTTGTGGGACAGAGCCCTTTAACTTGTGGAATCTCATGCCAACTCCAGGTAGATAGTGTCAGAATTAAATTGAGTTGTTGCACACCCAGTTGGTCTCAGAGAATTGGAGAAATGGTTGGTGTAAGAAAACAACTCACATATTTGGTGTCAGAAGCATTGTGAGTAAAAACAGCTTAATGCTTAATATAAAACTTGTAGAATGAAATTTGGCACCTTTTTTTATAGGAAAGAAATAAAGAGTAATAGACTTTCTTAATGTTCTGCTTTCATGTATTTTAATCTTATTGCTGTTATCATCCATTATTATAGGTGCTCATTTATCAGATATTGGTTAAATATTTTACAGGTGAAGAAAGCAAAACCAATACTGCCTTTTTTGAGTTTATAAATTTAAATTTAACTTAAAATGCATTTCTTCCAGCTCCATTGAGTTATAATAACAAACCTGCCTCTCAGGCTTGTACTTTGTTACTGCTTATTTAATTGAGATACATACAAAAAAATGATTACTGTGTTTTATTTATTTATTTATTATTATTATTTTTTTTAATTTTATTTATTTATTTTTTTCCCCCAAAGCCCCAGTAGATAGTTGTATGTCATAGCTGCACATCCTTCTAGTTGCTGTACGTGGGACTCGGCCTCAGCATGGCCGGAGAAGCGGTGCCTCGGTGCGCGCCCGGGATCCGAACCCGGGCTGCCAGCAGCGGAGCGCGCACACTTAACCGCTAAACCATGGGGCCGGCCCGATTACTGTGTTTTAGATAGAGTATACTTTGGAATATAAACAAATAGAATGAATATGATAATTAGTCTCTTACCAAACCATTAAAATGCCACCAGTGAAAGTATATATGTATGTATGTAGGCCATTGCTAAGAATGAGTTCTGTATATTTTTAACTTTATAGGGTGAGGAAGGCACAAGTAATTTTATGGGTTTTTAATTTTGTTTCAAATGTTTATCTTTGAGGCATTTAATATTTTATTAAGGTAAAGTAAACAACAACAACAAAAACCACTGGCAACTTTATGTAATTTTTAGGCTAAAAACAGATTTTAAAACTGTCTCTTTAGCAACATACTCATTTAGGAGAAGCTGTTAAAATCATGTGCAACTCTGCTGCTACAAGAGACTTAACTTATCCTTCTGACTCTAGGAAGGAACCCAGTTTAGGGAAAATTGGTAGTAACTCTATTCTTGAGACTTAGAGCCAAGTCATACTTTTTGTACTCCTGAACTGGCTTCGAACAGTGTTTAGTTAATAAACATTCCTTCCAGGGTTGTTCAGTTTGCTGCTGACTTCACTGATGATGATTTGTTGGACAAATAAGGAAGTAAACACTACAAAGTTTTTTGGCTTCTGCTCCACTAAAAACATAGTAGAGAAGGGCAAGAAGTTCCTGCCTGCTAAATAGGAAAGTCTAAGGAATCAAAAGCATCTTCCGTCAAGTTTCTTATGATGGAGGAAACAAAAACTACTTTTAGTATATTTGGTATATGAGTATACTTTTCAAGTATACTTTCCTTACCCTTTTCAAGTATGGTCTGTATTTTAAGGAAGTATCGGGCTATATTTATTTCAGGCTTCCTGCTTGCCTGAAATATCCTTACATTTACATTTAATTTCATTAGAGGTGATTTCTGAACCAGTAATTGCTACTTCCTCTCTGACAATGCCAGGGAAAAAAGGTAGAATCCGGGGATGATAGGCAAAAGTAATCACCTAGGAACAGGAAATACTCAAAGAAAATCTCCCTTTGCAGTGTTTATCTTATTTACTGTTGAAATAAAAGTTTGCTTTTGTGAGATAAAGGAGGGATAAAGTTTAACACGATGGTCCTGACGTTTAAACTTGAGGTTTTTATCTCCCTCTTTCCTGCCCCGCCCAACCCCTTTTACCTCTCCCTTCTCACCCCTTGGCTTATGCAGTAGTTGTTAATTATGTGGTAGGCCTATTTCTCTCTCCTTAGAATTTTTTTTTTTTTGTGAGGAAGATTGGCCCTGAGCTAACATCTGTTGCCAGTCTTTCTCTTTTTGCTTAAGAAAGACTGTCCCTGAGCTAACATCTGTGCCAATCTTCCTCTATTTTTTTGTATGCGAGATGCTGCCACAGCATGGCTTGATGAGTGGTGTGTAGGTCTGCACCTGGATCTGAATCCGCAAATCCTGGGCCACCCAAGTGGAGTGGGTGAGCTTAACCACTATGCACTAGGCTGGCCCCCTTAGAATTTTTTTTATTTTTTTTCTTTCCTTTTCTTTTTGTGAGGAAGATGAGCCCTGAACTAACTTCCATGCCAATCCCCCTCTTTTTGCTGAGGAAGACTGGCCCTGAGCTAACATCTGTGCCTGTCTTCCTCCACTTTATGTGGGCTGCTGCCACAGCATGGCGTGACAAGCGGTGCATAGGTACGCGCCTGGGATCCGAACCCTGGGCCACCAGCAGCGGAGCGCACGCACTTAACCGCTACACCATGGGGCTGGCCCAGAATTTTTTTAAATGAGATCTCAAATCTTGTTGGAGTTACCCTTGTGGCAAGGTTTTTAACTCCAAATTTAGTATTGTTAGTCGATATTGGGCTATTTGTATTCTGTATTTCCTCTTGAGTGAGCATTGGTAGTTTGTGTCTTTTGAGGAATATGCCATTTCATTTACATTGGTGAATTTATTGGTGTAAAGTTGTTCATAATATTCCATTATTATCCTTTTAATATCTTTATATCATATCTTATTCTTTTTTTTTTTTAATTTTATTTATTTATTTTTTCCCTCAAAGCCCCAGTAGATAGTTGTATGTCATAGTTGTACATCTTTCTAGTTGCTGTATGTGGGACACGGCCTCAGCATGGCCGGAGAAGCAGTGCGTCGGTGTGCGCCCGGGATCCGAACCCGGGTCGCCAGTAGCGGAGCGCGCGCACTTAACCCCTAAGCCATGGGGCCGGCCCCATATCTTATTCTTGATATTGGTAATTTTTGTCTTTTTTCCTCAGCAATCTAGCTAGAGATCTATCAATTTTATTTTAAGAAAACAGCTATTGGTTTCTTTGTATTTTCTTGTCTTCTCTCTCTCTTTTTCTGTTTCATTGATTTCTGCCTTTATCTTTATTATTTTCTTTCTTCTCTGTACTTTTGTTTTAATTTGCTCTTCTTTTTTCTAATTCCTTAACATGAAAGCTGAAACCATTAATTTGAGATCCCTCTTTTCTAATGTAGGCATTTGGTGTTAAGAATTTCCCTCTAAGCACTGCTTTAGTTGTATCTCACAAATTTTGCTATGTTGTGTTTTCATTTTCATTTGGTTTTAAGTACTTATACATAATGACACATTTTTCTTTCCAATCCTTAGGCCTTTTCCCCCCCTTGTATTTTATCTTTTGGCCAGGATATTTAGTACAAGGTTGCCGTGGCATAATGATAGTGGATTCCTTGTGTAGTTGATCTCAAAAGAAATGATTTCAGCATATCATTGTTAAATATGATTTTGATGTGGAGTTTTTGGAGATCCTGTATCAGATTCCTAGATTGATAAGATTTTATGTTATAAATGGATATTCAATTTTACACTTTTTCTCTACCTTTTGTGATATGCTTTTTCTACCTATGTTAATATTTGAAAGCATAGTGATTGATTTTCTGATGTTAAACTTCAGATATACTTAACTTTGTCATTTATTTTCTGATGTATTTTGGGTTTAGATTGACTAATGTTTTCTTAGAGTTCTTCCAACTGTTTTCATTAGTAAGATTGACCTTGTAATTTTTTTTTCGCCTACCTTTCTCCTGAGGTTTAGTATCATCATTAGGCTAATCTCACAGAATGAGTTGAAGAGTAAGCTTTTTCTTCCTATTCTCTGCATATGTGTAAGATTTGAATTATTTCTTTCTCATATGCTTGGTAGAACTTACCATTAAGCTATCTGTGCTTGGAATTTGCTTGGGGGGAGTATTTTTTGCTATCAGTTCAATTTCTTTAAATGTTATAGGACTATTCAGGGTAGTTGTTTGCTTGGTTGGTTCACCTTTAACAAACTGCATTATTTTAGGAATTTGTCAATTTCATCTGCAATTTGAAACTTGTAGGCGTGAAACTATACCTAATTCCCTTATTATATGTTTAATGTTTTTTGGATTTCTTGAGGCATCTCTTTTTTCATTCTGTATATTGGTTATTTATGAATTCTTTCTCCCCCCCCATCACTTTCACCAGAAGTTTATCAAGTTCACTGGTCTTTTGAGAGAACCAATTTCTGGTTTATTGATCTTTTCTGGGTTTTCTTTGGTTAGGAAGATTGGCCCTGAGCTGACGTCTGTTGCCAATCTTCCTCTTTTTTGCTTGAGGAAGACTATCCCTCAGCTAACATCTGTGCCAGTGTTCCTCTATTTTGTGTATGGGACGCTGCCGCAGCATGGCTTGTTGAGCGGTGTGTAGGTCTGCGCTTGGGATCCGAACCTGCGAACCCTGGGCCACTGAAGTCGAGCACGTGAACTTAACCACTACGCCACCAGGCCGGCCCCCCTTTCTGATATTTATAATGTCTTTGACTTATGCTCTATGTTTAATGTTGTCTTCTTTCTCTCTTTGGGATTAATTTGCTATCTTTTTATAATTTATTGAGAAGGATGCTCAGATTATTAATTTTCAGTTTGTTATTTTCCCATATAGTCCTTTAAGGATATGAATTTCCCTCTACTTATTTTTTAGTTGTGATGTGAAATATTTTCATTTTTGTCCAGTTCAGTAATTTCATTATGAAATGGTATGGCTCTTTTGTGGGCCATAGTTATATAGAAATGTAGTTTCTAATTTCCAAATACATAAAGATTTTCTGGTTATTTTCTTTGTTACTGATTTCTAACATAAATGCATAGTGGTCAGATTACATACTCTGTACTGATTCCAATCCTTTGAAATTTGATGAGACTTACTGTATGGCCCACTTTGTTCAGTTTTTATAAATATATCAGATATACTTGGACAGAATGTGAATTTTTTAGCTGTTGGGACAATGTTCTATATATGTCTAATTGATCCAATTTGCTAATCATGTTGCATAAATCTGCTTTACCAATAGTGATTTTCTGTCTGATTCTCTCAGTTACTAAGAAAAATGTGTTAACATGTCCCACTATGATTATGGAGTTGTCAGTTTTTGCTTTATATATTTTGAAGCTCTGTTTCTAGATGCATACAAATTTTAAATTTTTTTATTTTGAATGAAATGTTTTATCATTATGAAATATGTTTTTTATCTCTGGTAATGTTTTGCCTTAAGGTATAAATTGTCTTAGATTAAGACATTTGCTTTCATTTGGTAAGTATTTGCATAACATATCTTTTTCTGCCTTTTATTTTCAGACTTTCTGTATCCTTTTTTCAAAGAAATATCTCCTTTAAATTTTGTTGGATATTTTAAAAAATCTGCCCTTTGATTTGAACATTTATTTTACTTACATGATTGAATTACTGGTAAATATATGGGTTAAATACCATTTTACTTTATCTACTTTGTCATGTCTATTCTTTATTTCTTTTTTTGGTTGTTGTCTCTTGTCTTTTTTTGCTTTTTAATCTTTTCGTTTTTTCCCTCTCTGTTTGGAAGTAACACACTCTGTTTATATTTTATTTATGATTAGTCTAGAAATTACAACAAGTATACACACTTAACAAAATTTATCAGTGCATTTTTCCTCTTCCCATACAAGGACTCAGTGGACTTTCAACTCCCATCTACTCACCTTCCAACTCATATGCTATTATTGTCTTTTATTTTGATACCATATTCAAGGGCCCTATAAAATATTACTATTCTTGTTTTGTACAGTCAGTGTCCATTAATTTTACCCAAATATTTACTATTTTTTTTCCTCTTCCTTACTGTTTGCATGTTTGATCTTATATCTAGGGTCATATTCCTTCTGCCTTAAGCACATCCTTTAGAATTTCTTGTAATGCAGATTAACTCTCAGTTTTTGTTTGCTTGAAAATTTTATCTCTTTTCTTGAAGGATATTTTTGCTGGATATATGATTGTAGGTTGACAGTTGTTTTCTTCTAGTACATTTTGGGTATCATTTGACTGTTGCTTCTTTGAATGTAATCTCTCTTTTTCCCTAGGCTCTTTAAATATTTTATCTTTGTTTTAGGTTATTTTATAGTTATATTACAGGGTGTCTCCAATGTGGCAGCCCTGTTAACTATTATGTATTTTGGTTTTCTTTCAATTAAATGTATGTTCCCTTTGTCTGTCTTTTATTTTCTCATTTATTCTTTCTAACTACACATTTATGTTAATTTTTCAAGCTTTTTTAAATCCTTTACTTCATTTCCATTACTATATTAATAGTATGTTCTCTCTTTCTTACACTTTGGTCTTCTTTTCTGTGATGTTTTCATTTTTTCCTTCTTCTTTTCCTTTAACTCAGACAATTCATGTTTTATTTGCTTTTGTTGTCTTGCTGTGTCTTTTTCAACTATTTATATCTCTGCTTTCCAACTGTTTGTATCTTTAATTTGTGCTCATGTTTTATAAGGAGCGTTGCTTACCTAACTTTTTTATATTCATGGGAAAATATTTGGCCATTTTCATCTATTACATGCCTACATTTTTTTTGTTGAATCAGATTCTTTTGCCACTTTTTAAAATTTCTTTTTTCCTTTTCCTTTTTTTATCTTTGTATAAATTCTGAGTTGATTCTTTTTTAGTATTATTACTTTTTGAATGAGATGAGTTTTTCCTAACTATTTTAAGGAGGTTCTTGTGGGTCAGGAGCTTGGTCTGTGTTGCAGGATAGCAAGATTTTTCCTTATGATATTGCTTTTCCCTTAGGATAGTGTTTCTTCTCAGCAGTACTCATAACATAAATTCTCTTTTTTTTTTTCCCCACCTGACTGCCAGACAGCTTCCTGAAACATGGCTTCTTCCCATAATTCCTGCTCATTCATCCCTTTGTGCCTTTGTTTATGCTGTATTCTCTTCCCTGATTACTTTTCCTTTTCATTACTATTCACTTCCAACTCATTCTTCAAGGCCATCTCTTTCAAGATAGCTTCTTTTATTATTCCCGCACCTCACTTGCTCTCCCTTCTCTTAACTCTTATTAGCCTTTGTGCCGTATTTCTCATTTTGTGCATAAAAGAGTGTTAGTTTAATAACTCTACAAGTTATTTACCTATAAGTGAATTTTTAATCTTTTCTTTTGAATGTAGTCTCTGTTTTGTGAGAAATCAGTTTGATAGAAGTTTGGGTACAGGTAACAGTGCTGTTATCTATGCTTTTTTTTTGTGATCTTGGATGAGGTTTGAACGTTATTCTTTTCTTTTAGTAAAAGCTTCCTTCCTAACTGTCATTTTTTTAATCATGTACTTTTTAAGAGAGTATTCACTATTGGAGACAAGAACAGCTTGTGCCTAGTTAGGACTCTATGAAATGTATTTACTTACTATAGTCATAATTTTAGGGAAAAAATGAGGTGATGTTGGACCTGGAGACTTTAAATAGTTTGAAAATTGTTAGCTACTGGGTCTTAGTGTGCTTTCTCTTAAGTGATATTTTCATTTCTTTTGGATAGTTTTACTTTTATCAGACCCTTCTGACTTCCTGCTTTAGATTTTTGTCAAAAATAGATGTAGAAATATTAGCAACTTCCTGACTTCCTCTTAAAACATAGAAGTAGTTTTTTAAACTTAGATAGTTCACAGGCATGTTTAAATGCGTCACTTTTTAATTTGTTTTTGAGACTTTGAAAACAGTGTAATGGGTGTTCATATTTTTGTAGATGAGAATGTCATTGTTTCAATAGAGAGCCTAAATTTTTTTGCTGAATCATACAGAACATGTACAAGTAAGTATACCAAAACAAAAGGCTTATTAGCAAGCCCTTTCAAGACTTAGAAATATAAGGAACATGGTGAGATTATGTGGGATGCAGGGGTGTCAACTTTTTATTTGTTTTTAGATACCTGAAAGGGAGTTCTTTAATGTTAAACCAAGGTGCTGAAAGCAATGTATTTTGAAAATATCTTTTTTTTTTTCCCCCAACTATTCTTTTTGTGTGTGTGTGTGTGAGGAAGATCAGCCCTGAGTTAACATCCATGCTAATCCTCCTCTTTTTGCTGAGGAAGACCGGCTCTGAGCTAACATCTATTGCCAATCCTCCTCCTTTTTTTTTCCCCCACAGCCCCAGTAGATAGTTGTATGTCGTAGTTGCACATCCTTCTAGTTGCTGTATGTGGGACGCGGCCTCAGCATGGCCGGAGAAGTGGTGTGTTGGTGCGTGCCTGGGGATCCGAACCTGGGCCGTCAGTAGCAGAGCGCGCGCACTTAACCACTAAGCCACGGGGCCAGCCCTGAAAATATCTTTACCCTGCTTTAATGTTGGCATCATTTTTATTGCCTCAAGGATTTCAAACTTATGGCTGTTTGATTTCTAGAATTTAAACTTGTTCTATTAAAAAGTAAAGTTCTTTAGCATGTCTCTTAACAGGTTTGAAACAGAACTTACTGTTTACCAAACCTAAATTTTCCAGTCGAAGGTCAGAGAGGGCAAAGGCCTGAAGGGGGGTGGGACTTGGCAGTGGGTTTGGGATCTAGTGGGACAGAGCTTAAGTTATGTGAGCCTACATCCCTTCTGAGGACATCAGGAGGAAAGGTCTTGAGATTGGGGAGAGGAGTCTGGTTATGAGCCCCATTTATATCAGGAAGTTGAGGTTTAGACGGCACAGTGAGAAGGGTTCAAATCTTTTCCCGTTGTAAGACCTTAGGCCTAATTGCTCACCTCGTTGAACCTCAGTTTCTTCTCCTGTAAAGTGGGATGCTAACTTGACCTACTGACGATTTTGGTGACCTTTGCAAAGCCATAGCTGGGTGGTTTCATCCAACGTGAGATCCTCGACCACAGAGGATGTGTTCCCCAGCACCACCAGAACCAGATAAAGTCCTTGCACCTGTTTTTGTAATACAAAAACATTTGCATTACAGCTTTTCTTTTTGAAAGTATAAAAGAAGACTCTCAAGCATGTTATTTCATTGAAAATAGCTGTTAAATATAACCTGTAATCTGATCTCGACTATTTATTGATAACCCAGTTTCTCTGGCAAGAGGCAATAATATGTATTAGAATAGATTAAATGAGGGTAGTCTTTAATTTATCATGTTTCTCTGCAAAGTACAACATAGTTTTTTTTTGAGTCGTATTTTTTGTTTGGAGTGGTTAGATGTTTAATATTATAAAATGAAAGAATGTCAAGAAGTTAATAATAGAATTGGATAGTTGTAGTGTAGAGGGATGTGAGAGGGCTGGAACTTAGAAGTTTCTAGCTTTTGTGTCTTCTGTTAAGTCATGATTTCTCCAAAAGAAGAGGTGTTTTGTTTTGTTTTTGTTTTTTGGTAGAGCAGCTAGCTTCTCAAACTAGCCATTGCTTATATGGAACAACTTCCAACTGATAGGAATGCTTCTGTTAAGTAAGTGATCTGGAGTAGTCGCAAACCAATGTTCTAGAGAAGCAACAAAACATATAAAGTAAACTTTAGCCACAGTAGCCAGTAGGTCTTTATTTAAGAGAAGGATTACATCTTTTCATTTAAATTATAAATGATATATTTCAACTCTTAGTTTTATTCCTCTTTTATTTTATTGGATTTGTTTAATATTATAGTAGAATTATCTGGTATAATGAGTTTTGTTTCCCAAAGTCTTGCTTTTTTTCAAGTGTTATTGAATAGGTAAATTTTGCCATGTCTGTTATTATAGTATTTTATCTTAGATTGTAATTAAAAAACTAGTCTATTATGTAAGTGTGTTAGTCTTTTATATGTGTGTATCTGTATTTACATGCAGTCTATGAAGAGTTGAAAAGATGTTGGACTTTGGAATTAGGCTTTTATACCTTTTGTTTAGAGTTCTTGGGCATGTTATTTAACTTCTCTGAACCTTGATTTTCTAATCTTTGCAATAATTAACAATGACTATTGCATAGGTTTATTTTAAGAAGTGAGTTAACCTGTGTGGTGTCTTGCACACAGTAGGTACACAGCAGGTCTTTCTTCATTGGTAAGATCTTTTTAAAAAATTACTTCCAGATTTGATAATGCTATATCTAAATAATTTTCTTCGGGTTTTCTAATAGTCTTCACAGCAGAGTAAGGGATACCAAAGAGAATTGTGTGACCTTTAGACTAGCGAAGAGAAAAGGAATTGATGAGAGAGAAAAGGAGGCAAATTAAAAAGTTCCCAGGGCAATTTTTTTTTAATGTTTACTTCACTATTCCGCAAGACAGTGTGACTTGTCAGGGTGCCAGTTGGTACTAGGAGTATGCTTTATTGGGAGTAGGAGTTTTATGAGCGGTCTGTTTTAATGTAAGGAACTTAGTCACATTAAGATGACTCAAAGGAAGTGTCAACCAATGTGGCTAGGAAAGTCCCCCACCCCCTGCTTTTTTTCTATTCTGAGCATTTATTATATACTGGGCATCTCTGATGTTATGCTATTAACTATCATTATTCAGGAGAAGATTAATCTTATCTATCTAGGGTAAGATCATAATTTCTAGTATTTTAAATTTGGAGTACTTAATATTTTAAATTTTGGAAGTAGTATCCTCTGCAAGCCTGATTATAAATCCACTGGGCATATTTGGCTCCCTGTCCTTGTTAAAACAAGCTAATGTCCATGTACAAAAGCACTGCTTGTGGAAACATGTCTAGTGTGCTGTGTCTAGAGAGCTGTGAAGAAGGGACATTTCAGGGTAATGAAGTGTGTGAAAATGGGCTTATATTGGTGATAACAATATGTTACAAAGTTCTTCCAAAGTTTAGAAAATAGTTCCACATATTTACTTGTTTTGTGACTTTTCTTCTGCTAATGCTCAATGCAAAAAATTGGGAAAACAGAAGAGTACAGAGAAGAAAACTGCAAATCAAAAACCAAAACCAATCCTAATCCTGCCCAATCAAAGAACATCACTTTTAACTTTTCGGTGTATGTCAGTGTTATATTTTTTCCATTATGTGTGTCTGTATTTACAAAATTATTTTACAAAAGTTGCATCATGTTTTTTTAACTTGGAAAATTACTGACAGTGTTTTCTTAGGACAATTGCATTTGATAGAAGCGAAACAGCGTAAAGATCTTGATGAGTAGAGTATTTGTAAGCTTTTCAGGTTAGTAAGAGTGGGGACAAAAGGACTGGTTGAAGAAGCAATTAGAGACTTTAATTTTACCTGCAATGTTTTGAGTGACTTTAAAGATCAGGGATAGGGTCGTTCATCTGATTAGAACTGTTGCTTTGATCATTGCCCTGGAAGGTCTTTGAAAAATTTCTTCCCAGTGGATTGTGATTTCTCTTTGAGAATAGTTACAGAAGACTTAAGGGGAAAGAGAAGGTGGAGACTTTTCTAAGATGAACATAAGGTAGAATTAGCCAGACAAACATAGTTCCAGTAAATATATTAGTTCTAACAATGGTGGAATCCTAGTATGCCAGAATTTGGAAGGAACCTCAGGCTCTGTCCAACTCTTAAACACCAGTTTTACAGATAAGGAACTTACTTATCAAAAGTCATGTAACTAATTAGTATGGGAGACTTAGGTAATGTGACAATTGGTTATTATTAAAAAATGTGAAATATATTACTTTTCTAATTTTCTCTGTTTTTGCTTTGTATTTTTCATGTCTACAATTTCCTTATCTCCCTCAGTTTTCTACTCATCTCTACATATTCCCATCTTTTACTGTTTCTTTCTCTCTCCTCTTCAGTTAGCCGTTATGGAGAATTAATGTATATTTTAAAATCATTGTCTTTATTGAATAATTTTATCTTCTCTATTTAAGGTTTTTTAAAGAGGGTTATTTAACTTTTGTGTCCCTTTCTCAAAACTGAATAAAATTTAATTACTATGTCTTATTTCTATGTAATTCTAAATTTATAATTAATATTTTTACTATCATCATTACTATTAATAGGAGCCCCACAATGTTTTATCTGATAAAAAGGATTTCCAACTCTTGTAATGGGGGAAGAGTATTGGTCAGAGTAGGCTGGATGGGGCAAGAATTGTCAGAAAAGCCCATGGGGGAGTAGATTACATGATAGAAACACTTTCACTAAAATAAGTTGTGAATCTACTGATTCCCCTTACTTTAACAGTTAAAATATAAATGCTAATTTATGAGTGCTACTTTAAAAAGAATATTAGAAATTATTTTTTTTTGCAAGAATTTGAAAAATCCCAAAGCCAAAGAAAAAGAGAAACTAGATGAGTGTATGAGATGGAAGTTTGCAGTTAAAGCCATCTGAAAAGACTTGAAAGCTGGAAGGTGTGGTTACAATTGAGCTTCATAATTATCCAGAAAAGAAGGAGATTAGAGAGATTTCTGTAAATTACATTCTCTGGTGAGTATACAAGTCATGGAGAACAGTTTTACTTATAAATTTTTTGGAGAAGTATTTGCTTTTAGTGACTAAATGAAGCAAAAGGGAAAAATTTTATTCAGATTGAAATCAGAGTCAAATGACATAATTTATACTAAAGGTAACTTTATAAATTATAATCTATTTGGGCTCATGTAAAAGAAAACCCTAGTTTAAAAACTAAGAAAGTGTTATTATATCACATAACAAGAAATCCAGAGGTAAGGTAGATTTCATGGTTGGTCCATTCAGTATGCACTTTCTTTATCTCTCTGTACTCTGTCATCATTGTAGAATTGACTTCATTCTCATACCTCTACAAATTGGCTGTAGCAGTTGTGTACCTTGCATATAGATGTGAAAATTTCCAGAGGAATAAAAGTAGATTTTTCTTCTCTGTATGTCCATTGAGAAGTAAAGAAACATTTCTTTAAGGCCCCCTAGAAGATCCTCATGTTTCATTAGCCAGAATTGGTTCCATACCATTCTGAAACTAATCTTTTGTTGAGGGCCATGGGATTAGGGCTTGATAATTATTTGGGGTAGAATGGATGTATGTGGGAAGTTCAATCTCCATGACCATTATAGTAACTAGTCTATACACAACTCCTCTTAAGTAGATTAAGAATTTATTAATGAAGCAGATTGAGAAGTAAATAAAGCATAGTGAAACATGAGTCCCAGCCCCACCACCGAAGAGCTATGTGATTTTGGTTAAATTCTTTGATTTTCTAAAAACACATTTCCCCATCTGTAAAATGGAAATGACAATGCCTGATTCATAAGGTTGTTTTTAGAATTAGGTAAGAAAGACAGCACAAATTCTAACATTTAGTAAGTATTCCATAACTATATTACTATTACTATTACTCGTACTTTTATCTCTATGTAGTTTTCTACTCAAAGAAACTATGTAAAAATGGAGTTTTTACTTTAAAGGATTAATTTAGTTTTTTCCTGAAGGTTATAAGAGCCTAGACCAAAGTTGTTGGAGCTCCCATTTCTTTCTCTAGTTTTCTTGTATAGTAGTGAAAAACGAGGAAAATGTAGTAAGTTTAATATGAGCTGCCACTAAAACAGTTTGTTTACGTGTTTGTGTCAATTAATATTTTACTATTCATATCTGAGGTAGCATGAAAACTGAAGTGACACATAGTTTATGAAAATGTGCTATTGTGTTAATGATATTATGAGTAATTTCCCTTAATCTAGGCTTCTACATTTTTGTCTTTTTTTGTTATAATAAAAAATGTAAGCTAATCAAGGTGTAATTCTCTCTCATTCTTTATTTGCAGATGGCTTGTTCAATCAGTATATCAGTCAACAGGAGTATAAGCCACGATGGAGTCAAATCATTCCCAAAAGCAGCAAAGGTAAGCCGTATGTTCTAGGTGGTGGGTGCTTTTGCTTTAATGTCTCAGTTTCATTTTTCCCAAGGTAGCTCAAGTTTCACAGTTAATGTGAAACTCGTTAGTCTGTTAATGAAAAGCAGATGTTTAAAACAAGACATAGATTCCTTAACTAGATGGCAGAGTTAGTTTATCTTACATTTTTCTTTTAAACCTTTTACTACTATAAAAACTGTGGGCAGTTTTTACACAGAATACCATCATAAACTGCTTTTATAGAGACACTGTAAAATTATAGGCTATTGTGTTGTATAATGCCATATGTGTTCCTGAAAAACCTTAAGTTCTGCAAAATTGCTCACAAAAGCTAATAGGGTTTATGAGAAAAGTAGAAAATGGGGTATACCATTCTAAATCTATGGAACTTTATAACCAGATACTAATAAAAACTAGTCTAGTAATCCTAATAAAAATAAGTACTAGTATACTTAAATCTTTACAGGTATTTATATTGAGCATCACAGTGAGATTGGAGCCTTAAACCTGGGGCTCATGCTTCCTTCTTTGAGCTATAGACCTCAGAGGGCATTTGCCTCTAATAAAGACTGTTTTTATCAAAACTTAACATCTGATCCAGGGTGTAGTCTTCATTAACCCATTTTTTTCATATAGGGGGAAGTTTTTGTCACTTGTTCATCTGTACTCACTGCTGTGCCAGATGGTTAACATAGTGGAAAGTATAGCAACTTTTTAATTCAACTACTTGCATGAAAGGAAGGCAGTTCTCTGGATGTTAAGCTTTTTCCCCATGGTCTTCATATATTGCTAAGGTCTTCTCTTTAATTTGAGAAAGCTATCCCCTGATGGTTTTAAACAGTAATATGTGGAGAAAATTGCTTATGAACCTCCATAATTTCTGCATTATATGATCATCATTCTCCTATTCTGTCAGACATATATGAGGTGATTTTCTTCACAGGAACACATGTTGTAGCTAACAGTTTACACTGTATTTGTGTATTACAATTACAATACACTGTAATTGTGTATTTGAAAACTAATGGATTAAATATACAAAATGCAAACATACTGAGAATAATTTATTTTAGTATTTTCTTAATCTATTATTTAAAGTGGCAATACTGACTGATTAAGGGGAAGAAGGAAGACAAGGGCAAAATTTCAATGATGATGAGCTGCAAAATCTAAACCTAACTATGAGAAAGAAGAAAGAATTTCCAGAGGACTTCTGAATGATTAGCCCTTGAATACAGTAGTAATGAAAAGCTTCAGTTTTACATCTTATTTTCTGTATATAAGAACTGACACTTCAGTCTTTTTATAGTACCCCTGTGGAATTAGTGAAAAGTTTGATGTTCTCTATTGTATATAGGAAAAAGCTGATACAGGGAAAGTTATTAGCCAAAGTAATATACAGTCTTGTGTCACTTAATGACAGGGATATGTTCTGAGAAATGTGTCGTTAGGCGATTTCGTCATTGTGCGAACATCATAGAGTGTTCCTACACAAACTTACATGGTATAGCCTACTACACACCCCAGCTATATGGTACTGATCTTATGAGACCACCGTCATGTATGTGGTCCGTTGTTGACTGAAACATCATTATGCGGTGTATGACTGTATTTCAACTAATGGGAGAGTTATAAAGAAAACCTTAGATTTTCCGGTTTATATCAAGTAAGACGTTAGAATCCTGTAACCTATTGAACCATTGAAATAAAGTTATTTCTTCATTTATATGAGATTTGGTATAAAGTAAGATTAGGTATAAGTTGAACAATAGTTTTCCTCTACATAAGTTTAAAAGTTTTACTGATTATATTAAAACCTGCCTATTAAGCTCTGTGATGGAAGTAAGAATCAAATGGAAGCAAATCTTAGATTATCTTAGTCAGTACTCAAGTTAAAATAGTTGGTAAATTATGTGGGAACTGATTTCTGAAATATTGGCACAAAATTAATACAGTAAGGAAATTATCATTAATATAAAACTTGATAACATGTTACTTTTTAGTATCTGGTTTTATGAAATTGAGAACCGCTCATTGTGGGGCTGGCCTGGTGGTGTAGTAGTTCAGTTTGGTGCGCTCCTCTTCGGTGGCCCAGGTTTGCTGGATTGGATCCCGGGTGTGGACCTACATCACTCATCAAGCCATGCTGTGACGATGACCCACATACAAAGTAGAGGAAAGATTGGCATAGGTGTTAGCTCAGGGCCAATCTTCCTCAAGCAAAAAGAGGAAGATTGGCAACAGATGTTAGCTCAGGGCCAGTCTTCCTCACCAAAAAAAAAAAACTGCTCATTATACAAATAAACTGTGCCTGGAATATGGAACTGAGATCTAATTCTGTAATTGTTTTCCACTTTCACTTTGTCACTCCATTTAGTTTGGAGATTTTTGACATGTTTTTGTGGGATATCTTATGTCTGCTGATTTATGGCATTAGTCATAAATACATTGAAGATAGCTTCCAATTGCACTAATAGCCTGAAAGCAATTGGAAAAAAGAACAAGATAATTATTATAAACATAGTTTTAAGTCATATTATTTCTTTTATGAGTCCTTTTACATATTATTATTATTTTTTTTTGGTGAGGAAGATTAGCCTTGAGCTAACATCCGTTGCCAATCCTCCTCTTTTTGCTGAAGAGGATTGGCCCTGGGCTAACATCTGTGTGCATCTTCCTCTACTTTATATGTGGGACGCCTGCCACAGCATGGCTTGGTGAGAGATGTGTAGGTCCATGCCTGGGATCTGAACCTGTGAAGCCTGGGCCGCCGAAGCAGAGCGTGTGAACTTAACCACTACGCCACTGGACCGGCCCCCTTTTACTTATTCTTAATATTGAAAGAATAAATGTGTGTTATTTTTACTACTCATTACAGACTTGTGAATGAAGTTACTCTGGATTTGCAGTTGTTCTGTTACTCCTTGAAAAGAAAATATGGTTTCTATTTCAGGTGATGGAGAAGATAACCGACCAGGAATGAGAGGGGGCCATCAGATGGTTATTGATGTTCAAACAGGTGAGGAATATTTATAGTGGAAAGCAAATTTTAAAAAAAATTATGCATTTTTAAATATCAAGTAAACATGAATATATTTCTTTCCATTCATTACAAAGGTTAAATGTTATTGGCCATAACCGAGTAGCAAAGAAAATAGGCATTAGCCACAGATATAACGTAAACTAGACAATGGCACATGAGGGAGAGGAGGCTGCTGCTGTACAAATGAAATTAGATCACCTAAAAGAAATGTAATGTGCAGCCTTTTATAGCTGTGTGTGTGTGTAGTTTTATATGTGTTTGATTTTCATAGTAAACTGTGGAGTATTTCCAGATTTTCAGTGCATTTATATTTTAATGCCATCATATGAGAATTATTGCAATAAAAGAGAATTAAGATATATTTTTAGAAGGAGAGAATATCAAATTAGGTAGCTGAAGTGTTGGTATATCCATTAATTGCTAAACACTGTTAACAAGCCTATAAATAATTTCCTTTAGTTATTCTTCTTTGCTACCTTTTGGATTTTATTCTGTAACTTTTTTTTTTTTTTAAAGATTTTATTTATTTATTTATTTTCCCCCCAAAGCCCCAGTAGATAGTTGTATGTTATAGCTGCACATCCTTCTAGTTGCTGTATGTGGGACACGGCCTCAGCATGGCCGGAGAAGCGGTGCGTCGGTGCGCGCCCAGGATCCGAACCCCGGGCCGCCAGCAGCGGAGCGCGCGCACTTAACCACTAAGCCACGGGGCAGGCCCTATTCTGTAACTTGATACCAAAAATTTTCCTTAGGTTTCTACAGTTTAGGTCAGCTTAAATACCATTATATTTAGAGGTTAATTTTAAAATTATAATAGGTTTCAAATTACCGTCTTGAAAAGCAAATAATACCAAAAATTTAGTATAATTTTATGATTTGATTTTAGAAAACTTTACTGCATAGAGTGCCAAAAAATATCCATCCAAGTGATATTTTACTTTTTCCAAGTGTAATAAATATTCAGTTCTGTTATTGTGTTATGCTGACGCATAGTGCATCAGGAATGAATAGTTTTTATTGACTCACATTACAAAATAATTAAGAATAAAAAATTTACTATATAGATAGTAATCTTCTTGGGATTAATGTATTTTCACAAATGTTTTGTAAGTAACAAGAAGAGAAATTATAATATTTCATTTAAAATTAACTGCTAAATTTGTATAGTAACCTGTGAGCTGGTTTAAGAGTATTATTAGGGTCACTTTGGAAAAGGTTTATTTCAGGGCATAGGATTTGCCTGCCTATTCTTGACCCCTCTTCCCCAAAGCCCTTTCCTCCCACAGAAATAGGTTTGACTCAGCTGTAGAGTCTTAGGCATCTTTTTTTTCTACCTGGGAGTCCAGTAAATATACATATGCTTATATATTAAAGAACCAGATTTATATACAAATTGGTTTTTTTAATCCAGAAAAGTTAAATACTTTATGAAAATAGAGATGAAAATTTGTGTTTAGATTGTCTACAGTAGCTTTTTCCCTCTTTTTGAACATACAGTGGAATTTGTAATGCTTTTCTTTTTCAGTCATACTGAAAATATTCTTAAATGCTTTTTTAAAAATTTGCTAGTAATATACTAAAGAAGAGTGTTTACTTGAAAAGCTTCTTTCATTTTTGAAACAAAATGCTGCTTTCCCTAAATGTGAAAGTAATATGGTTTACTTTAACCTTTAATGCTCACCTCATCAGAGAGCAGAAGGAGTTTTCATAGTGCTTACTGTGTTGATTATTATGGGAGCTAGGCCATATGCAATAGGTAAAGTACGTGTGTAAAAGAAGAGAAAATAATTTTCCTCTTTTTAAAAAAATAATCCATGAGATTTGAAAATGGAAAGTAAAGAGATTCAAATGATAGGCAAATGTCCTGACAGAATAGTGTGAGCAGAGTCGTTGAGGATTAAAAGCTAACTTTTCAGGTCAAGAGATCCTTGAAGTGAAATAATTACAGTAGAGTGATAAAAGTCATTACAGTAGAGTGATAAAAGTCCAAATATTTTTCTGTGATATCTTTGTCTTATGCACTAAGGGTAAGATTTCAGCAGACTCTTGGTGGTCAAGGTCCTTATCCCCACTCTCTTTAAAAAAATATTTCAAAGAGTGGAAAAGAATGAATATTTACTTGATGTGCTTTAGAAACAATAATTATAAGAAAGCATACTACGAATGACTATTATAGTTATGAGATGTTACTCTAGATGGGATCTTTAAAGGAAAAGTCTCTTTTTGATACCTTTTGAGGATTTGTATAGGTTAACAAAGGTCTACAAAGAAAAATTGACCTGTATCCATACTTCTAGTATTGGCACTAGTTTATAAAAAGTAATAGAAGTACTTTGGAAATATATTTTTAAGCAAATATTTCTACCATAGAAAATTTAGGGACTTATCCTATCAGTAGAAGGATTTTTATTTGGAGCCATTTTTGTATCTGTTTCAGTGCTTTTTTTTTAAACTTGCTGAATGCTGGGTCAAGCTTTATTTAGGCCTATGGGTGATGGTCAAACTAGACTTTCAGCCTTTAAAAGGAACCAAAAACATAAAGTCTAGTATAAGTAAATAATCATGGGTGGCCAATTAATATAAAGTTGCCCATAACTCAAATGGCTTGATGATCAATATGTTACCATTATCGCTTACAGTGTGGAAACAGTAGTGACTATACATGAGTGTTGAGGTTGAAAGGGTTTAACAGATTCAGGTGATCCTTTGTGTGAGTAATAGGGATGGCGTATAAAACATGTTAGTGTGGAATTTTTCCTTTTGCTTTTTAAAAAAGTTTAAACAATATGTTTCAAAGAAGATGTTACTTGAGACCTCTCATCTCCATTTTGATATCTTGAAATGCGAATTGGGTTAGAAGTGATGATTCTTTTAAAATTTATTGTTGACCATAGAGGGGAAAACTAGAAGAAAACATACTAAAATATTGACATTCGTTATGTCTAGGTGTTACAACTACCAGTGGTTTTCAATTTTCTTCTCTAAAATGTATTAAAATTTTTTATGATTAATATGTATATAATTTTGAGAAAATTTTATTCACCAGCATTCCTTTTAGGAAGAGAACTGTATTTATTTGGGAAGATGCTTTAGGGTACAGAGTAGAATGCTGAGGAGACCTGATTGTAGAAGGAACTATTCTTTGTAATACCAAGTTGAAGAACTTACTTGTTAGGACCAGAGAAAGGGAATGAGAAACATAAAGAGATCTTGTGTTGGAGCCAACAAATGGCAGAATGCCACACTTGGTGACATGACTCTCTTTCCCTCACCAAAATCTTAGAAGTTTTCTCTAGTAAAATCGAGTTGGGAGTTGATATATATATCACCAGTATGAACTGTTGATGTAGTTAGGTTTGGGGTAGGGCAGGAGTGCTGCTTTTGGGGATTCAGGTTTCTGGAAGCAGAGAGAAATGTAAGGAAAGATGCTGTAGGACAGGTCGTAGTAAAAGCTTTGAACTTTCACAAGACTCTGAAATTGTGATTTAGGTTAAGTTTAAACAGGTGTCTGGTTGTGAGAGTGGGTAATCCAGGAATCTGCTATGATCAAGAAAAAACAAAAGAAATTAAAAAAACACTATTCAAAAGCCTAGTAAATTTTAGGGGGCTGGCCCCATGGTGTAGCAGTTAAGTGCGCGTGCTCCACTGTTGGTGGCCCAGGTTCGGATCCTGGGCGCGCACCAACACACCGCTTGTCAGGCCATGCTGTGGCGTCGTTCCCATGTAAAGTGGAGGAAGATGGGCACAGATGTGAGCCCAGGGCCAGTCTTCCTCAGCAAAAAAAGAGGAGGATTGGCATGAATGTTAGCTCAGGGCTGCTCTTCCTCACAAACAAAACAAAACAAAACGTCTAGTAAATTTTACACTGTGCCATTCCAAATCTTTCATTTCTGCTAACCATTGCTGTCTATATTCCCTTTGTCACCATTTTCTATCCTTTTGGTATTTCCATATTTTCTTAGATGAGACTTCATGAATGGGCTTTCAGAGGGCCCGTGATACTCTTGAAATGTTGTGCAATATTTTTGTTTGTCTGCCTTTGTGGAGTTTGCTGGGAAGATTCCTTACCTTTTTCTTTCTTTCTTTTTTTTTTTTTTTTTTGGCTGAGGAAGATTCACCCTGAGCTAACATCTGTGCTGTCTTCCTCTATTTTATATGTGGGTCGCTACCACAGCATGGCCGCCAACAAGTGGTGTAGGTCTGTGCCTGGGAACTGAACCAGGTCACCAAAGTGGAGCGCACTGAACTTAACCACTAGGCCACGGGCCAGCCCCCATTACCATATTTTTTTAAAGGGTTAAGTACCTCTATTAATTTTTGACATTCAGTGGTAAATACTGCTGAACTAGGTATTCAAATAAAATTTCACATAAAATTCTTTACTCTGCATAGGTAGTATTCATTATTGAAATAGTGTTAAAAAGTAAACTGTTGCCCACCTTTCTCCTAGTCTTAGCTTTTTTCCAGATTATTTATTGCTAAATCTGAGGTGTGTGAGGAAGAGAATAGTAGGTGATCAAGTCAGAGAGGTAGTGAGGGGCCAGATTGTGTTGAGTCTTTTAGGCCTTTGTAAGAACTTTAGCCTTTATTCAGAGTGAGATGGGAAAACATTGTTGGATTTTGAGACGTGCTGTGAACTGGCTTTGCATTTCAACAGAACAAACTGGGTGAAGGGCAGAAGTAGAGAGACCTTTTAGGAAGCAGTTACCAGAGAAGTGATGATATAGCATTGGTTTATACTAGAGTGGTAATAGATAGTGTGGAGAATTGGTCAGATTTTGGATGTTTTTTAAAGGTGTCGTATAGAGTTGATCAGATTTGTTGACAGATTGGATGTGAGGTATGAGAGAAAGGAGTGAAGGATGACTCAGGGTTTTGACCTGGGCAATTGGAAAAATAGTGTACCCATTCCCTAAGATTGGTAAAACAAGAAGATCAAATATGGTGGGTTGTTCAGCAGCTCGATTTTAAGATAGATTAAGTTTGAGATGCCAATTAGGCCTCCAAGCAGATATGTCAAGTAAGCAGTTGGATATATTAGTTTGGGGTTCAAGAGCCAGATGCAGGCAGAATAATCATTTCCCTCTCTATATTTATGTAGCACTTTATTCATACTGTTTTTACTATGAAGATTTCCATGCTTGTATAGGTGTTATGTATCCCATTGCTATTAGATTCCCCCTCCCCGCCCCCCACCCCTAGTGTCTTACTGAGGGGGGAAGGATAAGGATCTTGCCTTATTTATTTTTATAGCCACAGAGTCTGGTAGGGAGTAGATGTGCACTAAATATTTGTTGAATTTAATCAAAATTTTAAAATCCATTTTTCTCCAAATGGAAAGAAAAATATTTAATTGGAGACTGCACTCTAATATTTCTGTGAACCTTGGTGAATGGATTATGTCATGATGTCATTTATTCTAATATTTTTTCTGGGGTGAATTTATGTTGTTGGTTATATTCTAATAGATGTAAATTTTCTGATGATTCTGCTTTCTCTTTTCTAGTATATAGACTATGCTTCCTTAAAGCTGTAGTTATCATTACCTTGGGATCTAGGTAGAAAAATTAAACGTTATATTGAGCTTTGCATTCTTTAGGGTAACATTTGGTGCTTTTTGAATTTAATTTGGGTACAAGAGCAGAATCTGGGATATCCTTGGAATTTTTTCTCTAGAAATCTTTCTATTTCTATTATAAAACTGTCAATAGCATAATTTACAAAGGTGCTTTCATATACTTCAAGTATTTATCTCATCATTTATGTACCAGAGCCTTCTTATAACTGCTACCATTGGGTTGATCTTAATCATCTTCAAAGAGATTGTATTTATCATAAATCTTTGAAAGAACCTTTTCTAGTGCAGTCTTACTGATATAACAACCACATATAGTGGTTGGGAGTTGTGTTTATGGGAAGCGGGGATGTTAGACATGTGTGTATTAGACATCCCTGAGTTTGAATCCTGACTTTACCACTGACTTTTTGTTTAATCTTGAATGAGTTATAATGATAAAAATGAGAATAAGAAGTTATTGTGAGAGTTAAATGAAATAATGAATTTATATATTAAGTATATATTATTTATATATTTATTTTTATATGCAACATATTAATATACAATATATACTGATCTGCTGAGAGAATTTTTTGTATGTCTAGAGACCTTGTTTTTGTGTGTGTGTATGTTTTTGACAGAATCTCACAGTGGAAATATTTTAAAACAATTTAAAAATTTTTGAAAAATAATTTAAAACAACTTGAAAAGTAGTGTTGAGGGAAAAAATAACTCATCCATAATCCCACATTCTAACTAACCAATGTTATTTCAGTATATTTATGTATATTGTCCTAATTGATATTTTAGAAAGGAAGGGAAACCATAAATATACTTCTAAGATTTTTAGAAAAAAAATTTAAAACCCATTTAAGAATTTTATTGATAAACATTAGGTAGGTTTAGTAGAGTTTGAAGAACCTGGAAGTTTCATCTTTATAAAGCTGATGCCTAAGTACTGAAATATAGTTTGGAGAAGCCCAGTTATTATTTTAAGTATGCATTTTGAAGGTTTCCAGAGCAAGGGCTCTTAATCTATTGAAGTTATATACAAAATTTTGTCTGTATGTACATTTTTCTGGAAAGAGAATCAATGAGTTCACATCATCAAAGGGACTCAACTCAAAAAATTAAGAACATCTTCACTGGAGTAAAATTTCAAGAAGTTCATTTCAGTTTCTTTAGAGTGGCTTATATTTCAAAGCAATTATGGCTTCCCTCTGTTTCATGTATCTTGTTCTTAAGTGTTAAAAATTTAATAATACCTAAATTTTATTTTCTTTTTTCAGTCTTTAATTTTTTTTCGTTTTGCCACAGCTCTAAAGATGGAGTGACCATTAAAAAAAAGTGCATGATGGCATAAATTTTACTATTTAATTTTCAAAGCTTTCTTCCATCTTAAGTGAATTCTATCATTCATGGTGGAGAAGGAATGTAGTATGTTGTCCCACTGAATGTGTGTCAGTTTTATTGATTATAATCCCTGTACCTGGCACCTCTCCACTTAGATTCTTCAACTCTGAATTGGGTTTCAGCTCTGGGTAAAGTAAGGTGAATAGAAAGAGAAAAAAGGCATGTCTATTTTGTTTCGATGTGGAAGTCTGTTCAGATGAAAATTTAAATGTCCACTGTACCAGGCAGTTTTTTGTTGGGTAACTCTTCATTGAATTTTGAGAACCTACAGTACCAGCCTTTTTCCCTTTCTCAATCAGAATAGGTAGTAAGACTCAGGCAAAATGCCAGTATTTGGTATCTACAAAAGCAGTTGAAGAGTGTTGCTTGTCACTTGGAAGAGCCCTTCTATGGAAATCTGAACCTTTGACTATTCTATGCCAATTATACGCAAGTGCTCTCATTTTTTTTTTTTTTTTTACATATGGTACCACATAATTAATTAGTTTTCCTTGATAGTCCTTAAAGAAACTTTTGAAAGAAATAGGTAAACATGAGTTTTGATTGTTAATTACAAATATATTCATATGGCTATATTTCTGTAGCTACATATGACATGAATCTTTTTCTTTCATACAGTTATTAGAAAGAAATTGTGAAATACAGCCCTAATTAAGAATACAAAGTATATTGTCATAGGCAGAAAATACAACCTTTTAGTGGGGAAGGTAACTATATGTTGAATTCACCCAAAAGATCAGTCTCTAGATAGTTTTGTAATCATAGCTTTATGTAGGAATATACCTCTATTTAAAAAGGGAGGCGGATGAATCCAATTGATAATCTGCTACGTCATGAACATTCAAGGGAATGGCTAAAGGTAAGATTAAAGAACGTATAAAATATCTTTCCCTTTCTAATTTGTCTGTCTCTTTAAAAATTCTCGTGTCAGTTAAAGATCTTACTAACTGCACTTTCAGAAGGATTAAATGCTTAAACTAAATGTCCTGACAGAGTTTCATTTTTATTTTGAACAGAAATTTGTGTTTTTTAAAACTTTATTTTTCATTTCATTTGTTTTTCTTTCTGTGTCGTAATAATTAAAATAACGTCTTTCACTAGCCTGTTAACCCTTCTCCTGCCTCTTCCTTTTGACACAAAAATTTTATCTAAGATTGGGCCCACACTGTGTCAGTGCGTAGTATATGCATTCTATACTGTTTCAAAGCATAAAAAATGGATTTAATTAGGAAAATAGTGTGCCATCTTGTGGAGGATTATGCAGTCAGCACAGCCTGATTTACCCCTAAGAATCTGAGTAGAAGAATCCGAGTAGAAGCATAGATATTGTAGTTGGGCATATAAAATAAAAAGCCTCCTTCTTTGTGCAAAATGGTGTGAAGACACCGATGTGTTAACATTTCTGCCTTATTTTTAGTGTATATAAGATGTGTAGATTAGTACTAGTGGTAGTAAGTAGCTGTAGGGTTTATTTAATACTGGTACCAAAAAGACCTGTACCAAAGAAGATGGTTGAATTTTAGTTTTTGTGGCCTGAATAATGACTGATTGATTAGTTGGTGATTGATTCATTTAGTCTCTTAGAATGAAATTGGTTTGACATTTTGAACATAGGCTGTTATTGGTCACTATACTTCCATTCCCTCTCTTTCCCTGGCTCTTCCTTTTCAGTCAGTCCTGTATGCTGCAAGCTCAGATCTGACCATGTCACATCTCTGCTTGAGATCTTCTGTAGCTACTCCACTGTCTGTGCAGTCGAGTTCAAAGCCTTTATATTGTCATTTAACCCCTTCCATGATCTGGCCACTACTTGTCTTTTAACCTCATCTCCACCTACTACCTTTTGTGTTCTTCTTTTTTTTAAAAATTTTTTTGGTGGGGAAGATTAGTCCTGAGCTAACATCTGTTGCCAATCCTCCTCCTTTTTGCTGAGGAAGATTAGCCCTGAGCTAACATCTGTGCCCATCTTCCTCCGCTTTATGTGAGATGCCTGCCACAGCATGGCTTGACGAGCGGTGCCTAGGTCCACACCCGGGAGCCAAACCCACAAACCCCAGGCCACCAAAGCGGAGCGTGTGAACTTAACCACTATGCCACTGGGCCGGCTCCTTGTGTTCTTCTTTTAAATTGAACAGTGCATTTATTCATCACACAGTTTTCACTACTTTGCATGCGTTATTTAATTCTCACAGTAGCTTTATCTGATAGATACTGTGTGCCATATTAGAGATGAAGAAAACGATGGAAGATGAAGAAACCGAGATCTGCCTGACTTTAGAGTCCATGCCTTTTAAAACACTTTTTGTGTGTTTTTCTGTCCCTATACCTTTGTTATACTTTTTACTCTGCTTGAAGTGTCCTCTTTGTCCCCCGTTCTGCCATCAAAGCTGCCTTCTGATACATAGGCCAAATACCACTGTCACTGTGAAACTTTTCCTGAGTCCCCTCAACCAGGTATACTCTCTTCCCTCTTTTGAACCCTTATGGTGCTTTTTTATCTTTCTTATGGCACTTAGTCTGCCCTGCATTATGGTGATTTATGTATTTTTTTGTATTCTTGACTAGATTGTAAGCTCCTTGAGGATAGGGACTATGTTTTTTCTTTTTATTCTCTAAATTGCCTTGCCAATTATGATTAGTACTCAAAAAATATTGGTTGAACGTTCT
Source organism: Ceratotherium simum simum (assembly GCF_057802395.1). NCBI lineage: Eukaryota > Metazoa > Chordata > Mammalia > Perissodactyla > Rhinocerotidae > Ceratotherium > Ceratotherium simum. Next base: position 87,352,625 of record NC_141900.1, read on the forward strand.
TCTAAGTGCTGGGAGAAAAGGAGAGCCTCTATAGTCTGTGCTCCTTTAAGAAAAAAATATAGAGAAAGGGCTCCTGCTCGGGGAGGATTGTACTGCCCCAGGGATGTACATGAATATATATATATATATATATATATATATATATATATATAAATATAATATATAACATAATATAATATAAATAGTATATAATATATGTAATATAATATATATAACACATAAGCGTGAGAATGGACATCCAGTAAACCAAGCTATTACCCTGTTGCAAATATTTTCTTTTTTCTACTTTCTTACTTCTCACTACAGTTCTCTCCAATTGTTTTTATAATCTTTAAAAGTTTTTGATATCCCTTATGCATTAAATACTTTTGCTGGTGTTTGTTTCTAGATAATATTTCATCTCTGAATGACTTAAATGATTATATGATTTAATTAAAATTTTATTAGGTATTTTGTTCAGGTATGTCAGAAGGTCTTGTTTCTATCCAGTTCATTCAGTTTTACTATTAAACTTCAACTAGGACCACAAAGCGTTCACGAACAAGAGTGACATCTTGGGTTAATTCCATTGGGATGCTTGCTCTGTGCCAGATTTTATTTTGCTCAGCTATCAATGAGGCTGTTGTGGAAATGTGGGTTTTCTTTGCTGTGAGAATTTATGCGTACAAAGAGACCTGCTTTTCAGAAAGAACATTGAGAACCCAGAGCCCAAGAGGAAGGGTTATTAAAGTTAATGAACCAGGGTAACCTTATCCAGAGGGTACCCAGAAACACTATAAAACAAAAGGTCGATTGCTATTGCTATTTTAGTTATATACCCCTTCCCTCTCCAGGCTTCAGAATTTAATTGGGTTAATTGCCTTTATAGTGAGGCCTTGGCAAATAATTTTTAAGCCGGATGTAAATTCTTTAAATTTTTTTTTCCTGTAAAATTCTAAGTATCTGGGCGTTACTGTGTGCCATTTGGGAAACAGAATATTATTTAACTAATGATAATGGATTGTTTTATAGTTCTGAAATATGACAGTTTTTTAATAGTTTAAAATAATTGCCATCATTTCACATTTGTACAGAGCAAAAGTCTTCTAGGTGTGGAGTTAGACATGGAATTAGATACAGTAATACTTTTTTATTGCATTTGTGGTACTCAGTAACTACGAAGTATTTTTTATTTTGTACATGTTTTAGTGGTACAAATGCTTTCATGCTTGACAGAATGATTTCATGTAACTTATGTTTGAAGAACTTCATCACAACACTGAGAATTTTGTAGATGAAAAAACGAAGACCCAGGGAGGTTGTGACCTGTACTTCATTACCCAGTTAGCACTAGAACTCAATTCTGTTCCTATCTAGAAGCATTGTTTTGATTTCCCTAGGTTCTTGGGGCATAGAATGGGACATTTCACTTAGAGTTTGAAATTATATGAAAATGGGACAAAAATTTCTTAGAAGATAGCCCAACTCTATGAATGGCAAGAATTTTATTAAACAGTGTTACTGTATTTCCAAGTGCACTTTGAATTGTAACCCTTCATGGTGGAATATAACTTAGATGACAGTCTCCACTTCTATAGCCATGTCAGTTAGAGAGTAGAAGGCTTTATAGTTTTCCTGTAATGTCTTATTTAACTTTTTAAAAAATAATTGGTGGGTTTGTGTAACCAGGTAGACATAAGACATATATAAAGGGGGAAATATTTGAAGAAAGGAAAGGCACTATTATTATAGTACAAAGAAGGATGGATGATACACAGTGTTATGTATAAAGATTTTCACTATTCACTGAGCAATAAATCAGTTTTGTCACAGTGATAAAGTCCCTGGATATAATAGACATTTGACAGTTAGAAGAAACCAAATTGTCAAGATACCTAGAAAGAAAAATTAACTACTTAACGGTTGATTTCAGAGGAGTTAAACCTACCACAGTATATTTGGAAAAATTTCCCCCTGTTTCCATAGGAATACCAAGGCTATGCATCACTTTATTCTTAAGCTATCTAACTTTAACTCACAGTTAGGTTTTTTTTTTTTTTGTGAGGGAGATCAACCCTGAGCTAACATCCGTGCTAATCCTCCTCTTTCTTTTGCTGAGGAAGACCGGCTCTGAGCTAACATCTATTGCCAATCCTCCTCCTTTTTTCCCCCAAAACCCTCCAGTAGATAGTTGTATGTCACAGTTGCACATCCTTCTAGTTGCTGTATGTGGGACACGGCCTCAGCATGGCCGGAGAAGCAGTGCGTCGGTGCGCGCCCGGGATCCGAACCCGGGCCGCCAGTAGCGGAGCGCGCGCACTTAACCGCTAAGCCACAGGGCCAGCCCAACTCACAGTTAGTTTTAACTATTGTTTTTGGTTTCCATTGTTTTTGGTTTTGCAATAGAAGGCAATTTTAATGTGAAGTTTTTTCAGAAATAGCTAGATGTCTTTATATTTTATACCATATGTTTCTTTGGGATTTCTATTTTTTTACAGTCAGTAGCTGCATTGTTAAGAAGGTGGTAAATATAAACTTTTTGTGGCCTAACACAGAAACTCCTAAACTGGCTGCACATCAGATTCACCTCAGATACTTTAAAAATACATACTCTTTTTATCCACTGAAGACCTATGGAATCAGAATCTTAGGGAACACCTTCTAGTTATCTGTATTTTTATAACTCTCTTGAAATAGTGGTTCTGCATCAGCCTTTCCATATACTAATGTTTAGAAAATATTAGTTTAGTATATATTTTGGAATGTTATCAGTTTAAAAATTTCATTTTTAAGTTTATTTAGATGTATCTTCTTAAATGATCTTAGAAACAACTGGCTAGGTCTGGATGCCTATGCTTAAATTTTGTCCTTAAGTTTATTGTTTTACATGTGTTTTCTAATTTTCGTAGAGACTGTTTATTTGTTTGGTGGCTGGGATGGAACACAAGATCTTGCTGACTTCTGGGCGTACAGCGTGAAGGACAACCAGTGGACATGTATCTCTAGAGACACTGAGAAAGAGGCGAGTTCTCAGACCTTTCATCCATGTGTAGTATGATAAGGGTGTGGGTATGCACTTTTTTTGCGGGATGATTTGTATTCTTTTCTAATGTCTGTCAGCAGTGGTAGCAGAAGAATTTGTGGTGAACAAGTTTTGTTTAAGTACTCTTGCATTCCAGCTTCTATACCTGGTTCTTCAACTACTGGTACATGAACAAAACTATCTTATAGAGATAAGTAGAAATAGATATCGAATACTTAGTTTTTAACTGTTTTAACCTGGAAATGTAACTGTGTAACTATCTTTTTCCTCATGTCCCTGTCACTCTACTCTTATTTTGACCATTCGTCTTGTTTTGATTTCCTCTGGAAAAATGTGCTTTTGATATTCTCACTATCTTGCTATTTTGGTCCCTCACTATTTGACTATGTATCGGTTTTCACGAGTAATATATATTTTATTTTTAGCTAAAATTGTATGTATATAATCATATGTATGTCTATCTATTGATACATATATACATAAGGCATTTCCATGGTGAATAAGATGGCTTGGATTTATGGCTCTGAGTTAAGTAAGTGCATTATTAAACACTGGTATAAAGCAAATATTAATTCATTAATTTTTTTCCCCAAGTCTTTATAGAATTTTTTATTGTACCCTTCATCTAAGCTGTTGCAGATTACTAAGTGAAAAATAAACTATAGCAAAACAGTAAGAGCTACAAATGAAAAATGGGAGAAAAAGACCTAACTCAAGACCCCACTGATTTTAATCTGGGCATGCCATTTCAAAAAGATCTGCTCGAATATCTTTAATTCTAGGAAACTAGATTCTTGCATACTCAGTGTATTCCAATGATTAATCATTTGGGTAGTTTTTATCTTTTCAAAGATATCTTAAAGTTCTGATGTCTATTTATTATCCCTGTGAAAGTATGTAAAAATGGCCTTTGCTTTTCAGTATTAAAGTACCATTTTCTGAAATGATTATTTCTATCCTTAACAAAAATAAAGACAGATCTAAAAAAATACCTAACATTTCTCTTAAACTATTTTAAATCTAGGTTGATTGCATCTGTAATTATTCTTGCAGTAAGTCTAGGATTCATCCTGAAATTCTCCCCCTTCTTTATAGAGTATATCTAATTAGTGCCTAAGTTCCAACAATTCTAGCATCCAATATTGCATTTCAGATCTGTCTTTTACTATCTATTCCTTTTGGCACTGCTTCCAACTTTATGGTTTCTTTCTTCAACTTTTTTGCCTCTGTCCTTGATCCCCCGATCTATTTTCCATTCGTTAGCACAGTCTTGAACACACTTATTTGGCCATGTGACACCTGCTTAAACCCTATGGTTAGCTTAAGTCCCTTTTCAGTATCTATTATATTCTATCTATTACATTACATGCACCCACAAAACTTCAGTGGCATGTAGTAATGGGCATTTATTTTGCCCACAAGTCTACAGATTGGGCCATTCTTTGGGTTTTGGCTGGGCTCACTCATATTTCGGGAGTCAGCTGGCTGTCAGCTAGTCTAGGGTAGCTTCAGCTGAGACTACTTGGCTCTGTTCTATGTAGTTGCTCAACTTCCTCATGGCTAGGTAGGTCTGGTTCTCATGTCAGAGGCAGGGCTGCAAGGGGGATGAAGTGGACATGAGCACTCCACCAAATTTGTTACTATCTTATTGGCCGAAGGAAGTCATTTGACCAAGTCCAGAGTCACTGTATGGTGAGGGGCACTTTCAAAGGGCATAGATATGGGGAAGTGTGAATAACAATAACAATAATCATAGTGATAAAGCCATTTATCTCCCTTAGTTCCTTTTGCTTAGAGTAAAAACTTCAAATTTCTCATGATGATTTGGTCCCTATGAACCTTTCCAGCCATTTCCAGACTTTGTGTGCCAGCCATACTGTAGTTGCTGGAATTATTCAATTTCTCTGTTATGTCCTTTGGCAATAGTGTTTTCCCTGTTTGGAATTAACAGAGGGTCTTCTCCTACGCACCCAGCTTTTACCTAGTAAATGCCTACTTATTCTTTAAAACTCACTTCAGACTTCACTTCCTCTGTGAAGCCTTTCTTGACCTCCCCACACAGAATTAGAAGCTTCCTTTGGTATACTCATTTAACCCCTTATATTCCTTGAATGGGTTACTATAATGAATGGTTTACATTCCTATTTCTCTACCTAGACTCTGAATTCCTTAAGGCATGAAGAGTATGCTTACTCTTTAGTGAGTAGATAGGTGAGATAAGTTAAACGAAAAGTTAATGCTGGAAAAAACAAGGGAATGATAAAAATACAAAATTCAGGAGAGTAGCTGCTTTGGTGGGAGTGGGGGCGGGGGACGGTGGTCTACAGGGGACCTCAAAGGTAATATTAATGTTCTACTTCTGAAGCTCAGTATGGGTATTATTTTTTATACCATTTACATATGTTATAAGTAATATTTAGAATGAAATTAATAATTATTTAAAACTAATGCTGGAAAAATATAGAGATCATTTTGATGAGAACACTTTGATTCTGTTATTTTGAAGTCAGTAGGGATAAGTAAAGTGGCGACCCAATACTGGAGTTCAGATTTATTATAGTTTATTATTACTTTTTTTTTGTATGTGTGAGGATGATCAGCCCTGAGCTAACATCCATGCTAATCCTCTTTTTGCTGAGGAAGACCAGCTCTGAGCTAACATCTATTGCCAATCCTCCTCCTTTTTTTTCCCCAAAGCCCCAGTAGATAGTTGTATGTCATAGTTGCACATCCTTCTAGTTGCTGTATGTGGGACGCGGCCTCAGCATGGCCGGAGAAGCAGTGTGTCGGTGCGCACCCGGGATCCGAACCCGGGCCGCCAGTAGTGGAGCACCCGCACTTAACCGCTAAGCCACGGGGCCGGCCCTATTATTACTTTTTTCATAGAGATAACTAAAAACCTTTTGTTGCTCTGTCTTTGAATTGAATGGTAATATATATTGGCTAATATATATAATGGTAATATATATATGGCTCGAGCATAGATGCTCATTCCTTCCAAAAATTGAATAGTTAGTATTTCATGTATCTAAGTTTATTTTCTATACCAGTGAGTACAAGTTACTGTTGGATGATAGGCCCAAGGCATGTATTTTAAAATTATGATATACTATTAAAAAAAGCAGAATTAATTTAGTTTAATTCACTTAAATATGTGTCTAATAACACATTTAGGAGATTGAAAGATAATAGAATAGCACAGCTCTTAAAGAAAGTAATTATTTTATTTAGATATGCAAGTTTTTTTAGGTTTGAAACATGTTTTTTTCTTTAGCTTTGCATTTTTATAAATCTCTTTAATGTGTAGCTTAGTGGAAGACAGCTAGATTCTCATATCTGCTTCTGCATTTGATCTCTTGCGACGTGTTGTTTTGTGTGAAATATGTGAAGAAAATTGGACCTCACATAGATATGTTTTTGGGAAGGAGAGTACTATTTTAATAGCCTTTTCAGATAATTGCACGTGTTCTTTGTTTTTTCAGGAAGATTGGCACTGAGCTAACATCTGTTGCCAATCTTCCTTTTTTCTTTTTCTCCCCAAAGCCCCTAGTACTTAGTTGTTTATCCTAGTTGTAGGTCCTTCTAGTTCTCCTATGTGGGATGCCGTCTCAGCATGACTTGATGAGCGGTGAGTAGATCCACGCCCAGGATCCAAGTTGGTGAACCCCGGGCCCCTGAAGCAGAACGCACGAACTTAATCGCTGCACCACCGGGCTGGCCCTGCACATTTTCTTTTTTGATCTCATATTCCGAATTGACAAGTGGTTGTTGCTTAAAGGTAATTGCGTTATAGACTCTGAACCCATATCAGCTAACATTTGGTATTCTATTACATTAAAATCCATTGGTCTGTCTTGCTCTTTGAACGGATTCTTTTACCCCTGTGTTGGTTACTTGAAAAATATTCGTTCCCTGAGTTATACACATCTTCTAAATGTTGACATATTTTATTACTCAGTATCCCGAAACCCCCCACATTTGTTAATATCATTGTCAATTTCATTGGCAAAGTCTTTTAAATATTGGAAAAGTGTCAAGATCACAGTAGCGGGTAGAAGATTTCTAAAATTCTAATTTTTGCTTAAAAACGTGCATATTATCATTGGCAACAAATTTTGTCACTTATTTTCCTTCAAAATGACATACTTCATTCATTTTTCAGAAAACGTCTGCCATAACCGTAATGTCTGAATAACTATACTATATTTGGATGGTTAGTTTTCTTTCAAGTAATATAGTGTTCCATGGAAAGAGCAGCTAGGTCAGCTTGCAGCTCAAACAATCGAATAGGCGCTGTTCCTCGAGATAACCATCATTCATCAAGTAGCATTGTTTTATAGTTTTCTAAAGATAATGTTTGGCTTAATAGAAGGCAGCTGCATTCATATCTCTTTCTGCATTCATTCTGTTGCTATATCAAAAGTCGTGTAGCCTCTGGATTATTCCACATACACTTATAAGAGAATAATAGTGAAATTAATATTAATTTTACAGATTGAGGAAGTACCTTTCTGTTCCTAGTGACTTTAGATTTTCTCTTTCATCTCATGTCAATTTTGGTAAGTTAAATTTTTTCAAGCAGTATGTCCATTTTACCTACATTGTCAGATTTTACCTTTGTTTTTATAATAGTCCCTTATTTTCTTTTTAACTTCCAGTGACCCGATAGTGATATTCATGCTTTCGTTTCTGATATTGGCAATTTGTGTTTTCTCTTCCTTTTTAAAAAATTAGTCTTGCTAGTGGTTTATAATTCTATTAATCTTTCCAAGAACCAACTTTGTTAATCTTTTTCTGTTTTGTGTCTTTCTATTCTGTTGCTTTCTGTTATCTTTATTTCTGCTTTTCTTCTTATTTAGGGTATAATTTGCTCGTCATTTTAATAGCACTTGTGCTAATTAAGCTGAAGTGAGAAGTTCTGTTATTTTCCTATTAAAATTTCAAATTTCACACACTAGGAAATATGGCATAGATTTATTATATAGTATCTCATCTTTGTTTTTGAGATTATTAATTATGGAGGAAATTCTTTCTCAAATAACATTTCCATTTTATCTGCTGAAGATTTTCCTTGACAGAAATCTTTAATAATAAGTTTTAAAATAGTAATTAGTATGAATACTAAAGTGCAGTTTCAAATCGCCTTAATATCTGGATTAACACTATTGTCAAACTGTTCTTCCTGCCTAATATCTTTATTCCTTCATTTAATCTAAATAATAATGCTAGATTACTCTTCCTATAGTACTGATTTTTTTATGTTATATCCTGCTCTAGAGACGTTATAGTAGTTCTTTATTGCTTGCAGTATTGCATTCAGTCTCTTCTGTCAGTCATTCATCAGGCTTCCTGTTTTTACCTTATACTTCAACTCTGTTATTTCTACAGCAGGAATTCTTCATCTCAGTGATAACCACGCACATTGTATTAAATGTATTTTTGCTTTTGTTTCTCTTATCTTCTGGAATAGTGGAAAGAACACAGTTTTTGGCCCTGGTTATACTGGGGCTTAGATTTTCTATCTTACTTCCTAGTTTTGTGACTCTGAAATGGTGATAATATTTCCTTATAGAATTGTTATATGGATTGTATGAAATATACACATACATAATAATAATATAGACAGAATTTAGGAGATATTTCACAGATATTAGTTCTTTTTTCTTTTCTCCCTTTCTGCTAATCCAGTCCTGCCCAATTGAAGTTCTTTTTTTTTTTATGAACTCTATTTTTTGTTTATGCTACAATATTTCTTTTACCTTTTATTCAATCCTGTGATACAAGTGATCTCAACTAATTAATTTTTTGTCAGTAATATAGTGTTCTTCGTATTATTCCCTAGTTGTATTATTCAGTCAGGAGAGTCAGTTTTATGTAATGTAAAGGCTGGATGAAGAAGTTAAAGACTTGGATTCTTATTCTGCTTCTGTGACTAGCTTACTGGCTTTCAGGAGGATACATGTCCTCTTTGGACCCATATTTCCTCATCTTTAAAAGGAGATAATTAAGCTATAGATTTTTTTAAGGTTCCTTCCACTTATGAAATTCAGTAAGTCGAACTACTCTTAAAGTACCTGTTTTGTGCTAAATTCTGATGAGAAATATTTTTAAAAAGACCAAGTGTCTTTAAGTAGATTGATATGTACTAGAGAATTAAGCCCTGTGCACAAATGACTAAAATGCAATGGAGTATGTAATAGAAGCCATATAAGTGTTATAAACAGAGTGCCATAGGGTTCAGAATAGTTCATCTCATCTTTTCTGGTAGATTTTAAGCATTTCTAAGGTAAGATTTGTATCTCCTACTGCTTCTTTTGCTTTCCTTTAGAGATTTAAGCCTAGTGTTAGACTTATATTACTTGACTTGCTGTGAGTTTCTGAGCAAACCTTTTAATGAAAGTCAACAAAAAAATGGCATTTAATTTTACTTTCTGTTATTTATTCTTTGAATTTTTTTCTTTCCCTTTTTTTTTTCCTCTCCACAGAATGGTCCTAGTGCCAGATCATGTCATAAAATGTGCATTGACATTCAAAGAAGGCAAATCTACACATTGGGGCGTTATTTGGATTCCTCTGTGAGGAACAGCAAATCTCTGAAAAGTGACTTCTATCGTTATGACATTGACACAAACACATGGATGTTGCTCAGTGAGGATACTGCTGCTGATGGAGGGCCAAAATTGGTGTTTGATCATCAGGTTTGGTGCACAGATAAATACATGGTGGAATTAATTAGTGCTTAATAGTGTTCTTAGAGTTTATTTCACATATTATGCTGAGTTGTCTATTAGTGATTTCCACTACAAATACCTATGACAGATAATAAAAATAACTATTGTTTCAGTAGGTATAAAGTTATTCTTTAAATCTTTTTCTCTTGTTTGGTGCAGAGTAAAATACTAAGATCTCAGGGCCAGCCCTGGTGGCCTAGTGGTTAAGTTTGGCGTGCTCTGCTTCGGCGGCTCAGGTTCGATTCCCGGGTGTGAACCCACACCACTTGTCAGTGGCCGTGTGGCAGCAGCGCACATACAAAATAGAGGAAGACTGGTGACAGATGTTAGCTCAGGGCGAATCTTCAGCAAAAAACCAAAACAAAACAAAAAAATACTAAGATCTCAGAACACAATTGTTAATATATAAAACTTTAGAGAGTAGATGGAGCAATACCTATTAGGAAAAACAAATTAGTTTTATGGTAAATATTCATAAATCATAATAATAGCAACTTGCCCTTTTAAAACTTTTTATTCTATATTCCTAGAAGAAGTTTAAAAATGCTTTTTAATGAGTTTAAGAATTTGAAATCTAGAGCTTTTCTTCCAATTCGAGTGAAATACATTTTCTTTTGTATATAATCACAAATTTGTTATAAAACAGATAGGATCTTGATGTTTACTAGATGAAGTTTAGACTCAGCACCAATAAAAGTCATATAATGATGTTGTAGACAAGAAGACTACACATAGTGATAATGTAAGCCACTTTCATATTACTATGCATGTAGCTCTCATTATCCCCATCAGTGTCATTATCATTTTCTGTCTTTGAATACTTATTCCATTATTAGTTCAGTATAGGTCAGTACTTCAAACAAAACAGTAACCACTTTGAATTCTATAGGTAATTTTACTTGGCTCAATTCACGTCCAAAGTTTTTTTGGAGTATAGGAGAGAAAAAGACTTAAAAAAAATCTGTAACACTGTATTGATGAACATAGCATTATCTAGTACCTGAGAAATGGGAGGTAGTGCTAGAATTATGACAGAATCTAGCTTAGGCCTAATATCTAGGAGTTAAAACCTAAGTCTTTATTTCTTGTTTCTTTAGAGATTTTTGTTAATTCTTTGCTTTAAAACTATCCTACTGCCATATTTATATTGTTATAGGAGCATGGTAAGGAAAAGATGAGTGGGTTGTATGCCTATCAATTAAGTGGTGGGAGGAAAATCAAAAACATTAGTTTTCAAAGTACTCCTCAGGTTGAATTTGGAACTTCTGTTGGCTCTACATAACTGAGCTCTGCAAAGCATTGTACTTCCCTGCTGACATCCTCAGTGTTGTTCATGTGGAAAATAAGAACTCCAAAAAAAGTTAGGCTGGTTCTGATCTTTTAAAAATAGAACATCAGCAGATAACATTGTTAGGGAAACAATTTATTTTCTTGCTTCCAACTGGTTACAAATTTCTTTTACAAAAGATGCTTATGTCTTTATTTTTACAGGTTGAAAAAAGAATAGCTTAGGGATAGTCTGAGTACAGCACATATATTGTCCTTGTGTGTGGCCTTTGTTTCTCTTGACTTTGATTAAATAGAACATTCATTGGAAGCTAAGTTCTGTTAAATAATGTTTAGTTTTCCACTGATTAGATGTTATAGCAGAATACTAGGAATGAAGAAACCAGGATTTCAGTACTAGTTCAGCTAACAGCTAGCTCTGTGACCTTGAACAATTAATTACACATCTGTATAAGCCTCCATTTTCTATTCTATTTCATGCAAATAAAGCTGTAAGTTGGAACTTTCGAAAAATTACTTGGGGTTGTTCATGACACTTTAAGATTTGACACTTAATATTCAAATTTGAGAAGAACATGAGAAAGCTAGGGGCATGAAGACATGTTTATTTTATTTTATTTTTTTTGTGAGGAAGATTAGCCCTGAGCTAACATCCATTGCCAATCCTCCTCTTTTTGCTGAGGAAGATTCACCCTGGGCTAACATCCGTACCCGTCTTCCTCTACTTTATATGGAATGCTGCCACAGCATGGCTTGACAAGCGGTGCATAGGTCCTCACCAAGGATCCGAACCTGTGAACCCTGGGCTGCCGAAGCAGAGCATGTGAACTTAACTGCTATGCCACCAGGCCAGCCCCTGTAGACATGTTTAAAAGTTACTTTGCCATTTTGAATTTCACATGTTAAAAAAATTAATATTCGAAGACTTTTGGATGTCTTAAGTACATAGTGGCAGCTTAGTTCTGAAGCTTTCCATGTTGTTGCTTTGTGTGATCTTCAGGGACAGTGAGAACCAAATAAAAAGATAAAAAAAGTAAGTCATATATTCAGCAAAACCAGGAGCCAAAGAAAACCTACAACTCCCAATTCCTTTTAAGTTTAGCCAAAAACAACTGAAATACCCAGAACCTGTACTGAAGCCCACAACAGTGTAATGGGGGAGAACTGGGAATGCAGAGGGAGCGTAGCACAGGTACATCACGGTAGGAAGTGTCATGAACAGGGCAAAAATTTACTCCAGGGCAGCCACTGGGGTGGTCAGTGAAATAACATGTGGAAAATGCCCAGAAAGGCCCAGAGGAGGAAGATGACAGAAAGCACCATCTTCTAAAAGTATGGGAAACACCATGAAAAGTGAGGACAGTGCCTCCTTTTGCAGTGACCAGTGAAGGAACTGGGAGAGCTCAAGGCTTGAGATAGAAGCGCCCTGATGAGATGAGGTTCACAGAGTTAGAGAAGACATGGCTTCACAGAAGCATCATGTTTTGAAGAAGCCATTCAATTCAGTTGCAACAGAGGAGGGAATCCTTGGGCAAGAACATCACCCTACCATGGGAACCTTCTGTTATCTGGTCCAGGGAAATTCAACCCATTTAAATATGAAAAACTAAAAAGCATTAAACACCACATCTTTTCTCTCAAGAAAAACAATAAAATGAAAAAGAAGAGCAAAACCTTCCTTCACACAACAGCAGATGAAAATTATATTCCAGTATTCTAACATGAATTAAATGACTTAATGAAGCTTGAAACTCTGAAGAAAACTACAAAGCATAAATTCAAGAATGCAGATGAAGGGCCAGCCTGGTGGTGCAAACGGTTAAGTGCGTGTGCTCCACTGTGGCGGCCCGGGGTTCGCCGGTTCGGATCCCGGGTGCGCACCGATGCACCACTTGTCGGCCCATGCTGTGGCGGTGTCCCATATAAAGTGGAGGAAGATGGGCATGGATGTTAGCCCAGGGCCAGTCTTCCTCAGCAAAAAGAGGAGGATTGGCAGATGTTAGCTCAGGGCCGATCTTCCTTAAAAAAAAAAATGCAGATGAGAGGGTCAAATATTAGGAGCAGATGAAACTGGACCTGGTAAAACTCAGGAAAGAAATTGAAAAAATGTAGTAACACTTTCAGAAATGAAGACTAATCTACAAGGAACATAAAGAAGAATAGGTAAGAATCATATAACATAGAAATAAGAAGAGCAGATAACGAAAACAGAAATAAAGATATAAAAAGGATTAGCCAGAAAATTATAGACAGAGAAGACAGGCAAAGGAGAACCAACATATGTGTAATTGGAGACGTTAAAGAAGAAAACCAAAACAATGGAACAGAACAAATATTTACAAATAAAATTCAAGAAGACTTTCCTGAAGAAAGAAGACTATTCCACATATCAAAAGGGCATGCTATATTCAGGAAAAATTGACCTAGGTGTTCAACTCTAAGACATATGTTAGTAACATTGAATTTCGAAGATAAAGAGGCCATTTGGTGGGCAACTAGACAAAATGATCAAGTCACCTATAAGAGAAATAAAATGAGACTGGTAACAGATTTCTTTACAGCTTTCAATGCCAAGAAATAGTCAAGGCCAGGAAACAATAGAGCAACATCTAGAAGGTATTCAAGAAAAGACAATGTGAGGATTTTATATCTAGCTAAACTGTTCTTCAAGTATAAACACTTTTTGAGGAGAGTGCTAGAAAATGGAATATGAGGTAGCCAAAAAATGGCAGGAGAAACTTCAATCAAAGTGTTGGAGCTCTCAGCTCATTGACATTCTCCCTGGGTTAGTGTGGATCATTGACAGGCTAAACCTACACTTTTACTGCCCCCCAGCCCCACATCCTATGAAATGACAAGAGACTACCTTAGTAATAGTATTGAAAAGTAAGAAAGAATGCCCTTGAGGAACTTAAAAAAATTTGGGAGAATTTCTGTAAGGTGGAAAGTAGATAGGATCAGATCCAACCAGAAGAAACCAGAGCCTATAAGGTTACAGCAACTTGAGTCTCAAAATTTATATAGCTGGGGCAAACGTTAGACGATCACTTGGAGACTAAACAGCAGGGCATTCCCCGGTTTGAGTAGCACTTACATGTGAAAGTTGTCCACAGGTCAAGCTGGAAAGATAGATAGAGCAATACTCCCAAGAGTCTCTGAGGAACTCCTCACAACATCATGTCTCATTTCTCTCCACCCAGTCCCTTGAGGCAGGCTACCGTATCTGCAACAAGCAGGTGAATAGAGATTCTCAGATACAAAGAGGTCTAGAACAACCACCAAAAAATCCAGATATTTGAAGATAATTAATGCTATGAGACAGGGATACTGAACTCAACAAATTAAGAATTAACAAAGGAAAGCAGCTAGTATTGTAAACTGAAGAAGCTTTTAAGAAAAGTTTAAGTGATATTTTCAGAGCAATTCGGGAGGCTATTGCATCCATGAAAAAGAAATATCTAGAAAAATTATAAAGAGTTAATAGTGAAAAAATCTCAATAAATTGATTTAAAAGCAGAGTGGACACACTCACCTCTATATGGTTTCTAAATTAGTGAGCTGAAATTATGAGAAAATGTTAAAAAACAGAGAAAAGGTCCTAAAGTTCCAGTACCCACCTAATAGGAGTCCTAGAAAAAGAGAATGGAGGAAAAAAAATACCCAAGGTAAAAATGAAGAAAACTCCCAGAGCTGAAGAAAGACAGTTTTCAGAATCAAAGGAATAGCTGGAATGCTGGAAAGAGCTACCAAGATAAAGATGTTTATGCTTCACCCCTGATAACAAATGAAAATAGCCACATCAAAATTAAACTTAAATATCACTGAAAGGAAACTCCCTTTGTAGCCATATAAAGTAGAACCATAGGGTCCTGATAACAGAGAGTGGCCAGAATTAATATGAGTCTGTGAATTTATGAAAATGTAAATAGGCTCCCATAATGGGGGTCCCTTGGGATCCTCAGCACGATCCCCAGATGTTTGGAGAGATATGCACCTCAAGTACTTAGGACAGAATAATGTGATCTAGCCAGTGAAGCCCTGGACAGTGATATAGTAGTTGAATGGGGCCATACTGAGTTGTCTTCAGCAATGTATAGATTGCTTTTAATGTTATGATCATTTAAGATTAAAGAGTGGGAACACTTTCTTTGGAATGCCAGGGACATAAAAACTTGGACATATCAATTTTTAAGCCATATTCACCAAGATTTCACCCTTGAGGAACAGTAGATTTTCATCTTAATTTATGGAAGTCTGCCAGAAACCTGGGAAATGGCAAGTGAGTGGATCTTTTTAGTGGTAGGTAAAGGTTAGGAGATGCTAGAATCTTTTCTTTTTAATACTAGTTAAAAAAACAATCTTTACAATTATGGAAATAGTTTTTTATTAAAAACAATACTAAAATAGATAAATAGCAGAAAAATAATTGGATGGGAGGAGAATTGAACATCTAATGGTTAGTATTTGTGCTTTAGCAAAAATTAGATGTTTTTTGTACACAATTTAGTCTCTAAATATAAATGCCACTTGTGTTCAACATCTAATTTCCAACTTGGACTTATATTTTTTTTGAAATAGAATTTGATTCTTACTATCTTGTGACAAAGGGCTATTTTCTCAGAGATACTCTATGAAAAGCTGATTGCTCTGAAGACTGATTGTTGCAAATGTCTTTTTGTTTGTTTTACTGTAACAACATGATTTGAAGAGTTTTGTAAAATAAAAGCAGAGAGAAGAACTTAGCTACATCACTCTCATTCATGTATCTACTCTCTTATTAAATGGTAGTATAATTAATAGGATGCTTGCCTAGAATTGAAAGAAGGGAGTTTTTATAAGAAGGATGAAAAAGAGGATGTGATCACTATTTACCCGTAGAGTATGATCAGTATTCACTCTAAGGTATAAATCAGCACCTCATGAAGTATTGGTTGATTTGGTAAAAATTATTCAGTTTCAAGAAAGCATAAAGCTCTTTAACTCAACATATTTTATTCTCACTGAGAAAAATGGAAACCTTAAAACATATTTAGAAATCCATCCTGCATCTCTGCCAGGTGGTGAGCAGTATGGCAAAAAAGTGCATATGATAATCAGGGGTGGTTTTTAGTGTTATTAAGACAAAGTTGAGCTTTTTTGAGAATCTAAAACTGCACACATTGGTTTCATTTTAGCCCGTATGACAGGAATAATCTAAAATTATTCTGTCTGTTGTATTGGCCTGATAGATGTGTATGGACTCAGAAAAACATATGATCTACACCTTTGGTGGTAGAATTTTGACGTGTAATGGCAGCGTAGATGACAGCAGAGCCAGTGAACCACAATTCAGTGGATTATTTGCTTTCAACTGTCAGTGTCAAACCTGGAAACTTCTTCGAGAGGACTCCTGTAATGCTGGGCCTGAGGACATCCAGTCTCGGATAGGACACTGCATGCTATTTCACTCAGTAAGAATATTCTGTACATTGTATTTTGTTATACTGTCATGTATATCTCAATAGGAAAGGAAGTGATAAAATCTAATTCTTGAGTAAGAAATCACAAAACTTTTTGTTGGAAATAAATAATTAGTGTTAGCAATGATAGACAAAGATAAAACTTCCTTTAACAGTGAACTGTTTGCTAATTATGAGACTCTTCCCATCAACCTAGTAATTCCTAAATAGTTATCACCTGAATACTAATTTAGGCACTTTTATGACTACCTCACTGCTTATATAGATATTGTAGCAGTTTCTTTCATATACTTTTCTACTTACTGATTTCTCTTAGTAACTAGAAGATCAGTTTTCTTATCTGTTCTTTTATTACCCTCTGCTACTCTCCGTTAAGTGCAAATAATCAAGAATTGGCTTTGTAGAATCAGAATTAAAATTTATCAGCAAAGTCAACATAGATATTTCTTTAACCTTTTCAAATATTATGGTGAAAACTTGGGCTTCCTTCTGTGAATGTAACTTTAAAAATATATTGTGGACTATTTTAAGCATAACCAAAGTAGAGAGAAGAATATAATAAATTCCTGTGTACTCATTTATCAGTTTCAACAGTTATCAGTATTCCACTGTTCATTTTTCATATATCTACCACACTTACATTTCTTTTTTTTCTAATGTTTCTTTGATTTTTAAGTTTATTCTTAAATTTTATGGTGCTGGAGTATTTTAAAGCAAATCCCAGGCATTGTATCATTACGCCTGTAAATACTATAGTGTATTTAAGTCCAGATAAGGACTTTAAAAAAAAACACAATTGCGATACCATTATAATACCCAACCAAAGTAAAAGCGGTTTCTTAATATCATTTAACACATAGTCTGCATTCATTTTTTTTTTCCTGAGATACTGAAAAATACCTTTTCATAGTTGGTTTATTCACGTCAGGATCCAGAAAAGGTCTGTGTATTACATTTGGTTGTTATGGCTCTTAAATTTCTTTTAATCCATAACAATACTCCCCCCTCCTGGTTTTCCCCCCCGCCTACCACTTATGTCTTTGTTAAAGAAACTGAATCATGTGTGCTTTAGAATTTCCCATATTCTTGATTTGGCTGATTTTATCCTCATTGTGTCATTTAGCATGACCCTTTATCCTCCATATTTCCTGTAAGCTGGTAGTTAGAGTCAGAGGCTTGATTTTAGATTCACTCTTCTTTTTAGGGAGGGTAGAGGGCAGAAGGAGAGGTGCAAGAATACTTCATAGATGGTCTGATTGCAGAATATCAAGAGGCATTTAATGTGTAGTTGTCATACTTTTGGTTGTTAAAATTGTTCAGTGGATTCAGGTATCAGCCTGAAGGATCAGTTATAAAGTGTCCTGTCAACTTTTTACCTAATGGCTTTAGTAGCCATTGATAGTCATTGCCTAGATTTCATTAGGGTTTGTAAAATGGTGATTTTTCTAATTATGTCATTTCTTCTGCATTTATTAACTATGATTGTAGTACAAAAAACTTACTGTCATTAACTATTTGGCTACTCTGATATGTAAACCACACAGGAGAGGTAATATAAATGTTTGGTTCTTTTCCTTTATCACTTTTTCACATTAATGAGTTGAGGCTCCAAAATTAACCAATGAATTTTTTTAAAGTATTGTTATGAACTTGTGGATTTTTTAATATTTGATTTATTTAATCCAATGCTATCATTATTCTTTTTGATGCCCCAATTCTTCTCTTTGGCCAGTAGGAGTGCCCCCCTCCCAGCATACCCATGTATTTGCATTTGTGTGTATATACACACATACACGGACTCATGCCACTGCATAACAACATTTCAGTTAATGATGGACCGCATATACGATGGTGGTCCCATAAGATTAGTACCATGTAACCTGGGTGTGTAGTGGGCTATACTATCTAAGCTTGTGTAAGTACACTCTGTGATGTTTGCACAATGACGAAATCGCCTAACAACATACTTCTCAGAATGTATCCCTGTTGCTAAGCGGTGCACAACCGTACACACATATATGTATATATGAATGTATATGTATCTTTTTTAGTAAGAGAAAAATTAAATCATGAGTTCATACAGCTTTGTCCAATTGAAATGAAAGACTACAGATTTTTTAAATTTAATATCTTTGATTTTCTATATTGTATCTTCTAAGGCTAAAATCCTACTTCCTGATGACAATATTATATGACTTGCTCTGTCAGTAATAGTTTACAGAATAACAAAAAGAACAACAAAATCACTGAATACTGTATAAGATTGTTTTCTGATTATTTTTCTGTTTAGGATATAGCCTACTAGGGATGGGTAGTCAAAAAAACATGAATTAAAATCACTAGAAATGCTGCTTCTCTGTGTGAGCATGTCTCTGTGTGGTTATATCTTTGTATACAGATAGGTTTATTTGTTTCATTTTTTTTCAAATTTCAGAGATTTTTTTTTTTCTATTGGGTTAATTTTATTTTCTTATTAAATAAAAACATATGCATGTTTCTAAAGGCAAAAACATAAGTCAGGGTACTTTCGGAGAGATCTGGTTTTTCTCCCTATCTTCCTGCTCTGTCCCTTCCCCTATAGGTAACTGTCTTTTATTAATTTCCTTCCTTTTTTTTTTTTTTTGAAGACAAAAACAAACTCTTGCATTCCTTTTTCTCTTTTCTTACAAAAAGGCAGCATCCTATATACATTATTCTATACCTTTCTTTTTTACTTTAATAGGATATCCTAGAGATCGCCTCTTAGCTATATATAGAGAGCTTCCTCCTTCCTCTTTATATCAGCATAGTATTCCAATGCATGGGATCTGTCATAAAATTACTTTTATAGATGTTTAAATTTTAAAAGGATCATGATGAATTCTTCATGGAAGTGACTACTTTCTCCCTTCTTTGCCCTTTTTTTCTTATTTTTCAGAAAAATCGTTGCTTATATGTATTTGGTGGCCAGCGGTCGAAGACCTATTTGAATGATTTCTTTAGTTATGATGTGGACTCTGATCATGTAGACATAATATCAGATGGCACCAAGAAAGACTCTGGAATGGGTAAAGGCATTTAGTGATTCTTCTCTCATGTCTTAACTACTTAGGTAAAAGACTATAGCCCATTTTCTTTTCTTTCTAACCATTCTTCACTCTTTCCTCGTTTCAGTAATTGAAGTAATTCTGAGTAAGAGGAAAAAAACTCTACCAGCTAAATTATCCAATTCTATCTAAAATATATGAATTCTTCTTCTTCTTCTTCTTCTTCTTCTTTCCTTTGGGCAAAAAGGCAGTGTTTTCTAAAGAAATCATTTGTATGCTTGTTGTGGGAGGTGAGGGGGGCTTTGCAAGAATTAATATCTTAAAAGCTGTATTATTCTGTATTTGCTAATCCTTTCCACCTTCTGTTTTCACTCTGTGACTTATATATTAGGCACTAGCGTAGTAGAGTATGTTTTTATTGTGAGGGAGAACTTCACATAATTGGTAATGCCTTTTAAGTTTACAAGCTCAGCATTCAAGAAGTTATTCTCCTAGTAGTAATAGGGTGACCGGTTTGCCTGAGATAGTATCAATTTTATGCATATTGCCCTGGCATAATTATTAATAGTGCTCCATTCACTCTCAAAAGTGTCTTATTCTGGATGATAATTTGCGTAGTTACCCTACATAGTAGTTGCTTTGCTTGTGATTAGTATACACAGAAGAATGGTATTTGTTTAAGGCTTGATGGTTTAAAATGCCTAATTTGAGCAAAAGAGTGAGAAATTATATCAGCTTTCTTTTCCTTTTAGCTATTATTTATAAAAACAGATCTTTTTGTTAAAATAGTTGTTCACATTTAGGAGGAAAACTTTTTTTTACAAAAGATAGCATGACAGTAAAAAAGTACATAAGAAGTAGTTTGACCCTCAGGACCCTTCTCCTGTAGTTCCTACTAGGCAGAGGCTAGAGCTTTATTTTCTGGGGGAAATGAAATGATGGAGGCTCTGTAGACAGAGAGAGGGTAGAAAATAGGCGAGTTAAACTATAAACTGAATAGTGGAACTTCTAACTACTTCCCTGTCCCCATGATGCCAGGTATATTTCTCCTAGCAGAAGATTCGAATCACCTGCTCTGGAGGAAATCTGTGGCCTCAGAGAAAATATTTCCAGATACTGTTGTTTGGGAATTCCCTACCCCACAATAAAGTGGCTAATCTTGCTGCCTAGTCCCCAATACAATGGCCACTTTCACAGCCCAGTCTCTTTACAGTGTTGCCCACTGTACACATACTATTTTCAATTAACTTTTTATTTCTTCACTCGTAATGAACTGTCAGTTAAATATCTTCTGTATTCGGGCCTTCACCATGAAAGAGAGAGACAAAAACAAAGCAAACGTGAAAATAGAAATATGGAGTAATGCACTGAGCACAAGTAAATGAAAATAGTAATGATCAAGATCAGTTTTCTTAGAGGAAAGGCTACCACATCCATAAAATGATAATAGGATGCAATGAAAGATCAGAGACTAGGAAAAAACTTTTGGGAAATAAATTTTGTTTGAATAAAAAATTAGAGGAGTTGTAAAAAATCTCCTGAAAAATAGACAAGGAGACAGAGATGGAACTTGGAGAAAATAAGGATCTTGGAAAATCAATCCAGGAGGTCCAATATTGGACTAATAAGAGTTTCTCCAACTATAGAGAACAAGGAAAATGGAGGAGACTAGATTATAAAATAAATCCAGAAAATTTCCCCGAACTGAACTGAAAAGCATTGGTCTACACAAGTTGATACTTTGAATTTAGAAAAAAAACAAGAAACAAAAACTTTCTCACTCTGAAGGCACATCAGTGTGCATTGTGGAATTTCACGTATCAGGTATCAAGAAGCTTCTAGTGTAAAATGAGGTCACATTCAAAGGAACGGGACTTAGAATGATATAGAAATTCTCAGCGATATTGGAAGCTATAAGATAAGGGAGAACAAGTTCTTAAAAATTCGGAGGGAAAATTATCATCGACTTAGCATTCTATTCCTGGCCAAAACACTAGTGAAACAAGAGGGAACAAATACTATTTTCAGATACACAGGGTTTATCAGTAGAATGTGTTTTCCTGCAAGTAATAGAAAACCCAGAGAACAATGACTTAAACAAATGGGGATTCTTTCTCTCACAGAATAAGAAATCCAGAGGTAGATAATCTGGGACTGATGCAGTGATTTGAGCAATGTCATGAAAGTCCCTAGGTTTTTTTAACCTTTCTGTTTTTCCGTCTTTAACCCGGCTGTAGCCTTGTGGTGGCAAGTTGGCTGAAGCACCTCAAACATCATGCCTTCATTGCAGACAGGAAAAAAGGAAAGAAAACAAAACTTGCCCAGAAAGCTCCCTACTTACATTTGATTGACTAGAACTGTGAAACTTGGCTTCAGGAGAGTTTGGGAAAGCAAGTATTTAGCTTTTCCAGCCTTTATGTAGTACACAGGGGAAGGGATTTGGAAATGGCTGTTGGATCATGCAGTCAACGGGGTCTGCCACACAAGATTAAAAAAATGATAGATCTTTTCTGCACTCTTTCTTATTACTACACCATATACACTAACAACAGGGAGTAAAAGTAATTAAAAAAAAAACATAGGAGCTGGGAAAAAGAGGATCTAACATAGGAAAGCAATGAAGGGACATCCCAAGATGATACCTGCACAGCAAACCTATGAGCATCCAGTTAAATTGGAGCAGGACACGGGAAAGTAGACCTCTCTTCTTCACCAAAAGTGAGGTTTCCAGATAAAAACAGACTCAATATTTGGAGTAAAAAGCCGTTAATAGGTAAATAACATCTGACGTAAAAGATTAAGGATAGGAACATAACAGGAAAAGAAAAAATTTGTATAAGAAAGGAGATATCATCACAGTATATTTCTTGGCTCTGTAGTGAACAGTATTTCCCTAATCATAATAATGCAAAAACTACAACCAATTTAACCAAAAATTGGGATAAAATTTAGTGGAAGAATAGGGTGAGAGGAGTTGGGGGATAGCGTCAGTGTAGTAAAAAATCTTCATCTACTATAACAGGAAGTTAGTAGATGATGTCCAAAATAGCAGCTTAAGCATATTATTTAGAAATATGGAAAGGAATGTAATAGGAAATGAGTAATAACATTATTTATCTTATTTAAAATTGTCTGTCTTATTTGTTTACTCATTTATTTTCTGCTACCAGAGGATAGTGTGGAGGTATATGATTTAATCTTTAACTTCCTCTAGCTCTTAAGAGTTAGTCTGACTTTCCATTAAAATAACTAGGCAAGAGGTAATACTTCCCTACAGTTTTGATGTAGCTTTCCCTGAAAAAGGTGGTGAAGATGGTAATTGATTTGACAAGTAACGTGTTGAAAACTGCTATGTGCTGGCTCAGTGCTAGATTAGCGATACAGTGGAACAAAATGATCATGGTCGCTCAGAGTGCTTATAATCTAGCTAGTAGATAATATTCTAATGGATTATAGTAGCTACTCTTTTATTTAGACCCTACCATATGCCAGTAGCACAGAGCTTTTAAATATCTCTAATTGGTGGTATTATTTTCATTTACCAGATGAGAAAAATTGAACTCGGTGAAGTATTACATAACTAGATAATGATAAAGCTGGGATTTAGAAGTTTGAGTGCAAAGAAGGTGTTTTTTCCACCATACTAAGCTGCTTCCCAAGATTAAAAGAAAAAAGTAGCAAAGAGGATAGTGGCAAAAAACTTAGTAAAAAATTCACTATAATAAGTAGGCTTTAATGACTATCATTTGAAGATTTTAGAAAATAAGTTATTATTACATAGTAATTTGCAAAATTGATTAGTATAATGCTTCATTCATGGTTATGGCTAGCTTTAGAGCCATCAGTGATAATTGTTCTATTTGTTCAATTTTGTTTTGATTGTAAAAGTAATAATATGCTCATTGTAGAGAATTTGGAAAACATAGAAAGATGCAAAAAAGAAAATGTATCAAACCATCCAGACAAACTCGGTTAAGATTTGGATGTATTTCCTTCTAGTCTTTTTTAACTTATATATTATATAAAATTTAGCACAATTTTATATTCTGCTATTTTAAAATTTTCATTAAATTGTAATTTTTTTAATCATTATGGTTTTATTACCATCGACTACAGATATTAGTACAAAAGACAAGTGGATTCGCTCCCTAATTAAGGCTAATCAACTTTTGTTAAATCAGAATCACCAATTTTGCTATGTGTTCGTTAATTTTCAATTCATTTATGGTGAATTATCCCACAGTGCAAACAAGTTCATTCGTTAATTTAATAATATTTGTTGGTCACCTACTAGCATCTAAGTTTGACCCTCTCCCTTCCTCCCTCCCAACATATTTCAGTGCCTTCTGTATGCCAGGTATATTTTAGGCACTTGGGATATAGCTATGGATCTGGGGAATAAGATCTCTGCTCTCTTTTTTTTTTTTTTGTGAGGAAGATCACCCCTGAGCTAACATCCGATGCCGATCCTTTTTTTTTTTTTTTTTTGCCGAGGAAGATTGGCGCTGAGCTAACTAACATCTGTGCCCATCTTCCTCTACTTTATATGGGACGCTGCCACAGCATGGTGTGACAAGCAGTGTGTTGGTGCACGCCTGGGATCCGAACCCGCGAACCCCTGGCCGCTGAAGTGGAGCACACGCACCTAAGTGCTTGTACCACTGGGCCGGCCCCAAGATCCCTCCTCTTAAAGGACTCACATTCTAGTGGAAAGAGACCTGCAGTTGCCTTCTAAGTACTGTGAAGAAAAAAAAATTGTATGCTATAATAGTGAGAAACATGGGAGGTCCCATTTAGGTAGAGTAGGTTGGCAAACCATCTCTGAGGAGGTAATCTTTAAGATTTAAGACAAGAAGTAGAGAATTAGGAAGAACCATGTTAAAAATTGAGAGAAAAGCAAGTACAAAGGTCCCAAAGCAGGAAAGCACTTAGTGTGTCCCAGAAACAGATGGGACTAATCCAAATTGAGGGTGGGGAAAGCTGATATGAAATGAGGTTAGGGAAATAGTTGAGTCTGATAATTCAGTGCCTTGTACAAATGCAAGAAGATTGAATTTTTTTTTATAAATAAGAGGTTATTGAAAGATCTAATGTTGGGGTCTTGATCTAAGTTTTGAAGATATCACTCTTTTGTCTAGATACACATTTTCCAAGTGGTTAATTTTGACAATATGCCTATAAGTTGCATTGTCTGAAGGCTGTATGTATAATGAGTGCTTTAACTGAGGGTTTTTATGGCAGAGTTGAACATCTGGTTAGAACTACTTGGAGAAAATTTTCCCTCCTAAAACTGTTGCAGCTATACTTGGAATTGTGGAACCTCAGTGGCTCTCTTGCCATATTAGAGTGAAACTGAAATTAGTTTCTTTTCATTTTTCTGTCTTTCTTATTTTTTTCCATCTCCCTCCCTCCCATCTTCCCCTCCCTCTCTCTCTCCCTTCCCATTCTTCCCTTTTCAACTCCTCTTCCCAAGTGCCCCTTTCTCTCTCTGTCTGTTCCCTGCCCCCCCGCCCCCGGGTTTCTGCTGTGTGGCCAGGATTGAGAACCACTGTGATAGCTCTCCAGAGCCTATCTCAGTCCTTAGTCTAAGTAACTTTGTGCAAGTTATCTAATGTCTCACCTTTAGCTTGCGTGTCTGTAAGTGACCAAAATTATATTTTAAGGAAAATAGTGTCCTGCTCTTGGCTACTCTAAGAGTAGATATGGATTGACCCTCTAGTTTGGGCTGGTGTTATTGTTGGGTACCTCAATTTTCACATGAGTATGTCAATACTACCTACAGGTTCACTGATCTATTTAGTAATCAAGTCATGTTGGTTTTACCTCCATCTTCTCTCTTCCCATTGCTGCTTCACTTGTTAAGGCTAGCATCAGCTATTTGGCCTCTGTTTCTAGTCTTCTTCCTGGGTACCCCATTCTTCCCCTCAACCCATTCTCTGCACTGCAAGCAGAATACGGCTGTTCTGGGTTATCAATTAAGTGTAGAATCATATGCTCTAGCATTTATTCAACAGATATTTTTTGGTCACCTACTAGGTGCCAGATAAGGTAAGCAACTAGGGATACAACTGTGAATAAGGGCTCTGTCTTTCATGGAGCTTATAGTTTCACATAGGGAGGAAAAAGAAGTAGATTGACAGCCTTACCTTTCGAGTAGTGCTAATAAGATAAGACAACGTCTTTAAAAAATATAAACCTGGGGCCGGCCCCGTGGCTTGGCGGTTAAGTGCGCACGCTCTGCTACTGGCAGCCCGAGTTTGGATCCCGGGCGCGCGCTGACGCACTGCTTGTCCGGCCATGCTGAGGCGATGTCCCACATACAGCAACTAGAAGGATGTGCAACTATGACATACAACTATCTACAAGGGCTTTGGGGATAAAAAGGGAAAAAAAAAGGAGGAGGATTGGCGATAGATGTTAGCTCAGGGCCGGTCTTCCTCAGCAAAAAGAGGAGGATTGGCATGGATGTTAGCTCAGGGCTGATCTTCCTCACAAAAATAAATAAATAAATAAATAAATAAATAAACCTGGTGGTTTTTCTTCCCTAAAGCCTTTTGTTTCTCTGTGCCCTCAGGATTAAGTCTAAACTCAGCCTGACTTACAGAATCCTTTATGATATTCCCCCTCTTAGTTAGTTCTCCAGCCCCATTCCTGGTATCCACCCTCACCTTGCCACCAATTCTTTGTTTCATGACCACTGAATATCAATTCTTTATAGATAGAATACTTTTTCTTGCCTTTGGGTTTTTGCCCATGCTGTTTTCTTTACCTAAATCACCCTTCCCTCCCACCTCCGAAATGTAGCTAACTCGTGCTCATCTTTCAGATCTTAAAGGTCATTGTCTCCTGAAATTCTCTAACTCCTCAAGCTCAGGTTAGAAATTAAAGCATATGGTTCTAACTTTAATTGTTAACACAATTGTAAGTATTCATCTGGCAGTATAATCTTGACTCTGCTTTTCAAAACCCGTGAAAAGCTCAGCTGAAATACAGAGACTTTATTCAGGATTTCTTAAAGAGCATTTAGTCTTTTCGGTACTCTAGATCTCCTAAAAATCTTGCTCTAAATTAAGTTAGACAAATTGGAAAGCCTCACATCAGAACTATGATATATTGTATTGTCCTCCCATAGAATTACTTTTACCTGATTTTAAAAAGTCCATTTAAATTTTGTTTTATCTTATTAGATTATTATTTATTGTGTAAGCCAAGAAAAGTCCTTGTAAGGACAAGATAGGGTACTATTTAAATTTCCACATTATTAAATATTCTTAGAAAACACCAATTTTATTCCATTACATGGATGTCTTGTAGCTTATTTAAAGATTCTATTTATTAACTGTTCTTCTAAAGCTTTTTTACTACAGTTAATTACTGTAATTAGATGGACTTAACATATAATTACTATGTTTATCTATGATTCAGTAATGTGAGTTATTTGATTAAAACTGCATTTATGATGTGAGTTTCAAATTGGATTGTTTGAAATCATAGAAGAAGTTGTTTGAACTATTGAGCTCACCAATTAGAGATGGTATATCTAATTGTAAAATTGCTGCTTTTTGTTATAATTTTTTGTCAGACTATAAAATCTTAAATGGTTGCTCCTTATAATTATTTAAATGAATTATCTTAGATTTAACATTTGAAGATCTGAAGAAACCTCAACTCTTGTTTTTTAACTAGAGTATAAAAATTTTATGCTCCCCTCAGAAGGAAATTATAATTTAAATCAGTGGATTGGCAGCTGCTTAGAAAGAAGGGATTTATTAGTATTATGTCTAACGCATACATAATTACATCAAAATTCAGCACATCTAAAATTTGGGTTTATTTCTGAATAAGTTTTGGCAATAAGGCTGTGAACACAAGGGTTTTAGCAGACTCACCATATGTAAGCTCTGTATTTAACACTAATTGAAAATTATGTTTAGAAGATAGTCTGTTACACCACCAGAGCTTTATGGTTTGCTATAGAAATTCAGTCTATTATAGTAAGATTACTTGCTCATATCTGTATTATTCAAGGTAACAAACATATTGAGTAGTCACCATTTGCCAGATGCTAAGTCAAGCCTTGGTGATACAGAGCTCTTCCAACCTAATACCTGTTCTGTAGTAGTTATGTGTTTACTTGTTTTGTTCCTTAAATTCTGTTGACTGTATTTTCCCACATCTGCCACTCTTTATTCCATTCTGTTCTAACCATATTGGCAGATTGGTATAATTGAAAGAATAGTGAATTGAGAATGAACAGACTTGATCTCTCTTCATCTGTGTCTGCCACTCATCCCTCTGCAACTTTGTCAAATTATGTAACGTCTCTGGACCTGATTATTCATCTACAAAGGAAGGGATTGGACAAGTTGATTTTAAGACCTCATCTAGCTCCCAAATTTTGACAGTTAAATTTCTTTCCCTCCCTTCTGTTGTTATCAGGCTATGAAACTGACATGTGAGGGCTGTGTTAGTTATGTCTGCAAGATCTGATTTATCTATAAACATATTTTCATGAAAACCTTAAAAGCAGAATCTTATCAGCCCTGGGAATGTACTTACTGACATTGTTTTTTTTTTTTTAAAAAATCAGTGTGTGTGTATATGTATGTATGATAAGTTCTAATGTTTTTGAACCTTTTGGACTTTTACCAATTAACTCAATAAGGCCAATTCAGCAGTACAGAGAAGATGCTGAAGCGAATGATTAGTTTTCATTAACATAGAGTAGTTACTGAGCTAGGAAATGGTAGTGCTTATTTTTAGTGTAACTAGGCTTCATTGCTTTCCATTTAGCACCTTTTATTTTTCGTGTGCCATTATTCTGATGAAATTGAATTATGTACTTCTTTTCCTCTCAATGTTATAGGTATAAATAACTTTCCATAATTCCCTCCTTCCACTCTCCCAGGGATGTTTTTGCCACTTATAAGCTTAGAAAAGTATTTCATATTTTTAATATAAAATTTAGGTCATTTGATAGTAAATGTGAATTAAAGTTTACCTGTAAAAACAAACATGCAGGAACACTAAAGACAATTTTGAAAATGAAAGGTAATGAAGTATGTG
Source organism: Ceratotherium simum simum (assembly GCF_057802395.1). Lineage (NCBI taxonomy): Eukaryota > Metazoa > Chordata > Mammalia > Perissodactyla > Rhinocerotidae > Ceratotherium > Ceratotherium simum. Next base: position 87,381,216 of record NC_141900.1, read on the forward strand.
AACACTACCAGGTATTGTAAAGCTACAGCTTTGTACAGATTAATGAAATAGAATAGAACAGATAGTATAACAATATCTCCAAACACATATGAGAATTTAGTAATGGTAAAGTGGCATTTCCAATCAAAGAAGGAAAATAGCATCTTCAGTAAATGACAATGAGATGTCACTTAAGAGTTGGCAAAAAAAATAAAGTAAAATCTGGATCTCATTAATGTCTGTAATGTCACAAAAATGCTAGGTAAACTTAAGTTTTATACTTAAGAAATAAAATTATAAGTCTAATTGTTTTTAATAATTTACGATTGGGAAAAGACCTCTTCAAGCATGACACAAGGGCTGGCCCTGTGGCTTAGTGGTTAAGTGCTCGCGCTCCGCTGCTGGCGGCCCGGGGTTCGGATCCCGGGCGTGCACTGACACACCGCTTCTCCAGCCGTGCTGAGGCTGCGTCCCACATACAGCAACTAGAAGGATGTGCAGCTATGACATAAAACTATCTACTGGGGCTTTGGGGGAGAAAAATAAATAAATAAAAAATTAAAAAAAATATGACACAAAACCCAGAAGTTATAAAGAAAGAGATTAAGTTTGAGTTTTTGCAAATTAAAAAATTGTATATGGAAAAATACTTAAATATCAAATAATGACAAATTAGGAGCTAAGGTAAATGTCCTACTGTAAACAAAAGGCTCTTACATGAATAGATAGTTCAAAGAAAAAAATAATTCGAATAGCTGATAAATTTACTTATGTAAAGATGCTCAGCTTCATTCATAATTTTTTAAATGTAAATTAAAAGATCACTCGCTGAATGTTGATATCTATTAAAATATAAAATATGAATATTCTTTGACGAAGCATTTTTTCCCAAGAATTTATCCTACTCACATACTTGTATAGATGCGTAAAAATAAGTTGTACAGAGCTGTTTATTGCAGTATTGTTTTGCAAACAATAAAGAATTTTCCAGAATTTTTCCAGAGTAAAAAATCTGGAAACAACTTGAATTGTCCACCAGTAGGTAACCAGTTAAATAAATTATGGTTGATCTATTCAATGACATGAATTATTTGTAGCTTACAAATACAACTGAAATAGATCAATAAATATTGTATTGTTGAGTGTCAAAAGCTAGTTGGAATTTTATAAAAAGTAAATAATGAGTGATATGGGGCCGGCCTAGTGGTGTAGTGGTTAAGTTCACGTGCTCCGTTTGGGTGGCCTGGGATTTGCAGGTTTGGATCCCGGGTGCGGACCCACGCACCACTCATCAAGTCATGCTGTGGCAGGCATCCCACGTGTAAAGTAGGGGCAGATGGGCACAGATGTTAGCCCAGGGCCAATCTTCCTCACCAAAAATAAATAAATAAATAAATAAGAGTAAATAATAAGTGATAGAAATCCAGGTTCAGGTAAAATAATAGAAGTTCTAAACTGGAGTTATTGCTAGACCTTAATAGGGTCTCATCCAACATTTAAGATGTCCCAGATTTAGAAGATAAGAATGTGGCGGATACTTTTGGCTGCCAACCCTATAGCCATTGGCCCTTTCCTCTTGTTAACCAAACCATGATTTTGTTTGATGGCAAGTTGCTCAGCCCCAGGGAATGAATCATGATTAGTCTAAAGCAGTTATCCTTTGCCAAATTATTTCAGTTTCCCTGCCTCCCATGTGACACAGTTCTGGCCAGTGAGACATAGGAAAATCTCCTGGAGGACATTTGAGAAAAATATCCTCCCTAAGAAAATAGATGCTGAAAGAGTCCTTTTTCTCCCTGCTTTGGATGGTCTACAAAAGGATGTGATACTTAGAGCTGGTACTGGCAACTTTCAAATACAAGGGGAGGGCCAAGACAATTGTAGGGGTATTAACCTAGCACCATGATTTGATTGAATTGCTGAAACAATCTTGCAACTGTCTACTTGCAAAATTCTGTTATATGAGCTAATTAATCCACTGTTATTCAGGTTTTCTGTTACTTGAAGCTGAAAATATCCTAACAGAGACTTTTTGGAAAGCTGTTTTTATTAAATTTTATATTTCTGTGACTGTTCTGAAAATTGTTTTGTTCCTGTGTCTTAACTAAAGTAATTAATAATGAATATGTACATTGGATCATGAAGCAAAAATAGAGTTGAGATTAGTTCATGAATTAATGCAATACTGTCTTCCTCAGGAATTAAAATGACTTCAAAAATCTCTCTTTCTTTTTATCCTCCCTGTAGAGTTTCTTTATGTTACAAATTCTGGTAATCTCCCCCTATTGGGTAAACCAAAGAAAGAGAAAAGAAAAAATGTGATTCAGGATGTCAGATAAAATATTTTATTTGATTTTCTCTTTAGCTGTCCTATGTCAAGTTTTAAAGATGCTAAAGAAAAAATAGAGTTGAAGGATTATCATCGTAATTTCCTCGAAAAACTGTAAAAATAGGTTGGCAATAGTAGTTGTTTGTTGTATAATTCTTATTCTCTATTTTCTTAGACAGGTGTCCTTTCAAAATGTGTTTGTGATTAATGTGATCTTGTTTACTGATCTGTTTGATTAATTTTTCTTTGTAAGTTTATAAAGACTAGTTAAGATTCTTGGCATTCAGTCAAGCTTTTTGGCATTTGAATCTAAAAGCTTTTAAAATATTGTATGTTGCAAATCTCCTATCCTTTCCCCCTCCCCCTCTGCCACCCATTAGAAACTATTAAATTGAAAAGATAGCTTTGTTTTCTTCTTGGGAAGAAAATTAATGCAGAAGACTGTATTAATAGTTATGACATGTTAGAATGAAAGCTTCTCTCTTGGTTTTGACCTTTAGGTCTTTTTAGTTTTTGATAATGCCATTATTGTTCAACCAATTTTTATTTTTATAAAATTATTATAGAAGTAATGCAATGTACAATGCAATATTTAATAAAGCAGAATCCAAACAATTTAAAATGCTATAAAATGAAAAGTGTTTTCTGCCAGAGTAGCAAACGAACAGGCTACTGATTCCCTTCCCCAAAATCAACCCTGGAAAAATAAAATGAGAGGCACCTGGCCTCCGGGAACTCTTTAAATGAGACAGAAGACTGTCTCTCCCCTAAATTACCTTGAGTTTGTTCTTGTGCCTTAACTATAGAAACTAGCAGCAGTAGCTCATACCACTAGTGTCAGAATTCAAAGAAAAGTATTATGGCCTTGCAGAAACCCTACTGAGGTTAAGAATTGATGAAAATAGATGTGGAATGACCATCCCACTCTCAGTAATTCATTTCTTCCTCCACTTACCCTTTTTTTTTTTTTTTAAAGATTTTATTTATTTATTTTTTTCCCCCCAAAGCCCCAGTAGATAGTTGTGTGTCATAGCTGCACATCCTTCTAGTTGCTGTATGTGGGACGCGGCCTCAGCATGGCCAGAGAAGCAGCGCGTCGGTGCGCGCCCGGGATCCGAACCCGGGTCGCCAGCAGTGGAGCGCGCTCACTTAACCACCAAGCCACGGGGCCGGCCCTCCACTTACCCTTCAAGTCCAGGGAGACTGCCTTCTACTTCCCCCAAAGGGTTTAAAGATATGAAACCCTTGCTTAGGGGGGTGATAGAAGATGGAAGTGATAAACTGGTTCTTCATGCCCAGGCTTTACTACCCTATGGTGGTTCCCCTCCATTTTTCTTAAATTCACTGGTGCTGATGCTAGTTAAGGCCTGGCTTTTGGTCCCTCCTGATATATCTTAACAGAAAGAATAGCTGATACCCTGACAAACATTACCTTGCAAACCAATATATCTGGACGATTAAGAACTACAGCTGTCTCAAAAGAAATCAATAAACTGACAACATGTATGATCTAAGGCAGAATTATTGTAATAAGTGAACCAAGAATTTAAAGCAAGCGTGATTAATATAGTTAAAGATATAGGGAACATGTTAGTATTATGACATAAAATCTAAAAATCACAAAATCAGAACCAAATGGAAATATTAGTTATGAAAAATATATTTGACATGAAGAATGCAACAAATATTATAAATAGAATGGTTACGAATCAGTTAATTAGTTGAAAGATTAGATTGAACATTCTTCCCGGAAGAAATAGGAAAGAAAAAAAGAGAGAAAATATAAAAGAAAAATCAAAGGATATTGTGAAAAGTTGTATAAGTACCAACATCTTAATAGCAGTTATAGAAGGAGAGAAAAATAAAAATTTCAGAAAGTGAAATAATTGAAGAAATGGAGATAAATTTCCTAGAATTCAGAAAAGATGAAAGGCCTCAGATTGGTGAAAGGGCTTTTAGTGTACCAAACAGTAAAAGTAAGGGGAAATATATACCTAGACATATTAAAATAAAATTAAGAATATCAAAGACACAGAGAAAATTCTGAAAGATTTCAGAGAGAAAGAGCATATGACCTACAAGAGAAGAGGAAGATAGACTCAGCTCAACAGCAATAACGAATGGAAGAAAATAGTAAAATTAAAAACTACTCAAGGAAAATGACTTTGAACCAAGAAATTTATATCCTTCTAACTTTGTATGTGAGAGTGAAATAAAATATTTTCAGGTATATTTGCCTCAGAAAGTTTGCCATATGAAGACCCATATTGGAAACCCATTTGGAATCATGACTCAATGAGAAATAGATCTAGGAGATGTTATAAGTATGTGATAAATGGTGATCAAATTATATTGAGAAAATTTAGTGTTGCCTGAAGAAAAACACTAGGACCAAAATTCTAAGCAATAAAAATTCTAAGCAATAAAAACATGATGGGCGAGGGGGACTGGGGCACCATATAAATTCAGCTATTGTGATTGGACTTACACGGAAGAAAATATTCTACATTATTAAAACTTTTTCATTCCAAAATGTCTTATACAAGGCTCAAGATCTAATGATTCTTTATTTTCTTTCAAGCTTCGTTTTCTTTTCCTGTGTCATGTATCACTGCCACTCTTTCTTTTATCTCATGTCATTCTTTTCCTTGGATTCCTTTTTTGTTTTGTTGGAATAGCTCCTCAAAGAATTTTTTCATAAGCAGCCATCAATATGAACTTTCATATTTCTGCTGATCCAAAAATTCCTTTATTTTGCCCTCATTGTTGGGATTGCTAGTTTAACTGGAAATAGAATTTTAGTTCCGTATCTTTTATATTCCTCAGAGTTTTGAAGTTATTACTCCATTGTATTCTAGCATTCATTGTTACTGATAAAAGGTGTAATGTTAGTTTGATACTTATTCTTCTGTGTGTAATAACCTGCTTTTTCCCTGTCTAGAATCTTTTAGAATTTTTCTTTGATTCCTGGAGTTTTGAAGTTTCATGAAGAGATATATGATATGATCTTTTTTTAATAAAACATGCTTAGTACCCAGGACTCTTTCAAATAGGACACCCACTTGTTTCTTCTGTTCAGGGAAATTTTCTTTAATTACGTTTTCCTTCTACATTATTTCACCTCTCCTTCTAGTGTTCTTCAGACAGATTTTTTACTTCAATGGCTTTATCGTCTGTGACCCTTAACTTTTCTATCATATAATTTCTATATCTTTGTATATATTCTGATAATTTATCAATTTTATCTTGAGACCGCTGACTTTGTTTTTAACTATGCCCATTTTGTTTTCATTATATCATTTAATTTTTTTAAATCATAGTTTTGCTTTTTAATATCTTTTCATATTCTCTGCTGCTTTTTATGGAAGCTTGTTCTTGTTTCCATACATGTAATATGCTCTTTACACTCTACAAGGATAATGAGTTTTTGGTTTTTTTCTAAGTTCTGTTCCTTTCTGTGATTTCTGTTTTCCACTTGTGGTATTTGTTCATCAAGGTCCCTCTCTTTACACTGTTGATTTTTTTCTCATATGTCTTATGATTCCTGTCTAAACATTAAAATTTATGAATAAAGGACTACATCAGTTAAGAAAGGTAACTGACAGTGGTTTCCTATGTATAGGTCTATTTTCCCATTAGGCTTCTCCCTTAGATAAAACACTTACCAGGGGTTTTGTATAAATGCATGGCTCCTAGTGTCCCCTGGGTTTTCTTATAGAATACATCAACTGAGAATAGACAGGCAGCTTGGGACATAGAAGATTATTAAAGCAAATCTCCCTTGTCTCCTCCCCCATCTTTCCCTAATGTCTGTTGTGAAGATTTGGAGTTACTTTAAGCTCTGCTCTCCTTCTTATTCAGGCCCCTTTGTCCTTATTAGAAGCTCTCCACAGGAGTCCCCCTCCTGCTTTTTGTATTTGATGTCTTATTTGGAAGTTTTCCATCTTTTATCTCTGGTGAGTTGGGCTCTCTTTTTCTTGCGAATGATTTCTCTCTCAGCATAAACCCAACTGCTGTCTTTCAAGATTTCTCAAAATTTCTTATCTCTTGATGATATACTTTCTTCTTTTCTAGCGCTTTTTTTTGTTTTGTTTTTACTGGAATATCTTTTCTGCCAGTTCAGTGGGGTGATGGGAAACAGAGATAATGTAGTTAGTGTTTAGTTTGCTATCTGAAGCCAAAAGGCCCTACCTTTAGATTTCATAAGCAGCTTCTGTTAGTAGTAAAAAATCAAGAGTCTAAAATACCTACTGGTACTAGATCATAATTTTATATAAATGTATATATACACACATACACATATATAATTTTTTACATTTTAATTTCTTTAATAAGAATGTGTAAAATCTCCATTTCCAATGAAAAATAGGGATTTTTTTCCTTCTGTTTACAAAGGAGGTAACAGAAATTAGATTTAGAATATTATAGAAATGGACATTTTTAGTAGTTTCTTAGAGAAATCTAAACTGCTTTCGAAGGTAGATATGGAAAACTTTATTTTCATTGGTTTTCTATTGAAATGTTTTTTGAATTGTTACTGTGTGTGGAATGGAGTAGAAGTAGGAATTAAGCCTAAGTGCAATTTGTAAAACTTAGGCAAAAGGCCATTAACATAGATACATTCAGTGTAAGTTGAATTAACCCCCTGATCTTTAGGAACTCCTCAGATCTAAGTTTTCATTTTCTAGGGAAAAAAATCTAAAATACTTTAATTCTTATAAAGTAATACCTAGTTTTAGTTTTGTAACTATCATGCTAGCAAAATGGTTTAAAAACATTTTTTTTTAGTGCCAGGAAAACTCTCTTTTGAAGCCTGAATTTCCTTTCCATCTAAATAACAGCATTCTAAGTATTAATGTAAAATTTTGTTCATGAGAAATTTGGAAGGATGTGGGAATTTTTCACTTATTAATAAAAGTCTCCAGTATTTATACCCAGATATGTTTTTTCTGTATTTTGGTTGAGATTTTTCTTTTCTTATAGCTATAAAAGCAATCTATATTGAAAAAATTCATATTATATAATAGAAAATAGAAGTTTCCTCCCTGCCATAACTATTATTTATAGTTTGGTTTAATGTTCTTTCATATCTTTTCTGTTCACGTACAAACATATATTTTCTATATAAACATTTTTCCTGTCTTTAGTATGCAATAAAAATTATGTTTGTAAGAGTCTGTAAACTTAAAGATTAATAGAAATTTTGTCCTTGAGAGATTTCACCTTTGAGTATTCTTAGAGTAAAATATTTGGATACCTTCAAAATAATTCAGTGAAACATTTTTACTCTTTTCACAAGGTTCTGCTCCAAGCTTGGTGTCTGTCAGTCTAGAGATTTCTCGTGTTTATGACAACATCTACCCTTCTCATGCTGATGATATCCATTTTGTGGAAATAATGCTTCTTTATTGATATTTCCTTACTACCTTCTTCCAGTTCACTCCGTTACAATCATAACAGCCTCGAATTGATCTGTGTATCTCAAGAGGCTCTCACTTTGCCTATCCAGGCTGCACGCTAATACGAGTTTAATATTACTAAAAGTTTTAGCCTATCACTATTATCAGCCTCCTGAGTCTTACCTTAACAACAGAAATTTCAACTTTACAAAGACCCAATACATTATCTAGCTCTGTTTTCAATTTTTAGATGAGAAAACTGAGATCCAAAAAAGTTTCTTGCATGAAATCACATAGTTAATTGGGAAAGTCTAGACTAAAACAAGATTTTCTACTTTCATTCCCTTTCGTTTCCAATGCTTACTGGTATTTAAGTTCCTAGGCTGGCTTTCAAAAACCTGTTGAACACACAGATCTGATTTCTGTATTATAAGCAAGGTAACTCCAAACGGATGTTTGTAAGTTGGAAATTACTTATATCTTATAAATAGAGATAACGTTACAAAAATATTTTAAGAGCTTTGATGCTAATGTGGTTACAAAAAAAAAGAGCCTTCTCTCAAGACAATTAACCATTTCTTTCACACCCTACAGAATTTTATTAGCATTTGTAAAGATTAAAGGTTTATTGATGTGAAATCACTTGAGAATGTGAAACCAATATGAACCCAGTGGTTTAATATCTTCATTTGGCTGCAGTTTTTCTTTATTTGCTTTGAAGAACAATGTCTTGGTTTAGGCACTTAGCATATTAATTGGCTATGCCTTAGGATGAGTTACCATGTCAAACTCTAGCTAGCACAAAATCAATACTAGAGCACAAATGACAAAAGAAAAAATAGATAAATTGGACTCCATCAAAATGAGAAACCTTTGTGCCTCAAAGGATACAAGAAAATGTAAAGACAACCCACAGAATGGGAGAAAATTTTGCAAATCATATATCTGATAAGGGATTTGTGTCCAGAGTATATAAAGAACTCTTAAAACTCAATAATAAAGAAAGAAATAACCCAGAATAAAAATAGGCAAAGGATTTGAATAGACATTTCTCCAAAGATATGCAAATGGCCCGTAAAGTACATGAAGAGGTATTTAACATCATTAGTCTTTCAAGAAATGCAAATCAAAACCACAATGAGATACCACTTCATACCCACTAAGATGGCTATAATAAAAAAGATGGACAATAGCAAGTGTGATAAGGATGTAGAGAAATTAGAACCTTCTTAAATTGTTGGTGGACAGTGTCAAATGATGCAGCCACCCCATGGCAAGATTTGAAGGGAGGTATGGGGAGTGTCTGCTAATGGGTACAGGGTTTCTTTCTGGAGTAATGACAATGTTCTAAAATTAGATTGTGATGGTGGTTTTACAGTGAATATACTAGAAAACACTAAACAGTACACTTTAAGTGGGTGAATTGTATGATATGTGAATTATATCTCTGTAAAGCTGTTGAAAAAGCCAATGATAGATTTGAATTATACCTGGGAGGCAAAATCAATATTATGCAGAGTAAAAGACATATTGGATATGAAAGATCAAAGAAATAGGAAGTATATAGTTTCTAGTATGCTTTGTAGTCAAAGTAATTTTTTATAATACCTTATGGTACAAATTTTATAAACGTTCTAGTCTTACCTCCCTGAGTATTGTAAACCGCCCACTGCTTCTCTTTTTGAGAAGCAACCGTTGTCATTTTTCTCTTCTGCTACTAAGCTGCTTCTAGGCAAAATGTGACAATATGGGGGGAAAAAAGCATGTGAAGTTTGGTCTTACATTTTTCCACATTCTTACAGGCCTCCACCAGCCCAATACTCCTTTAGTCTCCTCTCTTTGATGACTCCACCCCCCTTTTTATAGAATTCAAAATTTCTTTCCATCTTCGCTGATTTTCATTCCACCCAAACATTTCCATTTCTTCAGTGGGTCCTTATTTAACGTAAGAGGGTTGTTGTGTTAGTTTATAATAAGTCATCCATCTCTGATATATGCGTTTTAAAAGATTATAGAACAGGAGTCAGCAAACTTTTTCTTTGAAGAGCCAAATGTAAGTATTTTCAGTTTTGCAGGCCATAAATTTGCTGTTGCAACTACTCAGCCTTGCTGTTTTAGGGTGAAAACAACCACAGACAAAATGTAAATGAATGGACAAGGCTTGATTTGACCCTAGGTGGGCCAGATCAAGCCATAGTTTGCCAACCCATGTTATAGAATTCTTATTCAAAGGCTCAGTATTAAGACAAAATGGGATGAAGAAATTTAAGTACAGTAAATTTAGGTGGTTATGTCCTCCACTTTCACCACTAATGAAAGTGATTTCATTTCTTTACAGTTTTATCTTTCTTCCAAGGTTATCTGAGGAACAGAGGTCAGAACCTTGGGGCTTTTGAAAGTTTACCATGCCTTATTAAGAAAATACCAGACTTTACATAACCACTAAAGACTATGACACAAGGATTGAGGTTATTATTAAGATTAGGTCGATATATATGTATGTAGAAATATATTTGTGTATGGATGCATACAAATTATGTATTGTGTTGTCTGTGTGTGCGTATAATTCTTTAATATGCTACTGTGGAATGCATTTGGATAGTCTCTAAAATATCCCAAACAAGTTTATTGAATAGGAATGTAAAAGGACAAATAAATTTAAGGTAAGCTAGGAAAAAATAAATACTGGATTATTTGGCCCTGCTTACATAGATAAAGACTGGGGCCAGCCCCACGACGTAGTGGTTAAGATTGGTACACTCTGCTTTGGCGGCTGGGGTTCATGGGTTCGGATCCTGGGTGTGGACCTACACCACTCATCAGTCATACTGCGGCTATGACCCACATACAAAGTAGAGGAAGATTGGCAAAGATGTTAGCTCAGGGCTAATCTTCCTCAAGCAGAAAAAGAGGAAGATTGGCAACAGATATTACCTCAGGGCAAATCTTCCTCAGCAAAATAATGATAATAAATAATGTAGATAAAGACAAGTGAAGATGAGTGTGGCTAACATCTCCTGCCATTGTATTCTGGATTGGTTGAAATATTTTATTTCAATCTGATGTTTGTTTAGCTTTTTGAACATATGATAATTGTTCACGTATTAAAAGAAATGTGGTGTTGAAACAATGACATTGTTTTAGATCCATGGCAATTATGTTGTGAATCATAAAATTATATTTCAACTGATATTTTCAAATAACAATGATGAGAAAAATTTGCATTTGCCATATCATCTTTTAAAAATTATTCAGTAATGCAGAATGACCATCACTCATTTAATGGATTTCTTAGAAAAATAAAACATTATTAACTGGGGAATTTGAGCCCCTCAGGAAAACAAAATGGCATATTATACCCCAAGATGTTTTATTTTTTTTCTTGAAAATTGTGTCATTTCATTGTATGTCATGAACAGGTATTTTAAATGACTCTGACCTTATTAAACAAATCTGTGTTTTACTTTTTGTCAGATTTTTGTTTTTCCAGGTCAAGATCTGAATATTTTATCTCTGCTTTTAAATTAGAGCTGACCCAGATAATATATCAGTTAATTAAAGCATTGCCCTTTCCCTCAATAAGAATAATCACATTGCATAACTCTTTCTACCTCTTTCCTCCTTCTAGCTGTATTCTGGTAATTAGCATTCATTATTCTTTCAACAAATAATTGCATAACCATTATATGTCAGGCAGTGTTTTAGGCACTGGGAACAAAATAGTGAACCAAACAATCTCTGCCTTTGTAGAACTTATATTCTAGAGTGGAGAGAAGACAATAAAACAATTGTTCATTGTTTGATATAAAAGTTATGTAGTATGTTAGAAGATAACTGCTGTGGACACAGATAAGGCAGGGTAAGGATGTGTAGTCTTTTATAGAGTAGTGCTAATCTGTTATCTCATGTGGATATTGTCATCTTATTTTCTCTTTCAATTTCTAGTTCCAATGACAGGATTCACACAGAGAGCAACCATTGATCCAGAACTGAATGAAATACATGTCTTATCTGGACTCAGCAAAGACAAGGAAAAGAGGGAAGAGAATGTCAGAAATTCATTCTGGATTTATGACATTGTGAGGAATAGTTGGTAAGGAGCTCTTGTCTGTGCTGCAATCCCAATGTCACATTTATTTGAAGTTGTTGGTTTATTCAAAAGAGAGAAATGGAAGGCTTATGTTAATTTGTGATGTCATACATGTAAGTTTCAGTACTGGGGAGAAAAGTCATTATGTATACAGTGACATTTAGTGAATGGATTTTTACCTGTGAATTGTTCAATTAGTGGATGGTTCCTGGTCTAGTAGTCAAAAGAATTGTATTTTAGTCTAGGTTTTGCTACCAAGTAGATGTGTGAACCTGAGAACAATATTTTTTTTAGTGTTTCCATGTCTTAGTTTTTATAAAACAAAGTGGTTTGACTAGGTAAGGATGGGGGGCATTCTTATTTAGATTTTCAAACCGGGCTCCTCTTGTCAAAGAGCATCTCACAGAACTGGTGCACATTTTGCTTTGGAAAACACCGGCCTAGAGGATCCAGCCTCTAACATTCTGTGATTACTTCATAAGTGAATATTCTACAGAACAGAAGCACTTTTAGAGAACTTCCTCCATTCAGTAATAGAGGGTGGTGCTCAGCATCTAAGGAATTTATTATTTTCTAAATAGGACATTTATTTACAGTAAAAAGGAAAACAATCTACTGTGATTTTTTTTTTTTTTAATTGTGAATAGATAGGATATCATCTCTTTCAACCTTTGGTCTTACTGAACCAGGTTCATTTTGCCCACCACACAATGTGCCAATCACCAAGGTGATGACTTTGCAGCAGAGAAAGGGTTTATTCACAAGGCAGCCAAGCAAAGATACAGGAGAACAAATCTCAAATGAGCCTCCCTGAAAATGGGGAGGGATATTTATTGGATAGAGGGGCAAGGTGATTTTAAGTGGGGGAATAGATGATTGCAGGTAAGAAGAAGTGTGGTAATTGATGATCCGTGCAAGCATAGTCAAGCTTCATGGCTCTTCATAGGACACATGTTCACAAAATGGTGAGCATTAGCATGAACTGAGGGTGGAGTTTTCGGCCCCCTGACATCAAAGGGTCACCTATCAGTCCTCCACGCAGGTCCAGTTGATGAGTCAGTGGTCTTAACCGGCCTCAACTGGACAAGGAGTCTACTCTCAGTTCCTGAAAAACTTAAGCACCCATTAGCCGTTACCGTGGCCCAAGCTTCAGACGTGTCATCTGTGGGGTAGGCTTTAGTAATGCATTATCTAACTACTTTTGCGAACAGACAACTAACTGAATATAGTTAAAGCAAGTTGGCTCCTGGTTTCAAGCCTTCATATATGCTATTTCTGTTTCATAACACGAAGTAGGTTGTTCTTATGTGAGGTTTTTGATAGGCATTAAAAGAACTCAGCTCAATTTTAACAAATTCAGATTATTTTATGAGAGTGACTAGAACTTTAAGATTTGATGTGAACAAATTTGTAATTTTTTGGTTGGTAATTAGACATGCAATTAATTTGCTTGCTACAGTTGCATTAACATTATGTGTGCTGCTAATTTTCTAGGAGAGAATGCCTTAAAAGCAATATCTTGCAGGTCTTGTGTCTATAAGAATGATCAGGCTGCAAAGGATAATCCAAGTAAAAGTCTTCAGGAGGAAGAACCATGTCCACGATTTGCCCATCAGCTTGTATATGATGAGTTACACAAGGTATCCTAACTACATTGACCTGTAAACTTTCCATGACCTATAATCTGAAAGAATCCCAGAATATGTTTCTTATTATTAAGTGGATTTGAATAAAAAGTTATAATACATAGCAAACATTCAATAGAATATGTAGCATTCAATCTCATTTTTCCCTAAAATTCCTTAAGAGAATAAACATTTTTGCGTAGTCTATAATTCCAAGTACTTTTCCTCTTTTGAAAATGGTCGGTGGCTGCTCTTAGCTGCATAGATCAGATATATTGGCCTAGTGTTTCTACAATATGAACATCCAAGTAAAAATGTATAGTTTTCAGTGTTTGGGTACCTTGTCCTATGTTATGAAAAGGTATTTATAACTTCCTGATTTTAGATTTTTCCATTGAATAAGAAGTCTTTTATTATATATCTAAAATATATCTTTATTTTTCCTGTGTTTGTGTGACATGTTTTTCATCAGCCTTGTGAAAATAGTCCTACATTCTGAAGTTTTAGTGTCACTCAGTGTTAAGAATGGTTTCTTTAACTATTTCTCCCTTAAACTTGACACGTAGTTTGGTGATTAGGCTCAGATTATATGGTAAGTTACTGACAGAACCTGTATTCTTTCTGTTCAGGCCATAGATGATTATTTAAATTCGGTGTCATTTGAGACCTTTAGGTAAAAGATACCATGGGAGTGAATAAAAGCCCTTTCTCTTAGAGTCTCCAAAATCAAAGGGTAAATGAATTTCCATCTATAGGATAGAAATAATATTGCTATTGTATAACACTATTGAATATAAATGTTTTAAAAATTTTAGGAAATGCTTTAACACTTTATATAAGTACAGAATATCACTAAAACTGTAATTAATATAATAGTAAAATCATATTGCATTCCTTTTACATTTCTTTTTTTGGTATTAATTGAATAACGGAATAGTATTTTAAAAGTTATTTCACAAATCATATGTGCCATTAAGGCTAAAGCAAAATTAAGGTGCTTAAATTAAATTTAAAACTTAAAAAGTTTCTAGTTACTGTTGACCTTCAGTGATTCAACATGTGTGTCAGAGTTTTTTTAAAGGTATCATTTGTTATTATGATCAACACTTGATTAATTTGATAATCTCCATTATTCATTGCCCTAGGCAATCTCTATATCTTGGATTAGCTTCTATCATTGCTTTTGTTTCAGGTCTTCCATTGTCAATATAGTTGTGGTAATACAACTCATTTTAAATAATTTTATTTTTTCCCCAAAGCCCCAGTAGATAGTTGTATGTCATAGTTGCACATCCTTCTAGTTGCTGTATGTGGGACGCAGCCTCAGCATGGCCGGAGAAGCGGTGCGTCGGTGCGCACCCGGGATCCGAACCCAGGCCGCCAGCAGCGGAGCGCGCGCACTTAACTGCTAAGCCACGGGGCCAGCCCGATACAACTCATTTTAATATAAAATATAATTTAAGGAAGCAGCCACAGTACTTAAAAGTAGAAAGGAAACCAGAGAAAAATCAAGAGAAGCCTTTGGTAGAAATGCAATAATGTTTTAATTTTTTTTATGAGTAAGGCTAAGGAAGTTACCTGTTATACACTACTACCAAAATGAAGAAATTTTACTATGACTTCTCTAGTTTCTTGAGCATGCATGCATTTTTTAAAATCTGGTTTGTCTTCTTACAGGTTCATTATTTATTTGGTGGGAATCCAGGAAAATCTTGCTCTCCAAAGATGAGATTAGATGACTTCTGGTCACTGAAGTTGTGTAGGCCTTCAAAAGATTACTTACTGAGGCATTGCAAGTACCTCATAAGAAAACACAGGTATAAAAAATAATTCACTGAAAACTTTTATTTAATATTATCAGCTATTGTTAGTATTACCCAAGCTTCGGAGATGTGACTTTGTCTTTGGAAATTTAGTGACATGACAGTGTGAATACCGTGAAGATCATGACTTTTGTAAGTGCCCTGTTATTCTCCTTAGTTTTGCTTTCTTCTTTTAAAGGGTGATACAAAGTGAAAATAGATATTGATGCTAAAAATTTCTAAATATAGAACAATGAAATTTTGCAACTGTTAAAATAATGGAAAAATTTCTGTGAAGGTGATGAACCTACTTTCAAGTAACTCAAGGCCTAACCACTACAAATTACATCAGTTCTAGATTATTGACAGATGCCTGACCTATTGACAACTCTCTTAACAGTGAACATGATTATATAGTTTACTAAATATCTTTATAATTTGATGTTGCATAATACAACTTCAAATATGATTATAGTTTTACATCATTACCTTTGTCATTTGATTGCAAAATCATGTAATCACTTTTACATGTGTCTCCTGGGTCATGTTTGCCTTTTAGCTGTAGCTGGTGATAAGCTACTAAAAAATGTAGAAAAGTATATTTGTCCTTTTGGTTACTGATAGTGTTAGATGGTAAAAATTTATAGCTTGGAAGGAGAAGGTTAGCCTTTAATGATGATAATGGCTGCCATTTATTGAGCAATTTTTGTGTGCTAGATCCTGCATATTAATAATCACAATAAGCCAATGGAATAGGTACTGTTATTATCACTATTTTATAAAAGAAGAAATGCAGGCGTTTTTAAATGGGTTATGTAGCTCATTTAAGGTCACTCAAGCATAAGTGAACAGAGCCAGGATTTGATACTGAGTATTCTGACTCCAGAGTTCACCATTTAACGCCCCCCCACCCTCCCACCACCCACCCACACGTACAAGCATACATGTATACGTATATACACATACATGCATACATGTATGTGTTTATGTGTTTATTATATATATTTATGTATTTTATATAGAATATAAGTACATAATAATCTCTGTGTAAGTTTAAATTAGATTTGTGATTTTTTATCATATCATGTTTACTTACTGTTCCTTTCTCTGGTTTCACAAGTTATGCTTGAGAGATAAGTTAACAACAGAAGTTAGTTACTTATGTTACTTTGGCATTATTGTGAATAATCAGTGTGTTTCCTATAGAAACTACAGGAGAAAGGGTCTGAATCTTCACATTGGCTAGATGGCAAGAGATAAATTCTGTTTTATTAACAAGATTTAAACTTGAGGTACCTTCAACAAATGTTTACATTGCTAAAATTTTATTCCTTAATACTTAATGTTAAACTTTGTTTTTAAAAGGATAAGACAAATTTGGGGAAATTATAGTGTTCTTTTTCTACTTAAGATATAACAACTGGTAGTTGGAATGTTAAGTTGAGCTCTTTTTAAAAATTTCCTGACCAAAAGCTCATTAGAGATTAAAGGAGATGTTTGGTGCAATATATAAAGAATTGAAACTCACTTTTAAACACTTTCTTTTGGCTTTTAATTGAAAAAGTAGTGCATGATTAATAAAGAAAAAACATGAGTTCTCTCTTTCCACCAAAAGAATTGAATCTCTCATCATCTCACCATTCAGAAATAATAACTTAATATTTTGGTGTATATCCTTCAAGTTATGTGTGCACACATAGATTTTTGTTTAACTGAAAAATAAGGATCATATTACTTTGAATCTGATTTCTTTCAATGAATGATGTGTTACAAACATCATTGACCATGTTAATAGATAAAAGTACAAATCATAATTATAATGGCTATGTAGTGTTCTATTCTATGTGGAATTTACTTAACTAGTCTCCTTTTTTAGAATATTTAGAGTGTTTCCAGCTTACTTGCTATTAT
This sequence comes from Ceratotherium simum simum, assembly GCF_057802395.1. Lineage (NCBI taxonomy): Eukaryota > Metazoa > Chordata > Mammalia > Perissodactyla > Rhinocerotidae > Ceratotherium > Ceratotherium simum. The sequence goes on from NC_141900.1 coordinate 87,398,351, forward strand.
GAATAATACTGTAGTTAATATTATTATATACCTCTGTATGTATCCGTATCCAGAAATTCTGTAGGATAGTGGTAGAATTAATGAATTATAAATTGCCCTACAGAAAGTTAATTTTCATTCCTTCCAAAAATAAGTGAAATTACTCATTTTCCCACAGCCAAGCTATCCTGAGAAGTATTACTCTTTTTGATCTTTGGCACTTGTTTTTCTTCTTTAAAAATGTATCAGTTGGCAGGTGAAATGACAATTTATGGGAATTTGAAGTATATGTATTATGGCATGTTTTAAGTTTCAAGTACAAACATCATTGTTAGTGACTTGTGCTAATAAAGGCATGAAATGAGGAATGAAAGTAGATAAAGAATAAAAGAATAATCAGTAACAAATCATTTAAATTTTTAAATATATGATGAAAGACTCAAGCAAACCTTGTGTGTTATGAGAATGATTCATGAAATAAAGTGACTGAAGTTGAAAGGCAGCAAGTTTATGTGACTGGGCAAATAATCAACCTTTGAAATTTGCTACTGTGGGTAAAGAAGTATGCTTAGGTCATCCAGAACTTAAAACAGAAAAGCCCTTGAAGGAGAATTTAACAATGTTTAAAGACCCTATCCATTTGTATAGATTATTTTTAATTAGAGTGATAGTAGTAGCATAAAAATATGGAACATATACTCTTCTGATTGTGATACTTTTTGCCTTTAGTTCTAATAGCTAATGTCTTATTATTGGGAAAAGTACTAGATCTGGACCTTGGATTGGTATTCAAAGCCTTCAACTTAATCTTTCTGGAGATCAGTTTGCTCATGTGTAAAATGGCCAAAGCAACCACCTAAGGGTCTTTATAAACATCAATAAAACTATCTTCATTTATTTAAGAAATATTTATTGAGCACCTACAATGTGCCAGATATTGTCCTAGGCTCTGTGGATATGTCAATGAAGGAAACAAACAAAAATTCCTGCCCCAAGTTACCATTGTTATGCAGAGAGACTAACAATAAACATAATAAGGAATTTATATGTTACAGTAAGTATTATGAAAAAACGAAAACAGGTTAAGAACCATTTTTGTACATTAGCTGGGGATATGATTTTAAATAAGAGTATTAAGGTAGACCTCACTGCAAAGATGACATTTGAGTAGAGACCTAAAGAACATGAGGGAATGAATCATGCAGATATTTAAGGGGAAAGGTATTCCAGATAGGTAATAGACAAGGCTCTGAGGTAAAAAATATGCCTGGATTATTTGAGGAATAAATTGAGGAGTTCAGTGTGGTAGAAGTAGAATGAGTGAAGTGATTGTGGTAGGAGATGAGGTCCAAGAGATAAGAAGGGGACAGATTGTGAAGGGCCTTTGGGTTTTACTCTCTGGGAAAGGGGAGCATTGAAAGATTTTAAGTAGAGGAATGACACATTCAGACTTATCTTTTAATAAAACCCATGCTGCATTTTCTTCCAGAAGTACTGGGTAAAAGATTGTGGCTGTTTTCACTCAGATGGCGAATTCTTCAGAAACAACAGGTTTATATGTTGGGAAAGATGAGTTCAGTTTGTTGCACTTTAGGTGTTGGAGATCATCTGTGAGCATTCTGAGGAAAGGCTTGGGCTAATATTACATTTGTGAGTCACCAACAAGGAAAAGGAGCTTGCTCAGGGAGAGTAAGAAGAGTAGAGGGATGTTGAGCATTATCTGAGGATAGGTAGAGGGAAGGTAGAGGAAGAGACACTCCATTAAAGAGATCAAGAAAGCAGAGTAAGATTCTGGATAAACTTTGAAGGTTGCATTAACAGAATTTCTTGATGGATTTGATAGGGGTTTGAGAGAAGAGAGCAGTGAAGGATGACTGCTAGAGCATCTTGAGAATCTTGTCTACTACTAATTCCAGCTGACAATAAAAGGTCCTAAAATGGGCATTTGAAAAATGTAGACCTTTTTTCCTACCAACTCTTAGATGAATTGAAGAGTTTGAGGGATGTTGCTACATTGCAGAGATAGAAGTTTGTTTCTATGAATTGGGTAGAACATAAAAATTACCTTTTTAATTCAAATTTCGTATTAAATTAGACATCTAATTTTGCCAGGCCCTTTTATAAACTGCTAATCAAGCTCGAGATGATTGCTTTTGGCTCGGGTGCCAAAACTCTGATCTAATCCATTGTGGACGACGTGGTAGAGTCACATGACTTCTGCCTGAGGGACTCTTGTCTGAGTGTTGTAAGGCTGGCTGACAATCAGGGTACTGTCTGGTACAAGAGAACTGTAATATTTTGCTAGTCTTTGCCCCTGCCTGAAATACAGGTACCCTGTCACTAAGATTAGCTCTAGAGACGGGAAATTATTGATGCCCTCAGCCTGAACACCTTTGTGAAAGGCTCTTCACTATTTTCCTTTCCCAAATGAAATTAACTGTCTTCTTATCTTTTTCTCTGTATAATATTTTGAAAAGCATACCAATTTATCAGAAAGGTCAATATATCAGAATATCCATATATAATTATGCTGTAACAAAAGGACATTATCTTATTTAAATAGATAAATAGTCCCAAACAGCCTTTTTTTTTTTTTCTTGAGGAAGATTAGCCCTGAGCTAACATCTGTGCCATTCTTCCTCTACTTTATATGTGGGTTGTTGCCACAATGTGGCTGATGAGTGGTGTAGGTCTGAGCCTGGGATCTGAACCTTCAGTGCAGCCGGGCCACTGAAGCAGGATGTGCCAAATTTAACCACTATGCCACGGGGCCAGCCTCCATCAAACAGACTTTTTTTGTGTGTGTGTGAGGAGATCAGCCGTGTGCTAACATCTGCCAACCTCCTCTTTTTTTTGCCGAGGAAGACTGGCCCTGGGCTAACATCCGTGCCCATCTTGCTCCACTTTATATGGGACGCCACCACAGCATGGCTTGCCAAGCAGTGCGTCGGTGCGCGCCCGGGATCCGAACCGGCGAACCCCAGGCCGCTGCAGCGGAGCGCACGCACTTAACCGCTTGCGCCACCGGGCCAGCCCCAAACAGACTTTTTTGAATTAGGAGAAATCATTGTCTCTTTTTCAGCTTTGGAATCAAATAGGCCTATGTTTGATTCTACTTTGGCCACTTACTACCTCTTATCTTGGCCAAATTTGTTCTCTGGGCCTCAGTTTCTCATCTGTTTTTTTAAAAAATGATGATAAAACTTACTGTCGTCATAGACGACATATATTGTGAGTATAAATGAAGTGATATATGTAAAATACTTGATAAGGGTCTAGCACATAACAAATGCTTGATAAGTAGTTGCTATAATTGTTTTTGTTGTTGTTATTTACTAAGACATGGAAATAGTCTCATTAAAAATATCTAATCAGTGTTAATGATACTCATTAAAAGAAACTATACTCATTTCTGTTTCTAAAGTTATCTCTTAAGTACCTCCAGTGGAAAGTATATTACACAAAGCTAACCAGGTATTTTTATTTTATCTCTGCTTGTTTTTTATGAAACACATTTGGCTTTTTTGCAGTTCTGTTATGTAAAGTGTTTGACATATTCACTATGTTTTGTAGTTGATTTAGTCTTAGCTTGTAGTTTTAAGCGGGGGTAGGAAGTGGTGTTACCCAGTCTCTAGCACCACAACTGCCTGTGACCACCTCGCATTGCCATTACATCCCCAGAGACTTCACATCTACACTATCTACATGGCAGCATTCTTACTTCTGGATTCCCAAATGCAGGTTTTTTAGATATCCACAATATCTCCTCATACACAGAGTATTCCACTCCAGGTCTGAAAGACATTTCTGATGTTTTCTCATAACTCTAGACAATTATTGTTCTTATTTACTTTTTCTAGGTTTGAAGAAAAGGCCCAAATGGATCCCCTTAGTGCTCTGAAATATTTACAAAATGATCTTTATATAACTGTGGATCATTCAGACCCAGAAGAAACAAAAGAGGTAAAGGTGGTAATAAACTTCAGAAATTGAACATTTTAAAATAAAATGTCTTTATAACTTACATTTGCTGATTTTGCTCTTGGATATTTTAAGGAAAATATGATGACACTAATAATCTTAAAAATGGTATAGAGCAGATGAAATAAAAATTAAATAGGCACATTTTCATGTGATAATATAAGATTCAAGTCACACAAAAAATTGTTGATCCATTCAGAAAAAGATTTTCGGGTATAAAGTTTCAACTTAGACATTAGTTTTGTGTATTGGGAAGGAAATAGAAATTTTTACTTCTTCTTTAGTCCCATGCTTCCTTTACTTAGGGGTTAGATAATGCTTCAATATAAACTTTTCTGTTGATACTCCATAATCCCCTAAGTGAAGACAAAAAACTTTTTTGTAAGGAAAAAATGAAGAGGTTAGAGTAGAATCCTTGCTGCCTTGATATTTAGTTTTATTAATGTCATAACGGTACAGTTTGACTATAGGCTACTAACTTCATTCACCAGTAGTCCCTAAGCTTGAGAAATTAGTAACAGATAATTACTTTTCAGTTTTTTGGTTACTTAAAATGGGATGGAAGCAATCCTCTCTGAATATTTGATATTCTTAGGGCATATTTGCTTATTCACAGTGTGTGAATACACCTACAATGAGTTTCATGGTCTTATAGCCTCTCTTCCTACTAATTTCTGAGATTCCTTTTGTCACTTTTCCTTTTGCCAACGTCCTTGTTCAGAGTTCATCTAGTAACATCTGAACTGCAATCCATTTTACCTCTGCTCACAGAATTGGTGCTAATTATATGTAATTCTGTCCCTTACATCTTTTTCCCTGTTAGCTGTTGCTTTGTTTTGGCTTTTTAATAGCAACATCAAGCAGTGCTTTTCTCTGTTCAGCATTGACACAGGTTTCAGACTCAATGTCAAATCACTTTCAGGTACCAGGTTCATCGTACTATCAAGTAGTAGAGCCTGCATGTCCTTGGCACCCAAACAAAGAGATACTCTTTCATAGTTGCCTACTGTGAAAATAAGGCTTATTTCTCTTACTCAGTATTGGTTACCCTTCAATAGGTAGAGAATCAGCAGAACACACTATAGAACCCCCTGAAGGAGGACAGTTAATTGTCTTTCTTGAATCTTCAGTCAATTCATAATACTATTTGAAATAGGGGAAATTATCATAGTTTTGCCATGTAGCAGAATATGTCTGGTTTAATCTGTTATGGCTTATAACTGAACATAGTTGTGAAGAGTCCATTAATGTTCCTTTTGTTAGACCATGCATTTGCGAGTTATAAATAGATTTCCTTGTGTTTTTGCCATACTCTATCTAAAATGGCTATAGTCCGGGAACATTATTTTTCTCTTGTTTTTTAAAACCAAACCAAAACAAAATATTGCAAAGTAAATAATTTCAGCTGTGTGAGCTGCAAATAGGCCATTGAAAACAGACAGTTTGTTGTTAAAGCTAAGCTAATGGGAAAAACCAGGACAGAGAGGTATCTCAAGTTCAAACAGAACCATTTAAAAAATTTTGGTAGCGGATTTCTCTTTTTCCTCTTTTCTGTAGTCTCAAATTATGATTTGGATGCCACAGACTTCCATTCCATTTCTTAAAAGCTTCAACTATCAAGAGTTGTTTAGCCCTAGTAGAAGTTGGTAAAAATGGTGTTGTGCATGTGTGTGTCAGCATCACTTCAGAAACTTTAGAAACGTTTTCAAACCAATACCTTCACCCTAAGATTCTCCTCTGTCTGCTCTTTGTTACATGTAACAGAAAACCGAAAACACACCTGACATTGAGAATTACTGGTTTGTAAGGTTATTTAATTTAAAAATATGTGAACAGTTTTTGTTTTGAGGGAAAAAACAAATCCCTTGGTGACACTTGCAGTATATATACTTAAAATATTTGTTAGTGGGGCATATAGATCTTCACTTTCCTTATAAGAAATCATTTCACTTATTGAGAAAGGCCTTACTGCTGTTCATTTTCTGTAGTAGCTTGTTTTTGTTCTGTATGTATGTTTTACAAAATTTTCACTATATTAAATGATTATATCAGCAACTAAAAGTGGTTTTTAGATTTTTCTCTTTATTTTTTTGGGCGGTTATCATGGTGATGATCATCACTGTGCCTGTTATTGGGGAAATGATGGTGTACTACCAACTGTATACCCAATAATGGTTCTTTGCTTTCCTCCAGTCTCCAGAACATGAGTTCTCAATTGGTGGTGAGCTTCTAATAAACCTTATGAAAATGATATTTTTTTATAGAAAAGAGCCAAGAAAAGAATGCTTAAATTAATTCTACCATTTTCAGAGAGGATTCTATAATAGAGAAGGAATAAGAAAAACAAGTTTTTCAGCCAGTATTGCACATTTTGTATTAATTATACTTCTGGTGAGCTTCCAGAGTACTGGTGTCATTCATTTAACAGATGTATGTTGAGTCCCTACAATATGCCAGGCATGTATGCACAGGAGACATATCAATGAACCACAACAACATCCCTGTCCAGGAGGCACTAACATACCAGTGGAGGGAAACAATAACATGTTAAATTAGCAAATTATATAGTACATTAGAATTTGATAAGTATTATGGAAAAATTAAAAAGGGATAAAAAGGGTAAAGGGAGATCAGAAGTATAAGGGGTGCGAATTAGACAGTTGCACTATTAAATAGGATGATCATAATAGGCCTCATTTAGAAATGAGATTTGCACAGACTTGAAGGATATGAGGGAGTGATCTAACTAGATAATTTGGGAAAGATAATTTCTGGCAAAGTGAGGGGTAGAACAAAGACCCTAGGATGCGAACATTCTGGCTTTGTTTAGGAGAATAGCAAGGAGCCCATTGTGGCTGGAGTAGAGGTAAGGAGAGTGAGAGTAGTTGGAGATGAGGTCAGAGAGGTAAAGCAGAGATTGGGAGAACAGATTGTGAATGACTTCTTAAGTCATTATTGGGACTTTGGCTTTTACTCTGAATGAATAAAGAGCCAATTCAGAGTATGGTGCATGCAGAGGAATGATATGATCTCCTTTATGTTTTAATTAGATCACTTTGCCTACTATATTGAGAATAGACTAAAGGGGAGCAAGGATGGAGGCAGAGAGACCTCTGAGGAAGGTTGTAGAAATCTAAGCAAGGGATTGTAGTTCTGACTAAAGTAGTAGGAGTAGAAATGGTGAGAAGTAAAACAGATCAGATTCTCAATGTATTTTAAAGATAAAACCAACAGAATTTTATGATGGCTTGGATGTGGGGTTAGAAAGAAATGACTCCAAAGTTTTTGGGCCTGAAAAAGTAGAAAGATGGAGTTACTATCAACTGAAATGAGAAGGCTCTGGATGGAGCTGGTGTGTGGCAGTGGGTGGGGACTGCTGACTGGAATCAAGAGTTTAATTTTGGATTTGTTCAGTTTGAGATGCCTGTGAAACAGCCAGCTTGAGATGTTGAGGTGATAGTTGGATATTCAAGTCTGGATTTTGGGGGAGAGGTCTTGCTCTATTCAGATTGTGTGCTATTACTTGGTACCTATTAAAATTCTAGGCCAGTACATATCAGTTCCACTTATTTCATCAAGTTGCCAAAATAACAGTTTTCTCCCCATCCTTCTGTACGTAGAGCCAATAAAGTTTATCTTTCACCTTAGAAGTTAGAAAAGAGGGCTGAATTAACCCTCAAGTAAGTAGAAGATAGGAAATTAGTGAAATAAGAAACTAACAATAGGAATGGGCCGGCTCCGTGGCTTAGCGGTTAAGTGTGCGCGCTCTGATGCTGGCGGCCCGGGTTCGGATCCCGGGAGCGCCCCGAGGCACCACTTCTCCGTCCAACGTGAGGCCGAGTCCCACGTACAGCAACTAGAAGGATGTGAACCTATGACATACAACTATCTACTGGGGCTTTGGGGGGAAAAAACTGAATAAATAAAATCTAAAAAAAAAAAAAAAAAAGAAACTAACAATAGGAAAAGTGAAAAGTTGGTTCTTTGAAAATGTGAATAAAATTGGTAAACCCCTAGCAAGATTTATCAAGAAAAAAATAGTGAAAACGTGAATTATCGACATTACAAATGAAAAGGGGAAATCATTACAGACCCTACATATATTATAAGGGTAATAAGGAGATATTATGAACAACTTTGTCAACAAATTCAGCAGCTTGATGAAATAGACAAATTCCCTGAAAGACACAACTTACCAAAACTGACACAAGAAGAATTAGAAAATCTTTAGGAACTCCATATCAATTACAGACAGATTGAATTTGTAATTGAAAAGTTTTCAACAGAGAAATCTCTAGGCAGGAATGGCTATATCAGTAAATTCTGTCAACCATTTAGGAAAGAGAAAATACCAATTCTACATAGATTCTCAGAAATCAGAGGAAGATAAACCACTTTCTAAATCCTTTTATGAAGCAGCTTAACTCTGATATAAAAACCCAAAAGAGACATTTTACAAGCAAAGAAAACACAGACCCCGTGTGAATGTAGATGCAAAATTCTTAAGAAAATATTAGCTAATTGAATCCAGCAATATATAAAAAGGGTAATGCACAGTGACCAAGTGGGGATTTATCCCAGGAATACAAGGTTGGTTTAACATTTGAAAATCAATCAGTGTAATTTATCACATTGACAGAATGGAGGAGAAGAACCATAGATCATCTCAATAAGTGAAGAAAAGCATTTGACAGAATTCAAAACCCATTCATGATAAAAATTCTTAGCAAACTAGGAATAAAAAAAAATCCTAAATCTCATAAAGGGCATCTATGAAAAAGCATACAGGTAGTACTATACTTAATTGTAAAACACTAACCCCTTTCCCCTAAGATTATGACAAGGAAAGGATATCTGCTGTCAGCACGTCTATTCAGCATTGTGCCAGAGGTCCTAGCTGGTGCAATAAGATAAGAAAAAGAAATAAACAGTATGTAAGTTGGAAAAGAGGAAGTAAAATTGTTTGTGTTTGTAGATGACATTATTGTGTACATAGAAAACCTTATGCAATCTACAATACAATATACTAAGATAAGTGAATTTAGTAACGTTACAGAATACAAGGTCAATAGGAAAAAAAGCAATTATTTTTATACTAGCAGTGAACAATTAGAAAATGAAGTTTTAAAACTTTACTGTTAATAATAAAAAAATGATCAAATATGTAGTAATAAGTCTATTGAAATTAAAGAATACCTAAATAAATAAATAAATCACATTCATGGGTTGAAAGACTAAAAATTGTGAAGATGCCCGTTCTCCCCAAATTGGTTTTTAATTTAATAGTTTCTATCAATATATTCCGGCAAGTTTGGGTTTCTTTGTTGTTGTTGTTGTTTCTGGACTAGCGGAAATAGTCTTGAAAAAAGAAAAAAGTTGGAGGTCTCATACTACCTGATTTCAGGACTCTATATAAAGCCATAGTAATCAAGGCAGTGTGGTACTGGCTTAAGGATAGACAAATAGATCAACAGAACAGAATAGAGTTCAGAAATAGACCCACATATATGCGGTCAAATGATTTTTTGACCAGGGTGCCAAGTCCAATGGGGAAAAGAAAGTCTTTTTAGTAGATGGTGCTAAGTAACTGTATATCTCAACCCCTATCTCACTCTTAACACAAAAATTAACTTAAGATGGATTATGGATCTAAATATAAAACCCAGAAGAGTAAAGCTTCAAGAAGAAAACAGATTATCTTCACAACCTTGAGATAGGCAAAGATTTCTTGGACATGACACAAAAGGCACTAATCATAAAAGAAAAAAATAATAGTTGATAAATTGGACTATAAAAAAATTAAAATTTCTAATCATTAAAGGACATTAAAAAAAATAGGCAAGCTACAGACTAAATAATATTTGCAGTAGATATATCTGACAGAGGATTGATACCCAGGATATGTAAAGAACTTTGTATATTTTAAACTCTTCCTTTTATCCCCTTTTTTCCTAACTCGTGCTTAGATAGTTACTTCTGGAATATTTGTCCAATTTCTGACCTTCAAAGGACTATTAATCAGGGCTTACAAATATCAGTGGGATTGATAACTGAAATTTTAAAGTCTGCAAGCATAGGTATAAAATACCCCTGAGGAATCAGTGGTATAAACCGCTCAGACCTTGCAAAGTGCCAAGTTACTCCACTGAGATTCTACCCATTTGTCTACTCTTATTCCTTCCTTTAACTTGCCTATTTGCCAGCATCCTCATTCAAGATAAATGTAAATAGTTCTAAAATTTTATTTTTTACCAATTTGTTAAATTACCGGTATTGAAATAGTTTTCTTATTTTGTTTCATCATTGTTCAGTTACATTTTCTGTTTTAAACTAACTAATTGGCTAGCCTAGGAACCTAATCAACTTTATAACATTATTTCAGTATAAAAAAGCCCTATGAGCCTTTATAATTATATAACAATATAATTACACATGACTGTGAAATCCCAATCTAAGTTGTAATTTAGGAATGGCCTATTGTGAAATCCCAATCTAAGTTGTAATTTAGGAATGGCCTATACATAATAACCATGGTTATTTTCTCCGAGTTTGATTTACACAGCAAAGAGATCAGGTGTTTTACAGTAGTATGTATTTAGTTTTGAAATGAGAATGCATATATACTAAAAATTCAGTTAACTGTGTCCAGGACACCAATCTATCCATATGTGATAGATTCCTAAATGAGCAATTTTCTTTTTCATTTCAGTTGACCTGTTGTTCCTTAATAAATACGTACTTTAATACATTTTAAAAATAAAATAATTCCAGGACTTGCCTTGGTCCAGTATTTTGCAAAATGATAATAGCAGGCCAATAGAAAAGTCAGCATATTCTTTAATCTAAATGTGGTGTTCTTGCCGCTTTTTGGCCTTATGCAACAACATGTACAAAGACATCCAGTGGCTGATAAATGGTCAAAATTATATGTTATTTTTCTCCAACGTGGAGAAAGGTGGCTAATTTGCTTCTATTTTTCTTTTACAGTTTCAGCTCCTAGCTTCAGCTCTCTTCAGATCTGGTTCCGATTTTACAGCTCTAGGTAAGTATTCCAATATAGTTTATCCAGCCAGATGCCCTGGCATTTGGGAGGTTGGATTTTGATTTCTTTTACATGAAACATCAGATGAGATGTTCATCCAAACAAATGGAGCAAGTTTCAAGGTAGCATGCAAAATTTCTAATAACCTGCTAGTAGATTATTTTCCAAGCATCAGTCACCAGTTCATGGATCAGTATGCAGTTCCTGTTACACCAATTACTGAGTTATTATGCAGACAGGTGTCAATAGAAGCATGAACAAAATAAATTAATTTATATAGCATTGTTTTGGAATGCAGGCTGTATTACTGATATACTACTATGAGATAACATTTGTTGCTTGAATGGTTTTTCCTCTCAGTTTGTTCTTTGTGGAATTGTGTGATGTCAGCAGAATGGTGATGGGATAGGTAATGAAATAAATGGGAGCAGAGAAAATGAATTAATTTTTTCCTGAAAATGGGAATTTTTGTATGTTGGTATCTTGATTGTTTTAAGTGTTTCTCAAACACCCCAGGTATGGGCATCAGTTTTCATTTAGGAGCCCTCTCATTTAGTATTAATGAGTTGTTAAGGTAGTTAAACTAGGCTCTAGTAAAGTGAGAGGTCTCTGAAAATTCACCTTTACTCAGGTGAATTTTCAAGGATCTCTTTATTAGGATAAGTCATTTTTACAGCTTCAGTTTTTCAACAAGATAGTAGCCTTTTGAAGTATGGGAATTTCCAGTTTTCCTCTTATTATAAAATGTAGTCACACGGTGAATACATATTAATCCCATTGATGCTGTTGCTGTTATTTGCCTTAGAATTGAGCAATAGTAATGAAATTTTCCAGTGTATGTAATATAAATAGTACTTTTTATCTTTGGAATAAAATAACACTTCTGGATATCAGTTTAATTTCTTCATTGTTTGTCCTTTTGTCTCTTAAAGGTGAACCATACCTCAAAGGAAAAAACAGAGATATATAATTCTGGCGTTTTTCACTGGGATGGGAAAAAATAGCAGTGTTTCTTGGGGTCTTGGCCTTTCTTTTTCCATAACGAGTAATTGAGCCTTCTCTACTGATCTAAGCAACGCCAGTCCTGAGTTCTAATTCCAGAATATGTAGGATTCTACAGGGCAAGACTGAGTTGGACTGCTATAAAACATAACTCCAATAGGTTCTTCTAAAAATTTAGGTAATTGTTCACCACTATTCCATACACTTGAGGGCTTTTAAAAAATGTTTTTAGGCTGTTAAAAAGTCTCAACCCTGTGATGGAGAATCTAGGTATAAGCATTATTTTAGAAAGTTTATACCCTTTTGAATTTTATCATTTGAAACAGAGATCTGGTTATACGTGAATTAGAAGCTTGGCACATAGATATTCAGTTTGAATGAATGTGTGCCTTGTTATGTATGGACACCACAGCTCAGAGCCATTATTTTTATTTTATTGGTAGGCAGCACTAAAATGTCTCTGGCTGACATATATTTAGCCTTTAGAGCAAGAATTTCTTGGCAATCATTTAAATATGTTAGGCTGGTATCAGCAAATATTCTAACTTTAGCTTAACTCCTTTCTTCTGTCTCTGCCCTATTCACAGTAAGCTAACATATTTTGTCAGGAGCAATTTGTTTTACTTGAATTCTAAACAAACCTCAGATACACTGAAAACAATAGAAAAAAAATACAAAAAGGGAAAATTCCTATAGGATTTTATTTCCTACGTGGAAGGGAGGCAGTATGTTTCGTAATTAAGAGATGAGAGTGTGGTGGTTGAGTCAGAATCTAGGTTCAGATACCAGCTCTGCCACTTGCTAATTTTAGAAGTGACTTTGAGCAAGTCACCTTTCTAATCATTAAGGTAATGAGAGTACTACCTCAAGTTAAGAGAATTAAATGAAATAATTATGGAGAGCAGCACAATAAAACACTTAGTCAGTGCTCCATTCAAGGTACTATTACTATCACCTCCCTTAAAAATGTAATCGTCTTTGTAACATTGGTGAATTTGGATGAGGAGCAAATTCAGGTTGTATGCTAATTTTAATAAGGAGAAATTTGATATGTTATTTATAAACAAAAAGTACTTTTCATAAGGTTTCATGCTTATGTACAGTTCCTGGTTCTTGTTCTCATTCATTTTCTATCAGATTGTTTTACCTTTACTCTACTTAGAATTGACATCAAGTAGGTTTGGGCCGGCTTAGCGGTTAAGTGCGTATGCTCCGCTACTGGCGCCCGGGTTCAGATCCCGGGTGCGCACCGACGCGTCGCTTGTCCGGCCATGCTGAGGCCGCGTCCCACATACAGCAACTAGAAGGATGTGCAGCTGTGACATACAACTATCTACTGGGGCTTTGGGGAGAAAAAGGGGCAAAAAAAAATGAGGAGGATTGGCGATAGATGTTCGCTCAGGGCCGGTCTTCCTCAGCAAAAAAAAAAAAAAAAAAAAAGAAATCAAATAGGTTATTTAATGTGTAGGTGTATACGTCTTACATGTATAGATAAACTGAATATTTCATTTTCTAAATTCTCTCCCCAAAATTTTGCCTCAGCCAAACTTTCTAGTTCCCTTCAGAATTAATCCAGTTTATCTTAACTTCTTAGTGAGAATTAAAGTATTTACTAATGTTATATGTAATTTAAAGAGTTAGAAAGATAGAAAGTGATTTACAAATAGCTGGCATTATCTTAGTTTTGAAAAATGACTGACTTCAGAGAAAAATAACCTCTGCCTCTGGGCATCTTTGGCTTAGAGCTGTTGGTGGCTGTGGGTTTTTTTAAGCTTGAACTCAGACATTTTGCTAATTTTAAGAGCATATTTTCGGCAAGGTATGTGACAAGTAGGAAAAATCCGGTCTATAGTGCGTATTGCCTATTTTTGGTCGTCATACCTCTCTTTAGAAGTTTACAGTCCAAATGTGATATGCAAGTATCAGTTCAGACAAATTTTTAAAATATTTTATGTCTAAAGTCCAGTGTTTTGTGGCACTGTGTTGACATTTGTGAATGAGCCTTAGGAATTTCACAGCATTTACTATGCCCTGTTAGCCTTTATACTTTTGCTGTATCCACGAAACTTAGATTTCAACAAGATACTTTCTTCAGCCTCCTGTCTGTAGCCCATGTGTTTACAGGTGCTTTTTGTAAAATAATAAGTTTATTATTAGAAATAAGAAGTATAAATAAAGAAACTTATGTCTAGGAGAAAAATGAGAAGTCTTGTTATTTCTTCTTTACCATAAATAGGAAAAGCTACCTAGTCTATTTAGGATGTTACCTTAAAAGTATATTTCCAATAGGTCACTTTCTTTTTAGAGCAGTCATTGTCTTCAGTCGTAATAGTAGTGATAGCTAAAATTTCTTAAGCACTTATTATGGGGCCAGGAACTATTCTAAGCACTTTACATGTCATAACTCATTTAATCTCCATAATAAAGTAGCTAATGTTCTGAACCACTTTTATAAATGAAGATTCTGGGACACAGAGAGGCTAAAGTAACTTACTTGCCCAGGAATAGTGCTTAGTGAGTGGCAAAACCAGATGCCTTAGTAGTATGGCTTCAGAGCTCATTCTCTAAACCACCAACTATACTACCTCTCATTGAGCTTTACCAGTTTCCACTGCTCTGGGTGATAAGTTCCTCATTCCACTGTATGGTGAAAATGAAGTGAGAGAAACTGATTAGGAGCATGAGATTTAGAATCAATACAACCTTTTTTGTCCTAGCTCTACCATTTAAGTAGTCATGTTACTGTTGATGAGTTTCCTAGTGCCCCACCCCTTTTTAATGTACTTTTTGAAAAACATTGACTACAAGGAAAGCTTAAGATTCTCCTTGAACAACTTCCCTTAATCTCTGTCCCCTCCCCTCAAGTGTAATCACCCATATCTGGCAGATCTTTACACACACACACACACACACACACACACACACACCCATATATACAGACATACAGATGCAGTTGATTCTCATTATTTGCAGTAATATTCTATAAAGTCATTGGGAATGCTAAATTAGTGAATACTGAACCATTGCTCCTATGGGAAATACAGGGTTAGGTTCCTGTGAGCCTCTGGTTGCAAGATTTTTGTCAGCGATCAATACATAGCATTGCTTTAGGTGTGTTTCTGTTTAAAGACACCATATTTATATATCTGTATTGTTGATTCATTAACATTGAACTCATAGGCAACAGCACTATAACTCATTCCTGAACAAAGCTTATCTAACACATGTATTTTCTCCATAAGGCACATCACGACCTTCTTGCCCTTGAGGAACACTAGATAGCACTTCAGCACTACACTTGGGGGCCATTTTAAGCAGTGAAGTCACCGAGAAAAAGTGCAAAAATGTGAAGAACATGGCACTAAATAGACTGAAAAAGACACTTGTTTATAGTATGAGAGCTGAAACAAGAAGGCAGAGCATCACTTCGTGTGACCTCAGCTCAGAACGTGTGCATGTGGTGACTCAAAATTTTGCCTCTCTGCGCATGTCTGTGAATGACCACAAAAGTTCCACAAATACTGATTTTGGGGTTACAAATAAATTTCAGTGAGTAGGCAAATGAACAAATACAGAATCTTCGAATAATGAGGATCAATTGTATATGTGCACACATACACATATAGATGTATAGATGTATAGTTTCTGGTTCTATTTATTACATAATGTAAAAACATGTATTCTACAACCTAACTTTTTAAAATTTAATGATGTGGCTTGGAGATGTTTGCATGAAACTACACTAGATCTATTGTATTCTTCTGAAGTGATAAATACTATTCCATAATAGGGATCTACCATAATTTAGCCATTCATCTAATGATAGTGTAAATTTCATGATCCTCATTGGTAAATGGTGAATAAGAATAAAAGATGTTCTCTTGAGGGCTAAATGAACTTAGCACATTGCCTACAATTTAATAAGCACTCAATGAATGTTAGTTAATAAAAATAAATAAATCATACAGACATGGGTTCACATTCTGTTCTCTTCCCTTACCAGCTGTGATACCTTATTAAATTACTGAATCTGTCTGATCTAAATTGTCTCATCTGAAATTGGAGTTTATGATAATTGCTTTATTGTTTTTTGTGACAATGAAATGTGGTCATACATAAAGCACCTAGCACATACTAGGGACTCGGTGTCTCCTTCCCTCCCAAATCATCTGATCTCGTGAAAATGGTATTACTTCATTAGAGTACTATCACAGAATCAGGATCTTCTCTTAAAAATATGTACTACGACATTTTTACAAATAAAGAAAATAAAATAAATAAAATAAAACAAAGAAGGGAAAAGGCCTAAAGTTGAATATGAACAGAAACAAACAAACCTATTTATCAAATTGGTAACATTACCATACAGAAGGGAAAAAAGAGAATTAAACCTTTTTAGTGCTTAGACTGTATACTTTCAGTGAAATATATTCTAAAGACAATAAAAGCAAAGAAATTTTGAGTTTTTGCTTTTATTCTGGAAATTGTTCTGTGTGTATTTTAGATTGAGCAAATGAAGTAAATGGGATGATGTTACTGGGAGGTGGTTTTCTTAGTGGGAGAAAGGAGATATAAATATGGAATGGGATAAGGAGAGGAAGAATCCTGTATGGTTCTTAAAAAATTGGAATTAGCAATGAAAGCATGAACTAATGATTTTATTCAAAAAAAGTGTATGTATAATATGTGTGGACATATATATATAGGCCTAAAACAACAACAGCCTTGGCAATTAGCACAACTGATCTTGGTTTCTAAATATCATTCACCACTGAAAGGAATTAGGGTTCCTTGGGAAAATGGCTGACTCCAGAGCTGTGTAAAGTGAGCTTGGATATATTGGTGTGCCGGAAAGTAAGGAAGTGCTCAAAAATTAATGGGGACGTTTCAAAAAGATACAGAAGCCAACTTTCAAAAGAACACTTACTGGCCAAATCTGGGACAATATGAGTATTAAAATGAATAATGATAGTAATGGATATAACATACTGAACAAGAAAAGAATCCATGAGTGTATACTGCAAACAAATAAATAAAATGGAGAGAGGAAAAGCTCTTCTTTACAATTGATGTCAACCAATAAATCTAGAAGGAATTGTTAGAAAATCACCATCATATAAATAATTGTTTTAGCAAGAATCATCACTGAATGCTAAAATCGTTGGGTGCGTTTCTGTTGGGGAACAGGACATTTGCATAGTCTTACACTGTCTTCTCAACAATATCTTATTAATTGCAAAGGTAGAAAAGAACACCTTTACATTGGAGAAATCTGGCATGCACCAGCTTAACCAGGTGATCAAAGTTAACATCATCAATATTGGGACAAACTGATAACCCGTGCTTCCTGAGGTGATGCGCTGAGAAGAACACAGTATCACTTGTGTAGTATTCTTGCAAAAACTTCATAAACTGAATCTGATCATGAGGAAGCAATGAGACAACCCAAATTTAACACATTCTACTACGTAACTGCTCTGTACTCTTCATAAATATTGGTGTCATAAAAAACAAAGAGGTTGAGGAACTATTCCAGACTAAAGAGACTTGCAAACTAAATACAATGTTTGATCTTGGATTGAGTTTTAGATTAGTGCAGAAAATGACTATAAAAAAGATTACTGGGACATAAATGTTAAATTTCCTAAATTTAATATATTGTGGTTAAGTGAATGTTCTTGTTCTTAGGTGAAATGAACTCAAGTATTTAGGGGTGAAGATGTCTACAGTTTACTTCCATATCGTTCCACAAAAAATGTGTGGGTGGGGTACACAGAAACACACACACACACACACACACACACGTAGAGAGAGAATGAGAACATAAGTGGGAAAATGTTAAACAATTGTTGATGGGCCGGCTCCGTGGCTTAGCGGTTAAGTGTGCGCGCTCTGATGCTGGCGGCCCGGGTTCGGATCCCGGGCACGCCCCAAGGCACCACTTCTCCGTCCAACGCGAGGCCGAGTCCCACGTACAGCAACTAGAAGGATGTGAACCTATGACGTACAACTATCTACTGGGGCTTTGGGGGGAAAAAAAATGAATAAATAAAATCTTTAAAAAAAAAAAAAAAACAATTGTTGAATCTAGGTGAAGGGCATATGAGTGTTTGTTGTACTATTCATGAAACTTTTTATGAGTTTAAAATTTTTCAAAATAAAAAGTTGAAAAAAAGCAATTTAGAAAACAAAAGCATAAAATAGAAAAAAAGAACATAATCTCACCATTCAGATATAACCTTTGTTTAACTTTTTGGAGTATTTCCTTCCATTCATTTCTATGATATGATAGTAGGCTTTGTTAAATCTTAAGCTTGGCTCGAAGGAGTAAACATTTGCCCTCAAACTTAAAATAATAATAAAATTTT
Source organism: Ceratotherium simum simum (assembly GCF_057802395.1). Taxonomy (NCBI): domain Eukaryota; kingdom Metazoa; phylum Chordata; class Mammalia; order Perissodactyla; family Rhinocerotidae; genus Ceratotherium; species Ceratotherium simum. The sequence continues at coordinate 87,416,723 of NC_141900.1, forward strand.
TTAAAATAAAAGGGAATGTACCTTTCTGGAGGCATTGTTTATTTTCCTTCCAGGAAACTGGTATCCTTGGCAATGTTATGTTCTATTCGTGTTCTTTACAAGATTAAAAAACAGATTGCACCTAAAACTGTATTCTAAGTTGAATGAAAATCAGTCCAACTTGAAGTAGTTTTCTCTGGGTGTCATGGCATATATAACTCTTTCTGGCTCTGTTTCTGTTTCTGATGGCACTCAGTAGGGCTCTCATGTTTCAGTTAGCCCAGTCAGGAATGGGGAAAAGCAAAAGACTAGTTTATCATTTACATACTTCATATGTGCCTAAAAAAATTGAAGCAGCTGGGAGCAGTATACCAGCTGACTAAAGGAAAGAGGTATCTTACTGAATATTCCTTTGGCTGGAGCAAAATTGAAAACTAAGTGTTTACTAGAGGTTAAAGGGAAAAAATCCTTTAGTTCAGTGTTCTCCACCTTTTAAGAATATCATCCACTTTCTAATATTCAGCTGGATAAAAGTAGTTCATTGCTCTGTTTTCCACATAGTGTGTGCCTAGCATAGAGCCTGGTACATAATATGATAAAGATGTGATATTTACTGGGTGCCAGGTTCCATTGTACGTACAGTACATGTCTTTCTTCCCCTCAGCCATCTATATTTTCAACTCAGTTATGTCAGACTACTTCCAGCCCTGAAGGTTTGAGTGATTTTAGACCACTTTCTAAAGACCTCTTTCATTTTGATTTTATTATATTTTTATTACCAAAAAAGTTTTAGTGGGTCAGAAGCATATATAAAATTAGAAAAGAAGAGTGAAATTTGCTCAGTTGACTAGAAAAGAAAATGATTGTAAGGAAAAGAGAGAAATCACTGTCAATGACTAAAGTGCCAGTCTTTTGGCCAGGTACTTTTCACATAATTGCATTTGATCTGCACAATAAGTCTGTGAAGTAAACAGGATTATCACAAATTTACAGCTCGGAAAACAGTTGCAGAAAGGCTGATCACTGCCTGGTGGTAGAACTTGGATCAAGACCCTTGCCTATCTGGTTTTAAAGCCTGATTTGGTTACATTTTTCCATTATGCATTGCTGCTTTTCTCAACTACCTTTTCTGTTACATGTTGAGTTTTAAACACAATGGATGAGTTTCTTTGTATCTCTTCTTCACCAGGCTTTTCAGATGTGGATCACACCTATGCTCAAAGAACTCAGCTCTTTGACACCTTAGTAAATTTCTTTCCTGACAGCATGACTCCTCCGAAAGGCAACCTGGTAGACCTCATCACACTGTAACTGAAGAGTCACTGGACAGAAATGGAGAACAGGAGTCTGCTTTTAGTATTTTGGATTTCAACTCTATTGACTGACAGTTAGGCTGCAGTGATTGAGGACTGCACCAGAGTTTTGAAGGGATCTTTGTCACAAGTTTTAACCCTCTTCCTTCATACCTGACCTCAACCCCATTCTCCTTATCCCATTCCTAAATTAGACTAATAAAGTGAAATTGGTATACTTTCCATTTAAATGTATATATATATTTTTTCTTACTTTAGCTTTTAAGAATTAATGAGTATAAAAAAATCAAGCAGTTTACCCTTTTCTGATTTTTATTTCACTTTTTAAAAATTGGAACAAGTAAGTACTATTAGACTCAGTGCTACAAGAATTGGGATTTTGTTGTTGGGCCTTTCTTTCTCCTCCCATCCCATTTCACTTTACCTCACTTCACACAACTGCTTATAAGTGGTATCGCTTGTTTACCTCTTTACTTCGTTCTTAACAGTATATAGTTCTGTAGGACAATTGATGTATGTTAAGGTGAAATATGTGTCTCTGTTGACTAGAGTCTTGTACTACAGTAAACAATAGGAGGAACAGAGGGCTCAAATTTGCCCTCCTTGTCATAGAACTGAAAAATGAAACCCAAGATTGATCCAGGCACTTATCTGAGATAGGTATATAGTATTTCTATAATGATATATTTTATAGTGGATATTACAATAGCTTTGAGTCACAGAAACCTTAAACTGAGGAGAGTATAGTTCAGAACCTTTAAGAGCCATTCTAAAAATTATCAGCAGGAGGATTCTAGTAGTGATTAATATGTTCACTTATATCTTCGTAGCAATTTTGGAAGAAAATGCCTCTTTCCTCTGGTAGAGCTATGCAGAACCAGGGCTTCCATTTCTCCCTTGTGCTATCTCTTTGTGGCATTTTCATTTGGGAGGGTGGGTTTCCAGATCTACGCTTTTATTTCCATACACATAGGCTCCCTACATCTGCCTCTGTATACTGATATATTTTAAAGAATAATGGTTTGTAGTTGTCAGTGGAATACAACTAACTGGCATTTCATTAAGCACACACACTAGGCTTTTTTTAATGGAGAAAAAGAAAAATAATGGTGCAAATATTTTTTCATTGACTAAAAGGAAAGTATGGCAGGTGGGCTTTTCCACTGTTCCTTTTGTGTGTGTGTGTGGGTGGTGGGGAGGTATATATCTTCCCATGGGGTGCTGTGGAATGCAGTGTAGGAAACCTACACCTGGCCAGTGCTTACATTTACTCAAAAAGTGTGCTTCATGCAACTGATACCCACCATGCTTAAAGCAGACTCTATAATAAATGTCCATCAGTCCAGTGGCTCTTAAAAGTGAATGACTTCATGGAATTGGGTATGTCTCTGAGTAGCAAGATCAGGCCTCACCAAAGAAAGAGAGAAAAAATTGACCTGCACTTTCAAAAAGTCTCATGTATAGGAATGAGACTTTGAGATCTCTCTTCACTCTGTCTTTATTGCATGGTTTCACTTCTTTTGGGGATGGACACAAATATATTTTTCCTAGTTCTAGGCGTGAATCTTGGGCTCCTTGGCTCTCCAGGCATCCCAAAAGCAATCAGTAGTGATTTATTCAACAATTAGATCTCCTTACCTTGTGAAAGTTATAGTATATAATTCAGTAAGTACCAAATTGTGTAGCTGCAGAATAACCAATTGACTTTACAGGTGAGCAGATAGAATCTGCTGACAGTCAAGAACGTAGACTATTACCCTCACTAATATTGTAGCCTATTGAATCTCATTTTGTGGAAACAGGTGCAAATCAGAGAATTGATAGAGAAGAACTTGAGCTCGATAAGAGTTTCTAAATTTGAAAGCTCTAGTTTTGCTTACTGTGAATTTTGGCACTTTAAAAACATTAACCAAATGAAATTCTGCTGCCCTCCACCATTTATTTTTATAGTACTTTGTCATGTTTTTCATTAGCTCCTTAGACTCCGTATTTGGAGGAAACTCAGTTTCTGACCTCAGTGATTTTGTTTGTTTTTGTTTTTCCCTGACTGACTCTTTACTAGTTGTTTTTTTAACATATGCTTGTTTTAATTTCATCTTTCCTCACTTTATTTAGGTGGAACTTTTCCCCTTCATTTCTGGGACTTTTGTTTTTTTCACCAACATGTTTAAATGGAGTTGAACCATAGCGAACCGTTTAGTGTTGCTTAAGTGAGATAGAATATCCTGAGGAGGTTATTGACTAGGTAAGTCAGAATTTGTACCGTGGGCTTTATTGGGGCACTGCTGAATGATTGCAGGAGAATGTAGGGCTTCATTATATCCATAACCAAGATTGGCACATTGCTCACATTTCATATCAGAACCCTGATTTGAAACTTGTTTATATATTTAGTGAGGAGCTACATATATTTCCAAGAATTCCAGCAGTATATTATAATTTAAATAATCTAATTTGGTATTTAGATAACATTGTTTAGGTAACCAAGTATCTATACTTTACTACTTAAAAATTTTTTCATTCTAGCTTAGTGAGTTCCAGATTGAAACACCTGGCTGATGCTTAGATGCATTAGTTAGTGGGCTACAACTTGCCCAGTTTCATTATCTCTACCTTCAGTTTCACTCCCGTTTCTCTTTTCCCAGTGGAATATATTATTCCAGAACAATAAACTAGAAATAGTTTATTCCTAGTTTCAATTAGAAATAGACTAGATTTCTAAGCTTATTTTCAGTGCTTGTACTTCATGAGAAATTATCTGATTTGCAAGACACTTCTAAAATAATTTGCATTTTGTGGAATAACAGAGACCTCCTGTGGCCAGCTTGATTAATTCAAATATATCAATCTCTTATTCAAGCGGAGGACTTCAGATTTGGGTGCCTAAAGCTGACAGACAGTTTTAACCTTTAGCAAGATCATCTTTTTAGACCTGGTTTTCATTTGTTCTAAAACCCACCTGTTCATATATAATAAGTAAAAACTGATAGAAAACATTAGAACGTTAATTCACTGGTTTATCATAGAAAGGCCTGTTGGGTTTAGACTTCAGTGATTTGTTAAAGATTGTAAAACTACATTCTTGGGTGAAATATGTATATTGAATATAAATGGTTGCCAGCTTATCCTTCCAGCGGATCTCTTCACATCTGCCTTAAAAATGCTATGTAGAGATACATTAATAGAGTTTCATGTAATAAAACAGAATTTTAAAACCTAACCTACAAATAAAAAGTAGTTTAAGGCACTTAGTCATTTAGTGAGAGACTGAGAATGATGCTTAATGAATCAAAAAGCACTTAGAAAGGAATATATTCCTGATTTTATTCTCTGAATTATACTCAATTTCATGGTAATTACATGAAGAAGTTTCCCTATAATTATTCATAACACTATATGAAATTCATTCAGTAACTGTAGGTCATTTGATTATTTCCTGAGTGAATGTTGGATTGACTCCTTAACTGATTGAATGCTGCAAAGCAGTTGAGAATTGTGGTTTGCAGTGATTTCTATGAGAGGGGATCATTACAATGTGTACTCTAAACAAAGTCACTGAGCTGTAAAAAATATACCCTGCGTAACCCCTCTTTTCTTAAAAATCCACGTTCATCCGCAATCTCATCCTTTTGCAGAAATTCTGGCCTGAGTTTTTCTTAAGCTTTAAATTCTTAAAATAGTCCTTGATGTGGGATGTACAGGCTCCCTCAGAAAAAGTTTATAGTTTATGACAGTGTTTATAGATGAGATCTTTGGGTTCTTTCATTCAGATTTTTGTATTCCTTCTTAGTCAGATAACATTATTCTTTTGTGGTTTTTGACTGTGGGCTATATATCTCCCTATGATTTGTATTAATGCTGAAATGACTTGGTTATCCAAAACTTCTCTAGAGGTATTTCAGTTGAAGGTGGAAGTTTCCAAGTTTGTTGAAATAATTAATTAGGAGCCAACTAGATCAGCTGAATGATGTTGCTGCCATTGTGTGTCTTGGTGAGGAGGACTCATTATTGCAGTTTATTGATTTCTTCACCAAATGCTCTTTTAATTTTTCTCAAAAAATGCTATCTTAGAGATTTTATTTATACATAATTTTTTAACTCTGATTTCCTCCTACTCACCATATATTGTGAACTGTATTTCCATTATTTTTCTTAGCTAATCTGATTTTATTCTTGGCTTTTTCAGCCTAGACTTCTAGGTTCTCTGTGGCTTTGCTTACAAGTGTTGTACTCCCTGAGAAAAAAAGGTCAAAATCATTCTGAGGCAAACATGCTCTGTTTTCCTTGTTTATGACAACAGAATAGTGAAATTAAAAATTGTACGTTATTAAAGAATTAATAATTTTCAGATATTGCTATAAAAATACTTGAGTCATTTTCGTTTGGGGGATAGTAATATGACTATGGCGGCTTTAATGAAGGAGCCAGTGTTGGCTTCTTTTCTTCGCACTAGGAAGTCTAGTCATAAAACTATTGATAAGGTACATGTTTCATGGCTGAGCTCGTGGAATTCAGCAGAACTCCAGAATTTCCATTTGCCTATTGTCTTTTCTTTGTGTGCCTTTTTTCTCCTACTCCCACCTCCTCTGAGTAGCATTGATTTTCTGCTGAAGTTGGAATTTATGTTAAGAATTGACTTTTAATTTGTGATATAATTGAGTATTAGGAATGGCTTTGATTGCTGTGAAATGATTGGTATTCATTTTTTTCTTAAAAATAATGCAGCCTTATAAATATCTCTTCCCCTCAAGAATGTGAATTAACTCAAGTTCCGAGTGACTAAATCTTATTCCCAGTCGTAGCCACTGATAAAATCCTCTGACAGTAGATTCTGTCTTTAGACAGAGGAGTCATTAGAGGTTATAGTAAATCAGATTTTCTAGTGGTGTAGACAGCGATACCCTTGTGGGAAACTATATCACTGTATGTCTTTTTCTGTTAGGTAGAACTCTAAAGTTACAGATCGTGAACTGAATCCCAGTTCAAAACTTAAAAACACAAAAATCAAAGGGTAGTTCTAGTTTATCTTTCACATTAGAGTCATTATTTGGAAATAAGATTTGCAAACGTACTATCATGTCCTTAAACACTGCCTAGCTTGATTGAAAACAGAATGTTATGTGGACGTTATCCGAGAGCTATAGGGTCAACAACAAAAAAGGGGGGAAATGTTTAGTAGAGAAGTAGACCAGTTGTAAGATATCACTTATAATTATGAAATAATGTCTTCGTTTTTATCTGCTGTTCACACAGTCTCAATGAACTGTTAAACATTTGTGTGCAATGTCCTATTTTGTCTGTCTATGACATTTTCACTTGGAAGTATTGAACCTCAGGAACAGAGCTAGAGAGGAGAATGAGGATATGTTAGAAAAGGAAAAATAGGAGCTTTTTCCTTATGGATTTGAAGATTCACAAATCTAAATAAAAAAGAAAGCTCTTCATTTCTAACTCTAAATTAATTTTATTAATGCAGTGCTGGGAAGAAGATTTTCAAAAGGGATCAAAGCTCAGTTATTTTGAATAGTCTTTGGAAAGCAGCATTTCTTGGTTTGTCGCTTTTCTCACCTGCTCCCAAATAGCCATTAGAGGTCTTGAAACAGAAAACCTGTCTTAAAGAATATGCCATTTATTATAGAGTCTCAGTGTAATGGGCTCTAGATCTTAAAGTAGGTGAGTGGTTTCTTATATTCAGCCAGTTCCTTAATAAGGGTCCAGAGAGAAAACCAGCAATAAAACATTTTAACATGCAGTTCTGGGACTCCCACGGGACTTGCTTTTTCATTGAGTTTAAGCTCTTGCTGCAACACAGCTCTGTACTGTGTGAAATGCTAGCATTCACCGCAGTTAGTTTGGATATCTGAGCTGTCTGTCACACGAATACCAGCCCGAGGAGATCATCATTCTTCACTTTCGTTCAGTGAATTTGGCTTAATGAATGCCAAATTAATTGGCCAAAAGGAAAAACACTGTGTGATATACTGAACAGGCTTGTGTGCATGATTAAGGAGTTGCTTAAGTAGCCAGTTTTGAGCTTTATTTCTCTCCTTTGTTAACAAATCTCAAGAAAGCCTTTGTTAGAGTTTAGCTAATGTCATTTGGTTGATGTTCATTTTCTAGCCCTTTAAAATAAGAAAATAATTGTCATTTCATGTTTAACCTATAACCCATACAGAATTGAACTGATATCAGTTTAGTTTTTGTGTTTTAAAATAAATTAATTATACATAATCCCAAGGGTCTCTGTTTATTCTGCTTTGCCAAGAAATACATGAGTTCTGGGCTTGGCATTAGAAGTATTTAATAATTTTGGTTTATTCTTCAGGTTTCCTCTGCATCAGTAAAGGAATTAATTAAATTAGAGAAGGTACCTAGAATAAAAAGCCCAATTCCATTGCAGCTGGCAGAGCTTTATAAATTCATTTTGGGACAAAGGAGAGGATCCTTTACCATCAGGGCCATGCCATCAGATGTTTGCAAGTGACTTTTTTAGCACATTGCCTTGTAGTTGCTGTATTTACCTTCTTGAGATGAAAGGGGGAAAAACTGAGGACAGAGATGCATGGCTTTACGTTTTTTTAATTGCTTATTTGAGAAGTCCTCTAGGGTACTTTCACCTTTGTAAAGGCTTAGCTTAATTTTACATATACACATTAGCTATACTTGTAAAAGCACTGAATACAAAATTATAAAACATACTAAGTTAATTGTCTACCCAACCCCAAATTTGATAGTGGAATATTAAAGTCCAAGTTTAAATATCAGTAGTCTTCTATGAGAAAGATATATGTTTTAAAAAGTTATGCACTTGGTCTCCTTCTTGAAATTTTTTTTTCCTTTCCCAGAAAAATGTTTTTGGTGACTGACCAGTTTTAAACTATTTTCTCCCTCAATTGTAAACCACCCATTTAGAGAAATAAAAGTGAACTTCCTCTCTTAAGCATTACATTTAGCCTGGCCCATGGATGCTGTGATTGTGTTATTCTTTAAGCCAGCTTGCTCTTTTGACTTGTGTAAAATGTCTTTTGAAATGAATGTCAGATAGTATAGTATTAATTTTTCCTTTATGTATAGTCTTCAGCTCAATTTAGAAATTGCAGAATTAATGTGACATTTTTCAATGAGCAGATTCCTTTGTAGATATATATGTGCTTTTCTTTTTAAAGAGATTCCTTCCCTGTCACCACTTCAAAATCCATGTACAGTTGAGTCTGCAGCCTCATAAGAACAGTACAGGAAAGCTAAGATGAGGACCTCTTTTTCTTGTCTTGGTAACGAACATAATTCCATCTTTCCAAAATGGCATATTTATATATAAGCAGCTTGGGAAAGATGTTAGAATTTTTTTTTAAATCAACTCTTTTACTTCTTTTATAAATTAAAAGTACTCAGTGGCCAGAATTTAGGATCCCTTCAGGTAGACATAAATCGTCAAAACCAAGGTTGGACTGGAAATTAGATTGAGAAGATACAGCTCCATCTGTAGTCAATAGAATCTGTCTTTCTAGTTCTGCTTGTTAATGCCGCGGATAGCTCCTTCTCTTTATTAGAACATCTCCTCTACTGGAAATGTGGTGTTACAGCAACCAGTTCATCTGAAAGTTGGAAAGTGTTAAATATCTTTTATAGGAGCTTTAAATGACATTTATTGATTTTTGTGCTTATAAAAATACCTTTATCATAGAATTTTAGAAATTACTAAGTGTAAAGAAGGAAAACCACTGTTAATTAACTGATGAGACTTATTCATTTTATTTTTCCTGACTTCTTTCTGTTACCCAACATAGTTTTTCTAAAAGAAAAACAAATTTGACACAGCCATTCTTATTATCTTTTACCATATGTGTGGAGGCATTTGTCCCTACCTTTACTTATATTCCTTTAAGCATTGCCCTTTTCTAGACAGACAGTCTGAAAATAATTCTGTTGCTATATAAGTTTTAAGTCTGAACTACGGAAGTAAGATATTACCCAGAAGCTATAGGGAGCTTCCTTGTTCAGGTCATGGGCAATTTCATCTCCAAGACTCATTTGAACTTTTTTTTTTTGTTTTTTGTGTGAGGAAGACCAGCCCTGAGCTAACATCCGATGCCAATCTTCCTCTTTTTTGCTGATGAATACTGGTCCTGGGCTAACATCTGTGCCCATCTTCCTCTACCTTATATGGGACGCTGCCACAGCATGGCTTGACAAGTGGTGCGTCGGTGCACGCTGGGACCCGAACCTTTGAACCCCGGGCCGCCGCGGCGGAGTGCACACACTTAACTGCTGCACCACCATGCCAGCCCCATAAGACTCATTTGAATTTTTAAGCCCTTTATGCACCATTGTGGGCATTTGGAGCATATTCATACCATGAAGAGCTTTCTGTTTAGATGGACTTTTTAATATGACCATAGTTAACCCACACCCAAAAAGGATGAGGAACTTTTCAAAGGCCAAAGGAAAAGCAGAGAAAAGCAAAGCAAAAGAAAAACAAATGAACATAAATGTAAATAAGGAATCCTTGGAACAAGAGTTCCTTACCATGCTTAAGCAAATGTTTCTCCAAAAAATGTATATCTTTGCTCACCGGCTAAGATTCAGAAGCTTTGTATTTCATATGAGAGTCTTTTTCTTAGTGTGTGAAGGAGAAAACTGCAACCTTTCAGGGCTCTGCTCTTTCCTTTACCCTCCTCTTCAGTGGCAACATAAGGGTAGGACTGTGTCCTAAAGTACCTAAATCAGAAATTTAGGGAACTCAGTAACGGCTGAGCTAGTTGGAGCTTTTAAACAGAAGTGGTTTTTGGGCATCAAATCTCTTCTAACATCGTTATTGTTCTGTGTCATTGTTGGGCTATGTTGAGTGTGTTCTGTAATCTTCCCCATTCCCCTCATGACCCTCTCTGGTTTATCTTACTTTTGCCCAATCTGTATGAACTTTTTAGGTTGTTTGTTTTTTTAGTAGAAGTAATTTTCTGATCCCACATTTGGTGAATGTGTTAACACTACTTTGTGAATAAATAAATGAGTGATCTGCTGAACAGTTGCAATTGTAGAATTATGTTGTATGTAATGTACATATGGAGAAAGAATGTATTTTGTTCATTTTCTTAATAAAAAGTTATATATGGACAGTACAAGATGTCTCCTGTGTTTGCTAAAATTACTTTTGAAGTCAACTTTTAAAATATTTATGTATTTTGCAGTTGTTCTATTCTTCCCTCAAAAAGGTGAGTTTTATTCAGGCTTCCAAAGATGGAAAATGATATACACTATAGAAGAGCCTTTGGGTGTTCTCCTTTGGGATGGTGCAGAAATAAATAAGTTCAGTAAATAAGTTTCTGGGGAAAGTTTCCATTTTTAAAGAACACTGGTAAATTATTATGATGTTTTTTTATCTACTGTTCATGACCAGCCCTATTTTCTGTTTTGTAAATTTGGACTTGTGTTTCCCAGGTTTTCTTTAAAGGGGACATTCTTGTACAGGTTAGGAACTAGGAGAGACTGAACTCAAATAGAAAATTGTAGAAAAGATGTAAAGAGAGAGAACCTGGAGGTGTTGCAAGGTTTGGAAAAATTCTGGATCCCTGTCCCTAATGACGGGGAAAGAAACGTTAAGGGCTTAACCTTGAAAAAAATAAAACTCAGAAATATGCCAAATAAAGATAATGGATTGTTAGGATTGAGTTGTATATGCTCTCCAGATAGACTCTCAATAAAAAGATCTCCTCTTGGCCTTTTTCATCTCCTGATCTGGTTTACATTTTCTTGGCTTTGTGTGTGATCCTGCATTCTTCAGTGAGTTAGTTGTAACTGATTTTATTCAAAATAGGGATTCCGGGGGCTGGCCTGGTGGCATAGTGGTTGAGTTCACACACTCTGCTTCAGTGGCCCAGGGTTCGCCGGTTTGGATCCTGGGCATGGACCTATGCATCGCTCATCAAGCCATGCTGTGGCAGGTGTCCCACATACAAAATAGAAGAAGATGGGCACAGATGTTAGCCCAGGGCCAATCTTCCTCAGCAAAAAGAGGATTGGTAATAGATGTTAGCTCAGAGTTAATCTTCCTCACAAAAAAAAACAAAAAACAAATAGGGATTATGTTTTCTCAATTTACAAATCAAATAATCTATCTTACTGCATAGCTTTCATTTCTAGAGTGTGCTTTGAGCATGGCTCATAAGTAACATTTCTTTATTTTCAAAACAGGAAAACACGATGTGTGGTGATAAGGTAAGAAATTGCCCTTTCCTTGGTTAATCCTCCAGAGAATTAATTCAAAAGGATTGAAATGTGGGACACCACCTCCTCTCCCTTGATATATTTGTCTTCTGGTGGGAAGACAGCAATAAGCAAAGAGGGCTTTGTGTTGAACATAGTTGAGATGCCAGCTGCTCCCATATCAAGTGAATGTGGAGAACTACAGGGATTGGAAGTGGTACCTTGGGAACTTCTAGTTGCCCAAGGAGATAATCCAGCATCTAATAGGGAAATGGCCATGTGTGCCCATACTCACATATAAAAGACAACCATAGATTTCATAGACATTGAAAAAAATATTTTCCCCATAAATGAAGGCAACATTCTTTACCACTGACCCTTCAGATTCTGAAGGTATGAGTGGAAAGGCTAACTGATGGCTAACCCCAAGCCTTAAGCCTGTGTCAGTCCTGGTATAGGCTTAGGTTCTAGTTGATTATGTTTCTTCTTTCCTTTAGCACTACATATTATGCCATATCTTCCTTTGCCTTTTACATGTCTTGGAAGGAAAAAAGGAAGAGGATAGTGGAGACTTGGGGCTTTTTGTGTCAGAGAAGGTCGAGCAGAGAGGATGATGCTTGGAACAATCCTATTATTCTTAGTCTGAATCTTCTCTAATGTCCACAGGGGATTTTCCTACTGCTGGTCTCTGACCTAGGGAAAAGCTAAGGCAGTTATATTCTTTCCAGAAACATTCTGATTACAGAGAAGAAAGAGAGAAAAGCATAGGTAGAAGTGTCCACTGATGTGCTAGTAAGTTTTGATGGTTGGCAAATCCCAAGAGGGGAGATGAGCACACTTGGCCATGTCTATAGCACATATTGTACAGCTGTCCTCTGAACTTGGGCCATAGGAGGGGTAGCCCAAGGCAGGCATCAGTAATCCTAGTTTTTATTTCCAGATCCACCAGTGACTTCTCTGTAGTACTGAAACAGTCTCAACTTCTCTGCCTCACTTTCTCCATCTTTTAAGTAAATTTTGGCAGCAGATCCTGTTTGCTATGGTCCCACTGGGTTTTTTTAAAATTATTTATTTATTTATTTTTTCCCCCCAAAGCCCCAGTAGATAGTTGTATGTCATAGTTGCACAGCCTTCTAGTTGCTGTATGTGGGACGTGGCCTCAGCACGGCCGGAGAAGCGGTGCGTCGGTGCGCGCCCGGGATCCGAACCCGGGCTGCCAGCAGCGGAGCGCGCGCACTTAACCGCTAAGCCATGGGGCCGGCCCCCACTGGTTTTTTAATCTATAAAATGCCAAGGTCCTTGAAAAATATGAGCTATCTCAGTATTTATCACAGTGTGAATTGTAGTAGCCAGTCCTATTCTTTATTTACTTTTTTGCCTTGGTGTACAGAAGAAATATGTGACTTGGGAGGGAGTTTGTAGGATGGGGGAGGTTGTGAGTGACAGAGGCATAAGAAATTAAAAATGATAACTGAGAGTGCCTCTTGGTTGGCAGGGCAGGGAGCAGGGTGAAGGACCTATTCAGAAAGAGAATGGACTACTTTGTGGCCTTTGTGACCTGCTATAAACTAAGAGTCATCTTCTTAGAACAGTGTGCCTCGAGCATGGCTGGGGGCCTGCCGGGTTCCTGGTACTCCTTTCTTTATCCTTGGCACGCTCCTGAAGTTAAGTTAACCTCAAAATACCCCTGACCCAACTCTGGCCCACCCTTCAGGGTGTTAACTGCCTTTCAAAACTCCCATATAAAAGTAAAATCATATTGTAACAGTAGTTGCGTTGTAGAAATGTACTTTGTCGTTGTTGGAACTCAAGCATTAATGTGGTGTTGAGAAAACAATGTAAGACTGGAGAGAAAAGATGTAGATGTAAGGCCTAGTACTACCATTTCAATAGCTGTGTAATCTCAGAGAATCCTGAAGCTTTGTACCTAATTTCCCTATTGGTAGAGTGGTGACAATTCCTAAATAAGATATGTAAAAATGTTTCGTAAACTGTAAGATGCCAGGCAAATAGAAGAGACTGTTGTATAGCAACTGTGAATGTGGACCATATTCACCTGATGGTTTCGTTTCTGCAAGTTGGGAATGATCAAGTTTTCCCCTTCCAATGAGGAAACATATAGGTAGATAATACCAGCCTAGGAGATGAAGAGAATCAGAATCATCTTGAGTGATTCCTTTCCTGGACCTTCTCCGTCTTCACTACGTCTCTAGATAAGGGACAGGCAGAGACTTCTTGTGACAAGCAAACAGATCCTTTTATGGGCAGCAGCAGGGCCAGAACAGAACCTCTTGTTTATATTTTATATTTTTATTTGTTTGTCTCCACGCCAGTGTTTGCATACCTGATCAGGGTTCAGCAGCCCCTGTGGGGTCTTTGTTGGTGGGTGATTTACAATTCTATCTGAGGCACAAGTCGAGGGAAGGAACAGAGTAAAACATTAACAAAACAATGGGAGGGAAAACGAGGTCCTTTCAGTTCCGATCACTAGAACAGCCTGAGATAATCTGGCGAACCGTTATCACCTCCAAGATCCCCTTTTCCTTTCTTTCAGCTTTCCTCCTCTTTTACTCTCTGGACCTGCATAGTTAGGCAGGCATAACTAAGAGCAGAGGCTGCTGCACTCATCGGAATGTCTGACGTTCTCAGGTGCTTCGGTGATGAGCCTCCAGCACAAGTGAAGAACATAAGCCAATCAGAGCAAAATACCAGCGCTTGAACCAGCTTACACAAAAGCATTTTAATTGACGGTATACAATTTTCCAAAATATATTTTTGTAAGAAAATGGCAATATGGCAATAATTAAGTATAGTCTTTACAAACAAGTTTCTCAGTAAATTCCAGTGTACTTCAGACCCCTGTCCACTAAGACACACATGCTCCCCTAGTCTCCTGGGCAAACTGTTTAACATTCACTAATAACAAAAAGACCCCCATCAAATAGTAATCTCCTGCTTTCACTCAGTGTTGGATTTTCACCTAGTAACAATGCTAGTAACAATGATGAAAGATACCACTGCTTTCCTCCTGCCCACTCTGCTTTCCCCTATCTTGTTCCCTTTGATCCTTAGTCCTGCTAGTAGAAGACCCATATGTAAAAGTTCATTCAAAACTGTTTCTTGGCAGAAAAGAATTGCTCATTTAAGTCTTAGACCTAAACAAATCAGAGGAAGTGTATTAGATCAGTAAGGTTCCTACTTTTGTCTTCATGCCCTCCCTAGCCTGGCTGCAGGATAAGATTCGAGAAGGGAATTCTGTCCTTTGTGTTATTCTGGTGCCTGTCCTTAATTAGCACTCCTTAATTTATTGATTCCTTCCGAGGCACACAGCACTGGACAGTCTTCCAACCCAGGTTTTAATCACATTTCTGTCACTAACCATGTGATTTTGACCAAGTCACTTTATCTTTCTGGGTTTCAGGTTATTTTTCTGTGAAAACAAAAAAAAAGATTGGACTCGGTCTCTAAAACCCTTTCCTATGACTAGAGTGTCGCTTTCCAACCAGCGCATGTTGACTCCGCCCTTACTGTAATAGACTGGGGCTTTGCTGGGGAGGGGGTGAGAACCATATTTAAAAATTAAAATGCCTGATCTGCAAGAAAAATACTTTGTCATCAGCCTTATTTTTCATTAAAGAAAAATTAAACAAAAACCTATTTCTAGTAAAATAGACATTTACATTCCTGTTCAGAGAAAAAAAAGAAGCCATCTCTCTTAGCTAACAGATGTTTTTTCAAAGTATATTCACTTAAATCAGTGCAGGGTAGATTAACATGTGGTCATTCTATTTACATTATCAAAAAATATGTATATATGTATCAGCTTGAACTTGTTTTTCAAAGTTTCTTCAGTATATTGTCAAAAAGGATAAAGCTCAAGAAGTGGTTTAAATAAACTTTCTGCTAGCTTTCCTTATCAAGAGGGGATAAAGGAATCTTGTGTCTAGACTAGATTAAACCTGTATTCTGTCTATGATGCAGAGAATATTCTGTACCTCCTTCATAAGCACTGCTGCTTCTCTCCCCACGCACATGACTGCATGCTTCCCACTGGATTTTGTCCAATCATCAGAATCATGGTTTCTGGCCTTTTATGCAGCTTAAGGAAACCAGTGTGCCCTTGAATTAAAGAGTTTATAATCTCTCTTTGGCACAACTTTTTAAAAGTCATGCTGAGTTCCTGGTGTCCCCCTTCTATCTTCTCAGCCCCAGAATCTTTATCACCAGATAGCATTTAGAACCCAGTAAAGATGTGGGAAGAAGGTGACCTTTTCCAATATGTATGGCCTCTGACATAGATGTCTAGTGGCAGGCGCAAACCAAAGCAATGTAATGGATTCTGAAGTGGCCCTAAAAGGCTAGAGTAACACAGTTCGGGTGCACCAGAAAAAAGAACCTCTGAACCAGCCCAAAGCTTCTCAAGGTTCTCCTTGGACAGAGCCACACTCATTCCTCTTGACCAAGCATAATTTTTACTCTCTAGTCCTTGCCAGTCATCATCTCTCTCCCCAAGAGGCCTTGGGGCTGCAGCCTTTGATCCATTTGCAGAGGCATATTTGCTGTCTCTGTCTAAAAGCCTGGCGGGTGAAATGTGACTCAGAGTCAGCAAAGGAGTAGTAATCCAGTCTGGTCTCTCCCACAGAGGCCACGATAGAAACTCACTGGGTCGAAAGAAACAAATGCTGGGCAGGAAGGAGGCAAACAGCTCTCCTCCCAGCATAACAAGATTTCCTCTATTTATTTTCCCCCAAACTGGCATTGTTCTTCATCCTGCCAACCTCCAAGTGCTAGAGAATCAGGGCAAATACTTTTGGATCCTTGTTAACCTAGCATCTAACTCTTGGGAAGCTCACTGGGGGCCCTATTTGAACCCCTGGCCTTCCTTTTCTGCCCCTATTTGAACCCCTGGCCTTCCTTTTCCCCTAGGATGTCAAAGGCCAAAGGCTATGAAGAAGGAATCAGGCAGCCAGGGAAGGACACAGATCTTCCCCCTCAACTCCTCCCCTAAAAAGAAGCTATCCTGAGCAGATAGCCTGTTTCATCAGAACTATCACAGCCTGGGCCTCTAGGTTCTGGGGTTCTGGCTTTTTGCCCTGAAATGACAGTTTTCATTCTCCTAAGCAGTTCCACCCATCTTCCTAGTTGGTTCCAGGAAATTTCTGCCCAGAAACAATAGACACCATGGGCAAAGTTCAAAATTCCACACAGGATTCCTTCTTCCCAGAAAATCAGATTAAACCCCACTATGCCCAGTGCTCAGGTGCCTTCTACTTGGCAGCTAACTGCTAAGCCCCCTCAAAACCCCTCTACAGTATTTTGTTTCCCTGAGATGCCACCAGAAACTGCAGGAGAACTGGGCAGCCCCACTAGGAATACAGAGAAGAGGACACGCCAGAACAGTGGATGGTTACTGGGACAGACAGCTAGTCCCCAGGCTGCCCCTTATGCAGCTTAAAATGCATCGCACGGTCTAGGCCTTCCTTACCCTATGCACAGGAGAATCGGAATCAGTGAGATGAGCTAACTGAAAGTCTCCCAACAACCTGAGCTTTGGCCTTTGGTAGTAGAGGGCTGGATTAAACAAATATAACAAAACTAATATAACAAATATAACAAAACTCTCAGCAACTTGAAAAGTCCCTGAGTTTCCTATGGAATTGAGAGTAAAGCCTATCCTTCTTGGCTGTTTCAATCGATTGTCTATTAAGCTACCTCTGTGCTGACTGGGGCCTGGGGAAGGTCTGTCCTAAAGCTGCTCTTTCATGCTGGATCTCGGGGGATTCCCTAGCTTGAGTCTTCACCTCCATCGGCTGAGCAGTGAACAACAAAGTAGGAACACTATGCCTTCAGCAGCTGCTGCAGATTTTAGTCCCCAGTGGGAATGGGAGGCCAAAGGAGCTCTTGGGGAGTCTCTTCAAGGAGTGCCTTGGGTGATGGGCCAGGACCTATGCTGGGAGGAAGGGCTTCCCCTTCGCTCTTCACCTGGAGATGGATCCGTTAAGCAGACCTGTTTCACACTGGGAGTCTTGTGTGGGTTAAGTCCCAATCTCACTAAGCAAATCCGATGAAACCAGAATGCAGAACAAGGGGTTCAACGTCATGAATGCCCTGTGTTGGTCCCAGAGGCCCAACAGAGGGGACAGAGTGGGAATAAAAATTGAGTGAAAGGAAGGAGGAAAAACAAAGGGGACAAGAACACTGGCAGACGAGGCTGGGGTAGGAGATAGAAAACTCAGGACCTGTACTTTCAAGTCATCAGATCCCACTGAGACAGGATCTGGCCCCGCTCTTCCTTCTATCCCATCTGTTGACTCCAACCCCTGCCCAGGGCAGCTCAGGGAGGCCCCTCAGGAGGGAGGGCGCAGGTGATTCCAGCAGTGTGGCATGGTGGAAATGAGCACTGGACTGAATGAAGGAGTCTGATTTCATCCTGACTCTGTCACCAAATGGCTGTGTGCCCTTGACCTTACCCTCTTTTGGCCTCAGTCCTCTCATCTGTGAAATGAAGGGATTCTACCAGATGATCATATAAGTCCCTTATATGGCTCTTTCTTGATTTCCCTTCCTCTCATCTTCCAGCAGCAATGAGCTCAGGCACTAGTGGGTTATTTTACAAGAGGAATCTAGACAGAATGTGATTTGTTCAGCTTGAAAAGGGAAAAAGTAAGGCCCTGTGGGGATTGGGAGGAGGGAACCTTCTGAGTCTGCTCTTCCTCCCCAGTCTTTCCCTCAAATGGGAAGGATTTTCCTCCCCTGTCCAAATGGCACTTGAGGTGGTTCAGTCTGGAGCTCTGTGGCACTGTTGGAGGCTGCCAGCAGACCTGATTAGAGGTGTGTGTCTTCCTCCTCATCTAGGTCATCCTTGGTCAGGTTGTCCAGAGGGACGATCCAGCTGTCCCCCAGCTCCCCATTAAGGTTGACCACCTTTTTCTCCTGCATTTCTGATGAGGTCTCCATCACTTCCAGTGTTGGATTGTCATGGTAACCATTCTCCACTGTCTGTAGCTCCTCTGTTAGTCGTTGCTAGAGGGGGAAGGTGACCCAAGAGGAAAGGGTAATTTTTGAGGGCTATTAGCCTTAATATAGGCTTAATAAAACACATGTAGCCCTACAATCCTAGAACCCCAGTTTGGCTAATGTGAGCAATAAGTGCTCCTGGAGGCTGTCCTGTCTATTGGCCTGCCTCAGGGCCCAGCATGCTAAAATTCCCAGCTCACCTCACCTTTGCCCAGGTGGCAAATCTGTGAAGTCAGTGGAGATGGGCTTTGTTCTCCAGATCCCTCCAATCTCTTTCCTCTTTCCTTCATTCCTTCCCCTCAAACCTTACTACCTAGGCACCTGCCTCACCCCACTGTAATGAACTGAGAAGGACTGTAAGAAAATTACTTTCATCAGGCCGGGTGACCTCTCTAAGCCTGAACAAGATGGATACAGCATCTTTGTACTGAGTGTAGCCATCTCTGTTGCAGACAGGAGCCACGCGGAGAGAGAGAGTGCTTTCTCTCTGTCTTTATCAGAGATACAACCTGGGTTGCACAGTAGAGTCACCTGGGAAGCTTTTAACAAAAAGCTTTTAACAAATACACTGATCCAGAGATTCTGTTTTAGTGGTGTGTGAGGAAGCTAGGCATGGGATTTTTTTTAAAGCTGATGGGAATTCTAGTAAGGTGGGTGAACGAACTTCTGGTTAGACAGGCATGTGTAGGCCCATTCGTATCAATGAATCCTCAGAGCAGCTCTGCAAGGTAGATATCATCCCTACTATGCAGAGGAGAAACTTGAAGCTCAGAGAGGATATGACTTGCTCAAGGTTACACAGATAACAGGAGGCAGATCTAAGGCTTAACCCAAGTCTTTCTGACTCCGAAGCCCATGTTCTTCCTCTCCACCATGTTGCCTCTTTAATTTTCCATATAAGTTTCCATTTCGTGTCAGAAAGAGTCCATGGCCCACTCACTTTCCTCTAATATGGGAATAAGGGGGTGAGAGTCATCTAGTGAGTTAGACTACTTCCCTGGCTAGGGGAGTGAAGTCCTCACCTGGTCCTTCCTCTGGGAGAGGCGCTGGTGGCAACAGCCATAGAGGGCCGCAACGAGGAGCAGGAAGGATGCCATGCAGACAATAGTGATGATGAGAGGCATACTGAACCGGTCCTCAGTCTCTTCTGGTGGTCCTTGATGCCCAAACTTCATGTAACTGACTCCCGCCTGGCCAAGATGGAGCAAGTTTTGTGGCAGAAAACAGGTTCCAGGTCACCCTCTCTCTGAACTCCCATTCATTTATGAGCTCTTCTGCTTGGGGCTTGGTGGGACCTATTCCACAACCCTGCTGTCCCCTCTCTTATCCTCCTACTTCTAGATGCTTGCAAATTAGAGGTTCCTAAGGAGAGAGACACTGTGGAGCAAAGTAACTATGGACTTCAGAGGGACAGGCTCCTTACCCAATCCGTCTCAACACATGGGAGGAGCCCACTTACCTCTTGTAGGTCATTCCATTTGTCTTTCAGAGGTAGATACAGGTCCTTGGGAAGGAGGTGTGCTGTGGGAGAGGAGGAGAGATGCTGCTTCAGTGGTCTAGTTCAGAGTGATATGGTAGGGGATGGAGACTGAGCCCCAAGAGGAGGACATACCATATCTCAGTCAACTGAGTGTCTCTCTCTTGGGTGGCCCTGGGAGGGGAAGTGGCTTGAAAATTCTTAGGGAACTGAGGGAGCACCAGCCCAGACCCATCCTTGTGGCTCCTGAACCGTCACCTCCTGCCCCATTCCCACCCCACATAGGCCTCAGCCCCCCTTGCCCTCAACTCACTGTGTATAGTGATGTTTTTGATTGCCACTGCCTGGGTTTCTGGAATGTGTATCAGGTATATAATGCACTCATCTTGAGTTGAGTTGTAGGTGGCTTTTGCTGCTCGGCACAGAATTGTGATCAGTCTGTCATCTGAAGGGCTCTCCCCCTATTGTGGGGAAACCACAAACCACAGGTGAGTCCTCAGGGATCATGACAGCAGCCTAGGCTTGTGGAGCTGTCCTTAGGAGCTAAGGTCAGGAGAATGCTGTTGCCTGGCATGAACCTATTCCCCTCTCCAGCCTCGACTGGTGCCATTCCCAGGCCTGCCAGGAGTCACGGGTTATGTGCTGTTCTCCTAGGCCAGTCCCTGCCCTCTCTGCCTCATGTAAACCCCTTCCCCCAGTCCCCTCCCCCTGCTCATCTTGTCTATGGTTGAACAATACCTTTTACCCTAGTGCCCATCTCTCCCTCAGAGCTCTTAAAGCATCACAACCTAGTGCCCTTTGGCATCTCTCTCCCTAGAAGGGGCTAGAGGAAGCACTGCTCAGCAACCCCACCCACTGCCATTAGGGAAGACTCCAATTCTCTCAACCTGCCACTCGCCAGCCCTTGATGCTCAGTTCAAAGACCTCGGGAGGGGAAGCCCCGGTTCTCAGCTCAAGGTTATCTATGAAACACGTGTGCCCTTTCCCTAGGCTAAGACTCTATGAAACCATAAACAGGCTGACAAGGAGAAAGGTGAGACCGTCACTGAACGAGGGAACATGGGAGTATCTTGAAGATGCACATGGGCGCATCGTGGAGGGGAATCCTCTCTATTTCTAAGCAGAAACAGCATGGCTGACGTGGCTGTAGGGCTGAGGGTGAGGAAGCAAAGCATGGGCAGCTTTTACCCAGTCCTGCCACGTCATCTAGAGGCACCCTGAGCTCGTGTTTCTCTAACCTGAGTTTGGAGTAAGGAACTGAGACAAAGAAAAGGACTCTTGGGGGCCAGCCCCAGTGGCCTAGTGGTTAGGTTCGGCGTGCTCTGCTTCAGCGACCTGGGTTCGGTTCCCGGGCACAGACCTACATCACTCGTCAGTGACCATGCTATGGCAGTGGATCACATACAAAATAAAGGAAGATTGGCAATAGATGTTAGCTCAGGGTGAATCTTCCTCAGCAAAAAAAAAAAGACTCTTGGTATGGCTTACCTCAGAACCCCAAAAAACCATCTCTTGTGTTTCTAT
The DNA here is from genome assembly GCF_057802395.1 of Ceratotherium simum simum. Taxonomy (NCBI): domain Eukaryota; kingdom Metazoa; phylum Chordata; class Mammalia; order Perissodactyla; family Rhinocerotidae; genus Ceratotherium; species Ceratotherium simum. Next base: position 87,438,236 of record NC_141900.1, read on the forward strand.
CTGGAATTTCCTTAAGCTTACTAATTCCCCAGCCTGACACCAGGTAGGGATCCAGGGCTCTCCTTTCAAAGCAAAGGAAAAAAATGGTTCTTACAATCTGCTAAGTTTTAGCCAAAAAGAGGTCTTGAGGAAAGGTTGGGCAAGCATCAATGTGATTCTTGCCTTGTCCAATAAGCCCAACCCCAAGGCAACACTGTTCCCTTTTAAAACTTCAGTCTAAATGTATGCTTTTATAAAGGTCACTTGGAAAACTCCAGCAAAATGGACACCCAAAAGAAAACAAGTGCAGAAAATACAGGCAGCATTAAAGTGTTGTAAACCCAAGTTCTCCATCCTTTAGAAACCAGCCGCATTCTGTTCTAGTTCCTAGGGGTGTTTGCAAAAGTACACACTGACCAGGAGAGGGCAGCAGTGAGCAGTCCATCACCTGGACTCAGCTACTTACTGAGTAAGCACCGTGCAAGACATCCCCAGACTACAGCCCTTAATCCTAGGGAGCTGGCAGCCTGAAGGCACGACGCACACTCTCTTTCACGCAAATGGACTCACACACGTGCTGACACCCCTACCCCAATACACACACATACACCACCGTGAGTGGAAGAACAACTGTTGGCAATGGCTCCCTGATGCTCAAGAGCTGACTCCTCAGGTTACAGCGAGGCCATCAGATAATTCATGGACCAGGGAATATAAAACCACAGACTATTAGAACAGGGAGAATTAGGCTGACTAAGCCTCATTTTCAATCGAGCCCTCTGAAGCCCAAAGAGATCGACTTAACAAAGTCACACCCTGAGCTAGAGGCAAATAGGAACTAGGATCGGGGTCTCTAGACTCCTGAGCATGTGCACAGTTGCAAAGGGAAAGCCCAGGAGACCTGGGTACTTCTGGCCCTGCAGCAGCCCTGTGGGTGGGACTTCACTTAGGGAAGTCTGAACCTCACTTTGTCCCTCCGTAAGACGGGAAAGGGCCACCTCCTACTAGGAAAAACAATGGCAGGAAAATGAACCTATCTCTCAGTCCCTTTTTAGAAGGAACATTTCATTCCCTTCTACCTTCCTTAACCCCGCTGCTAAACTGCATTTTGGGGGTGTAGATCAGGGTGGGGCTCGGATTAGTGATGTACTCACACAGAGGCTGGTTTTCGTGAGGTTCAGGATGAGCATCTTGTCATTCAGCTTTTCATCAGATCTGCACTGTACCTGGAAGAAGCCACTGGGATTAAGGTTCAGGCTGAGCCTGACAGGATCTCATCTTTGACTTCTCCCCCGGGTGGGTGACACAAAGGAAGGAGCTCATGGCAAGCTGGGGGTGCGGCTGGCCAGGGTTTCAGATGTCTTATGGGCTGTCCAGCTGTCTAAGCCCGAGTCTAGCAAGGCCAGGGAGAGAGTGGGGTGAATGGATGACTGCTCCTAACAGCCCCAGCCTGGGGCCCTGGGCTGGAGGGAAGAGCAGAAACGCTCTTCTTGGAGCCCCTGCTGTGTGAGTCTGGGCTCTCTTATCTGTCCCACCCCTGCTGGAATTACCCTGTTATCTCGAAGAACTGGGACGAAAGGAGGGACACCGGAGCCTGTGGAGGCAGTTGAAGCCATCTGACTGCTGGAGCTTGTGGGTCCCCTGACAGGGGATGTGGCCGTGGGTCTCAGTGAAGAGGCTGTAGTTTGCAAAGCCTTGGTTGCAGAGGTCTCAGGGACGGAGGAGGAGGTCTCAGGGACGGAGGAGGAGGTCTCAGGGACGGAGGAGGAGGTCTCAGGGACGGCTGGCATTTTGCTGGAGGTCTGTGGATCTGTTGTTAATGATTCAGTAGCTGGGAAAACAAAGGTTATGAGAAAAAATGAGTGGTACCGCTAAGAGAAAAGGACAGTCTTTCTTTTTCTTAGTTTCCTGAGGTTCTTTGGTCTTATCCCCCACCTAGAATACAAGTTGGAGTAAGCAGGCGCTGAGGAAGAAGAGGCAAACAGATGAAGTCAATTTCCGTAGCATATTACAGGCGGGGTCAGACTGGATGAGCCAGTGTAAGAACTGATAAAAGAAGTGATCAGCACCACGACAAGGGCGTCAGCAGCAACAGCTAACATTAATGGAGCACTGACTTCGTGCGAGGGACTGTCCTAAGTGCTTCAGAGGTACTTTCTTATTTCATTCTCACAAGAACCCTATGAGTAAGGGACCCTAATTACCCCTATTTTATGAACAAGGAAACTGAGGCTCAGTGGGGCTCGATGATTTGCCCAAGGTCACGTGCTAACAAGTGGCGGAGCAGAGATTTGAATCCAGGTTTATCCAACTCAGAGCCCTTGCTCTTACTGCAGGATGTGACCACCCTCTTCTGGTGCTGCAGTCTGTGAACTTCAGGATGCATCCTCATTACCTCAGGAGTTCTTGAAAATGCAGATTCTCAGGTTCACACCCAGAAATCCTGATTTAACAGATCGGATATGGGTCATGATCTTGAGGCTCAACGATCCATCAGTGAGTTCTGAAATTAATTTACTGGGTTAAGACCAGCACTTAAAAACAAAAAGGAAATGGAATGGAATAGAAAATATCAGGGTGTATCACATATGGTAAGGATGAGCCCTGGTTAGTGAAACTTTTGTATCATTTATGTGTGTGTTACATGTATGCTGTATGTATGTGTCCTGGATTGTGGTATAAAACTAAAATGTATTTCATATTGTAGACTGTCATCAAACACATTTAAGAAACACTGTTCTGGAGTACGTCTAATACGCCACCATGGCAACCACCCAGTCTTAGCCATGAATAGACTGTTGGCTTGTTTGTGTGCTCAGTAGGCCAAAAGACCGACCTCTCATCAGAATACACAGCACTGTTGGCCTCTGCTCATCACTGAAATGGGAGACAGGGGCTGAATGAGTGTATTCACAATAATAGCCCTCATGAATCTCCATCTTCCAGCTGAGCAACTGTATAGAATATAAACATTTAAAAGTTCTTTCTTGCTTGAAAAAAAAGGTTTACTTACTTAGTGTGGTAGTTATCCCCTGAGATGTGAAGGTGGGACCTGCTGTCGTGCCTGCACTACTTGAAGCTGTAGTACTTTTGTCTGGTTCCTCAGAAGAGCTCTCTGCACGCTTCGTAGTAACAGAGCCTGTAGTCAGTCGGTGAGTGCTTGTTAAGACCGTCAGGGAAGGAAGAGCAGAAGTGGTGTGTAAGACTGTACTCAGAGTAGAAGGTTTAGAGGTCACCTGACTTTCTCCCTTCAGGCTCACGCTCTCTGCCTTAGTGGTAACGTCGTGGCTACTTTGGGCTCCAGGTCCAGTTGTGTCTTTAGTTCCTTTCTGGCCGCTGGTGGTTTCAGGCTTTGCTGGGGTAGAGGCTGGTCTAAGTGTGGTCTTCAGGTCACTAGTAGTTGTAATCGAGTTGTCTGTGGTTAGTTTCCCATCTGTGACACTGGGTGTTGTCATTGTGTTCTGCTGGGCTAGGATGGAAGTCACCCCCAAGCTCCTGGGTGCTGCAGATGTGCTTCCTCTCACCACAGCTGAAGTCCCCAGTCTATCACTGGATGCTATACTTTCACTTTGTTTGAGTGTGTTTGAAGTCACCATTGTACCGCCAGATGTTGAAGATGTGTTTGAATTAGTTGAGGTAGGACTGGGCAGGCCTGCTGTTTACAAAGACAACATGGAATCAAGTTAGGGTATTAGCTGGAAGTTTTTCTCTCCACCAGCTCTCCTCCAGCATCCAGAGGCCTTGCTCCTCTCTCTGCCATCTGCCTTGGCTGAAGTTCTGGGCCCTTGATGTGCCCAGATTTTTCTGGGGTTCAAGAAACCTCTCTGAGAGGGAGACTGAGAGTGAAGCAGAGGAAGTCAAGGGAAGTTCTGCTGAAGAGAAGGCCAGGCCAGCTAATCCCGCTGCATGGGGGAGCCTGCAGTGAATTCTCTGCCCTCCCCATCCAGCCCCTGCACACGCCCTTCAAGTTTTCGAGTTTTCAGTACGCCACCACAGAATGAGGCCGCAAGACCATCTCTGCCTCCTTCTCCCCAGCTCCCAGGCACATGATCCCGCAGAAGACTCAACAGACTCATGCTTATTGAACTGCCCTATTCTAAGCATGGCAAGAGAGACATGCCTCTGTTCTCATGGAAGTATAATCTAGAAGGAGAAACTGACAACAAAGTGAAATTACACAAATTATATTTAAGTACATTGTGAGATGGGCTAAGGAAGAAAAGCACCGAGAGCTCTGACTGTGTTTAGCATGGTTGCTTAATCTCAGGGGTCAGGGAAGGAAGACCTTTTATTCATTCGATTAACAAATTATTTATTGAGGGAACCTTTAAGTGACAGGTCTGGGCCCTGGGATACAATGGTGAATAAAACACATAATCCACACCCTCAGGGAGCTTACATTCTAGTGGGTGAGACAGAGATTAAACAAGTGGACAAAACAATGAGACGTCAAATTCTGGTGACTATATGGAAGAAATGAACAAGGAAATGACAGAGAATGGGGGGGGGTGCCACTTAGATAGAGAGGTCAGGAAAGCCATCTCAGAGATGACCATTAAGCTAAGACGTGAAGGATAACAAGGAGCAAGCCGTGTGAAGAATGGGAGGAAGTGTACCAGGAAGAAGGAATGGAACCTATGAAGGCCCCAAAGTAGAGAAAAGAGCTAAGAAGACAAGTATGAATGGAGTTTAGTGAGTGAGGGGGAAGGAACAAGACTCAGAAAATGCAGGGCCTTACAGGGAAAGTGACACTAACATCATACAAACCATACATTCTTGAGAATAAAAGGAGGCTCTCTTAAAAATCATATCCTAGGTAAAATGAGAATACAGTTACCCTCTTTAGAGACCAAAATAAGGATTTTAGATTTTATTCTAAGTGCAAAATGAAGCCACTGAAGACTTTAAAGTAAATAAGTTTGATACGATGATTTATAAAGATACACGCTCTTGCTGCTTTGGGGAATATGGATTGGAAGGGAGAAAGTGCGGAAGTGGGAAGAAGAGAGGCTATTACAGTAACCCAGATGAAATGGATAATAGCCGGCTGTATTAAGTTCATGACACAAGAGTAGAAAAGAGGATGGATTCAAGGCTATATTTGGGAGATAGCATCAACTACTTGCTGATGTACTAAGTGAGCAGAGGAGGAGAATCCAGGACAATTCCTGGTTTTCTGTTTTGAGCAGAAGGGAGAGAGTGGTGGGAAGGGGTGTAGTGGACCTTTGCCATTCTTCGTAGCCAATCAGAACCTATATGTTTTTTCTTTGGGGAATTCCCCACACTGTAAGACTTCGATGGCAGCAGGATTTGCCTCCTATTATAGATGCTGAAAATGCCAGATATTTACTTTTCCAGCCTCCCTTGTGACTGGAGCACAGCATGTGCTCAGCTGCCATGGAGTAGATACTTCCATCCAGCCAGTGAGTGAAGAGGCAGAAGACTATGAGGAACTCTGATGGCAGTAGCAGTGAAGTCATGCTTAAGTGCGAGCAGCAGTGGAGGTGATGCTGGAGCGAGTGTCCACAGCCAAAGCTACAGCACCTATGCTTAGCACTGGGGAGCAGTGCTGGCCTCTGTGGACCAGTTCTATAGCCTGACTTGGGTGATATTAAAAGTAGCCCTAAATGTGGTCTCCAGCAGTCCCAGCTCCTCCATAATCTAGACTATATCCCAATATCTTTTGTGAGTGTGTGCATATGTGGATTCATAACTTCAAGCGTTAGTTACTGGGCCTTATTGGGGCTAAAGGCAGTTGGAATTCTGCAAGTATTAAGGGACGTGAATCTAGTGTCCTATGGCATCTTGTGGAGAAGCAGTCACATTGTCACCTATCATCTAGAATGCTGCTGCCATAGAAGAATATGAAGGGCACACATAAAAGGACATGGGTTAAAAATCAACGTAGCATTACAGTTCGACAGTAGTTTTTCCTTCTAAGTAGTTCAAAAAATAATGGTGCTTCCTATAATTGATTGTGTCATAGTATCTTTTTGGAGAAAGATATGAGATTGCTGAGGGGAATATCAGCATATTTGAGAAATTAAGTGATGTGGAGTGGGATGGTCACTTCCTCCTGTGGTGAACAGCTTAAAACAGGGTTTCTCAACCCCAGAACTATTAAATTTGGGGGCTGGGTACTTCTTTGTTATGGGAGGTTGTCTTATGCATTATAGAAGGTTTAACAGCATCCCTGGTCTCTATCCACTCGATCCAAGTAACATACACACAAGTTGTGACAACCAAAAATTTCTCCAGATATTGCCACATGTCCCCTAGGGGACACAAAAATCACTACCAGTGAGAGCTACTGGCTTAAAGAAAGAGAATAACAAATTCTGATTCCTAAATCCTCCTATCAAAGCACAGACTGAAAACCAGAGATTTTCTGAGGCTATAGTAAAGGAATCTCTTACAGCTTGCAGCTGAAGAGCGAAGAAGACCAAAAAACAAACTTAAAAGTTTGATCCCATGAGTTGCCAAGTTACAGTGTTAGTTTAATTCATAACCTTACCAAGTCTCTTATGTGAAAATAGGACCTTGAGAATTGGAATGGTGACATATGAGAGGATGCAGATGAAGCAGAGTATCCATAAGTCTCAATCTGCAACGGAACTCACTTGCCAGTAGACTCAACCACTGTTCTCCTCTCTGATAACACAGTTCCTACCTTGCCTGAAAACTCTTAATAACCTCACTTGAGCTCACTGACAGAGAAAGCCATATCTCCCCATCATCTCCACCACTCTTCATTTTTTCCAAACCTATAACAACAGTCAGACTCCAATATGCCCCAGAAAGTCAAATACAGGGTCTGACCCAGGAGAAGGCTTACACACTAAAAAATATCTGTAAAAACTCTAGCAAATACGTATGGTTATATAATATGAGGGTGCTAGATCAAGGAGAGATAATCATAATTTTATATCATGCTGAATTTATCAATATGGGTATACATAGCAGGGATTCTGGATTCAATATGCTGACTCAAGCAGCTAGAAATAGTTCTAATTATTTTCTTAGTTGTTGACTGAAACCTGGACCCAGTGGTAGTCCACATTAAGTTGCCAGAAATTCCCTGGAATAATGACTAGAAAGAAATCCAAAGCCTTAGAGAGAGAGAAGTGTTGGAGTGGTTTATCATGTATGGTCTGCTCACTCACACTCTAACTTTGTTCCTTAAGAGCGCTCAAATGACACTCTGGCTTTGAGAAATACTATATTTCATGAGTTCTAAGATGCACATCTTTTATGTCCCTGAAATGAGGATGTATTATAAATTATTGTAGGTCACACTTGGACAGTGTTGTTTTTTTTTTTCTAAGTGGTTCATAAAATAATAGTACATCTTATCATTGATGGTATCTTTGGATTTTATTAAATGTGGAATATTACTGAGGGGACTAATAGCATATTCTAAGAGATGGTTGTGGCTGTTCTTCATTGGCCAGGTATGCTAATAGGAGATGCTGCTGATTCAGTGGGGATGGACACCACATTCCTTGGGTGGTAGAGGCAAGAGCAGAATTTCATTTCCAGGGGAAAAGGTGGGTACGATACCATAATGGGCAGCAGGACCAGCACGGGACTCAGAATAGTCTAATGAAGGGGACTTTGGACAGTGGCTAATAATCATGTGTTCTTCAAGATCAAAATGGATGGGCAGGCCACTAATGTCCTACCTCTAGGCCCAGCAAACTGAGAGCTGTGTTGAATCACCACAATAGAGAACACAGCCAGCCACTCATCTAATTCCTAGAACTGAATCTTCACAGACTCAGGGTACCTCGAATTAAGTGTGTATTACTTTTCCAAGGCTGTGGTAACAAATGACCACAAACTGGGTGGCTTAAAACAACATAAATGTATTCTCTCATGGTTCTGGAGGCTAGAAATCTGAAATCAGCAGGGCCATGCTCCCTCTGTAGGCACTAGGGAAGAATCTTTTTTTGCTTCTTCCTAGCAATCTTTGGTGTTCCTTGGTTTATAGTTATATCATTCCAATCTCTGGCTCCATTGTCACATGTGTGTCTCTGCTCTTATAAGGACACCAGTCATTGGATTTAGGGCCCACCCTAATCCAGTATGACCTCATCTTAACTTGATTATATCTGCAAAGAGCCCATTTCCAAATAGGGTCACATTCACAGACACCAGGTACTGGGGATTAGGACTTGAACATATCTTTTGGGGAGGACACAAATCAACCTTCTAATCTGCTCCCTACCCCCACTTACTCCACTATAAAAACCAGGGTTCTTAGTTTCAAATATCAGAAATCAACTCTGTCTGCTTTAAACAGAAAGTGAACTTATTAAAAAGATAATCCATTAGCTAATAAAATCACTTGAGATGGCTAAAAAATCAGGCTTACGTCAGAAACAGTGCCCAGAACTCTTCTCCTGAGCTTGTCTGGTGAGGACATCACTTCACCACCGTTGAGCATAGGTTGCTTCAGTTTGCACCACTGACACCATCAGTACTGGATGCAGGATTTCATTTCTGAGTGAGTTGAGTCTTTAGGGATGCTGTTAACAAGAGGTCTTTCCATTTACTTTTATGATGGGACATAAGAGTAATAGGAGGCACCACAGAGAATCTCCTGGGTTCCATCCATATTCCTCCCTGCTTGATTATGTAGCAGCATGTAGGAATCATAGTAAGATGAGAAAATCTTATAAGGCTAATGCTCTACTTATTTTGCCTTCAAGTGAGTTCCTTGTGGAATATCATGATGGTGAATAAGGCATTCTATAAGTCCATGAATACTGTTGCTGACAGAACATGGCAGCTGGGAAAACACATTCAGATCCAGAATGTGTCTGTTTTAGCTGCCTCCCTGCACCATGGCCACTGGCTCATGAGCCCACAGAGCAATCATTAGGTGGATGGAGAAAGAAAACTAACTGATAGGCACAATGGGTCATCTTGTCCATCTGATTATCGAGTGAGACAAAAATCCTCACACTCCAGATCTATCCCAAGAAACCTATCCACATGCCTCTTCCATGAACTTCTTTGCACTGATTCTCCATTCTTGTTCTTCCAAGTTCCCAACCATCTATCTAAAAATCATTAGCTACTACTTATGAATCTGGTGTGATCCTCACCTCAGTGTGGCTCACCTTCAAGAAAAATAAATGACCATGAAATGTACTATTAAAAGTTCTGCCTATTGGAAGAACTTTCCACTCTATCCTTCAGGGTCTCCCCTATATAGGGCTTTTATCCCACAGCAGTCCACTCTTGGCTGGCTCTAGCATATTATCCAAAATCATACATAAACCAACTTGGCTTTTTCACTCCTCAGACAACTGAGCACAGGGAACTAATTCTCTTTGAGACCTTCAGGTAAGAGTTAAGGGAAAGGTGACAGTGTGGCAGGTACAGGCACGCTGAGGATGTGAGCCACACTGCAATTTACATGTTTCTTTCTTTAGGACCTGCTCAGGTCTGGTCCCGTATATACTCTTCAATTTGCTCATGGAAAGCTACAATAAACTCAAAGGAAAATAGGAGGAATGAAATAATAAAGATAAAAGCAGGAGTCAATGACACAGAAACCAAAAGACAATAGCAAATATCAACAAAGTCAAAAATGATTTTTAAAAAGGCTAGTAAAATAGTAAAGCCTTTGATGAGGTTGATTAAACAGAAAAATAACCCAGAAGGCATAAATACAAAATATGGGGTATAAAAATAATCATAGATATTTATAGCATAGGCCACTATGAGCAAATGCTGATAAATTTGAAGCAGATGAGATGGACAAATTCCTAAGAAAATACAACTTCCCAGAGTGACTCAAGAAAAAAACAGAAAATAATGATTTGTCCTATATTCATAAAGAAACTGAATTGGTAGTTAATACTTTTCTCATAAAGAAACTCCAAGCCTGAATTTGAGGATCAAATAATTCTAACCTTACACGAACTTTGCTATAGCATAGTCTGTTCTGCCTTAATGTGTGTGTCTGTAAAAAGAATTAGTTCATATGCAATTGTCAATCATCAAGACATGAAAAGTACAAACCAAAGAAAAGGATTAATAATTTGGCTTCATCAAAATTAAGAACCTATGTTCATCAAAAGAAACCATAGGACTTCCAGTTTCACCTTACAAGAATAGAGAATTGGAAAGAACATCGCTCCTACCCTTACAACAAGTACAGAGCTGGAGAAATGAAAAATTAAGGACTTTTCTTGAGCCCATCGGAGACTGAGGTCATGGGCAAACACGTGTCCTGGAAAATGGAGGCAGACACCTGCAGGGAAAAACTGGACCGGAGCATTTGTTTACCTGGGACAGAGTTTGGTAAGAAGATTAACATAAACATTTTTAATGATCGCTAAAGGCTAGTGTGATCGCTAAAGGATCACACTGGCTAGTGTGAAAGTGTGAAGCCCTGGGAGCTGAAGATATTGAAAGGTTCACACACTTGTGCAGGCTTTTTCCCCACAGGAACCCCACCAGGGGCTCATGAGGAAGCCCCAGTGGGCTCTCCCCACTGGGGAGAACCTTGAGAGAGTTCCCCATGGGGCTGGCTAGGGGGAGAAAATAGCAGTTACTGCTGAAACTCCATATAGCCCCATATCCCCTATGGAAAAAAAAGCCTTACTTCTCAGTGGAAGTCAACAAAATCTATAGCCTGAGGGCACTGATGGAAACCCACCACAGCTGGGGAAGGAAAATGACAGCCACCAATGAAACGCTGCCCAGATTCGTCTCCCCTATTTCTGCTAGGAAACAAAAGCATTCAACTGCAGGAGAAAGACAAAAATTATAGCCTGAAGACAGTGGTGGAAACCCATTGCAGCCGGGAAAGGGAACAGGAAAAATGAAAAAGTTCTTTACCCCTGGGGAAGGGCAGGAACATGTGCTAAATCCAGCATAACTTCGGGAACACTAGTGAAGGCCGCTTCCTCCAGCCCCAGGTTCCAGTGCCTGGGCAAGACTGACATTTAATGAAAGCATCAGAGAATGTCCTTCTCCCCTGCCATTAACTCAAAATGCTAGCAAGCGTGAAGTAAAAATAAGGGCAGTACAGCTGGAGGGAGCTGCGTAAGACAGACTCTCTGGGGAGTAGCAAAAAGGGAAGACCTACAGCCAAGCAGGGAGACAAACAGAGGTATTACTTGAGGAGTCTGCAGCCTCGGGTGCAACAAGTTTTAAAACCAGCCCAACTCCTAACTAGATTAACACAAACCCTCATACTGAAGACAGAGCAGAAGAAAAGCCATGTGCTAGGCTAATCTCTCTATTTCTATGGATTTGCCTATTCTGGACATTTCACATAAAAGGAATCATACAATGAGTGAGTCTTTCATGAGTGGCTTCTGTCATTTAGTATAATGCTTTCAAGGTTCATCCATGTTGTAGCATGTGTCAGTTCTCCATTTCTTTTTATTGCTGAATGATATTCCATTGTATGGATATACCACATTTTGTTAACCCACTCATTATTGATGACCATTTCAGTTGTTTCAACTTTTTGGCTATTATGAATAATGCTACTATGAAATTCATGTACAAGTCTCTGTGTGGACATACATTTTAATTTCTCTTAGGTATATACCTAGGAGTGGAATTTCTGGGTCATATGGTAACTCTAGCATTTTGAGGAATTGCCAAACTGTTTTCCAAAGTGGCTGCATCATATTATATGCCCACTAGCAGTGTCTTCACATCCTCACCAACAATTGTGATCATCTGTCTTTTTCATTATAGCCATTTTAGTGGACACAAAGTGGTATCTCATTGTGGTTTTAATTTGCATTTCCCTAATGATTAATCAAATCCAGCAGTATATAAAAACGATAATACATCATGATCAAGCAAGGTTCATCTCATGGCTAGTTCAGTATTTGAAAATCAGTCAATGCAATTCACCATATTAACAACAAAATAAGAAAAAAACCATACGATCATCTCAATATATGCAGAAAAATCATTTGACAAAATTCATCATTCATTCATGTTAAAAAAAAAACACTCTCAGCAAACTAGGTATAGAAGGGAACTTTCCTAACCTAATAAATGATATCTCCAAATAATCATACAGCTATCATACTTAACGGGGAGAGATTGAATGTTTTTGCCCTTAAATTTGGGAACAAGGCAAGGATGTCCTCTCTCACCAGTCTTATTGAACATTGTACTAGAAGTCCTAGCCAGTTCAATAAGGGAAGGAGAAAAAAAACACCTCTTAAAACTCAACAATAAAAAGATAACCCAATGTTTTTAATTTTTTTAATTAATTAATTTTGTGTGTGTGTGTGTGTGTGTGTGAGGAAGATCAGCCCTGAGCTAACATCTGATGTCAATCCTCCCCTTTTTTCTGAGGAAGACTGGCCCTGAGCTAACATCTGTGCCCGTCTTCCTCTACTTTATATGGGACGCCACCACAGCATGGCTCGACAAGCAGTGCGTCGGTGTGTGCCCAGGATCTGAACCCTGGGGCGCGCACACTTAACGCTTGCGCCACTGGGCCGGCTCCAACCCAATGATTTTAAATGGGCAAAAGATCTACAAGGAAAAATCGCCAAAGAAGATATGCAGATGGCAAATAAGCACATGAGAAAATGTTCAACATCATTAGTCATTAGGCAAATGCAAATTAAAGCTATAGTGCGATACTATTACATACCTATTAGAATGGCTGAAACAGATAATACCAAATGTTAAACAGGAATGCTCATACATCGCTAGTGGGAATGCAAAATAGTACTCCCACTCTGGGAGACAGTTGAGCAGTTTCTTTTAAGGTTAAGCATACAATTACCATATGACCCAGCAATTCCATTCTTAGTTTTTTACCCAAAAGAACTGAAAACATGTGGTCACACAAAAACCTATATGCAAATGTTTATAGCAGCTTTATTCATAATTACCAAAAACTGAAAACAATCAAGGTGTCCTTCAACAAGTGAATGGATAAACAAACTGTCATACATCTAGACAATGACTACTTGGAATCAACTACTGATTCATGTAACATGGATGAATCAGAAAGACATTTTAAGTGAAAGAAGCCAAAAGGCTACATAGTGTTTGATTCCATTTACATGATATTATGAAAAAGGCAAAACCAGATCAATGGTTACCAGGGGTTGAGGGAAAGGGGAGGAACTGACTTTTAGGACAATGGAACTGTTATATGTAGTACTGGGATGAAGGATACAGGACTCTTGCACTGGCTGAAAGCCATAGAATTGTACACTCCAAAGAATTAACTTTACTTAGTGCAATTTTAGAAAAAAAAATCAACTGAGATGTTCAGGAAATCCCAGGATGTAAAGGAGACTATGAAAATAAATTTAACTATGTTACAAATGTATACCATATCCTCACTGGAAGGATGGGGGAAAGAAGTTGCCGAAAACAACTCAAAAATAGTTTTTTGACTGGATACTGTGAAGTTCAAGACAAAAAGAGCTGTATATAAACAGTGTACTCTAAGTGGTCAGTTTGTTTCTCACAAGAGTATGGGTTATCAGCTTTAAATCTACATGTATACTAGGGTTGGCAAGTAAATAAATAAATGATAAATAACATGAGCTAGGTTTCTCACTGTTGGAGAAAGAAGTCACAAATAAGCAAGGCTGGTGGGGACGAAGCTAAATGAACCCTGTGATGCTTGATTAGCGACAGAGATGTCAGTATGAACTCATGTTTTTAAATATATATGTGTGTATATATATATACACATAAATTTGTGTGCATACATGGGTTAGTACACAAACATATATTTCCTAGCTCTGTCCACTGAGAAGGTCCAGAAGCAGTGACAAGCCAGTAGCATCAAGTATACCCAGACGTTCTCCAAAAGAATGAACCAGGGCTCCTTGGAGAAATGGCTTGTTTCTAGTGCTGACATAGGTAAATGCAAGATGAGCCTGCAACATCTTGTAATGCTAGAAAGTAAGGCATTTAAAAAAAAAAAAAAAAAAGTGGGCAAGTCCAAAAGACAGGAACCAACCTGAAAGAGCTCCCAATGGCCAAACCTGGAATAATTTGAGCAAAAAAATAAAAAATATTGGATTGGAACTCAAAGAATAAAATAAATATCCATGAGTCCATGCTGGTAAATGACTGAATATATAAATAAATGGAGGAGAAGGGAAAAATCATCCTTATAGAAGAATTCCAAAAAACTGTAGATAGTCTTCCCACCTCCAGGAGGAAGGTATTCTCCCCTACCCCCATCTGAGTGTGGGCTGGTCTTAGTGGCTCTCTTCTAACAGAGGATGGAAAGGGAAGAATAGTAATGTTATAGTGGAGAAACCTGGAAGACATATCATCTTAACCAAATGATCAAGGTTAAGATGACCAATGATAAGTCATGACCAGCAATAAGTCACCATGTCCCCTGAGAAGATGTACTGAGAAAGGCACTTCTCCTCTGTTGTCTTCTTTCTAAAAATACATAACCCCAGTCTAGTCATGGAAAAATATCAGACACACCCAAATTGAAGGACATTCTACAAAATATCTGGCTAGTACTCTTAAAAACCATCAAGGTTATGAACAATAAGACTGAGAAACCGCCACAGATTGGAAGAGAATAGTCAGACATGATGATTAAATGCAACGTCATTCCGGAACGAAAAAGAGACCATCAGTGGAAATACTGGTAAAATATGAACAAAGCCGGTAGTTTAGTTAATAGTATTGTACCATTGTGACAACTGTACTGCAGTTATGTAAGATATTAATATTAGGGGAAGCAGAAGGAAAGGGATATGGAACTCTCTGTATCATCTTTGTAACTTTTCTATAAATCTAAAATTATTTAAAAATAAAATGTTTTTTAAAAAAAGAAACCAAAAGAGAAATGAAAATAATCAGAAGATGGTTGTAACATATATAGTCATAAAAAATTAGTATCTAAAATATATTTTTTAAAAACTTCTATATAAGAAAACAACAATCCAATAGAAAAATAAACAAAAGAATTAAACAGATATTTCACAGAAGAAGTAGCACAAATAGCCCACGAACAGTTGAAAATGTTAGTAATTAGGGAAATGCAAAGTCAAATAATTATTTCCTATCCACCAGATCAGCAAAATTTTTTTAGTCAGACAATAACAAGTGGCAGCCAGAATATGGAGTAGTGTAAATTGGTACAAACACACAGGAAAATACTATGGCATTACCAGGGAAACTGAAACATGTACATATCTTTCAATCTACCACTTTCAATTGTACCACTAGGCATTTACCCTAGGGAGATGCAAACATGTATGCATCAGGATGCATTCATAAGAATGCCCCTAACAGGATCTTTATATTGGCCCCAAATAGGTAAGAGCAAATGTTTGTCAACAGTAGTATGGATAAATAAGTTATGGAATAGTCATATACTGGAATACTACACAGCACTGAAAATCAGTAAATGTGTATTCTATTATATATATTATGTATTTTATATATATTATATACATATTATTATAATGCATATATTAACATTAATTAACATGAATTAATCTAAAAAATAATACTGGGGGCTGGACCAGTGACCGAGTGGTTCAAGTTCCGTGTGCTCCGCTTCGGCGGCCCAGGTTCAGATCCCAGGCACAGACCTTCACCACTCGTTGGCCATGCTGTGGCAGCGACCCACAGACAAAATAGAAGACGACCGCCACAGATGTTAGCTCAGGGCTAACCTTCCTCAAGCAAAAAACAGGAGGAAGATTGGCAACAGATGTTAGCTCAGGGCTAGTGTTTCTCAGCAAAAAATAAATAAAAGTTAAAAAAAAATAATAATAAATAACAATAATAATAATAAACAATAAAAGCAAAAACAAGAGAATGGGAGGCCAGGGTATTTAATTGTTTATCCAAGTGGGTACTGAGGTCACTGAGAATGAAGACACGAGATGAGATGGAGAGGAAGCAGTGAAGGTCTTGAGTGAGCGATGGGGAGTGCCCAAGAGGTCAGTAAGATAACAGCAATGGGAGATGACACTGAAGCTGCTCTGGAAGGCTGTGTGGAAACGAGCGTGGTGCCAGGTGCCGCACCTGCAAGGTGCCAGTTCCCCCACATGCTTCTCTCCATTGGCAGAGTAGATGCGAGTGGGAGTGACTTCAGTCTTCTCACCTGGGGTGAGGAGAGGCTGCTCTCTGCCCTCACTGAGGGCCTGCTTCCTGCTGTTCCTGGCCACTGACAGACCTGGGTTTGACTCATGACTATTAATAGCGGGGAAGGAAACTCGAAAAAATGCCCCAGGAAGAGGGCGTGTGGAAGGAGGGCAGAAAGGCAAGGAGTGGGAGGCTCCAGGCGTGGACACCAGCGTCCACCTCTCCTTCCTTTGTTCCCCCCAGCTCATCACCCCCAACCCAACTGCTGCTATCTCAGGGAAACAAAACCTAAAAGCTCCCCGGGGGAACAGTGACAGGGCAGAGACCAGGCAGGATAGGCTGATGTCTTCCTGGGTTGGTGTGACAAAGGAAAGCCCACAGACTGGAAATCCAAGGATCTGAGCCTTCTAATCCCGATTCTGCCTCTGATCCCCCGAGGCCTCGGGCAAGTCCTCGGCCTTCTTGAAACACATGTGTGAAATGGGACAGAGGATTTCTAAGGTCCCTGAGGACGTGTAGGTCCCTTCCTAACCACGATGCTGTGAACACAGGTGAGTCTGCTTTTGCTGTGACGACAGAGCCGCCCTCACCAGCCACTTCTGAGGCCTTGCTCTGGGCCGCCCTTTCCAAGAGTTGACCCCAAATCCTGCTGCCCATCTCAGATTGGCCCATTTATTGCCAGGCTTCTGAGTGCTAGCTGGGAATTACAGTGGGGCGGGGTGGGATGGGGGAGCTTTGGAAAGATGCAGGCCCCAAACTCCTGGGTCAGGAAGGGACCTGGGGCTGCCTTAGGAGCTGAGAGGGGCTCCAGGCCCACTGCTGGCCTGGCCAGGACTTTCCCCCAGAGCCAGTCTATCAGATGCCCTCTCTTCACACTGCACTCAGCTCCCTTCACTCTCCCCTTCCCTCATTTTGAAAGACTTGATGCTCCCCGCATGTGATATCCCTACCTCTGTGCTTCTGTGGTTTTTATTCAAGGCAGGACCCTTCATTCCAAGTGGGTCTTTACAAGTCCCCTGGTCATCCTTCCCCGCTACCTCCCTCTTGCTGAGCCAAGCACTCACTGCCTTCCACCAAGAGGCCCTTCTGGATTCCCCCTCTGCCCTAATGTGGCTCCTTTTCTTGGAGGCTGTTTGCTCTGGCATTCTGCTCTAGGTATCTTATTAGTCCCATACCCACCATTAATAAATGTTTATCCTCTGTGGCTTTAGGAAAGCCAGTCGTCCCCCCCTCGCCAAAATGTCCTAACCAGGGCATTGGTGAGGGGCTGTGAGAGTGGGGGAGCCTGACCTGGGTGAACAGCATCAGCAAGGGTCTTGTGGGCAGAGGGCTGCCCCTAGGAAAGGAGGTCAGAGCTCTGGGCTGGAAGCCTAGAGAGGGGAACAGAGAGGCTGACCTGCCTCACCTCTGCCAGACAACTGTGGTGCTCTCCCAGGTCTGCACTGGGCTTGGTGAAGGCTGGACCCTCTCTACGCCCTGGGTCCTGTGTCAGTTTCCTCCAGCCGCCATAACAAATTCCCACCAACTGAGTGGCTTAAAACAACAGGAATGTATTCTCTCACAGGTCTAGAGCCAGAAGTCTGAGACTGAGGTGCGGGCAGATCTGCACTCCCTCTGGAGGCTCTAGGGGAAAATGCTTCTTTGCCTCTTCCAGCTCCTGGCAGCCACTGGCACTCCTCGGCTTACAGCAGCGTCACTCCGTCTCTGCCACCATGGTCACACTGCTGCCTCCTCCTCTCTGTGCCTCATATAAGGAAACTTGTCACTGGATTTAGGGCCCACTCAGATAATCCAGGATGATCTCATCTCAAGATCCTGAGGTTAATTATATCTGCAAAGACCCTTTGTCCAAATAAGGTGAGAATCACAGGTTTCAGGAATTTGACAGGACATCTTTTTTCTTGGAAGGGGGGGTGGGGGCCGGGCATTTTTTGGCCTGCCACAGGTCCCCATCTGAAAAATGGGGATAATGACTTCTGGGGCTGTTCTCTGTACCCCTGCTTGGGCTGACGGCCCCAAAGATGCGCCTGATCCACTTCCTGGAATAAGGGGTGCTCTGGACTGAACATTCGTGTCCCCCCAGATTTATAAGCTGAAGCTCTACCCCTCAATGTGATGGCGTTAGGAGGTGGGGCCTCTGGGAGGTGATTAGGTTTAGACGGGGTCATGAGTGGAGTCCCCATGATGAGGTTAGTGTCCTTAGAAGAAGAGGAAGAGCCACCACAGCTTCCTGTCTTTCTGCCATGTGAGGACACCCAGGAGGCAGCTGCCTACAAGCCAGGAAGAGGGACCTCACCAGAACGTGACCACACCGCCACCCTGATCTTGGAATTCCCAGCCTCTAGAACTGTGAGAAATAAATGTCTGTTGTTTAGGCCACCCGGTCTGTGGTCTTTTATTGTAACAGCCCAGGCTGACTAAAACAGGGACTCAGGGGAGGTTACTAACAAGAATAGAAATAGAAGGCAAGACTGCTCCACCTGTCTGGGGAAGGGCAGGGTCCCAACCTCCCTCGTCACCCCCGGTCAGGCTGAGTAGTCAGGCAGACAGGTATGGCCACAGGTCCTGGTCACGTACCACCCTTCTTGTCCCTTCCTTGGAGCCCTGGCAGCTCTGTTGGTTCTACTATGAGTCTGCCCTCTTGGTGCCTCTGGACAGCAGGACAGCACCCCAGAGGGTTATCAGGCCTGGCTCCTCAGCATCGCCTCTCTCAGAGGGGTCCAGAGCTGCCCCCTCAGGGGAGATAATTCCGGGCAATCTTCAAATCTGGAATTGTTCTGCCCTTATCAGCTTGTTTCAGCTGGCCTGCCCGACACTCGCTCCCAGGGTGGGGCCCTGTCTGGCTCTTTCCCTGGGCAAGAGAGGGCAGCCACTGTCCAGCGGGGATGTCTCCCAGCAATGGAGAAAGGCAGGCTTCACTGGGGTACATTCCTCCCTGCAGGGGAGAGCACCCCACTGCTTCTACCCCAGGCCAGCAATTCTTCCTTCTTTCCTGTCCCCTACACTGGGGAGTGTGGCCCAGAGTCTGAGGGTACCTGGCTCCAATCTGCACACATCCTGCCCAGTCCCACTGTGGGACCCCTTCTCACTCTTCCCCTCCCCCTCCATGCAAGTAGGATAGGGTGGTGGTTAGGAGCACGCACTTAGGAGCCTGACCACCTGGGTTCAAGTCCCCGTTCCACTGCACACTGGCTGTGTGGCAGGCAAGTGTCTTAACTCTCTGTTCCTTAGTTTCCCCAACTGTCAAAAGTGAAGAAGAGGGTAACAATAGTAACTAACTCATGCCTTTAAGTACTTAGAGCAGCGTGTGCACATAGGAAGTGCTCAGTTCATGTTAGCTGTGATTATATTCCTAACCGCCAGCCCTGGTAGTTAAGATTCAGTGCTCTCACTGCGGCAGCCCGGGTTCGTTTCCCTGTCAGGGAACCACACCACCCATCTGTCAGTTGTCATACTGTGACGGCTGCGTGTTGTTGTGATACTGAAAGCTATGCCACCAGTATTTCAAATACCAGCAGGGTCATCCATGGTGGACAGGTTTCAGCGGAGCTTCCAGACTAAGACAGACTAGGAAGAAGGACCTGGCCACCCACTTCTGAAAAATTGGCCATGAAAACTCTATGAATAGCAGTGGAGCATCGTCTGATATAGCGCCGGAAGGTGAGAGGATGACGAGAAAAACCGGGCAGGGCTCCACTCTGCTGTGCACAGGGTCCCTAGGAGTCAGAGTTGACTTGATGACACTAACAACAATGATTATATTCCTACCTCGCTGTCCCAAGGCAGAGGGAAAAGGCTCCTCCACTTGCCAGCCCCGAGTCATGCCCCCGCACCCTCCCTTGTTACAGAGCCATGCTGGGACGTGCCTCTTCGTCTGGGGATGCTCACGCCTGCAAAGGCCTTGACACAGGAGAGGGTGGACACAAGGCTTCCGCAGACCCATGGGGCTCTTCCCAGGTTCCCCAGTGAGGCATGGCCACTTAGGGGAGGGGGGAGATGACAGCACCAGGGTGTCTGTGGTCAAGCAAATTCCCAGACGAGAGGGTAAGCTGGAATCCTCCGGGGGAAGGAAAAGGAACCTGAGGCCTGGGTGGGGCCTGGCTCCAGGAAGTGTTTCCTCACCAACTCGGAGGAGGCTGGGGTAGTCAGAGCTGGGGGCAAGGGAGGGAAGGGCTGTCCTGCTGGCAGCCTGAAGTTCCGCCCTGACAGCGACCCCAGACCTTGGTCTCACAGGGAGAGACTGGACAGCCTGAGCCTCGCTTCTGTGAGAGCTGTTTAGGGCTGCTGGGCTCTGGGACCAGAGCCTGGTGTTAGGGGCCACATGGCAGAGGGCCAGGGGGAGATGCTGGGGCGGCTCCCTCTCCAGCCTGGGTTTCCTCCTCCGTGAAACAAAGCTACATCACTTCTGCTTCCTTCCCCATTCCTCCCTGAGGGGTGTGGGGGAAGAGGACAGAGTCCGATAAGTGTCTCCCTCTAGAAGGAAGGGAACTAACACATATTAAAATGTATTGACCGTCAACTGAAGGCTGGGGCTTTTATGTGATATCTCAATGTTGAAAAACTCCAGAAGTTTCTGTCATTCAGAAACTGAGGTGAAAAAGGTAACTGGCCTGTTCAACATCACAGCAAGTGAGTGGTCAGGTGGCTTAGGGCGCCAGTCTGACCGAGGAGCGGCTTTCTTTCCAGGGCCCTGTGTGGTGCTGAGGAAGAACAGCAGGCTAAGAGTCAGGGGGCTGGTTCCCGGCCTGGGGCTACTATTTGGGCAAGCCACTTAAGTTTCTGGGGCCTTGCCTCCCATTTGTAGAATAATGACAAGACACAGTAATATATAACAAGGGTTGGCAACCTCGTTCTGTAAAGGGCCAGAGAGTAAATATTTTAGTCCTTGCAGGCCATACAGTCTCTGTCACAACTCCTCAGCTTCATTGTAGCTGAAAGCAACCACAGGCAGATGTAAAGTAATGGGCACGGCTGTGTTCCAATAAAACTTTTATTTACAAATACAGGCAGCTGAGACCTCCCGGGTCTGGGGCCAGAAGCCTAGGTTTTCATCCAGCTGTGGACCCTATTCTGTGATGTCCCTGAAGAGCCGAACAAAAGCCACTTGTACTAGCCCACTATTAGAACTGAGCCGTGTGATGGCAAACTGAGAGCAAGTATTTGTAACTCTTATCACAAAAGGAAACGCCTCAACTGTTACCTATTCAAAAAAGAAAAGGAAAAATAAGTTAAAAAAAATCTAAAAGCACCACAGTCCAATAACAGACATCAGAGGGGTGAGTGTGGGTGATGGTCCTTACAGAGGTGACCTCCCCTCTTTGTATGGCTGTTACCACTTACGAGATGTCGTGGGAAGGACCGTGGCCATTCCCCTTGTACCCCGGAACCTGCACAGCACCCATTCCCAGTGGATGCTTGCTAAGAGTGTTCCCAGGGATGGAGCCACGTGATGCTGCCCTCCTTCTGACCCTCACAGGAATGGCCAGGGGCAGCTAGGGTGGAAGTCAGCCAGCAAACATGGCAGGTCAGTGCACTTAACTTGGTTCCCTTCCTCTTCTCCTCGGGGGGCTGACCGCCCCTGGTCCATAGAGCCTCTCTCCCCGGGCCACCCACCTGAATTGTCTGCCTGGGGCCTGGGGTTTTAGCCGCTGAGTGTCTGCTGCCATGGGTCACGGTAGCTCCTGTTGTGTTCCATCAGGAGGTCTTCAGAGAACAGCCCTATCTGCCTTTATTTTAAGTGTTTCCCTGAAGAATTACATCCATTTAGAGAACTGCATACATCACAAAGGATGATGGAGCACACCCGCGTAACCAGCACCCAGATCACGGAAGCCCTCCCTGTGTTCCCTTCTGGTCACTCTCCATCCCCAAGGGTAACATCTCTTCTCACTTAAAATATCATGGGTTAGTTTTGCCTGGTTTTGAATTTTATATCAATAGCATCACATAGTGTTGACTCTTTTGGGTCTGGCTTCATTCCCTTGGCGTTGTATTTGTTCGATTCATCCCCCACTGGGTGCAGTTGTAGACTTCATTCTCATTGCGATCGAGTATCCTAATGTGTGGACATGTCACGATGCATTTACCCATTCTGCTGCTGAAGGGCACTCGGGTGGCTTCCAGTTCAGGGCCACTATGCATAGGGCTGCCATGAATACTGACTGCAGCTCACACCTTCGGGGAACACATGTCTACACTTCAAGCAGGCCCCTGTCGACTGGTCCTGCAGGGTGTGGGGAGGGAGATGAACCAGGAGGGCTGGCTCCACTGCAAGTTGAGGAGACAGCTCCAGGCCCCATCTTCTGAGCCTCCTCCCTCATCACCCAGATCCCACACCCAGACAGAATCTCAGGCCTTCCCTGCATGGGCCACTCCATTCAGCTCTGTCATCCCAGACCCACTCCCTGACCACTCAGTTGTCACTTAAATGGGGCTTTCAGTGCCAGAGGCCTAGCAGAGAGGGAGTGGCAGGAGCAGAGGGGGGAGCCAGGAGGCTTGCTCTAGAGGGCTCTGCTCTCAACTCTCTCCCTGGCATGCCAGCCCAGGGGGCCTTGATTTCCACATGATTCACAGAGGGGTGGCTTCAATGACCTCTGCAATCCCTCCAAATGACAATCAGAGGCCAGAGTTGGCTGCACACCCCCATCAGATGCTCTCCAGGTGGGGGTCAAAGGGTGGAACCCCACCCCCACTCTGTAACCAGGCTGAGCTCTTCAACAGGAAGCTTCTTCAGATTACTCATTATTATAATTCTGTTGCTGAAGGCAGAGAGGTCAGAGGAGAGTTTGGAATTCAAGCACCTGTGCCACCCACGACTGCAGACCTGCCTCTACCTGTGGCTGAGCCCCCGCTGCCCTGCTGTGGCTCCTCTCCCACCCACATGGAGGTCCCTCTCCTGGGCCTGGGCCTGCCTCTGCACCGCTCGTCCCTGCTGTTCCTAACAAGAGGGCTGTGCACATTTTGACCCCTGGAGGTTTGGGACCTTCCTGTGGGGACCACCAGCCTGCCAGGGAAGGAGCTTTCTAGCTCTTACTGAGCTAGAAAGATGGACTAACCTCCTTTAAACAATACCCTTCCCAGGGCCTCCTAATCCCTTCGCCTGCTGCAGACCATGTGAATCCTGATCTGTCTGACTGGGCAGTGTGCCCAGAAGTGGCCAACCCACCTGCCTGCGGGCTGGCGGGGGCGATGCCCAGCTGACTGTGCTCACTTTGCCTGCCAGGAAGGGCTCTGTACAAAGGTCAGGACAATGGGGCAGCACCCTGCGGGGGAGACAGAGTGACCTTCAGCTAGTCTTTGAGATCAGTTTCAAGGACCACACATGTGATGTACATGAAACTTCCACAGGAAAAGCGAGCTCTGGGGAGGGGAGACCCAGGTGCTGTGTGAGACTGGGGCCTCCTGGGACCTCAGTCTCCTTTTCTGTCAAAGGAGAAAGAAATATCTATCTTAACACAAAATGAACATTTAAAAAAATGTATAAGCTTTGGGGAAAAATGTCAAAATACTCCAAATCTGCAGAGGGGCAGATCAGGCTGGATGGGAAGTCGGGCTGACAATCCTGCCAACGCCCCACTGTGTGTTGGAGGCACAAATGTCTGTGCCAAGAGTTCTGGGAAAGGAGCACAGGGCGCTGCGTGTCCTGTGTGCTTGTGTAAGACTGTGGGGCACAGGTGTGTATGTGTTCATCTCTTCACATGGTGGAAGCTTCTGCAAATCCACCCATCAAAAACAGTTTATCATCATTACTCTTAAGCTTATAACTAGCATTACTGAGGCCTTACCATATGGGCCAGACACTGAACTGAGAGCTTTGCGTGTGATCCCATTTGCGTCTCCCACACCCTCTCAGGAGTCACCCCCGTTCAGCTCCTGTAGGAGACTCAGAGTGGGGAGACAGAGAGGCAGACTGGGGAGGCAGGCCTGGCTATGAGTGGGGAGTGGGGGGTGGATTTTAGTCCGGGCTGACTGTGGAGGTGAGTGCTCCGGGCCCTCCCACAGCAAGGAGCCATCCCGCAGCGTTTGCAGAGGCCTGCACCACTTGTCACCCGGCCCATCTCTTCCCCCAGCAACACCTGCTGCACTCGGAATCCTCGGGGGCACACACACGTCCACAGCCAGAGCGTGCGCACACTTGGCATTCAACTCTTCCCTTACGGTCAGTTCAACAACCTGGGTAAACATTTTTCTGAGGGAGCATGTTGTCATTCCCACGCCACCTTTCTCCCTCCCACAGCCGTGAAAATAACCAGATGTGTACGGGCTTCTTGGCTGCCCCTGGAAACCTCTGCCAGGTCCCGTCTCCACTCTGGTCGAAAACAAACAAGGGCCAGAAGCCAGAGGGAAGTCCTGCATAGACGGTGGGATGGTTGCCTCCGGGAGCGGAGTGAGCAAGTTCTGTGAAGTGGAGCCTGTGAATTTCCCAGGGAATGGCCAGTTTCCACCTGGTGAAAGCAGAAGGTTAAGGCAGCAGGCGTAGCTTTCCAAATTTCCAAGCTTGTTTTTTCTGTCCTGGAGAGAATTCTCCCCTTCCAGGAATAACACCTGCATCCTTCTTGCTGCAGAATAATCCATGTTAGTCCACGTTCCCCAGACTAAATGTGTGCATGCTGGCGGGGGGTTGAAGGCTCAGAGGCTCCCCATTCGAGACCCCATTTACTCTGCAAAGCAGGTTAAATACAGTACAGACTTTACGCTTGGCCCCAAGAGGTGGGGGAAAGCATGACGACTGTTCTCCCTCTGCCCCCCGTAGAGCATGAAATCTGGATCTCTGGTGTTTGAAGATGGGAGGGCTCTTAGCTTGCCCGTGGGGACTGGGGGTCCGGTGGGGAGTGGGGCTCTGGTGGAGGTGTTGCTTAAAAAGAACAAACAAGCCTCCTAAATGAATATGGCTACACAATTGCGGGGCTGGCTCCCCGGTGCCCTGCCAGAGCCCGAGGGGAAAGTTAAAAGCCACGTTCCTTTTAAACAAAGCCAAGTTGTCCTCCGTGTGGGGGACGTTCAGCTAGTCAAGGAACCTGGGTTTTCTCTGGGCTCCGCCCAGGGAAGTGAATCAGGAAGCCCAGCGCCAGCCTGGGCTGGAGCCAGGTGTCCAAACAGCTGAAAGTTCATCCCCGAAAAGTAGCCGAGGAGGCTTAACGACACCAGAGAGGGGGACCAGAAGGTGTGAACACACACACACACACACACACATAGGGTGACTTCACAGCTCTTCTTTTCACAAGAAACCAGGAGCAAGATGAACTGTTTCCCTCTGAAGCTGTGCAGGTCAGGAAGGGGCCAGGTTTGCTTAGATCACACGAGACTGACACTGCAGTCAGATTCAGGCTCCAAAAGGGGTGGGGCGGGGCGGGGCGCCACCATCTCTTGCCCCACGGCCTCACAGGCTCATCCCTACCTTCTCGCTCCACTCTCTTTATTGCATTCTCAGGCTTACTTCCCCGCAAGGTGGGTGCAGAAGCCCAGATGTCTAGGCCAAGTTTATTGGCCACTCTCATGCCCAGAGCACTAAGGTGTCGAACCTAACGTGGAAGGGGCTACTTGGAGCCTCCAGACTCTGGGTACATCTCCAACATCCTCCTGCCTCGGACTTCCCATCTGGAAAGTGGGCGCAGTGCTCGGGAGTGTGGCACAACCCAGGGCCATGGGATTTCAGAGATGCTGGTCCCAGGGGCCGCTGCCTTTCTCATCTTCCCTTACAGGCTGGTCTTTGCTTTTACAGTGATGACGTCATGCCTAAAGATGCAGCGGGAAGAGGACCTGATGCCCATCCCTCTGGCTGGGGAAGCAGGGGCCAGAGAGAGGCAGTGAGCTACTGAGCAGCCAGAGCCAAGTTGTGGCTGAGTACACAGCCCTCCATGACCAGTGGCTGGGCACGTCCCCACTCGAGAAGCCATGCAGACATCACTCTCCTCTGCATCCCGGGGTCATAATGTCAGAACTTGGGGGACCCTAGACATCATCTGATCCCATCCCAACAAGGGAGAGGTGGGCCAACAGATAGATTACTGGGCACCAGGTCACACCTTCTTTGGTTTCTAGAACTCGGTGGTCTAACTCCCAAAGCAGGCTCTCTATACTGTGGGGCATATATGCCCTATGCTTCTGCTCCACCTCCTGCTTCCCCTCATGGCCATCGGATGGGGAGAGGGAGGCATCTGACCTGTGGTGAGAAGAAGAGGCAAGAGGGCCTAGGCCATCAAGACCCCGAGAGCCCCACTACGGGACATGTTCACACGCCTTCCCTCACATTATCCAGGAATTCAAGATGTCACTGGCTGTCCCCAGCAGCCAACTGTGATGAGAACAGCTTCTCCCACCTCCAGCCATCCCCAGTGACTCAAAGCATCAGTGCCGTCCAGTCTAGGCTCCCCCAGTCTCCCCCCTCCCGCCAGCCCTCCTGGATACATCCACACACTTGAACCCAGTCCTATTATGCCAGCAGTTCTGGGGCCAAAATCATCAGGAAGGTCAGGCCTTTCAGACCACTGGGAAATACTAAATAGGGGGGTCCTGAGGATCTCCGGAGCCAGCCCTTCATTCACAGATGAGAAAACTGAGGCCCGTGGGGAGGACTCCTGGCCCCGAGTGGGTGGAGCATCTTCCTCTTGCAAACCCCTTTTCTTTTTCTTCCTGCTCTTTCCTCAACACCCAACTCAGATGGACCCTCCTGGGTATCTGCTCCATGCTTGCTGCCACCCCCATACACACATACACATAAATGCCCAAAGCTTAATTAACAGGAGGCCCCAGCGGCAGTTAGAGAGGGTGTGTTGACACAATTGCCCAAAAGTGCCCATGGAATTCAAAGATGTGAGACTGTGTGGTCAGGACCAGACTCCAGATTCTCCCCAGGCCCAAGAGTAAAGCTAAAGTGTTTTTCCACCTAAGTGCAACCCCCCAGGATGCCGAGGGGAGAATGAGAGCCTACAGACAAGCTCCCACCCTCCTCTCCCCAGGAGCCAGCCATTCGCAGCACAAGCTCTCCAGTGCCCTGGCCTGCTGCACCCACTGAGCTGAAACCAGGATGACCTCAGGGTGAGATGCAACTCTGTGTAGTGCTCTGGGGTTCTCCAGATGAAGGTGGCCTGGCCGGGAGCAAGGGCCTTTTGGAGAGCGGACTGACATCACAGGGCCTGAGGAAGGGAGCAGCCAGGCTGCTGCACACTGGCAGGCTGAGACCCAGCCCGCACTCTACTCAACAGCGCCCCCTAGGGATGGGGTGCAAGACTACATCTGCCTGAGCAAGGGGACGCTGCGCTCACTGACCAGCCTGGGAGGGATGCCAGCTGGTGACTCAGCAAACAAGATGCACCCCCTTTCAGCCATCTGGCTTCCCAACTCCCTGAAAAATGAAAGCCTGAACGTGGATGAGATCCATGCCCCTCAGCAAGCCCTGTTTAACCAGAGCCGGGGAGAAAGCCCCAAGCACGCTGCATTTGGTGCGCCATTGTGGCAGTGCTGGCTGACAGAACACCCTCTGGAATCCCCTTCTCCAAGCCCTGGGGCAGGACGGCAGGATGACGGACTCAGCCTGAATTTAAAACAGAAATGTGATGCTGTCAGGACCAAGGACTCAAAGCAGCAGGGCAGACGCACAACAGGGAGGAAGACGGAAGCAACCAGCAAACCGGGTTTGCCCCCATCTGAGCGGAAAGATCAAGCATCAAAAACACACACATTCACAATTCTCTTAATTCTATCGAGAAACACCATTACTAAGCACCCACGAGAGGCCAGCCTCAAATGTACCTTGTTCCTGCACAGACTGTGGTGCAAGCAGTCTTCATTCTGGCCACAACCTCCCATGCGGTCTCCCACAAACCCCCTAAGGAAGGAGGGCCCGCTCAGGCTACCTTTCCGTGCCAAGGTCTTGCTCAGCAGTGCCCCAGACAGACTGGCGTGTCTGTATGTGATGCTTCTCAGCCTGGCCCAGGCCTTCACGCAGGACTCTCTGGGTTTGAGCACTGAACGTCCCTGGACACCTCTCAGTCCTGGGCAAACTGGGACAGGTGGTCACTCTATCTTTACAACAGTATTTCCCCACAAGATGTTAACAGATGGTCTACTAGCAAGGAAGGAGAAAAGGAAGAGGTGCCATGGTTAAAGTACGTTTGGGGAAAGCTGGGCTCAGGTAAGTAAGCCTACTTATGGGACGACTCAGAGCACGAAGATCCCAATATGTACTGATTTTCCAAGGAAAAGAACAGAGGAGGCAGCATTTCCTACTTTTGGGATCATGGTTCTCTCTTATTCATAGACATATTTTATTCATTTATCAAACATTTATTGAGACCATAACTATTAATATCTTGAGGACTACTAGTGTTCTCTTTGGACACAGGGACACAGCTTTTTTATGGAGTCGTAAAAGAAAAAAAAACCCATATAGTGCTAGCCATGATTTACCATTTGGGTAAACTGAGGCACAGAGCAATGCCCCAGTGGGGTTTATTGTGCAGAAAGCCAGATGCAGCTCAGTGAGTAGCTCCTAGCCTCCTCCCACATCTCGCTTTGTGAGGAAACATTCAGTTCCCTGGTTTATATTAGCCGCTGGATTGTAACCCACTGCACCTCCCCTCTGCCCCTCCCTTCTCTTAGGATGAAAGTGTAGAGAGGGCTGCAGAAAGACAAACATCATGCTTCGCTGCCTGGCTCGGATGATGTCACTGGAACTTGGTGTGAGTCAGGGTAAGGCTGGATGATGAGAAAGGAAGCCCTTCAGAGGGAGAGACTCAGACCCGTGGGCTGGACGGGGCAGTGTAGCTGGGGCTGCCAGAGGAGCATTCATCTAGGTAGAAAGGAGCTGTGGGATGTGAGACTCCATTTCACAGTGTGGTGGGCAGAGCCTTGGGGGCTGCCAGGATCAGAGTCTGCGTGGCTTCAGGAAAGCCTGTTCTGACTTGAAGCCCCAAAGGGAAGGGCAGTGCCCCCTAGGGCTGGGGTGAGAGGCACCTGGGTGGCAACCAGGAAGGTGGGGGGCTGGCCATCAGAGCCCCTTGTGAGCGAAGTCTACCCTGGCCACCTTCATCCGGGACTGTGGTTACAACTAACCCCCCAGAACTGGGGCCCTTATCCTGAGTAACCTGGCTGTGGGCAGTGACTACAGGGAAAGGGCCGGGTTCCCAGGGAAGGGCCAGAGGAAAAAGCTGGGCCCAGCAAGGTTCAGGTCACAGCAGATGCTCCAGCTCAGGAGGGGGCAGTAGCAGGATCTGCTTCATCACACCTCACACGGGACTACAGCTGAAGCCAATGAAAGAAATAAACCCAAAAGGTACTGATGCTCACTATGCATCAAGCACACCACCTACGAGACTATATTTAACCCTCACTGTGAGGAAGGCATTATACCCATTTTACAGCTGGGGAAACAGAGGCCAAGGAACAAGCCTGAAATCACAAGGCTGGTAGGTGCCAAAGCTCAGACTAAAAACCAAGCCTCTAACTTCAAAGCCGTGGGCATCATACCAAGAGATTTCAATTTTTCTTCTCTTTGACAGTAGAACTTCTCACCTTTGAGTGAAGACAGGGCAGCTGCAGAGAATCCCAAGGTTTTCAGGGACTGAGTCTACGGTAGCATTGCCCAGCGACCTACTCCAACATCCAATCTTCATGTCATCTTTATAGCTGAACCATGATTTTTGGTTAGGCATATGGGTGCCTGAAATAAAAATCACTCTTCCCTAAGGAAAGTACTCTTCCCTGCTTCCCTTGCAGCTAGGTGTGGCCACAGGACTAAGTTCCGCTCAACAAAATGTAACTGGAAGTGTTGTGTGTGGCTTCTGGGAGGAACCTTCAAAAGAGAAGCTGCAGCCTTGTTCCTTTTTCCTGACAGCTGGAGCCCAAGCAGCCATCTTGGCCCACGAGGCAGCAGCTAATGGAGGCAGAACCACCACACCAGCCCTCTTCACTTCTATTAAATGAGAGAGGTGTAACTTCTGTCTTCTTTAATCCACTATTTCTTTTTAGTTGCTATGAGCAGCCAAATCAAGTTCTAACAAACAGAAGCCCTAATCTTCCCCTGAAGGATCTTTTGGGTGGGGAAGGACAGAAGCAGACCCCCACCACTCCCCTCCTTCTAGGAGTCCCTGCTCCCTCTCATGCCTGCCTGCCACCTGCCTCTCTTCTTCTAGAATCAGGTGAGGAGCCTTGCAGCTGGAGACCTCAGAACTGGCAGACAAGATTCTGGGTTCTAAACCACTGTGCCCCTCACTCATTCAGCAAATATTTATTGAACGTCTACCATGTGCCAGGTCCTGATCCAGGTGCTGCGGCTACAGCACTGCCCTCATGGAACTGACAGTCTACTCAGGGGAGCGACAAAGAAATGAGCACACATCAGGTGATAAGGGCTACGGAGAAGATACGCCGAGTAAGGAGATGAGTGTGTGTGTTATCCAGAAGGCCTCTCTGAGAAGGTGACAGTCCAGCAAGAGCTGATGGAAATGACTCAGTGAGGCATGTGGATACTTGGGAGAAGAGCTGATTCTGTGATCTAAAGCGAGTCTTTGGTGCCCGGGCCTCAGTTTCCCCTCTGTGGAATGGTCTGAGAGATACAGGCTGTCCAAAGGCAACCTCATGCTACCCCGGCTAGAGACTCTGAGGCTCCAGCCAGCACGTTCAGAGCAGGTTAGCACGGGAATCAGACTGGATGGGGACTGACAGGCCCCTGGACAGGGCTCCACGAATTTCTGGTAAGAAGGGAGCGTGGCTTCAGCCTCACATCTAGCTACTTAGTTTAAGAATTAGAGTCCTTACTTCCTTGCCTTCCAGTGTCCCTTCTATGCTGCCCTGGGTCAGGGAGCTGGAAGGTTAGAGAAGAGACGGCTGTGGGCTCCTGGTCAGCTCATGTGTCTCCAGGTGCCTGGCTCTGGGAGGGCCCCCTGCACCCCAACTTGGAGCTGCAAACCTCGCTCAGCCATTCCTCAGAATTCTCTTCCCCCTGGGCTGAGGCACACAGCCTTCCGGCCATGACAATTGGCGGATAGGGTGCCACCCTGCGCCCTGGCCCTAGGGAAGTTCGAGGTGGCTGACCCGAAGGGAATAAGGCTATAGAGGAAGAGAGGGTGGTGGTGGTGTGTGTCCGTGAAAGGGGTGGGGATAGAGGGAGGATGGGTGGCCGGGAGGCCAAGCTAAGCTGGGGGTCTGTGCTGGCCACTGCTGCAGTGGTCCAGGGTGGGGCCAGGCTCAGAGCCAGTACAAGAGCTTGGGGTGGGGGGGATGTGGGAGGTGCCACTCCTGAATTTGCAGGTGACTGCTGCATCTGTACACCAGTGGTCTAACAAACATTTCCCACCACCATTTGTTCCAGATTCTGGCTGGATGCTGTGGACACCACAGGGGCTCACAGGCAGTGAGAGACAGACGTACACAGTCACAACACATGGTGGCCAGTGCTGTGACATGGTACTTGGGGAGCCCCTGGAGGACCTAACTCTTGAGTAATGAAGTGGCCCCAAGCCTCAGCTTCCCTTGAGGGTGGAAGGGTGGGGCACCACCATCTGGGCACAGTGAGCTGTCACCATCATGAAACCCTTTCTGAAAAGGGTTTTAATGAGTTTCTCCAATGCCCAGGAGAGAAATGACATGGAAAGGGCCCAGTCCAGTTCCAGTATCTACGGCTGCATGCACCTGACCACACGTCTCCCGGGAAGCCATCACTGGGAGTCACTAGGAACCTGGCAAGTGACCCCACAGCCTGGTCTGCATTCCCTCAGCTGAAGAATCAGTGGGTGTAGAAGACTCACTGGGTTTCCAGGAGGCTCCCCAGCTCTAGAATGCTGTGTTCTATGATTTTCTGGGTTATTTAGAAGTGGTGTGGAAATTACCCTTTGTCAATAAAATTCTACTTTGAACAGCCAGCAGGCTGCTTACTTGCTATTGCAAATATGAAGAGGCTCCTTATAATACATCTTTTGTGTAGATTTTCTTGAAGGCTTTCTTTAAAGAGAATACCTACAGTTATTGGGCTCGTGTGGCCCGAAGATTCACAATCCCAGATCTGCCACCTCATTTGATCTTCTAACAGCCCCATAAAGTGTACTGGACACATGACGAGGAGAGACCCATGCAACTTCACCCATGTTCTTGGGAAGGGGACGTGACAGGAAACCCCCCCAGCCGAGCTCCCTGCCCTGCATCATACGCTGTGGGCACAAATAAGAAGCGGGCCCGGAGCTGAGGAAAGAGTCCCAGGCCTCTAGGTCTGAGGAAGTCTCCAGGCAGGCTGGGGTTTGGGCTGGTGGGCAGAGGAAGGTCATTCTTTTTCTCCAGTTGTGGGAGAGGCGTCCATTCCTGGCTTGACCTGCGGAGGGCCCTGGTGTGTGAAGGGCGTGAAGAAGCAGCCCTTCCCAGGGTAGGGGCCATCTAAATCCCGACCCCCCTCCCAAGAAGTGCAGTGAGCTGTCTGGAGGGTTCCTCCCACCTCCCTTAGCAGTGGAGGGCCTCAAGCTAAGCTAAGCTAAGCAGCCACCAGTCTGGCCCGGGATGCCAAGCCCAGAAGCCCCAACCCTCAGCAGCTGCTCCCGCCAGCCCCAGCTGCTGCAGAAAGAGGCCACCAGCCAGTGTCACTGCCCAGGATGTGAGCTGGCCTGGGGCTCCCCTTCCAGAGGGCTTGAAGCCAGGGGCTAGGACCAGTTCCCTTCAGTTTAACAGCCCAGATAACATTTTGAGCAACTGCTCAGGGCCCGATGCCGTGCTGGGGCCTGGAGGTAGAGATGAACGTGCTGCTGGCCCCTGAGAGGTTCACCGCATGGTGAGGGAGGCCCCCAAACAGACCATGGAACATAACTTGGTTCCATCTAGGAAATCAGGGAAGGCTTCTCCGCAGAGATGATCCCTGAAGACGGACAGGCAATAACGCTCCAGCTCTCCCTGCCCAGGGGAATTCAACCAGGCGGAGTCCCTTTCCTCTCTCAGCTCCCAAAGGGCAGAGGTATCAAAACCCCACTCAGCAGGAGCCCTTCCTCTCCCTTCCAACATGGACTCCAGAGGAAAAGGCAGATGCGGTGTGGCCCACCTCTCCCCGACCCCTGTGCCCTGCCTTCTCTGGCCCAGGGCGACCCACAGAGGACCCTCCTGGGCACGCCAAGCTCCCCTCCTCTGCCCCTTCCTGGGCGGCCACACCCTGCAGCTCTGGCCAAGCTGCCACCAGGTGCCTCTGTGTCCCTCAGTCTTCTCTCATCCCTCCCCATCCTGTTCCCCCTTCTCAGGTCTGCTTAGATCAGTCTGCTCCCAAGGCCCCCCCACCATGTCTTTCCACTCCTGCCTCAAAGCCATGTCAAGCAGAGCCATCATGCTAGGAACACCCGCTGTCCCCTGCCCCATCCCATGGAACTTTCTCTCGGGGCTCTGAAAGCCCGCCTCCTCCCCAAAGCCTTCCTGCGACTCACTGACCCCATCTCGAGAACTCCCATTGGGACCCCCAGCCTCTCACCTCTATCTCCCCGCTACACCCTGCAATTCACTCAGCCTCAGCCACCCCAGAAATGGTCTCCCACCCCACGCTGAACTTTTTTATTTTAAAATCCCTGTATAAACCCCCACCTCCTTCAGAAAGCTTTGCCCAGATCACCTCTTCCCAAATCTTAGTGCTTTTTTACACCTGCCTCCCTTCCCACACCGTGTGGCAGTTCAGCTTCGGTTTTTATTACTACATTATCAATTGACACCCACAAACATTAGCAGAATCCTGACACTGGCGGCGCCTTAAATCGACCAAGTGCTCAATACCTATGCTTTGTTAATCACAACAGCTAGGATTTACTGAGCTCTGACCAGGAGCTGGGCACAATGTCAAGCTCATTACATAAGATCTCTCTCATCTTCAGGGCGACCTGCAGGTTAGAGATTTGTTACCACTTTACAGATGAGGACACCGACGCCCAGACAGGTCCACTATCTTGTCTACAATCTCAAAGGACTTTCTGGCCCAAAGCCTGAGCGTTTTCCAGCAGCCCACGCTGCCTTTTCCTTGCCTAGGACTCATCCATCGAATGACTCCATCAGAATGATGTACAAGTCAGCCTGTCCTTTTCGGCAGCTGAGGGAACACAGGACCCCAGAAATGTTATAACAGTGAAACCAGAGGTCCCTTCCGCTCTTTCATTCTATCTTAAAGATAATGAATGAAACTGAGGCTCAGAGGTGTGACTTGTCACGTGGTTCAAGCAAATGTATCAAACCAAAAAGCACTGGAAAGGGGTCTAATGGACTGTCAACCCCTGAGTTTAATAAGGTTGTTTATGGTGTGGCTGCGTGACCCGTCTGTATAAGGGAAGCACCGAGGGGGCCTGTGTGGGGATAACGCCTTTGTCAAGGAGACTCCCACTATAAACCTATGTTGTTTAGAACTGAATCACAAGATCCCAGCAGTTTGGGGGTTACACCATCGGGAGGCCACACCTTCTGAAGGGCAGAGATGGAGGCATCCTGAGTCCCCATAGGAGGATATAAAATCTGCCACAGCCACTCAACACCGAGCCCGCACCCCTCAGCTTCCTCTGGCCTCAATGTATACAAATAATAATAATAATAATAATAATACCCCCTTGCTGCTTTACACTTTTCAAAGCACTTCCCTTTATCACTGCATTTTCTAATAATAGCATTTTAGGAATCGGGCACCCAGGGCTTGGAAAGGCCAGGTGACTTGCTGTTGGGGGCAGGAGCGGGGTTACGGTTGTTTCTGTTTGCCACATTTGTTGACTACATATCAAGAGCCTACCATGTGCCATGGTCCTGTGCTAGGCTTGAGGAGGGCTTCCAGGAAGAGACAGGGTTTCTGAGCAGTGCCCAGATGCCAGGGGAGAC
Source organism: Ceratotherium simum simum (assembly GCF_057802395.1). NCBI lineage: Eukaryota > Metazoa > Chordata > Mammalia > Perissodactyla > Rhinocerotidae > Ceratotherium > Ceratotherium simum. The sequence goes on from NC_141900.1 coordinate 87,473,108, forward strand.
AGTCCAGCCTTGAAGCCAGCAGTGAGTCGGGTGATCCCATGGGTGGCCTAGTCCCAACCCTCCCCCTCCCAAAGCTCAGCCTCTTTAAGCTCAGAAGCACTGGGAACTAGCCCAACCTTCCTGACATAGCCCATCTCCTTTCTAGGTGGTGCTACAAGGCTCCGCACAGAAAGGGTGCGTGTCGAAGCGCACAGTGAAGTCCAGCTGCCCTGAGAGCATGGTGGCCTTACTCCAGCGTCTCTCAACCCTGCAGGTTGTGCAAATCTTCAGTGACTGCCATCCCCAGAGCTGTTCCGACCATTCCTCACCCCGCACCCCCTCCTCCGGAGGGTGCACACTCTTTGCCCACTGGGAGTGCCCTTCCCTTTCAGGCCAGGCTGGTGGAGTCTCAGAGCCACTCACTGAAGCATGCCTAAGCCTGCTTGTTCTCTGCCCGCCAGCCCCTTCCCACTAAAGGTTCTCTGTGGTGCAGAGAAGAGACTGTACTGCCATTCCATCCCACCCTCCCCCTGAGAGTTTAGTCCCAAATGCCAGCAACTGCCAGCAGCAGGGTCCCTTCCCTGTGTGGGCTCTCACCCTGGTCCTCCTGACCCTAGGGTGGGAAGATAACTCTCTCTCTCTTTCTGCAGACACGTGCTCAGGTGCGCAAGAAAGAAATGCACCTCTCTCCTGGGGCTGAGACTCCAGCTGTTCCTAGGGGCTCTGGAACACCTGCTCTGATTGGATTTGAAGTCACTGTCTGTCCCCTAAAAGGGTGACATTTCACCTTGAGAGGAAACATGTTAGATATTTCTAAGGTGTAGACCAAGCTGCGTGAGAGAAAAGTTCCTGGTTATCCAAAGGGGTTGAAGAGGGTCTCACCGTTCTGACAATGTACTAAGAAAGGATCTGTTCCTTTGGTGACATGGAGGCAAGGACCCCACTCAGACGAGTGACTTTGGGACTGTGGAAGGTCCACTTACTCCCCCTCCACCTGCCCTAGCACGGGCTCAGGTGGGCTGAGATACACAAACAGCTTGGAAAGACCTCTCTGCGAAAGAGTGAACACACCGCCCGCGTAGGCCGTTACTGGAGGCTTGTCAGCTGCTTCGGGAACTTGCTCGTGAGCTTCCAGCCTGCCGCCCTGCCTGGAATCAACGACTACACAATACCGTCCCACACTCCCTCCAACAAGGAAAAAAGGAGTGATCTCACCCTAGGGGGCCCGCGGAAGCGTGGACCCTCTCGGTGTCCTAAGTCCCCACTCTCTTTGCCCGAAACCCATTCAGCGCCAGCGCACCCCTGTTCGTCCCTGCATAATCCACCGCCCACTCCACCCGAAGGGAATTCGGGGACAGCCCACGCTCCGGGCCCGGCACCTGCTGCGTTCTAGGGTTTGGAAGGGGCGTGGATGGTGCAAGGTCAGGACTCCGCGTGTGGCCCCCGCGAGAGGTGCGCGGAGGGACTGCTCCCGGTCCGGCCACGAGGCGCGGCGGGCTTCGCCGCAGCGCGGCCCGGCCGGGGGCGCAAGGGCACAGTAGGGGTCTCAGCGGCTCGGGGCACCACTCACCATTCCCGGAGGGCGACGACGTAACAGCAGTGGGCTGCGCAACCAGGAAGAGCGACGCCGGCGGCTGCAGCAGCAGCAGCGCCAAGAGCGGCAGCGCGGAGCGCATCGTGCCCTGGCTTGGGGCCCGGAGCAGGTGGCCGCGGGTTGGCGGAGGGTCCCGGCGTCCGGGCGGCGGGAGCGTGGGCGCCGCTCGGGGAGGCCTGGTGGTGGCTCCGGCGGCCGGGCGGTGACCTGGGGCTCCGGAGTCGCGCTCCGGCGGCCCTTCGTCGCGGCCGCTGCGGCAGAGCCGGGCTGAGGCGCGGAGCCAGGCGACAGAGGAGCGGCCGCGTCGCGGGCGGTGTCTGCGCGGCTGCGGCCGGGCGGGCGGCTGCGGCGACTCCCGTCCCGTCCGCGCCGGCCCCCGCCCCCACCCCCTCCCCCAGGAGCGCGCCGGCGGCGGCGGGGCCGGGCTGGGCGGGCGCTGGGCCCCGAACAATGAGCAGAGGAGGAAACTCCGCCCTGGAGCGCGCGGGCGGGGGAGCGCGGCGGGCGGCGGGCTCCGGGCGGGCGGGGGTGTGAGGGTGAGTGTGCAGGGCGGCCGGGGGAGCCCCCGCGCCCGACTGCTCCCCGCCCACGGGGCAGCTCGCTCCGGCGCACAGGTGCCGTCCGCAGTGCTTCTGAGGGGAGGTCCTTGCACGCCCAAATCCGGAGCGAAGCGACCCCCAACCTTGTGTGTCCACTAAGGACCATTCGAGGCCTCCGGGCTGCAGCGCGCTCTGCAGCAAAGCCGAAAAGCACGTCTCCCACCTGCCAGATGCAACTCACCTGCGGGCGAGCCCGCATCCCGCACGACTCCTGAGCAGGTCTGCGCTGCAGGATGTGCCCTGGGCCATCTGGACTCTAGTTGCTTAACGTCTGCAAGCCTAGGTGCCTCACTTGTGATGGAAAAAAAAAAAAGACAAAATTTTGAGGGATTAATATGTGCCAGTCTGTGTTCTAAGTGCTTTCATATATTAATTCATTTCTCTTCATAACAGCCACATTTTAGCCTCATTTTGCAGACAGGGAATGGAGTCAAAAAGAGGTTAAGAAACTTGCCTGGTAAGTGGCAGAGCTGCCTCTGAGATTACTTTGGAGAAATACTTTGCCCAGTGCTTGGCAAGTAGTAATTGCTCAATAAGTATTAGCTATTCTTATTCTTGCTATATAAAGAACAGCAATAAAGATTTAGGGGTCCAGGGTCAAAACCGACTTGGGCTCCAAACCCAGCTGTGCCCATGTATTAGCTGTAAGACCCCGGGCAAGTTACTCTCTGTACCTCGGCTCTTTGCATCTGTAACATTGGGATAGCAAACACCTACCTCGAAGGGTTGTTATGAGACAACTAAGATATTCGGGAAGGGCTCCTAGTCCAGGGCTGGAACTTAGAAAATCTCAATGAATGAAGCGGCCAGAGCTCGATGCGGTGGTGAGAGAAATTTGCAGACTTGGATTGGAGGTGGGAGTTGAATTCCATAAACCGAGTTAACCTGGTGAAAGAACAAAGAAGCACCCCTCTTCTTTTTTGCAAAAGCTGCTTGAGGGGATGCGGATCCTGTAGCCCCCTGCAGAGGAGCCGCCTAGGCAAGGGGTGGGGGTGGGGGGTGAGGAGAAGCGAGAGGAAGCGGACCTAGAGGAGGAGGGATGATTAACGAGGGGGCGAAGGGGAGCATGGATTTGGCTCACGTGACTCCTGGACAAATAATCTGGAGTCTTTCTGCCAGGTGGGACTGGGAAGGAAGGGGGATATCCCCAGGACCTAGCCTCGTGCCAGGGACCATGGACTCCTTGAGCCCCACAAGTCGGGAGCACGCAGGAGCTGCCCGCGTGGCACAGCATTTTCGGAGCCACGAAAGGAAGCGCTGGCGCCCTGGCTGCGGTTCCGCGGCAGCCGGCCTCAAGCCTGGGAAAGGCTGACCGGGCTGTTTTCATCAGGAAGTTTCTGCGGGATCGTTCTGGCACCGTTTTCCACGCCGCCTATAGGAAAGACAGGGTGTTCCCTATCAGTGCTGTGAGATGTGTGTGTGTGACTGTTCTTGATGTTTTATAGTACTGTTCCCCTAATATCCATGTCAACAAAAGCTTATTTCTCTGTTGAAAACCAAACAATACTCATAAAATTGGGAATTAAAAAAGTTGTATGCTTTCTGGTTTACGCAGTGTTTTTGCACTTGATGAATCAATTTCTCTAAAAACCTGGAAACAAACATGTTAAGTTTTTAAAGGGAGAATGTATATTGCAAAACTTGAGGCATTTTAAATTCACACTATTTGGGATTGGTCCCATTACCAGATCATGGAAAATTAAAATGAGAGCAGACATCCAGGCTTAGGAAACCAGCTTCTCTTTGTAGCCGAAGACAGCAAAAGTAGAATTGCTCTGGACCCTCCCCAGTATCCAACGGCCCCCCCCCCTTATGCACAACGGGACTTTCAGGAATGAAGCCTGAGGCTGGCTGGGCTTAGGAGGGTCACCCATAGGCAGTGAACACATCTGTCCCCAGGTAGCTGGTCTGTGTCCTTGGCCCTGTTTGCCATCTTGCTCCCACCAGCAAGCTGGCTGGCCCAGAACACCTGGGCTTATAGTCGAAACTCCAAGCACTTTATAGATGCTATTCCACAATCCTGGGATTTTATCACATTTTGGTTATCTGTATATGAGAGTTAGCGTCCACAGAAGATTTTAAACTTCTTAATGTGGGATCTTTCTTATTCATCTTCTACTTCCTCAGACCACCCAGAAGAGCACATAGTATCATAGGTATAGATACAGATAGAGATAGAGATATTGAATGCAAACATGAGTGCCAGCTGGGAGATTTTACACAGGAACCTAAGGCTCAAGGTTTAAAATGGTTTTTCCCGTGGTCCCTGTCAAAGTCAGGGGTCAGGGTTCTCAGCCCCACGTGCAGTTCTGTGATGTTGCTGACCACAGACTTAAGTGCAGGTTTGGTCAAGTCCCCTTGATCCTTATCCTAAATAGCTTTAATCTCCAGTCACGTCAGCATTGAGGGGTGGAACAGAGCCTCCAGCCACCACACCCCCCAACACAAGACAAAAGCTCACGTTTATCATCCTGAGGCTACAGCACCTGTTCATAAGGTGCCAAGGGTTTCTAACCCCTGACTTCCAAGTTCCTGGGGCCCCAGAGCGGTACTTCATTCATCTTGGACTCTAAGGGCCCAGTATGGTGGTGCCTGACCCCAAGAAGGTGCTCAATACACAAAAGCTGACTTGATAAAGACGTGGTTGGATTTTATCTACAAGATTGGGCTTTGTCTCTGACTGCCAAGTTGTACGATGCAATGAATATCAGCTGGGGTTCAGGCTGGGCACCTCTCCCCAAAGTCATGCACTTACGTATTATTATTCAACAACATCTACTCTAACGGGGCTAGTGTGCCAGGTTCTGTGCACAGTGCTGATATGCAAACGCTGGTTGGCAGAGCCCCTGCCCTCTCAGGGGAGAAGCACCATCTGTACACAAACAGCTAAAGTGCAGTAGGGGCTGTAACGCGTGTCGTGGGCAAGCGCATAGGAAGCAGAGAGCAAGACAGGCTCAGCTCAGCCTGGGGAGGTCAGGGAGGGCTCCTGAGGAGGGAACAGGGTCTTGGAGGAGGAAGAGGACCTCACCAGGGGAAGAGCAAAGGCAAAAGCATTTCAGGCAGGTGGAGCAATGTGTGGAAGTGAGGACAAGAGCTGAGAACTGCAGTGTTTTGCCCTAAACAGAGTGCAGGGTTTGTGGGGAGTGATAGAAGATGAGGCTGGAGAGGTGGATAGGGGCGAGATCCTTTGACAATGCAGAATCCCTGAAGAGTCATAAGCTGGAAGAGACAAGACCAGCTTTCCATGTGAGCAAGATCATTCCAGCTGCAGGGGACTGAAGGATCTGTGGCAGATTTGAGACTGGAGGTGAGCACAGCACTTTGGGAGGCTAATGTCCCTGTCCCCAGAGGGCCTGAGCTCAGTGGCAGTAGGAAAGAAGAGGAGGAGCCTGATGCAAGAGGTATTTGGGGAGCAGAATTGATAGGACTTAGCAACCCATTGGATGTGGCATGGTGTGTGGTGCTGTGTGTGTGGTGTGTTGAGGGTGTGAAGGCGTGGCAAGAGTCTAGGAGTCTAGGTTTCCCACGTGGGTGACTGGGTGGATTCTCTGAGAGCCACGATTGAATGTCACTAACTGAGATGGAGAACATAAGAAGAGAAGCAAGTTTGGGAGAAGAAAATGATGAGTCCAGTTTTGAACAAGTTGACTCTGAAGACCCTTGGGGCACTCAGGGGCCATGTCTCGAAGTTATATCTGCAACATTGATGCTCAGACCTGAGGTCAGGAATGGACATAGAGACTGGAGAGCCAACCATGTGCAGGTGGGGGTTGCAGCCGTGGCTGTAGATAGTCAGCCCAGGATACTCTGCAGTGGAGAAGAGGCTGGAGGCAGAGCCCTTCCCAACTTACAGAACAGGCTGAGGAAGGGGAGAGGGAGAATGAGGAGTTGCGTGGGGGGTAACCTAGAGAGAGGGGTGCCATGGAAATGGGGGGGAGAATGTTTTAGTGAGAAGGAGGTGGTCAAGAGTCTCCCCTGCTGCGAGGACTGAAACCTATGGACTGAGTCTGGCAGTGAAAAGTCACTGGGGCCTTCCCCCAGAGCGTGCTTGTCGTGACGTGCAGTAACTTGGGAGATGAGGAAATGGAGGCATTGAGGGTGGCTGTGAAGGGAAGGAGGGAAAGAGGGAAAGGTTTGTGTGTACTGGTTTGTTTTAAAATTGGAGACGCATCCATGATCGTGGGCCAGGAGGAAGAAGGGGAGAAGTTACGGGAGATGGGGTGTGAAGCCGAGATAGAAGGATGCGTCTCAGGCAAAAGGAACTTGGTTGCTAAAGGTGTAGGATTGAGACACTGTATGTATGGCAGATGAGAATTGGCTTGGAGTGAGTCAGTTAGAATTTGAATCCTTGCTCTTCGATTTAGTAGCTGTGTGACCTTGGGCTTTTACTTAACCTCCCTGAGCTGCAGTCTCCTCTTCTATAAAAGAAGTAATAACATCAATTTTGCAGAATCACTGTGAGAAGGTGAAGGAATGCATGAGGCCTAGTTGATACTCGATAAATGGAAGGGAACATTCTTGTTACCACTGCCCACATCTTTTCTAGTGCTTTCACTTCCCTGAGGAGCCATGGGCAACAGGGAAAATGCTCTGTGCTCTTTCTTGTTGCTGCTCTTCAACAGGCATTTTCTCTCTCAAAGCCCTGTATTCTGGATCAGAAGAGAAGGTCGTGCCCCGGGGCAGCAGGTGGAGAGGTTTTTCCATGATGGCTGCATCCACTGCAGGCCAGGGCTGTGGATTGCAAAATCAGATTGTCCCTCCACGTCAAATGCAATGGAACTGCTTATACGAGGGCCCTCAGAACATGAGCAAACACATAACCCCTGATCCTTGGAATTCCCAAAAACCTCAGATTCAGAGAGAGCCTGGGGCTCAGTGGATGTTAGAGATCATTGGCCTGGTGCCCTCATCACATGGGGGGAAAACTGAGGCCTGGAGAGTTGAGCTGGCTTGTCCTCGCTCACACAGCTTGAAAACAGCATTGGTTCATTGCCTCCCTATCAAGATCATCCACCTTCATGCCTCTGTCTCTCAGGCTGTTGGTGTCCCAACTCAAAAAGCCACAGATCCTATGATAGGAACAATAGAAGATGTGCCGTGGAGATGGAACTGGGGGAGGGAGATATGAGTCAATTCCTAATTAAGTTGAAATAAAAGAAGCCTGAGGCCTTGGCTTCGGCTCAGTCTTCATGATCGGTACTCCCCAACCTGCTTTCCAGTCTCATCTCCCGCTTAGCCCTTGGCCATCCCCCCATTACCCTACCCGGTGCGGTAAAACAGCATGCTTCTTCCACCCTGGAGACTGACCAGAGCCAGGATGTGCGCTTAACTAGTATTGTGTGGATCTTTGCCTGTATTCTGGGCATATGCTCAACACTTGACTTTCTTCAAATGATTTAATCCTCATATAATCCGGAGAGGTAAATATCTTACCATTAATCCATTTTGCAGATGAGGAAATGAAAACCTTCTTTCTCTGGTGTCTACCTGAAGGTAGACATAGCTTCGTCACGTGGCCCTCCTCCCTGGATGTTCACACGCGTGTGTCTCATTTCCCCGGTGAACTCCGAGCTCCTTGAGGAAAGAGCTGTCTGGTTCTCCTCTGCACCTTGGCAGCCCCTGGCTCTGCATCTTGCACCTTCACCTCCCTCCTCTCCTGCCCTCCCTCCACCTGCCACCAGAGTGTTGTCCTCAAAATCAGATGTGATCCCGGTCCCTCACCTGCTCAATCTCGTCTGCTTTCCTGTTGCCCAAATTCCTGAACATGGCATTCAAGGTCTCCAAATTCTGGCCCCGCTAACCTTTCCATCTTCTTCTCCCACTGAGAGCGGGAAGGCCCTTTAGATCAACTGTGACACTGGTTTTTGCCCACAAGTCTTTGCCTTTGCTTCTCCTTGTGCCTGGAATTAATCTACTTTCCACTTGTCATAGAGTTTGAAGGCTCAGATACGGTGCAGCCTATTCTGATCCGGCCCCACCTCTCAGGCCATAATCACGTCCTCCTCTGGGGTCCCCCAGCCTCGAGTTAGTGCCTTAATTTGCTAGCTGACTTCGAATGTTTTTTGTTAGTTATATACATATGCAGACCATGAGTTCTTTCTTTGAGGGCAAGAACCTCACGTTATCTATTGGTGTGTCCATTCCATACTTAGCATGGCTAATAGTTGGCATTTGATAATAAAGACACTGTGAATAATATCTAGAGTTCGTTGATCCTTACCACATGTGTTAGCCCTGAGCTAGGTGTTAGTCTTTTCAACAACTTCAGAAGGTGCTGTTTTTAATCCCATTTTATTGATAAGGAAACTGAGGCATTTATGGAAAGTAAGTAACTGGCCTAAGATCACACAGCTATTAAGTAGTGGAGTCAGGATTCAAACCCAGTAGCCTGACTCCTGAAATCACTACACTCTTCAGAGAGCGAATAAAGGCATGCATGAATAGTGATATTCACTGTGCTGTAATTTCATCCGCTGTGTCTCATAAACGTGGTTAAGATGAAACGTCTGCCCCAGGAACAATCTAAAACATACAATGTGGATGGAGCAGACTATTAGTGTTTTTCTCAATTCAAGAAATGACTGGTTCACCCACACAACCCCTCCTACACTTGTCAAAACCCACACTCCCGTGTCCCCAAAGAAACCCATCCTACTCAGGTAAGAACTGACATGGACGTAGCCCTACAGTTTTCAGTGACTGAAACTTCACAAGATAATACACAGGAGCTGTAGACTCTGCCCTGCGTTTAAGGTAAACACATGCTAGAACTTTTCATTTAATCACCGGCTCCTCCACATCTCAGATGGGTGTGAAGCAGCAGATGGGCTGCTTGCTCCATCTGCAGAAATCAGAATTGCTGTACCACCCCAGTGTTTTTCCACCACTGTTCCCCAACTCTCCCTTTCGCATTCCCAAGGACCTTCCAAACTGCCTTAATTGTTGGTCTTTTTTTTTTTTTTGTGAGGAAGATCAGTCCTGAGCTAACATCCATGCCAACCCTCCTCTTTTTGCTGAGGAAGACCGGCCCTGAGTTAACATCTATTGCCAACCCTCCTCCTTTTTCTCCCCAAAGCCCCCAGTAGACAGTTATAAGTCATAGTTGCACATCCTTCTGGTTGCATGTATTTGGGACGCAGCCTCAGCATGGCCGGACAAGCGGTGCTTCGGTGCGCACGTGGGATCCGAACCCGGGCCGCCAGTAGCGGAGCACGTGCACTTAACCGCCAAGCCACGGGGCCGGCCCCCAATTGTTGGTCTTTTTAAGGGTTTTTATTCACTCTACCTGGGAGCTTGAGTCACAAAACTCAGGTTTATCCAACCCCATTATTACTTCTGCTCTTGGGGGACGCATTCCATTTTGGGGCCTTAGGTCTATGGGGAGGGTATCTAGCCCAGGTGTCTTTCTTGCTTGCTCTGGAATGAGTAAAACTCCTGCAGCTTTGCCGGGACCCACGGGGACAGGGCTGCAGACCTGCAAAGGAAACAAGCTGGGCCAGATGCGGACGGACGGCAGCCACAGGCCGCCGGGGCCGGGATCTAGCCCTGGAGGTTCCCATGACTTCATTAACCTCTGAGGCATTGTTCTTCCCCGTCACCAGGGCATTTTGATAACATTTACACACACTGCACAGCTGGGATAGTGTGATCTGCCTCCGTGCAGAGGGAGAAGGCGCAGAGCCCACAGCTCAGAGAGGGCAAGCCTGCAGCAAGGGTGGCTGTGAGGGCCAAAGGCGAAACCAAACCTGCCCGCCTCCCACAATCATGAGGGAATTCCTAAATTATCAGACTGGAAAGAATCCTGACAATCATGTAGCTCAGAGACTTGAGTTAAATCCCAGGTTCAGAGAATCTTAGAGGTTAAGGAGTTCTCTCCTGACTCCTTCCCTTCCTTCACAGCACAGATGGTTCTTGCATTCTAGGTTTTTCTCTATGTGCGCAGTTCTGGCCTCCCCCACTACACTCAGAGCTCTACGTGGCCATCTACGTGTTCATTCTTATATCCCGGGGCCCAGCACCATGCCTGGCCGTAGCAGGGGCTCAAGGAATACTGGTTGGATAGATGTATCGATCTCCAGAGATAATTTAAAAAGCAGAAAGTTGTATTTCTAGTCTTCGTTCTATCATCAACTAGCTTATGATATTAGGAAACTCTTGAAGTGTTAATTTCCTCATCTGCAAATTGGGGAAAAAAATATCTACCCTAACTCCTTTTCAGAGACAATTCAAAACTCTGGAGGCAAAAATTGTTGAAGAGCTTTGAAAAATACAACAGTCTTTGTAGCTATTACTTATTGTTATTATTATTAATTATCTTAGTCTATCTTGGAGTTCACACAGGGTGATATCTACTACTGGCCATGGCAAATCATTTTAACTCCAGGAGTGAACATTCCAGGTTATATCATGGAGTGCCTCAGGATTGTCGCTCTTTTAACACCCTGAATGGGGGACAATTTACAGATGGGGTCTCTGTGCTATTCTCAGCGGAGCCCTGTAACCATCCCCCAGACAGTGATGGATGGCGTAGGATGGATGTAGGAGGGCGTGAGGATCAAGACCCACAGGTTTGTTCCTCTGTCCTAAGGCGGGACTGCACCTGGTCCATTCCAAATGAGGCAGCATTCATCCCTCTCTTTCATAGGGAGTACAAGAGAGTGAATTTCCCAGCTTCCTCCACCTCTCAGGAAGGATCTAACACTCCCTGTGTCCAAAGAGTTCTCGCATCAAGTTCTATCCAGACTGTGAGCTTATTGGGTAAGAGTTCAGACTCTTTAGAAGAAAGCCTGGATCCAAGGTTAGTCAGAATATCTCCCTGGGGACCGTCCCTCACAAAGGGCACTTCCCTTCACCTTCTGATGACCGAAAGGGCCTTTCTAACAGCACCCACCTCCTAAGGATCAAAGGAGTGCATTCTCTGCAGCTGTGGAGTGCTGCCTTCCGATGTCACTGTACGTACAGACAGGGGCTCCTGGGCCTCCCACTTCCGCCCGGTGCGCCCACATCCCCAGACCCCCAGTCTTGACCCTGGGGACCACCCCAAGCTCAGTCTCCTCATTTTCCTCCAGTGGCTCATCAGCGTTTTCCTCTCCTCTTTTGAAACCAGAAATCCACCCAAGGCAGCAAGGTTTTCCTTGGGGTCTGTAGAGCTCTGAACACAGCGGGTGCTCCTTGGGCCACGGAAAGTCAGGGAGCCTGGAACTGCCCAGGTTTCTAACTGGGACTCAGGCCTTGATGTTTTCTTCTTCAGCTGCCAGGTAAGTCTAATAATCACAGCTAAGGTTTGCTGATCACCTGCTTCGTGCCAAGCCCTGTGTGAAGTGCTTTGCAAGCATTAATTTCATTTTCACAACAAACCTGTGAGGAAGGAACTCTTGTCTTCCTATTTCACAGTTAAGAAAACAATCTAAATAGCTTGCCAGAGGCAGATGGCTACACGCAGTCAATTATGCATGCTCTTAACTGCTCAGCCATAGCCGGTTGGAAGAAATACGCCCTTCAAGGGCCAGCCCTTTTCCACCTGAGACACCTCTATTCTCCAAGCTCAGCTCAAAGGCGCCCTGTCTGTGAAGCCTCTGTTCTGAGTTTTTCTCCCCTGTGGCACTTGATTCATATCGCCATGGGAGCTGCTGCCATCCTACGATAAATGGATAAATGGTGACACCTGAGTCTGTCCCACCCCTGCTCCCACCTCTGCCCTTGCTTTAGAGGGAGGAGGTGGCCTTCTATCCACTGCTGGCTCCCCAGCTCCTAGAAGCTCTGCCTATGTTTGCTGATTGAAAAAATGAAGAACACTGAGGTGGTAGATTCCATCACAAGCAATGCTGGGGACTGGGCAGCCATCATGCTTAACTGGGATCCTGGAGGATAGAGAATAAGTGAAAGGGACGATCTTGGGCTTTTAGAAGTCTACGATCTAACTGGGAAGTCATATGTGTACTCTTGAAACAACATATCAGCAAGGGGAAAAAAATGCATATCTAGATGTCAATTATGGGCATAGATAAACTTAAAACATTTTTTGGAATAGGTAGCAATTCACATGATTCAGAAAGTCTAAATGCAATATAATGCCTACTGTCTTCATCATATCCCCCGGACTCTCACATCCCTCCGCACAGACAACCAGTGCTATTCCTTTCTAGTGTGTTCTTCTAGAGATATTTTATGCATGTGACAGAAAAAAATAACATGTTTTAGCTACAATATATATTATATATGTACATATAACATATATGTTAGCTATACAATGGTATTAGCTACATATAACTTATAGATGTAATATATATTATGTATGCATTTTTATGGATTGACTTTGGCTGGGATATTCAATAATGTAACAGGCCATCAATTAGAATCCACATTTAATAAACCTGCTATGTGCACAAGCTTTGTTGAATATAACAGAAAACTTGAACCCTGTCTGAAAAGAGCTGCCACGTAGGATGAGTTGAGACACGTCCTATTTCAGTTAATTCTGCCTGCACCCAGTTAATTCTGCCTGCACCCAATGGGTGGGGGCAGGGATGGGGAATAGGGAGGTAAGAGAGAGGAGGTGTGGTGGAATTAAGTTTTAAAGGAGAATTAATCACTTTCTCTACTTTGTGTCCCTGGAAGCTAATCATAAAGTGAGTCATTGTAAAACAGATCATATTTTCTCCATAAAAATGATGCTGCAGTTGGAGGTTACATTCTGAAGTAAGGCCTTGGCATCAAAAAAATACAATAATGACTGGAGATGTCATAGAGCAAAGAACTATAAACCTTTATAATCACTTAAAATAATAAAATTATGCCCCAAAGCTTTTTACAAATGTACCAATCATATTGATTATGCAAAGGGCCCCAATGAACCATAAAATGTACATGTAGCACATAAAAAAATACAGCGTTGCTGCCACATAAATTTTCCCTAGGATTGATATATTGCTTATGATAAGCATTAATTAGAAGACTAATGAACAATAATTCTCCCTGCCCTTCATAGAATTTAGAAAGGCTTTTAAAGAATAATTTAAAGATATTTTGAGATAATTTGGAGGCATTTTTGATTTAATAATTTAATAAATTTTGAGATACATTTTAAGCATCCAGAGCTCACTAAACACTTATCCAAGAAAGTTTGAACCCTTGCCTAATTCTTCTCCCAATAAATTTTTTTTGATGGAGGGCCAGCCCCGTGGCTTAGCGGTTAAGTGCGCCTGCTCCGCTACTGGTGGCCCGGGTTCGGATCCTGGGCACGCACCGACGCACCGCTTCTCCGGCCATGCTGAGGCTGCGTCCCACACACAGCAACTAGAAGGATGTGCAACTATGACATACAACTATCTACTGGGGCTTTGAGGGGAAAAATAAATAAATAAAAAATTAAAAAAAATTTTTTTTTTGATGGAAACAGAGATGTTCAAAATCACTCCTTGGATCTTAACATTGCCCTCACAATGGCAGCTGCTCATTCAGCCTGCAAAATTTTTTGAGCACAAACTTTGTGCTAGACATTGGAGATTAAAAAACAAAAGGAATCAGACATGGTTTCCGCCTGGAAGAGCTCACAGTGGGCTGGCCGGTTATTACCGCCGGCAATGGTGGCAGCTGCCCTGTTGGAGGTTTACTGTGCGCCAAGGTGAGCATCAGAGACCTGTTAGTGCATTTCATCTTCAACGTTAGGAGGAGGGTACTTTTTTGTATGCGTTTTAGAGAGGAGGAAACAGCTTAAACTTACCCAAGTCTTGTGGGTTGACTTGTGCCCCCCAAAACTGTTTAAGTCCTAACCCCCAGTATCTGAGAATGCAAATTTATTTGGAAATAGGGTCGTTGCAGACGTGATTAGTTCAATTAAGATGAGGTCATACTGGAGTAGGGTGGGCCCTTAATCCCATGTGACTGGTATCCTGGTAAGAAGAAGAGGGAGACCCAGAGAGGAGACCGCCATGTGAAGACAGAGACACAGGGAGAAGACGGCCATGTGCACGCGGAGGCAGATTGGAGCAAGGGGTCCACACACCAAGGAAGGCCAAGGATACCGGCCATCACCAGAAACTAGGAGACAGGCATGGAACAGGTTCTCCCTAAAGCCCCAAGAAAGGATCAACATTGCCAACACCCTGACTTCAGACCTCTGGCCTCCAGAACTGTGGGCAATAAATTTCTGTTGTTTTAAGCCAGCCAGTTTGTGGTGCTTTGTTAGAACAGCCCTAGGAAATGAACACCCCATGTCACACGGCTGGTGAGGTGAAGCCAGACTGGGTCAGCCTCCTGAGGCCACTCTCTTAAATCTCACCTTGAAGGGTGGGAGAAGTGCCTGGCAGAGGGGGCAAAGGCTCTGTAGAGGACAGGGGGGTTCAGCCACCTCTGCCTGCAGGCAGGAGTCTGGGAAGGCTTCTCAGAGGAGGCAACTTTTGAGCTGGATCTCAACGATGAAGTAGGAGTTTGCCAGGGCCAGAAGGGTGGGGGTGGAAGGGCATGCTGGGTGGAGGGATCAGCATGTGGGAGATGAGGAGTGGCTACACATGAGGGAGTCGTGGTGATGACAGGAAATTTGTGTTGCCCTAAAAAGAATTCCTTGTAAAGCGATGACTGAGTCCCCATTTCTTTCCCTTCCCCTCTCCTACCTCCTGGTGTGGTCAAACCAGAGGTCTATTCCAAGCCCCTGCTCCAGCCTCACCAGCCTTCCTAGGCCTGTCTTCCGCCATTGGAGCCTCTGCCCTCATCATACCCATGGCTGACCCCTCTGGTCCTCTGGTCTGGCCTCAGAGCCACCCACCCACGCCTCCCAGATGCTCCCTCATTAGCATGCTCCGTTTTCTTCCTGGCACTCTTTATTAGCTGAAACCATCTCACTATCAGTTGCGTACTCTTTGTGATCTGCCCCCCTACACACACTTAAACTTTAGCTCTATGCGAGCAGAGATCTCATCTGACTTGTCCCCAGAATCAAAGGCTATGTCTGGGACTTAGAAATGGCTTCTATAAAGATCTGCTGAATGAACATAGTCAGAACTTTCTAGCGGTGAAAGCAATTTAAAATAAACTGGGTGGCCCCAGGAGGGCCTGTCACTGATGGGGTTCCACAGAGGCGCTACAGGTGGGCCTGCAGGGACCGAAGGCAATTAGACTAAAGCCCTAGAGACTCTGAGCCTGGCTCTGCGCAGAGCAGGGTCCCGCCATGAAGCCAGACTGCGTCTCCACTGGGATCAGGTCTGTCCCAGGGAGGCCTTTACCCGCGTGGGAGGCCAGAAGCCTCCCGGCAGGGAACTCCTCTGGAGAAAGGAGAGAAGCAGGCACGTCGCTTAGGTTCTAGGGCAATGGGCCACGGTCAGAGAGGAGACTCAGTTCTGAGGCTGGCAAGGGTCTGTTTCCAAGGCTGTGCTGTGGCCCAGCTCTCACACAGAAGGGGCCGAATCATAAAATAAAACCAAAAAGGGACACTTGAGTAACACCTCTGCTGGGCACCGAGAGGGCCCGGAGGCACCAGTGGCCCAGGCTGTCATGGCCAGAAGTTCCATCAAGGGCAGAGTTGCACTGCAGGTGGCAGCCTCAACAGCACCAAGTCGCGGCCATCCCTGGAGGGCGACTGTGCTGCTGGGAAGGGCAAGCGCTGGTGTGGGCATGGCCTGCCCAGAACATGGGGTCCTCTTTCCTAATCAGCACAAAGGTGCCATGGGGCTGGAACCACAGCAGGATGTTGGTGGCCAGGCTGGAGAGCTGTGTCCTTACACGGCGAACTCCCTCGTTACAGGCTGGGGCTCCAGGAGGCCGGAGCCTGGGCAGCAGGGAGCCAGGAAAGTATTGACCAGTTTACTTTGTGGCCCTTTTGTTATCCCCGGACTGGTTGTGTCTGAGAAAACATGGTAGCAAATGTTCCTCAGATTATTAAATTATCCTTCCTTCACCTTGAGTGTCATAGGCACTTCCTGACACTTCCTTGCCGGGCTGTCAGAACACTTCACACTGCAGTGGTGAGCCAGAAAGGAAATCGATAGAACTAGAGCTTCGAGGGATTGCTCACCGACTTGACAAGACCAGACAGCTTGCCTGTCCCTTCCGGTGCCCACCCCAGAGGAGAATTGGGCCGACTGGGTGAGTCCCTACCTTCCAGGAGCCTGTGGTCTGTTTGGAGAGGTGAGGCATGAAGAACACATGCACACACACACGGGTACACACACACGACCAGGACTGAACAAACACCTCAGAGTTCAGAGGTCTGCATTCATCTGCACTGATGGGGCTGGGGCATGGAGGTGGGGAGAAGTCTTTTAGCCAGTGACTGAGCTCAGGGCACAAAAATCTAAATCCTGTTCAGAGAGGTGTGACATTAAAGGATGCTTTTGGAGAAAGAGCCAATGATTACAGTGTTTGTTCCTTCTGTGACAGGCACTTTGTTAGATGTAGATGCTTCATATAAATGAAGTCACTTAATTTCTACAACAACAGTTATACGGATAAGGACAGGATGCCTAAAGAGGTGGCCCACGCGGCCCCATAGCCTAGCAGGACCGAAACAGAGGACCATGAGGGATACAGTAGACTGATCCACGAGGACACGCATCGTGAGCGCCTTGTTTTTTCCATCATCGAATCCTCGGGGCCTCCCTCAGTGCCCCTCCCTCAGAGGACAGTAGGTGTTGGATGAATACCTGTGGAATGAATGAAAACGACAACCTGCCGGAATATTATGATTCTTGTCGTAAGAGCACAATGTGCTCCATGTGCTCCGCTCGCTGATCCTCACGTTGGCCTTGCGAGAAGGGATGAGGGCAGATAGTCTCGCTGCTGCTGTTGTATTATTGTTATTGTTGTGTTGTTATTATCAGTCTCCTTTTGCAGACGAGAGAATTGACAGGGAGCTCAGAGAGTTGAATTGTCCTTGGGATCAGAAGAGTTCGAGGCCCAGCAAGTCTTCCTATCTTCTGCCAGATCCCAGTCTTCCTAAATCCCAGCTTCTCCCCAGTGCACTCGGAAGGCAAAAAAGTGCCCACATCCACAAGAAACGGCCTTATTCTAATAAGGACACTCACGTCTTTCTTCAGACCTTGTGCTCGCTCCCTCTCGCCTCCTCTTCACTTTCCCCTTCACTCAAAGATAACTGTATTTCCCCCCTTGGAAGAAGGTGACCCCAACACCAACTGTCACCATCCCTGCAGCCCCTCCAGCTGAGATGGCTGGATGCACTGGGAAAAGGCCCAGTCTTCCAAAGTCATCCTGGAAAATAACCCAGCCACGCCTGGTCTCAGTAATCTGCCACGTGCGGGCAATACTATCTCAGGATTGGAGGGCTGACTGAGGGAAATATAGGATGTGGACATGCTCTGTAAATTTCAAAGTCTACGCAAATGTTCATTATTATCATCTTTTGAGCTCTGCCTCCCTGGAACACCTCTGTGTGACCTCTAGAAATGTCCGGAGCTTCCATATCTCACTCTGAGGGGGAGGAAAATCTAATTAATGCCTTGTCCTTTTCCTTGCAGGGGAGTGATGGGCTGGGGCTCCACGTGAGAGGCAGATGGAGCCCGTAAGGAAGGGAGAGGACACCGTGTTTTGTAGGGAGCAGGAAGAGGAGCAGGATTTGCAGGCCTGGCCAGCTCGCACCCCACACCTTAGCTCAGAAGTAAACTAGGATGAGGCAGACTTTTATTCTAGGTGAATTTTGAGTAGGAGGGGAGCTTATCTGGTTCAACAATAATTTATTAAATCTCTACTATGTTCCCTGAAGGTGCCATAGAGAACTATGGAAAAGGTACAGTAGTACCTCACTATTCCAGATCTTACCTTTCTGATAACTTCATCCCTCTGGAATAGAGTCAAGAACTAGGAAGGGAAAAAAAAGTCATCGATTAGTCAGAAATATGCCATAAAGAAAAAATATAAGCACATGCATTTGTATATTTACTCTGGGCCTGTTAACTTTTCATTTGTGCATAGTTCTGATTAAGAAATCACAAACTTGAAAGAGAGAGAGTTGCTACTTATGGATAGGTCTATAAACAGTGGTCTAAAATTAGCCTAAAAACAGGGTAGGAGAGAAGGAAATCTACCTTCTCTCATGGTTACGAGAACTCAGAATCAGCTGATTTATTGTGTGGGACAAATGGCCTTATGTACCTCAGTAACTTCTGTAGTGACATCACTGTGTGACCACATGGTACAAAACAAATCAGGGAACCACAGAACATGAGAATTAAGATGAACACTTCATGAGTCAGCCCTGATGGCCTAGTAGTTAAAGTTTGGTGCTGTCACCACTTTGGTGGCCCAGGTTCGTTTCCTGGCCCCAGAACCACACCACCTGTCTGTCAGCTGCCATGCTGTGGTGGCAGCTCACATAGAAGAACTAGAAGGACTTACAACTAGGATATATAACCATGTACTGGGGCTTTGGGGAGGAAAAAAAGAAACGAGGAAGATTGGCAACAGATGTTAGCTCAGGGTGAATCTTTCCCTGCAAAAAAATAAATAAATAAAAATAAAAGATGAACACTTCGTGTCGTTAGGCCAACCTCTGAGAGCCAGAGAGGTGAAAGAACTAGCTCAAGGTTGCCAGGCAGAGTGAGGAATGGTGCCCAGATCCCACCTGGCCCAGGGTCCTTTCTACTGCTCACACAGGCTTCTGACTGAGACCGCACGTTCCCAAGAAAACCTCAAATTCTGTTCTACATGTTCTGTTTGAGTCATCAGGAATGTGTGATTCCCTTTGGAAAGAATTCCATCGTAAATGATAATGAAGAAAGCACTGGGAACTTAAAGAGGGCCTGCGTGCACCGTTGCCCACAGATGCGCACGCCAGCTTCCTGGAAGCAAAGCCTAACCCTTTGGAAGCAGACAACAAAGGCTTTCCTGTGGTAGAAAGAAGGGGTCCCTTCCTTCCAGGAGCCCACAGTGACTTTGAGGGTCGAGCCAGGCAGACCAGGCCACAAGGACTGATGGATGGGCAGGCTTGTGACTCTCTGAAATGTGCCAGCGGGCCGTGTAGAACATCTCATCAGGTATATAGATACCAAACAGGCTTATTATTGGGTGTACACGGCTGCGTTATTTTAACTAGGCAGTCCTACCCCTGGTGGTGGGCACCCTTCCAGTCCGCATTCCCACATCCTGCTGCTGACTCCGGGCCCACCCGTTTCTATATTGAGGATCTCCTCTCCATAAATAAAGAACAGGAGTCAGGCACTAAAGAAAGGCCATTTAGAGCGCCAGGAAGGCTGTCGCATGGGCCAACAAAGGGCAGGAAGTGCCGGGCGGTGGCCCCGTGTCTGTCCCTAGGCCCAGCTCACCTGGCTGGGCTGCGGGGCTTTTGTGCAAAAAATGTCAGCCCGAGTCCCAAACTTCCTGCCATTTGTCAGGCTGTACTCTGACCCGGAGTTCACCGAAGTGCTCGCTGCTCCCAGCAATGCGTGCATACATCCTTTGGAAAAATTCTCTCTCTCTGCTGTCCAGGCAGCCAGGCTTTTTATGGAAGTGGCTGAGGGGGTCCAGAGCTGAGCAGTGGAAAGTTCGGGTGTATTTCCCTTCTGAAGAAGCCCAGCTTAGAAGGGGCAGGGAGAAGACAGAATCCCACTAGTGAGGGACTGAGGCCTTGGGGTCTCCCGTCAGCTCTGCTCCTGCCTGGCTCGGAGCCCTGAGGCCCTGGAGTGGGGTGTCTGCTTCCGTGACCCATTTGCTTTCTGCTCCTGCCCCACACTCCAGAAGCCCGCATCCCACCTGCCTCCCATGAGGCTCCAGGACTCCACTGCCCGTGAGTGGGACATGATCACGTCAAAAGTCAGGCCATGTGTCTGAGAGTCAAAAGGGATGGAAGTCTGGGTGTGGGGTCACCTCTGCCTGGCCAGCCGTGTCCCCGGCTCCCAGGCGGGATCTTCTGAGAGGAGACTCAGGGTGCCTTCTCCAGGCAACACCCAAAGACATCAGCCAACTGCTCTGCTCACTTGAGCTGTGCTCACCTGGCAAGGGATGTAGACAGTGGCTCTCAAACACTGGTATGGACATTGATAAGGTGGTCACTTGTCCCCTTGTGAATGGAAGAAAGAGAAATGTGACGAAGTTTCCAGCTTGCTGAACTTATTTCATTGAAAGAACTTTTTATTCTGAGATTATGTTCTGAAATGAAGAAATAAGAAAAATGGGGTGAATTTTTCCCTACTGCTAAGCTTATTCCATTTCAAGGCTTGTCCATTATTCTGAGATTATGTTCTTCCTACTTTCCTAGTGTTTCTTTCTGGGTATTAAAATGTGCTTTTGTTTATGACATTACAGTACATGAAAAATTTTTTTATTTGATGAAACAAAAAGCTGGCAATCCTGTTAGTTTCCAAACAGAAGAAAACAACCATCACCTGCAGCTTGTGAAGTTCGCAAGTCCAGGAGCCACCGCCGTGGGGCACACAGAAGAAGCAGGAGACGGGGCTGTGGCCCTCGAGGAGCTGATGGCTTGGGTAGAGGGCCACACACCTGTAATGGTGACACATTACAAGACCTCCAGGGACCTGTGCAAACTGTAAGGCAGAAGTTGATTGTGCTGTTGGAGCTCAGAGGGGAGGAGGCTCATTAGTGAACGGCTGGCCATAGTAAGTGCTCAGTTAACATTGCCTGAATAAATGAATGACTGTAAAGCCCTGAAGACTTAACAAAACTAGGACTTGGAAGGAGAAGAGGTCTTGGTGCAGGGGAGGAGATATGAAGGGTCCTCAGGCTAGCTTGAGCAGAGGCATGGAGGCCCAAAAGAGCCTGCTCATGTGGGGGCCGCGAGCGGGCAAGGCTGACTGGAGCAGAGGTGGTGCTTGTTGGAGCAGTGGACTATGATTTTACATAACTGAAGGTGCTTCTTGAGAGCCAGACAAATGTGTTTAGACTTGATGCAGCCATTAACAGGGAGCCATGGAAGGTTCTTGAGTAGGACAGTGCCAGGATGAAATGCTAGTTGAAGACTATTACTCTGGCAGCTGTGTATAGGATGCTTGGAATCCAGAGCCCAGGGGGAGCTGTCAGAGAAATAGTTCTGGCCTGGAAGGCAGTGGTGCTGGTGAGGGGCGTCACCAGGATGAGACGGGTACAGGATTGTGACTGAGTTTTCAACCCAGGAGTCTAGGAAAGTTTTGACTTGATTGAACGACAGAGATGTGGAAGAGGTTTGGAATAAGGCGGAGGATGAGGTTGGCTTTGGGTTGGCCAACTTTGAGGAGATGAGTGGATTTACAAGTAGAAGTGTCCAGCTGCCAGGTGCTGAGGTGAGAGGATGGGGAGCAGCATCACAAGCTCACTAACCTGGACCACCTGGCCCAGGGAGGTGAGAGGGAGAGGCTGCCTGGTGCCTTGTGGGCATGGCTGCAGTGGGGGGATCCAATGCGGGTGGAGGGGCTGGCCCTTCCCAGGAAGGTCTCCAGCTTGGCCTAATAATGTGTGGAATTCGGGCCTGGATTAAAGGAGTTGAAAGCTGCTGGTGGTGAGCGGCCACTCTCCCTGGGAGGGAGGGCTGTCCGGCAGGCCACTCTCCCTGGGAGAGAGGGTTGTCCGGCAGGCCGCCTGCCCACTCCAGCAGCTTAGATAACCTTGAGCTATTTCAGGAAGAGAGCCCTAAGAAGATAAACAGGCCAGCCGCCAGCAGATGGACAGATAACCTGGCTTATCTGAGAAAAGACAAGAGTGGGCCCTCGGGGGACAGGGTCCTGGGAGACAGGAAGGTGCCAAAGTGCGTCAGAGGGATAGTAGGAGGGGCAGGAGCGGGACCAGGGGGGCTGTGACTCCAGCTGGGGAGGAGGCAGCCATCGCCTGGCCCAGTTACTCCTGGGTGGCAGGCAGAAGTCCCTGTGATTCTGGTGGGAAATGGAGATGGAGAGTTCTCTGAGGTCACTCCAAATCCAGGAGCTCTGAACCTTATTTGGGGTCTGAATGCCTAACAATAGCCCCCGAGACTGCAGGCTTTTTATACTCTATTCTTTCGGGCTGTTCGCGAGTCAGTTTCCTGCCTGCACTTACTGGAGGCACCGGCCCAGTGTGGTGCAGTGTGTGGGTGTGAGCAGTGTGGTGGGTGTGTGTATGTGTGCATACAGTGGGTGTGAGGGGTTGGTGGTCGTGGCTGCTGGATGTGTATGTGTATGATAAGTGAGTGTGGTGTGTGGGTGCATTTTATGTGCTGTGTGAGGTCGGTGTCTGTGTGTAGTGTGTGTAAATGTGTGCATGTGATATGTGGGTACAATGTATGTATGAATGTGGTTGTGGATATTTGCGTGTGGGGGTGCCTTGTGTGTGGGGTGTGTGTATGTGTGTGGTGTGTGCGTATGTGTGTGGGTGGTGTATATGTGTGTGTGTGCAGTGTGGGTGCAGTATGTGTGCATGTGGGTGGTGTATGTGTGTGGGTGGTGTATGTGTGTGGGGGGGGTGTGTGGTATGTGGGTGCAACACGGTCCAGAAGCCTCCAGCCAGCACGAGAGGCCTTCAGGATTCAGTACCAGGCCTTCTTAGCCACCTTGCCCACCTTGCCCTCCCAGGGGCTTCCTGTCTCTCTGACAGGCCGTGTGTTTTCCTGTCTCTGGGCCCCGTTTACGCAGTTTCCTCTCTGTGAAGGCCCTGCCCATCCTCTCCCCTCAGAAAGCATCTCTGTCCTTGAAGGCTCAGCTCCCAGATACTTGACTGTGACACCTTCGCTGGCGCTCCCCTGGCCCACGCCCTCTGCTCGCCGCCCTCCACCATCCTCAGAGCCTCCCACACGTGTGTGAGCACCCCTCAGTCACCTCACAGGCGGACGCAGGTGTGGTCGCGTGCTGCCACCACTGCACCGAAACGCCCCGAGGACGAGGACAGGGTGCTCCGGGCCCCGGCTCTGCACCCCTCACCCTAGAAGTCCTCTCTGGGCTCGCTGAGAAAGCTTTGCTCCATCCTGCAGGGGCCCGACTGCCCGTCGGTGCTGCTGCAGGCACACTGTCCCAGGGCTGTCTCGACAGGACCTCACACCCTCATGGTCACGCCCAGTTCCCCGCCTCAACTCTCAACTTTCCTGTGGGCGCTGCCATCCTACCTGCACCCAGGCTTGAAAATGGGGCCTCCTCCCACTGCCCTGTCCCCCACACCTAAATCCAGTCGCCGACCATGTTTGTTTTGCCCCTTCTTGCTTGTCAAGACGTCTCTTCTCCCTGTCCCTCCCACTTCGGGCTTTTATGTCCTCCTGGTTAGACTGCAATAGTGAGGGCAAACATTGACGAAGCATTTTTTAGACTCAGTCACAAGTTGAATCAATCCAACCCCTCCAACTGCTTCATCCCACCGCCCCCCTCCCCGCCCCCTCCGAGATAACGCTGCAGTGAACATCCAGTGCACAGCCCCTCGTGGACCAGGGCGAGGACTTCTTTGGGCTAGATACCCAGCAGCCCGAGACCGGGTCCTGCCCGGGCACTGTCGCGTTGCTCTCCAGAACAGCGGTGCCACTTGCACGCCCAACTTGCACGTCTCTGTTACCAACCACTGAGCACTTCACGTGCTCCTTGGAAATCCAGGGGCTTCTTTTTCTGTACAGTCTGTTCACGTTTTGCCTGTTTTCTGTTGAGATTGCAGCTCTTTCCTCGTTGATTTTGCCGAGTTAAAAGCAAATTCTCCTGTTATTTTATCCTCAAAACGAGTTTATTTGGAAATAACCAAAAGAATTGCAATTCTAGTTGTGCATGCTACAGTGAACCATAGGCAAATCTGGAAAACAAAGGAAGGGCGCTGCTTTTATAGAGAAGAAGGGGGAGTAGGGAGGGGCTGTTCTAAATGAAAGTCCGCTGGGGAAAAGTAACAGTTCAGGGTGGCAACGGGCTTCTCATTGGCTGAGCTGTTGCTGAGTGGGGAGAGAAATCTTCCTTCAATAGTAAAGTAGTTTTACTTCCAGTGGAAGATGCAAGCTTCTGTCTCTTCCTGTTTGGTGTAATTGATGATCTATGATAGGGTGTGAGAGCGCCCCCTACAGGCCGTCCCAGCTCCAATTTAGTTGAGGTTTTCTTTTATTAATTTCCACAATTTCTGGGAGTCCTTTGTATATTCTAGATATTAGAGTATACCTAGAATTAGAATAAAATCTGTGTTGGTTTTAGATCTGGTAATGACTTCTCTCATTCTGTCATCCATCTATTGATTTTATTCCTAGTAGCTTTCAAAGGCAATAAATTCTTCATCTTGATGTCATCAAAATCAATCTTTTAAATTTCGGTGTGTGCTTTTGAAGCTTTAAGATGTCCTTTCCAGTTTCTAAGTCGCAAAAATATTTTCCTAGGTTTTCTTGTACTAACCTTATACTTTAGCTAGTATTTTCCAAAGTGACAGGTACTCTGCAAAGTGCTTTGCAGACACTATCTTAATAGGCAGAGACTATTTTAAATACTTTACACATATTAACTAAATAATCTTCATAACAACCCTAGGAGGTAGGTACTATTATCATCATCACTGTGCTACATTTGAGGAAACTGAGGCACAGAGAGGTTAAGTAAGTTTTACAGGGTCACACAGGTAACAAATTGAAGAATCTGGGAGCCTGGCTCCAGAGACTGTGTCCTTAACCTCTGTGCTAAACCATCTCTCTCAGGTGACCTTCACAGCAACCGCTGGAGTGAAGATTAGTTTTATGGGCTGAAGGATGCCCAGAGAGCTGGTAAAACATTATTTCTGGATGTGTCCATAAGGATGTCTCTGGAAGAGATTAGCAGATTAGTATTTGAATTAGTAGACTGAATAAAGAAGATGTCCTCCCCAATGTGGGTGGGCACCATCCAATCCATTTGAGAGCATGAGTACGACAAAGAGGCAGAGGAAGGGTAGATTTCCTGTCTCTGCTCGAGCTGGGACATCCATCTTCTCCTGCCCTGGGACCTTGGACATCGGTGTTTCTGGTTCTCAGGCCTTCAGACTCAGACCAGGACTTATGCCATCTGCACCCTGCCCCCAGTCTCAGGCCTTTGGCCTCAGACGGAATTGCCCTACCGGCTTTCCTGCTTCTCTAGCTTGCAGACAGAAGATTGAAGACTTGGCCTCCATCATGGCATGAGCCAATTCCTATAATAAATCTCCTCTTACGTATATCTCTATATATCCTATTGGTTCTGTTTCCCTGGAGATCCCTGACTAATACACCTAGAGTAGATGAACAGGTGTTGCTCCTGGGGAGAGGGAGAGCACCTTGCCCAGCTCACAGCCCCGGCAAGTGGCAGGGGCAGTCTTGGCCCACAGCCTGTGTCCTGAGCCACCACACTGTTGTCTTAACCTCAGCTCCCTCTGGGAAAGTCTGAGACCTGGACTCACGACCTGGATCCACATGGTTCATTTTGGGAAGTGAACCCAAAGAACAGGAGAGAGCGAAGGGGAAGGAAGGCAAGCCAATCCAAAGATGCATCTTCAGGCTGGTCACTGCAGGCACAGCCAGGGCTCCATCCTGCTGGGAACCTCTGCGGAGCATGTAGAATGGGTCTCAGAATTGTCCCCGAGAAGAATGGGACAGCATTTGTCTAGCAGTTCGCATCCCCATTGGCCAAGGATTATTCCATCACATGTGTGAGTGTCCAGAGTGCCTGTCCTGGTCATAGAGGAACCTGGGGCAGAATGGTCACAGATGGAGCTCACAGGTGCTGTCACATGACACCTGGGCAAAGCTGGGTGCTGCAGCCAAGGCTGGGGGTGGCCAAGAGCATGTGAGGCCAAGGTGTCGCCTGGAGTTATTTCTACTTGACACTTCCCTCCTATTGCCCAAAAGTTTCTCTCCCTGCAGGCAGGCCTGTCTCACTTGTCCAAGCAGATAGCTGGCTTCTGGCAGGTGGGCACGCGGGTCGGCTCGCTGATCTTTATTTCCTCCACAATGCATGGTGTGGTGCTGGGCACAGAGCATGCTCTGATATAACAGCCACGCCTTTTACTGCCCACCTTTCTGTTCCTGGCACCAGGGGCGTTCTCTACATGTACCACTGCCCTTAGTCCTAGTGATAGCCCTGCTCTCACTGCTCTACAGATGGGGACATCGAGGCTAAAGAGGTGGAGGGACTCAATGCAGCAGAGCTCAAGTCAGAATCCAGGCTGGCGCCAAACAGGGGCCCAGAGCCCCCACTGTGCTGGCTGAAGGGGGAACCCCCAGCTTCTCACGCCTGGACCAGGGAGACCAGTGGGAATGGGGAGGGAGGAGCCCTAAACTCAGAGGAAACAGCTAGAAGCTTAACAAAGGCCCAGAGGCAAGAGAGCCGGGGCCTGTATAAAGAAGAGCGTTTGGCCAAGTGCAGGAAATTTGTGGGAGACGTTCCTAGACAGTTGTCACTTGGGGGTGGGTGCCGGGGAGGAGGTTGCAGCAAGGATTCCTCCTTCTACAGATTGGTCGGCAATGGGTGGGGGAGCCTGTGTTGGGCTTAAAAAAGCCCTCATCGCATTGCAGTCTCCTTGAGGGCGGGAATCCCTGGTTCTCCTTTGTGTGTGAGAGAATCAGAGAGACGCCGCCCTTCTCCCCATCCCGTGTGTGCTGTGTGTATGGGTGTGTATATGCCCTTTGTCACGGACATGAAGGGTGGAAAGAAAGGCCTGGGTGGTGGCCGCTCCTGGCTGGCCTCAGCATATCACCCTGGTCACGCTCTTCCTCCCATCCTAACCCACCCACCAGATCTACTCCCCACCCCGCAGCTGAGGGGCTTCTCCACGCACCTGTCATCACTTCTGTTACTGGTTTTCAGCAAAGAGCCTAACAGTCCTTGGGGATTCCTCCATTCTGTCAGGGAGGAGCAGAAGGGTTGCTCTCTCTGTAGACTCCCACCAGCTGCCACCCTCCCCAGGCTTGCACAATTCAATGGCAGCAGGAATGGAAGAAGGGACAAGCGAGTCCCTGCACCTGTGGCCCGGCTGGCACTTGGCCCTTGGTGCCAGAGGTAGGATTTGTCCTTCCTCTGACTTCAGCAAATTCTCTGACTGCAAACAACTGACCTCTGCCTTGCCTCCCTCAGCCTGGCCCTGGTCCGAGGCTCCAGGATCACACCACGCTCCCCTCCGATCCCACCTCCATGAGGTAGCCAGTACCAACGGTTAGTGTATATATTTGTGATATATATTCAAAAACAGGACCATACAGTGTGTATCACTGTTCAGATCGCTCCTCCACCTCAATAACGTCACGGCCATCTTTCCATTCACTGCATATGGACCCAACTCATTCTTTTTAATGGCTGCTTAACATTTTGGAACATGCATATGCTGTAATATTTCGAATACGTTCTCTTCCCATTATTTATTGAGAAACTATCATGAGCAAGGCTCTATTCTGGGGGCCAGAATTTACACTGGAGTAAGGGAGACAGGAAATACATAAGTAATTAAATAAATAAGTGGGAACATTACGGATGATGGTAAGCGTTATCAAGAAAATAAAACTGGGAGGTTTGGGGAAAGTGTCACTACGGAGGTGACATTTAACAACTCAAAGAAAAACATCTGGATAACAAGAAGGATGCATACTCGGCTCTGTCCAGTTTTGCGCTAGGACACACACTGCTGGCGGTGCCTTTGAGCCCATATGATGTAGATGGTGGAGAGGGAGACGGGATGAGCCCTGTGGCACGGGTCTGCCCTCTTACTTGGTGTCCTCAGCGGCGGTGGCAGCAGGTCGAGGGTGGCTGCTGAGGGGCAGATGCACAAACTGGTCAGCAGGCCCGCATCCCCTGTGCGCGAGCCCCTTTTCACAGGCCCAGCAGGCAGGACAGAGCACCGGGCCAGGCCCAGCTGCAGTACTTCCTCACTCTTGTGACCTCTCGAAGGAAGGAAGGGACTTTCTTATTTGTAAAACTGAATAAAATGCCTATTTTGCCTCTGCTTATTCAAGGTAATGTATGTGAAAGTGCTTTAAGAGAGGAAGTTTCTGTGTGAGTGTCCTAGGGCTGCTGTAACAAAGTACCACAAACTGAGTGGCTTAAAACAACAGAAATTTATTGTCTGCCAGTTCTGGAGGCCAGAAGTCCAAAATGGAGGTGTAAAGAGGTTGGTTCTTTCTTAGGGGCTCAGAGGGAGAATCTGTTCCAGGCTTTTCTCTTAGTTTCTGGCTGCTGTGGGCAATCCTTGGCGTTCCTTGGCTTGTGACAGTGTAACTTCAATCTCTGCCTCTGTCATCACATGACATTCTTCCTGGGTGTCTGTACCCAAATTTCCCTCTTCTTATGAGGACATCAGTCATTGGATAAGGGCCCACCCTAACGACCTGGACTTAACTTGATTACATCTGCAAAGACCCTATTTCCAAATAAGGTCACATTCGCAGGTTCCAAGGTTTAGGGCTTGAACATATCCTTTTAGGGGGACACAGTTCAACTCATAACAGTACCTAATGTCATCATCATCAGCACCATCATTGTCATCATCACCGCAAAGAATTAATGTTAAAAAACAAACACACCGGAGGGCCAGCCCAGTGGTGTAGTTGTTTGGTTCGCATGCTCCGCTTCAGCGGCCCAGGGTTCTCGGGTTCAGATCCTGGGCTCGGACCTACACACTGCTCATCAAGCCATGCTGTGGCAGTGTCCCACATACAAAATAGAGGAAGATTGACACAGATGTTAGCTCAGGAACAATCTTCCTCAAGCAAAAAGTGGAAGATTGGCAACAGATGTTAGCTCTGGGACAATCTTCCTCACCAAAAAAACAAACAAAAAAACCCAAACATACTAAAATGCATTGTCAGCGAATGCATATGCCTGTTTTTGTGTGAGACTGCCACCTTATCTTAGTAATCCACTTTGACACGACAAAGGTAGGTCCCGCTCAGCACTTCTCGAACTGCAGCACATGTGAATCGCCTCGGAGTCTTGTCAAAATGCTGACCTGGTCCAGAGGCCTGGGGCAGCCTGACATTCTGCATTTCCATCAAGCTCCCAGGTGATGCCTCTGCTGCTGGTCCACGGACCACACTGTGAGGAGCAAGGGTCTGATGGACTGCCACCATACACTCCTCCGCTCTGCCTAAGGTGCAAGCATTTGGGTCACGTCTGAAGAGACCTGCTCTCTTCCTCCCATGACCTTCATGATTTCAAAAGCCACTGTGGCAGGCTTCAGGTGCGTCACTTCCCACTTAGGTGGTCCCAGCTGTGACGTCTTTCCCTTTCTAACCGGTCCCCCACATAGCATCTTGCCTTTTCTCAGCCTCCCATTAGTATTCTAGTGGATGACCTCACCAACGGTGGGACGCCGGGGGTGGGGCCCAGAGGAAACTCAGCTGAAAGGCGGGCTGCAAACACATCAGAACACAAAACACACACAGTCAGCCAAAAGACCCCCATTCCTGGACCCCATCCAGACTCTTCCCTTTATTATTTTTATTCCCTTTCCTATTTAACTAGATCTTGCCTGAAAACAGCCTGGGTGTTGCTAAGGTAACGCCTTAGAGCCTCCCGGAACACATCATTGTTTAATTCCAGCAGTGGCAGCTCAGAGGAATTTGCTATTTGTTTAAGAGATGAAAGCCACAAACTTCCACACATTCTCCTCCAGTTTCACTCCCCTTGAACTGTATGGCCCAGCCAGAGCGGAGCATGTCGGTGGAGGGGACTCCTGGGACCCAACGAAATAATGAGTGCTTGCGAATGGTCCTCACCACCCTAAGATAGAGAGATCTGGGATTTCTCTTGACGGGGCACTGGGGAGATCACTGTCCTCACTGAGGGTCTGAAAAGGACATGACGGGAGAGGAAAGCCTCACAGTGGTAGTTCCTCCTGGCCTCAAATTTGCAGACGGTGCATCGACCCACCCCTCCCCTGGGCCTCAGTTTCCCAGATTGTAACTCTAGGAAGGGTACCAGAGCCTCCAGTGAGCAGCGCATCTAACTGTGTGAAAACACATGAGAATGTTTTGGGAATGCATACCGGGCCCATTTAACAAGCTTTATCAGGACCCCAGTGTGGCCTGAACGTGCGAGGTAGGTACTGGAGATGCGAGGTGTACCGTGATAAGGGGCTCTGGCCTTTACATCGCCCCAGATCTGCAGCTTCTCGCCAGCAGGAGCGCATTGACCCTACTCCACTCTGCCGCCATGGACTGAGTTCTCTCTCTGTCCTTGCTTTTCTTTCTGTATCATTTAGCTTCTCTCATTGACAACCACGTGGCTCCCCTTCCATGTTGCATCCCAACTCCCTAAGCAGCAGAATTTGATTGGTTCAGGGATCACTAGCTCCTGGACCGGCCTACCTCATAGGATGCTGGCTGACCAATAGGAGAGCAGCCCTGGGGTCAGGCGCTCACCTTCGGTCCAATCAGCTGTGGCCCATGTGCCACAGCTCACATCGTATAGCACTGGTCTTTAAAGGGGGCTGCGCATATGGCAGGTCTTCCAAGGCCTGTTTATCCATCCAGTGTGAGTCTGATAAACTGATGCTTTCAGAAGACTTCTGGGGAGAGAGCAAAATGACTAATGAGGAAGCTTGACTGAGTTTTGTGGTATGATCTGGTGTGTGATATAATCTCTCCTCCGTCATCGTGGAGACTTTGGTAAAATGTATATTGCTCACCAATAATTCTGGCCCTAGACTTGTTTTTGGAGGGAGGTTGGCTGTGCTGACTCTGGCCTCCAGGAGGACACAGGTTTAGATCAGAAGCTGTCCGTGGGGCCCCAGCCACAACCGGTTACCTGCAGAAAAAACTTAAGAAGTTTGGCAGTGAATGGAAGGAGAAAATAGGATGACTCTGCTGGAGTAGCAGGATCATCTGTACATCCACCCAGAGAGACCTATGCAGAGATATCAGGGAGGCAGACACACACACACAGACACACACAAACACACACTCTCCTGGACAGGCACTGTGAGAGACAGAGAGAGAGAGAGAGAGCCAGGAGACACAGAGAGACATACACTCAGAGAGATACACATAGAATTTCGGGGGACAGAGAGAGAGACAAACACACACAGAGGCACACTCATACCCACTGAATCACAGAGATGTGAGAAGATCCTTTGGCTCAAGTGGAGCTGGTCTGGTGGAAATGAACACTGCACCATCCCTCTGAGAATGAGGCTGTCTAGCACAAAAAGAAGAAAAGGGCCATCTTTCTGGGTGTTCAGGATGTCATGGTGAAGCAGTTGCTGAGCTCGTCTTCAGGAGAGGAGAAAGTGAGTGCTATGGCTGGGCCATTCGTTATAATCCCTTTTCAGAGAAAAATGTGTTCCTTGAAGTTGAAAAGCAAAAACCAAAAAACAAAAAAGCAGGAGTAGAAATGCTTTTGGAGGAGTTACCAGAACCCAGATGAGTTCAAAGTGTCTGTTTAGTCTGTGGCCCCAGCACTCAGAAGGGACCCCCTCTCAGGGAACACTGTGACACCCCTCAGTATCTGAAGAAATGACCAGTCTGGTTGGGGAGCCAACGTTGCGCAGAAGGGCAGCTGTCATCTGCCTGTGGTTCTCACTGCACAGCCACCCACAAGGTGGTTGAGACCACGTGGGAATTGGATACTGGATTCCAGCCACAGCCAGTCCTGGGCAGCAGGGCCAGTGCCTGAACCACTGAAGGGGGAAATGGATGAGTCGTTCCTGTGGTAACATGTGGAGCTCACGCTTGAGCCTTAGGCTGCCATGTCTGGAAGGGACCTTGGACGTCTTCTCGTCCAACCCTTTCATTTCTCAGAGGAGAAAACTGAAAGTTCTCTCAGAGGTTTAAGTGATTTGCCTAAGGTCATGCGATGAGTTAATGGTGGCCTGGCAACTAATTTATCAACTGGTTGCTGCCCCTTAATTTAGGTCAGTTTTCTTGGAGGGAGATCAGTTCTGTGGCAGAGAGCTGGTGGGGACAAACCCTGACACTAGGTACAGGGGTCTTTGAGAGGGGTTGGTTGAGAAAGTACTGTGAAACTGTCAAAGAAGTCTCTGCTTCATTTTATCTGCAGGATTTCCCTCCTGTGGGCCAGCTGTCCCTTGATGAAGACTTCACTTTGGTCACAAAAGGGATGTGGTGAGGTGACTCAGGTCCTCCAGAGCAAACACAATCTGGACAGAATCAGGAAGGGAGTGAGCGGAGAAAGTCAACTGACGGTGTTCATGGGCCGGCGGTGCCGTTTGTCACAGCATGTGGGCTCCCCGCTTCCTCTCCTCCCCCAGCTGCTGTGAGTCAGTTCATTTGGATGCAAAGTGGCATCTGGGGGCAGAGGGGTGGGCAATCAGTGGGATGAAAGGATATGGATCTCATGTTGGTAATGGAAGGATCCTCGTTCACAACCACTGCGAAAGCCTTGCTGGACAGAAGTCTGTGTAAGTCTGAAATGGCTGGCCGAAGGGGGCTTCTGGCTAATCTCTTGATGGAGCCTTGCCATGGTGTCCCTGTCCCTCGTTAATGTTGTTCTTACGTTGCGCATGCCTGTCACCTTTGGTGTCCTCACCGCTCCTTGGATGGGAAGTGGAGGACAAGACCAAACTCTTCTCCACACTGGGAGGTGGTAGGAATGAGCCATCCACGGTGGCAGTGGTTTGCCTGAGGTCTTGCAGAGTCGTCAGGGTCCAGGCATCTGGCCCCCAGTAACGTCTACAGCACACAGGTGCCTGCCTTTGATGTTCCTCTGGCGCCCAGAGAATTCAGGAGGGCAGCTCTTCTCAGAAAGGGGCGTCACATTTATATCCCTGATGACTTGAGCCTGGAGCGGGGGCAGGAGGTGAGAGAGGGAAATGCAGTAAAGAAAGAGCAGAAGAAAACCAGCCTCCTCTGCTGTACCCCGCTACCCGCAAATGACTCAATTGGTCATTGAGATGAAACAACGGCCACGAATTCTTTCTGCTCTCTGCTATGATCCTCCTTTTGAATGCAAAGGAGAGACTGCATGCTCTCTGCAGAGTCAAACGTGGATCTCCATCTCAATGCCCAGAGACAAAGCCCAAAAAATGTGAGGAATTTCCAAAGCGCCTCCTCCAAACGACATCTCCCCCACCCTCTGGCTCAGCTCCATGGGCACTTCGGGTGGGAATGGGGGCTTTCTTCTCTGGGCCTGGCCTGGCCTGCTGCCCACTTGCTAAAAGCTTGTGTCTGAGTAGAAATGAAATTAGGAGTCTCCCTGCCCAGCCTCATGCTCTTATGCTCATGTAAGAAGATACTTCTGTGAACCCGGTGTGGCTGGTGTGGCTGGTGAGTGTGCCCCCAGGGCATGGCGGGGACGGTGTGCACCGGGCAGTCCACACTCTCCCTTGCTCGCCCCTTGTGTGTGCAGCCGCTGCGATGGCAGGTTGGGGAGACGGATGCACCCCACCACTGCAGGGCAGTGGGAACGTTCACTTTCTGATGGAGGCCTTTAAGAGGAGCTCTCATTCTGCTCAAGTTTCTTTTGTTCTTCTCCCCTTGGAGGCTTAACAAAAGGGAATTAACCTCCAGGACGGTGTAAGGAGTGAAGAAAGAGACTGGGAAAGATCCCGTGGAACTCTCATTTTAAGACATCTTTGAGAGGCAGAGAGTGACACTTGATGTACTGGGGCCCTTGGCAGTCTGGGCAAATGTCTGCCAGCTCTCGCTGAGCCCATTTATTTAACACTAACCTCCCCTCCCATCCCTGCAGGACGCTGGCTTCTTTGGGGGTCACTATGACCCCTCAGAAGGTGAGAAAAAAAGAAAAGATGACAACCTGTAGAGAATCTTCGGAAGAGGGGTTGGTAGTAATCAAAATTGGATTACACAACCCAATTGTTAACTGTAAGACTGCTCTAGTTATCACATGACAATATTAGGGGAATAGCCTCACTTATTGACTGCCCTGGCCTACCAACCTGGTAGATCTGCCTCAGGCTCTCTTTGCTCCCTACTAGCTGCCGGAATAATTTCCCATAAGCACTGGCTTGTCATGCCGTTGCCAACTTTAGAACCCGCGTTAGCACCCTCTGGCCACAGTTTCTGGCCCAAGTGTCTTGGAGTGCCATGCAAGGCCCTACAGCAGCCCAGGATCTCTTCCTTCCATCCTCTGCAACTCACCCCACACTGCTCTTCAACATGGCCGCCCTTGCCCTCCGTGCTTCTCATTTAACCCATTATTTCTCCCCACAAGTCAGATCCTTGACTGTTATCCCACCAACATGGAGGACACCTCCCTTTCTCTCCTTCTCCTTCCCCCATTTCAATATGGCATTTCACAAACCCCCTACTTCTCTTCACTGCTCATCACACTCACCATCTAGCTGGAGTGACTTTTCCTCTAGGAAGCTTCTCTGACAAACCCTCCTCCCCTCCTTGGTGTCAGGCAGGCCTGGCCTCAGAGCCCTGTGTAGCCCACCACACTGTTAGCTGCTTACCCTTGGGGAAGTGATGGACCTTTGAGCCACTTTTTTTCTCATCTGTGAAATGGGGAAGTGATTACCTACCTTACAGGCCTTCATGATGATCATGTGAGATGGTGAGAGCATCAAGGTAAGCACTCAATGAATGTCTCCCCTCTTTTTCCCCGAATCCCCTCAATTCTGATGAAATTCAGTCTGCATTGCATTCCATGGGTAGTTTCTGCTTTGGAACTGTGTTTGGGAACCCCGGTGTATATTGGTGGCCTCAAATGATCTGTAATCTTCTTGAGGTCTAGGGGAGACCCTATTCCAATGGTTCTCAAAGTGAAGTCCACTGAGCACAGCATCAGCATCCCCTGGGAACTTGGCAGGAATGCACATTCCTGGGCCCCACCCTAGTCCTGATGAACCACTGACTCTGGGCTGGGCCCAGCCATCTGTGTTGTAATGAGCCCTCCAGACGGTTCTGATGCACACTCAAGTTTGAGAACCACTGCTCTATTCCATTGCTTGGAGCATGAATGCCCTGCAGAATAGTGTAGCACTCACCACGCTGCATGAGCTTCAAAAGCACCAATCAACTAGCTCTCTAACTGATAAGGACCCTGCTGCAGCCCCCTTCCTCAGAACCGACTCTCCATTCAGTCCTAGAGGTCGGTAACTTTCAGACAGCGCTCTTTCTTTCTTCAGCTCGCTGGAAGAAGGAAAAAGAAAGTTTCTTCTCTGTGCTTTGTTGTGCCTGTCCTCTCATTGACGTTTCCTGGCAGCCGGGAGCTCGGATGGCTGATGACAGAGAGCTATAAGCTCCCTAAAGCCCACTGGCTGGTGTGGGCTCCGGGGCCCTGCTGCTCTGAGCCCGTGGCAGGGTTTCCCAGAAGACAGACAGAAGGCGGCACTGGGCAGAGGGAGGGAATACGGACAGCGTGTGCTTGGCCTTTGGGGGAAGCCAGGGGAAGATCCACCCCGCACCCCAGGCAGCTTTCCTCAGGGAGCAGGGGCTGCCTGTGTGGCCGAGGACAGCCAGCCTGGCATGAATGGACACCTTGTACTGAAGACCTTACTGGAGCCGGGAGCCACAACACAGGGGCTTTTCACGAGCAACCTCAAAACAGAGGCAGCATTGAGCGTGACTGATGGCTCGCGGGCAGACGTGGGGTCTGGCGGACGCGTGGCATTGGTGGAACAACATTGCTGCTCCTCCTGACCCTGCCTCGATGGGGGGAGGGGGCTTAAATGTCTCCTCTCAGAGGGGCTTACCCAAAGAGTCATACTGTCCATAGCTTAAGCCGCCCTGACCCCCCTCATCAGTATTCAAGGCTGTAGCAGGGGGCACAGAATGTGAGCGAAGGGGTTGACGTGTGCAGGGAGTAAGCTGCTGTGCTGGGCAGGAATGGGTTAAAGACAGCTGCTTGGAGCCGTTGCCAAACACCGCTCCTTTGGGGCCTATGCTACAAGAAAAGGGAGGATGCCAGATGCACTCTATCTGTGAAGGGGGATAGAATCCCAGTGTGCCCCCACAAGGGGTCATTGAGAGGTGAGGAAGAACTGCCGCCTTGCTGGGGGGCTGTGCAGAGGCCACAAGTCAGGGATGGATGACAACTGCCCAGGGACAATTAGGATGGGGTGACAATGGGGGTAGAGCATGGTGGGTTTAATGCTTCCAAAGGAAAAGAGTATCTGTCCCTCATATATAGACACACCCTCTCTGTTTACCTACAACCATCCCTCACCGCCCAAGGTGGTTAATCGATCAGTTAGCCAGATCCCTGGCTTCCTCTCTCTTCTCGCACTTCTTTGCTGGGGTGACCAGCTGTCCTGGTTCACTGGAGACCAAAGGATTTTTAGGGATGCAGAACTTGCGGTGCTAAAACTGGGTCACCTTACTTCTATCTTGGATACCCTGTACTGCATTTGAAACTTCTTATACTTATCTCCCATGCCTCCCCCACAAAAATTTGATAATGAAATGGACAGTGAAAACAAAAGGAACAGGCCTCTGTTTTGGCCCTTGCAAGGTGGTTAATAGTGTATTGGATGTGGGTATGCTGCATACGTTGAAGCCTTTGTTTAAGATAAAATGGGGAAGCAGATTCTGGCTGATGGTTTGTTTAGTACAATTAGACTGAGGAGGTGGCCGTGGTTTCTCCATTTTCACTCCTGTGGATGCGCTGACCTCGTCTCTTTGTTCCTTTGTAAGGGCTCTTGCACTTTGCCTGGCAGGTCCCACCCATCCCTCAAAACAGCTCAGACGGGGTGAGGTGGGCTCGCGACACCACATGTGAGATGTGTACACACACACACATATACGTACTCATGTGCACACGTACATATATGCACAGCACTCTTCATGCTCATTTCTTTTTTATCTGCTTCAGTAGACTGTGATCCCTTTAAAGGAAAGATTGTTTTCTTGTATTTTTCTGTATCTGCTGCTACATGGAAGATTCAATAAATGTTTGCTGATGAATGAAGGAGCACATTGTTCCCATCCAAGTGAGAGAGTTAGGGAAGACTCCACGGACAAGAGGCCCTAAAAGGTTGACTTGGGTATTGCAAGGTAGAGATGGAGTGGTGGCCTTCTGGGACAGAGCTGTGTGATACCAGGTAGAGCCAGGGCCTGTGTTTCCTCCTGGCTGGCTGCCCCCTGCCCTGCGTCCCCTGTTTCCAGAGCAGCCCTGTGTCACCTCTTGCTGGTATTTGCTCTCCCAGGCTGGGCAGCTGTCGCTGTCAGGCAGTGGTGACTCACTGCTCCCTGGGGCTCGGTTTTTTCTGAGCATATTGACAGGGAGGCCCAGGAGAGCTGGGGAGCTGTCCTGGAGGCCTTGCCTGCCCAGCCATCTCAAAATGACAGCTGCCTCAGGGGGCAACTTGATTTTCGGGGAAAATGCTGTTCTGTTTTCACTCTCCCATCAGAAACAAAGAATGATTCCAATCAGGTCATCTTGGAGCACTGGTGGGTTCATGTTCAGCCATCTCTTTCCTTCAGAGGCCTCCCCTGGGGCGCAGCCCAGGCCTCTGAGGCACCTAGCAGACTCTCACAAGCTCATAAGCTCACGAGCTTGGGTAGGGGCAGTGCCCAGGAGGTCTCCTGGAGAAAGCGCGGGGGCAGAAGGGACGAACTCAAGGTGAGCACCAGGAAAGCCAGGGCCCTGAGTCACCAGCAGCTTTTGGCCCCTAACAGGGTTCAACTAACCAGGTCAGGCCCAGGCTGCCTGTACCACCTCCATGGCCTTCCCCCACCCCACCCCACTCCTTGAACCCTTTCTCTCTTCCTTTTTCCCCTTCCTTGTCTTTTCTCCCCACTCTCCCCTGTCTATACCTCACCCCTCTCCTCCCCAGCTGACAGTCCCTGCATCTTAGCCCAGGGGATGATGGTGTGGATGAACGAGTCTTCCTTAACCACCCTGAAATCGATCACCTGTTTTGTGCTTTCCTTCTCGACTTGAATGGAATGAGGGCAGAGACTAGTTTATTCACCTAACCATGCCACAGCACGTAGAACAGTGCCTGGCACATCATAACTAATGAGTGAATGAATGAGGCCAAATTGTTAGTCCCATACCCCAGGCTATGGCGATTTAGCAGTGGGCTCTGTTTGGAAGATTCCTGGGACCAAGAGCCAGGTCTGGGAAAAGCCCCCTGCAGTTCTAAAATTACTTCTTTCACCCCAGGGGAGCCTCAGAAGGCAGAAGGGGTTTCGGGGTACAGGGGCTGTGACAGCCCTCATGGCTTGCCTGGCCTTCTGCGAGCAGAGACCTGTAGACCCTCCTGCTGTGCTCTCGGCATTTTCTCACAAGAGTCCTGCTCCACCAATGCCCACCCTCTTTTGGTCCAGAGCACTGACCTCACTTCTCCTGTTGTCCCCCAGCTCTGCCTGTTCTGTGGCCAGGGCTCTTCTGCTGACACGGTGACAGGTCCTGGGAGGGCCAGTGATGCCCCTGTGCCCACGCTGTTACTTATAGCAGAACAGCCTAAACCTAGATAGGGGAAGTCATTGGCTCAAGATCACGTTGTCTGTCCTTGGCAAAGCTGTGAATTCTTTCCTTTGACCATTCATTGAAGATATTTTTTGAGTTCCTACTCTGTGCCAGCATTTTCCAAGTCACTCAAGATACATCACTGTACAAAACAGAACAGTAACATCAACATAACAATATAACAGAATTAACAACTGAAATAACTACACCTTGTCAGTCTTTTACAATACAACAAGCGTTGTGCTAAGTGCTTTATGTAATCCTTACAACAAGCCTACAAAGTCAGTCCTCATTTTCAGAAGAAGACCACTCGGCTAATAACCCCAACTTCAAGCCTGTGTTTATGGCCACTGCAATACATCTCAACCTTCTAAATTACCACACTTGGGTCTTGACTCCCAGTCCAGGACTATTTCTGCCGTGCCATTCTGTCTCTCAGACTTCCCCTTCGCTCCATTCTCTATCTGAAGAGCATCTGCTATTTAAAAGTCACACTAGGGCTGGCCCTGTGGCTTGGTGGTTAAGTGCGCGCGCTGCGATGCTGGTGGCCCGGGTTCGGATCCCGGGTGCGCATCGAGGCACCACTTCTCCGTTCATCCTGAGGCCGAGTCCCACATACAGCAACTAGAAGGATGTGCAGCTACGACACACAACTATCCACTGGGGCTTTGGGGGGAAAAATAAAATAAATAAAATCTTTAAAAAAAAAAAAAAAAAAAAAAGTCACACTAAAGCATGAAGTAACAGAGAATCATCTTTTCCTCTGTGGCTCCAGAATCAAATTTGTTGTTGTTGTTAGTGCTGTTGAGTCAGTTATGACTCCTAGCAACCCTGCGTACAGCAGAGCAGAACCCTGCCCGCTCTTTCTACGCCATCCTCTCACCTTCCGGTGCTCTATCAGACAATGCTCCAAGGCTATTAATAGGGTTTTCATGGCCAGTTTTTCAGAAATGGGTGGCCAGGTCCTTCTTCCTAGTCTATCTTAGTCTGGAAGCTCCACTGAAACCTGTCCACCAAGGGTGACCCTGCTGGTATTTGAAATACTGGTAGCTTTCACCATCACAGCAACATGCAGCCGCCGCAGTATGACAACCCACAGACAGAGGATGTGGTTCCCTGACTGGGAAAGGAACCTGGGCAGCAGCAGTGAGAGCGCTGAAACTTAACCACTAGGCCACCAGAATCAAATAGTCAATTAAAATGCATTTAGAGCTTTCTAGGAGAGGGACAGAGTTATACTACACTAGACCCATATCTTTAAGGAGCAGATAGCCTAGTCCTCACTGGGAGCATTTATACACTGGAGAAGCAGACACAATGCAATATGTTCACCAAATCCAGCTTCATTTTTCTCCTCCTTGGCGCATAGCAAGACTACATTTCCCAGACACCCTTGTAGCCTAGGTTTGGGCAACAGGAGTCCTGACCAGCAGGATGTGGGCAGAATTGATGGCTATTGTCCATGCTCCTTCCCCTTCATTCATGTATGTAAGGTGACAGCCTCACAAGTTGGAAGTAGCCTAGAAGTGCCAGGTAGAACCCCCTGACGCTCATTGGCTGTGATCGGTATTAATGGTTTGGTATGGCCTACATATCTGGACAAGAAAACTAGCAAACAGAAAAAGGGTACCAACTTCAAAAACATACTAAGCCTAAAAACAGTTGTTCAGGGATGCATACATATGTATTAAAAAAAGGCTAAAAATAAACAAAACAATTCAGAAGACCATTTTTCCCTTAGGTGGAGGATGGAGAGGGGTATGATTAACAGGGCACAAAAGGAGCTTCAAATGTATTGGTAACACTGTCTTTATTAAGTTGGGTCATTCATATGTGGGTATTCATTATGTTATTTTTATATGTTATTGGTATAGAAATAATATATAATAAAAATTAAAAAAGTATGATGGTGCTATCATTTGTGTGTTTGCCTATCTATCTATCAATCTATCTATCTATCTATCATCTACCTATCTACCTACCTATCTATCTATCTATCCCTTTTCTCATTGTATATATATGGCCCATATAAAATGGTGAAGGAGGAGGAGTGTCTGAGGAAAGGACTGTGTGAAGAAAAGAGGAGTGGACCACTTATAAAGCCGGGGACCCTGCAGGTAGGTGAGAAAAGAAAGAACCATTGACAGAGAGGAAAGATTGGCCAGAGAGGCATGATGACAGCCCGAACCACGAGTTTGGGGAGTTGGTGGTGAAGTCAGGGTCTCTGCAAGAAAAAGATGCCACACACAAAGAAGATTATTAAAGAGAGTTTAATAAAAGGATTCTTTACAACAGTTGGGCAGGGTTAAGAGAAACCAGCAAGAGATGGCACAGCCCCCCTCGGCTAGCAACAGCTGGGAGCCATTACCACTCCTTGGCTTGAGGGGAATGGGGAGAGACAGCTACATAGATGTACAAAGGGGGCTCCCTGGGACGAAGCAGGCAAGCCGTGGTGACCTGAGAGAGGAGCAGGGGGGAGCCAGAGGGACAAATATCCTAGACTCACTCTCTTCCCACCTTCCCATCTCTTGTTGATGTTTCCCACTGGCTGAACCCACCCAGAAGCCAGAGGGAAGCCCACTCACACAGTCCCTACATGTCAGCCTCCCGGGATTCAGGGTGGAGAGTGGATCTGGAGGGGCAAATGGAAAATACCCAGCCCATCAATGAAGTTTACAAAATGTCAGAATGCTGTATCAGGCTGGTGCCTTAGCATCAATCAAGGCAGTAGCACCAAATGGTAGAGTAGTCACTATATTCTTTACCATTGGGCACTCTCAGCAAAAAAAAAGAAGCCGGTTTCACTTAAGAATGTTTTTGATGAAGCTGTGTGAAGTAGTAACTTTATTAAATCTTAACCCATGATTTAAAAAATTTTTTTCTGTGTAATGAAATAGGAAGGATGCATAAAGCACTTCTAGCGCATACTGAAGTATGATGGTTGTCTTAAGGAAAAAGCATGTGTGATTTTTTTGAATTGAACGAGCCTCTTTCTTCACGCAACCTCATTTTTTTTTTGTTGAAAGAATGACTGACAAGAGCAGGGGGAGAAATGGCCTGGTTTCTTTCTTCTCCTGTTCTCCAATTTCCCTGGACAACCCTGTCTGGAAGCTGGTTCTCAACAGCCCTTGGGGAACATAGGTTGCAGGAGTCAGTCCCCCAGCAACACAGAGCAGAGAGCAGGGAGGGGCCATGCATGGATCTGAGAGCAACAGGCACATGCCTGGCTCAGAGAAGGAAGGAGAGAACCAGGATATTGGCTCAAGGAAGCCACAGGGAGGAGAAAAGGCTGCTCATGATGGGAGGCTCTTGTACTGGTGTGAGGGATGGGGGCAGAGTAGAGGAAGGCAGAAGCAAACCCAGGCTGGGTGGGGATAAGGGTGGAAGGGGAGGATGTTGGCCTTGGAGATAGGGGCCACTGGATCTAGAATTTCCATGTGAAAAGGGCTTAGCTGATTGGAACTGGAAATAGGGAACTTGTTTAGAAACTGCACGCTACTCTTACTTAGGGTCTGTTTCTTTGCAGAGATTGTTGGATATTGGGCATGGAAAGGCTAATGTCATCTATCCCTAGGCTAACAATTTTCAAGCCTCTATATGCAGTCTAGACCCCTCTTACATCTGAGAGCCTGCTAGAGATCTTCACCTGGAGGATGAGGTGCCTATCCACTTTCCCTAATCCTTCCTAAAGGCTTGGGTAACTCTTACTCACCCTTCAGATCTCACCTGCAATGAACTTCTCCCCAGAATCCTTCCTTGGTTCCCAGACTAGTTTCCCATAGCTCAGGCTTTATTGTCATTAGCTGTTTAAAGTCCATCTCTTCTCTCAACCTAAATAAAGAGGTAAACCGAGGCGTGCTCGAATTACCAGAAATTGAGTTTATTTGGGAATAGCAGAGAAATTGCAGTTCTGGAAACACATGCTGTAGCAAACTACAGGTGAATCCGTTGAAGGTTTGGGGGCGGGCTGTATTTATGGGCAAGGAGCACAAAGTGGGGGAAGCCCAGCCAGAGTCCAAGCAGTAAGTTCAATGGCTTGAGGATGGAAAGAGATTCTTGGCGGATGTTCATTGGTCAGGAGATACAGTGTAGTTGTCTGTAAATCAGGCATTTATGGGAAATCAGTCTTTCGGTTCTTAAGTTCCATTCTTTCGAGGGTGCATGCCTGAGATTCTCCATTTCACATCCACGGGTTCCATTTTAGATTGAAATCCTTTCACGCTTCCCACTTGGAAGTAACTGCATGCATCTCTTTTGCCAGCTCCCAGCACAGTACTTGGTACAAGGAAGGGGCTTAATAAATATTTGATGAGTGAGCCAATGGCTGATGGATGTAGGGAGATGTGGCATGTTGTGGTGCATCCGCATTCCTGAGCTTCTCATTAGCAACTGTCCCTGCCCTTCTGCCTCCAGAGTCTCAGGGAGCCAGAGAAGAGAACTGCGCTGGGCAACCTTTCTTCCTTAGTGTTTGCACTTCACAGAAAAGAGCCAGGAGCTTGAGGTTTAATTTGGCTGTCAGGTAGTGGCTATGAGATCTCGGGCAAGCCACGTAACTTTTCTCAGGCTCCATCTTCTCGTGGATGAAATAGGTGCCCCCACACCTCTCCAGGCTGTTGTGGAGGTGAGAGTTGATGTTACTGACAGAGTAGAAGCGGAAACCTGCATTCAGAGGAGCTGCTGAACAATCCTCCTGCCTTTAAGCCCTAGGTGGCCACACTGGCTGGTGGCCACACTGATGTCACCAGCCCTGTTGTTTATCTCCTCCAGAGAGGAAATGTTAACTGGAAGCACTTCAAGGGGGACAGCTCTTTGACTGTGGAGCTGCCCACGTCTTCAGGGCTTCTGAAAGCTGTGGGAGGGAACCTCCAGCAGGGGTAGGGTGTGCTGGCCAGCTGAGGGGCCAGCCCATCTTCCCCTCCACTCCCACTGTGAGGTTAGCACATAGGGCTGCTGATGCAGAGAGTGGAACAGGCTAGACCCAGGAATTCTGATTCCCAGATCAGCTCTGGTCCTGGAGAGACTCTAGTTCTGCCAAGGATAGATGAAAGCGATAGGTCCTGAGCAGAGAGAAGCCTTCTGAGTTCCCGTGTCCCTTCCCTGTGGTGACCCATATCAAGCCCTGGGACGTAGGGACTAAAGGCTCTGCCCTCAAAGAGCTTATGGTTGAACAGGAGGGTAGAATGGATGCTCTTACGCAGGCGAGGACCCTGCCTTGTCAGGGAACAGTGAAGGCTGAGGCTTGCTGGGGCCGGGGCAGTGGGTGGTGGCCCTGTCCCACTGCTACTGGCTGGCTCTTTCTCTCCTGGCACTGTGGAGGCAGGTCTGCCAGGCGCTAAGGAGGGCACTTCCTGGCTCCAGGCTCTGGGGCTGACTCATGGGCGGTGTGAGGCGGATGCCATGGGAAAGGGCTTGTCTCAGAGGAAGGCCTGAGTTTCCTGGGGAGAAACAATCTCATTTCCTCATTTTTCCAGTTGAAGTGCTGCACGGCCTTCCTCAGGGGCCATTAGAGCCCCTGGGCCTGGCTCACAGAAGCCTGAGAGGCCCCCACATGCAGGGGAGTGGAGGTGAGGTGGTCTGCAGGAATGCAGTAGCCTGGGGGAGGGTGCGGCTGGTACCAGCTAGGACTGTAACCACCAGCAAAGCCCCTCCAAAGCCAGGAGGCCAGAGTGTATGAATTATAGGCCTGGACTGGCTGGGTGAGAGGGCTGAGCCAGGAGCCCTGGGCCTCACGCCCTTCTAGGGTAGATAAGGACCATCAGAGGGAACCGCTTGTGGGCCCATCTCTCGTACACCACTATTTCCAGGATCCACCTCCCAGTGGCTGGAGTGACAAGACAGGTAATATATACACACATGGAAGGGATTTTGTATTTCCTTTTGAAGCCCTTTGCTCAAACATCTTGTGTGTGAACTGGCCTGTGTTCCTCTGCTGTGTAGCCCCCCACCCCACCAGTGGGGTGTTGGATCTTACATACC
This sequence comes from Ceratotherium simum simum, assembly GCF_057802395.1. Lineage (NCBI taxonomy): Eukaryota > Metazoa > Chordata > Mammalia > Perissodactyla > Rhinocerotidae > Ceratotherium > Ceratotherium simum. The sequence continues at coordinate 87,517,444 of NC_141900.1, forward strand.
CCAGGTCCTCCTGTAAGGCTGGTTCTGCCCCCTCTGCTGGTTTATCCCTTGGAGCCCAGGTTGGCTTGAATGGACCTCGAGAGCAGCTTCTATGAGCCTCCGTAAGACCCGCTGGGGGCCTCTGGGCCTGCTCATGCCAGGCTTGGGGTCAGCCAACACTTTGTACAGCCTCTAAGCCAGCCCCTACACCCTGGGAGAAGTGTGGACTTTCCTGGTGGTTTTGTGGAGGTCAGGAAGAGAGGGCACTTGACCCAGCAATCGCTCAGACTGCCCTGCCCAGTAGACATCCTGGCCGTCGCTGCATCGCTGTTCCTCAGCACCAGGTTGTCTTGCCCCCTCTTTCCTTTCTGCTCCTTATTCGGACTCTAAAAACCCCTCTGCTCTCCAAAGCAGTGGGGTCTTTCCCAGATCCTCCCCTCAGGCCTTCTTGGGGTTTCCCTTCAGGCTGCAGACTGCAGCATTCACCAGCGAGTGACCGGAGCAGGCGTAGCCAACAGCGGCCATGTCAGTAGCTGCACTGTCACAGCCTGCAGTTTCTTAAACTTGCTTGGGTTCATCCCCTTGCCTCATTCCACCACTCCTAAAGAAGAGAGGAGTTTAACTGTGGGGTGTGCAGTCTGAGTGCATAGTTCAGCTGCGGGGTGCAGGGCACAGATTGGTGGGTGGTCTGCCCAAGTTCCTGTGCACTATGGGGCATTTCCAAAGCTCAGGTCTGGGGTCTTTGTCCACTCCCAGGATCCGGGAACCCATCCCTGCTCCCCCAAACCTCCAACAATCTTTCCTCCCCCCCTGCAAAAAGAGCCCTTTTGGTCCTTATCTCTCTCTTGGAACATGATGCTAAGTCTCTTGAGTAATAAAAATAAGACTATCGGCAACCACTTAGAGAGCACTTAGTCTATTCCAGGTACTATTCCAAGCACTTTGTAGTTATTAACTCACTTAATCTCAGTAGTTGGGGGGAGGGGATCTGTCCGGTTTTTTAAACTATATAGTGGAGTCCTTAAGGGCAGAGACTGGGGTGCCATGTCTGTACCCTCCAGATTCCCTGCACTCCAGGAATGTTTGCTGATTGACTCAGTCTGTCCTTGGGAGGTCCCATCTCATTCTGCTTACTCACTTTCCCTTTCTCTTCAAATAGGGCTAAGACTTCCTGCCCTTTCCTCCTCCCTCGGGGCAATAGAAAGTGATGGAAAGTGACCTGCAGAGGCTTCAGGGTCATTGCGACTTTCTTCCTCTGCCTGCGGGTGGGACACTGCCCATCAAGGAAGGGACCTGCCAGAGATAAGCAGAGGAAGACATCAGTGGGCTTCCTGAGCAGGAGGGTGTGTGTATTCATGGTGGTTGTCTCTGGATGGTGGATCGTGGAAACTTGGTTTTCTTTTATGCTTTCCTGCATTCCCTACCATGAGCAAGCATAATTTTTTCACTCTCAAAGGGAAATTAGACATAAAAAAGTCAAATGTTTGCTAAGCATTTTGTTGAGTAGTGACCATTGAGGTAAGTTTTAAAGGCCGGGTACAGAAGCCCCTGAAGTTGGGCTGGTGTTCAGCAGGTAGCTATCCTGATGGTTGGTGACCTGTTTTGACTGACCAGTGCCTGTGACACACCCACTGATAAATATTTTAATATCTCCCCTGCCCAGAAGTCATAATCTCTTCTTTGGAAGGGAGGAAGATTCTAATCTGGGAGAAGTTCCTTTCCCCAAGCCATCAGCCCCAGTGTGATGATGTCCTGTGTTGGTCTCTTTGCTTCTATAAGACGGCCACAGAAGAGGATTCTACCGCCTGCCTCCTGGGTACCTGTTTCAACCTCCCAGCCCTTCGAGTTTGCAATCTCTGGCTCCATGTTGGTGTCCACACGCTAGAGCAGAGGTCCTCAGCCATGCTGCGTGTTTAAAAAATGCCAAGGCCTGAGTTGCATCCCAGGCCAGTTAAGTCAGAACCTCTGGGGGGAGCCCATGGGAGGGGTATTTCTACGGCTCCCCAGATGGCTCTGATGTGTAGCCAGGGTCGAGGATCACTGAGGCAGCCTGGCAGATGCAGGAGGGCCCCAGCATTGACAAAGGGGCCAGCATGGATTTGCTTGTCCTGCGCTGGACGCCATGGAGGAGGACACGTAGGTGCTTGCACACGTGGGTGTCTGCCCGGAGGCTTGCAGTTGACTAGAAAGCCGATGAGAAAGCTTGACCTTGTGCAGAGAGAGACAGGAGCACTCAGTGTGAGGCCCACGAGTGCAGTCTGGGCTAATTCAGACACGAGTGTTGAAAATGCTGAGAAAGGAGGTGATTCAGGTGGCATGAGGATAATTAGCCTGGTCTTTCTGGCAGAAGTTGTGGAGGCAATTTTGGGGGGAGAGTCCTTCACACTGTGAACTGACTCTTCTGGTCCTTTCTAAGGGTTTTCTCTGAGGTTCCTTATGTGATGATCCAGTCTCTTTGTAACTCTAGCCCCAGGTGGGTGTGGCTGGCCACTCTTCAGTCACCACCTGGCTCTCCAGGACACCCCGGCAGGACTCGGCTCAGACAGATAAGGACTGTGCTTGTTAGAACAGCTGTTGTCTGCAACACCCAACGTTGTTTTCAAACCTCCGGAAAGTTGGGTGCGGAAGTGTGGCTACATCCACCCAGCTTCAGAGTTGGGCTTGGTTCCAAATAAAAGGAAATTTAGTCAGTTTTCCCAGACATAGGGACCAAAATAGAGTTGACAGGAACCTCAAAGGGTCTGCTGGGGTACCAGGGTCACACCTAGAAGAATCAATTAGATCTTGGTTCTGGATGGTGTCAAATACTCTCTTCAAAGCTGAACTTTCAGCATCAACAATTATCTCTGGAATCTGTCCATACAGATTCTTCAGAGACAGTGTTCAAAAGGTGATGTTGTCTTACAAGAAGGTGGTTTTGCTCCTTCTGCTGTTAACAGTTCTAGAGGTTTCTGTGTTTACTGAGTGTCTTTGGCCAGTAAGCTGGAACAGTGCTTAGTCAAGATTCCAGAGTTTATGAGGTTCAGATAAACTATCTGTATGGTCGGTGAGATCGTACCCAGAGGAGGAAAGGAACTGGATGGCGTAACTCATGGTTGGATGGATTGGACCCTGGCACAGTTTGTTCTGCCCACATTCGACCCTGGATCCTATCTCAGGTGTCTGTGTCCTGTGTGAGCTCATGCTGTGGGATGGGGCCTCCCAGGGAACGAGTTCTGCCTCAACATCCCCAGCAAGACTGTGCTGAACCTGTGTTGACATAAATACGTGTCCTTCCTCACTCTGGAGAGCATTCTCCTTTCTACTGCCCTTTCAAGAACTCCACACCAGCTGTTTTACAGTGGCAGGAGGTGGTTTCTGGTGCGCTTGGGACTTTTGAGGACCCCTAAGTGGGGAGAGAGGTCACGCTGCTGGTGAGCAGCAGAACTGAGCCTGAAATTTGAATCTCTGGATCCCCAACCCGTCCTCCCCCAGGTAGTGAGCTGTGGGCAGTGACGTGGCCGTGCCCAGAGACTCTAGAAACTGGAGACTGCATAAAGCAGGAAGCGTATAATCAGAGTTAGAAAAGACAGCCCATCTCCCCATTACCGTACATTTGTCAGTACGCCCATGCTCCCGGTGGCGTAGACGGGCCAGCCGTGGTCCTTGTAGACAGCAGAGCCATCCTCATTCCCCATGGAAGTTTCCTGGAGAGCTCAGGGCCCCTGGTTTTGTTAATGGTAAAGGGAAAGGGTATAAGATGGCAGAACTGAATTTGTTTTCCTTTAAAATTAGAAATGGGGCCTAGAAGTGACTGGAGTGAATTCTTTAAGTCATCTTTAAAGTGGGACCAATAGAAGTACTTCCTTCACAGGGCGTGGTGAAGGGTAAGCTGAGATGATGTTTACAAAGCGCCCAGAGAGCACTGTGCACAGGAAGCTGAATAAGGCTGAGAAACCCACTTGTTTCCTACAGGGCTCCCTCATCTGAGCCAGCCTTCCTTTTCCCTTTGCTCATCTTAGAGCCCTTGAGGGTGGGTGTGGGATGGCTCTGTCCGTTTGAGACAAAGGTGCCCCCCAGGGAAGTGACTTGTCCTGGGGACATACAGTGAGTCAACAGTTCAGGGATCCTGAAGCAGGCGTCTCCCGGCAGGCAAGCGGGTCTCCCTGCTAGTGTGCTGAGTTTCTGCCTTTCGCTGGCAGCCTGGGACCCTGCTCCCATCGTGCTGCAGTCCCCTGCCGGAAACCCCGCCCCATTGACCTAGAAGGCCCGGAGTCCAGCTGTGCTGGGCTGATGGTTTCCTTCTCTGGCTGAGATAACTTGGGGAGATGACTATCAGGTTCAGGGAAAGGGTGGAGGGTCTGAGCAAGCCCCTCACTGCCCTGCGATATCTGGCAGACAATACTTAGAAAGGAGATCATCTCCCCTCATGGCCTGCCCCTGCCACTTTCTCCCTTCTGCCCCCTCCTCTTCTCCTCCCCTCATCTCCCCAGAGGCTTTGATGAGTTGTTGGGAAGCTTGGTGTGAAGCTGGGCAAACCTCGTTAACTCCTTCAGCACTCTCGTGCTGTGGGCAGGGAAGGTGTCCTTCCCCAGACAGGCTGATGACCTTTACACGCGGGAGGAGAGGTTTGTGTGTGGATGGTTCAGTTGTTTGAGTTTTGTCCCGAGAAAAAAGCCTCTTTGTGACTGAACTTGGAGTCAAACAGATCTGAGTTTAAGTCCAGACTCTATCATGGATTAACTCAGAGAGCTTGGGAAACTTCAAGTTCCTTCTCCGAGCCCCGGTTTTCTCATCTGTTAAATGGGGACAAAAATGCCAAATGCATAAGGTTATCATAAGGAGTAAAAGATCTAATACATGTAGAGAACCCAGCAGAGGGCCTGGCACAAGGAAACTAGCATGATGGTCATTCCTGCACTGCCATCTGCTAGGTGGCCTGGTGACAGGAGTGAATAGGAACTCTCTCCACCTCACCTTTTCCTGGAAATAGCAGCTCAGATTCTGATGGTAAGTCAGATGAGCCATCTTGGCATGGAAGGAGCAACACTTCATTCGTTCAGTAAATATCTATTTATTGAAAGTTTACTATGTACCAGGCACTGTTCCAGCAGCTTGGGAGACAACCACAAGCAGGATGATCCCTGTCCTCTGGGTGTGTGAATGTGCAGGGCTAGGGGTGGGACTGGGCGGGAACACATAGCCTAGCATAGAGATGGGTGCTTTGAAAAAAATGAAAATAGAATAAAGTCAGATGGTGACAGCTGCATGGGTGCTGTTTTAGATGGAGCATGTGGGGAAGGCCTTTCTAAGGAGGTGATCTCTGAGCGATATTTGAATAGAGTGAAGGTGTGAGTGGTGAGAACATGCAGCAGGAGAGTTTCCAGCCATCGAGAATAGCAAGTTTGGAAGCCCCAAGGTAGAGACCCAGCGTGGCAGGTTCTAGAAAGAGCATGAAGACCGGTGCAGATGGGGTGAAGGAGCTCAGAGCTGGGGCCACACTTGGGCCTGAGGCGCCTCTCTCTGGCCCTGGCTGTTGACCTCTGTCCCGGCATAGGCGGCCTGTTGTCTGCGTGTGTGTTGAGGAGACGTCAGGGAGCAGCAGAAAGCTGACCATGGTGGATGCGTATTTTTTTTAATTAGGGTGATGGCAGGCAGCTGTTGCTGGTTTCTTTTTATTTATTTATTTTGTCCCTTGTTCCTGATGAAACTGTCTGGTGCTATTTGCTGACGCCAGAGGCAATCTTGAGTTCTGAAAACAGCAGGGCCCAGCTGCTCCCCCCGCACCCCCCCGCCCCCCACCATTTCCCACCAGCTTGCCAGTGCACCGGAAACAGCAGGCAGCCAGGGGCATTGCCTCCACGTGATGCTGCTCTGAGCTCTGTGTGCCAGCCTGGAGCCCTCATCAGGACCATAATTTGGGGAGAAGAAAGTCACCTCAGTTCCCAGGTCAAACCCACTGCTTGATTCAACTGGCTAATATTTCCCCTCATTAAATTGGTGCTCGATCAAATCATTTCAAAGCCACAAACATTTCCTGGGGCTGGGCACTGCATAGGATACAAACCCAGCTGGTAGTTGTGGGTACGGTGTGCTGGCTGACAGCTGTTCTGATGGGCTTTTACATATTTTAAGTTATCTCCCTGCTAGAAACAAGGATGAACAAAAGATTTTCTCCCCCTACAAGAAGCGCGCACCTTGTCAAACCACTCGGCTGACTGTCCGAGGTGCTGGATGAAGTAGGGGTTCTGACAGCTGGATATACCAAGCACCAGGATGTAAAGTGCATCAAATCCACTTCCCCCAATCTTTATCTCCCTGAGCTAAACCCACCATGTTGCCTACCCGCTCTGCCCCCCCTCACCCAGGAAAACCCTTATCCCAAGTCTGTACTGTTTTTCTTTCGTGTCTTCTGGGTCTTCCCCAAGGTTTTCACCTCTGAATAATTGGTACTTGGGCTGGCTTGCCAACCTTTGCCCTCCAGGACTCCTCCTTGCATGCATCTCAAGGCCTTTTGGGGTTTTCATTCCTCAGATCCCCCATTCATACTGCTACCCTCCGCCTCCCTACAAAACTTTGTGTTACAATGTTTGGCTTCCTATATCTCTCTGTAGAACTTCTGGTCTACTCCTTGCTCCTGTGAATGTCCCTCCCCCTTCCTTCCCAAGGGGAATTCTGCTCCAGAGTCTCTTGGTAAAGCCCTTTGGTCTCTGGGGACTGTCACAGCCACCAATGGCCGCCGTCTTCAGGCACGCCCCCATGCTGCTCGGGGCCCACCTCTGTGGGCCCCCAGTGATCTCCCGGTATCCCCTCCCTGTTCAGCGTCTCAGCTCCCCCTTTTCAGCTCTGATGAAGTAAGGTGATTTTGTGCCCTCCCAGCTGGCTGAGGCAAGAAAGGAGCAAAGGAGGGCAGTGGCATCTGCCATGGGGTTTGGGAAAGTCTCTCTGTTCCAGGGATGGGTGGGTGCCCCTTGATAACGCCCAGGCCAGGCAGGCAAGGGCGGAGGCAGATCCAGCATTTCTGTGCTGGGCCTGGGGTGGGAGGTGGGTAGGCAGTGACAAAAAATAGAGCCTGGACTCATTCCGGGACATCCATGGAAAGTGTGGAGGTGTGGTGCAGGGTGGGACAGCTTTCCCCTGATCTCATCCAACGTCTGTTTTCCTTTGCCTCCCCTGGTGTAGGGCCGCCATTTATCAGGGCTCAGTTCCCCCTGGGATGGCTATGGGCTGCCCTTTTCTCTGTTGATTTGCTCAGCCTGAGCTCCTGGGGTAGATGGGTTAGGACTGGACTGTCCCCTAAGAGTAGGGGCTCCTCAGAAAGCCTGTCCTGGTGCAGGGTGTGTACCAAGGGGTGGTCCCAAACTTCCCTATCAGACTTGCTCCTGAACTGGACAGTGACTCACTCAGACACACAGTTATGTGATCCCAGGAGTGTGCATGGGACTGACAGCCAGGCCTTGGGTCATGGGGTGGGTGGTACCCTGGGATGATCAGGAAAGACACTCAGAGAGTTGACCCTGATGACTGAGACGCACTGTGTGGTGCAGAGCAGAGTCTGGAGGAGGGCGGTGGATACAAAAGAAGTAGAGACACAGTGGGTGGGGGTGGATGGCAAGTCTGAACAATACGGACAGTGAAGAGTGCCCGCAAAGTGCCCTGAAGGTAGATTCGTGTCATGCAGCCAGCTCTCCTTGAGGGCTGAAGGGAGGTAGAGGGGAGGGCAGAGAGGATCATGGCTCTGAGTCATGAAGGAGCCAGAATCCACACTGTCTACCCATTCATGGCACAGACGAGGAAACCGAGGCCCACTCAGCAAGGTGAAGGGCTCGGCTTCCCAGCTCCCAGCCACAGAGAGGCCAACAGCCCTACAACTAAGCTCCTGGGGTCCGGGCTCTTTCCACCTCCCTTCAGACGCTGCCTGGGGGTGTGAAGAACTTGAACTGGGAAAGCCAAGAGGTAGGGTTTCCTGGTGTGGGCACACTGAGGTCATGGCTGGGGACAGCAATTAGCGACTCAGGGCATAGCTAATGGCCAAACTTGGAATGTTCTCTTTTCTCTCTCTTTTCTTCTGTGTTCTCCTATCTTGTCTTTTCTGGTCTCCTCTTTTGTAGTCTCTCTCTTCTCCCTCCTCTTTCATCTGATCCATTTCTCAATCAGCTGTTTTGTGGTCACCAATCACAGATTGAGGGAGCACAGTGAAGAGCAAATGAACCAGAAGACAAGGCTTCAGGGCTTCTACCCTTGAAGGGTGTGGTACCCACAAATCTTCATGGAACAGCTGGCATGTGCCGGGTTCTGGGGCAAGCATTGAGTTACAACTACGAGGGAGACATGGGCCCTGCCCTCAGCTCACTGTTTAGTGGGGGAGACTGACAAACATACTAATAACTCAAGTATTAAAGAGGATGGGGTGAGTGCTCTGGCGGTGATGTAAGACTGTGTGGTGGGCAGGAATTGGTTCAGCTCCCCTCCCTTCTTGCTTCTTCCTTCTGTCTCTCCTTCTCTCCTTCCTTCCTCCTTCCTTCCCTCCCTTCCTTCATTCTCTCCACAGTCTTCAATGTGTCTGTTGAGCACTAAACCTTAATTTCCAGCTCTTTGCCAGATACTTCCACCTGGATGCCCCACAGATGTCCCCACTCGACGTGTCCCACACGTGTCATTCTTTGCTTCCTCATACCTACTTCTCTGGATTTCCCATCTCAGGTGAAAGCATCGCTCTGTGGCCCCAGTCAGAAACCTCTGGTGTTGTTTTTACCTCCTCCCTCTTCCTTATATACACACATCCAGTAACGGATGTGTGAGGACCCACCTCCCAAACTCTTTCCAGTCTGCCCGTCGCTTCTGTCTGTCCACATGATTAACATGGGCTCTCACCATCTCTCTCCCAGACTACTGCAGGGGGCCCCTGCCCTGTGTCCCCAGTTTCCTCCTTTAATGCACAGCCCTGACAGGAACATTTCTAAAACACAAACCAGAGTATTTATATGATAGTGTGTATATTGGAATCATTATGTGCCAGGCACTATTCTAAATGGTTAATAGAAATATGAATTTATTGAATCCTCCTAGCAATCTTATGAGGTATGTCTGATTATAACCATATCTCTCAGACTTGAAGATGCCATCAATCATAAGGTGCACTTTATTTTTGTAGCACTAAAAAAGAAAAATTATGACACGATACTTTCGTATCACTTCAAGTTTTTATTACATATTGAACAAAAGAGTTCTTTTAGACTTGTTTGGACATAGGATTTTCAGTATCATATATCTATCTTATGCATACTTAAGGAGAACTTTATAAATGAAATAAATTAGCCTAGGTATTCTTAAAACTTCCTCACCTGCAGAGTTCCACCTTTCTGAGTTGTTTTTAAACTCAGAGTCATCAATATCTATGTTTTTCCCCATGTAATATTCTCTGTGCCATTAAAAGTGATGCCGTATTTCTTACAAGTATGGATTTTCTTTCAAGTGGCTGACTTCGATTTTGCAATATTTGATATACATACACAGCTGACAACGACTGTGTTATTATTGCCACCTAGCCAATGATTCTAAGATGATGTTAGACGTTTTAAAATGTGAAAAAAGGGTGCATCTTATAATTGATGAACTACATTATCCCATTTAACAGATGAGAAAACAGAAGCGCAAGGAGGCTAAGCATCTTTCCTGAGGCCATGTAGCTAGTCAATGGCAGAGCTGGGACGTGAAACCAGGTGGTCAGCCTCTGGGGTCTGTGCTTTATGAGAAAGCCTTTGTGGAAACCCATTTCCCAAGCAAATGAAACAACATTCTAGTCCTCAGGGACCTGGCCCTGCGTTTTTTTTTGGCCTCATCAGCTCTCAAGTAGCTTGTGCTTTAGCTGCCCTGGCCTGCTCCCGGACAGGCTCATGGTACCCTGGGCCCTCTCCCATGTGCTGCCATGGAAGATAGCTCAGACACCACCCAGAGCTGAAGGCTCGGCTCCAGTGCCGCCTCCTTCAGGATGCCCCCCGGCCCATTGTTAGTACTCTCACAGAATTCAGTTTGTTAGAGCCCTGCTGACAGCCTGCTGTGTATGGCGGGGGGCTCCTCTGAAAGCTTGGGGACCCCTCGGAGGGGGACTGGCCTCCTCCTTGGTGCCCCATCCCAGCACAGTGCTCCATCTGTGGACTTGACTATACCAACCTCTCTTCCTCACACCTGGACTGACAGGAAATATGATGGTTTGAGAAGTATTTGGGAGATCTGGAATGTTACATAGTTGCTACTTGAATGTTGACCAGCTGGGACTCACTGTTCATATAAGTAATATCCTGTCTGTGGGGGTGTGTTCTTAGCATCATCCTGAGTTGTAGGAAAACACCTGATTTGGCCTATTCCAACCTAAAACACCTCCCTCAAAACCCCTGTAACCTAACAACTCATGGGACACAATGCCTTAGGCTGGAGAACTCATGGGTATACAGGTGTGTGTGTGCACACGTGTGCTTGCATGCACAGGGCAGGACAGAAGCACTGGTGGACAGACCTCCTTTTCTGATAAAATCTCATTTTTTGTGGCTGATGGATTCTGCGGAGGCTCCAGAAACCTCTCTTCCCAGTTCTTGCCCTGGGGCTGCGAGCCAGCTGCCCCAGCAAGAGATACTCAGGCCAACTAGCAATGGCCTCCAGCAGTCCTCCTCCACAGAGGGAGATGGCAAAGGCCCGTGTGGGAGATGAGGAGGAGGAATGTTCCAGGCCTGCTCCGTTATTAAAGACATCTCAAGATAATGAGGTGCAGGGAAGAACAAAGAGACAGAAAAGCAGCAAAATTAAAAAATGCCACCCTCTGTGCTTTGACCGTCAAGCCCAGGCAGAGGCATCTGGCGGATATTCAGCTGTTTGGAAGAGGGAAGTTCTGGCTGCATCAGGCTAGGGGGTGTTTGGGTGTCCAGGAGGGGACAGGAAATGTCCCCCCCCACTTCGGTCTGTGGCCTGCTGAGCTGAGGCTCTGTGTATGATGGGGGCACCCTGGACATGTGGGTGACCATTCTCCCTGGTGTCACCTTGAAGATCAGGGCTTATCCTCCATTGTGCTCTTCATATCCCACTGTGGACAGAGTATCTGTGACTTCGTCCTGAACTTTTGGTACCACTTTATGTAGCTACCTGAACTGCCTCTTCCAAGTGCTGATTACTGAAGTGGTGTTTTCTTTCCTTGTTCTGACCTCTTCCAAAGCTTTCTATTGGTGCCCTGGAATTTGGAGAAACATCTGGCCATATCGTTGATCATAGCTATCCTTGTTTGAACAGGTTAAATGAAAGAAAGAAAGGAAGAAAGAAAGAAAAGAAAGAAAGCAATGAAAGAAAGAAAAAATATAAATATACATATACACATTTAATTAAGAGATATCACATCTGTGTTTTAAATTCAGATATTTTATACTCGGGGTCAAGCCACTTCCCTTCATCCTGGGGAGAGGGTTCTAGCTGAGGTGGAGCTGGCGAAGTAATTTTTTTAGGCATTAAGTCCTTTAGAAGAGCTAAATTATGCTGAGTTATGAATCCCCGGCAAACACGCAAAATCATGATGGTTTTCTCTCAGTGCTACACCTGCACACATGGTGGTTTTTTTTTGTGTGTGAGGAAGATCAGCCCTGAGCTAACATCTGCCAGTCCTCCTCTTTTTGCTGAGGAAGACTGGCACTGGGCTAACATCCATGCCCATATTCCTCCACTTTATGTGGGACGCCGTCTCAGCATGGCCTGACAAGCGGTGTGTCGGTGCTCGCTGGGATCTGAACCCGGGCCGCCTGCAGCGGAGCATGTGCACTTAACTGCTACGCCAGGGGGCCGGCCCCACATGGTGGTTTCTCTTGGGGCACACCTGCAAACGTGGCTCACAGACGTTAGTCTGGCTCCCTTCCCTGAATGACCAGCATCTCCTCCCACCACCCCACCGTCTGGTAAAGGGACAGGACACCAACAGGACAGGACATGGCAAGACCAATGAAGTCTTTAAGAAAAAAGAACCCTCTAACCTCCCCTTTGCCAAAGTGACTATAGATGATAGGGTGCCCCAGGGCCAGGTGTGCCAGTGAAACGGTAAAGGTCGGTTTTTCAGTGTTTTCTTGGGATGTCCTGGGTTTGAGGTTGGTGACAGCTGCCTCTGGAGGGGAGTACTTTGAGGACCTTGATGTTCTTCTGCCTAAGGACTCTCCTTGAGCCTTGTCACACAGAAGGCATACGGTGGCTTTGGGTTGGCGTCTTTCTCTCCTGTAAGTTAGGAGCTGATGTGGGTGTGGGTTGGGCATCCAGTGCTGTCATAGCTGTTGACCAGAAGGAGGAAATAAACTTCGTATAGTTTGGTCTTGGCCTGACTAATGTGACCTTGAACTGCCAGAAGAGGGCATGGTGATCACCAAGGAGCCTGTGGGAAGTGGGGCTCCCCCGCCCAGAGTAGACAATGGTCTTACACCCCAGGGCGTGGGGTTCTGAATGCTGGGGTACAGTACACGGGAGGATGAGGAAGGGCTGTGCAGAGGCCATAGGAGCAGCTCAGGGGACGAGCAGCTGTGGCTCTGGAAGCCCAGCTCTGGGGAACCACTCAGGGGTCGGCTCTACAGGGTGTCAGAGGTGACTCCTGAAAAGGTCACGTCCAACTTCAAGTCAAAGGACAGACCCTGGGGCCCAGAGACCTTGCTCCTGTGTGAACTCGGAAGGCTGGAAGACTGTGTGGTGTGGGGTGAGGGCCAAATCAGCGTGGCCCAGAAGGAGGAATGGAACCCAAGGCTGGGGCTGGGGCGAGGGGCCTGAGGACTGAGGGAAGGGTTGAGGGAGAAGCCCCGGGGAGCAAGTGTTGGATTCTTTAGACTTGAGCTGTGCAGGGGAGCTGCCTTCAGCCTGCCACAGGGCCTGCTGGGGCTGGGCCTCTTCCTAGTTCTGGAGGATTAGGCCCATGCACAGCTGAGCATTTCTGGGCTGGGTGGAAGCCTGGAGACCACTTATCCACCTCCTCATTTTAGAGCTGGGAAAACCGAGACCCAGAGAGAGGAAGTGACCCTCTCAAGCTCACACAGCCTAAGACCCACAGCTGCTGATCCTCGGGCTACTGCTCTTTTATTTATTTATTTTTTTGTGAGGAAGATTGTCCCTGAGTTAACATCTGTGTCCGTCTTCCTCTATTTTGTCTGTGGGACGCCTCCATAGCGTGGCTTGATGAGTGGTGCGTAGGTCCATGCCCAGGATCCAAACCTGCGAACCCTGGGCCACCAAGATGGAGTGCATGAACTTAACCACTATGCCAGCAGGCCGGCTCCTACTGTGCTTTCTTTTTTTTGTGTGTGAGGAAGATCAGCCCTGAGCTAACATCCGTGCTAATCCTCCTCTTTTTGCTGAGGAAGACTGGCTCTGAGCCAACATCTATTGCCAATCCTCCTCCTTTTTTTTTTCCCCCCAAAGCCCCAGTAGATAGTTGTACGTCATAGTTGCAATCCTGCTAGTTGCTGTATGTGGGACGCGGCCTCAGCATGGCCGGACAAGCACTGCCTCTTTGCGTGCCCGGGATCCGGGCCTGGGCCGCCAGTAGTGGAGCGCGCGCACTTAACCGCTAAGCCACGGGGCCGCCCCGCCTACTGCACTTTCAATTGAATCATTTGGTCTCGACGGGGCCAGCCCGCAACAGCATCTTCTCACTAGCAGACTATGACTCCTTCTGTGCCAGGACTCAGGCACTCCAGGCCAGGACAAGGCCACTGCTGCCATTGCTCTGGAAAGCTGCCATTGGAATGAACCTGGAGGGAAGGGTTGGCAGGTGTCTCCTCTCTCCTAGAACAGAGAACTCCTGAAGATTCAGTGTTTTAAGTTAAATGAATGAATGTCTAAGGGTGGAATTTTAGGCATCGGCCAGCATGTGAGAGTGTTCTTTCTCCGGTGCCTTCAAGCATCTGCCCAGTCCTGGGCTTCTGCACTGATGCTGGCACGGGCCCTGATGCTGATGTGGTTTAGCCGGTACATTCAAATCTCACGCCTGACATGGCCACATCTGCACAGGCTGGGGATCAGATTGACTTGGTCACATCTTAGAGGACAGAGAACAGGACACAGAGCAGACAGGAGGGGACGTGCCACAGAGGCCTGGGAATCCTTCGGGGGGGGTGGGGTGCAGCCTGGGGCTTGTGGGAACAGCAGAGGATTTCAGGATAGCCTCAGATGAACCTGCCGATCATGATTTCCCCGTGGGCTGCTCAGCATAAGCACTCACAGGAGACCAGCCAGTCTCCCTCCTCCAGAGCCGTCCTTATCACCCGGAGCAACAGCAGAGCCGCTGAGAGCAGGTACCTGGAACCGCGGCCCCAGGTCACATTCTTCTCATAAGTGGAATAACACGATGGCCCTTTTAACTTCCTTATTAATTGACTGTGCTGCAGAAAAAGCAGTCCATCATCCCCTCCGCCTCCACCTCCCTCCTTCTTAGGGCCCTGTTTATGGTGCTGATGAAGTTGGGCTCTCGGCCGGGCTGACATGATAAAGGGCAAGGCCCCACACCCCTTGCGAGCTCCCACGTGGGCTGCGGCCGGAGCTTCCTTGTATCCAGGACTCTGCTGTTTAGAGAAACTTCAAGCAGACTTATAGGCTCCCCCCGTTCCTGGTACAGCTTGGGGAGTGATGTCAAGTGGTGCTGGTAAGGAGCCCTGGAATTTCAGCGGCCCCTTTCCCCCAGCCTCCCCCTCTAGACAAGCCAGGTGATGTGCTCTCTCTTGGAAAGAGAAACATCAGCACCCCTAGAAAGGGGACAACATTGTCCCAGTATTCCACAGCCAGGTGTTGGGGCCATCTTAGGGGAAAAGCCCAGCGTGTCTGTGTGAGTAAAGGGATGAGGATTATAAAGTCAAATGCAGCAGCATGGCCACCAATGCACTTTGGAACTGGGTGAACTGGCCCCTCTAGATCAGCATCAGGATCTGTATCAACATTGGCGTTAGCAGGAAGCAGCTGCTCATGAGGAAAAGATGGTGGGAATAGAGCCTGGGTGCTGGCTAGGAAAGCCAGCTCTGCCTGTGTGGGATCCTGTTTGACCTTCTCCTTCTAGGATCCAGTGATAGTCCTTGCCCTCACCCCTTCAGTCCCAGGGCTGTGACAGATGTCCTGTTACCAGCCCTGGGGTATAGCCCTACCTCTTTTGGTTCCTCTCTAACCTGGCCACACCTTTGTAAATAGCCTCTTTTTTTAAAAAACTCTCTTACAATTATCCTCAGGAGAGTGTGCTATTTGTTTCCCACTGGGATGCTCACTGACTGATACAAATAGCAGGACCAATAGAGAGAAAATAACCAATGGAGCAGATTGCACACATGGCAGAGGTGTCTGCCATGTTACAGGAGTCTGGGGGAGTGAAAGTTCACGTGCCTGGGGTCGGCAGGGAAGACTTCACAAAGGTCATGGGATCTGGGACCTTGAAGTGGTGGGAACTGAGATGACTCTGTGAGGCTCCTAGCACAGTGCTCAAAGAATTGGACAGAATCGAACTGGAAGGCTTGACAATGCTGGGGGTTCAGCAGGAGCTGCCAGCCCCTTCCCAGCCTGGGTCCCAGTGGGTCCCCTGGATTGTGAAGGTGAAGGCAGCAACCGTGCTGGGATGTTTCCCTCCAGGGAGCCCCGGTGCTCTGCAATATTCACATAGTCCTTCTCACCTGTTATCAGGTGGCACAGGTCTGAGCGTGCACATCTTCGCTCCCTAGGAGATTCTGGGTCAAGCATCCTTGCCCTTCCTCCTCCCGCCGATGCCTAAAACTATGCTTTGCCTAGAGCTAAGTCTAAATAAATATTTTTGACTGCATAAATGAATAAATGAATCTAATTCTGTCAATGTTTGAACATCCAATGTGTTCTACACTGTGAGAGGGGCTAGGGTACAGAGACGGGACCTGCCTTATTCAGGAGCTCCCAGGTGGGTGGAGCAGGTCACAAAGGAACATAGGTTCACGAAGGAACATAACCAGGTCTCCTAAAAGGCAGGGGCAAGGTGATGAGAATCCAGAGGAAAGAGTGACTACCTCAGAATGGGGCTGGGAGGGTCAGAGAAAGTACCTCAGAGGAGATGCTGTTTGACTTGAGTCGAGATTTTGCCTAGGGGAAGAAGGATGGAAGATCCTTCTAGGCAGAGGCACAGCATGAAAAGAATGTCTAAAAAATGTGCGGCATGTTTAGGGAAAGACTGATGTGGACTTGCTAAGACTAGGATGCTTTTGAAGAGTGGTGAGAATAGACACTGAGAGGTGGTTGAGGTCGGGTTAGGAAGGGCTTGAAGGCTGTGGTGATCCATGAAAGATTTTGGAGTAAGAGAGTAATGTGATCAGATCTATGTTTTGGAAAAATGCCTCTGGTGGTAGGTGTGGGGAGAGCTTGGAATTTTAGGGGTCATTTGAGATACACTGTAGTAATCCAGGTGACAGATGACGAAAACCTGAGTGAGGGTCATGGTGGTGGGGATGTGAAAAGAGGATAGGGGTGAGAGGCATGTTGAAAGTAGAACTGATAACATCTGGTGACCTGTCACGGGAAGTGAGCACGGGTGAAGTCAAAGATGATGGATGTCTGGCTGCCAACTGATGTGGCTTTTAAGGGAAGTGGGGAACCCAGGAGAAGGAGGCAGGTTGGGGAAGGAAATAATTACTTTCATGTCAGTCAAGCTACGCCTGAGGTGTCTGTAGGACATTCCCTGACCAGGAGCTAGATTAGGACTACAGGTGTAGTTCTGGGTTCCATCAGCAGAGCAGTGAGGGTCACGACCCAGGGGAGTGTGGGGTGAGAGGACCAACCAGCTGAAGATGGAGCCTTCCAAACCCCAGCTTTTAAGGGACAGTCATTGTTGGAACCAGAGACTGTTGATGGCAGGAGGGCTAGGGTCAGAGAGAGGAGAGCCCAGATGGGGGTCACTGAAGCTCGGACAAGAGCGAATGGTCCACCCAGAGTCGGAGCACACAGGGAGCTTGTTCAATGCCCCCTGACTGAAATGAGGTCATTTTTATCTAAACCATCACAGTGGTCAAGGAAAACATCACTTCTCCCCATTAAGTTCTGACATGTGGGACAGATGAGAGAGGTGTTGTGTCAGCGCTAGGAGCTGATAAAGAGTCAGAAGGTCCCAGACGCGCCTCAGATGACAGCTGGTGTATAAACCACGAGTCTTCAGATCCTGGGAGCACAGCCTCCTGCTCACCGACGAGGCGGGCACAGGGAGCCTGGGCCGACACACTAGGGAGTGGGACGCCTGGGTTCTCTTTGTTGTCCTGTCAGTGATTGGGGTCTTCAGAACCTTCCTCTCTGCCCCTCAGCTGTCTCATGCGTAAACAGCTCCCAACTCTTCTGAGCTTCTCAGGAAGCTGAAGCTGATGGTGCTAAAAATACTCTGTTTCAGAGAAAGAGCAGCTCGTACCTTAGGGAAGTCAATGTCCGTGTCCCTCCCTAAACCATAACTTACCAGAGATGAGCAACCTGAGCACTCATCCGCGTTGACTCCGTATTACCCACAGGAAGCCGAGGCTCAGAGCACACAGATACAGTGCCCCAGCCCACAGTCCCGGCTCAGAGCATTTCTCAGCTCCTCCGGGGTGGTGGTGCCGTGTCCAGGCCCCTCTTCTTTCCAAGGGTGGGCCTGAGGAAGTGTCTGTTTGCCCCCAGGGGGCACAGGTGCAGAAGACTCTGGGCAATGTGTGTGTGTGTGTCACAGGCCTTGGGGCCTAGCCCCACGTTGCTCTGAGAGGTCCTGGTCTGAGCCCTGAGCTCCATTGATCAGAGCAGAGGTTTGATGACACCGCAAGGAAAGTTAACTTCACATAGAAAAACCCTGGCACTCACAAGTTATTTCTAAAGCAAAAATCGTCCCCTTGCTTGCAACCCTCCCATTGCTTCCCATTGTCCTTAGAAAGGGCAGGCTTCGAGGCCCTGGACCCAGCCCTGCCCTCCCCACCCCGTCTCCTACCTCTCTCGTCCTCTTTCCCTCTGCACCAGCCACTCCAGCTCAGGTCTTCGTGCGAACCGTCTCCTCTGGTTGGAATACGCTCCCCCAGGTCCATGTGCAGGACCCAGCTGAGCTGTCCCCTCCGCAGAGAGTCCTGCCCTGACAGGTTGAACTAAAGCCACCTGCTCTGTCCTCCTACCCTCAATCATTTCCCTTCTCATTCATACTTATTTCCTTAACAGTCCTTATCACTCCCTGTAGTTTTCTCGGATCTTTATTTGTGCATGTACCTATTATCTGGCTCACCTGGCTAAAGTGTAAGTGCCATGATGATGGGGATTGTCTTACTCATCATTCTGCCCTGGCGCCCGGCACAGAGCCTGGAGCACAGGTGCTCAGCAGAGACGTGTGGATTAGCGGGTGTACGTGCCCCACACTGACTGTGCCATGAGCCAGGGGTGGCGTTTAGGACAACAGTGTTGTGGTTTCCAAGGCACAAGCAAGGGGTGTGGCCGACTCTACAGAAGCCTTTGGCCATTGGGAGGTTGGGGGGCTAAAATACAACTTTTGGCACCAGGTACATGTGAGCTCAAATCTCAGTTGTGCCCCTTGGGAGATTTTTTAATTCTGGATACTTAACTTTCCTCATTTTTAAATTTTTAATTGTGGTAAAATACACATAACATAGAATTTACTGTCTTAGCCGTTTCTATGTACAATTCCTTAGTGTTAAGTACCTTCACATTGTGAAACCAGTCTCCAGAACTCTTTTCATCTTGCAAAACTGAAACTCTGTACCTGTTAAACAACAACTCCGCACTCCCTCCTCCCCTAGCCTCTGGCGAGCACCATGCTACTTTCTGTTTCTGTGAATTTGACTACTCTCAGTACTTCATATAGATGGAATCATACAGTGTTTATCTTTTTGTGACTGGCTTATTTCACTTAACATAATGTCATCAAAGTTGATCCATGTTGTAGCAGGTGTCAGAATTTCCTTCCTTTTTATGGCTGAATAATATTCCAGTGTATGTATGGACCACATTTTGCTGGTCCATTCATCTGTCCACGGACATGTGGGTTGCTTCTGTCTTTTAGCTGTTGTGAATAATGCTGCTGTGAACATGGGTGTACAAATATTTCTTCGAGACCCTGCTTTTAATTCTTTTGGGTATGTATCCAGAAGTGTGATTGCTGGATCATATAGTAATTCTATTTTTAGTTTTTTGAGGAGCTACCATACTGTTTTCTATAGCAGCTGTACCATTTCACATTCCCACCAACGGCACCTAAGGGTTCCCATTTCTCCACATCCTTGTCAACACTTGCTATTTTTCTTTTCTTTTTCCCTTTTTGATAGTAGCCATCCTAATGGGTGTGAGGTGGTATTTCCTTGTGGTTTTGATTGGCATTTCCCTAATGATGAGTAATGTTTGAGACACTTTCCTCCTTTTTAAATGGGTGTAACACATACCTCACTGGATGGTTAGGAGGCTTAAAGGAGAAAAATGTATACAAAACCCTTGTGTAAGTGCTCAGCGAAAGACATCAATTAGTATTTTTTCTAATTTATCCTAGGGAATTGGCCCAAAGCCCAGGTCCTGAGGAGTCATGTGTGAAGGACTATGTGTGACACTGGGTCTCCCTGTCGGACGCTGGTCTCTCCGGCACCCCCTTCTATCAGCGCTGTCCCTGGCAGCCTGGGAGGTGTGAGAGCCTCTAAATGAGGCAGGAAACTTGGTGGTGGTGGCGGTGGAGCGGAGAGATAGGCCTGGGGTGTCCCAGAGGTCTCCTCATTGCTCCATGAGCTCTGGGCACCCCCGTCCTCTGCCTCAGTTTCTCCCTTTGTCACAAAAGAGGCGGCTCTGGGAAGGGGCAAGATTCACAGCAAAGGCTGTCAATAGCTCTAAATCTGTCCTGAAGGTCTCAGGGTCTGTGCGTGGGACCCAGTGGGGTAGGGCGAGCCTCTGGCTCTGCTCCTTCTCACGAGTTTACTGCCTGCACAGGGGACAGGCTCTGATTGCCAGAACCCACAACCAGCCCTAAAACCCCTTTGAAGTGAAGCAACCACTTTTAAGTGCAATCAGCTTGAGATAACCCTAGACTCCCTGCTCCCAACCCAGGAATGTCTCCTCCCACCACCCCAGGCCCACCCCTGGGAGGGCTGCTCGCAACACTCAGGAATCCTGTTTCTGTTTGTGATGCTTGTGCTGTTTTGTTTTGTGCTTTACTTCTGCGAAAAGGAGAGAGAAATATGTTCCCAGTGGGAACACACTGAGCAGGATTACAAAACAGTCCTATAGGTTGGTGAAGAGAGGCTAAGGAAGGGAAGAAAAGAGGAGGATTGAGAAAACTCGGAGTAGAAGAAACAGGCCAACAGGCGAGGACACAGGCTTGGGGTCAATTTTCCACTAAGACTGGGGGGATCTGAAGCTAGAAAGGCAGGAGGAAAAGGTTTGGAACCCAACAGGCCTTTGGGTAACACAGGAGTCAGGGAGCAGGGGTTAGGGAGCTTAGACGTGACCCTCTTGCATGAACACCTTCTGTGGC
The DNA here is from genome assembly GCF_057802395.1 of Ceratotherium simum simum. Lineage (NCBI taxonomy): Eukaryota > Metazoa > Chordata > Mammalia > Perissodactyla > Rhinocerotidae > Ceratotherium > Ceratotherium simum. The sequence continues at coordinate 87,537,881 of NC_141900.1, forward strand.
CTAATGGTCTGTCGGAGGATGGTCTTCACCAGCTGAGCCTGAACTGGTCAGGAAGCCCAATTGTTGAGGCCACCATGCGAGGCCCTGGACCTCCAAGGCTGATTGCCCAAGTAGGAGGCAGGGAGTGAGGGACAGTGCTGGGACCTCGAGGCAGACTTGACTTCCCATCCCTCCTCCATTTCCCCTTGACTGTATGACTGTCAACATCTTGGAGCCTTTGTCTCCATTTCCATGAGATGGAGCATTAACACCCACCTTTTAGAGGTGTTATGAGGACCAGATAAGATAAGTTGGGTAGAGTGTCTGCCATATATCATAAGCTCTGGAAGTATTTGCTTCTTAAGTGGTAGAACCAGGGCTTGGTCTCCATCTCCAGCCCCTGGCTACCCAGAAAGGCTTGCCTCTCCAAGTTCACACACAGGCTTTTTGCCCAAGGGGTCAGAGATGCTCTCGCCACTTGTGTTACCAATAGGTTCACCCTGCTCTCACCTCGCCAGGGCATTTGCTATCCCAAAGGCTAGGTAATGATGCTCTCATTCCTGTAGAGTGGCTTCAGGTGGGCATAGGCAGAAACTGTGCAGTCATCAGGGGGCGTCCTGTGGCTGCCAACAGTCTGGCGCTCTCCGGGGAGCTGTTGCGGGGGTGGGGGGGGTGGGAGGGTGAGTTTAGAACTGGACGTGTGTTGGGGAGCCCTGGCTGTGCTCCCCGTGCTTGTGCTGGGGATCCAGACAATCATTAGACTAGGGTGTATCCAGCACAGAGCTGGGGCCAGTTTGGGGGCTGGACTGTGTGTGGGGTGCCTGGGAAGGAGAAATTTGCTCAGCTGATGCTTAAAATGGCCTTCGACTCACACAACAGACCATTAACTCATCAATTCTCCCAAGCACCTCTAAGCAAACTCCCTTCCATCTCCTCCACGGTGCTCTTTGTAACTTCCTTTCCCCTTTAAAGCTGGTTGTGGAAACCTGGCCTCAGCCAGGTGAGACTGTGGGGAGGGGAGAGAGGGATGCTTCTGGCTGCACAGTCTCAGATTTCGAAACCAGTGCTCTCTTGGGTCTACATTTGGCTCATATTCTCTTATTTTTATTTACTTATTTTTAATTGTGGCAAAAACCCACATAACCTAAAATTTACCATTTTAACTATTTTTAAGTGTACAGTTCAGTAGTGTTAAGTATATTCACATTATTGTGCAACCAATACCCAGAACTTTTTCATCTTGCAGAACTGAAACTCTATACCCCATTAAATAGCAACTCCCCATTCTCTCTTCCCCTTAGCTCCTGGCACCCACCATTCTGCTTTCTGTCTCTATGAATTTGACTACTTTAGATACCTCTTATTAAGTGGAATCATACAGTATTTGTCTTTTTGTGACTGGCTTATTTCACTTAGAATAACGTCCTCAAGGTTTGTCCATGTTGTTGCATATGACTGGATGTCCTTCTTTTTTAAGGCTGAATAATATTCCATCGTATGGCTATACCACATTTGCTTATCCATTCATCTGTGGATGGAGTGTGCAGCTTGGGCTCTGGTTCTGCTGTAACTGGCCGTTACTGAGTGCCCACTGAACGCTGAGGACCGCTTTAGCATCTTAGAGACCCATTATTGAGACACTCTCACACTTTCAGGAATGTCCACTGCAGGTGGACACAGTAGAGTTTTTGTTCTCTCCCACCTTCCTGGCCCCCTAAGAACCCTGTTGTCTCACAAGAGCAGCCTCTCAAAGGATTCAGCTATGAATCTGTATTGCTTTGATAAGCATTTGAAAAAATAAAAACAATAAAGAACAAATAATGGATTTTGTAGCTAAAAATGGTTTGGAAACTTCAGCTTTATCTCATTTGGTCACTGCATCAATTGTGTGAAATCTGCAATCCCCATTTTTCAGACGAGGAAATAGAAGTATTAAGATCCTGGGGAAGCAGGAGGATGAAGGCAGGAGAAGAGTTGGGAAGGTGAAAGGGCAGCGGAGGGGCTGGGGCTCGGGGGACCAGGACGAGACAAGAGAGGTGGCCAGGGTGAGTGTCTGTCCAGAGAGAGCACTCCCCACATCTTGTGCCCTGGGCACCTTGCTTGCCTCACCCCAGTCCCAGCCCTGGGCTGGAGGCTGAGCCTGAGAGAAGCCTCCCCATGGCCAGGAGCAGCCGTCCACAGCCTGAGGGTCTGAGAGCCACCCTGAAGAGGGCCCAGCCTCTGAAGGGCTCGGGGTTGGGAGTCAAGGAGGCCCTTGGGGTCTGGGCTCCTGGAAAGCAAGGTTTGGCCTGAAAGCGGCAGAACCCTGGGACCTGCAGAGTGTCTGAGTTACCTGTCATCCCCATTCTATGCCTGTCCCTTGTCTCGGGTGTTCACTGCTTCTCAGTGTCCCCACAAGGAGCCACCTGAAGGTGCTGTGGATGCAGACAAAGAAACCCGCATCCATGCAGGGCTTAGGCAGATGCCTCGGACCTCCGATAGGAGGCTGTGTCCCTTGGTTACGCTTAAAACAACTAGAAGCCAGGCATTGCAGGTGGAGGTTTCAGGGCCACAGAGCCCTCTCTCCAGCTGCCTCCCTACTGTGTGTCCAGGGTGTTCCCAAACCTCTGTTCCCTGGGGCCTCTGTCCTGAGTCGTAAACACACAGGACCCACTTCAATAGAAATGCCATTCGTTAAGTTTCAGGTGACTTTCTCAGTTTTCCCTACTTCTGTCCCTCACAGCCCCAGAGCATTTAGCTGTGGCCAAGAGCACCTTTCTTGGGGCAGAGACATCTGGAGAAGCAGGTCTGACCTCTCTCAACCGAGCCACCTTTGCCACGAATGCGTGGGGCCTGGGGGACAGAGACCCTCCACCTCCTCACCTCTCCCTCCCATCACACCAGGGCAGAGGACAGGCATTCCGTGTGGCAGGAGAGGGGAGAGAGAATGGGAATGTGGGGTGTCAATTGTGGGGAGGGACAGGTGCTGAGGGATGTGGGGGCCACAGAGGCAAACGCACACCCTGAGCGCCTGAAGAGCTGGCCTCTGGTCCTGTCCACCGTGAGTGGGCAACGCACGCAGCATCTCCAGACTCGTTTGCTCTTTTATAAAATGGCAATGATCGTATTTGCCTCGTAGGATTTTTGAGACAGTCGAGGGAGAAAGCAGGTGAGAAAGCCCTTGACGAAGCAGAAAATGTCCTCCTGGTGGGAGGTTTTATTTTCACCTCTGAGGAATGGACGGTGGAGGGAAGAAAAATGTTGGTCTTTGGGGAGAGGATGGTGGGAGAGAAAGGCATGGGACAGGAGTGTTTGGGAAAAGATGATGAAGAGACATCTGGAATTTGTAGAAACTGAGGAGAAAACGGGAGGGAAGAGGGTAGGGAAGCTGAAAAAGGAGATGTTAGCATCTGCCAAAATGGTGTGAGAGACGGTGTGTGTGTGTATGGCGTGTATGTGTGGTGCGTGCGTGTGTGTGTGTGTGTGTGCGCGTGTGTGTGAGAGTGGTGTCCTTTTGGCCCCTTTTCCACCTTTTTAGCGCTGCCTCTGCCTCAGGCTGCTCCTGGCTACCGTGGTTAGGTCAGTCGGCCTGGGCCCGCCACCTGGTGGCCGAGACTGGCAGGGTGACTGGGCATCTCACCAAGGCTGTGGTTTGGGCACATCCTCTGCCAGCGTCTGTTGCTGTCCTGCTCTCCCCTCTTCTTCTCATCTGCTCTCCTCTCCTCTCTTCTCCACCTCCTGCCCTCTCTCTTCTCCCACTTCTGTACCCGAGGCGGGCGGGTTTCTCCCTGGCTCCCCCAAACTTCTCAAGCATAAATGGGATGATAACGCCAAAGCTGCCCACCTCCCAGGGCGGTGTGATGATGAAACGGATGATAAGTGTGGGCTGTAAAAGTACTTTGTAGATCGTGAATGGCAGTATCAGTGTGACACCAGTGTGCAACCTGTTCCTAATCAGGTGGCTGTTTACGGAACAGTCCCTCCAGGATCCCTGTGGAATTTCCATCCTTGCCAGGACTTTGTTGCGGTGACTGGGTGACAGAGTTGTCCCTGGGTTCGGGTACTCCTACTCCACCCAATACCCAACTACTTTATTTTTCCTAATAAGGATTTTGAAGACAAAGGGACTATTCGAGACTAACAAAATTACATTGTGCAGATTTACTAAACAAGGAAAGTAAACATCTTGACTACCGGCAGATGTGCTGTACAGGTGTTGTTCTGGTTTTCACCACTGTTCCCTGCTCCCTCAAGAGCTGACCCTACTCCTTCAGACACGGTGGGTGGGTCGGTGTCTCTGCCCTGCTCCTGTGATGATTAGTTTACTCATTTGTGCATTTGGTTACTGACGCAACACATATTTACTAACCACTCAGCATGCACCTGGTGCTGTGCTAGACACGGGGGACAGAAAAGATGAATAAAACACGCACCTGCCCTCAAGGGTCTTGACCAGCAAGCTGAAAGGCCACTTCAGGATAAATGCTCTGACGAGGCTGTCTCAAGGATCTCTACCTGTGCCAAAGCTGTGGTCCCTGAAGGGTTCTGGCATGGGGGGTGACATGCAAGATGTGGTAGTTCAGTGATGCACAGAGCTGGCACCTGCCTGTCAGAGTCCCTCTGCTCGTGGTCCAGGGCTAGGAGGCTCAGTCCACACACGTCATGTACCAGCCACTGTGGCACCAGGCGGCAGCAGCCACTACACAGAGAGTGGGGCCACTGCCAGTGACAGCTCCATTCTCTGGCACAAAGTGAGTGGGCGGTGCATTTGTGTTAAATAAATGAGGGTTTAATGCCCCTATCATAATGTCTTTCTGCCGCCTGCGCCTGGCTGGAACTCAGCACAGAGGTCTGGGTCTGTGCTGTGTGTTCTCTGGACTGATGGTCAGAGCTCTGTGGACTGGGCTGGCCTGGCTTGATTGAATCACAGAAAAAACTGTTTATTCACCTTCTTGGCCAAACATCACCAGAAAGACTCAGTTTAGGAAAGAAAGCAACTGTATCTACAGCATTTCCAAATCAAGTTCTAGAAACATGAATTCAAAGTAATTTATAAATATTATGCATGAACATTAATTTCAAATGCAGAGAGAAAAAGAAAAAGAGAAAAGAGGAGACATTGATTCATGGTCAACCTAAATGAAGATACATTTGTGTAAAAATAATTAAACAGGTTTTTTTTTTTCCAAGTAGCTACTCAGAGATTTTGGTAAGATCACTTTCCGAGAGGTAGGTGGTCTTGCATTCAGCATTGCCCGATGTGTTTGGCCATAGAGCTGCTTTTGTGAACCACCCCTTCTTCTCACGCGGGAGTTCTAGGGAACATTAGTTTGGAAGAAACTTCCTTCTTCCTCTCCACCTGCACCCAGTGCCAAGAGAACACACTAGTCAGACCTCAAACCCTGCTGGCATTCTCAACAGAAGTGCTATCACCCGCAAGGGGATGAAACTGGTTCTTGAAGAGTGAAGAAAACCTTACTCTTTTTATGCATAATGCACAGATATCCATATAGTACATAAACAGATGTGCAGTGTATCTGTGGTGTTAAAATTTCATGGAGGAGGGCGTGATTAGGGCACAAAATGACTAAAAAATCTCCTTAGAAGGGCAATAATGAAAAAGGTTGAGAAATACTGACAGACAGACTTCCAGCCAGCCAAGCTGGGATTGGGCGACAGCTCTGCCACTGTGTGACCTTAGGGTAAGTTGTTTGCCTCTCTGAGCTTCAGGTTCTTTGCGTGGGAAATAGAGATTCTTACCACCTCGAGCCATTGCAGTGAGCTCTAAGGAGTTAAGTACAGTGCCTAACACACAGGAGGGGGTTGAAACACGGAGGCTAAAGACAGACCTGTAGTCTTGTAACTTTGCTGTCCACCCCGATGACTGCAGCAGAATTGGCCCATACGCCATCATGTCAGGCTTTTCTACCATAAAGATACATGGAGCTTGGGACAGCCAGGCCTAAGGAAACGGAAATGGGAAAATACTATTTTAAAGCCTGTAAGAGAAACAAAAAAGTAATTTAGCCTTGGGGGAGCACACCAATTAAGAACTGACCATGGGGGGGGCAAGCAGCACCACCTGCTGGGTGCTACCGGGCTCCCTAGACACCAGGGCCCTTGCCCTGGGCATCAGAGACTTCATCTTACAGGCCTACCCTGCTAGACAGATATGGTGGCAGGGACAGACCCCGAGGTGCCTGGGGCAGACCAAGGCAGGAAATGTCCTCAGCTCCTAAAAATAGTGTGGGAGGGGACAGGAAATAGAAACTTTGGGCCCACATGGAAATACTGTCTGAGTTATCAGGAAATCAGGACTAGAGCTGTGGGGGCAGCCACCCCCTGCAGCAAAACTCCAATTCTCTGTGAGCCCTCCCCCTGGAAGGAGCTGGAGGAAGCGGGGTTGGGGTGGGGCAGGGAGGGGGGTCCTAACTGGGAAAGCATTAGGCTCAGTCCTGTGCTTCATTCGTAGCACAGCATATTCGTGCCCCCTTGATCTTTAATTGCACGGAGATGCAAATCTTGACTAGGGTGTCCAACAGTCCCGGTATTCTAGGACAAGGAACTTTGTGTTTTAAAAGTGCGGAAGTCTTAGGCAAACTGATAAGTCGGTTACCCAATTCCTAACACAGGATGCTCAAATCTCTCAAAGCTTTGGTGCAGTGGGTACAGTCCTGCCTGCACAGAGCATCCCCTGGGGGAGTTATTCAAAATCCCCAGGCCCCGGCTGCACTAAGACCAATTAAATTAGTCCCTGGGGGTGGGATCCTGGAATCTATATTTTTTTCAAGCTCTCCAGGTGGGTGATTCCTGTGTGCAGCCAAAGCTGAGATCTGCAGCTTTACTGTGGATTAAACATCACCTGGGCCTCACTCAGAGATTCTGCAGTGGAGGCTGGGGACATTTCACTTAAAACTAAGTCAGCAGTGATGCCTGTACAAGCCTGGGCACACTTTGAGAAACACTGGCCTAGAGTCTTATTCCCTTGTGGATTTGCTTGTTTTGAACAGAAAAGGGTGTTCTGCTCAATCCAGTGAAAACATTTATTCAACACCTACACACTGACGGACTGAAGGGATTACCAAGGTGACTCAATCAAGGTCCCTCTTCTAGATGCAATTAACTTTTAATGAATAAGACAGACAGACTTTAGGGCAGCTGGTGATAAAAATCATCCCTGGGTAAGAAATCTAGGATTGAACCGATGAACAGCACCTGGTTGAGTGTCACAATTCGTGGGCTGTTATTACAACCTTTATGTTAATGAGCTATGGTTGTGATCCTGGGAAAATGATCCCTTTTCCTTGTCCTCATCTTCTTTATCCATAAATTGCAAGGCTTGGGTGACCTGGTTTCTAAGGCCTCTGCCTCATCTGAAACTCGGAGATTCTGAACGTGGCGAGCATGTCTTGTTGGGAGAGCAGAGTAAGGAGGGCTCTGTGCAAACACTCCCCATGCTGAATAACTTCTATCCTGCCAGTAGGTAGTAACACTTCCAGCTAAAAAGAGAACACATTTGCGTGGGGTGAAGATTGAAGTCACAGGGTCCCCTGTGGAGGGAAACCTAGTTGTTTTCAGTATTTGCTGCAGATGGGAGAGGGAGAGAATGAAGCCTTTCAGCGGTGTATTTGTATTTGCTTGCTAAGGCTGCCATGACAAAGTGTCACAAACTGGGTGGCCTATACAACAGAAATTTATTTGGAGGCCAGAAGTCTGAGATCAGGGTGTTGGCAGGGCCATGCTCCCTCTAAAGGCACTAGGGAAGGATCTGTTCCAGGCCTTCCTCCTAGCTTCTGGTAATTCCTTGGTTTGTGGAGCATAACTCCAGTCTTCGCACGGAGTTCTTTCCGTGTTCAAATCTCCCCCTTTTATAAAGAGATCGGTCATATTGGATTAGGGGCCCAGTCTACTCTGGTAATGACTCATTTTGACTAGTTACATCTGCAATGACTTTATTTCCAAATTAGGTCACATTCTGAGGTCCTAGGACTTCAACCCATGAATTTTAGGGGGACGTAATTCAACCTGTAACAGTGGGGATGCACTGGCAATGGTGCTAAACCGGTTCAGTTACTAAAGAAGGCTCAGAGGTCCAAAACGATGGTGCTCACAACCTACGATTTATTACAGTACAGCAACATCAAAGTGGAGATATCATCACAGCCAGAAGCTGCCCGTGGCGACGGGTCTGGAGAAGCATGTCTCAGCTCCTGGTGTCTCCTTCTGTTTGCGGCCGTGGCAGGACGCACACTCTCTCAAATCAGGAGCCACCCATGTGTGCATGGGACACTTCAGAGGCCCAAGTGGAGTCTTGGCCCAGGTTTCTCATGCCTGCTGTCATGTAGGTGTGTTCTCACCACATAACCACCCCAAATGGCAGAGCCTCCGGGGGCTCTCCAAGACCAGGTGTGAGTCATCAATCTCCTTGCTACCAAAGTGCAGTGCTGACAGGCTGGTGCAGACCACCACAGACTCCTGGGGGGCGTTGTTACAAAGCAACACTATTAATCAGTGTGCTGCGTGCCTAGACCAGCGTCAGTTCCTGATTTCACAGGACAGATCAGACCTGCTGGAATTACCCCTCACAGCCCAGGGGCAGAAGGAAATCACACACATGACCCTCTTCACCTGGTGCTGAGTTTCCCCTTCCGTATTTCAAACATGAAATTCAAGTGGACCTCAAGGATAAAAATCGGAGGCGGTTTGAGAGACCAGGCAGTTCTATGCCCTTGGCCTTGGGTTGGGGGCTGGTGCTTTAATCTAATTTTTCTGCATGTACTTTTCAGGTCTTCTGTGGCTCCAGCCATGGAGTCCCTTCTTCCTCTCTTCTTGCTGCTTTCCTAAGTCACTCACTGCCCAGGCATTTGGGTCCGAGGTGCCCTCAGAGCATGATGTATGGTGCAGAAGGCTCCATGCCTGACCCCTGGAGCTGCAGCCGCTCGGGGTCCCAGGGAAGTGGGGATGGAGGGAAGCCCATTGAGGTGAGCCCAGTGGCCTAAATGGTTGCCTTTGGGTTATTGCCCATGGGCAGTTAGCTTCAGGAGGGCCTTCCAGAGCTGGGGATGCAGAGAGGCTGGGCAGCCCCAAGGAGCAGGACCATGGATGAGTGGGAGTCCCGGTCCTCTTGGCTGGTGGTTGGTGCAGGAAGCGGCATGCTAAGGACTACTGCAGGCTCAAGTAGGCAGTGAAAGCCCCAAACCCCAGATATTGGGTGGTCCAAAGGGTCCAGCTGGTTACCACAGCCATTTCTTACACATGGAGATAGACTAGGAATTGGAACTGGTAGTGAAGCCTGCAGAGAGACATGGGTCATGGAACAAGGCAGAGCAAGACAGCTGGCAGGGCTGACCGATGCTGTTCCCTAGAGGGTCTCCTTTATTTCCAGCCCACCACAGACAGGGTCACTCTAAAGCAGAGATGGAAAGGGGCCAAGGGAGAGTTGACAGAGGAGGAAGCTAGGCAGGTCCTATAGTCAGCAAAGCACCCCTGCAGAGACAGGGGCAGAGCCGACTGAGGCCTCAGTGATGTTTCCTGGCAGTGTGAAAGCAGTATGGGAGGCGGAAGGCACCAGGAGCCAGAGGGAGGAGAGGTGGAACTCTTGCTCCTGCCTGGAGCACACCCAGCCCCAGCTGGGAGGGGTCTGCCTGACCTTGCCCAGCTCCCAACTCCACATCCCACACCTTCTCTGCCTCTACTTTGTGTGCTCTAGCTCAGCCCTTATCTAATCAAGTCCTTCTCCTGCTGGCCCCCACCCCAACCTGGACAGACACAAGCCACCCTGTTTATGCATTTTAATTTTGTTTTCAGGAAGATCGAAGTAGCAAAAAGGGCATTGTAAAGGAACTAGAGGGGGCCAGCCCCGTGGCTTAGCGGTTAAGCGCGCGTGCTCCGCTGCTGGCGACCGGGGTTTGGATCCCCGGCGCGCACCGATGCACCGCTTCTCTGGCCATGCTGAGGCCGTGTCCCACATACAGCAACTCGAAGGATGTGCAGCTATGACATACAACTATCTACTGGGGCTTTGGGGGGGAAAAAGAAAAGGGACTAGAAAAATACAGATTCAGGTGGGCCCTGTGCAGTTCTGCATTTCCTTCGATGGAGTGAATGATCACTCATGAAGTGTTTATGTGGACGGTGAAGTGCAGTGGTTTTGGGTAAGCAGCTTTGTGGTGGCCAGTGATGATTATTATGTTATATGTCTGCTTTGTAGTTCAGGTGTCTCTTGAGTAATCAATATGCTCATTTGCCTGTTTATGTGACTTAGCAAAATTTTACAATTTCACACAATTGTGGAGGCTTAGAGTTCCGGAATCTGTATTTGGATGAACTTTTCGTTGTGTGTACGATACAGAGGAAACTGAGACCTTATTTAGGTAAGGAGGTGTTGGAAAGGCCGCTAACTAGGATGGAATCCCGGCTCAGTCCCTATTAGCTGTGTGCCCTGAGCAGAGTGCTTCTCTGAGCCTCAGTTTCTTTGTCTGTGCAATGAAGAGAACATACTACCTACCTCTCAGGAGTAAATGCAACAGTGTATGTGAAAGTCCTTTTTGAACTGCAAAGCTCTCTATTATTAGAGACAGGGTATTATTCCTACTGTTACTATTCAACATCACATTGTTTTCATGGGAAAGCACAATTTGCTTTACGACAATTGGATTTACAATGTAGTTTCCAGGAATGCATTTATCTCGAAGCAGTCATTGGCCAAAAGCAACATAACCTGATGCAAGGATAAAATGCATTGTGGCAAAAGGCAGGAACTGCCCAGGCAGGTTTTAAAAGAAAAAGAAAAGAAAATGAAATTTCCTCCAGTTATGATGCTCATCTCACCCCATCTGCAGAAAGTCCTTGTATTAGGTTCTCCAGAGAAACAGAGAAAACAGGATACATACGGGTGTGTTTATCTATTTATTTTCAGGCATTTGCTAATTCAATTGTGGAGGTTTGGCAAAAATCTACAGCCAGTGCAAGAGCTGAGGTTCCTCAGAATCTATTGATTTAAATGTTAATCTCATCTAAAAATATCTTCACAGAAACATCTAGAATAATGTGTGATGCAATATCTGGGTATACATGTTTGCATAAAATTCACCATCCCAGTCCCCCTCTGCCTCTCTTCGATGCCATTCTCCTTCCCCCCCTTCCCCAGAGGTGTAGGAACCATCCTCAGGTTGGTGTGTTTCCTTCTGGATCATGTTCTTATACTATTATGACATAGGTTTGTGTATCAACATGGCAAGTAGACTGGAAGTTTCAGTTGAGGCACCCAGACAACAGATAAGGTGTGAGGCCATGTGGAAGGATTTATAAAGGAAAACCTAAAGCTAAAGAACCCTTAAATTTCATCCACCATGAGTGTGCAAACGAGTCAGGGATTCGAGATTCGAGAAGGATTTATGGCGTCAGCTGTTGTTGGTGAGCTCCGAGCTGCATGCCCCATTCCCCCACCCCAAAGGGGAGGGCTGGGAGGTGCCTGCCTCTTATCCCAAGCCTTGATGAGTGTCCTCCGCACTCTGAGGTGCTCAGTGCACTGGGGTCACACTCTTACTTGAGGAATCTAAAGGGTGGTGACTGGCTGACCAGCTGCTTTGAAGGTGGGGGAAAGGAGAGGCAGCTTCACTGGAGGCTACCTGCACGCCCATAGTTTGTTGGAGTAAAGAATATGAGACCGCTTGGGGCCTCAAGTGCACAGGATCCTCTTAGAGCCTGCCAGGACGATGGCCTGGGGGAGTAGTGGGTAAAGAATCTTCTGTAGTTAGAAGCTGGGGACATTTCCAGATGCTCAAGGCTGAGGAAGGAGTAAGTGACTGTCGTCAGGAGCCCTAGAACTCTGAAGATCCCTGGAGACTCTGGAGAACCCATGAGAGTGTTCATACGTGTCACTGTGAAACAGCTCCTCCCCCAGAGGCTGTGATGCCAGGGCTAGTCAGGTAAGAACTCTCCTGCCCCTTTCTTCTCCTCCTTCCCTCTTCTCGGACCTGGAGAGGTCAGGAACCAAGTTGCCAAGGTGTGTGTGTGTGTGTGTGTGTGTGCACGTGTGTAGCGGGAGGAGGGGCAAAAGCACAGGGAGAGGAGGAGGGAAGAAGCCAGCCTCATTCCCCACTCGGTGGTTCTAGTTCCACCACAGCCGGCCCGAGCTGCACAGCGGCAGAGTGGCTTTTGATTCTGTAAACATTCCTCCCGGCACCGTCCACAGTGGTAGACCACATTCTCCAGTCCCATTGGTCCTGGGCTTGGCCGTGTGACTTGCCGATGGGATGTTCACAGATGTCACACGAATAAAGCTCAAGATATGCTTGCATTGAGGACTTTCCTCTTGCCCTTCTGCCATCATCAGGAGAATATGCCCCGGGTAGAGCGTGGTTCCTAAAGAATGAAAGATATGGAACAGTCTCGAACAGAGCTCACAGCCCGACTGAGATCAGCAGAGCCACCACAGGCTTGCAAGCTAGAAAAAGCTGCTTCTTTCCATGTATCTAGGTGTTGGGGTGGTTTATTATGTGGCATTAATAATGAGCACAATGGCAATAATTGACTGATAAAAGGAGTAACCGAATAAAGTTGAAAATTGTGATGATTACACTAAGATAGACATTATTTATTGATTAGAACTGCCTAAATTTCATTCTGGGGTGGGGGAAGAACATGCCTAACCAAATATATTTAAAGAAACATTAACAGACAACAATAAAGTGCTTTCTGATTATACCTAGGAATCCTGCTTGTTCAACTCAACAGTTATGTATACTTCCATAAACAGTATATAATAATACTATATATGTTTTAAAATTTACACAAATAGTATCACCTTATATCCTGCAAATTGCCCTTTTCCTCAATGTTGTTTTTGAGATTTGTCCAGGCCGATGCTTGTAGTTAGAATTTTTCATTTAAATTGTTGAAAAATATTTCATTTTATGAATATTCCGCACTGAGGAACATGGGGCTTGGAGAGGTGAGTAATTTACCTGAGGTCACGTGAGCAGACAGTCTGTCTAACTGTCTGGCTCCTAACGTTGGCACTGCATCTGTTCTTGTTAGTGGAACAACCGTCCTTCAGTCCCATGTCATTGTCCTTGAAGTCCCCTCTCGAATCCCTAGATCATTGGCATAGGGTGGGACCTGTCTCTGGTCCAGTTCACAGTTCACCTGCTCCCTTGGGTGGGAAGGCCCACCCTCAGTGACACCAGAGTCCCCGGGGAACAAGCCTTACCCTCTTTTTTCCCAATACTGCATGGTGTATTTAAACATATGATGAGTGAGCGCACACAGAAGTGTCACCAAGGGAAGACGAGCTGCTCCTGCACTCGGGAGCCAGCAGGTCCTGTCGTGCAGGCAGAAGTGTTTCTGAGGGCCCCGGGGGAGTGAGTGATAGGCAAGGCAGGAGAGGAGGAGGGAGCAGAGCAGGATAACAGCTGCTCCTGGTGGCTCCCAGTCACGCTTGGAGCTGAAATTAGCCTTGTTCTTTTCCAGATCTTCTGTGGGCTGACTGCAGGCTGCCTGGCTGGCGCATCTCCCCCTAGGCATTGTTTTGTCCTTTTCCTCCTTTCCAGTCCTCCCTCTTAGGTTCTGTCACTATAGCCAGCTTGCAGAGAGGCTAGACGGGTTGGCCTAAATGTGGGCTAAGGAACGGAGGGGGGTGCTCAAATCTCTTCCTTGTCTCTTCCTGTCCCTAAGAAGTTTTACCATTAGAGATTAATTCTTTTACTAGAATGCAACTCAAGTAAAGTATTATCAGCAAAATTTATCAGATTTTTCCCTGAAGACAGTATACTTGAAAAAACACACACAAATAGAATTCTCATATAATTCTACTACTATGTGGGGTAATTCTGTCAACGAACAAGGGAAACTCCTCTTGCCTCCTGCCCATCTCATCCCCACACCCTTAGATGGCTGCCCTGATGGAGGAAGGGAGCCTCAGGGCTCTGAGTTGAGAGAGGTTCAAGGAGGGGCTCCACCAGAGGGAGAAGCAGAAACGGCAAGCTGGGCCATCCTCCCCTGCCTGCTCTCAGCCAGCCCTGCAGTGGTCCCGAGCTGGAAAGCCCAAGTCTCAGCCTCATCTCTTTCACAAACTCGGTGCAGAGCTTGGAGAAAGTTACTTCTTCTCTCTGGGCCTCTGTTTTCTTTCATGGAAAACAAAGGTTGAAGAAGATGATCCCCAAGACCCTTCCTGTCTGACCATGCGGTGAGTCTGTAATTTTTCTCTGCAGCTTCTGCACTGCAGAACCATTATCTGAGTCTCGGTGTTTTGCTGGCTCGGCACTGTGGCTCTCTCTGCTGAAAACTGATATGTGCCCCACAGTTGATCTTAAAAACAGGGCAAAACAACAACCAATTGTTTTTCTTATTATTCTGCGAACAACAGAGGTCATCTAGGAAGGGACTGTGGATGGGTCATTTGACAGAATTGGGCTTTGCTCCAAGGTGTAGGGTGACAGGCCCACTCCTGGGAGCAGCCTTTGATTCACTGTGGTATCTACCCTGCAGGAACCAGCTTGCAGCAATGTGGCTTTCCCCTTGCCTCACTAGACATTGTCTAGACCCTCTGGGGGTCCTATCAACAGTGGGGCCCCATCAGTCACCAGGCAGAAGGCAGCATAGAGCATTTCCCATCACTCGGACCTGAGTTTTATTTGGAATCTTTTCCAAAATAACTCATTCTTCTTTTACAGTGTCTATTGCTTTTGTACTTTTATTTCTTTTATGTCTCATTATTTTAAATATTCTGACTTTAGTGTCTCTATCAATTTTCCATTTATCTGAAATTTTTGGGTTTCTAGGACCCTTGTTTGCTTTGTCTGCTGGCTCTTGCTCACGATGGGCGTTTCTTTACAATTTGGAATTGTAATTTTGGATTGTGAGCTCTCATCTTCAGGGAGCTTGATCTGCAGGTTAAGTGCATGATCCCTCAGAATAGTTTTGCAGTTGCTTCCTCTGGGCTTCCTGGGTTATCTCTTGCCATGGAACCAATTTCATGTTAATTTCTCTACTTGGGGGTTCCCAGATCCACAGGTAGTGTAATTTCAAATCCCAAACCCTTGTGAGTCACAGCCTTGGCACCTAGAATTCTCAGGGGAGACTTCTCTAATAAACTAGAAAGGAACAGATAAGTTTCGTTGCAGTCTCCCTGTAGTAGTGAATGAATTTTTCTAATCTACCCCTTTATTGAGGTTCCATCTCTTTGAGAGCTCTGGCTTTATGTAGGGATCTTAGTTCCAACTCCCCACCTTGTACTGTACACCGTCTTACTTCCTATTCTCGGATAAAAGAAGCTTCTGGTACTGAGATGAACGGTTCAGACTTAACTGGGGCAGATCGCCTCTGAATAACTGGGGGCAGCAGTAGTGTCAGCTCAAACCCTTGCTGCCACGGAGTGTAGTTCCCTCTTGGTTTCTGGCAGTGGGGAATCCCCCCTTACTTTTTCCTATGAGATCAGCTATACTAAAAATATTTCTTTTATTACATTTTCCTAGAATTTATAGGAATTTTTAGGTTATTTTATTCCCCATCTTGCTGGAATCTGAATCTCCCAGGTGCTTCTCTTTACTAAATAGGAATCACGTTTCTTGCATAAGAAGGGGGAAGGGAAGAGAGGGCCAGAATTGGTTAACTTGTAGATAGTCTCTTTGGAACAAGTGGGTATCATCTCCCCCAGCGGTCTTCATCCTCTTTTACTTAGAATTTTGAAAATTGATGTGTCTTGTAGTACATTTTAAAATTCACTTAAGAGCATTTTCAAAATATCTTGAAATAATTGCAAAAGATATAATTTCTAGCATATTTGAAATATTTTCATTTAAAAATAAAGCTGTTATATTGCTTTTTAAAATGTTGGTGATTTGATACCTACCATTGTTCATTAAAAATTGCACATACAACTTCTTTTTTAAATGTTTGCAACTTTACATCATTTTTCTCTTTGAACTCATTTTTCTGTACCATGTCCTCCTAAATAATTTTATCCCGATGTAATGTTTTGCCTTTAAGTATATTTTATTGATCATCCTCTCATACTTCTCAGCAACACAAATATGTTTATAAAATTACATTTTATTTCCTGGGATCAAAAGTCCCTAAATGTTGAACACATTTCCTCTGGATCGAGTTATTTTAGCAATTATTATTAATATGTTATTACTGAAAATAATGTAAATATATGACAAAAAAATAAATACTTAAAAAATGGAAATATTGGGGCCAGCCCAGTGGCATACTGGTTAAGTTTGGTGCTCTCCACTTTGGCGGCCTGGGGATTGTGGGTTTGGATCCTGGGTGTGGACCTACACCACTCATCAGCCATGTCGTGGAAATGACCCACATACAAAATAGAGGAAGACTGGCACAGCTGTTAGTTCAGGGTGACTCTTCCTCACCAAAAAACAAAAACAAAAAAAAGGAAATATTTCACGAGGTGGATGGACTGACATATTAGGTCAAGAACCCATGAGCAAATATTGCTATTATTTGAATGAGACAAGATTCATACATTTTTCTCTCTTATTTTTTATTTTTGTAGATGTAAGCATAAACAAGAGGATAAGAAAAGGAAGGAGTTTTGTTCTACCTGTTATTCAATCCTTTAACTTTCTTCTAGTCTTTTAAGCCAAAAATTGCATTGTGATCTATCATCAAAAATCATTTTGTGCCACCTATCTGTTAACTTGATTAGGTTACCCACTGATGTTGTAGAAAGCAAACTACTGAAAAATTACACGACTTGCAAAAAGTAAATGGAGTCACTTATTTTCTCACCATGTAAACCAATGTTTCAAAATTGCTCTTTTGTTAGGTGTCCCCGAGTTTCCCACCGCTGGGAATAAAGCAGCACAGTGTGATTCTGGGGGGTGGGAGGTGGGCCTTGGTTTGTAGGGTGGGAGGAGGGACATCACGCTGGAAAAACCTGTGCAGGTGTTTTCAGGTAGATCAGCTTTAGGGAGGAGGATATTTATCAGCTTTAGGGAGGAGTGACGAGAGGAAGTTGAGTATCTGGAATGGAAATTGATTCCCCTTGAGACTGCCAGTCATGAGCACCTCCTGGAAAGTTTTCTGGACTCCCAGTCATTTGCTTGAGATGGGCTTCCTGGAAGAAGAAGGATTTGCAGCTAGATGGTAAGCTCTCTGGATAGGGACTACTTCGGGCACCGTCCTCATAGAGGTGGGGGCAGTGCTCAGCAAGTTCAAGGTGAACAGTAATCTGCTAACATTTATTGTGTTTGCTGTGCATTGGCACCTTAGTGGTGGTATAGGAGCCTTAGCTCAGTCAATTTACAAATGAACTCCATGAGGAGTTTGTTATCATTAACTCCGTCTTACTGGTGAGATGCTAAGCACTGAGGGGCTAAAGAACTGGGTAGGCTGCATGAGTGGTAAGTGGTAGAACTTACCCCAAAGAGTCTGTCTAATATCAAAGCCCATGATCTTAGCAATTGCTAAAAGGGACAAGCAGCAAAGAGAGGCCTCAGGGTAGGCCCCCAAGCCCCCTTCCCTTCACTCCAGTCAGGGACAGAGGAGAAAAGAGATTGCTTCTTGGATAATTAAAAATAATAGAATGGTAGTGTTGGAAATGGCTTTTTAAAATGAGCAACATGCTATGGGGTGAGTTAGCTTGTCTCAGTCTTAGTAGCCTCATCTGTAAAATGGGAATGGGCATGATGATAATGATGATGATGATGGCGGCAACAATACCTACTACGTAAGGGAGCAATTATCTCAGAGCCGGTACCTTCCATTGCTGGACACTTGTAGCTCTGTCTTCTGTTTAGGCAAAATCTGCCTTCAATCCCCTCATCTACAAAACACTCTCTTCATAACAAGCCTACAGCTATTTTATGTTTAAATACCTCTTCCTTTTGTTGTCTCTTCTCCAGGATAAATCTCATGAGTTCTTTGTTTAAACGGGATTTATAATTTTAAGACTCCTTATCCTCCTGGTCACTCTCCTCTGGATATATTCTCATTTGTCCAAATGACTTTTAAAATATGGTACCCAGATTTTATCACCACATTCCAGATGTGGTTTGACCAGGGCGAGCTGCTGTGAAATTGCCCTTTCCCTTGATCTTTAGATGCCATCTAAACACTTAATAGTTTTTCCTGAGCATCCTCACTGTTGACTCTGTAAACTTCTATTAACCACTATCCATAAATTATGATGCAGCTCTGCTGCAAACCTGATCTCCCAGCCCCTCCTATAATTTTGCGATGGATGGTTTCTAAACCCGATCATGGGACTTCCCATTGACCTCTGAAATTTCATCTTGATGACCACAGTCCATGGTGTAGCTTGTCAAAGAGATTTTGAATCCTGACTCTGTTCATTAAGGAGGAGAGCACGATGCATGATAGTGTGTGATGGACAGCATGGCTTAGGAGAAAGAGCAGTAAATGAACGGTGTTGCAAACCCACCCAAGCCAGTTAGGTCATCACTATTTTAGGTTCTTTTTGGTTGATACCAGTCACTTCTATGATTTAGAGATAGATGAAGGATAAGAGTTTTTTTTCCTCCTACTAAATCTTGTACCTGGTGGTATGTGTCAGTGAAAGTAAGTCTCAGACTGAATTCTGTTACATGCACAAATTTTTATTAGCTAATAGGTACAAAAGGGTCATGAAACCCACTCTTGTAAGCTCCATGATGTCCCAGTTCCCTGCCCCTTGGGTGTTCTTCTAAGTACTTTGCATACTGGGGTAGATGAAGCAGTGCTTGAGCAGAGGATTCAGCAGATTTTCTAGTTGGGATCAGGTGACAATCCTCCATAAGCAGCGGATGGACTCCTAAGGCCTGGGGTGCTACTCTGGAAGGCGTGGTCTATGGGGCCCATTGGACTCGTAGACCCCGGTCACACGTGGATGAGAACGCCTCTGAGATGTGTGTAGCCAATCTGTGCATCTCGAACAGCGTTCATTTCAGCAATGAAAATATTTTCTAACATCCAGTATACTAATTAACAAAAGTGGTAGTGTTGATCAGAAATCAAGTTGCTGGGAATGCTTGTAAGCCGCTGCCTTTTGAGTGTGGGGTTTTCATGAGAGAATTCCAAACGCTAGCTACCTGCCCCTGGAGTAAGGATTCCTGATTAAGAAGCTTCAGATGTTAAACGACTTCCCCTAGGCTATGCATGGGTAACTGTGATATATGTTATTGCATGGTTAATTTTATGTGTCAACTTGACTGGGCCATGGGGTACCCAGACATTTTGTTAAAGATTATTTATGGATGTGTCTCTGAGGGTGTTTCTGGATGAGATTAACATTTGAATTGGCAGACTGGGTGAAGCAGATTGCTCTCCCTAAGGTGGGCAGGCCTCATCCAATCAGTTGAAGATCTGAACAGAACAACAAGGCTGAGTAAGAGGGAACTCCTCTGCCTGACTGCCGAGCTGGGACACTGGTCTTTTCCCGCCTTCAGAATGGAACTTAGAAATTGGCTCTTGTGGGATCTTGAGCTTGCTAGTTTTTGGACTGGAACTTATACCATTGGCTCTCCTGGGTCTACAGTTTGCTGACTGCAGATCTTGTGACTTGTCAGACTCCATATCATGTGGGCCAATTCCTTGTAATGAATCTCTTTATCTATATCTCTCTATCTCTATCTATTTATATATCTCTTATTGGTTCTGTTTCTCGGGAGAACCCTGATTAATAGGTGTTACAACTATGTGGAAGTATTGTGAAGAAAGTTATAAAAATGTAGCAGATTAGGAGTTGGGGACCTTCCCAACTATTTCTGTCAACCGGCTCTGTATGGCACAAGGTGGTCCTATGAGTGTCCCATCTGGGTGCCCACCCATTATGCAACAGGACTCAGTACCATTCCACAATGTCACATGATATAGATTAAGAAATAGACTTCTCTTGGGGATGGGGATGGATAAAAGGAACTTACAAGGTGGAGTCGGCAGAAAGAAAATGTACAGACCCCCCCTCCTCTCATTATCCCTCCAAAGAGACATACCAGGGCTGGATGCACAGTGTGGCTTTGCATTCCAATGGAAGGAACTTACCGCTTGGGGTCTGCCTTTTTGTGGGGGCAAGCATGAGAGCAACCTGATTAGCAGGGAAGGAACCTCACTGTCTGGCACAAGGCAGTCTGGGTTACAAGACCAGCCATGACTGAGAGTTTTCTGGGGATACCAGCTGCTTAGCACCCAGAGACGTGGGGCCCACGGGAAGTTGCAGCTCCTCTGCAGAGGGGTAGAGGAGGGAGGGGGAGGAAACCCACTCGTCCCATGAGAAGCTGGGCTTGGGAGCATCACTTTTGCACTGGGAGAAGTCAGGTGGTGTGTGTAGGGGGCTCTTCCCAGCTGGCTCAGGGTCCGGGAAACTGAGTGAGGTCTTGGGGTCCCTTTCAGACAGTCCTGCCCCTTGCATCACATTTTGTGACTGTGAAGGCCATGCCCCTTCCTGGGCCTCAGTCTTCTCATGTTTTTGAGTGAAGAAACTTGCTTTTGGGCTCTCTCCTGCATTCTAAATAGGGATAGAGGCCCACTTTCCCCACACTAAACAAAAACATGTCCACAGACAGACACTTGATATAGAAATAGTCTATGTCAAATATATAGAACTCCAAGACTCAAAATATTGAGAAATTTTCCTTCAAGTTTTCTTGCACAAATGAGTCAAATTAGGGCCGGCTCCGTGGCTTAGCGGTTAAGTGCGTGCGCTCTGATGCTGGCGGCCCCGGTTCGGATCCCGGGCATGCCCCAAGGCACCACTTCTCCGTCCAACGCGAGGCCGAGTCCCACGTACAGCAACTAGAAGGATGTGAACCTACGACATACAACTATCTACTGGGGCTTTGGGGGGAAAAACATGAATAAATAAAATCTTAAAAAAAAAAAAAGAGTCAAATTATGTAAATTTTCATATTTTGCTAATAACGATGCTCAGTGATTCGAATGTGGAAAGAGATTTTATGAAACGCTCAGAGACCACTGAAAAGGCTCCACACTGCCGAGTGGCTCAGTGTGCATCTGTGGGACAATGGTGTTTCTATCGTTCTCCTGAACTTGTTAAAGAAGGGCATGCAGACACTTTGTGTTCATAAAGTTCTTTTTCTCCCTAAAGCCATTGCATTTATTTTAATTCCCCATGTGACTAATTTTGGAGATAGGGAGCTCTTTTCAAAAGTGCAGACCTTCTTGTCTTTCAAACATATAGATGCATCCAGTCTTCACATTTTCACGGCCAAGTGAAGAACAGGATCATGGGAACATTTTGCCCGTCCGTAGGGGCGGTGCTGGGGGGAGAAGCTCTGCTCAAGGGATATGGATGCACATTGCTGAGGGTGGAGTCTTCCTGCGTCGACTGGGTTCCCACGCAGTTGAATAATTATGATGGCATCATTTTCCTGCATTCGGCAAAAATTGCACACAGAGCAATCTGACAATGCACATTGGTCTAGACCCTTTTTCTTTACAAAAGCCACTGCATTTGTCTCCTTTTACATGTGACTCATTTCAGAGGCAGAGAACTTACTCCTAAGGTACAGATGGGCCCCTTTTTAAAACCCTTGGGAAATTTCTCTTCAGGTTTTCCTTTCCTGCACCTAAAAACTGTCCTGCATGTAATAGGCACTCAATAAATATCTGCTGTGGCTGATTATAATGGGGAGTGAAACTGAGGAAGCCTTTCATGTGTTTATAATGGCGATGCTGTGCAATAGATTGGTGTGCAGGGTTGCCAGAAACATCCGCTGATTACTGCTACAGCCCCATCTCCCTGCACGGGCTTGGTGAGCCTTTGACTGAACTGCGATAAAGGTATCATTTTGCTGCGTTATGAGGAAAAGGTATATGGAGATTTGATGTGCGTGGTGTTTCGTAACTTTCTCTCGATAAAATAGCGACATTCGTCTTCTTTCATCTAAGGCTGAATCATTTCTGAAATGGAGACTTAAATTTTAAGGTATGGAACATTTCAAGTTAAACATCCTTGAGAAAGCTTGCTTCACGTTTTTCTGCCCAAATGGGGAGTAAGGCTATAGAAACCTGTTACGTTTTGATAATGGCAGTTCTGAGTCAGAGCGTTCTGAGGGCGGCTGTAGACAGCTGCCCGACGTAGCTGGCTTGTTTTGCTTTTGTTTCACGTAAGTGCCGCAGCTCAGATGGTGGAACCTGGTGAGGGCAAATGGTAGTAGGGAGCCAGAGGGTGGTTCGAAGGAGCAAGGATAAAGGAAAATCCTGCACGGTGACATTTCTTGGCTACCCATTTTGTGCCAGGGGCTATACCGGGATGGGGATCTAAAGATGAATTTGGTCTCTGTCCCCAAGGAGCTCCTGGTTAAGAGAGGGAAATGGACCAGGAAGCAAATGCTTAAAGCACAGACAGGTCCATGCCAAGACAGAAAGGAGCACAGGACACAGTGAAAGTACAGAGGATGGGGACCTCATCCATCTCTGGGGAGTCAGGGACGCTCCCTGGGGGAGGTGCTGTTTGCATTGAGTCTATAAAAGGTGCTGTGAGTTAGCCAAGTGAAGGTGGTGCGGGGCTGGAGGTGGTGTTCCAGCAAGGAGAGAAGCACATGTGAGGGACAGAGGCAGGAGCGGGCTTGGCAAAGTGATTTTGGATTCAGGGATAGGAGAAGGCCTGAAGAGGAGATGAATGAGGAGGAAGTTAGATGCAGAAGTGAAATGACAAAGAAATAGAAAAGGGCAGCCTGTCTCCAATACCTTCAGTCTATCAACTTAATGCCATGCTGGTCCTACATCCTCACCCCACATTCAATCAGATATCAAGTCCTGTTGGAGTTACCTCCACTATGTCCTTGGAACCCACCCCCACCCCTCCTCTTCATCCTCACTGCCATGGTCTCAGACTTCATCCTCTCTGGCTGAGACCCAACCAATAGAGAGACCACAAATAACATGGCTTAAACATGAGAGAAGTTTATTTCTCTTTCCCAAGCAGCAGGAAGGCCATAAGCACTGCTGCGGACAGCACGCCAGCTCCGTGGTGTCCGGGACACAGGCGTCTTCTGTGCTGTTGCTCTGCTGTACCTATGTTCACATGATCCCATACATCTCACCAGCACATCTGCAGTCCAGCCAGTGGGAAGAGGAAGCTCCTTCTTTTCAAAGCATCACCTAGAAGTTGTTTACGTCGGCTCTGCTCGCATCCTCTAGCCACAGGGTCACATCTACCAGCAAGGAGGGCTGGGAAGTGTAGTTTTCATTTAGGGTGACCAAGAAGTGAGATAAAAACCAAGGGTTCTACTACTATAGAAGAAGGAGAGAAGGGTTATTGAGGGCCATCTGGTCACCCACTCCTAGTCTTACCCTCCTTATCCGCCATCTGCAGAGCTCTGAAAGTGTGGGCCATACCATCCCCATCCCCTCACTGTAAAACCATGCTCACACAGCTCTGGCTCTGCCTGTCTGGAAACGCTCTCCGTTCCTGAGTGTGCCAACACTTGCATGCCTCCACACTTGTGCTCATGCTCTGCCCTCTGCTAGAGAAGCAACAGAATATGATGCAGGGAACACGAGACCAGGTTCAAACAGCTCTCTAGCTATGGGACCTGGAGCAAGCTACTCTAATGCTCTGAGGCTCTAGCATCTGTAAAATTTGGATAATAATTTAACCTCAGGGCTAGGGGGAATATAGAAGATAATGCAGGAGAAGACAGTGCTCTGTAGATGGCAGCCATTATAGCCAGCCTCCTCGCACTGTTCTCCGTGGGTGAAACTGCTAGCCCAGCACCATATGACTCTGATCACTTTCCCCATGAAGCCTCCCTCTAGGGACTCCCAGGTCGCTGTCCTCATGAGGTCTTGGCTCAGCAAGACCTCGGACTGATCTCTGTGGTTCCCACTGCTTTTAGCACAGTGCCTGTGACAGCAGAGGGCAGTGTCGGTTAAACTGAAGTGGGTTGAGCCAGGGCCAAGAAGCAAGGCAGGCAGACCCAGAGGAGCAGATGCTCTGAAACAGGCACCTCAGGGCCTTGAAGCTGGTGGTCACACCTGGGCATTTGGGGCGAGGTCAGCGCTTACCAGAGGTCAGAGCCTTCTGTGGGCAAGGAGACCAGACTGTCAGGCAGATGGCAGAGACGAGATCTGGGCAAGGAGAAGGGAGAGAAGGGGTCACGGTGCAGGGGAGGCCCGCTAGCATCAAGGGCAGGGCTCCAGCCACAAGGAAGGAGCTGGACACTAAGCCAGGCCATCCCTGAGTGCTGGGGTCAGAGAGGAGGGGTCCTCAGCCATAGGAGGAGGTAAGAGGAGAGGGAGTGAGGGAGGAGAGAGCAAGGCTCCTGTCACCATCAGTCTGGCTCTAGTGTAAGGCCCAGATACATCATCCTGTGGGAAAAAGAACAAAGATTGGAGAGGCCTTGGGAGGAAAGGTGATTTCTGCATTCGGGTTGTGCAGGGATGTGGTTGCACTGCTGTGGTCTGCCCACCAGAGGGCAGGAGAGACCCACACATGAGGCTCAGACAGCACCAGCCGCAGAGCTTCGGGGAAGGTAGCTGGCCTTGGCTGGGAGGCTGGGTGGCCAGGAAGGTGCCACGAGAATCGTGGAGGAAAAGCTGGGCTCGAGTCTTCTTATACTCCCCAAGAAAGACTCTCTAGAGGGACCTTTCCCAACCCCTGGGTTATACAGAGCACAGCAGAAGGTGTGGGATGGGTTTGCCCTTCCAGAGGGTGGCATTTAGAAGGTGACCCGGGCAGCACCAGTGAGGACCCGGTTCTGGACTCCTGGTTCCGGCCGCCTGACTTCTCCACTCTCCTATAGCCCGTTGTTCAGAAACAGGGGCCCTCTCTTCCTTCTCCCTGGTCTGGTTTGTGAGAAGCTCGTGTGGGTGGAAAGTCTGCAGTTCCACACCCCCAGATCTGGGGACCTCAGCCAGCGGTCATGTCTCTGTCTCGGGATCAGTCAGATCCTCCCCACTCCTGGAAACGGCCCTGCCTTGCTGTCCGGTTGTGGACAGTAGAGTGGAAGAGCTTTGAGGGGAAGTCTTGGGGGGGCCTCCACTCAGCTCTGAGACTCAGTTTCCTCTTCCGTGAAGCAGAGATCTGAAAACCAGCTCCCTGCCACGGCTGTTAGGAATCGGAAATGAGATCATTGCGTACACACTCTTCTGAATAGTCGAGTGAGACAAAATGTGACTTTTTGTCATTGATGCTCCCTTTCAGGCAAAAAGGTTCTGTGAGGACAGGGATGAGGTCTTATTCCTCCCTCTGCCCCCAGGGGGCTGAGCACCGTTTTGGGTGGAGGGTGATCCCTGAGCGAGTGCCATCTGGGTCAGCACTGGCTCCTTACAGGACAGGGCGGGCCGTGGATGAGGCCATGAACGTCCAAGCTGCGCAGGCCTGACCTGTCCTGAGTCCATGGATGTTCCCGGGGCAGGGGGTAAAGATCCCAGGGTCCCACGGAGGTGGCGCCTCCTGCAGGAAGCTTTCCCAGGGGCAGATCTGACCTATTTGCAGGCTGACTTAGCCCCACTCGGCCCAGGACGGCAGGGAGGGGTCAGGGCTGGCAGAACTAGGCAAGGACTAGGGCTGGAGATGAGCCCGGTGCCGCCGGGGACGGGGACGGTGACGGTGGTGGGAGCTGGGCTTCATTTTCTCCTCTGGTAGCTCCCCTTTCGAGCTGGTGAAGGCGTTTGATTGGAGCCCCTGCTTGGGTGCACATTTTATTTCCAGAGAGACTGCTCCATAGCTCACAAGGGTCTCGGATTCCTTAACTTGTCTTTCTTCTTCCTTGAGTGCAGACATGTGTGGGGGCGTTCATAGGCTCCGACAAGTCCCATTTCCGTACTAATAAATATTCCTCCTCTCCTCTCTAAGCATTAAAAAAAATCCAGAGGAAGAACAAGTTGCCTATTTGTCACCTGCTCCTCGGTCCAGAGCAGGGGATGCATTTTGCTATTGCTGTGGCCGACTCAGAGAAGCAAGCATGAGGGATGTGCTTGCTTCTTTCTGATCAGTTTAATCCTGTTCGGAGGGGCCAGCCCTGCCCTTGATCCTGGCCTGGCCAGAGCCCAGGGGAGGGGCAGAAGGAGGAGGAGGCAGCACTGGGCAGTGGCTCAGGCAGGGGCTGTAGGAGACCAGACAAAAACAGCGAGGGTTGGGGAGGAAGGGGATAGAAAGTCGGGGACACTGACCAGGGGATGATCTGTCCCCAGGGGAGAAGAGGAAGAAGGTTCCCAAACCAAAGAGGATGTGGGCGCTTGGTGAGCCCAGAGCCTCTGACTGCCTTTATCTAAGGACCTGGGCTCCTCCCTGGTGATGACCATGCTGGTCACTCGTTGGAAGCAACAGGAGCATGATGTTAAGCAAGTAAATGGTTCGAACTCCAGCCTTGCAGCGGCTAGCCCGGCGTGTGTGCATCTGAGGTGGTGTCTACCTGCTATGCTGGGAGGGGGGCTCCGTGCTCTAAGATGCTTCTGTTTTCTCAGGCTTTGCTCATCTCTGTTTAATGTACTTTTCAGCCTGTTACAGAGAACACAGACCATGGCCAGACCAGCCTCTCCCAGACCATGCCTGGCTGTCCCAGATGACAAGTGGAGTCTTGTGTGTGTGTGTCGGGGGGGGGACGTGTGCTTTTGTCAGGACAAGATCTCATGATTGTAGATGTTCTGGGACCATCCCTGGGGCACAGACACACTTGTTTAATATTCTCTGTCAGAGCCCTGGACAACGAAGGCAGACTCTGTGTTGTAGGTCTCATTCCACACCTGGCTGTGTGACTGTGGGTGAGGGACACAAAACTTTCTCAGCTGCAAAATGGAAGGAGCACGTACCTGCCCTGCCCTGCCTTTCAAGTTGTCCGGATTCAACGTGATGTTCAGTGTATGTGGGTGCTCTCGGTGTCCTGTGAAGGACGGGGTAAATGGAAGTGGTTGTTATGGTTATTCTATGGGGATGTTGGTGAGCTTCCTTCTCTCTGCTCTCCTTTCCCCCCCTCCCATTTTCTGTGCTGCCTGTTCCCTCTTTGCAAGCTGGTCCACTCTCCTGGGTGTGGGCAGTTCCATGGCCCCAGTGGGAGCCACCAACCCTGTATATTCCCCAGTGTAAGGATGAGTGGAGGAAGGAAGATGCCCTTCCAGCCTGCTCTGTCTTCTCTTTGACATCAGCCTGGAATATTCTGGAAGATGCCAGCAGGGGGCAGTAGCACCTCACACCTTGACCCCTCCCCTGTGCTTCCTAGCCATGGCCAGAAGGCCACCTCAGTGAGCAGGTGTGTGTGTACCAAGGCAGGTCGAGAATGTCTTAATGACCCATGCTGCGTGGATGGATTAGCTGAGGCCCTGATGTGGCAGGGCCGCCTTGGGAGCCAGGCCCGCAACAAGTGCTGATTTTCTTTGGGGTGCAGGGATTGAGGGGGCTGATGTCCTGGATGATGCTGACTAGTGGTGAGGCCCCCAGTACCACCCTCAGGGGATGCTCGCCTCCCACCCAGAGGGAGGGACCATGGATCCGGCTCAGATGAGCACTGAGGATGGGGGTGGAGGGCAGGCAGGTGGGTCTCACCTGGGCAGAACCTCCAAGGCACCCTGCTGAGCCCAGGTCATGACAACAGCAAGGGTGCACCCACCCCAGCAGGCCTTGAGGCAGGTCCCTAGCCTGGACCCCTGACCCGTACACAGACCCCTGCCCTCAGCCTCCACTCCTGACATGAACCCCGCTCCCTCCTGGCCCAGGATCTGGAAACCCCAGCTACCTGCGCTCAGCCATCTCCCCCTTCTCTGGATTCCTGGGCCACTGAATTGAGACTGAAGGCACCAGCCTCCATTCACAGCGATTACTCCCCCTCTCGCCGACCTCTGGGCATGATGCAGGATGGTGGTGCAGGATGAAGCTTATGGGGACTGGCCCAGCGTTTGCAGGGACTCAGAGCCCCCTGAGGAAAGACAGAGTAATTTGGATCTTGTATTTCTGTTGTGTTTTACTCAGAGGGAGTTTTTGGGGGCGTGGGGGACCTTAAGGCAGGTGGAACTCTCAATGTCATTGATCTCTCCCCCAACAGCCAGTCACATCCTGAGCCTTGGCAGTCACTCTGGCTTCCCCTGGGTGATGGCAGGATCTTTCTTGAAGAATCCTTCTCCCCAGAAAGCAGGAATCATACACAGTGTTAACTCACACCTGAGAAGTACTCTATGCTGCAGAATATTCTGGGATGAGGATGTCAGGGTATCTTGTTCTCCCCATTCTTTAGCTTTCCAGTGTCCCTGTTATTAAATTATTCATTCAGTAGCATTCGTGCATTCACTCGGTTTATTGGTGTTTATTGAGCACCTACTATGTATCAGGTGCTTTTTTTTCAGTTAGGGAGGGGGATTGCCATCCCATTTCAGGCTTCATGAAGAGTCTTGCCCCTCCCCCTCCTACTGAGAACCAGCTGTGGCTCCAGATGTGGAGATAGACGGGTGAGCAGGAAGGAGTCAGAGGACAGAGTTGGGGCATGTAGCAAGGCAGAGCTGGGTGGGAGAAGAGATGTGACAGATCTAGGGAAGAAGGAGGACAGATCAGGTAGGAGGCAGGACAGATTGGGGAAAGAGACAAGATGGGTAGGGCAGGCCAGATCTGGGGGGAAGAGATGGGAAGGACCCGGAGAGGGAAAGAGATGGGAACAGGGAGGAGGGGAACAGGGACGTGTCCTGGGGAAGAGGCAGTGAGAGACACTGGAGGGATGGGGCTTGGGGGGAGGATGGCGAGAGGATGGGGTGGTCTGGGGGAGAGTCTGCAGAAGCCCTGGAGCAGGAAGTGATGAGGGACCCTTCAGACAGAGACCCCAGGGACCTAGAGGTCACGGCTGCCGCTGCAGAGCTGGCCACGCGTGGCCGGCAGCAAATGTTGGGGAGGGTACGCCTGTGTGAATCTATGTGTTCCTGTCACAAGCCTGTTGTGTGCAGCAGAGGGTTATCTGGCGCTCTTTTAGGCCCTGGGAGTAAAGTCATCGACGAGACAAAGTCCCTGCCTTTGAGTGGACAGAGGCCCCGAAAGAAGAGAGAGTGGAGGATGGGGGAGGAAATGAGGTTTGTCTTCTGGCCCCTCCATGCTCTGAGCAGAGCTACCTCCAGTGCCATCAGCCCCTTCCCTTGTGGTCCTCAGTTGGGGCAGTGTCCCAAGCCCTCCTCTTCTCTAAGTTTCAAGACATACTTGTTCTGTGTCCCCTCCCTGAGTGTTTACAGGAGCTTGTTGAACGAGTTACAGTGTTAAAGACTGTTAATGACTCAACAGATAACCTCTTCCAGGTAACATTTATCCTCTGGAACCATAAGTGGCTTAACACAATGTAATAAGTAAAACAGGACCATGAGGCAGCCAACAAGGCTGGTAGAGAAGATAATGTGGACATTTGGATTCATTGTGTGTCAAACCCCACCATGTAGATGGCCAACCTTTCTACTTGGAAGACCAGCTCCTTCTCATCCATGCATCGGTCTCCTGTTTTTAGGATCTCCAAGGAAATCTCCAGAGAAATGAGTTCCACTCCTCTCTCATTGGTTCTAAGTTTCCTAATAGCCACACAGATGCCCCTGATGCCCAGTTGGCCCTCACCTTCCCAAGCTGAGGTCAGGGTGGTGTCCTCTTCCAGCCCTGGTGGAGGAGGACGACGGTAGAGCCCTTTTCTTTATCTTGTGAAGTTCTCTCTAAGGATCTCTTTCAGCTCTTTCTTCCTCAAATTCAAAGAAAATCCAGTTCCTTTAGCCTTTCCTTAAGCATCTTACTCTTTAATCCCTAATCATTTTTGCAATTTCCATCCTGTAAATCATTTCCAGCTCTTGCTTCTCAAGTGAAACCTTAAATTGGACACAATGGGAGTTAATAGGATGATTGCTTCTTTGTTCCCATGTGTTTTTTAATATTTCAACATAATAATGATAAGAAATAAATGTTTTCTTTCTTTTTTATGTGTCAGGCTCTGTTTTTGGGGCTTCTCTTATGTATCTTAATTTAATCTTCATAACAACAAGCCTGTCAGGAAGGCATTATTATTCCATTTTACAAGTGAAAAAAATTAGGCTCAGAGAAAGAAGTTAAGTAAATTGTCCAAAGGCACAGAGCTAGTTAATGTAAGAGCCAGGTAGGGGTTGGGGTAGGGTGCTGCAGAACTCTAAACTGACTTCTGTAAATATGGAAATTTGTTTTAAGCCTAATTTTTAAAATCTTAATAATCTATGCAAATATTTCTCGCATTGTGCTTTGTACAAAACCCACATTTGTTTTCATATAAGAATATCACTTTTATTTCTGTGAACCTGGGGATGGAAGTGATGATTTGGGAGACATGCCATGTCGATGCTGTGGCATCAGGTCCTCCGAGTACACCCCCACACAGCCTTGGGCTTCAGACATCCAAGTGGGAAAGTTTCTGTTCTGTGCGTCATGAGATGTGTCTTCCAGAATCACCACATAGCTGCATGGCTTTGTGTGCATCTTTCCTTCTCCTGGAGCACCAGTTCTCCTAAGATGAGAATGATTGGTTTCTTAGAGTTGTTTTGAAGATAACGTGAAGAAATAGACACGAAAGTGTCTGCCAAGTGCAAAGGCATGACATTTTTGGTTAACATGTACATTTTGACGTCAGGAGCATTTGACCCACACTGAGCTTCTGATTTACTCTGGCCCAGATTTATTTTACTGCATTCCCACATATTCATTTTATGTAGAGTTTCTATTTAGCTCAATTTCAATTTCCCGGGGTTCAATTGAAGTCCGTGTTTCCCTGACTTGATTTCTCTGCCTGATTAATAGAATTCTCTTCAAGTGAGGAGGTGGGCGTGAGTGGCTGCAGGGCAAGGGGGTGTCTCCACCCACGACAGCAGACACGCACTGGAGTCGTAGCAGCCCAGAAGTTGGACCTCTCACAGAATGCTCACCCTTCCTGAGCATCAGCATCTTTCAAGTACCCAAATGAAGGGTGCGATGCAGGGATGCTGCCTATAGAAACCAGGGATAGTTCCAAGCTGATGTAGCACTCAGTGGGTATTGATGCTCTGCCTGCTCTCAGCCAGGCAGTGTCATAGGGCTTGAGAGATGTCAGTGAGCCCAGCAGACAGATTCCTGCCCTTGGGAGCTTAGATTCCAGTGTATATGTGTGCGAGATGTAAACATGAGTAAAGGAATGAATAAGCAAACTATGGAGTCTATTAGAAAGAGAGAGGTGGTTTGGAAGAAGGAGAGAGTAGAGCAGAGTGAGGGGCATCAGGAGCGTGGGGTGGTGGTGGGTGCCAGGAGTCAATGGGGGCTCAGGACAAGGCTAGCTGAGAAAGTGAGATTTGCACAGACTCCTCAGGTCTCTGTCTGGAGTCAGTCAGGTGGAGTCTGTGGGAAGGGTGGTCTGGCAGAGGGACCAGATAGAGCAAAGACACTAAGGTGGGATTGTGCCTGGCATGCCTGAGGAGTATTCCAGCAGCCAGTGTGGCTGAAGTGGACGTGAGGAGACAACTAACAGGAGAAAAGTTCAAAGAGGAGGAGGGGAGGGCAAGATCTATCTAGAGCCGTCTAGGCTTCTCCTCTAGGTGAAATGGGAGCCTTTTCAGGGTTTTAGGTAAAGAAATGACATAATGTGACATCCTTCAAAGCTTACCACCCCCCAAATTCCATGCAAGTTCCATGGCAGAGGCTCACAGGTTGTGTGAATCAGGAATGGGAGTTAGTTCCACTAGAACCACCTCGTCTGAGAAGGGGGGAGGTAGCTCCTGAGAGAAGAGTTAGATGAGCATGGCACCACCTCCACTAGAAGGGAGAACGGACCCTTGGAAGGCAGGAACAAGGACTGTCCATGACCTTCCTCAATTAGCCAGTGGTGGAAATAGGACCTGGACATAAATAACATTCCAATAAAAGGCTCTGGGAGTTCAGAGAAGGATGTGGTTAATACAAATTCTGAGGATTCAAGTGTAATTATATGGGATGTCATTTAATCTGGGACTTAGATAATAGGATTTGGACAGGTGGATATGAGAGAAGGGGCGTCCCACATGTGGGAAATAACCCTGAAATGTGCATGGGGTAGAAAAACAGAGGAACAAGCAATGGTAACTAGTTCACCTTTGCTGGATTACAGGACGTGCAAGGGGAAGTGTGGAAAGGTTGAAGTCGATGCATGAGATCCTCAAATGCCATTTTGGATGCTGTGAGGAAATAAGCATAGCATTGTTATTCTATGTTTAAAGGATCAGGATATAAACTTTTAGAATTCTAGAAAAGCCTCACTTGGTAGGGAGGGAGAGAGGTTAAGATAACTAAATTCAGAGAAGTGGATGGAGTTAAGGACCTCTTTTGGAAAATAATTGCACTGTTATTGGGCTTCATGTATGTGAGTCATCTCAAGAAATAGGACCATATGGCCAAAAATGTGGAGAAAAAACAGAACGTAGAAATAAATCCATGGAAGACACAGATCTTAGAATGAGCAGAAATGGATTTAAAAACAAATAATTAACATATTCAAGAAGTTGTATGAGAAGATGGAGAATTTCAACACAGAACTGGAATCTATAAACAAAAAAGAGGAAGACTCTAGAACTGAAAAATACAACACAATATGGGTTTAACAGTAGATTTGACACACCTGAATAAAATAGTGACCTAGAAGATGGAAGAAAATATCCAGACTAACGAAAAAATGTAAAATTCATACAAGAGTATAAGAGATAGAAAGGACATGATGAAAAGGTCTAACATGTAGGCAATGGGAATCCCAGAAAGAGAGGAGAGAGATAATGGGGCAGAAACAATATTTGAAGAAATAATAACCAAGAATTTTACAAAAGTGATGAAAAGCATCAAGCTTTGGGTTCAAGAAGCACCATGAACCTCAAGCAGAATAAATACAAAGAAAACCATATATCTAGGGTCATCATAGTCAAATGGCCAGAAAAAAAAGACAAGGAAAAAATCCTAAAAGCAGCCAAAGAGGGGAAAATATAAATTACGTTCAAACAACAACAATAAAATCAACGACTGGCTTCTCACCAGAAATGATGGAAGCCAGAAGACATGTAATGATCCCTTCAAAGAGCTGAAAGAGAATAGTTGCTAATCTAGAATTCTAGACCCATTGAAGATATCCTTCAAAAGTGAAGGTGAAATAAAGCATTTTTGAGCAAATGAAAACAGACCTGTCTAATTCTTCGGACAGATGGAAAAGGGTCACAGAAGGAAGTGCAAGGATGCAGGAAGGAAGGAAGAGTGAGGGTGAATATTGACTGTATTAAACAATAACAGAGTTACTTTTCATGGAGTATGTATTATCTTCCAGGCAATGTGCATCATTGTTTTATTTATTCTTCACAACAATCCTATGAGTTTGGTATCATTATTAGTCCCATTTGGAATACGAGGAAACTGAGGCTTAGAGAGTACAAGTAGCTTGATTGAGGTCACCTAAGCAGTGAACTTGAGTCGGTCTTGCTGCCAAGTCTGTGTTTCCCTCACTACGTTGTTGTGCTTTTCTGAAGTGTCAGGGGCTAGTCCCCTAAAGTTCAAGGGAGAACTGGGGAGGTGGGGATCCATCTGGGTCAGCTGGGGTGGCTGTCATTTCCGTGTGCTTCCCACTCACGGTGGAAGGGTGACCCAAAGTATGTGGGCACAGCAGCTGGTTGGACAGGTCCCTCAGGCTGTGGGGCTGGTGCGTTCCTTCTGCTTCAAACAGCTCCTGTTCTCCTCTCTACCCACCGAATCACTAGCCATCCTGCAAAACCCAGAAAAAATCTTGCCCTGGCCATGATGTCTTTCTTTCTTTTTTTTTTTTTTGCAGGTAATAAAAGATTTATTTCTCCAAAATCAGAGCTGCTACTGTATTGCACAACTCCAGGGGACACTGTTGCCATTGTGGTCTAGGTATGTGGCTCTACCTGGGCTTGCAGAGTGCACAGGCTTTATAACCATACCTGGCAGCCCGGCCCCAATCCTTCAACTACAGTTCCATCTGCCACAGGGAACCACTGTCACATTTCTTGTGTATCATTTTAGATGCTCTATACATACATGATGGCTTTCTTGACATTTCCATTTATTCTGATCACTCCTCTTTTAACTTACCTGCATGTGTAGACATCAGTACATTATTGAAGAGTTCTCAGTGGTTTTTTATGTGATGGCTCCTCTCCTCTGCCATTAGATTGTATGATCTTGGAGAGCAGAGGCCATAACTTGTTTGACATTTTACCCACTAATGTGCTTAGTACGGCACCTGGCACTCAGAGGGTGCTCAGGTGGTAAATACTCATTGATTCGTTAATTACAGTTCATTGTATCTACCACTAACAGTGATGTCAGAAGCCAGTGTTTCATCCATGAGTACCATGTGGACACTTGTAGAGCGTTTCAAGTTTCCGTGAAGTTAGCAGAGAATTTAGCAGAACTCAGTGGGGTCCAATCATGGCTATATTTACATAGCGTCAAGATCTCTGGATTGAAGTGTGAGCAATAAAGTCCACTGAGTTATATTTGGATTATCAAACAACCAAATTCCCACGCACCACCAAGAGCAGTTGTGTATGGAATTTAACTTTCTCATAGGATCTTCTGTCAAACTGATTTGTGAGTGGCATCACAGACAAACTACTCCAGATGCCCCCTGAGCCCCATGACTCTGGGCCCCACCTCAGAGCTCTGTGTCCTCCCTGTTGATTCATCACTGATTTCTAATCTGCTTTTCTCAGTGCTGATATTCATGGAAGTCTAGACACATCTGTGGGCAGAGAGGACACCTGCAAGGGTATCCGTGGTGAATATTAATGAGTGTTCCATAATATGACCAGGACACCTGTGTGCCCATGGGAGGGCAGAGGCAGAGAACAACTGTTTGAGGAAGAAAAAACAATAAATGGCATTCCTGGATGGGCAAGATGCGAGGAAGAGTGCTGTGTGGATCTAAAATGATCCAAGCAGATACTGGATCTTTTTTATCTTGGCAGAGGCCAAGAGGAAAGTGATGCAGTAAAGTGACCAGATTAAGGAATTTATTAAGGGCATCATCTGTGCTCAGCTTTGTGCTGAGAGGCAGCTGCGAGGGAGAGGAATAGCTCCCATTTGGCTTCAGATGAGGGAGAAGGAAGAAAAGGCAAAGTAAAAGTGTTTCTGGACACAAGATGCAACATATAGTGCTCCACATACTTCTTTGTTCCACATGTGGTTCTATTTTGTGTTTCATATAAACTGAACTTGATTGAGGAGGAGATTTTCCACTCCCTCCCCGCCGTACCACGAATAGCCAAGCACACTGGGTTGCGTTTCACTGAATTGAATTAAGGCCTAATCCCACACACACAAACATGTGTATACACACATGCATACAGACATTTGTTCCTTCAGTTGAAATTTGTAAAAATTGGTCAAGCTAAGACATTTTTTAAAATTATAAAACATTGATAAAAAAATCTTCCTGCGATTTTGCTGGGAATTGTATTAAACGTGCATATCAATTTCTGGAGAATTGATGTCTTTACTATGTTGACTCTTCCAATCCATGAACACAGTATGTCTCTCCACTTAGATCTTCTTTGATTTCTTTCACTAGTGTTTGTAGTTTGCAGCATGCAAGTTCTGTGCATTTTTTTGTCTGTACATTTTTTAAAAAAGATTTATATATAAGTATTTCATTTCTTTTTGACAGATTGTAAATGGCATTGTAATTTTAATTTTGGTTTCCGTGTATTCATTGCTAGTATATAGAAATACAATTGATTTTCACATGTTGATCGTGTATGCTCTGATCTTGTTGAACTCACTTATTAGTTCTAGGAGGTTTTCTTGGGTAGATTCTGGAATTTTCTGCCCAGATGATAATGTTATCTTCAAATAGGACAATTTAATTTCTTTCTTTCTGATCTGTATGCCTTTTATTTCCTTTTCTTGCCTTCGTCCTCTGGCTAAACCTTCCAGTATTGTGTTGAATAGCAGTGGTGAGAAGGGACAGCCTTGCGTTGTTCCTGATCTTAGGGGGAAAGCATTCAATCTTTCACTTTTTTTTTATAATTTTATTTATTTTTTCCCCCAAAGGCCCAGTAGATAGTTGTATGTCATAGCTGCACTTCCTTTTAGTTGCTGTATGTGGGACGCGGCCTCAGCATGGCCGGAGAAGCAGTGTGTCAGTTCGTGCCCGGGATCTGAACCCAGGCCGCCAGCAGTGGAGCACGTGCACTTAACCACTAAGCACGGGGCCGGCCCAAATCTTTCACTATTAAGTATGATGTTAGTTGTATCTTTCTTGTAGATGTCTCTTATTAAATTGAGGAAATTCCTCTCTATTTCTTGTTTTCTAATCATCGACAGTGTTGAATTTGTCAAATGCCTTTTCTGAATCAATTTATCAAATGATCATGTGATTTTTCCTCTTTAGCTTGTTGTGTGGATTACATTGATTGATTTCTAAATATTGAACTAGTCTCACATATATTGAGACTTACTGTATAGCTACAGTAACCAAGGCAGTGTGGTGTGGGTAGAGGAATAGACACATAGGTCAATGGACTAGAATAGAGAACCAAGAAATAGCCCTACATAAGTATCGCCAACTGACTTTTGACAAAGTTGCAAAAATAATTCCATGGAGAAAGTATAGTCTTTTCAACAAATGGTGCTGGGCAATTGGATGTCCATAGGCCAGAAACAAAACCAAACCAACAAACCTTGACTTAACCTTATACCTATACAAAAATTAACTCAAAATGGACTATAGATTTAAATGTAAAATATAAAAAAATGAAATGTTTAGAAGAAAATATAGGACTTGGTGAAGCATTCTTAGACATGACACCAAAAGCACTATACATAAAAGAAAAAAGTTGATAAATGGAACTTCATCAAAATTAAAATCTTTTTCTCTGTGTAAGACCCTGTGGAGAGAATGGAAAGACAAGTTACAGACTAGGAGAAAATATTTGCAAACCACATATTTGACAAGGAACTCATCAGTAGATTATATAAAAAATTCTCAAAACTCAACACTAAAAAACCCAAACAATGGAATTAGGAAATGGACAAAAGACAGGGAGTGACATTTCACCAGAGAGGATTTAGAGATGGCAGGTAAGCACGTGAAAAAATGTTCAACATCAATAGTTGTCAGGGAAATGCAATTACGACCATGATGAGTACCGCTGTACACCCATCAGAACAGATAAAATAAAAAACAATGGCAATGCCAAATGCTGGTGAGGATGTAGAGAAACTGGGTCTCTCATACATTGCTGATGGGAAAGGAAAATGGCACAGCCACTCTGGGAAATAATTTGGCAATTGTTTAAAAAAAATAAATATACACTTACCATATAACCCAGCAATTATGTTCCTAGGCATTTATCCCAGAGAAATGAAAAACTTATGTCCACATAAACCCTCTAAATGAGTGCTCATAAAACAGCTTTGTTTGCGAAAGCCCCAAACTGGAAACAACCAGAATGTACTAAAATAAGCTAGTGGTTAAATGAGCTGTGGTACACAAATACCATGGCATAGTACTCAGAAATGAAAAGGAACTATTCATACATGCAACAATGTAGATGGATCTCAAGGGCATTGTTCTGAGTGATAAAAGCCAATCTCAAAAGGTCACGAATTATATTTATATCACATTTCAAAGTGACAAAATATAGAGTTGGAGAACAAATTAGTGGTTGCCAAGGGTTAGGGATGGTGGGGACTGGGGGAAAGGGAAGGTGTGACTCTAAAGGGGTAGTGTGAGGGAGATCTTTGTGATTATGAAATAGTGCTGTATCTTGATTGTGGTGGTGGTTACATGAATCTACACATGTGGCAAATTGATGTAGAACTGTGACACACGTGTACCAATGTCAATTTCCTTATTTTGATATTGTACTATAGTTATGTAACGTGTAACCATTGGGGGAAACTGGGTGTAGAATACGAGGACCACTCTGTACCATGTTTGCAACTTCCTGTGTGTCTATAATGATTGCAATATTAAAAGTTAAAGAAAAGCAAAGGTAAAAAATATTTCAGCCATAACAAAAGATATGGAGAATAATACAGAGAACACTGTGTGCCCCCTACCCAGCATAAGAAAAAAAATAATTTACAAAGCTCCCTGTGTACACTCTCTACCCCCAGATCACATTCCCCTTCCTCCACTCACTCCCTTCGAGTCACCACTACCCTAATTTTGGTGTTTATCGTCTTTATATTTATACCTCCACTATAAATATATGTATCCTTAAATAATGTATGGTATTATTTTGCATATTTTAAAACTATATAAATGGTATCATCCTATCAAATTGTGCTTATCCTTCTATATCTTGCCTTTTTTCACTTAAAATTATGTTTTTGAGATTTGTCAAATTGATACACATAGCTTTAGTTTAATAATTTTCAATGGTGTAGTATTCCACTGAATTAATTTGCCACAATTATCCATTTCTTTGATGGACATCTAGGGTATTTCCAATGTTTCCTTATTACGAACAATACTGCAATAATCATTTTTATAAACATCTCTTTGACCATATATGATAGAGCTTTAGGTGGTGATATGTTTTGGAGTGGAATTGCTGGGCCAGGGGTTGTATACATCTTCAACACTACTAAGTATTGCCCAATTGCACTTCAAAGCAACTTTCTTAACACCATAAGAGAATTCCTATTGTGCTACATCACGGCCAGCATCGAGGAGTGTCACAATTTTTGTCAATCTGTTGGGTATGAAATAGAATTATATTGTGATTTGAATTTGTATTCCCTGTCTTCTGATGTTCTTGAGCTTTTAAAAAATATGCTTTTTGAGGAATTTTGTATATTCTTTAATGAATCTCCATTCATATTCTTTGTCCATTTGTCTGTTGGGTGGTATGCCTTTTCTTATTGTTTGTAGGAGTTCCTTATATGTTATAGACACAATTTCTATATCATTTATATGCATTGCAAGTAACTTCTCTAAGACTGTGACGTATATCTTCCCCATATTTATCATGCCTTTTGATGCCCCAAAAGTTTTAATTTTAATCTAGTTGAATTTACCAGTCTTTTAGTCTGTGCTTTTTGTGTCTTGCTGAGAAATTTCTTTCCTGCCTAAAGGTATAAGATGTTTTCCTATAGTTTAAATGTTTCTAAAAGTTTAAAAGTTTTGCTTTTCACATGTAGGTCTTAACTGACTTGCAATTGATTTTTTGTGTTTGGTGTGTGGTAGGGACCAAATCAATTGTATTTCCGTATGGATAATGATCCCAGCACTATTTATTGAATATTCTGTCCTTACCCCTACTGATCTGCGATGCCACCTCTCTCATATATCGAGTTATTTTTATATGCCTGGGTCTCCCTTTGGACTCTTGATTCTCCCTAATTAATCTAACATCTCTCCCTATGCCAATACCACAGCGTCTTGATTACTATACCCTTATTGGTAGTCTTGAATTCAGGGAGGGCAAGTCTACCCAACTGATTCCTCTTTTTCAAATTGTCTTGGCTATTCTTGGCCATTTACTTTTCTATAGAAGTTGTCAATTTCTGTGAAAAAATCCTTTTGGACTTTTATTGGAATTTCACTAAATTACACTTTTGTCTGGGGAAAATCAATATCTTTATAATATCTAGTCTTCCTATCCTTTAACACTGGATATTTTTCAATTTTTTTTAGGTCATCTTTAATGGCATTAAGTAGTGTTTTATAATTTGTCTATAAAGATTTTGTGCACCTATTGTTAGATTTACTCTTAGACACTTTATAGTTTTATTTGCTATTGTAAGCTGTATTTTTAAAATTAAATTTTCTGTTTGATGTTGATGTATAGGGTTATGATTGATTTTTGTACAATAATTTTATATCCCACAACTTTGCTGAATTCTCTTATCAATTTTAATTATTTTAAATTAGTCTTGGGCCTTCAATATGGAAATCATATTATTTGTGAATTATTACAATTTTATACTTCTAGTAAAATGCTCAATAGAGACAAAGAAAGTGGTATTCTTATCTTGTTTCTGATTTTAGAAAGAAATACTTCTGGGGGCCGGCCGGTGGCGCAAGCTGTTAAGTGCTCGTGCTCTGCTGCGGCAGCCTGAGGTTCGCCGGTTTGGATCCCGGGCACACACCGACGCACCGCTTGATGCACCAACGCACCGCTTGATAAGCCATGCTGTGGCGGCGTCCCATATAAAGTAGAGGAAGATGGGGATGGATGTTAGCCCAGGGCCAGTCTTTCTCAGCAAAAAGAGGAGGATTGGCATCTGACGTTAGCTCAGGGCTGGTCCTCCTCATAAAAAAAAAAAAAAAAGAAGTACTTCTATTTCACCATAAGGACAATATATGATAAAGTTTTTGGTAGCTATTAAGAAGATCCTTTCTATTTCTAGTTTGATAAGATTTTTAAAGTCCCTAATGCTTTTTGAATCAAAAGATGTTCTCTGTCTATTGAGCTGATTATGTAGTTTTTCTGCTTTCTTCTCTTAATGTGATTTTTTTATGTTGGTAGATATACTAGTATTGAACTTTCCTTGCCCTCATGAGATAAATCTTACATGGTTATGATGTATTATGATTTTAAACGTTATTTGATTCAGTTTGTTAGAATTTTATTTAATGTTTTTTCATCTCTTTTCATGAATGAGTTTGGCCTGAGATGTTTCCTTCTTATATTATCCTTGTTTGATTTTGGAATAAAAAATTTGAAAGCCTCATAAATTGATGGTTTTATTCCTTTTTCTCCTCTTTGAACAATTTGAATAAGATTGAAATTATTTATTTCTTGAGGGTTTGGTAGAATATGCTTGTAAAACAATCTGGCCCAGGATTCACCCACCCCCAAAATGAGTTTTAACCATTGATGTAATTATTTTAACGGTTAGTGTACAGTCATGCGTTGTTTAATGATGGGGATACGTTCTAGAAATGCGTCATTAGATGATTTTGTGATTGTGTGAACATTATAGAGTATACTTATACAAATCTAGGTGGTATGGCCTCCTACACACCTAGGCTGTGTGGTACTAATTTTATGGGACCACCGTTGTATATACGGTCCATCATTGACAGAAATGTCATTATGTGGTGCATGACTGTATATTTTATTTTACTTGGGTCAGTTTTTGTAATTTTTGCTATAAAATTGTCCATTTTATTTAGGCTTTCAACTTTGTGGTTATCAAGTTTCCATCCTCTCTTCTTATCTAATATATGCATTTCAGACTAGAAAAGTTCCTCTGGCATTTATAGTGTTCTCATTGTCAAAATTTTTTCATTTAAAATTATTTTAGGTTGGGCCTGCCCTGTGGCTTAGCAGTTAAGTGCACGCGCTCCGCTGCTGGCGGCCTGCGTTCGGATCCTGGGCGCGCACCGACGCACCGCTTCTTGGGCCATGCTGAGGCCACGTCCCACATACAGCAACTAGAAGGATGTGCAGCTATGACATACAACTATCTACTGGGGCTTTGGGGGAAAAAAAAATAAATAAATAAAATTATTTAAAAAAATTATTTTATTTAAGAATATTTTCTTTTTTCAGCTTTATTGAGGTATGATTGACAAGTAAAATTGTAATATATTTAAAGTGTACAGTGTGACAATTTGATATACATATATGTTGTGAAAAGATTCCCACATTTGAGTTAACACGTCCATCACGTCATATATTTACTTTTTGTTTTTGGGTGAGAACACTTATGTTCTGCTCTTTTAGCAAATTTCAATTATGCAATACAGTATTATCAATTATAGTCACCATGTTATGCATTAGATCCTCAGACTTTATTCATCTTATAACTGAAAGTTGTACCCTTTCACGAGGCTCCTCCCTGTGACCTCACCTCTCTGATGGGCTCAACAAAAATAGTCAGTTTTCAGATTGCTTGGTGATTTTTGATTGTAGGTGTGGGAATGGTGCTCTTTCCAACTTTCTATATCCTAAGCAGAAGCCTGAAGTCCTTCCAATTCTTTTTCTGTAAACTGTTCATATCTCTATCCCATTTTTCCGTGGAGCTGCTTTCTTCTAATATATCTTCTACTTTACTCACTCTCTCTTCAGGTTGTCTAAACTACTGTTAAACCCACCCACTGAGTTTTCAATTCTAATTTATATTTAATTCTTGAATTCCAATTTGGTTCTTTTTCAAGCTGCTTTGTCATTTGAAAAATAGTTTTCTGCTAGCCTGCAGATTTTTTTCAAGCTTGCCTTTTATTTGTTTAAAGAATATATTTTTTAATCTAACATTATGCTTTAATTATTTAAATAATTAAATTAAATTATATTATTTATTTATATAATATAATATTTATATAATATAACATAATTAGTATAAACATTTAATTATATTAAATATATTAAATTTAATTAAATAGTGATTAAAATAATTTAATACATTATTCTTTAATCTAACACTATAATTTCAATATATGATGCCTTTGGGGGTCTGTTTCTGCTGCTTCTTGT
The DNA here is from genome assembly GCF_057802395.1 of Ceratotherium simum simum. NCBI lineage: Eukaryota > Metazoa > Chordata > Mammalia > Perissodactyla > Rhinocerotidae > Ceratotherium > Ceratotherium simum. The sequence continues at coordinate 87,580,178 of NC_141900.1, forward strand.
TTCTGCTTATTTTTATTCATGGTGTTTTGCATGCTTGGTTATTTTTGGCTATAAGCTGCAAATGTTTTAGGGTAATAATTTGGGGTATTTCTTTGAAGCCTAGGATAAAGGCCCATTCTTCCAGAGAGGATTTTGTTTACTTCTTCCACATGCTTGGGAGCGTTACTGGTACAAACCTCTTTAAGCTGAATTAATCGTTTGAGGTTATTTGGACCATCCAAGTGGGCTGCAAATCTGACTTGTTACCATTTTTTAGTAGTAGAGTTGTTCTTTTTCTCCTGTTCTCCTTTGTGCCAAGGTAACTTTGTGCGCAGTCCCTGGGAGTGTGAGGGTTGGCTGTGCTATGTCTATTGAATAACTATCTTGAGGGTATAGCCTTTTGGGTTCCCAACCTTAGGGGAAGAGGTCCACTGCTGGACTCCCCGTGTCGGGCTAGTCCTGGACTTTGTCTTTTATCTCCCAAGCCCCGTGAGGCTGAGTCAACTCAAGGTTCAAGTTGTCTTACTTTGGCAAATGCTCTCAGGGAAAATGTAACTTCAGGACTCTTGATTTCCTCCATCATGTAGATTTTGACCTGATAATTCCTTAGCTGTCAGCTCTTTGAGATTTTTATAGAAAATTTTAAAATTTTATCTAGCATTTAATTTTTTTCTTGTTAGAAGGAAAATCTATCCAGCTGTCTTGTAAGTTCTTGTAGTGGAAATAGTAGAATTCATTGAGTTTTAAAATCTAATGACTGTTATTTATTTATTTATAGAAATTCCACACCATTCCTTTTTATTATCATGCTCCTTTCTTGTGGTTGACTCTTTCTTTTATATTATAAGTGAATTTAAATTTTCGATTTTACAGTCTGTATTTAATAATTCTATGAACTAAAACTCCTGTGGGTCACATTCCGCTATTTGTTGTTTCTGATGACTCCTGCTTGCTCTGTCTTGTTTTCTCATGTATTTTATGATTTGGGCTGATCAGCTTTTATTCAATGGAGCTTTATCATTGGGATTCTGTGCAACATATGTTATAGTGTATCCTCCTAGAGATAGTTTACATTTGTTTCTGTAATGTGCTCAGGTCATTACCAGAAGGGGCCACTTCTCTGTGACTTTCTCAAATCGGGAAGTTCTGAGGCTACGCAGATAGTGTAGGGCAGGCCCGTGGCTATGAATTCTTAAGCAGACATTTTTTGGCCACCTAGATGCCAGGGCCTGATAGACGGGCTTCTGTGCCACTTCCCTTTGACAGTGCAGAGATATTTTTTCTAGCCCTTCCTTGCATGGAGCCCATAGTCTTCCAAGGCTCATGGTGTTTCAGATGTGATTCCGTATTTCATCCAGGATGGCTTTGTCTTTTGTCCTTAGATGGCTATTCAAACGCAAGCTTCTTCATTTTTCTTTTATTCAAGACCAGCAAATGCTCCAGGTGCAGGCACAGCCTCAGCACCACTTATCGCTCTGGTTTTCAGCTTCCTCTTCCTCCTCCTCCCTTTTCTTCTCCTTCTTCTTCCCCCTCTTCCTCCTCTTCCCCCTCTTCCTCCTCTTCTCCCTCCCCATCCTCCCCGTCTCCCCTCTTCCCCTCCTCCTCCCTTTCTTTTTCCTCCCCCGCCTCTCCTCCCCACCCTTCCTTCCCTCCCTCTTCTTCTCCTTCCTCTTCCTCTTCTCCTCCAAGAAATCTTACTTGCTTTCTTATGAGATCAGCCAAGCATTTAAAGGATGTTTGTTTTATTTTATCCAGCATTTCTAAGTGTTTGGTTAATAGAAGTTTTTTTAGCTATCTCGTCTGCTGCATTGCTGGAAATTGATGTTATTTCATTCATTTTTAGGGAGCATCTACATGGTGTCCAATATCTGATTTGAATACTTTTTAGAAAAAGTTTTGACTGATGTGTTTGAAGATTGCAAATAGTGAAGGCAAGGACCTTACCATATTTATCTCTATATTTCTCATACCTAGATATAAAGTACCAATAATTGTTTAAAAAATGAGGAAATAGGGAGCCGGCCTGGTGGCGTAGTGGTTAAGTTCGTGTGCTGCTCTTCGGCAGCCCGGGGTTCTCAGGTTTGGATCCCGGGCGTGGACCTATGCACGGCTTACCAAGCCATGCTGTGGCAGGCGTCTCACATGAAATAGAGGAAGATGGGCATGGATGTTAGCCCAGGGCCAGTCTTCCTCAGCAAAAAGAGGAGGATTGGCAACGGATGTTAGCTCAGGGCTGATCTTCCTCACCAAAAAAAAAAAAAAAATGAGGAAATAGGAAGTTTATCTAGAGCATATCATTTGCTATTCTCTCAAGACAGCACTCACTTCTAAACAATGATAAATAAAATTTCTCAGCCAATCTAAAATTGTTCTCAAGCAGACATCTGATTAGAGTGCCTTTGTTCATCCAGAAAGAGTTTTTTTTCTGACTTTGTGAGTATTAAGGTTTTCCCTACATCCAAACTAATGTTGGTAAAGAGGATAAAAATCAGGTGGCTAGCAAGGCTGTTTTCCTCTATTCTGGTGACTTATGTCCTGGACCAAATCTACATGTGGACATTTTACTCCACAATTGTTTGTAGACTGGATACCTCCCAATGCAGCATGATTACATCAGACAATATTGATAACAATGCTCCATCCCCCTTCCCTTACTGGTGTGGCCACATGCAGGAACACACACACGGTATATTAGAAGAGCACTACCCCTCTGGGTAAATATTACGGCTGTCTGTAGGAATTTGCATGCTCAGAAGGAAGGCATTGCTGGGTACACAGGCCTTGAGAAATGGGCACTTGAGTAATTTCCTGCCCTCCGACAGCCCCCTCCTATGGGGCTCCCACTCCCACCAAGCAGAACGTGGCTACATCGTAAAGCTTCCAGTACTGAGGCTCTGCCAGGCCTCACTGATTAGTTACCAACCAATGTGGGAGTTAATCAGAGATTTCCAAGGCAGCTAGAGTGGAGATATGAGAGAAAACAGAGCCAGTAGCCACCAGACAAAATCCTCTACCCACATGTCCTCTCCAGAATGCTCAAGAAATGGAGATTTTAAGGCAGCTTCTGGATGAGATGATATCGACCACACACTGTCACTCTGGGCAACCCAAGAAGCAGCAAGAGGAGGATGGAGAGATGGGAAGGGGGGTGCAGGGGAGGTGGGGGTGAACCTTAGAGCTGAGAGTAGGAGCCAAGTGACATGGAGTTTTCTCCGTGGATGGTGTTGGGAGTGGACATGGGGAGGCTACTTCTAACTCAGATACATACTCCTGGGAGCTGTGGTTTCTAGAGTCTGTATATTTGCATTTGGTGCTTCAGAGGGGAGTTTAAACCAATGCAAATGGATGTGGCATTGACTGTTTGACTTATAATAAGAGACCACAGATCACTTCCCCATCATCTAGTTTTCTGTTAGATAGGCAGGCAGGCCAGACACATGCCACGCCTGGTACTGCAAGCATTAGTTGTAACTCCAGGGAGGAAGCAGCCAGATGCCAAACTATGTACTACAGTCCTGCCAGGTTCAGTAGGGAGGTATATTTTGCCTATATAACCCACAAATATACACTATTGGTTACTCTGATAGGGATTTGGCCCTAAACCCCTCCATAGAACTCGAGGTCCTAGAAAAGCAAGTCAGACCACAGAGGGGCGTAGGCTCCCTCATAGCCAAGCCCGAGCTTTCTTGCCCATGCCTCTTTTCTCTTGGCCCCATCCTGGTTTCTGTTTAGTTTTCTTAGGGAATGGGGCATAGGAAAAGGAGTTTGGGAAGTCCTGGCCCATTTCACGGTACCAGCCCTCTTAGAGGGCTGGGAAAGGAGGAGGTGCAGAGAACCATCTTCAAGGAAAGGCCAAGAGGTCCAGACTCTCGTGTTCTCAAGAAATGAGTGCCGGAATTTCAGGTATCAGTCTTTACCTCTTCCTGCCTCATATCCTTCCCCCAGCCCCTTGGCCTAATAGTGTCTTTGGTCTCAGTCTTGATTATAGCTCCTTGAGACAGAGGCAGAAGGGGAGTCTTGGTTCTCTTCAGGGTTGGGGTAAGTCAGTATTAAAGAGACCTGGAGAATTTCCTCAGGAGCTCCAGTCTCAGGTGGGCTAATGATTTTCTCTAAGACCCCTTTCTTCTCCATGCTGCTTTCCTGCTTGCTGAGAATCCCCTGAGCATGTGTCCCAGTGTTGTGCCCTTCTTTTCCCTAGAACATCCCATATCTCCGCCTTGGACTTTCCTATGCTTACTGTTATTTGGACCTCTGCCTGAGATTGTTGTGTCCCTGAGATATGGGCTTGCCCTCTGACAGAATTCTTTCTGCTGGTCCCTAAAGGTCTCCAAGGACTATTCTGCCCCATTATATGGGTTTAGTGTTCAAGCCTGGGCCCTCCCAGTTTGCCTGGCCATCTGCAAATGACTGTTTGTGCCTGGACAATTCCTGAGATGTGACCCCCACCATCTAGGATCCCTCTGGTTGCTGAGTTGAGACCTGACTATAGGGGCAGGGCTGGAAGCAGAGAGATCATCTGGGGTCCATTGCAATGATCCATGTGAGAGAAGGTGGTGGCTCATCTCAGAATCATAGTGGTGGAGTGGGGAGAAGTGGCTGGATTCTGATGATATTCTATTGGTAGAGCCAATGGGATTTCTTGACAAACTGTATATGGGGTGTGAGAAAGAGAGAGTAGTCAAGGATGACTCCAAGGTTTTAGGCCTGGGCAGCTGGAAGGATTGTATTGTCACGAACTGATATGGAGAATTTGTGTGGGGAGTTAATCTGGGGTTGGGGAGGGGAAGATAAGGAGTTCAGTTTTGAATATACTAACTTCAAGATTATATATATCTCCAAGTAGGGATATTGAGCAGACATTTAGATATAAGTCTGAGTTCAGGGGGGATACGGAGGCTAGAGATGTAAGTGTGAGAATTGTCAGTGGGTATAGACGGAGAAGAGGAGAGGATAAGAGGGGAGAGGACAGAACAGGTCCAAGAACTGAGGCCTGGGACACCCTAGCCTTGAGAGGTTGGGGAGATGAGATTTTGTTCATGTCTGTACTTATTTTGTTTTTTCTGTCTCCTGCTAGATTATAAGCCCAATGAGGGCAGCGACCTTGTCTGTCTGCGGCCCGGCTCTAGCTACTCTATAACAATCTGTAGGATGAATGAATGCAAAGCTTTATACCACCCATGTGATCTCTGATGGTGAAGGGGGGTGTTGGAAAGCTTGTCTATTTGGCTGCCACTCATTCAAGCCAAGGCAGCCCTGTGGTCACAAGTTGGTGTAGGTGGTGGGGGAGAACTCTCCCTCCCATTCCTGCTGCCCTCCATTGTACCTTGAAGCTGCTTCTTGGGGCAGGAAGATGAGGGAGGGGCTGCTGAGAGGAGCCAGGAGTCCTGTAGGATGACTGCAGGGCTCACAGCTTCCGAAGGTGGCTGTTCACGTGTACCCCGTGGAGTGGCTGTGGGGGAGGGGGACTCTGCTGCTTCTCAGTGATGGCTCCTTCAAGAGCTCATCTTCCTGCTGTGATTCTTTGTGTGTGTGTGTCTGAAGGCACAGGAAGTGCTGTAATCCTGTTATCCCTGTCCTTTCCCACCCAGGAGTCCAAAATCCGATTCCCTGAGAACATCAGTAAACATAATGGATGCAGACGTCAGAGGAAATGCCAGAAGGCCTTGGGTGTCTTGGCCAGCTCCCCGTGGAGCCCAGCTCAAATGAGCACGACCCTGATGGATGAACTCGAGAAAGGTTCAGCTCTGCCTCAGGCCTTCCCACCCCCTTGTTCGGATCTCCTTTCCCAGGGCTAATTCCTGTGTCCTCCACCAGACCCAGGTGCATCCCACTCTTCTGCACACACCCCTTTAATTCTGCACCCTCCTGCTCCCCTCCCCATATATCAGATTCCCTTCCCAGACAGAGCATCAGCTCTCCGCGGAATTTCTTGAGATCAGTGGTTTGCTTGCTTAGCTTTTCCCTGTTCTCAGCAAAGGCTTCCTTTCTTACTTTGACTCCCACCTGCAGTCTTCCAGGTATAGAGTGCTGGGCCGGGCTCCAAGGGTATTGACCAGCTGACCCTGTGTCCAACCGCCAGCCTTCTGTCTCCTGCGGGTCTGTCTGGAGCTGCTTCCTGCGGTCGCAGCCTGTGTCTGTCTCGTAGGAAGTAATTGACAACATGCTTTCAGACTGGTCATTTAAAATGCAACAAGAGCCTGCAGGCTTAAGGATTTATAGCATACAGACTCTTAAGAATAATAAAGTAATTAAGGGGAGGACTGATGGGGAAGATACATAAAAATCACCCGCGATTCTATGACCTAGAGATAGCCACTGTGAACACTTAGGTGTGTTTCCCTCCAGTTTCCCAGGCATATTGATGAAGCATCGCTGTGATCCTACTGTGGAGTCCACTTTTGGCCAGTCTGCTCTGGGTGGGCAAGGCAGGTACATGAGAAACAGGCATCGTTCTGCAAGTCTTGTGTGGAGGAACCTCAGCTCCTGGAGCCTTGGTCTAGCTACCCAAACCCAGTGCAATCCCAGACCAGAACTTGCCTACTCTGTTGCACTGAGGAGTCTGTATTTTCTTTGAGTTTCATCGGCTTCATCCCTTACGGAAGCTGAGCTCTCCCGGCACTCACTTGCCCCTGAGAGGGCAGTCGTTCCTCAGTTCCCCGGTTTTATTCTGAGTGCAGCAGCATTGCCCCCTGACCTATCTTTGAGCAGCAAGGACCTCCTGGACCCCAGGTCCCGGGGAGGAGAGGCAGCTGACCACCCTCTTCTCTGTCTCATGGATGCCCCACCCTTTTTTTGATCTGTTTTTCCATTTGGAATTCAGAGCACTTTTCTGCTTTTTTCCTTTGCAGAAAGGGCCAGAGGCTGTTTACTCTCCATTACCAGTGAAAGCTAGCATACGGCCACTTCCCATCAATTACCTGGAAAGCAGCCGCCAGACCGGCAATGTCACACGAGGGCACAGGTAGGCAAGGGCTTTCTTTTGTAAAGTCAGAGTCTCTTCTCCAGCAGTGACTGAAGCACTTGAAGATGTGAGAAGGAAGCCTGCTCCTGTCCTCACTGCCCCACCGTTCAGCCCCGTGGCCCTTCCTCGCGTGGAATATAACCTCACCCCTGAGCGAGCTGATTGTGTCATGTCTGCTTAAGCTTTCTCTCTTTGTACCAGCTGACCCTGTTTGGAATGTCTCTCTCTCTTTTGTCTCTCCAGGTCCTACCCACCCATGCACACCCCATTCAATTCTCCCTCCACTGAAAAGCCTTCTCTTAACTCCTCTTGACCTTTTGCTCGGAATTCCTTCAGCACATACTGTCCCCATCGGCCCCACTCTTGGAGCCAGACAGCCAGGACCCTGCTCTGGGCCCGTGCTTTAGAAGGCTTCTCTCTGGCGCTCCTCCGCATGATCCTTCGCTCAGAGCCCAGCAGTCCATAGTCCGGGTAAAACTGGTCATCCTTTTTCTCAACTCTGGAGGCAGCCTGTGGATGCCGGCTCTCAAAGGGTGAAGGCTATTTTATTCTGGTGTTCCTTGTAGAACTTGAAAGATGACTGGGCATGTAGTGGGGCCTCAGTACATACTGGATGAGTAAGTAAGAGAGTGATGACACAAGGCAGGACTCTCCAAGAAGAGTAGGTGACACAGGCTGTCCCAGGAGGTGCATGTGAGGGGTGGGAAAGGGTACCGTGGGAGGGATGTTCCTTTAGGGGAGGGAGGCCAGGGAGGAGCAGGCCTTAACAACAGCAAAAATGCTTTGGACAAATTCCTTCGTGAAATGCTGCAACCCAGAACTACAGAAACTCTAGGGCACCCGGGTACCCCTGTGAGAAGGAAGCACGGAGAATGATTGTCCTGGAGGGGGGATCTGGGATACGATGACTTGGCCCAGGGGCTGGGGGCCTCACCTTTGGGCTGGGAGTTGCAAGGCCAAGCCTCTCAGAGATGCTGTCAGGCTGTATGTCCCAAAGAGCAGAGGATGAAACTTCTAAAATTTTAAAATGGCTGAGCTCTGCAGCTGGGTTCCTGGACTTTTTGGCGGCCACTGGTCCCTCTTCCACTCTTTCTCTTAATCTAATGCACTAGACTAAATTCAACTTAATTAGGAGGATTATATGTGTTATAAATTTAATATTTAATATTCAAGCAGAGGGTTTCCCCCCTCAGCATGGTTATTAAAGATGTCCTAGGAGGAATGTTAATGAGTGATGACGTCATAAATGTTTAGAGCGAAGGAGCTGGAGGCTGGGAAGAGGGAAGAGGGGAGAGAGAGTAAGAGATCATTTTAGGAACCAAAAGGGAATGAAATTCTCCTCTTGGATTGGGGCTAGTTGGGCAAAAATAAGATTTCCAGATTCAGAGCTGTGAGCTGTGTTTTCGTCCAAAGCTGAGTAGAGCCGGGTGCCGCGTGAGCTGGCTAAGTCAGACTTGTTTTGTGTTTGAATGCATGCTGTGCCTCCAGGATGCCAAAGCACACATTTTAATGAATAATGGAGGAAAACGTCCCAGCCAGATGTTGCATCCATTCTATCTTCTTCTCTGGTTATCTGAAAGTAGCATTTGGTGTAGATTCAGTGTTTGCATGAGCGACCTTAATGCTGAATCTTCATCCAGATGCTGAATATTATATAATTGAAATAAGGTGGGGAGGAGGTGGGATGGGGCAGAGAGGGGAAGAGGAGGAGCCCAGAAGCTCATCTCCAGTCCTTGGGAAGAACGTTTCCGTGGTTATACTTCCCAATGCCCTTACTTCTCCAGACCTGAATCATGTGCAGATTACCCTCTCTCCTGATGGATCTGGTTTATTGAACAGTCTGAACTGAGAGGGATACAAAGAAACCAGGACGAGTCTCCTCTCCCATCCCCTAATGACGTCTCAGACAGAGCCCTGGATTTCCGGCCTCTTTAAAGAGTTAAAAGGCAGCCTGGTTTAGTCCAGTGTACAGTTCACATCTCCATTGCCCGTCCAAGTCAGCGCTCCTCATGCCCTCCTCTCAGAGCATGTTGGTGCAGTGGTGCTGGGCAGGGAGCAGCATAAGCAAATGAGAGACAAGATGTTTCTAGAATCTGCCTGCTTTTCTCTGGTCTTGTCTGGCTCTAGCCCAGTCCAGGTCACCAACTTCCCTCCCCTGGACAAGGCCAGTGGCAGACAGGACCAGAAAAACGTGGGAGCAGCCTCCTAGCTGGTCTCCCTGATCCAGGAGCAGCCCCTACCACCTGTTCTCCACCCACAGCCAAGGTTTGCTTTGTAACCGGGACACGGGTTGTATCAGCCCCTGCTGGACGCTTTTTACTTAGCTATAGGTGTGCACTCTCGGCTGTTCATGCCCGGGGCAGTGGGGGAGAGGGGTAAGAGATGTCCAAATAGACCAGGGGCAGGACCAGCCCATCTCTTCCTGGGGTTGAATGAGCTCCAGCACCTCCCTCTTATGGGCACTTCCAGTCTTTATGTCGATGCTGTTGGAGCCCCCTTCACTGGACTCAGATTTGTGGATGCACCTTCCTCCCCTCCCTATGGGGAAGGGAGGGAAAATCCACAGTATTCTCTCCCCACTCAGCCCTATAACTCTATTTCTGAAGATTATGTTGACTTCTCTCTTGTCTTCTGCCAACATAAACTGGGTTTGGGGGTGGGGTGTGATAGTAGTTGGATATAGGACCTTCGCATAAGTTTCTGGAGGCTTCTGTAAGAATGTAGGGAGCACTTCATGCTTATGATTCTCAGGTTGGAGGCCTTAGCTGCGATTCTGCAAGCAGAGGCAACGGGATAAGTATCATTCAGCAAACTCTTACGCTAACTTCCTGTAATTGAAATGATGTATATGCTGACAGTCACACATGCAGAGATGCCCCTCCCATGTTCATGTAATGTCACGTCATTCATTGATTCACATATTGAATTCCCTGGCTCTTGTGTTCTCAAAGGGCTTAGAGCAAGGGATATGGATGTGAATAAAGGCAATCATCCCTGCCTCCAGGGAGCTGATACTCAGGTGAGGAGGAAGGACAGCTGGTGCATGTGATACATCCTCAAAGAGGGGAAGGATAAAGGGCCGTGGGAAAGTGCGCAGGGGCACCCAGCCTAGTTGGTGGGGGGTATCGGGGAGGGCTTTATGGACTAAGTGGTAATTAATCTGAGTCCTGAAGGTTGACTAGGGATTAGCTAGACAAAGGGGATAAGCAATCTAGGCAAAGGGAACAGGATGTGCAAAGGCCCAGAGCACAGAGAAAGGTGCATTTGGGGAATTACAGGAAGTTCAGGGTGAGTGGATCATAGAGAGCAGGGCAGGGTTTGAGGAGTCAGGGATGAAGGGACGGCTGAGGCTGGAGTAGTGGCTGGAGCCTGATCATGAAGGGCCTGGCCCCAGGAGAGGACTTTATCCTAAGGGCCACAGGCAGTTCCTGGAGAGTGTCCAGCAGGGGCGGACACAACCCGTGTCCCAGTTACAAAATAACTCCTGGCTGTGCGTGGAGAACGGATTGTGGGGGCCGCTCCTAGAGTCAGGGAGACCAGTTAGGAGGCTGCTCCAACGTTTTTCTGATCCTGTCTGCCATTCTCCCAGTGTAGGGGAGAGCAATTGGTGGCCTGGACTGGGCTAGTGCCAGACAGGACCAGAGAAAAGTAAGCAGATTCAAGAAACGTCTTGCTTCTTATTTGCTTATGCTGACTTTTTATTGTAGAAAGAGTGAAGACGTCTCCGACAGGGCAAGAGCCCCTCCATCTGTGCTCTCACCTCAGTGTCCAGCACATCTATGGCCTCATCAATGGCTACCCTGAAGATTTAAAAGCACAGACCCTAGTCCCTTAGCATTAGGGTCAAGACGTTTGTGATTGTGAGATGAGTTGCCATGGCAACCCAGAGCAAGTTTGGGTTTGGCCTGGCAGATTGGAGGTGATAGAAGCAAAAATGCTGTGATGAGCAAAGGCGTTTTGGCTCTTAGCCCACCCTAACACTGAGCTGAGGAAGGAGAGTTGTTCCTGTACGCCTAGCAACATCTACCTTTCAGGCTGGGCAGTGAGGCCGGCAGCCCTGGGAGAAGGCAGGTCCGAGTTCTGACCTGGTGGGAGCCGTTGGGAGGGGTCGTGGTAACTATGGAAACCAGAAGTGTCATGACACCATGGAGAATGGGCCTGGGCCCTGTCAGCCCTGTGGAATATATATGGCGGCCTGTGACCTGAGATCTGAAGGGCAAGGAGGGTGCTGAAGGTGCTGAGGGATGGGCAGCAGGCAAATGATAGGTGGATGAGGTATTATCTCCAGAGCCAGGAGAGGGTTTTCTAGGAGGGGCTGGGGAGTTTGAGGGGCACCACACTGCTGCGCACTGAGACTGTCATTGTAACACTCTGGGCCCTCGGCTCTGTGAGGTCTTCTCATGTCATCTGCTGCTTCAGTAGTAAACTTCCAGGACAGAGTCCAGGAAACCTCTTCTCCCTCCACGTCCTCCACGTCTCCCTTTATTCTTGTTCATGACTCTGCTCTGCTCTAATAGAGCTCGTGCTAGTGTGGCTCCAGGGCATTGCTGGAATTCTCCCTGTGGCTCTATTCCCCTCGTCCCCCTGTTGGTCATCAGGCCCTTCGTAGGGCTTTGGTGACATCCTGGTGGGAAGGCTCCCAGACAACGTTTCAAAGCCTGAGAAAAAGAAGCAGACAGTGGCTAGACCCCCCAAAAGGCCTCCAAATCTCTTCTCACTTCCTACCCACAGGGAACCTGCCTCCTCTCTTGTTTTCCTCCTTTGGATATCTGAAGAACTGAAGAGCTACTCACAGCCGTCACTTGTTGAGTGTATGCCATGTTCCAGACACAGTGACAGGCACTTCAAATTCTTTTCTATTTTCGACATAATAACTCATCACAACTACCCAATGAGGTAGGTACTGCATTATCCCCATGGAACAAATGGCGCCTAGAGAGTTAAGTGAACTCATCCAAGACCTCCCAGTGCATCAGTGGCAGAGCATTAGCTAAGTCCAATGGCTTGGACTTCGTCCTCATTTTGACTGATCAGCAGCATTTGGCACTGCTGACCGCTCCCTCCTCTTTGAAACGCTTGACTTGGCTTCTGGACACCCCTACCTCACTGGCTCCTCCTTTTCAGACTCTCCTTGTCTTTCTGATCTCCAGCCATTGAAGGCTCCGTTCTTATTCTCTTCTCTCTCTGTGCCCACTTCCTTGGTGACCTAGTTTAGTCCCATGACTCTAAGTACCATCTCTATGCCGACCAATCCCAAATTTCATTGGGTGTCTATTTTTACCCAAATGACTCTTCGACACCTCCACTTAGGTGTCTAGTAGCCATCCCAAAGTTAACATGACAAACTCGAATTCTGCACCTTCCCTTCCAAACCAGCTCCTCCTGCAAGTTCCTCATTGCAATAAATGGCAAAAATCGTTAAGTCTGCCTTGACTCCTTTTCTCCTTCTCCACATCCAGTCATCAGGTCTACCTTCAAAGTCTATCCAGATTTCCACCCCTGCCCACGTGTTCCTCTACGTACCCTGGTCCAAGCCTCGCTCATCCCTGACTTGATAATTCATAGCCCTCCAGCTTTCCTGCCTTCCCCGCGTCTATTTCCAACACAAGAGCCTGAGTGATCATTTATATATAACTCAGGTTACACTATATCTTGGTTCAAAAACCCCCAGGGACCCATCTCACTCAGATAAAATCCAACACCTTCACGGTGGCCTCCAAGGCCATTGTGATTCGGCCCTGCACCCCTCGGACCTGATTGTTTGCTGCTCTCCCCGGCTCACTGGCTGCAGCCACTTGGGCCCCCAGCTGCTGCTCGGATGTGCCCACCACTTTCTTTCTTCAGGGCCTCTGCTCTGTTGTTTCTCCACCTGCAATGTTCTTCCCTTATATAAGTGTGTAGTTGTTTACTGCATGAGGGAACCTGTTTGGGGGGCACATGGGGGTTGAAACACAGCCTAGATTCTGCTTGGGGGGCACCTATAGCGCTTTATCCACTCTCAAGGGGCACTGTTTTCTAATTTGCACAGAGGCTTGCTATGGGCCACAGGCTGTCGTGTGGCCCCCTAAACACTGTGGGCCTCAGAGACACCTGGGGGTGCCCTGGACACTGAGGCTGGGGTGGGTCTGGGAAAGTGGATTTGACAGCAAGAGAGGATGGGGATCCTGCCAACATCTGCTCTAAACTTCAGAGTGCCTTTGGAGGTTTTTCTGGTGTCCTCCTGGAATGCTTACTGACTACAGAGGGTGTTAAATGAATAGGGGTCTGTCACATGCTTCCTGGAGCAGTTTAACAGCTTTCATAGAGCTTCATAGTCACTTCCACATACCTGAGAATCTCTGAGGTCCCTTGGCAGGACCTGCCTGGGGCTTTGCATGAAATAGGTCCTTCCTCCGTCTTCCCTGAGTCCTTCCTTTGCCCAAGCCTCTGGGTCCCAGAAGGCTCATTGTGTGCCAAGGATAGAGGTGCCATTGTGAGGCTAAGAGCTTGGACTCTTGAGCCGGACTGCTGGGTTCAAATCCAGGCTTCTCCATCTACCAGCTGTGTGACCTTGGACAAGTTACCTAATCTCTCTCTGCCTGTTTCCTAGCTAAAAAATGGGAATAATAATAGCACACACTAAATGAGTTATGTAACTGACGTAAAAAATTTAGAGCTGGAAGACCTAGTAGCGCAATTCATCCCTGGGGAAGCACAAAAGAATATGGTGAGTGGCCCTGCAGCTTGCTGGTGTGGTTGGCTGCAGGGTGAGGGCGGGAAAAACTCACTCAGCAGGGATCTCTCTACATGGAGAGCCCATTTCTGTAGCCTTGAGTTGCCTGGGCCTGGGGCTATGGGGTGATGGAGGAGGAAGCCTGTGGGGATTGGGGCCACAGCTCACACATGACGGGGGCAGTGGTAAGGACTCTGGGCTGTTCTGGGCATAGGGGTTTCCAGGAGGGGAGCAGCTCTCAGAGCGGTCCTCCCTTTGGCTGATTTTGCATTTGAGTCACAAACAAGGGTAAAGCTGGAGGCAGATGGGAGCAGCAGAGGGAACCCTGCAGGCAGTGGGGAGCTTGTGCAGAGGCAAAGATGAGGCCAATCGTACGTGTGTTATATCTGCCGGGTTGGTGTCTGACTCACTTAGAGCTGAGGGCCTTCCTAACGGAGGATGAGTTTGGTTTTGAGATGGAGCTCAAACCTCACACACTCACCAATAGCCCTTTGCAATAATTTGAAACTTCCTTGGGGCAATGACTGATGTGGTTTTTTTTGGTGAGGAAGATTAGCCTTGAGCTAACATCTGTTGCCAATCCTCCTCTTTTTGCTGAGGAAGATTGGCCCTGGGCTAACATCTGTGCCCATCTTCCTCTACTTTATATGTGGGATGCCGCCACAGCATGGCTTGATGAGTGGTGTAGGTCTGTGCCCAGGATCTGAACCTGTGAACCCCGGGCTGCTGAAGTGGAGCACGGTAACTTAGCCACTACACCACTGGGCTGGCCCCGGCTGATGTGTTTTTTAAGGGGCTCTGTCAAAACTATTGGTTTATGTCTGGAAGGAGATGGTACAGGTGGGCAGGAAGGTGGGACGCCCCCCCTGAATGTGATAGGGTCTCAGGTTCCCATCAGGTGGAACCTACCCCAGGGCTCTGCATCAGTCTTGAGGGGGATGGAGGGGTTGGGTTGTTGGCCTCTACACTGCACAGAGCAGTAAAAAAATAAAAACCAACCAAGCAACTGGGACTAACATGAGGGAGCTGATTCTTTTGTCAAGTAAGAATGGTAAAAAAGAAAAGGAAAAGAAACAACTCTGCTCCCCACGGTAAAACAACAACAAAACCACCATTAGTATTATTACCAAATCATAAAAGAAAGGGTATTTTAACATGAAAAAGAGACTATTCCCAGGAAGGGAATAATCTCAGAATAAAGGATAGTACTTCCCAAGAAAGGACAGTTGGTGACTTATACACACACACACACACATCCTGCATTGTCCAGATTCTTATTCTTTCCTTTTAATAAAGTCTTATGAAAGCATTCCCATGGGTAGGCTTGGTCTGTAGATGGGCTTTGGGGACAGGTAACTCTGGGGCTCATCTGTGGGGTATGGAGAAGGATGGGGGAGGGCTTAAACAGGGGAAGGCACTCTTTGGCCTGCCCTAGCCCCAGGGGCTGGTGGATGGAGCTTGGGAATCTTCTGGAAGCAGGCCAGGCTGATTCTTATAACACAACACATCTTAGACTCAGAAAAGGAGAACTGGATGGGGGGGAATAACAATGGACCCTCTGAAGTTCAAATATACCACTCCCCCGTGGGATCTCTTTCCCCCTCCTCTTCCACATCCCCTTCTAATGTTTGGTGTTCCAATAACCATTGTTATCTCCCTAAGGTGGACTGAGTTTTCTATTCTTAAACATACCTACTTTTTTTTTGTTTATTTATTTGTCCCCCAAAGCCCCAGTAGATAGTTGTAGGTCATAGCTGCACATCCTTCTAGTTGCTGTATGTGGGACGCGGCCTCAGCATGGCCTGAGAAGCGGTGCGTTGGTGCGCGCCTGGGGTCCGAACCCGGGTCGCCAGTAGTGGAGTGCGCGCACTTAACCGCTAAGCCACGGGGCCGGCCCCTGAGTTTTCTATTTTTGGAAGGAAGCTCCACCCAAGCCAAAGGCTTGGCCACAACTTCCTAAAGTCTAAGAGGAGCCCACCTGAGAACCCACGTCCAGAGCCCCCAGGAGCCAGGGGGTGTGAACCCGGTCTGTGAGTTTGTCTTGCCTGGCGGGTCTCTCCCCTGGGCCCAGGTGACAGGCTGTCAACAGCTTCCCCGGTGAGACACAGATTTTAGCTGCATCACCTTCAGATACTTTTCTCATCAGTTCAGCTTCTTTTGTATTTGTTGTTCGAAGCTGCTGCGTTACATTGTCTTTATCTGCTCTTACCGTGAGTTTTGACCATCTCTCAAGTGGGAAAATGCCTGGCAAAACATCAATTTCCTCTGAAAAGAGGTTCTGAATTGTCCATGAAATGAAAGCGTGCTCCTCCTGGAAGAAGGACTTTAATAGAGCCACAGCATAAAGGCTGCAGCTGAGCCACTTGGACTTGCGGTGGCGCCTGGGACAAAACACCTCAATATTGGCATGTGCTGTGTTGATGTGTGCCGGGGCACACCCATTTATACACCCCACCCCCACGCACTCATAGGCACATACTACCCACTGAGCGGGGCTCTAAGGGACAACTACTTTCCTCGTCATCTGCCACTGAAATGAGCTCTGGGCGAGAGTGAGGAAGGTTGCATCTGGTCCCAGTTTTGCCTCTGAGTTGCTGTGGGACCTGAGGGAAGTCACTTCACTTCTCTGAGCTTCATCTGTAAAATGGATATGAAGACCTCTAGAGACCCTGTACCAGTTAGCATTTGAGGCAGGAAACAGAAACCACTCTAGGTATTTCAAGCAGAAAGAGATTTTATACAGAGAATTAGGACTTTACAAAACCATTGGAAGAGCTAGAAGAATGAAGTCGAAGGCCACTGGGTCAGGAAACTGCATCATGGTTGCCTCTACTGTCTCCATCGCAGCTGCCCTACACCCTTGAAGCTGCTGATGTGACCGTGGACCCTGGATTCCAGCCACCACCAACACTTGCGTCTGCCTGGCCCTGCTTGTCTGATCGCACCTCTGCAGAGACATGGCGTCCCCTGGGGCTCCACTCTCCAAGTCTGGCAGAAATGCATCTAATCGGCAGAGCCTGAGCTGAGATACAAGATGGTGTGGGAATTGTAGTTTTTAGCTTTGCAAGCTCCAGAGACAGAAGGGTGAAATGAAAATTAAGAATCAATCTGAGCATCTGGCACAGTCTTTTTGCTCCAAAGTTCCATGATTCTGCTGGGGAGATCAGCCCTGGGGAGTTTCAGCAGCAACACCAGATTTTCAAAGTTGTTGTTGGTCTTGCCACACTTCGCCCGGGTTCCTGTGTGGCCCACAGCCCCCAGGGGGCAGGTGCCCTGCACGGTGGTGCAGTGGGTGTGGATTCCCCTTCAGTTCCACTTCTGACCTCTGCTCTCTGTGGGGATGGGGGGTCATGAAGGAATCTGCCAATTGCCCTCTCTTCCCATGGTCCCTGCCACCCCAACTCCCATCCTCAGGTGAGGTTGAAAAGTAGAATTTGGAGTACAGAGAAGTTCAGGGGGAACTGCAGGAGGAAACCAAGAGTTCTCCTCTGGAGTCACACGGCCAAGGCCTGGCCCCCTTATCTAAGCACAGATGGCCCCCCTCAGCTGGGAGGGCCTGGGCAGAGTGCGGCTGAGGCTGAGTTCAGTGGGGTTCCGCCGTGGAGCAGGGACAGAGGGAATCAGCTCCTTTTCTCTGCTCTCCCGCGCTTTCCTGATGAGCCAACTCGGGATAATGAGCAGACTGGAGGATGGGAGGCTGGTGCTGGCAGTGGATGATGAGGAGCAGGGGACAGAAAGAAGGAATAGAATTTTACACATTGTTTGATGAGAAACTTCCCCTGTGTCTATATCGCTCCTCTAAATTGACACTAATTGCACCCCCCCACCCATTCCTGTCAGTAGGGCAGCAGGGAGGGAAGATGCCAAGGAGCAAGGAGACGCCTCTCCTCCAAAAGCCGGGCGCCAGATCCAAGTGGTGCAGCGGTGGCAGTGAGAGAGGAAAGCAGGAAAGGGTAGCAGAGGTGGCTCTGGTGGAGACCTGGGAACACACAGAGGGGTCTACTCTCTTTCCTCTGGTGCATCCTTAGGACTTTGTCCCATGGAAACTGTCTGAGAGAGGCCTGGGAAACAGGCTAGTTTTTCGAAACGCAGCATCATTCAGAGCTAAGTGGACAACTATAATTTTGAGTGCTTGGGTGGCACCATACCTGGCCGCGACCCTGCCCTGGTCCCCTTGGAATAGTGATGTGACTTGCAGGAAGCACAGCTGGTTATCAAGATGGGACGTTCCACCTGAGAAGGCAAACAGAGACCAACCTCCTTTTATGAGGAGGAGGTTTATGGGCTACAAGGAAGAGCCTGTGGGTCTTTCTGGGTGCGAGTGCCCCCAGCCTTAAGAGGGGGCTGTGTATTTTAGTGGAAAGTTCTCCAGTCCAGTTGGAACTTGTCTTGGCTCCATCACTTCATCCTTCTGGGCCAGCGGTTTCCCCGCCTGTCGCCTGTTGGAGGAGGTAATGGCTACGTCTGCTGAGGGCCCCCTTGGCTCTGTCATTCCAGCTCTCCAGCTCTCCCGCTCACCTGTCCCCTCCCTTTCCCGCAGGACGTGTGTTCCTGCTCCTCCTGGCCTCGGAGCAAAGCTCAGTCGCCTCCGCACTCTTTTGTCAGGCAGGTGGAGGGGTGGTCCACGCGTGTCAAAAAGACCCCCTTTGGCTGTTGGGAAAGAGCCCGGATGTGTGCTGAATACAATCTCCGATGTTGTTATTCAGCAGGAGGAAAGACCAGAAAGAAAAGCAAAGGGAAAAGATATTGTTTGGGTACACTCTGTGTTTGCAATTTTCCACATCGGTTCTTTTTACGAACGCTCCAAAAACAAGACAACAGCAGCGGCTGATTCAATATGCGCCGTGCAGGAAAACAATAAGGAAAAAAATAAGGGTTTTTAATAAGCACTTGGAAAGGCTGTAATTAAATCTCCGGCTCTGTTTGGAAAACAAGAATCTCATTTAGTGCTTTTGCCCCAGCGCTCCCTAACATCTGCACCCGTGTTTTCTGCTGGGCAATTACTGAGTCCTCCGCGGCTTGATTAACAAATACAGGTGCGGGGACGCGCGGGAGGGGGATCCCAGGATGGAGGGAGGGGCGGGCGCGGGAGAAGACTTGGCGCTCACCCTAACAGGTGTCGGGGACCTGGGGGAGGAAGATGCCTGGCTCTGCTCAGAGTCGCAGGGCGGGAGAAGGAGGAGTGAGGGAAAGGAGAGATCCACCTGCCTCTCCTGCCTGCTTTTCCTAGAGACTGATTTCACCAGGGAGCCCAGGGGTTATGGGAACACCGAGGGCCCCCCTGACCTATGCTTCGGGGAATTTGAAAGAGATGACCAGAAGAAGAAGGGGCATTTCAGTAAGAGAATGGGTGCTCCGAGTTAGTCCACAGGCATATTTCTTATCAGGAAATTTGCCAAGTTGTGTAGGAAGGAAGGGCTTGTCCCCTATACTTTCTGCAGTATATATTTTTTTCAATTATTTTATTGAGGTCATAATGGTTTATAACATTGTGTAATTTCAGGTGTACATTATTATTTGTCAGTTTCTGTACAAACTGCATCGTGCTTGCCACCAATAGTCTAGTTTTTATCCATCACCATACATGTGTGCCTCTTTATCCCTTTCACCCACCCCACTACTCCCTTCCCCTCTGGTAACCACTAATCTGTTCTCTTTATCTGTGTGTTTATCTCTCACACATGAGTGAAATCAGGTGGTGTTTGTCTTTCTCTGTCTGGCTTATTTCACTTAACATGATATCCTCAAGGTCCGTCCATGTTGTTGCAAATGGGATGATTTTGTCTTTTCTTATGGCTGAGTAGTATTCCGTCTATATATATACCACATATTCTGTATCCACTCATCAGTTGATGGGCACTTGGGTTGCTTCCACATCTTGGCTATTGTGAGTAATGCTGCAAAGAACATAAGGGTGCATAAGTTTCTTTAGATTGTCGATTTCAAGTTCTTTGGATAAATACCCAGTAGTGGGACAGCTGGATGATATGTTATTTCTATTTTTAATTTTTTGAGAATTATACTTTCTACAGTTTAAAACCAGCTCCTTGACCTCAGGCCTCCGCCTGCCCCTGGACATGCCCCCCTCCCATTACAGTACTATTTGTTACTGCACAGTTTCTAGGGGCCAGACACCTGCTAGGCACTGCCCTGCCCTCTCTCCCCTGAGCCCCTCCACAGTGCCAGGGCATCAGTGCTGCTGTTACAACTTTGTTTTCTGGATGGGGAAGTTGAGGCACAGAGGTTAAATGGTGTATGCAAGAATGCACAGCTGGTAGGAATGGAGCCAGCTCTTGAGCCCAGGCCGTCTGGTCCCGGAGCTCACCGTTAACCACTGCCTGCCTTGGACTCCTGCTTGTTTCTCAGAGATACTTTCACTGTTCTGCTTCCTGCATCTTGCTCTGGGTGCTTGCTTCTCAGACGTTTCAGCAGCGCGCCTGCAGAGAGAGGGGTAGGGGCGTCTTGGTCAGGTTTGGGTTAGGGGAGGGGCTGGGATCCCTCTCCTGGAGCCCAAAGTCCTGGGGATTTGATACTGGGGAGATGTGTGGAGGAGCAGCCTGATCCAAAGAGATGTCAGGGCTTGTGCCAAAAGGAGATGCTTCAGTGGGGAGCTGGGTCTGCAATCTTGGGCAAAGGTACCAACACTTAAAGCCTTTTCTAGAGGGCTTTTCCAAACCTAATGCATTATCCAAATGTTATGTACTACGAGGACAATAATAGTGGTTGGGTGCTTTGTCCAGAAGCACAGCTCAGGTTGGCAGTGCCCAGAGGGCCGAGAGAGTCTGTTGACACTGGTGTCTTGTGTTTATTTACTGACTGTGTTTATTTACTGACTGTCTCTGTTTCTAGCTCTCTGAAGCAGAGCCCCAATCCTTTGGAAAAGTGGGCCTTTCCTTTCCATCACTATGTGACCTTCAGGAAAGGATTCTCCCTCCCTGAGTCTTGAGGACAGATGGATTTCCTTGCTAGAGATGGTGTCCAACTCCATGGTGCTACCTTATGGCTTTGAGACCCCCTGCTCTTGCTGCGGCTGCATCTCAGCTCCAGCCAGAAGCTGGCCCTGGCCCCTTCCTTCCTGGCTCCTCCCAACAGTGCTGAGGGTGCCATTCCCCACGACAGCTGGAAGCTGCCCTGTTAGTGTGTGTACTCATGGCAACTCCTGTGCCCAGTGCCAGGCTCCTGGAGGAGAGCTGAGATTCTAGAGCAGCCAGCCCCCTCCCCATCACTTGGCGTAGCTTCTCTCCCTTCCTGAAGTGAAGAGAAGGGAAAGCTTCTGATGCTCTGCTCACTGCTGCCTCTTCTGCTGCTGTGGCTGCTGTTGCTTGTTGCTGCTGTGGCTGTTGGGGCAACAGCTGTTGAGGTGTTGCTTGTATCAGCTCCACAAAGAGTAAGGGGAGAGAGAGAAAGAGAGAGGGAAGAGCAAGTGAGCATTACCAAACGGGGAAGTCAATTTATATCCTTGGGACCAACTGATTTAGCAATATCTCCTGCCATCAGGAAGCCAATGCAAATGGTGAAAATTCAGATAAAGATGAGAGCAGATCATTCCTTTAATGCCACAACATTCTGCTTAATGTAGTCTTGAGGAGATTAAACCATTAAGCATTACCCTTTAATGCTAGTTCCAAACTTTAGAAAACATCCAAGTATGTCTTTAATAATACAGTCTTGCATGCATATCATACTTTCTTCAGGGAGAGTAGCGAAGACATGATTTCATTTATCCTCACTGCCACACCCCCTATTTTTCAGATTCAGATACAGAGGCCAGGGAGATCGCAGCTAATGTTATATTATTGGATAAATCAGATTTCTAGTCCCAAGCCATTGCTCCTTCATTGAAATTCCTTAACTCAGTGGGGTTTTGAATTTAAGCCTCTATTGAGAGACCCTGTGTCCAGGATTGCTTGGCTTGCTCAACAGATTGTTTTTCATGGTGGTTGCTGAACTGCTGACTGTGCCAGTTGATGTTGTCTGTGAGGGCAGTTGAAGTAACTGTGGCGGCCCACAATCTTTACTCCATAGCTCAGGTGGGAAATTCTCTAAAGCTATGGCGTCTACACTGTTTGCCAAGCCTGACTGCCAAGTTCTGCCTCTTAGGCTCTTGCATATTGTCTTCATTGAGTATTTGTAAAGGATCTAACCGTGGCCTAAACAGACATGGTTGATACACCTAAGCAGACATGGCCTTGCCGTGCTCTGAACGAAAGAGCACATGACTTGGATGTCAGACGTATCTGCAGTGATGAAGACCAAGGTTGAAGAGATGACTGGGCTTTGCTCTTTGATCACTTCCTTTCCATGCCCCTCCCTCCAACAAGCATATGAGCAGTGACTTTTCTATGACATGGTGGTTCCTGAGGGTTAGAGGTGATGAGCTGAAATCAAAAGTGACTCCACTTCTAGTATTAGTGCCTTTTGGGAAGTAAGGTTTGAAAGTAAGATTGAAGGACATCAAAATTGTGCAAGGGAACACAACATGCCCCCAATATTCTCTCAGGAGGCTGGACTTCTATATAGTCTTTTATTCCTTCCTGGGAAGTGGAGGCAGCTCTACCAGCCATTTAGTGCCAGACTTTGGATATACCAGATCCTTACTGTGGCTTTTACAGGCTCTAGAATATGGATCAACAACCTTTTTGCTGCTAAGTAATGCAGACAAGCATGTGCCTTCTTTTGATGATCCAAGGCAGACCTCACATTTAGCAGGGGAGAAGAAGACAATAAAGAAATTAACAACAGGACTGTATTGAGTGGGGCCTGAGCTGGATAACCTCTAAAGTTCCATCCACACCTGAGTGTCTGTGCTTCTGTGATTCTGTGAATAGTTGAGTGGAAAGGAAGAAAGAGATAAAAATGAAGTGATGTATGAGGTGAGATAGGGAGGGAGTCAGTACCAATTTCCCAGGGTGACCTGGCTTCTCCATCTCAGCCACCTGCCTCCCCCACAGTGCACTGAGGATGAGCTCCTGTTTGATGCAAAGGCCAAGGCTTGATACCTTACTAGTATTCAACTCTGGAGGCAGCTCTGCCGGACTAAGCAACAGTTCCTCTCTTCTTTTGCTCTAATCCATGAAGCTTCCCAGCTAATGCAACCAGTCTGCCCGTGGGTCTACAGCCTACCGTTGTATGGATAGGAGGCCACACAAGTCATACCTCTGCCCTCCAAAACTGCATATGCCAAGAAGTTCAGGTGCTAGCACAGTCTAGAGCATGGAAGACCTCACAAAAGGTTTACTGGAGTGATTTGAATTGCTATGCCTCAACAGGGCAAATCATTTATGGCAATGCTTCCAAAACTCAGTGTGCATGAGAATCGTCTGGGTAGGGTGTTAAAATGCACGTTCCTGGGCCCATTCCCAGAGATTCTGATTCAACAGGTCTGGAGTGGGACCCACGGATTCTGCATTTTTAACAAGCTCTTCAGTTGGTGCTATACACAGCATGCCATTCTCCAGTGATGTGGAGCCCATGACTTTTGGACCATGGAGGTTCTCCTTTGACTTCCTCATTAGTTGGAGGTGCTCCTGTGTGCCTGGCATAGAGTAGGGATGAGGGTTGTGACTCTGTCTTCCTGCTTCTCTTAGGATGGACTCGGTTGTACTGGATTAAGCCTGGTTTTAAAGGCTCTTCCGTAGCAGAACCAGGGCTTCTTGTCACTCATCTATTCCCTAACCTGTCCTGTCCTGAGTGTTCTTATCTCACCCCCTAGGCTCAGTGTTTGGAAAAAATAACTGCTGTAGCAGCCCAAATTTGGAGTTTTCTGTCCCCAGCAAGCCCTTTCTTTACTAGGAAAGTCATGGAACAGGACGTTTTCATGCAACCTCATCCCGGGATTAGGCCTTTCTCCTTGTGAGAAGGTTGGGTCCATCTCTTCCCTCATCTTGGCTCTGAGTCAAGGACATTCATAAACAGGTTAGATTGGAGACTGGCAATTTGGGAAGCAAACTCCTTTGCAGAATATTCAGAATGATTCATACTTTATTCCCTTCACATTGATAACCTGCTGGCTGAGGGAGAAGCATTGGTCTCATGTCCACCATCCCTCCTCAGAGGGCAGAAGGGCAACGCGAGATTCACGGGCAGGGTGGTTCATGGAGACACTGTTTTCTATAGGAGAAGGGGCTGAGATGAACCCTGACATATCAGAACCCTGGTGGCATGGCCTTCTTAGTGCTGAGCCCTATCTTGCTTTAGCCAAGTCCCCATGTCACAAGTCTGAAGCCAGGCAGGCCCATGATAGGCAGGATTCTTAAGTGTGCCTTCCAGGAATATCCACTGGACAGAGAAGCCTTAGAGCTTTGCCAGCCTTCAGCAGTCTCCCAGAGCCCCAGGCTGGCATCTGGGTGGGAATGGAGAAGATGAAGCACTGTCACCTAAGGACTCTTCCTGAGGTATGGGGACTTTCCTCTCAGGCTGTGTCTGAACACATCAGCTTATGGGTTGTTCTAGTAAAATAGATTGAAGAGTTGGCTCTCAATTCATTGTTTTCTGGACATCTACTCACTTGCCTTTTATAGGTGGGCCACATTTTTTGTGTGTGTGTTTCAGTTTGCTCCTTTATACCATAGAAAAAAACCGTCCCTGAATAATCATCTTGGTAATAATAAAAATAAAAATAATGATGATGATGATGATGATAATGCATTCAACAAGTAGTTTTGAGCACTGATGACATGCCAGGTACTGTTAATGGCTCTGGGGATACAGAAGTGAACAAAATCATGTCCTCATGGAGCTATTCTAAAAAGGGAAAGAGAAAATAAAAACATAAGAACAGGAAGAGAAATAAGGCAGGAATGGAGGTAGTTCATAATAGAGAGGGAGGTGCTGTTTCATAGGGTGTGGTCGGGAAAGGTCTCCCTGATAACCCTCGGGGAAGGTCTCCCCGATAACCCAAAGGGAGTCGGGAAGCCAGCCGTGTGGATATTTTGGGAGAAAGCTTCCAAGCATTGGAAATAGCAAATGAAAAGGCTCTGAGGCAGGATTACGCTCACCAACAGCAAGGAGGCCAGTGTGGCCAGACAATAGTAATGAGAGCAACAACAAAACAACCAAAGCATTTATGGGCTACTTTCTATGTTCCTAGCACTGTGCTAAGTGGTTTGTAGATATCCTATTTTTCAATCCTCACTAATCCAATGCAGTAGATACTATTATCATCTCTGTCTTGCAGATGAGGGATCTGAAGTTCAGGAAGGTTACGTAACTTGCTCAAGGTTATACAGTTACTATGCGGGGGGAGCTTAGTCCAGACAGCTTGACTCCAGGGTCTGCTCTCTTAGTCATCAAATGGCAGAGGGTTGGAAGAGTTTGAAGTTGTTGTCAAATGTAATCAGCTTCTTAGAGAGGGGAAGGAGCTATGTAGATATGTAGTGGAGAGATGGGGCGCTTTCCCTTCTCTTCCTCTACTGGTCCGTCAGTGAATATGCTAGTATAACACAGTCAATCTTTGTGGACACCAAGACACAGTGGTCCTGAGTGGACCTTAGGGAAGAAGCATCAGAGACAAGAGAAAGAACCAGTGGCCCCATGGCTGAGTAGGGAGAGAATGATTATATTTTCCTGGCTGCCCCTTCTGGGTTTCTCTCCCTTCTGCTGCCTCAGGCGCTGGCCGTGGTGCTGAATGCTGATGTGCTGAATGCAGAGAGAAGTCATCTGTGGCTGGTGATTTTAGCCAGTGCAGCAGTCAGCATGGGAGGTGTTTGTGTGCCTGATGCAGGATATTGATGTGGACAGGTGATGAGAGCTGAAAGAAAGAATGTATGGCAGGAGTGAGGGTTGGATAGCCCATTTCTGATTCTAAGATTGGTCCATGGTGAACTAAACGTAATGGTCTTAGTGGTCCAGTCCTGGGGTGATGCTTGCTAGGTGGCTGCACCAGGATGGCAGCTGGGAGCGCCCACCAGCCTCCTACTGCCCAGTGGTGATTACTGTTTGTATCAGCAAGGCTGCCTTTTCTGTGATCCCAGACCATGTACATTTACGAACCTTTGTACTTCAATTGTTCTGTTCCCCAACCCAGGAATGTTTACAACTGATGTAAATTACCATTGACTTCCTGAAAACATATTAGCTACTTCTCTTTTAAAGTACAGTTGTATGTGTAGCTTATTCACACAACCTAACAGTCACCTATTCTTATTCTATTGTCTAATATAATCAACATTTTTTTTTGAGGTCACAGAAGTTATTCTTTATTTTTTTTGTACTTTCCACTGCACAGTTTTGAGTACATGATAGATTCACAAAAATGTCAGATCCTTTTGGGTCTTGGTGCTTTTCAAAAACTCCTTGTACCTTTCCTGGATCTCTTTTGCACAAGAGTCATGGCAGGCTCTGTAGGGCTAAAAATCTCATCTGTTAAGCCAGTTGATTTTTTAAGAAGTCAGGTAGCCATGTACTATAGAGGAGGGGTAGAGAAATGTGGCTGAATGATGCAGAGTGAAGGGTGGGTAAAATAAAAGAGAATATTTATGCTCCTCATCAAGGAGAATAACATGTTGCCTTTTGTGGGTTAATTATGAAAACTATGGATTGCTTTGGCTTGTCTCAAACTGCTGACCCAGACGGCAGCCTGCCAGGTTATTGGTCTTCTACGGATGCATAGATCAAGCACTTGAGTTATTGGCATTAGGCCATATATTTTTTTAAAGTAGATATTACCTCATCACTGTAGTTCTTTGGCCTGGATATTTGAGTAGAGCCAGCATGCACTATCCTGCCTTGGAGGAATCCAGATTTATACTCTCTTGGAGCCAGACGGAAAGGAGCGGAATGGAAAAAGGCCACTGATCAGCTTGACCCTCCCCCACCCCACTGTCCCACGTGGTGACCCAGGTAAATGCTGCCAATCTCTTTCTCCACCATCTTTCTCAGGGACTTGGCAGCTACTTTTGTAACTTGGACAGCAATGACGTCCTAAGTAACAGAACTTTTTCTCAGCTCTGGGAGAAACTTGCAGATGTTCGATGATTGTGGGGATATCACAGAAAAGGCATTAAACTTTCCGACATGGCTGGGCCAAATATTAATCATCTGTCAGCCAGGAATCTCAGTAAGCAGGAAGGAGAGATGAATTGGGGGTAGGGTGAGAAGCTTAGAGATATCACTTTAGGAGCTAGGTAAAATGAGGAGTGGAAGGAGGGGGATAAGGAAGGAATGATGAGAAGATAGCCGAGTGGGAAGAAAAGCAGATGAATTGGAGAGGAAAGTGAAAGAAATGAAAGAAGGTGTGTGAAAGACATGAAAGAAGTTGTATGAAAAAAATGAAGGGGGATGGGAGAGAATGCAATATGGATGTGAAAATTCTTTGAATATAATAAGGTTCTGAACAAGTGCAATATCATTACATGTAGGCATACAGAAATATGGAAGAGGAGATGACAGAAAGAGAGGAGGAAGAAGAACAAGGGTGGACTTGGAGATAGACTGAGAATAGACAGGCAGAGGCAGACACACATAGACAAAAAGGAAATGAATATTCCAGGGCCAAAAGAAGCCAAGGACTACAGATATTGTGACATCAACAGAAGGCAGAGACTGCAAGACAAAAGGCAACTTAAGCCATTTTCTGGTCTGTTAAGTCACCCACGGCACCACAATGTGCTCGGAAATGATGTCTGCCTGTGATCATTGTTTACTTAGAAAGCCGGCTGACATGAGATGAAATTAACACAATAGGATGGAAAATTGCTAATAAAACAAAAAATCCCTGCCATTAGATTTTCATAGCCTAATTATTCAGCATGTTACTCACTAATGGCACGAGACATTACAATGCTAATGTGCACTCTGCATATGTCAGAGGAGAAAGGATTGGAGGGACTTTTACTCTCTGCAATTGGAGAAATTCCCTATTCCCAGATGGAAGACGGTTGAGATGAGTGGGGTACTGGTGGCCTGGGAAGGGAGGCAGTCATAAACTTTTCTAGACCTGGGCAGGGATTAGAGCCCCAGGGCTTGTTCCTCTGTACTAAACAAAGCACCATGGGCCCTTCCAGTCCAAGCTGCTCTCTGCATCTGCCATGTGTCCCTCTCATTTGAGGATCACATTACTGATGGTGATTAAGATTTGAGCACAAATGACAAGAAGCAAAAGCTGTCTCTAAGTGGAACTCCATAACTGTGGAAACCTGACTTTGTTTACTCAGTTACTTGGCATCCTCTGATCATAATCAGATTCAAATCATATGGAGTTAATTCACACTTGTTGCTGCCTTTTTTTTGTAAATCTGTTCTGTTATTTTAAAAGGCATTCTAATTGTCCTTGACAAAGTAAAAAGATCCTGGAGTCAGAGACTATGTCTTCTACTTTGTTAGAAACTCCTTATTCTGTCTGTCCATGGATCCATTGGTCCAGGCATCCATTCACCACTGGTTGAATAACTATTCCTGGGCCACATGATGAAATGCGAAAAAAAAGTACAGACCAGAATTTTCATCCAGATACTCATGGGCTCTTGGTGGGGCATGGGGTGGGTTTGTGTATTACAAAGGTGTTCAACCAAGGAGAGGCTGAGTGTCCACAGCAAGTCTCACCTTCACGGAGGATGGGAGTAGGGCTGCAGCTCTGGAGGATTGAGTCCATCTTCTTCAGCCTTAGATGATCCTGGAGCCATAACCCATTTTCAAGATGGGCAGTTTGAGGATGGAAGGGCTGTCTGAATGTGCATTTGCACGTGTGTGTTTGTGTGTTTGCTTGAGCCTATCTCCCCGCCGTGATAGGATCTGGTAGATGTATCATTAGTCTCTTCCCCTCTCCTGTGGAAACATAAATCCCTTTTCTAACCAGAAGCCTACTTCATGTCGATCCAGTGGTATCAGAATAGAGTGACCATGGTGATTGGTTCAAGGATGTCCATGTGACCTAGGCTGGATCAATCAGTATCCTTCTGGTACTTTTGCTAGAACCAGTGGCAGGAGTATTCTCT
This sequence comes from Ceratotherium simum simum, assembly GCF_057802395.1. NCBI lineage: Eukaryota > Metazoa > Chordata > Mammalia > Perissodactyla > Rhinocerotidae > Ceratotherium > Ceratotherium simum. The sequence continues at coordinate 87,608,763 of NC_141900.1, forward strand.
CTGTCTCTGTCTCTGCTTCTCTCTTTTCCTGCAGGAACTAACTATCTGAAAAGGATTTAACTCACTAAGTTTAGAGGTGCAAGTGGCCAATTATGTGGCATATGGGGGAAAACTATCTGAAAATTAAATCAATGCAGAAAAGCAAAGTCAATAGACAGAGAGAGAGAGATCTGATGACGTTCAAATCAATCCCTGAACTGAGACACTTCTGAAATGCGCCCTGCCCTTTGGACTTCCTGGTTATACAGATCAGCTCATCTTCTTTTGTTTAAGCTGGTTGAAGTTAAATTATTTTCACATGCACATCAAGTTGTCCTAATACCTTTTCTTCCATTTAACTCAGCTTTAGAATGCTTAAGGCATTCTTGGCCACCATGAACAGAACAAAACTTTATAATTCTTTACAACGAATGTGCCCTTTTGTAGCGTGCCATCTGCTTTGGTGGCAGCAGGTGAAGAGACAGATCAGGCAGCTTGCTGAGCAATACTCAGTGGAGTGAAATCTGGGACTGAGGTCCTCAAGCTCCTTACGTACAAAGGCTTTTTGAAACTCAAACTTCTCTCGGCGTTCCTTCTGTCTTTCTTTGGACTTTTTCCCTCTTGTAAATTGATACAGAGGCATGAAGCCAAGGGAGATCTTCATAAAAGAGCTAAGTTTTTCAGGAGGGATTTTGGAGTAAGGAAGCATTAAGTAGGTGGAGCTTGCTGGAGGTAGAGCAGTGCCACTCGCAGAGCCTCTGTCTCAGAGCAGCAGTGTTTCCTTACACACCGGCCCTGAAATTCCCTGTGCACAACTGCCTTGCCCGGTGTCCTTGTGATGATGTTGGGCCAGGGGGAAAGAGCTAGGAAGCAGAGAGTGGTAGTCTTTAGGACTAATGATTGGTATTCTGATTTTTTTTTCTGGGCACACAGCAAGATTTCGTTACCTACCCCCTTAAAGGTAGATGTGGCTAAATGACTTGCTTATAGTGAAATGAGAGCAGAAGTGATGTACCCATTCTGGGAAAAGCTTTAAGGGCTATGGCATGATTTTCTACATTATTTCTGGCATGGTGCCAGGTGATATTCAAGATGGGGAGGTTCCATCAACCAGGCTGTCCCCAGTGAGGAAAGGCAGCCAACCTGGCATGGACACGAAGTGTGAGCAAGAAAGAAACTATTGTTGCTTTAAGCCACTAAGGATTTTTTTTAACTGTAGAAAAACTAGCCTATCCTGTGGGTAAATGGGGACAAAGGATTTTGTAAATGTAGCAGTCGTGGTTCTTAGTTTTTGGCAACAGAGATCAAATCTGGTTAATTTAAGTAGAAAAGGAATTTATTAAAAGGAACATTAGGTAGTTCAAAATAACTTCAGGAGGCCTAGAGTACCAGGATTGTGGGCTACAGACCTGAGAACAGTGTTCCAAATGGTACAACAAAACTAAGGCAGCAAAGACACCACTGTTGCTGCCATGGGGCGCTGACACCACAGATTTCCCTCCAGACACCACCAACACTGGATGCTGCCTTGGGAAACTGGAAGTAGCTGCTGCCACACATGAACAGAATGGGTTCTCTCAGCTCCTCCCTCTCACAGTCCTTGCTTCCAATTGAAGTCTGAGAGGGTTCATGTAGGGTAGTTCAACCGAATGGCAGCCTCTGCTGTACTAAGTAAAAAAGGGATACAACTGGAAGACCACTAGACTACAAGATGACTTGGGGTAGAGTTCACTCTCAGCGAGCTGAGCCTTAGCTGAGCTTGTAGAGTGGCGTGAGGATGAAAGGAGATTAGGGCTTTGAAAGCTGTAAAACTCTCCATAAGTGTATGTTATGGTGTGTTTGCATACTCAGATATGGGAAGCATAGAGCCCAGCAATGAACCCAGCACTAGGCACAGATTGGTCACTCAATATTTAGCAAATAATGCGTCTAAATTTGTCCAGGCTAAAGATTTTGGCCTCTCAGTACCCATCTGTCTCCCCCATGGGAATGTAAGCTAGGGATTTTTGTCTGCTTTGTTCAATGGTATAGCCCCACAACTAGAACAAGGCCCAGAAGTGTGAGCCTTCAACAGATATTTGTTGAACGAGTGAATGAGTAGGTGAATGAAGGAATATCTCTATTCTGTCAACTGAGACCAGAATTTCCTAACCTAGACTCTTACTTCTATGTTTGTCCAAGGAATTTCTTCCTGACTTAGTTCCACCTTTCTTCAGCTTTAGTGAAGGGGCTTCAAAAAAGCTTCCAACTGTCCAAGCAACTGGCTTCTGTCATTGTTTCTCCGGGTCTTGGAATAAACACATGCTGGCTGCTTTGGAAGGAAGCTGGCCCCAGTCTCCACAATGCCCCTTTTAGCCCACTGCCCAATTATTTCTTTGCTTTTTTAGCTCTCGTTTTCTCTTTGCAGTCTTGGTTCTGATTTTCCCGTTGCTCAGTTGGGCCCTAGCAGAACTAGTCTGACTGTATCGCTTTCTGCCCCTTAATGACAGTAACCAGCCCATCAAGGAACTGTCATCTGATTTATCCCAGTGTCATACACAAAAGTCATTGAGAACATAAGGTGAAGACTGTTGGACTAGAAAGAACTTTAGAAGCCATCCAAGCTTGCTTCTTTGGGGAGCCTTTACATTTTCTGTTTCTCCTGCCTGTACAACATCTCCCCTGATCTTTCTATGGCTGGCTTCTTCTTGTTGGAGGCCTCAGTATAAAAATCACCTCCTCACATATGTCTTCCCTGAGTACTCAGTCTAAGGTGTCCACCCACTAACTTTCCATCATGAGACTACATACATTTTAATTATCTGCTTATTTCACCTATGTATTTATTAACTTATTGATCATGCAAGCAGATGAATAGCACCTGGCACATATCAGCAGATCAATAACATTTGTTGAATGAATGAAAGCAGTTCAAGTCCCTCTGGAAACTGAAGCCTAGATAAGTAAAGTGACCTTAAAAAGGTCACATAGCTCATTAAAGGAAGGGCAGGGACTAGAACTCATGGCTCTTGACTCTTGTCCAGTGCTTTTCCTATCATACCTTCATAACGAGAAAGATAAAAAGAAGGAATATTTCTTGAGGCCCCACTATGTGCCAATCTCGTGCTAGTTGCTCTCTACATGTCAGTCAGTCCATCCTTATGACAACCCTACAAGGTTGATAGAATTCACATTTTTATAAACAAGGATACAGAGTCTTTGGGATTCTAAGTAATTTGCCAGGTATCACACTGCTCGAGAGCAAGAGTTCAGAACTGAACCAGCTTGGTCTAACCTTCAAATTTGTACCACCTCAGCTGCATGACCCCCTTCAGCTGGCATTTGCACTTTATTAGTATCTCTGTACAGTAACCCTAAGCAGTGAATAAGAGGGAAATGTCAGTCACTGTGGCAGGCTGACAGAAGGCACGGGGTAGGGAGGCCGTGCAGCTTTCCTTTGCCCTTCAAATCACACTATAGAGGGGACATCGGTCTCTTTGTCTGCCCGGCTCTATTCTGTTTTGTTGGTGGGAGGACAAAGAAAGTTGGGATGCATATAACTGATGCCCGAATGGCTAGAAAATAAACTATGCCATCGATGATTTATACATTCCCAAATACAAAACTCGTGGACTGAGTGATAGCAGAGCTCATGGGTCCCTGGTTTCTCCCTGCTCTGTTCACAGCCTGGAGCCCTGTTCACTCTGGCCCCACCCCCTCCTGTCCTCTTGAGCCCGTGCTGCACTTACCTGGCTGACTCCTGACCTTGGACAAACTCAACCACCCCCTTTCTCTTGCTCTTTCTCCAGGAAGCAGAATATTTCTGGAGAAACCACGTAGCTCTCCTGACTGGCCTCCACACAATTCGTGTTCTTTGCCTCAGCGGGCCTTCGACGCAGCTCAGTGATCCTTTTGCTCTGCTCTGGTCGCCAGCTCCTTCCTGTCCTCACTGTTGTAGTAGAGCCATCCATGATGCATTCAACAATGCCCGTCCAAATGCACACGCCTGGTTGGACAGCACAGAGGGAGCTGCAGGTCTGGGAGAAAGGTGTTCTCAGCCCCTGTAACAGCTTCCCAAGTAGTGACAGTCAAGGAGGTGCTGGAAGCTCCCCGGGCCTCTACTATAAAAATCTAAAACTCACGCTGTGGGTTCAAACTCTCCTCCCTATGCCTCTGATAAAGGACTTGAGTGTCGTTGTATTAGAGACTATGGTCTTCTTGCCTCCTTCCCTCCCTTGTTATCTCATCTTCCTTCTTTCTTTCAATGGAAATCAAGTGCCTACTGTATGCCAAGCACTGTTCTAGGCTCTGTAGAAGGAAGCTAAAATCATTGATATCGTGGAACTTCCAAGTAAGTAGTAGTTGACTTCCGCGATATACCTTCTTAAGGTGAATTGCCACCTGAGTCCCCTACATCCCTGATACGTATTTATTGGCCTCTCTTCCATAAATGTATTGACATGCTCATTAAGTTTACTTATATTCTTGGGCTGAAACAAGCTCTTGGGGCTCACGTCTAGTTCACTAGATTTCTCTTTCTGAGACAGGGAAGAACAAAGGCAAAGGCAATAAGGATGCAAGGAAACGATACACCTGTTCAAGACAGACACCCTCAAAGCAGCTCTTGTAGCAAACCAAACATTAAATGTAATTTTGGTTGAGCTGAGATCTCCCTGAACTCAAGAGCACAGGTGTAGGCAGATGAGAGGGAAGAATTATTTCGGAGATACAGTAATAAGCTAATACAGAGTGCATGACAACTGAGGGACTGAGCGTTCATACATATATTCATGTTCTCTTCCCAGTAAGATTGATTAAATACCCGAGCGCAAAGTTAGAGTAAAAGAGAGATTGAAAGAGCAAGAGAGAGAAAGGGGGAGTGAGTTAGAGAAGTTCTGGTAAAACATATCAACTCCGGACAAAGAATAGTTCATCAAACACATAAACAGCCACTGCCTGATACATTAGAATCTGGAAGCATCATAAATTAACCTGCCAAGAAACTTTGCAAAAGGTCATATTTAACATTAATCAGGCTCTGAGAAGCAGTGTGTATTTTCATGGCTGAAAGAAAGAAAAAAGATCGCTCTCTTTGCATTGCGTTTTCAAAATCACTTCCAAATTATTCAGCAGGAGAGGAAAAAAAACATTTCCAGCTGATTTAGGAACAGAGAACTGATTCCGTTGTCACCCAGGCATCCCCCGAATGTGGTGTTGAGGCGTATAAATGGAAGGGAACATCGCCTGGGCCTGACTCTTTGTTCGCTTTCATATTAAGAGCTTTCTCTTGCTTTCAACAGCATGGTGGTCTTATTTTGAAAAGCGCCCAACCATAGGTGAAGGGGTACTTTGAAAGCCACACAGTAAAAGAGCAGCTCAGGAGGAGGGACGTAGTCAACAGGAAGTTGTAGGTGGAAGAAAATGAATAATTACTCCAGTGGCGGCTTGTTTGGAAAACAAGTCTGCTTTCTTTTAGGCTATGGAACCTTGAGCCAAGGCTAATTTTGAGTCATTGACTAGGACCATATAAGGTAGTGGACTCACCATTGCTGGGAATTAGTTTCCCTACCCCCTAAATGGGTGTGATAACCCTTGTCTATAGAACAGATAGAGAATGTGTTTACTCATCTGGCCGGAAAGGTCTAGTATGAATCGAGAGCATTAATTTTCTGTGTCTTTTTTCAGAACACCGGGTTTCTTTTCTTTCTTTTGGTGAGGAAGATTGGCCCTGAGCTCACATCTGTGCCAATATTTCTCTATTTTGTATGTGCGATGTCTCCACAGCATGGCTTGATGAGCGATGTGTAGGTCCACGTCTGGGATCCCAACCTGCAAACCCCAGGCCGCCAAAGTGGGGTGTGTGAACTCAACCACTACGCCAGCCAGCCGGCCCCATAATGCTGGTTATATTGATCTGACTTTATTTGGATGCTTCTATCTTTATTCCTGGTTACTTCAGACTCTTCTCTATTCCTTCCTTGTCAACTGCTTTTCCTAATTGGCGGTTTTAATTTGCCCCAAGCAGAGCTACATTAATATGCACATTTATTCAACAAATATTTATGAAGCATTTGCTATGTGTGTCAGGCTCGGTTCTAGGTGCTGAGGGTGCAGCTGCAAACAAAACAGACCTGAATCCTTGTCCTCACAACACATAAATAAATAAACACAAGAAATGAATAAATAGCCTGACACACATAATAAATAAATAGAGTGCATGGTAAGCTAGAAGGTGATGGGTGCTGTGGGAAGTCAGAGGAAGGTGACAGGGTTGGGAGTGCCAAGGTGGTTACAATTTTAAATAGAGTGGTAAGAGTAGGCCTCACTGAGAAGGCAACACTTAAACAAAGCCTTGAAGGAGGCAAGGGAGGAAGCATTTGGATGCTTGGGAAAGAGCATTCCAGGCAGGAGAACAGTGAGTCCAAAGGCCCTGAGGTTGAAATGTAGCTGGCCTGCTTGAGGAGCAGCAAGGAGGCTGTTGTGCTAGGAGCAGAGTTGAGGGAGGGAGAAAGGGTGAGGGGAAGTGAAGCTGAAGGGGGATTGTGTAGGGCCTGGCAGGTCAATGTGGAGGACTTGGGCTTTACTATGAAAGAAATGGGGCATCTCAGGAGGATTTGGAGCAGAAGAGACACAATTTGACTCACACATTGATTTACAAAGGTGTCGTCTCAGTGTTCCTCAGATCTGCTCTAACCAGAGAGGGAAAGGAATTCAACCCAAACCCACAGGCACCAAGGGAAGCTGTGGGCAACGCAGGGCCCAGCTAGAGCAGCCCCTCCTTCATTCTCTCTTTCCTTCTGCAAAGTCCTTGTCAGCTCTTAGCAGCAAGGCATGGGCCAGGCGCTGAGGGGTGGTGAGACACCTGTGCTGGACCAGGCTGGGCCTCTGGGGCAGCGCAGGCATAGACAGGGAACATCTGGAGATGATCTCAGAGCTCCTGGATGAGAAGCAGATGTGAGGGGTGACAATTCGTTATCTCCAAGAGTGTGGCCTTTCAGGCTGAGACTGCTCATTACCCTTGCAATGTCCACTCTCCCTTTCTTTGTAAACAAAACCTTGGCTTTAGCAGGTGTTGTTCAAATTCCCTTGCAGCCAGGGGGATGTCTGATTATAAGCAAAAGTCACAGATTGGGACTCCCAGGAAATCTTTTGAAAGGGGGCTGAATCTATTGGAAGGAGTGCCTCATTGCCCCTCGTTCCCACTCCATTTCATCCTGATGACTGGAGCCCCAGCAGCTATCTTGTGATCTTGAGGATGAAAGCCAAGAGCTCAGGATGGCAGAAAAGTAGGAGTCTGTGTTCATGGGGCCCCCCTAGCAGTGCTGTGCTTCTAACATTTGGTCTTACCTATGTGAGAGACTATACCCCTAATTTCTTTAAACCACTGTTATTAGTAGGGGAATAAAAGTCCTAACTGACAAACAAGTGACTTAGCTTTGAAGTCTCTCTGATCACCTAAAGATGAACATGGATGTAGAAATATCAACAACTGAATTTGAGTCCTATGTTTGAGATGAATTCTCTGGATGATTTTGGCCAAATTACTTAATAATGGTGATAATAGTTACCATTAATTATGCAGATACTGTGATGAGTGCTTTATTTACTTCATTATCTCATGTGAGCCTCACAAACCATCATACATGGTGGGTTTTATTATATGCATTTTAAAGATGAGAAAAGAGAGATTCATGGAGATAAGGTCAAAGACTATAGAGCAAGCAAGCTGTAGAGTTGGGTTACAACCAAGTCCAAAGCCCTGGTTCTTAACTACTATATGATACTCCTACTTATTTTCTTTGGACCTCAGTTTTCTCATTTGTACAATGGGTGGCAGGACTGGATGGCCTTTGAACTCCCTTTTCAGCACTGGAACTCTCTGGAATATATCTAGTCCTTTTTGTTCAGTCTTGCCGTCTGACCTTGACCTTGATGCCCCTAGTACCTCTCTCCATTCCCTACATTTCCAAATGGTACCTTTGTCAAAGATGCTGTAATCTGAGCTTTTCTCTGCTCCAACCATCTTTTTTTTTTTAATTTTTAATTATTTTATTTTCCCTCCAAAGCCCCAGTAGATAGTTGTATATCATAGCTGCACATCCTTCTAGTTGCTGTATGTGGGACACGGCCTCAGCATGGCTGGAGAAGCGGTGCATCGGTCCACGCCCGGGATCCGAACCCGGGTCGCCAGCAGTGGAGCGCGCGCACTTAACCGCTAAGCCACGGGGCCCGCCCTGCTCCCTCCATCTTGAGAAGAGCATCCCATTAGACAGCTTGAGGCAGCAGCCTCAGCCAGTGAATGCAGCGGGTGTATGGAGGATGTTCTGCAGGGGCCCCCTGCCCCAGCCTGCTCCTGCCGGCTGGAGAACCTTCTGTCAGCCGCTGAGACGGCTCGCTGGGGGAGGCCGCACCTCCACACAGCCAGACAATCTGTCTGTTCTGATGATCAAGGAGGGGCTTGGTGAGAGCAGCAGCCAAGAGCCCTCCCAGGTGATAAAACTTCCCCGGGGCACTCGGGAGAGGTGGGCTGCTGACAAAACGTGAAGAACAAGCACTGTGCTATGTAAATACATTTATGGGATGGAGCTGTTCCTTGGCCCTCTGAGGCCCATTTCCTGAGCTGTGTGGCAAGCACTGTCTTCCTTGGAATGATTGACAGGACCAGTGGGGAAGCTAAGCAGGCCTTGATTTCTTTCCTTGCATTGGCACATTTACCTAATGAGCAGAAGGCACAGGCCTGGAGAGGCACTGAAACTGGGGCCGCAAGAGGCCTCTGAGCAGAAAACTTGCTCTGCTTGCAGTGTGGACAAATTCCTCTCTCTTTCTCCACGTTCCAGCTCTCCTTGGTCCAGGTTCTGTAGGACCTTCATTTCCCTTTGCGGGGCAGACAGGAAACTCCCTTTGGGACTTGCCTGGGTTGGGGTGATGTTGTTTGGGTGCTACATTTAGGAGGACCTGTCCCTCTGGCTCATCTGGGAGGTGCTATGGGGCTGTGGGTGGGGTGAAGTGGATGGGTGTGAGGTGGTGGTGCTATCGATACAGGCATGGTGGCAACTCCTCTCTATTCGCTCAGAAGCAGCCCCTTAGATTTAGTTGGTGGGATTTTGGAGATCTTGATGGGTGCAGCTCAGCTGCCAAGGAGCTCTTGGCAAGTCACAAAGGGAGAACTTGGCCCCTTAGCAATGGGTGTTGAGGGCACTCAACCAGGCCAGAATATTGAAATATTTCAGGTTCAGTTAATGTGTGTGGGAGGTGCAAAAACATCCCTCTAGTTCAGCCTAGTGATAGAAGAGGACTCAGGCCCCGGTGTTCCCAATAAGTCGGAGCGTGAGGGTCTCTGAGGTATTCCTGCCTCCTCCAGGGCTGGGGACGGTGCTTCGTTCTCCTTACATTGCCCAGTGATTGGGCTTGAGTCCTTTCTCATGTGCCGGCCTGTGGTTCCCAATTATTTGGCCTCTCTCTTTCCAGAGTGGGCTCTGGGTAAGGGCTTGCTGATGTGGGAGAGCGTAGCTCTCGGCAAATCCACGTGAACAGCTGGGAGGAAACCGCTGCCTGGCAGGAGGGGCCCCGGCTCACTTGCTGAGCTTCTTTTTCTGAGATGAGCAGCCCTGTCATCTTTCTGTTTGGTATCCTGGGGAGGAAGAATCCCTGGTGCGGAGACATATTCAACTGCAGATTCCCGCCCTCCAAGAGAAGTAGCAGGGGCTCCCTCTTTTGAGTCATTCCAAGAGGGACGGGAGCACTCCCTGGAGACGACTTTGGAGACGTGCTCTCCCCCGCCTGCCCTCCTGCAGATGAGGTGCCTGTTTCCACCTTGAATTTCTACAACGCGTCAGTTTGGTCTCTAGGGGAAGGAAGCCAGACAGCTAGGATTCTCTGAGCTGCGGCCCCTGGGATAGCTATTGCTACGATGTTGGCATCTTCATTCACAGCTTTTCAAGCGCTGGGCCTTTTGATCACCCAGCTTCCCATTCGTCTCTCAGCCCTCGGGACAGCTGGGAGCCTAGCTGCAGGGTCATCATCCCTGAGTGGATTCTTTTCTATTAGCTGGTGCTGGAGGCACTTGGAAAAGGATGAGTTTTGCTCCAAACTGCAAGGCCAGCTTGGATTTCTTCTAGCTCAGAGGTTCGAACAGCTGAGGGATTGTAACTGGGGACTTTGTCACTCTCTGTGGAGGATACCTGTGAGAATGTGGAGGCTGTCCAGGGAGCAAGTCAACACGAGCCCGGGATGGAGGGAACAAGTTTCTAACACTGATGACAAATGAGATGGCAAATCCTTCCACCCCCACGCCAGCCACAGGAGCATCTCACAAGCCTCTTCTGTAGAAACAGGCTGGAGCTGAGGCCCTGCTCAGTGCACACTTCAGAACTAATGCTCAGAGATAAGACATAGCATTAGAATTAGACTCCCACCCCAGTTTCCCATTAAACAGCAGAGAAAGATGGGATCTCGATAATCATGTGTTTTCAACATTCTTATTTTACAGATAAGGAAAGTGAGTCTCAGTGGGAATAATAATAATAATAATAATAATAATAATAGCAGCAAATGCCTTTATATTGCTTACTGTGTGCCCATTACTGTTCAAGCACTTCCTCTTTTCATACTCACAAAACGCTATGAGGCAGGTATTGTTTTTCTCTCCGTTTTACAGACGAGGAATCTGAGGCAGCAGAGGCTGAGTAACTTGCCCAAGCAGGCAGGTAGTAGAACGGGAATTCAAAGGCAGGCAAAGCTTGCTCCAGGGTCCCACTTCTCAACCACTATGCTCAGTCACCTCAGTAGTTGGTGGGAGTCGGGACTCACAATCTGAGCTTTCCAAGCCTCCATTCATGTATTCTTCTTCTAGATCTGCGCCATCCAATATGGTAGCCACCAGCCACGTGTGGCTATTGAGCACTTGAAACGTGGCTTCTCTAAATGGAGATGTGCTATAGTGTAAAATACTCTCTAGGTTTCAAAGACCTGGTACAAAAAAAAGAAGAATGTAAGATATCTCATTAATATTTTTTATATTGATTACATGTTGAAATGATAATCTATTGGATGTATTGGTTTAAATAAAATACATTATTATCATTAATTTTACCTGTTTCTTTTTATTTTATGTAACTGCCAGACATTTTAAGATTACCTATGTGGCTGGCTTCTGTGGCTCATATTACATTTAACATTACACATGTGACTTGCTTTTGTGGACAGCACTGTTCTATACCGCTGGTTGCCAGCTGGAAAGCAAAACCTGAGAGTCCCAGTGCCGTGGAGGCAGTTACAGCCCTGGTGACTGCAGCGCCCTGCAAAGAGGGCCTCTCACCCATACTTGCCTTGTCTGCATCTGTGACTACATCCCTGCTGTGATGATGAGCCAGAAACCTTCCTGCCACCACTGGGATGATGCCTTCAGGAGGAGGGTGCACCAGCACACTCTTCAGAGGAGGTTAGTGAGGCTTACTGGAAACGGCATGAGCCCCGCAGATCCACATTTGAATCTTGGTTTTATTCCATATTAGCTCTGCTATATAAATCCTGAGCTTCATTTTCCTTATCTGGAGAATGGGAATAGTAACACCTATACCTCCGAGTTGTAGAGATAAATGAGATGTCGTGTATACAGCTCTGAAAGCAGAGCAAGTTTGCACTGAAGACATTGGTCCTCTCCCTTCCAACCCCCGTTCAGGGGATGGCTTTCTCCGCCACTTGCAATATCATGTTCTGGAGACCAAAATCCAAACTAGAGAAAACACCAGGGAAAAGAGTCCCTGCTGCTTTTTCATGTTCTGATTTCCTTGGTAAATTGGGACAAGTCTGCGTCTCAATTTCCCTGTCTATAAGGAACGTGAGGCCCCCGGAAGACAGACCCTGCACATGCTGCCCAGTAGTGGTTGGCACTCAGATGCCAACTAGTAGTGTTCAGTGTCAATGGGAGAGGAATGCACCAGGGAAGCTTCTGGTTTCTCGTCTTCCTGTCCTTCCCTGTTCGTGGAACTCAGCCCGCTCTGCCATGAGTCAGGCCTGGGTCAGACACAAGGTGTGAATCTGGGACCAAGAAGGGTCAAACTATCCTGGGGCTCAGAGTCACCAGAGGCAGGGCCATATCCAATGGATCTGCCCAGGGAGAATGGAGTGAATGATCACTCACTCTGGGCTGTCATTTGGAATATTTGTGGGAGGGGGGTGGAGCCCTAGGTGGGCTCTAGCTTTCTTAAAGGTCTCTAGGCTATGACTCTAGGTCCCCATCATGTGGGGGAGTGAAGTCATGTCGGCAAAACATGGTAGACGTGCACAGCTATTCAAATCAGCAAAAATGCACTTAGGTCCTAAGCCTAAACTTGTTAGTTATATGACCATGGACAAGTCAGCCAGTCTCTTTGAGCCTGCTTCTTCTTATCTTACAGGGAAATAATACCTAGCTCATATAGTAGTTGTAAGAGAAATGACAAGTGTATTGAAGTGCACATTGAAAATGTGCATTGAGGGCAGTCATTAAATGTCAGTTACTAATATGGAGCCCTGTCTTTTGGTTCTGGTGCAATGATGGCATGATTATTTTCCCCTCTTTGTTGTCAAGAACCCTGTATCTGTCCATAAGAAAACAGGCAGCAGCAGCCCACTGAAGGAAAAATGAAATGCGGGCACCTGCTAACCTCTTCCCTCCCCCAGTTCGTACCTGGCCCTGGACACTATCCATCTGATGGTCTCAATCACAAAACAAGGCTGAGAAACAGAATCATTCCCTTTTCAGAAATTTGTAGGTAAAAATCAGCAAGTATAAGGACAATTTGGGACTACTTTCAGTCCCTACATGATTTTGAGCAAATAAATGACTCACAATATGCCCTTGGCCAATCTATGTATCCTCTTGGGGCATCTGCTTCCTCTTTAATAAAATGGGATGAGTAATCCTTGCCTTTCCTTCATTTTGTAAGCATGTAACAAGGATGAATCCAGTAATGGCTACAGAATCCTTTGAGGTCCTTGGAGAAATAGTTGCTATAAAAATGCAAAGTATGATGTCCATTTCTATTACATTGTGCTTTGCAAATAAATATGTAAGCCTACATCACATCCATGTCAATGCTGGCCTGGCCAGCTATTTGCCATGTGCGTTTTTTCAGTGACATAATCATCTCCATACATTATTCCTTGAAAGCATAACTCCAAATCCATAAAGTGTGAGATGATGATTATTATTTATTTTTTTTCTTTTTTGGAAGCCCATCTATTCTGCCTCATTTCAGCTTCTGGTGTTTCTGACAGATCAGTCATTGGTGATGTGTGCATTAGGGGGGATTTCTCAATACCTTCAAGGACCTGGATCAGGAGCAATGAGGGTTTCATGCTCACTGTCCTTCCCATTCCCTTTTTCTGACCCTCCTAATTGAGTTGTTCAGAAGAGAAGCCCTGTCATTCATTTGCAAAATGTCCTGCGTGTCCCTTCCTAAAAACTTTAACCAGGTTGCTCCCCAATTCAGGAGATAAAATAACAGATTGATTCATATAACACTTCAGAGGCCATCAAATGTCATCAGTTATCTCAACAAAAGTGACTCTGCAAGGCCCTAATAATCAAGCCTGAAGATGTGTGAGGTGGTAATTTCCTCATCACGGTTCTGAAGCTTCAGAGCTCATGCCTAGGTGAATTGACAACTCTCAGAGCTGAATTGTCTTCCCTTTTAATAAAAATACACGGAAATTTGGCCCATGGGAGAAACGTGAGTATTGATCCTGAATGGAAGGGGAAACATTTCTGTGTTTAAGAAGTCTCCTAGGTCTTGTACTCAGATGTCGACAGTTGGGCTCTTCGGGGCTTGTGTCTCCTGGGATCACCCATATCTATCATATACCGACCCTTCTCTAAAGAGCTTCATGAGACTTGACTCATGTTCACAAAATCCCCAGGAGCTGAAGAATTGGAACTTCTGAATCTTCTACCTTTACAGAAAGTGTAAAGGAAATTCTAGTTCAGTGTTCCCCTGAAAGGCTTGGACTCCAAGTGTCTTGTTGCTCAATCCCTGTCTGATAATTTCCATTAAATGTTGGCATACTTTGGGTAAACCTCTAGCCATAAAAATACAACGTCTCCCTTATTAAGGGAAGCCTCTTCCTCCTCCTCTCTTCCCCTTTTAAATGTAGGCTCTTCTCTCAGCTTTCCTTCCTTCTCATTCAAACCAGTCCTTAGAGTGATCTTATCTGCTCCCATATCTTTTACTACCATGTTTATTTTTCTAAGCTATTTTCCTTTCCTTAGTTCCAGATCCATACTTCTGGTTGCCTATTGTGTATCTCTGTCTGAATGTCCTGAAGGCACCTCAGACTTTGAATGTCTAAAATCAGACTCACCGTCTTTCCTTTTACATCAGCTCCACGTTCTACATTCACTGCCTTGGTTTGTGGCAACTAGTAAACAAACCAAGCCAGAAACATGGGATTCATCTTCTATTACTCTGTTCCATTCAGTTATGAAATCATGTCGATTTCTCTCAAATCCTCTTTTCCACCCTCTCCACTGTTCTTGGAAGAGTTCAAGCTCTCGATATTTGTTACTTGGACTCTTGTAATAGCATCACATCCACCACCCCTTTTCAAGTCTCACTATCCCCACTCTCCTCCTCAGTGCACTCTGTTTAATATCTTTTTAAGACCAATCTGGTTATCTGATCATGTGTTTTAACAGTTCCACAATATCTTTAGGACAGAGTCCCTCAGTGTTGTGGCCTCTGTTTCCTGTCTCTCCGACTTGACCATGAGATCCCTGAGGACAGAGACCCCGTGTTATGCTGCCTGATAACTCAGATTTCATTACAGAGTGAGCACTAAACAAATGCTCAATAATCAAAGGGTTTGGCGCATAAAAGCATAACAAAAAGCCTCTGGGTGCTGTCCATGGTGCTAGTTCCCTGATCGTTTCACCCTCACCTTGGCCTCTGTGTCAGAAGCAAAATTCTACTTGATATTCACGTGTACCATTCAGTTCTGTATACTAAGAATCCTATGTTGTCTAGCCTCTGACTCCCCCACCTCCCAAAATTCTATGAAGTCTTCTTGCAAAAGAAGCCATCTGTTCTATTTTGTGCAGCAAAGGACACAATCAGCAGAGTGAAAAGCAACCTATGAAATGGGAGAAAATATTTGTGAATTATATATCTGATTGGGGGCTAATATACAGAAATATATAAAAAACTCCTACAACTCAACAAAAACAACAACAGCAACAACAATTAAAACGACTTGATTAAAGAATGGGCAAAGGACTTGGCTAGACATTTCTTCAAAGAAGATATACAAATGGCTAATAAGCAAATGAAAAGATGCTCAATATCAGTAATAATTAGGGAAATGTAACTCAAAACCACAGTTAGATACTACCTGACACACATTATGACGGCTACCATAAAAAAAAAAAACACAATAGAAAATAACAAGTGTTGGTGAGAATGTGGAGACATTAGAACCCTTGTACACCGTTGCTGGGAATGTAAAATGCTGCAGCCACTGCAGAAAACAGTATGGAAATTGCTCAAATGTACCCAGAAGTGGAATTGCTGGATCATATGGTAATTCTATTTTTAATTTTTTGTACTCACATTCATAGCAGCATCCTTCACAATAGCCAAAGGTGGAGCCAACCCAAGTGTCCATTAATGGGTGAATGGATAAACAAAATGTGGTATATACACTCAATGAAATATTATTCAGCCATAAAAGGAAGGAAATTTTGACACATGCTACAACATGGATCAACTTTTAGGACATTATGGTAAGTGAAATAAGCCAGTCACAAAAAGATAAATACTGTATGATTCCATTAACACGAAGTACCTAGAGTACTCAAATTCGTAGAAACAGAAGGAAGAATGATGGTTTCCAGAGATAGCGGGGAATGGGAAGTTATTGTTTAATGGGTGCAGAGTTTCATTTTTGTGAGACGAAAAGAGATCTGGAGATGGATGGCGATGATGGTTGCACAACAACGTGCAACACACATTAACACACACAACATTAACAGTGTGAATGTACTTAATACCACTGAACTGTACACTTAAAAATGGTTAAGATGGTAAATTTTATGTTAGGCGTATTTTATCACAATTTTAAAAAATGTTAAAAAACAAAAAAAAGAAGCCATGTGTTCTCGTGGAACAGTAAGGGGCCAGAATTTAGGAGCTGTGTTTTTAAGCACAGGCTTTGCTTTCAACCAGAATCTCTGCCTCAGGATTCTCACCTACAAGAGGAAGGAATTGGCCTAGGTGATCTCTCAGGCCTGTGTCCCCTCTGAAATTCTGGGATTTGGAATGTGGATCACTGTCCTCAGGGAGAGCCAGGTGGAGGGCTATGGGAAGTTACTGGAAAATGGCCCTGAGCACATGCTCCTGGGTGCATCATCCTCTCATACGAGAGATAACTTACATTTCCTTCTCTAGGCCAACTCTCACTCTGTTTTCTGCGCTATCACTGAGCCAGAGAGCCAGCACATCGTGCCACAGACACTCGGCTTGACTACGATGATAGCCCCACACTTCACTTCCCTCCACTCTGACATTCAGCCTTTTATTCCCAGCTCTCATCTTCCTAGGTCATTGATAATCTGACTGTGTCTTATTTCTGAATCTAAAATTTATGTGGAAATGCAAAGAACTTAGAATAGCCAAACTATTTTGAAAAAAAGAATAAAGTTGGAGGAATTAAAATGCCTGATTTTGAGACTTATTTAAAAACTTTATGGGTGAAAATCTAGAAACACATATCAATGGAATTGAATACAGAGTCCAGAGAGAATCTGTCACATACATGACCAATTTTTTTCACTAAAATATGGTCCCCGACTTTGTCTTCTCTCCTGTCCTGTGAAGCCATGGAAAGTGAAGCTCGAGTTCACTTGGTGAGGCAATGTACTCAAGCAGGAGCCAGTTTCAGGGCTCAACCTGCCTCTCTGGCTTCTGCTTTTACTTACAATCTAGTGTTCCTTTCTAGCCCTGTCAGCTCATTGGTGCACCTAAAGAGACATTTAAAAATATTTTGCTAAGCATTTTTAGTTGTTTTCAATGAGACGGTTGGCCAGGATACCTAAGTTGCCATACTGTCACAAATGGAAGTCTCATATTATATTCTTTTTGTGTGTGTGTAAGGAAGACTGGCCCTGAGCTAACATCTGTGCCCATCTTTCTCCATCTTGTATACGGGACGCTGCCAGAACATGGCTCGATGAGCAGTGCATAGGTCTGCGCCCGGGATCCAAACCTGCGAACCCCGGGCCACCAAGGCGGAGCATGAGAACTCAACGACTATGCCACTGGGCTGGCCCCTCGTATTATATTCTTTAAACATAAATATTAAAATTCTGTATGTACGATTCTGAAACTTGTCTTTCCATTCATAGTAAGTTTTAAAATGTAGCCACCTTGATGCATATAGTTCTAATTAGTTCCTTTTAACTGCTGTTTAACATTCTATTGAATGATACGTCACATTTTATTTGGCCATTTACCAATGGATATTTAGGTTGTTTCCAAATTCCAAATTTTTGTTATCATAAGCAATGTGACAGTAAACATCCTTGGATATGTCTTTTTGTGATCTATGTTTCTTTAGAGTACATGTCAAGGAGAATATTGTTGGGTCATAGATTACGTACATTTTAGAATTTGATTAGATGTTGCCAAATTACTCTTCGAATTGGTTGTGCCAGTTTATGCTCTCAGTCTTCATTTTTTAACTCAGATTTCTAAAGACTTGAGATTTTGATAAACCTAACATGACTCCATGGAACAGACTTTTTTTTCCAGGCTGCTATAAAGACCGCTGTGTAGCCTGTGGATTGGCTGTGGCTGGGTCACGTGTCCGTCCCTGTTCCAATCATCAGTGGGAGGTGGGGGTGGGGTCAGGTGGAATGAAACTCCCTCACTCAGCGGGCTCCATAGACAGGTCTGTGCCAGTTTTCCTCAGAAGTGACTTCACAAGTCTCCTACAATTCCAGAGCACTTTTACGTCTAACGTTTCACTGTGTTCCCTAGGGTTACCAGCTATGTCTAGCATGTATGTCTACTGGGAAGTTCAAATGAGATATTAATATGACAATATTTTCAGTTAACAAAATACATGATGGCATCATTATTATTATTTAAAAAATATTCTTGAAACAAATCTGCTAGGTATGTGGGGAGATGTTTTATTAGCATGTCACAGATAAGAGGAACTAATGGTTTCCTGAGCCCGCCCTTCATGGCGGCCACTGACATACGTACTTTGCATGTACTGACTTATTTATTCCTCATGATGATCCTATGAGGCAACATTATTTTATTCTCATTTCACAGGTGAGAGAACTGGGCAACAGAGAGGTTAAGTGACTTTCCTAAGATCACACAGCTTGCAGATGGCAAAGGTGGAGTTGGCGCCCCGGTAACGTGATTGCTGCTGCTGTCCCTTACCCACAGCTCCATTCTGACTTTGAACAGAGGCTGGGAAAGAGCAGGTGGCTTGTTCAGTTTTGCTGTTACCAGTGTGAGAACCTGACCTGTGCCACACCCGGGCCTGTGCTCTGCCCACTCTGTGTACTGCCTGCTGCCACCCTCACCTGGGCTGTCTTTGCTTGGTGTTAGGGGTCTGGGAGCTGCAAGCCCTGCCGGCTCCTCCCTGCTCCCTCCTGCCTCCCTCTGGGAACCTGGGTCAGGCAACTCCTCTTCTTGGTCCTTTCATCTCTACGTGGGTAAAAGAACACTTCTTCACAACCTGGATCTCAGGCTTACCCTTGTCCTTTTATTTATTAAGTAATTAATCAAAGTGACTGAAATCAACAAGTGCTTATCAAAGCCTTTGCATCGGCTAATCCTCAGGGAGATGGGGGAGGGGAGGGAGTTTGCGCAGTGTCACAAGCAAGGCTGGTCTTGGTGGTGGCAGGGTGAGCACTCATCTCAGGGACAGGGGAGGAGCAGTCAGGCCTCACCTCCTGTCATTCCGGGGAGTTGGGGAGGGACCTGCAGGCTTCCACAACCTCTCCTTGCTGAGGACATGCGGGAGCTCTAGGTCTTCATGTGTGGCAGCTGTGTTCAGTTTCTTCCCATCAATTCATCCTTTTACTGAGTCTTCTGGAAATTTCCTGTCTCCTTGGTTATAATGATCTTTGGAATGAAAGATTTAAAAAACAACTTCAAGTCAGTATACACGTTTCTATCTGATGATAAAGGATGGGGGAATAAGCCACTACCATTCACCCAGAGAGTAAACAACATTTAAAACTCAGAGGCTGATATGCTACTTGAGTTTTTGGTTCGTTGAAGATGGTGAGTAATACCTTCTCTGAAAGGAAAATAGTTTTACCTTTTTTCCTCCAATTTATTCAGTGATTTTTTGATTGAGCCCCTACTATGGTCCAGGTCCTAACACGGAGTAGAAGGGTAGTAATTAGTAACCAAGAGGGCAGTGCTGCTCAGATTTTTAATGGAGTCACTCAGGGATCTGGTGCAAACACAGATTCTGGTGCAGCAGGCCTGGGGTGGGTCTGATGTTCTAGGTTCTAACTGGCCCCCAGTGTCGCTGGTAGTGCCAGATTAGCATTGTGAACTTGAGCGGCACGTCTGGCCAGCACTTCCCTGAAGCTCCCTTCTCTCTACACCTGGGCCACTTGGGGCCAGCCTCTCCTCCGGCTTTGACATAGTCTGTCGCAAGTAGGAGTCATCAACACTGGGCAGTTCTAAGGGGTGGGCTTCTGCCTTGCCCAGAACCCAATCCTCACTTTGTATCCTGTTCTGGCTTGTTCTTTGGGTCTGAGTGGTCTTAAGTGGTCCAGGAACCCTAGTCTCTTGGACTGGGGTCCTGCTTGGCTCCTGGTCACCCCAACTTCTGAGGATGGGGACTGGCTCCTTGCTGACAGAACTCCCTGATGATGTCTGTCTGGTGGTCTGTGTGGATCTCTGAGTAGCTCTGGTCCTGAGTGCCCTCACCCCCAGGGGCCCTACTCTGCCTGCCTGACGCCCACCTGCTGCTGCTTGGGCCTCCCTGATATCTGTCCTGCTGAAGGATGTTACCCAAGCACTGGGGGTCCCTGGCTAACCAGGTGTGATGCTCTGAAGGCCTCATGGGAATCCCAGGTAAGCAAGGCCTCCCTCAGCACTGGCTTCAGCTCCCAGGGGTTGCTCTGGCCTCATTACCTCCAAACTGCTATGAGCAGAGCCCAACTCAGGGCTTATATCAGCTCTGGCAGCCTGCAGCTCTGATCCAACCCCTGACCCACACCTCAGCCCCACAGTGCAAAAGGAAGAGGCAAGCCAGTCAAGCCAGGATGTGAGTCCTGGCCCTGCCACTTAACAGTGTATCACAATTACACTTAGTTGTGAAGTCACAGCAAGATTGTGAACCTCTGATGTAACCTTCTGCTACTCTCCCATTGATTGAGCTTTCTTCTCTCATCTTAGGGCCTGTATTAGTCAACTACAGCCTCCACAACAAAATACCACGACTAGGCGTCCTAAACAACTGCAGCCTAGCTGAAATAAACTGAAATTTGTTTCTCACAATTCTAGAAGCTAGGAAGTCCAAGATCAAGGGGCTGGGTGATTCAGTTTCTAGTGAGAGCTCCATTCTTCCAGTTTGCAGACGGCCGCCTTCTCACCGTGTTCTCACATGGCAGGGGTGGGGCGGGGAGTGACTTCCAGTATTGGCTCGTGCTCACACCAAGAGAGCCCGTAGCCCTCTGCTGGTGTCCCAGGACACTAGGTCATTCATTTCTCTCCTTATCCCCTAGAACAGTGGTCCTCAACTTTGATTGTATGTTGGAATCTTTGATGGATCAGAAATCTTGATGTCCAGGAGACATCTCAGACCAGTTAAATAATATCTATGGGGCTGGGACTTACAGTATTTTTAAAAATGTAATTCATTGAGGTATAATTCACATACAATATAATGTACCCTTCTAAATATATGATTTGATGAGTCTTGACAAATATATACACCCATGAAACCATCACCACTACACTCAAGATAGAACATTCCCGTCACTCCAGAAAATCCCCTTCTCCCTCTCCCAGGACACCACTGATTTGCTTTCTGTCACTTAGATTGGTTTTGCCTTTGCTAGAATTCCATATAAATGAAATCTTACTTTGACTTCTTTTGCACAGAAAAATGTTTTCGAGATTCATCTGTGTTCATTGCTTTTTATTGCCGAGTAGGGTTCACTGCATAGATTATCACAATGTATTTGCTAGTTACCTGTTGTTGGACATTTGGGGGCTTCCCCAGTTTTTAGCTATTATGAATATACTCCTATAAACACTTGTGTAGACCTTGTGGAAACATAGATTTTCAGTTTTCTTGGGTAAAAATTTTGGAATGGAATTGATAGGTCATATGGTAAAGTACATGTTTAAATCAATAAGAAACGCCCAATTATTTTCCAAAGTGTTTAATCCATTTTACATTCTCACCAGCAATGTCTGAGAGTACTGGTTACTCTACATTCTTGCCAACAGTTTATATTTTCAGGCTTTTTAATTTTAGCCATTCTAGTGGATGTGTAGTGGTATCTCATTTTGGTTTTAATTTGCATCTCTCTGATGACTAATGATATTGAACATCTTTTAATGCGCTTGTTGCCTATGTATATATCTTGTTTTGTGGCATGTCTTTCTTTTAATTCAGTTGTTTTGTTATTATTGAGTTCCAAGAGTTCTTTTCATATTCTTGATGGTTCTTAGGTATATATTTATATTTACACTTACACACATACACATACACACACACCCCACATATTTTCTCCTATGGTCTGCCTTTTTATTTTCTTAAAAATGTCTTTCAAAGATCAGAAGTTAAAAATCTTGACGATGTTCAATTTGTCAGTTTTTGAGATTCACGTTTTTTGTGTCCTAAGAAATCTTTGCCTGTCCCAAACCACAAATATTTTATCCTATATTTTCTTCTAGATGTCTTATAGCTTAACTTTTACGTTTAGGTCTATAATCAGTTTCAAGTCAGTGTTTGTGTATGGTGTGAGGGACAGGTCAAGGTTTATTCATATGGATATCCAATTATCCCAAACCGTTTATGTAAAGACTATTCTGGCCTGGCCCCGTGGCTTGGTGGTTAGGTGCGCGTGCTCCGCTGCTGGAGGCCTGGGTTCGGATCCCGGGCACGCACCAACGCACCGCTTCTCTGGCCATGCTGAGGCCGTGTCCCACATACAGCAACTGGAAGGATGTGCAGCTATGACCTACAACTATCTTCTGGGGCTTTGGGGGAAAAATAAATAAATAAATAAATAAAATCTTAAAAAAAAAATAAAGACTATTCTTTTTCTGTTGAATTATATTGTTACCTTTGTAAAAAAATCAATTAACTATATATATGTAGGTCTGTTTCTGGACTTGGTATTCTGGTCCATTGATCCATATATCTATCCTTGAACTAATAAACATTGCCTTGATTATTGTAGTCTTTTGGGAAAACTTGAAATCAGTCAGCATAAAATATCTGGCTTTATTCTTCTTTTTCAAAATTATTTCAGCTATTTTAGATCCTTCATATTTCCATAAGAATTTTAAAATCAGCTTGTCAGTTTCCACAAAATAAGCCTGCTGGGATTTTGATTGAAATCACATTGATGCTACAGATTAGTTTGGGGAGAATTGCTATCTTAACAACATTAAGTGTTCCAAACTGAACATGGGTCATCTCCATTTATTTAGATCTTATTTAATTTGTTTCAGCAATGTTTTGTAATTTTCAGCGGGGGGTGGTTAGACGACTTTCACTAGATTTATTCCTAGTATTTTGATTTTGGTGCTACTTACATGGGATTATTTTTCATTTCCAATGGAAATTTAAATTTCATTTTCCGATTGGTTGCTGCTGATAAAAAAGTATACAACTGATTTTTGTATATTAACCTTGCATTTTATGACCTTGTTCAATTTACATATTAGTTCATTACTTGACATGAGATATCTCTACATTTCTCACAGCAGTGTTTATAGTCTTCAATGAACAGATCTTGCACATATTTTAAATTTATCTTTAAGTATTTTTTTCTTTGGGAGTGCTGCTGTAAATGATCTGTTTAAATCATTTCATTTTCCAGTTGTTTTTTTCCTCAGGCACCAGTGTTTTTTAAGCTCTTCAGGTGATTTGATGCGTAGTCGAGGCTGCAAACCACTGGCCTGAAGACTCTGATCATGAACCCTGCTGGAGGTGGGATCACTAATTGTATTTGTTTTTCTTCCTTTGTTGCAGTGCATGTGAATGGTTCAGATCACTCAAGCAACTGTGTATCTCATC
Source organism: Ceratotherium simum simum (assembly GCF_057802395.1). NCBI lineage: Eukaryota > Metazoa > Chordata > Mammalia > Perissodactyla > Rhinocerotidae > Ceratotherium > Ceratotherium simum. The sequence continues at coordinate 87,631,995 of NC_141900.1, forward strand.
AACAAGCAGAATCATTTGCACCTGTGGCAAAGAGCGAACCCTTGTGATTTCTCTTAATGGAAAGTGCTATTGGGCTTTAAAGATGATAGGCTCCTACAAGGGACTTAATGGATCTTGAAGTATGTTATTGACCTAGTGTGGACCTGATCGTGCTGATGGGCTGGATTTGAACTGCGGCTCCTCAGGACTGGCTGTGTGCTGGGCATTGGTGCTGGGAGGCGAACTTCGTAGTGCATCGGGCTACCTATTTCCCCCGAGGTTGTATACGTTGTCCATGGTTGGGATAGATTGGGGAGGGCATGTGAGAATTGTTTTTGTAGCTTTTTTCTTAATTAGGAGAAAAGAGATGGAAGCTGGGTTGTGAATCTGCAACCCATTCTTCATTCTCCCCAGCGCTCTGGGTAATGGTAGTTAACGGAAAGACAAATCCATTCATCTTCCCAGCACCGTGGCACATGGAAGCCATGCAGGGTGCTGTCAGAACAGATATTAGGGGATATAAAAGGCCATTTGATTCCCTCCCCCCCTTGCTCCCACTTTGTAACCTCCTTTCCCAGGGAGATTGGTGCCGCGCTTGCTGACGCTCCATCACCTGGAAATCTTAGGCCTTGTGGGCATTTTATCAAGATTCAGATTGGCTTTACCATCCCATCCTTCTTTCTTCTATCTCCATCATTTCTCTGCCATGGGTGGCAAACACAGTGGAAAGATTTGTCTTTCTGCTTTATTCTGCCGATTTTTAAAAGAGCTGGTTGGGGCCCGGCCGATGGCACAGCAGTTAAGTGCGCGTGCTCCGCTGCGGCGGCCCGGGGTTCGCCGGTTCGGATCCCGGGTGCGCACCGACGCACTGCTTATCAAGCTATGCTGTGGCGGCGTCCCATATAAAGTGGAGGAAGATGGGCACGAATGTTAGCTGACGGCCAGTCTTCCTCAGCAACAAAAAGAGGAGGATTGGCAGATGTTAACTCAGGGCCGATCTTCCTCAAAAAAATAAAAATAAAACAAAAGAGCTGGTTGATGTGCCCCTGGGCGTAGGAGAGCGAACCAGTCCCTCAGGGCAGGTAGCAGCCGAAGTCGTGCTTCTAGCCACAGGGCGCTGGTGCTTCTGAGCCAGGCTTAGGGAAACAGGTGCCCTTTGCCTTTCTTCCGTGCTCTTGCTTTCAGCCTTGGCATCTGCACTCTGTTTCATCTCCCAGTAGTACCAGTGCCAGGGTGGAGCTAGATAAGTTGGGCAGCATTTGTCCCTTTGGATCATAAAATTTTCCTGGAGGAGAGATCCAATTCCTAAGGATTTTCTCCCTCTGCTCTTTGTTCTTTCATTCTCTCAGGTGGCTCTATATCCTCTGCCCACATTTCTCCTCTCCCATTTTCATATTTTTTAATGGCAGGTTCAGAAAATTAATTCCACACCCAGTTATTGAGCACTGACTTCATGCCAGGGACTGTGGTGGGCAGGAGGGCTACAGTAGGAAACAGGATTTGGTCTCTGCTCTCAAGAAGCAAGTCTACTGGAGGAGACAGAGAAACACAGATGCAAATACCTGTCACTCAAAGTCAGGAATTACACACCCGTAACAGAAGTATGAATAAAGCACTTTTAATGATGAATTATAACAAGGGCAAGCTTCATATACATGTTGGCATTTTATCTGGGCCTCAAAGAATGGGTGAGATTTCAACAATCACAGAGGTTGTGAGGGTAGGAGGGGTGGGGTAGAACATTTAAACTAAGGGAACAACATTAGCAAAGGCCCGAGGTGTGAACTTCCATGTCGGGAGCATGTGAATTATCTGGTTCAATTGGAAGGCAGCACATGTGGCTTGGGAGGAATAGCACAGCCAGAGATGAGACTAGAAAGGCAAGTTGGGGCCATTGTGGAGGAGAGTCTTGATGCCACACTAGGGAGCCTACTCTCGTAGTCTAGTAGACTATGGTGAGCCGACAAGGTTGATGAACAGGAAACGGCATGGTCAGAGCTGGGCTTTAGGAAGCTCCCTCTAACAGAACTGTGAAGGACGAAAATTGGAGAAGTAAGGCTTTGGAGGGAGATCAAAGAGGAGCCTGTCTCAGCGGCTCAGAGTAGTGATGACAAGGATCTGAACATAGGCATCGGTCTTTAGGGTTGGAAAGGAGAGGACTGACCTGAGAAGGGTTTCAGGTGTGGGTCAGATAGGACTCAACAAAAACAGAGGGAAATCAAGTTGAAGACAACTAGGTGAAAAGGAAGAGGGCAAAGTCATAAATAAATCCTGGGAACAGTGCACTAGAGAGGACAAGGGCTGGCCTTGGGGAGGGTATATAGTTAAATTCTTCTGATTGTAAGCAACAGAAACTGACTCTAGCTAGTTAAGTAAAAAAGGGATATTTAATGCAATAATATAGAGTAGGAATTCTTCAAAGCAAAAGGAAGAGCTGAACACCCAGTAGGACAACCTAGGGAAGCTTCTGCAACTTCAGTGAAAGGAATTTGTGGACCTTTTTTTGTGACATTGCTTTCAATGCCTCAGACTGTTGGTGCAGATTTTAAATTTACAGGAGGGAGAATCTGGCCCAGCTTGGTGGTGATGCCTCCTCCTGAGCCAGTCAGCTATGGGCTGGAGTTCCATTCATGGCATACAGACTTGCTTTCTGGTGGCCCAACCCTGAGTGTTAGGGCCGTTCCTGGAGAAGGGGACATCATTGTGAGCCAGGGAGCCACACTGACTGGTGTCCACTCTGGTGGGTGGTGAGGAGGAGGAAGCGGGTGAGTTTTGTTTGGACAAGTTGTGGGGTGGGTGTGACGCAGGAACGGCACGTCCACACAGGATGAACTTCAGTGGGCTCCGGCTAGAGGAATGCAGATGTGTGAGCTCACAAGTGGAGGGATACTTAAAGCTTTTAGAGGAGAGGAGCTTGGGAAAGAGGGAAATAGAAGGAAAGAGGGAAAGCAAATAGGGTATGAAGAGACTCTACAAGGTTGGAAAGACCTTAGCTATCATATAGTCCAATACGTATATTTTACTTAATTTCCACTTATTTATTTTTATTGAGGTATAGCATGCACACAGGAAAGTGCACACCTCTTAAGTGGCAGCTCAGTGACATCTTACACATGTCTACACCTTTGTACTACCCACCAAGAACAGGATGCAGAACATTTCCATCACTCTGGAAGGTTCCCTGTGCCCACTCTTGGTCAATACCTCCACCATCCATACTGGAAATCACCACTATTCTGACTGCTACCACCATAGATTAGTTCTGCCTGTTCTCGAACTTCATACAAATCTTATCATTTAGTATGTGTTCTTTTGAGTCTGGCTTCTTTTGCTTGACACTATGTCTGAGAGATTTTCCATGTCCCTACAATAAGCAGAAGTTTGTTTGTTCTTGCTGCATAGTATTCTATTACTCTATGCCATAATTTATCTCTTATCCTGTTGATGGACATTTGGGTTTTTCAAGTTTTGACTATTATAAATAAAACTGCTATGAAATTTCTTGTACATGCCTTTTACTAATTTCTCTAGAGTATATACATACCTAGGAGTGGAATCGTGAGTCCAAGGGTATGTAAGTTTAATTTTAGCAGATACATCCAGTTTTCCAAAGTGACTGTACCATTTTGCACCCCCCTGCCCCAGCAATGTAAAAGAGTGCTAGTTGCTTGACTTTCTCACTAACATTGGTGTTGTCAGTTTTTAAGATTTTAGCCATTTTGTCGGATGTATGTGGAATCTCCTGTGGTGTTAATTTGCGTTTCCCATGTGACTATCGGTATTGAGCACATTTTTGTCCGCATGGTGGCTATTTGATTATCTGTGTGTGTATAAAGTTCATGTTCAAGTCTGTCCACTTTTTTTGTTTTTGTTTCTTTCCTTATTGTTTTTAGGAATTCTGGATACAAGTCCTTAGCTGAATATATGTTTTATGAATACTTTCTTCTAGTCCGTGCTTTGTCTTTTCTCTTAATAACATATTTTGATGAACACAAGTTATTTTCAATTATCAGTTGTTTATTTTGTGGTTAGTGGTTTGTCTGCCCTGTTTAGGAAATATTACCTATCATAAGTTACTACTCTCATTTTGGAGATTAAAAAGCAGAATCCAAAGAGGGAGAATGACTCAAGGCTACAAAGCAAGTGACAGGACGAGGACAAGGACCCACGGCCTCGTTAGCCCCAGACTCCTCTCACTGGGAGTGCACACAGAGTTTTCCGCATTACTGGGGTGCTGTAGGAAAAGCAGCTGCCCCCTGTCCACCACTGTGACTTCCTGTCCCCACAGGTAAAGGGAATCAACCTTAAGCCGTTGCTCCACGTGTATTGGGCACCTTGAAAATATTCCTATTTTTTGACCCATTTGTTCCTTCTCTAGAATCTAAAACGTAAACAAAGTTTTATGCACACAGATGTTCACTGCAATGTTATTTTCAGTGGCAAAAAGAAAAGAAAATAACCTAAGTACTCAGGTATAATGCACTGGCTAATTAAGTTGTGGCACATCTATAACATTGAATAGTAGAACTGCATAATATTCAAATTAAGGTACTTCTCAAAAGTATTTAATGGCCCATGAAAATCAGCACAATATAATACATATTTTTCCATTGTAAAAACTCAACTTTATTGAGGTGCAATTTATACACAAAAATGAACCTACTTTAAGTGTATAGTTTGATGAGTTTTCTCCTTATTTGTTAAAATAAACTTCATTGAGATATAATTCATATAGTACAATAAAATTTAACAATTTTAAGTGTACAATTTGATGAGTTTAGAAAAATGTATACAACCATGTAACCACCACCACAATCATGACACAGACTATTTCTGTTACTCCCCTATATGCCCTCCTGCTCCTTTGCACTCCATTGCTTTTCCCCACTCTCAGGCCCAGGCAACTACTGATCTGTTTTCTGTTGTGATAGATTAGATTTCCACTTTCCAGGATTTCATACAAGTGGAACAATACAGTATTTTGTCTTTTCTGTATAGCTTCTTTCACTTAGCACACTGGTTTTAAGATTTATCTATGTTGTTGTCTATATTGGTAGCTCTTTTATATAGCTACATAGTATTCCATTGAAAAATATTCCAAATTTGTTCACCCATTCTCCTGTTGATGGATGTTTGTGTTGTTATTCGTTTTGAGTTAACACAAATGAAGCTGTCATGAATGTTCATGTACAGGTTTTTGTATGGACATATGCTTTCATTTCTTCTGGGTAAATACCTAGGAGTAGGGTTGTCAGGTTGTATAGTAGGTGTATGTTTAACTTTGTAAGAAATCGCCAAACTTTTTTCCAAAATGGCTGCACCAGTTTATATTCCCACCAGAATTCCAGTTGCTTCACATCCTTATTAGTATTTGGAACTGTCAGGTTCTTTTTTTGTGTGTGAGGAGATCAGCCCTGTGCTAACATCTGCCAATCCTTCTCTTTTTTTTTTTGCTGAGGAAGACTGGCCTTGGGCTAACATCCTTGCCCATCTTCCTCCACTTTATATGGGACGCGGCCACAGCATGGCTTGCCAAGAGGTGTATCGGTGCGCGCCCGGGATCTGAACCAGCGAACCCCGAGCTTCCGCAGCGGAGCAGGCGCACTTAACCGCTTGCGCCACGGGGCTGGCCCTGTCAGGTTCTTTGTAATCAGGTTATGTTTTTTTTTTTTTGAGGAAGATCAGACCTGAGCTAACATCTGTGCTAATCCTCCTCTTTTTGCTGAGAAAGACTGGCTCTGAGCTAACATCTATTGCCAATCCTCCTCCTTTTTTTTTCCCCCAAAGCCCCAGTAGATAGTTGTATGTCATAGTTGCACATCCTTCTAGTTGCTGTACGTGGGACGCGGCCTCAGCATGGCCAGAGAAGCAGTGCGTTGGTGTGCGCCCGGGATCCGAACCCGGGCTGCCAGTAGCGGAGCACGCACACCTAACCGCTAAGCCACGGGGCCGGCCCCTGTTTGTGTTTTTAATTTTAGCAATCTGATAGATGTGTAGTGGTATCTCATTATGTTTTTTTTTTTTTTAAAAAAAAAACAGCTTTATCGGGGCCAGCCTGGTGACGTAGCGGTTAAGTTCACGTGCTCCACTTCAGTGGCCTGGGGTTCAAAGGTTTGGATCCCTGGCACAGACTTACACACCGCTCATCAAGCCATGCCATGGTGGTGTCCCACATACAAAATAGAGGAAGACTGGCAACAGATGTTAGCTCAGGGCCAATCTTCCTCACCAAAAAACAAATACCAAACAGCTTTATTGACATAAAATTTACATGCCATAAATTTCATCTGTTTAAAGTGTATACAGTTGTGCGTCACTTAATGACAGTGATACGTTCTGAGAAATGCGTTGTTAGGCAATTTCGTCATTGTGTGAACATCATTCAGTGTACTTACACAAACCTAGATGGTATAGCCTACTATACATGTAGGCTATGTGGTACTAATCTTATGGGACCACTGTTATATACACAGTCCGTCACTGACAGAAACATTGTCACGTGGCGCATGACTGTAGTGAGATTATTTTTAGAATATTTAGAGACTTGTGCAACCATCAACATAATCTAGTTTTAGAATATTTATATCTCACCAAAAGAAATCTTGTGCCCATTGTCAGTCTCTCCCCATGCCTCCCATACAATATAATATTAGGTTAAAAAAAGCAAAGCAAAAAGTATTATTCCAAATGTATATGTATAGAAGAAAGATTAGAAGGAAATATGTCAAACACAAACCTTAGTTGTCTCTTGATGGTAGCATTTATAAGCGGCTTTATTTTCTCCTCTGTACTTTTCGGAGTTACAAAATTCCCCAGTGAGCACACATTACCTCTGTAATTAAAACAAAAAAAAAATCATTATTTGTATGAAAAAAAAAAGCCATTTCTTCAGGCTACATCTATCAAGGAGGGCAGCAGTATTCTGGCTACCATCACTCTGCGTTTTCAGTCTGATTTCCTTTGGGAAGGGAGCTTGTAAAATCTTATTCTTCTCGGTTTTTGCAGTGAGTTGGCAGTAGACACTTGCTGTTTGCAATATTTACGTGAACCGCCTGGAGGAGTCCTGTAAACTACTCTGTGAGTTGGTTTCTCTGTTGACAGACTGTTGAATGCTTAGAAACTGTTGTCTGGAAAGCAAATCCATATGGGAGTTGACTCAAGGTGTACACATTGTCTTGTGACACATCAGGAGAATTAAAGAAAGGTTGCTCTTTGCTTGGGACCTCATTTTTCGAGTTTGTGAAGTGTGTTTGTGGCCATGTATGTATGTGAGTGTGTGAATGCATGTTTGTATGAGTAGGTAACATATTTTTACATTTTAAGTTACTGTGGGTGTAGAGGACTAAGTGTATTGGCCCTCTAGTTCTAGTTTAATGACCTTTGTACAGTTTGATTTAGGATAAATCAAATTCTCATTCCTTTCCCCTTGGTTCAAGGAGGCAACAATAACCCCCATCTCAATACAGTCCTGTGGAAATGAATTGAATCACATCTGGGCTGTGAACAGAGGTGTACTCTTCTTGGAATCTGTACTCTATTTTACATCTTGAAGGTTAATTTCTGGGTGAAATTGAAGAAGAAAGAAAAAGAAACAGACTGGGGAGGACTGGGCTGAATCAGAGATTAATTGCAAAGGAACAAAGCCCACTTAGGCTAGCTCAAATAGAGGGTGGGAAAGTGCTCTGCAAGGATTGAATAAACAGGAAAAATAGAAAGAGGCAAGGCTTGAGGAAGTTTCTGTCTGTTTGTCTTGGGCCTTATGATCTCTTGTCCTTGTGTCTCTCTATACACACCTCTCCCAGGCTCTTCTCTGCAGGTTGGCTCCAGGCTTATGCCTGGTTTCTGCTCTCTCATAATTTCAGTGTGGCTGTGCTCAGTACATCATGATGGCTCTGGCTTGCTTCTGCATGACCATTTAGTTTAACTTTGTATATTTAAACAATTCATTTCCTGGAGAGGAATCTGATTGGCCAAGCTTTGGTCAGATTTCCTAGCAGATGTGGTGGGAAGGAAAGTTAAATATACAAACATGGACCCCTGGGCCTACCTACCCCTTTAGCACAGACTTATTGGGGGTGGTTGACCACTGCAAGGACAGACAGAATCTGTCAGAGGTTGTTGTTGTTTGTGCCAATCCCCATGATAGAGACATGTGAATGAAGAAGATAATACATAAAGTAGCCTATGGTAGGCAGCCTCTACAATGGCCCTATAATGATCCTGTCTCTTGGAATTTAGGTCCTTGTGTAATCCCCTCCCCTTGAATGTGGGCTGGATGTAGGATTCACTGAGATGTCACTTCCAAGTTAGGTTATCAAAAGACTGTGGTTTCCATCTTCTGTGCCCTCTCTTACTCTCTTACTTGCTCACTCTGATGGAAAAATTGCCATGTTGTGAGCTGTCCTATGGCGAGGCCTATGTGGTAAGGAACTGGCCTCTGGCCGACAGCGTCGAGGAAGTGAGGACCGCCAACAACCACGTGAGTCAGCTTGGGAAGCCTGGGACACTCCCCATCTGTGCCTTGTGATGACTGCAGCCCTGGCGACACCTTGATTGGAGACTGTGAGACACACCCAGCTAAGCCACATCTGGATTCCTGATCCACAGAAACTGTGAGATACTGTTTTAAGCGTGAAGTTTTGGGGTAATTTGTTACATAGCAATAGATAATGAATGTGTGGTCCCCTAAATAAGACTGTTTTTGGAGCACAGGACCCAGGCTCACAAATTGTAAGGGGTTTAGACCAAACTTGTTTGGACCGAACTTGTTTAGACCAAAGTACCAGTCTCCAGCATGGTGGGCAAGCTCAAGTACAGCGGTACCATGTCTCCCATGTGGCCAACTGGATAGGAGAAGTTAGGTTCTAACAGTGACAACATAGATGTATAAGATGCAAATAGGAAGGACTTCATTTTAGAGAACCCAGGTGACAGCCAAATGTTTCAACCTGTGTAACATCTGAGATGTGTAGAAGGTTGCATGTGGTGAATTCTAGCGTCCTTTTCAACTCCAGATGACAATGGATCTGAGAATGTATCTGTGGATGCCAAGCACCTATGGCCAGTGCCAATATGGCTGGTGTGGACCATAGGAGAAGCCTCAGTCTTCTGGAACATCCCTGAGATGAAAGGTCAGACACGGAGACTTTTACATTTCAGTCTCACCGCAGGCATGATGACGCTCGGAGGTCTGGAGAGTGTTCAAGTAGTCCCGCCACTCCCCTAAACGATTTCACAGAGAGGGCATTTCAGGAGGTCTCCATGAAAGGACTCCTCAAAATCCTGTGTCCTCCAATAGACTCTGCAGAACTATTAGGATGTTCTTTTGTTGGAGAGTAGGCTCACAGTCACAGAATATGTTTAGAGAGAAGAGTTTCTTGCTGCTTCTACCCCCAGGGCAGAGTTTTCCTTAAGTATTCTTGAGTATCAAGAAAATGCATGCTGGGCTGTTCAGTTCTCATCCGCAGCCTCCTAGTATTCTTGGCGTCAGCTTCTACAAAACCAATGTATCTTTTTGTCTTAGGCACCCTCATCTGCCTCACGCCAGATGTTTCCCTATTCTTCATCTGTATCCTATTGTAGGTCTACAGGTTGCATTCCAATGGCAATATACATTTGAAATATTTAAGTACAGATTTATTGACACAAACAACCTGTCCCCACAGAAAGAATTGTGAAGAAATTATGCAACACAGGAGGGAATTTTCCTTTGTTCTTTCAAAAGCAGAATTCCTTAAGCTGCTATATGTAACCTTTAGCTTGGCAGGCTGGTCCTCATGGAAGAACAGGTGAGAAATCTCCCTTTCTCTGCCACACATGCTCTCACCCAAATTCAGCAGCATCCAGGCGCAAGCAGTGATGGGGGCTGAGCTGACAGCAGGGCAAGGTCCAGCCCAGCGAGCAGCCTGATTGCTCTGTATGCAGAAGAGGAGGTGTTAGTCTCATTACAAGAAAAAGTTGGTAATGGAGAAGGGTGCTTTTGGAGGGATGGTGTGTAAGGGAAGAAAAGGGACAGCTATTTTGTTTGATTTTCAAGGTTACCTGTTGAGATAGGACTGCAGCTCCCTTGTGGCCTAGAAAAGCAATTCCTTTCCAATAGCTTTATAATAAAGAAGAAAGACCCTTTTGTTAACAATACCTTGTATTTCTCTCACATCTTTCTCCAGAGAAGCTGCAAGTGCTTCAGAGATTTTATCTTTATAAAAAGCTGATGAGTAGGTGTGAAGACCTTCTGGTGAACTCAGCCCCTCTGTCCCTAATCCAATCACTTTGCCTCCAGTCCTCTGACTTCCTTCTGGTTATGATGATTGACATGAATGGGTCTGCGATCACCCTTGCAGTGGGCACGATATACCAAGGTGCAGGACAGCCCACTTCTACCCAGGACCCTTCAGTGTCTCTCTTTCACGAGTACCCTAGCCAGAATCCCATTCCAGCAGTCTTAAATTCAGGACACTTGATTCAAAGGAATTGAGAGTATTTCACAGAATTCAAGACACATAGAAATAGCTGAGCCTTATGAAGGTCTAGAACTGGTTCCTGAGAAGCCATTATTTTCTCTCTCCTTCTTGCTTTGGGATCACACAGTTTCCTGGGGCTGCCCCTCTCTGTGTGCTAATTTCCTTCTACTGCTTCTCTCTGCAGATCCCTTTCTCTGCCTGCTTCTCTGGATCTATGTTCCCAAATGGCAGCCTTGACATTTTAGTTTCACATTCAGGGTGGGCAATTGATTTAGTCTAGTTATCCTATAGGAGGAAACTGATTGACCCAGCTTGCTGCTTAGACTGGTATCTACCTCTGGTCCAGTTATTTCTGGTGGAGTGGCAGGCCTTGGAGTAGGAAGGGCTTCCTCCTCTGGGATATAGAAGGATTTGTGCCTTTGTGTCTCTGCTTAGATTGTTCCCTTTACTTGGAATGGCCTTGTAGCCTTGCCTCCCCAGAGGATCCTCAGCCCACACGTGTTTTTCTCTGAGAGACCATCCCCAGCCACCTTCCTTGTCTCTCCAACCTGCTCTACACAGCCTATCACTCCCTCTTCTCCTGCATTGTCTCATCACTATTTGCTTATTTGTTCCCTTGACTCTGTGTCCTGGCATGGAGGGCAAGGCTTTTGGTCTCTCTCCTTTTTGTATCTTGAATGCTAGCACAATGCTCAGCAAATCTCTGTTGAGTGAATGAATGCATGAGAAACAATAGATCTCATCTAACAAAGGCTTTGCACTTTCTTGTCTTTACACTAATGTTTTGTCAGTAGCAGAAGAAATGATCCTCCTTTTTAATCAGCACTGATCTTGACTGAGTAAAGAGACTTGGGAATAAGGTGCGCTTGTCACTAGGTCCTTCCACTTTAGGGGACTGAAGCGGGCACACTGGGGTTGCCACCACATTCTACAATGTTCCCTGCCTGTGATTCAGGAGTTCTTGCCCTTCTCCTGCAATCAGTCTTACGGCTACTGACGGGTGGGTGTTGGAAAACCAGCATTTGTGCCGTGTGCAACGTGTCATTTTGTTTTATGATAATGTATATATAGATTAGTCATATAATATTAGGTATGGCAATGTTGATTTACGATCATGTGCCTCACAAATTTACGTTAGGATCATTTTACATTTAAATTTGTAGCAATAACTAAACATAGCAAAATCACTGTGCGACAGTAGGTGGGGGCGGGGGAGAGGGGAGAATGCAGGGGGCAAAACTGAATCACCTGAGGAGCCTTGCAAATACCCCATCTCCCACCTTCACCTGTACCCATTCTTACCTTGTTCCCCAGGGGAATCTAATCCTTCCCTGTCCCCTAGAGGACAATTGTCACTTTCATCTCTTTGTTCATTTCTTCCACCTCCTTCTCTCAGGCTCTGGTAGAAATGGTGTGAAAGAGAGGACGAATGAGGGGAAGGGGTGGGAGAGCTCTCTCCTTCTCCTAATTTTTTTTTTTAATGCTTCCCAATACCTCATCATCCCATGCTGGGAGAGCCTCTTCTTAAGTTTCCAAGTCTCCCAGGATCTTCCTTAGCAACAAGCCAATATCTTTGCTGGTGTGTGGCAGCCATGGAGCCCATGTTGAGGTGTTTGGACATAAACACCTTCTAATCCACTATTAAGTCCTTCAGTTTGTGTTCTATAACATTTACCATAATGAACTCTTCACATACTGATGTCAGTTTAATATGCTGCTTCCCCAGGAAGGGCCTAGTAATTTAGTGTTAATTAATGATGACTTATTGCAAATTATGTTACTGACTTACTGACGCTCCTGGGTGACACGCGCATCTTTCAGATGAAACCATAACATTATTACTTAGCAGTCACATAGCACTTCACACGCTCAGAACACTTGGTAATTGAGTTGCTGCACTGTCACTATTCCTCATGTTGATCCTGTCATACGGGTTAGTAGAGGTGTCCCTCATTATAGGTAAACTTGACACGCTGAGTTTTAAACTTGCTAAATCGCTAATGTGGAGGAATTACATTTTACTTATCTTGGAGTCTAGAGCGTAAGGTATTTAGGGACTGGGATTCATCAGGTGTTTGATGGCGATAGCTACCTGTGAAGCACAATATTGCAGGTTTGCTCCATCAGGCATTTTAAATACCCAGAAAGAACAGATGGGGGAGCTGAGGTCTAGGTGATGTGCCACCAGATCCTTACCCAGGAGAGGAGGTGGGAGAAGCCGGCAGCCTATGGTAAAGGGGACCTCTGAGATACAGAATAAGGCCATAAAGGAAAAATAAGCCACTAATTAGGACGCTATTGCTAATAGAGATGACCAAGGTCATTAAGTTTTTGTTGTCAGAATTTCAACCTATTTTAGGGGGTGGTGTTTATTTTATGGGGTGGTGTTTTCAGTGGGAAACATCTTAGTTTCTATCTGACCAAAATCACTTGGAAAAAGGAATTGGCTTTCTACAGTAGATGTTAAAATCAATGTTGTTAGACCATGTCTATACTGTAGATAGGGGAGGGAAATCCCCATTTCCTCCATTTTCAGGGTTGAGGAAGTTCAAGAATGAGGAGATGGTCAATAAGCCAGGCCTCATAGGACAAGGAGGATAGATGGGAGAGAAATCTTTGGTCATGAGATTCAGGATCCCTTTTCATCTCCTGTCTACCTGTAGTCGTCTGCCTACTGATATTACCCTTTTGTGCTGGACACATTATATAGTCTGAAATATTAAACACATTTATTTGAAACAATATTTTGATTTCTAATAAATGATAAGGAGAGGGGAAATGAGATTCCCCTCTGGCCAGAAAAAGGGCAATCTTCACTCTCCATGGGAGAAAGATAAGCCCAGTCAATTTGTGGAGATGGTGTCAAAATTAAATTATTTCTCCAGAAACTTATATATATTTAAAAAAATCCAACTTGTCTTTCTTGGAAGAAGCGCTATTACCGTCTTTCCTTTGTACTGTTCTGCAGCAAACTCCAGGACCTTAATTAATCCCTGCTCTTGATTTTATTGGTTCATTTCTGTCTCGTCCTTGTCTTGCTTGCCAACACCATTTTAAAATACAGAAATTGGCTCCTGCAACAGACAACTAAGAATTCATTTTAGGCTCCAATACGAGTAGAACTCATATCGGAAACTTTTATTTATTATTCCTCGACTCTTGTCTCAAAACATTTTGACGAAACCCAAGCAAACCAGTGACACGTTCAGATCAGATTAGCAATTTGCACCTTCGTGGAGGGCTTAGCCCAGCAGCTTTGTTCTGATGTCTTTTAAAAAAATCCATTTGTATCTGTCGGAAAATATCACCTTATTTGCGTCTGGGGCTGTGTCCCTGCGCCAGTAATAACGATAGATCAACTCAAAGACTCAAGCAGGCTGGCGGTGCTCAGAACATCAAGTTCACCTGGGAGGGGAGGATGTGACCTTGGGGTGATCTGCACCTCCCCAGCCCACCACCTTGCAGAAGCTTCTAGGTGGAGAAGGGGAAGACCCACTGGGGACAGGAGGCAGTGTGGCAAATGGCCAGCAGAGACAACTCTAGAGTCTGTCCGAAATTCCAATTCTGACTCGCCACTTTTTAGATGTGTTAGTTGGGCAAGTCAGTTGGCCTCTTTGAGCCTCAATTTCCTCACCGGGAAAATGGGCATAATCATATCCACCCTGTAAGGTTGTTGTAAAGATTAAATTAAATGCGATGATGTAGATGTACTTAAGGCAGTTGCCAATGGTGAGCACTCAGTCAAGGGTCATTTTTCTCATCTTGATCTGCAGAGTTAAAATATGATGAGAGAAACGGAAGTGGATAAACAAGTGGAAGGCAGGGCGGCAGATATTTGTAAACCACAGACATGGAGGAAGACTCACCTGCTGACATCTTGTTTCATACCCATTGAGGAAGATGAATTAAATCTCCATGCCATCCCCATCCACTAGGTTCAAGGACAGAGCAATGAGGTTCTTCTCCAGGCAGACCAGTGAGTGGGGCTATTGAGCAGTAGAAGAGGTAACTTTTCCCAGGTCACCAGCTGGTAAGTGTTGGAGCTGGAATTTGTATCCAGGTTGTCCGACTCCAGAACATTGGTTCCCAGCCTTGTCTGTGCATGAAAGTCAACTGGGGAGCTTCTAAATGCCCAGATGCCCAGGCTGGGCCCCAGCCCAATTAAACCAGAGCCTCTGGGAGTGGAACCCAGGCAGCAGTAGCTTTAAAAGTTCCCCAAGTGATGACAATGTACGGCAAGGTGGAGAAAAACTCTAGGCTAAAGCAGTGGTCCTCAAAGTGTGGTCCCTGAACCATCAGCATCCCCTAGGAACTTGTGAGAAATGCAGATTCTTCTGCCTCACTCCAGACTTTCCAAATCTGCAACTCTGGGGGTGAGACCAAGCAATCTGTAGTTTAGCAGGCTCTCCAGGTGACTCTGGTTCATGCTCATTTGAGAACTCCACAGTGGTGTGCCTACGGTGTTCGGTGTGCCTATGAATCACCCAGGGGGATCTTGCTAAAATGTAGACACGGATACAGCAGGTCTGGGTGGGGCCAGAGCTTTTGAGTTGATGATGCAGATGCTGCCTGTGCACTGATGGTGTCTGAGGAGCCTGGGGGCTCTGCTCCACTGCCAGGCTGCCTCCAGCATCCCCAGGCTCCCTGTGTCAGAATCACCTGGGATGTTGATTAACATGCAAATTCCTGGGCTCCTCTCCAGACCTACTGAATTCTAATCTCTGAGGATGGGATTGGTCAGTGCACATTTAAGCAACACCAAGGATGATTTTTTTTAATGTCCTAGGAAGTATGACAACCTGTGTTCCCAAGGGGCCTGATCATGGTGGCCTCTAGTCTTCTCCCAGCAAGTCCCTTTCAAGGCACAGGGCAGGCCAGCCAACCGGCTGTGGTCAGGCAGGGTCGGGCAAGCAGGCCTTTGGTGCTGTAGCTTAAAAAAAAGAAACCAGCAGCAGAAGCCCTCAGGCTGCTGTCAGTGCACCTTCAGCTAAGAACTATGTCTTGCTATGTCCACAGGCTGCAGAGAGCAGGGCTGTATTAATCCCTGGTCCCTGACGCTGTCCTGTCCACACATCTTGGGCCCTGAGGCTAGAAATACAACTCTCTTTCCCCCTTCGGATTTGTGGTGACTGCCCTGTCTGCCCAGCCACCCCACGGACCCAGCAACCCTTGGCCCACCCATGGACTAGTAGGTTAGGAGCTGGCAGGACACTGCTGGATGTACAATATGCTGCTGGGCCACAGGTGGTAGCAAGCTGTTTTAGCTTAATGGGCACAGAACAATGGAAACCCAAAGAGCTGGGTTCCTGTTCAACACGAGGAGGCAAGGGGGTAGTGTGCAGACCTAGAAGCAGGCTCTTCATAGGTAGTCAGCCCTTAAGTCTGGGGAGATTTAGGCTGGTTCCACCACAGGGCGCACAAATGTCCTTAATCCGTGCTCCTGAAGGAACTTCAGTCCTGTTACCCTGGGGTCGGCAGAGCTGACACAGTGTACAGAAGGGGCCCAGGAATAACCCCATCCCCATCACCCCCACCCATCTCCCCTCAAGTATGTCAGCCTCACCACCTAGCAAGGACCTGGGAACTCCACTCTTGGCTACTTACTCCTTTAGATCTCGTGGGCTTCTTGATCACAGAATCCTCTCTGAAAATCTGAAATATCAATATGCCTGGGCCGTTTCCTCACCCCTGAAATGACCCTAATTAAGACCTGGGTAAGGATTAAGTAGTTAATATACGAAAAGAAAAGCAGCTGGAAGAAAGCCGAGTACAGAGTCTCTGTAAGTGTTAGCTGCTGTTATTGTTATTATCACCAGGTAAGGTAAAAAATGGATATCTTTTTTGGGGAAGGAGTGTTACCTGCTTCTCTTCTAGATCATTGCTAAACAGGCTACCAGTTAGATAGCCAAGGCCTACAGTTCCCAAGCGGAAGGAGTTAAGTGCAGGGAGAAGGGGCGATTAAATAACGTGGGAACATCCCCTCCTTCTAGAGGAGTGAGGGACTCTGATGTCCCTGTCATCTAGAAAAACGTGCCTAACATGGTAACATGGTCTTGGGTAGGACTCTTATTTGACAGGTGAACAGAAATGACCAACTGGTTGATCTGAATTACAATGACCCCCCGCAGATTAGCCCCAGACATCTCTGTGGGGTTGCAGGCGGTGTGGAATTGCTTGGGGTGGCCCTTTATGATGTAGCCCAGGGCCTCTGGATGGAAGAATAGCCTTAAAGCCATTTTTGAGGGTTCAGTCAAGGTCTCTTTAATAAAGCGCAATGAAGCAGAAGGGACAAGTTACAGCCCCCAGGTGTGTCTGCAGTGAGACGGGGCTTCCTATACTGCCCCTGAGTAACTCAAAGGACCACCAGCCAGGCTTCTGCTCACTCTTTTCAGAGCCAGCCTGTCCTGGCCCCCTGGCTTCAAAGCTGCCCTTTGAGCCCTGTTCCCACTGGCTTCAAAGGTGATGTTATTATCATGTGCTGAGCACACAGGACATCTTGTGCAGGACAGGAAGCCGAGGGGAACAGGCACATAATGCAGGCAGCAGGAGGCACTGGTTGGGAGCTGGTATTCGGAGGTGGCACATGTGCACACACATTGCACTTCCCCTGCACTCATTATAAACCCAGAACGTGCTCGAGCATTCGCAGAGCTCATTTGTGTCTGCTTTGTGGTTGCTGTCATCATTTTATTTGGCTCCTTCCACCCTGCCTCCCTTGCCCCTGCTATCCCCCTCATCTCCCACTGTTCTGGGACCCTGGAGGGTGGGACGGAGATGAAATAGGGTTCACAAGCAAGTGACAGGTCCCTGTTTGCCCTTTCCGACAGCTTTTGCAGAGGCCTGTGATCTCATGGGACCCTGGGAGGGAGGAGAGGTGTTCTCCTCTTCCATGCCCCTTCCAATTTTATATGTGGGGAAACTGAGGCTCAGAGAGATCAAGGGACTTTCCTAAGGTCACCAGTTGTATCCTGACTGATAAGACTCATTAATGATATGGTTACCAGGACAATATATATTTCATGTGCATCAACCCTGTCTACCCAAGCTTGCTGTAAGTACCTCATGGATGGACCAAGGGACTTTGACGATATTGGTATGTTGATTGAAATATTCAAGCTTTGCTATTTTCTTACATTTTCCTAGTTTTACATGTTTAGCTGTTGAATGAGAGAGCAGAAGACACATGTTGGGATATGAAGACAGTGGGTTTTACTGGAAATTGAAAAGCTTGAGATTTTGCTTTACTTTTTCCCGTCTAAGCCAGGCTCTATAGAAGGCCTAGAAGATTCCAGGACAGGTTGAACCCCTTCTATCATTCTATGGGGCCCATCTCATTGCCCCTCTCCAGCTCACCCCCATGGTTTCTTCTCAGGGAACAGACAGGAGAGAAAGTCAGGGTGGGGGAGGTGAGGAGGAAAGCCCAGGAGAAAGGGGGAGGGCAGTGAGTCATATTGTTTGTTTAGAGCAGACTAAGATGCTAAAATAGAGATCATTCATGAAAAATTTTGGGATTTCCTACCTGAGCCCCCAGAGCATGACTGTGTGACCTTTTGTGTCAGCAACAGTAGCTCAGGGTTTCCATCTGAATTGCCTGCCTTAGAAGAATCCCTTCCACATATGCTCCAGCCCATCCTAGCATATTCTATCTGCCCACATTCACCATTTCCCTCTCATCTTCCAATCTTTCCCCTCTACTTTCCTAGAGAGGGGCTCTGCCCCAGACCTTTATCTTTAGAGTTGTCTCCATCCTGGAGCTAAAAGGGAGGGGGTAGATGCACTCTCTAAGGAAGGATTGTCCTCCCTCCTTGAGTCCCTGGTCCTTGCTCAGATACTTCCGGCTATGAGGCCTAAGGACAGCCAGCCACGTATACAACAAGGACAGGGAGACAATTGCGTTATGTTGCCCATGGCAACTGACTCTCAGGCCAGGTCACATCTGGCTTTGTCACGATTGTGTTTGAGAACTATTGTACTTTCTTTGGGGTTTAAGAGTTTTCGGATTTTCCTTCCTTGCACATGAAGTGGTGATTTTCTTTTCTGGCAATATTCAAACACACACACACACACACACACACACACACGAACACACGAGCAGTCACTTCCCAAACCTTGGTGGACATATGAATATGTATCCTCAGCTGTTGGAGGAGCTTCTGGAACACTTCCTGGGAGTCTGAGCCTGAGGAATTCAATTCTGGATCTCCAGGTTAATAAAGAAACTGAGGTACAACTGTGGAAATAATACTCACTTGGAGTGGGAGAACTGGGTTCCCTCCGGTTTTGTTTCCAACTAGCAAGTTACATAATGTCAATGAGCCTCCTTTTCCTTATCTATTTATTGGGCTAAAAAACTTATCTCACAAGGTTACTGTGAGGATTAAATGACATTAAATAAGACAATGGGTGTGGAAATGTCTATAATGATCAATAAAATGTTTTGAGGAAGACTTGGGGTACCATTTGTATGCATGGTGCTAGGCATTACTGGGGAATTTACAAAAGAAATAGAAGACATAGATGTTTTAATTTTAAATTATAGTAAAATACACATAACATAAAATTTACCATCTTAACCATTTTTGTGTGTGTGTGTGTGTGTGTGTGAGGAAGAGTCACCCTGAGCTAACATCTGTTGTCAATCTTCCTCTACTTTGTATGTGGGATGCCTCCACAGCATGGCTGATAAGTGGTGTAGGTCTGCACCTGGAATCCAAACCTGTGAACCCGAGCTGCCAAAGTGGAGGGCGCAGCACTCGGCCATGGGCGCCCCCCGACCCCTGTCTTAAACATTTTTAAGTGTACCATTCAATAGTGTTAAGTATATCCACATTGCTGGGCAACTAATCTCCAGAACTTTTTTATCTTACAAAACTGAAACTCTGTACCTATTAAATAACTCCCCACTTCTCCCTCCCCCAGCCCTTGGCCACCACCATTCCACTTTCTGTCTCTGGAAATCCAACTATGCTAGATACCTCATAGGAGTGGAATCATACAGTATTTGTCTTTCTGTGTCTGACTTATTTCACTAGCATGATGTCTCAAGGTTCATCCATGTTGTAGCAAGTATCAGAATTCCCTTCCTTTTTAAGGCTGAATAATATTCCAAGGACATGGAACTTTTTAAAATGTCTGGATAATATAAAAACAGCACATATGCAGAACCATGAAAAGTTACAAAGCAGCCTGTCACACAAGGCACCCAGTGCACAGTAATATAGAAGTAGAGAGGGGACCATCCCTCGTGGTTTCCAGGAGGCCCCGGCCCTCCCTGGACCTGGCTCTGCATCTTAAGAACAAGCATTCCTGAACAAGAAACATCTGGGTCAGGCTAAATTTTTATATTCATCAGAACCTTGTGGTGCTAAAGAGTGGTGAACAATTTAAATTTGCTCCTGGGTCTCCAGGAGTGAGGGACAGTGGGAGTTGGGGACACAGAGAAGGGAGCAGCTGTTGCCCTGGTTTAGGAGAGGGTCAGGAGCTGGAGAGCAGAGGGTGGTGGTAAAAAGTTTCATTTATAGTCTGGCATTTGAGAAACAATGGCTTATTTCCATTTTGCAGATGAAGGTAATGCTTGTAAAACATTTAACTCAGAGCCCTGTGCGTTTAGCCAACCAGCGGCATGGGTGAGGTTGTCCCCGCCCAACATCTCCAAGTCCTGGGTGGAATAGAGAGCACGTTCATAGTCCCCAATGCCTTTCGGTTGAGTGACCTGGCTTCCAGGGAACAAGGCTCTATGGCAGCCCCAGACTCTGGCCCAACAGGTTAGCATCCCTTCTCCTGTGGGGAGAGGTGGAAGGCTTGCCTCATATGGGCTGGTGCAGAAATCTGAAGAGAGGGGCACAAAGCCCCCGTTCCCTAATTCTAGGTATTTAGTAAACACTCAGTGTATTTTCTTCCCTCCCCTCCTCCCATAAGCCCTGCTGACCTGAAGTCTCAACGTAGCCAGTGCTGACAGCAGTCCTAGGTAGGCACTCTGACGATGGAGCTGAAGGCTGGGAAGGCTGGCTTAAATCAAGTTTAATCCACATAAAAAAGAGAACTAGAGGTACTGAATCAACAATGATTGTTTTTCTTGAGGTTGTCAATAATATTTATGATTTGTACCTTGGTGTCATATTTCTTTAAACTTTGCTCTTAATTTATTAGATAACTACTTGTTAATTATGAAACAAGGAATGTAAGATTTTAATACAAAATTAAATAGATGAAAATTGACCTGGGTATAGACCTGGCTTCATCTTCCTCATTAATGACTGGTATAATAAGAAATACTTATTTGGTCTTTGGCCTGGGTTCCTGACAAAGAGCTCCTAAAACCCTTGGAATTTCCTGAGTGTAGGGGCATATTTTGTTATTCATAACGAGCCCCTTTCAACCATATCTGACTTTATGCTAGTGAGCTGACTCTTGGTGCACCCCTAGATATCTTCAGGATGAGAGCTAGTCATCATAATACCAAACATGTGACTGGAGGGTTGGAATTTTCAGCCCCACTCCCCAAACTCCTGGGAAGGAGAGGAGCTGGGAGATGTTCAATCACTAATTGCCAATGATTTAATTAATCATGCCTACATAATGGAATCTCCATAAAACCCCCTAAATAACGGGGTTTGGGAATCTTCTCGGTTGGTGAACACATTGAGATGCTGGGAGGGTGATGTGCCCAGAGAGGGCGTGGAAGTTCCCTGCTCCTCTCCCCCTGCCATACTGTGCCCGGTGTATCACTTCCATTTGGCTTTTCCTGAGTGGTATTCTTTATAATAAACCAGTAATAGTAAGTAAAGTGCTTTCCTGAGTTCTGTGAGTTGTCCTAGCAAATTACAGAACCTGAGGGGGGTTTTGGGGGACCCCTGAATTTGTAGCCAAGTCAGACAGAAGTGTGGGTATCTTGGGAAGCTGGTACTTTCCACTGGCGTCTGAAGTGGGGACAGTCTTGTAAGACTGACCCCTTAAACCTGTGGAGTCTGACGCTAAATTGGGCAGTTAGTAGAATTGAATTGTAGGACACCCAGTTGGTGTCGAAGAATCAGAATTGGTTGGTATGGGGGATGAAACCCCTCACTGGCTTAATCCTTGAACTTCCACACCATAAACAAAACTACCCCCTCTGGAAGTTACTAGAATTGCAAGATTCATGCCAAAGATAAAAACAAGCAACAGCCAGAAGACTTGCTTGGTAAAACCATGTCTTATAAGTGACAGCAAATATTACAGGTCACTCAGGAAGAGTGGCTCAGTGTGGCATGAGAATAGTATCAGAGCAGAGCTAGAAAGAAAAGGAAATCATTAGGTGGGAGAAGATATTTGCCTGTATATATCCCATCAAGGATAGATATCCAGAATATATGAAGAATTCCACAAATTAATAAGAAAAAGATAAACAAGACACAAAAAATGGTCAAAGGATAAAGATGAAGCAATTCACAGATAAGGAATCTTGAATAGCCAATAAATATATGAAAAATGTTCAATCTTACTAGGATCCAGAAAACACAAAAAATGCCACAATGAGATGCCATTTCTTTTTTTTTTATTTTTTTCCCCCAAAGCCCCAGTAGATAGTTGTATGCCATAGCTGCACCTCCTTCTAGTTGCTGTATGTGGGACACGGCCTCAGCATGGCCGGACAAGCGGTGCGTCCGTGCGCGCCTGGGATCCGAACCCGGGCCGCCAGCAGCGGAGTGCGCGCACTTAACCGCTAAGCCACGGGCCGGCCCCGAGATGCCATTTCTTATCTACCAGTTTAGCAAAAATTTAAAGTTTAAAAATATTGGGGCTGGCCTGGTGGTGTAGTGGTTAAGTTTGCACGCTCCGCTTTGGCGGCCCGGGGTTCGCGGGTTCGAATCCTGGGCACAGACCTATACACCGCTCATCAAGCCATGTGTGGCGGTGTTCCATATACAACATAGAGGAAGATGAGCATGGATGTTAGCTCAGGGCTAATCTTCCTCAGCAAAAAGAGGGGGATTGGCAATGCAGAACCAATCTTCCTCACACACACAATAAAAAAAAAACATCAAGTAGCAACAAGAATGTGGGACAATGGGAACTCTCTTATAATGCTCATGGGTACAGCCAATTCGGCAGCATCCACTAAAATTTAAGATACGCAGACTCTGTGATCCAGCAATTCCACTCTAGGTGTATAAACTCTAGAGACAGTCATATATAGACAAGGAGATGTTACAAAGATGATTGTTGCAGGCTTATTCAAAATGGTCTCCTAAGTAAGCAAGTTGCAGAATGTTACAAATAGCATGAAACCATTTCTATAAATTTAAAAAACATATAAAACAATACTATATAGTTTTATGGAAACACATAGTACGACTCAACTACACAGACAAGAAGGGTATACACCTATTGCAGGAGAATTGTCTCTTAGGAAGTGGGACAGGGCAGGCGTGAGGACTTTAACCATATCTGTCATGTTTTATTTCTCTTAAAAAAATCTTAAGCAACATGGGAAAGTTTAAGAATTGTTAATTCTCAGTGGTGGATACATGAGTATTTGTTTTATTATTCCCTGTGCTTTTTGTATGTTTGAAATATTTCATAAATGCATTATTTCAAATAAAAAAGATAATGAAATCCTTCTTAATCTAGGCAAAACTGGATTTTGTAATTACTCTCTGTTCCTGCACTTGCTTGCATGTGTATTATTTCTTCCCCAAATCTGTGATTGAAGAAGCTTGTGTTGGGTTAAGCAGAGAGAGAGAGATCTAAAAGCCATGGTCATTGACCATGAAGGGGAAGTGAAATGTCACTCAGTGCAGGCGTCCTGTCTATACCTTTCCTGGGAGATGGCCACTAAGCATCTGCTAGCATGACTCTAGCAGCAAAAAATTCACTTCCTCCTGCTCACCTGACTTTTCCATTGTTGGGGGCATCTTCAGGGTAAGTTGGAGAGCTTTCTCCTATGTAGGCTGGGTAGCTGTGGCTTCACCATGAAAGCAATAACAGCATGGATGCCTCTTTGTCCAGACCTTGGATGAGGAGCTTTCCACATCTCTCACTATTTTGTTTATCCTTCTTTAGATGCTCCGAGATAGGGCCGTGTGGCATCCAAAGATGAAGCAAGTGCCTGGGATGTGATGAGATTACATCAGAGCACAGGGAGTCTGTAATTCACGGGAACTGGAAATTGTACCGTAATAAGTTTGCATTAGCTCTTAAATGGCCACATCACATTATTGCCTCGTATTAGGTTTGTGATCAATGACTGCCTAACCGCCTCTCTTGTGCCACAAAATCCTTTTCACATAAATTGCTGTCAAATCACTACTCCCTCTGCAACCATTCTGCATTTGTGCAAGTGAATTTCAGAGATTGCTGCTGGGCTGTGCATTTATACCCATTAAATTTCATCTTCTTGGCTTTGACCATGCATTCTAGAATTGAGATCATTCTGAATTTTGATTCTGTCTTGTGTGGCATGTGCTCTTCCCACCAGGTTGGTGTCATCTGAATAACTGACTGGCATATTTTTGAAAGGACAATGCCAAGGACAGAATCCTGTAGTAAGGCAATGAAAATGTTTCTCTGGATTGACACAGAACCATTAATCAGCAATCTTTGGTTACAGCAGTTCAATTGGCCATAAATCTGCCTTAAATTATTACCATCTGATGCTGTGGGAGTGCAAGAGATAGAGTGGTTAGGAAGACTGTATATTATAAAGATGTCAATTATCTCCAGATGAATCCATAAATTGAATGCAATTCAAGATAAAATCCCAACAACTTTTTTCATAGAAACTGGTAAGCTGATTCTAAAATTTATTTGGGCGAGTAAAGGAAGGACCAGGAATATCCACGATAATTTTGAGGAAAAAGAACACGAATTGGAAGAATTCCAATTCCAATTCCAATCTCCAATTGGAGATCAAGGCTTATTATAAAGCTATAATGATTAGGGCAGTTTGATATTGGCGCAGAAAAAGAGATCAAAGGAAAAGAAAAGAATCCCAGAAATAAAATCACAAATATATGGGAATTTGAGATATGACAAGGTGCACTGCAAATCTGTTAGGAATACACAGGCTATTTTAAAAATGGTTCTGAGATACTCGGTAATCCATAATGGAAGAAAGTTCTCTCTCTTTTTCAAACCTATACTAAAATAGATTCCAGGATGTTTAAAGACCTAAACCTGAAAAGGAAAACTTCAAAATATTGGGAGAAAGTGTAAAGACATATCTTCATGATCTTGGAAGTAGGAAGGGTTTCTTTCTTTCTTTTTTTTTTTTTTTTGGTGAGGAAGATCAGCCCTGAGCTAACATCCATGCCAATCATCCTCTTTTTGCTGAGGAAGACCGACCCTGAGCTATCATTGGTTGCCAATCCTCCTGCTTTTTTTTTCCCTTTTTCTCCCCAAAGCCCCAGTAGATAGTTGTATGTCATAGTTGCATATCTTTCTAGCTGCTGTATGTGGGACGCAGCCTCAGCATGGGCCGAGAAGCGGTGCGTCAGTGCGTGCCCGGGATCCGAACCTGGGCCTCCAGTAGCGGAGCACGGGCACTTAACCACTAAGCCACGGGGCTGGCCCAGGAAGAGTTTCTTAAACAAGATGCCAAAAGTGTAACCAAAATGAGAAGTTTGATAGATTTGACTATGTTAAAATTAAAAATATTTATGTATCAAAATATAAGTTAAAAGTCAAGTTATAGACTTGGAGAAGATGTTTGTAAAGCTTAAAATAGATAATTAGTAACCAGAATGAGAAAACCTCTTACAAATTAGTATGAAAAATACAAACAATGTAACAGAAAAAGAGACCAAAGGTTATGATCAGGGAGTTTTACAGAAAGGAAGTCTAAAGGACTGGAAAATGCATTAGAAAAGGCTCAGCCTCATTAGTAAACAGGCAAATGCGAATTAAAATCACAGTGAGATACATTTTGGACCCATCAGATTGACAAAATTTAGGAAGTCTGAAAATAGCAAATATTGGTAAGAACGTAGAGCAACGGGAACCATCATACACTGATGGAAGGTTTCATTGGTACAGCCAAGGAGAGAAAGTTTGGAAACAGCTAGTAGAGCTGAAAATGCACATACCTTGTGAATACAGTAATTTCATTTTGCAGGTGTGAATTCTAGAGAAACTCACATATGCATTAGGAGATATTTGCATGAGGGAGGGTTGCAAGATTTTTAGTGAGAATGATATAATTAGAAACAATCTGAATGACCAACAGAAGAATGAGTGAATAAATTGTGAAACATTCATTTAATGCTACAGTTTCTGGTGATGGAAATGATTGAACTAAATCTACATGTATAACATGGATACATCTCAAAAACATAACGTTGAGCAAAGAAAGCAAGTGGCAGAAAGATACATATAGTGTGATGCCATTTACATAAAGTCTAAAATCATATAAATGATATCATATATTAGGGGTGGCAACCTGTAGCCTGTGGGCCAAATCCGAGGTAAAGAATGCCTATTTTTGTAAAGTTTTATTGGAACACAGCCACATGTACTTGTTATCTCTGGCTGCTTTTGTGCTACGAAGGCAGAGGTGAATAGTTGCAACAGAGGTAGCATGGCCTGCAAAGTCTAAAATATTTACTATCTGGCCCTTTATAGAAAAAGTATGCTGGCTCCTGGACATATGTGTATGGTTAGGCTAGTATATAACATTAGTGGTTTACATAAGAGAAAAGTTTATTTTTCTCATTTGAAACGCTAGGTAAACCTTTCACGGCTTCTGGGGTAGCTCAACAATCGTCAGAGACCCAAGATCCCTCCCTGTGGTTTATTGTCATCCTTAGTATGCCATGTTCATCTCATGATCCAAGATGGCACCCAGCTCTCATTATCACATCCCCCTTTCAGCCTGTGTGAGGGGAGTAACAGGCACCTTCATTTTGAGTGTGTGACCTAGAAGTTATCCACATCCCATTGTTAAGAATTTTTTCACAGGGCCATGCCCACCTGCAAGAAAGCTAGGAAATATAGACTTCACCTGGGCTATCAGGTGCTAGCTAAAAATCCTATTCCAATGAAAATGGGAAGAACGGCTGTTGGGGAACAACTAGAAGCTTCACCAACAAGCTCATTTGTAATAAACACATGAAAAGGATTGAAGAGCATTGACTGGTTTTCCACCTTTAGGCTGGATGGTGGTCGCTTTTAGGCAGGAGGGAATGCAATCAGAGAGAGGTACAATAAAAAGAGGTAAGGAAAAGAGCTATGAGCCCCAGGACTAGAGATTCAAGACAGTTTTATGCCTTAAGATCTGCAGTCGAACCTATGTATATTGCAATTATTCATATACACATAGACATATTTAGTTAGAAGAGAGTAGAATGATAAAAGAAAAATATCAAAGGCAGAATAGGAGGGACAGGAGAAGATAACTCACTGTAAGAAAGACAACAAAATATGCTAAGTGAATCACCAATATAAAAGCACAGTGTGTTAGCACAGAATCTTATTGGGCTAACAAAACTGTAGTTAATGCAGTATAGATTTTTGAATGGTCACTTTATTATGGGTGTCTATTGATTTTGGCAGTTGGAGCCAGTAGGTCAAGGGGCTTGGGACAGGTTACAAACACATTGCCTAGAAATATGTCTTGGTTATTTTGTGCTTTGAAGTCCTGACAATAAAGAGGAAATATTTAGGTAGGAGTTAGAAGAATCTCACAGCTGTGGGTGAACGTGCATTGTCTCTCGGAATACTTATGTGGTCAGCTGGGAGGAAGTTGAGAACTACTCTCGTTTGGGCCTTCTGTCTGACTGATGTTAGGTGGCTTGTATAGGAAGAGATGAACTGAAAGGGGCAGAGCCCCAGACCTTCAAAAAAGAACCCGCAGATATAGGAAATGCCTTGCCTGCTGGTGGGTGTGTAGATTGTGCAACCATTCTGGAGAGCCATCTCGTGCTATTTAATTGAATTAAGAATATGTTTTTCCATATGACCCAGAAATTTCACTCCTGGGCATATATCCCAAAGAAATTCTTTCACAGATCCATAGTGGCATGGGTGAGGATGCTGGTAGCTCCATTGTTTCGTGGTGGTGGAGAGTGGGAGACAATCTGGGTTACCATCGCCAAGGAATGGCATAGCACAGTATGGCGGATGCTTGTTGTGGATTACCATGCAGTGGTTAGATACGGAGGAGTGGATATACACAACATAGGAGGATCTTAAAAAGAGAGTGCTGATTGAAAAGAGTTAAGAAAAGGGGAATGAGATCTATAGAACCACAACATTTATATAAATTAGAAATGCATGCACACAAAACTACAATACGCATTTTTCAGGTACATGTACAAAATCAAATGAGTCATGTTAACACATTAAAATAGTGGCTTATAAGGGGGTGAGAGAGACTACCCCCCAAAATAGTGACTCTATGGTAGTTTACTTGGACTGTCTTTTTATTCATTCTCAATACCTTGCATTCCTCCTGGCTCCTGCCAATCTGATCTTAGATGTGCCAGCTTTGACTCTTATACCCTTACTGGATTCGGCATCTCTTGTTTTGCTCTCTGGGTGTCTAGCCACAGTCATGCCCCGAACTCTACTCTGCCTCACAGACTTGGCTTTGACATCTTGCTGTTGCTTTCTGAGTTTCTGACCACACTGCTCACCTTCTGTTCTTGCCTTCATTACTCCCAGCTCTTTGCTGACAGCTTGTAGTGGTCTTGCTCCACTACACGGCCATATAGGTCAACTGATGTGTAGAAGATGGACCTGCTTGAAATTGTGTGATGGATCAGTGGTAGCCAAATGAAGTTATGCTTGCCTCAATCTGTTGTCTCCCCAGACCATTTGTGTGCCCTCCACCCTCTCTCCCTAGGTTTGAAGCTCTCGGTCTGGAGGGCGTGGACCTTGTCTGTCTTTTCTTTTCCTCTAACTCCAACACAGAGAGCCTTCGATTTTTATTTGATACCTTGACACATGCTGATATATTTTAATATAAACTTCTTTTTACTTCAAAAGCAAAGAGCTAAGTAATTTCATATATTTCAAAATACATATGAATTATTGGAGAGGGGGTGAGAGAGCCTAGTACTCCAAGGCCACACATCTCATGACCCTTGTGTCATGAACATCATGCTCTATCCAACAGAGTAAGACAGCTTTCAGGAAGCTGGTGACATCAATTAAAGGCTCAATGGCCAAGAAGTTACCTGGAGGGCAGATATTGATAATTAGAAGACACAAATGTGTACCTTCCCACCTGCCTTCAATTGAGAATCAATCATTTGGAACCACTGTAGCTCTTGGCCAAGGATATTTTCCATGTTTCTGGGACGTGACACAGAGGAGGGTTGTGTGAACATATGTGTATGGCATGGGTGGGTGAGTGAGGCTGTGTGCAGTCTATAAACTCCAGGACCAACAGAATGCCTGGCCACATGTGTTCCTGGCACCAATTAGGCCTCCAGTCTGTGTGACCGGCTAGGTTTGTACAGGGATTGGTGCCATGGCACAGCAGCATGACATGGGGAGTAGTACGGACTTGCTTCAGTGCTTTACGACAATCTGCTGTCTGTTCTCTAGGGGAGAAAACCAGGCTACTGGAAAATGGGAGTACTACCATCAGAAGTCCATGTGAATAAGAATTGGCTCAATGATGAGGATTGCAGTCAATAGGTATATGGAGGCTAATTAAACACCAGAGCCTGTGACTGGGAGCTGCTCTGACTCAGCTGTGATGATTATACCACATGGCACAATGGCTATGCTAAAGTGTAAATTAGTCTCAGCCTTGAGTAGGAAGTGAGCTCAAGTCCTTCATCAACATGATACCATGACCGTATTTTCAGAGCCCAAGGAATTTGGGCAAAGAAAATCTGACAAAGGAATTTGGGACTCTTTTGAATGCAAGAAACAGAGGGGGAATCTATTTTGGATGTGAATGTATTGTAATTACTCTAATGTTTTGTGACTTATGTAAAAAAATAGGTCACAATATTGAAATCAAGATTACTTTGGAAAATCAGGACATGTGGGCACTATAGTACTGTAAAACAGTTGATATAAGATGTTCTGGGATAGAGTGGTAGTAACATATCAATAAAATGCCAGCAATAGACCAATAGTCTGCTATTTGATGAGTCCAGTTAAACAATGGTTTTTTTTTTTGATGTTGCTGATTCTCTCAGCAGAAATAGCCCAAGAAGATAGGCTGAGAAGATATGTTTTGACTCTGATGGGAGAGATGAATTAAATCTAGGGGACACTAACAGCAAATTTTCTGAAAAAGAAATAAAGAAATTGATCTCATTACAGAAGCATCAAAAACAGTAAAACGCTTAAGAATAAATTTGACTAAAGAGGTGAAGGATCTCTACTCTGAAAATTACAAGACATTAATGAAAGAAATCAAAGAAGCTACAAATAAATGGAAAACTATCTCATGTTCATGGATTGGAAGAATTAATATTGTTAAAATGTCATTACTACCAAAAGCCATCTATAGATTCAATGCAATCCCTATCAAGATTCTAGTGGCATTTTTTACAGAAGTAGGAAAAACACTCTTAAAATTTATATAGAACCACAAAAGACATCGAATAGCCAAAGGAATCCTAAGAAAGAAGGAGGCATCACACTTCTTGATTTCAAACTATACTGTAAAGCTATAGTCATAGCTATATGACTGGCACAAAAACAAACAAATAGATCAATGGAACAGAATCAAGAGCTCAGAAATAAATCCAAGCTTATATGGCCAACTAATATTTGACAAGGGAGCCAAGAATACTCAACGGAGAAAAGACAGTCTCTTCATTAAATGGTGTTGGGATCATTGAATATTCACATGTGAAAGAATGAAACTGGACCCCTATCTTACACCACTCACAAAAATTAACTCAAAATGGATTAAAGACTTAAATGTAAGGCCTGAAACCATGAAATTCCTAGAATAAAACATAGGAAAAAAGCTCCTTGACGTGGGCCTTGGTAATGATTTTTTGGATATGACACCTAAAGTGCAAGCAACAAAATCAAAAATAAACAAGTGGGACTACATCAAACTAAAAAGCTTCTCACAGCAAGAGAAACCATCAACAAAGTGAAAAGACAACCTACATAACGGGAAAAAATATTTGCAAACCGTATATCTGATAAGGGGTTAATATCCAAAATATATAAAGAACTCATACAACTCAATAGCAAAAAACAAATAACCTAATTAAAAAATGGGCAAAGGACTTAGACATTTCTGCAAAGAAGGTATATGAAAGGCCAACAGGTACATGAAAAGATGCTCAACATCACTGGTCATTAGGGAAATGCAAATTAAAACTACAATGAGATGTCACCTCATGCCTGTTAGAATGGCCACCATCAAAAAGACAAGAGATAGAGGCCGGCCTGGTGGCGCAAGCAGTTAAGTGCGTGCACTCCGCTGTGGCGGCCCGAGGTTCACAGGTTGGGATCCCGGGCACGCACCGACGTACCGCTTGTTAGGCCATGCTGTGGTGGCATCCCATACAAAGTAGAGGAAGATGGGCATGGATATTAGCCCAGGGCCAGTCTTCCTCAACCAAAGAAAAAAAAGAGGAGGATTGGCATCGGATGTTAGCTCAGGGCTGGTCTTCCTCCCCCCCCCCCACAAAAAAAAGACAAGAGATAAAAAATGGTGGTGTGGATGTGGAGGAAAGGGAGCTCTTGTGCACCGTTAGTGGGATTGTAAATTGGTGCAGTCACAATGGAAAATAGTATGGACAATCCTCAAAAAATTAAAAGTAGAACTACCACATGATCCAGCGTTTCCACTTCTGGGAATATATCCAAAAGGAACGAAAAGATATCTGCACCTCACGTTTATAGCAGCAGTATCTACAATAGCCAAGATATGGGAACAACCTAAGTGCCCATCAATAGAAGAATGGATAAAGAAGTTGTGAGATATAAAATGAAGTATTATTCAACCATAAAAAATGAGGAAATCCTATCATTGGTGACAACATGGATGGACCTTGAAGGCATTATGCTAAGTGAAATGAGTCAGACAGAGAAAGACAAATACTATAGGATCTCACTTATATGTGGAATCTAAAAAAATCAACAACAAACCCAACTCATGGAAAAAGAGAACAGACTTGTGGTTATCAGAGGTGGAGGGTGGGGGGGAATGGGAATTGGAGGAAGTTGATCAAAAGGTATAAACTTCCAGTTATAAGATAAATAAGTACCAGGAGAGTAACGTACAACATGATGACTATAGCTAACACTACCATATACTGTATGGGAAAGTTGTTAAGAGAGTAAGTCCTGTGAGTTCTCATCACAAGGAGAAAACCTTTTTCCTTTTTTTCTTTCTTTTCTTTTTATTGTATCTATACGAGAAGACAGACGTTAGCTGAACCTACTGTGGTCATCATTTCACAACATATATAAATCAAGCCATCATGCTGTACACCTTAAACTTATACAGTGATGTATGTCAAATTTTTTCTCAATAAAACTGGAGGAAAAAGAACAACAAAAAAAATCTAAGGGACAAGAAAATTAAAGCGTTGTAATAAGGAGGTGGTAGGTTGTGCTGATTACGGGTTCAGGCTATCTGGGTTCATGTCTAGACTTTAGCACTTAATTGCGTGATCTTGGGCAAATCATTCAACTTCTCTCAGTCTTCTTTTTCATAATAGAGAGATTTTGTTGGTACCTTCCTCAGAGGGTTGTTGAAAACATTGAATGAAATAATCCATGTAAGATGTTTAGCACAGTGGCTGGAGCATAGAAAGTGCTAAATAAAATTTGCTGTTTTAATCATTATTAGTCTCTCACCTTCTCATTAAATATCTTCACAAACTAGGTACTTGTTTTTTAAATAAAATATTGAACTCCTGGATGTGTAAAATTCCAGCTTCAACAAGGACAAAGATAGTCTGTAATAATTGACTGAGAGGTGTATGATAATGAAGCTGTATGACCAACTCTGTAAGCTGCACCCGAAAACCAATTTCATTAAATTAGAGTTGAAAAGAGCAGAGGGTTAAGTCTGTGTGGTAGGATTTGTGGGATTGAAGCTGAGGTGGTGGCAATCCCTATTTTTGGCGACCATCCCTAGTTTGCCTCTAGCCACATTCCCATTCATGCAAAAAGTATCCATCCTTGCATTGGCGTGGCTTGACACTGACTGGGTAGAGCATGACATCAGTACTTTCATTAGAAAGGGCCTGTTGGTGCTTTGAAGCAGGATTCTTAAAAAACCTGGGAGACCGTAGGCACAGCCATTGCCTGAGGACTGCCTGACAGATGGTGTGGAGCCTACAGTGGGGGAGGTCCCTCATCGACCTCACCCAGTGTCATGGGGCACACAGGGTAGAGGATGCCTTCTGCTACCCCATCCCACTGGGACAGACTGAAGATGCACAGGCCCCCACATGCAGCTCAAGCCCAAGGCTTGGTGGTAGATTATGGGTAGCCGAGAGTCCTGAACTCATGCTGTGCTGATATGAGGGAGAGTTCACTCAAAATCAGCACCGTTCTGGCTTCCTAATCTCACACAATCATGTGAAAGAATTGCCACCCTTGTTGGCAGGAGTGGTCCTCTTGCTGGGCCTCCCTCAAGGGGGCCTCCTGGAACTGGGGCCTGGTCACAAGACAACCCGTAGGCATGAGCCCTAGAGCTCCAGTGGGGAAGGGAGCCCACATGTGTCCTGGTTCTGGCTCAGGGTGTCCTGGCCAGACAGCACTGCTGGCCCAACTAGTCCTAGGTACCAGGTAGGTACTGAGAAAATTTTGAGGAAGACACTCCAAAGTAGGGTCTCCTCAGGCATGGGGCCTGGGGAAAGGGCCTTTGCTTGCCTAGGACTATGCGAGGCACTGCTCGCTACAGTGGGAAGGATCTGGCAGTGATGAACTGGAAGTCAGAGACTGGGTTCTAGTCTTTGCTCTGCTGACAAGCAGCTCTGTGACCACCAGCAGGCTACTGAAGGTCCCTGCAGGGCTGGCTTCACGGGTGAGTGACAAGTGCAGTAGCACAGGGCTCTGTGCTCAGAAGGGGGCCCTGTGCTTGGAGTTTAGTGCTCTGTGGCCACTTGCTTGAAATTCTTAAGAATTTTCTTTTTGAATTTGTGTTTTGT
Organism: Ceratotherium simum simum; assembly: GCF_057802395.1. Taxonomy (NCBI): domain Eukaryota; kingdom Metazoa; phylum Chordata; class Mammalia; order Perissodactyla; family Rhinocerotidae; genus Ceratotherium; species Ceratotherium simum. The sequence continues at coordinate 87,665,500 of NC_141900.1, forward strand.
AAGTGAAGTCCATGGACAAGGGAGCACGCACTGGTGGCTGGGGGCCTTGGCTCATGCACAGTCCCACCTCTTGTCACCCTACTTCCCTTCCTCCCTGGGGTGGGTTCTCAGCTGCCTGCTCCCCCCTCTAGCCCAGTGGCCTCTGCTGCCCTCTCCTCCTGTAGGGGCCTAAGTGCAGGTGCAGTGAGAGTTGTCATTGGGTGTGTACACCCCACACTGGGTTAGGGTTTGTACTCATCTGGTGAATGTCTCATGCCCAAGGGAGCCTGACACTAAATAGCACATGAAAACACCAAGATAGACTGAAAAAGAGATTGCAGAATAAAGGAAAATGATTTTTTTCTGCTTTTTGAACAGGGGGACCCCATTTTCATTTTGCACTGGGCCCTGTAAATCATGTCACTGGTGTGTGTCTCTGAACCCCAGCTCTCTCCTTTGTAAGGAGGCGGGGTTTGCATTAGATGATCCCTGAGGTACCTCCCTGAAGGCCGTCTGTAGAGATTAACTGGCCAGACCGCAGTTCCTATGGCTCAGAGGCCTCTAGTCTGTCTATTTTTTGGAGTTCTTGTTTTATGTCAAAGAAAAATTTCAAGAGACAGAGTTAACCAGGCAGGGGAGACTTTATCCATGACTATTGCAATAGGGGAGAGAGATTGAACTCACCTCTGCTGAAACAAAAGGAGGACAGGTTTTAAACACTGGGGTGAACTAGTGGAAAAGTCTTGGAGGACGTTAGTGGGGAGATTGGTCAATGTGACTAGGCGTCTGTGTTTGCTAATTGTCACTTGTGGAAGGTAGGCTCCTATGCTCCCATGCTCCCATGCAGACTGGGAGAGAGGGGGCACTCTCTCCTTAGATGATTACATTTCAAAAGGATGCCTCCCCGGCTCTTGAGAAAGACATTCCTGGGTTGTAAAACTGGCAAGAGGCTGGGAGAAGATTTATATCTCAAAGGGCAGAGAAAGAATTTACAACACCAAGTTTTCTAGAGTAACAGCTTTAAGAGACGGGAGCTTGGGCTGTGGTCAGGAAGAAACCCGTCTGAAGTTTAGTCCAGCTGAGGGACCGTTAAGGCCGTCTCAGTCACGTGCTGTTGGAGGTGAGGACGACATGGAGCACTGCTACGGCATCTTCTGGGCAGTGGCTTTTCTCCCCCCGCTTTACAGAAGCAGATGCTGCACTGAAATACATGGAGTGTGCCAGGCTCCGTGTCCCACTGCATGCCCCTGGGGGAGCTGGCATCCTTACTCCTGGCCCAGGTCCTCTGTGGCCCTAACGTGGTTCCTGTATCTGCCTCAGCTTCCCCATGACAGTCTGTCTACTTTACTCTCAGCCCATCACCCTCTCTGTGATCTTTTCTGAATCCTGAGCCCCCAGCTCCCGGCAGCTCTCTTCTCCTCACTGGCCTCCCAAGAGGTTTGGCATCAGCAGGCTTTCATAAGTATTTATTGCAGGGATAAGAGCCTGCTGCCCCTGATGGGTCCTTGGCTGCCAGGAGCTGATGTCTGGAGGAGGTAGTTTGTATGCTAATGTCGCTGATTGCCTGCATCTTCTGAGGATGCTGCTTTAGCCTTCCTATCTGCCCCTGGAGAGAGACCCTGGAGCTGCTACCCATCTGCCCTCCCCTGTCCCCTCCCTTACTGCCCCAGTCCCCCACTCAGTCTTCCCAGAGAGACCCATAAAATTTTATTCACCTCATTATGTCCCAGGCAAAGCCCGATCCTTCATTTTGAGAATAATAACTAAATGTCCAGATTCAAATGTGTTGTCTGAGTCTGAGTTGGGGAGGCTGATTATGAGCTGCCTGGAGGCGCAGCACTTGGACTGGTGCTGGGGAGGAGGTGAGCGTGTGAAGGGAGAGCCCAGGCTCCCACAGACCGTTCTTTTCTCTGCTGGGAGTGAGGTAAAGCCTTGGGATTGAGCCCAGCGTTCATCCAGTTTTCCCCCTCTGAGAACTGGGAGGTGATGCTGTTGTCAGTGGGAGTGCACGTGGCCACGGTGACTGGACTCAGCCCCGGAGGTTGTAGGATCAGGTGTTAATGTTACAGGGGTCTGTTAGACTGCAGCCTTGCTGGTTCACCCTTATCAAGTGGTTCATGACCTCGGGGAGCTGTAAAAAATACAGATGCTTGGTTCCCAGTCCCTGAGATTTGGATTTAATTGGTCCAGAGTGTGGCCTTGGCATTGGGACTTTTAAAGGTGAATCTAATGTGTAGCCAAGGCCGAGAACACTACCTCAGCCTAGGTCATAAGAGACAGACACATAAACCAAACGCTCATTTATTAATGCAAAGAGAGAAAGAGAATTGCCAAGGGGGCAAGCCATTCCACAGTCCATGAGTTCTCTCCCTGATAGAAAACGCAACATGGAGAGCCAACTACTTCCAGAAAGCAGTGTGGCAATCCTAGGAAGAGGTGGGCTTTGTGGTGGTTAAGAACCCAGGCTCTGGGGTCACATGGGCCTCAGTTTATGTCCTGGTTCCCCTGCTTTAAGCTGTGTGGCAGGGAGCAAATTACTTCACCTTGACAAGCTTAACCTTCATCATCCATAAATTAGGGAAAATAATAACTACCCCCAAAGAGTTGTTGTGAGGATTCAAGAAACTAATGTGCGTAAAGGAGCTAGTAGAGTGTGCCTGTGGTGATTAAGGTTCTCATTAAAAGGTAGTTATTATTATCATAATAAAACCTGGTGTCTTGGAGCTCAGATAGTCTGGTGCTCAACTCTCCTTTATGGGGTGATAAATATACATGGGGGTGATAATAATAATGCTGACTAATAATACACTTACTATTTGCTGAGCATGATTCTAGCCCTTTACATATATTAACTGAGGCACAGTGAGGCTAAGTAACATGCCCAGGGCTCACAGCTAATAAACAGTAGGGGCAGGATTTAAAGCAGCCAATCCAATTCCAGAGTTCACGCCTAACAAACACCCCCTACAGCATCTCCAGCTACCCAAGTCTTCCCACTACATGGACCAGAAGACCTGGGTGTGGTCAGAACTCCTCTTCCATGGTGAGTGCTGGCAGAAGCCTTGAGGAGGGATGTGTTCACGGAAATATGGTGATCCTGCATGGAGAATCTAGCAAAGGGAACATGGCTTTGTTATGGTGTTGTTCTGCGAAGCCATTGATTAGACTGAAGCCTTCATCAGCTGCATGCCTGTCCTGAGGATTGCTCTGGTTGCCTTGAGCAGACCTGGCTGTTTCCTAGCGTCCAAGCTACTGGTTCTTATGCTGATGGTTAGGCTTGGCCACTTTATACCGATCTTCATGGGATAAACTAACCCAGCGGATTTTTGACAAACTGAAATTTTGTTTTATTTATTTATTTATTTATTTTTGCGGAGGAAGATTCACCCTGAGCTATCATCTGTGCTAGTCTTCCTCTATTTTGTATGTGGGTCACTGCCACAGCATGGCCACCTTTGAGAAGTGTAGGTCTGCAACCGGGAAATTTAAGCGCCAATAATCACCTCTGAAGGGGGGGTGGGGTTCCTGCTTAGGGCCTCTCAGTGTTGGTTGACTAGCCTAGAGTGTTAATTTTAGGGCGTCTCAAATGCTAATCACTTCTAAAGTGTACGTAGGAGATGGTTTTACAAACATCTCATCTTGTTTATACTGAAGTATTTAACGTAAATAACCTCATAAACAATATAACACTCTTCTTGGAGGAGGGACTTTTCCTTGAACTTGTTCCCAGATATTGTGACAGATATATACAGACCAAAGTCCCACAGGGTCTGCAGATGAATGTGGATAAATAGAGATTCCTACAGGAAAGTTCCATGTAATCCACTTTATGAGAATTGCGCGGAGCCTTTTTGCTGAACATGGGCCAGTTCATACCATTGGTACAAGTTTGGTTCTACCAGAACTAGGGAATGGAGTTGAGAAGGTTCTCCCTGCTCTCAGACACCCCCTCCCTGCTTCTTGGGGCCGTTTGCAGGAGAGGATGGATGAGGAAGATGTGGCCAGAGGAGCCTCTACTGAGATTGCACCTGGCACAGAGTTAAAGAGGCCAAGAGAACTGAGCATGCTCCCGTCCCTCCCAGCCTGTCCCTTGCCACTTTCCATCAACCTCTCACACTTAGGTTTGTCATTGTATCTGCCAGCAATTCTCTTAACTGAGCACTCTCTTCTTCAAAAGAGTCTTCCATGACTTAATGGAAGAGAGGAAGCAGAGTGCCCCGGCCCTTCCTGGCTTAGCCTGGGATTCCCAGAATGTGGCCTGGTGTTGTCTCTTTATTTGACTTCTGTCCTTGTGTGGTTCTCTCTCTGGCCTTCATCTGTCGCTATTGTCTTCCTAGCTTTTCACTCCCAGCCCTCTGTGAGCTGAAGGCCAAACCCTTATCCAAGGTACCTGCAGAGAGCATAAAGGAAGGACCAGATGTTCCTGTTGAGCCACCAGGCCCCAGACACTGCTCAGAGCTCACCCATCTTCCTGGTAGGTGAGAAAACCAAAGCTCCAAGAGGCCTAAACAGTTCCCCAGGGTAGACAGCTATTCTTAGCGAAGCCTGCATTCAAACCCAGGTCTTTGGGCTCCAAATCTCGTGTTCTTTTCCATGACACCACGTGGTCTCTGATTTCTGGCCCTAATGGTAAATATTAAATGACCCTCAATGGGTGCCTTCTGGTCTGCCTCCTTCCTGGTTCCATGTACCTGGGTAGTCTCCGTGGCTCCCCAACCCTTGTTACTGTCCTTTCCCCTTGTGGCTCAAGGAGAAGGGACTCAGCAGGGAAAGCCTGGGGGAAGTTTGCTGTCCATCAGCACTGGGGACCCCGGCTGAGACACCCACGGGGCCAGGGCGTAATTGGCTGGGAATCCTAGAAGGCCCAATCCAAGCCAGCATGGTTCTCAGTCTGCCTCTGTTAGCTTTGCAGGGACTTCCAGGAGCTCTGAGTAACAGATGACGGCAAATTAGGAGCTGAAATAACGTAGTAACTGCAAATGTTATCGGTCAGGTGACCCTCAGAGGCTGGCTGCCATTCTGGGGAGATTACTGTTTTTCCGAGTAAATACCAAGTCCTCACCATAGTGGTTTGAGCAGCAGGGAATGCAGAAGCTCTATCATTCCCTCCTAAAGTACTCAATGCAGTGGAGATTGGGGAATTTTTACTCCTTTATTAAAAATTAAGATGCTTTTGAGTATGTGTATTCATGTTTAATGGGCAGTGCTGACTTTTGGGCACAAGTCCTTTGTTCTTTTGTGGAGAAGCTGGTGTAGCAGAATTAGCACGAAACTGAGAGCAGGGCCCTGGATTTTAATTCTGGTTCTACCATGAGCAAGCTGTGTGACTTTGGACAAGTAACTTGCCCTCTCTGGGCTTTGGTGAGGGGATTGGAATCAGAACGAAGGATGGTGTATTAGTTTGCTAGGGCTGCCGTAACAAAGTATCACACACTGGGTGGCTTAAACAACAGAATTCTATTTTTTTGCAGTTCTGGAGGCTAGAAGTCTAAGATCAGGGTGTTGGCAGGTTTAGTTTTTCCTGCAGCCTCTCTCCCTTGCTTGCAGACGGCTGCCCTCTCACTGTGTCCTCACATGGCCTTTCTTCTGTGTGTGCATCCTGGTATCTCTTCCTCTTCTTATAAAGACACCAGCCGTATTGGATTAGGGTCCCATTCTTATGACCTCGTTTAACCTTAGTTCCCTCCTTAAAGGCCTTATCTCTGAACACAGTCATATTGGGGATTAGAGTTTCAACACACGAATTTTGAGGGGGACACAATTCAGCCCATAACAGATGGTTAGTGACTCTTCATTCAGCAGACTGTAAATCTCTTTTCTGAGGACTAGCAAAGCTCTCTTTGGCTCATTCCAGAGACAACTGAAACAGGAACCACAGATTTCATTTCATCCCTGCAAACTCAGCTCCTCGGAAAGCACCCGTCTTGGCTTTCCTGAGCTGGGACCCCACTCAGAGGCTGGGGGCGAGTGGCCACAGCAGGCTGGACACCTCCCTGGGATCTTGCTCATTCTGTGCTTCTCAGCCTGCCCAGACCCTCCCCTGGGTTCTCTGCTGCCCTCTCCTGCTCGGGTGGGAGCGCTTGCTGTCATTGTCACTTGTGTATCTGACGCGGACACTCAGAACCCATCCTCCCAGGTCAGGTGTATGCTCCTCCCACTGCTTGTCACTTTCTAGCTGGAAATTTTGTCTCGGCCTCCCCTCATCTGGGCAGGGCATGGGCCAGGAACACCCGCTTTTACGGACAGATTTTAAAGCTGAGATTTGTCCAGAAAGGGCTGGGATCAGGGATCTCCCTCCGGCTCAGGCAGGGTGATGCAGGAAGATCTCATTAACACCTTTCCACAAAGGGGAAAAATAATATATCAGCGTCTTCCCTTTGTGTCTTCAAGTGGTGATAAGGTGCCACCAAAGTGCCAGTCTGAGCTGCATTCAAATGAAGGATTATTCTGATAAGATGGAGAGGAGTGATGCTCAGGGAGGGGGCGCCCCAGGATGGGGGGATGCTGGTTTAAGGTTATTAAACAGGAAATGCCTAGCTGTGGCGGATCAAGGGGAAATTACACATTCTGTCACATTTGCTTATTGAATCCCATTTCTATTGAAGCTTGAAAGGGGGAAAAAATAACGCCACCCCCTTCAACCTCCTTGTAGCTCTTATTAGATTTCACAACCTTTCAATATTAAAATGCTAGTGCCAGGGGCAAAATTCCTTGTCAGTTTTTAATATCAGTAAGGGATTGTGGTATTAGGTTTAAGGGGGTGGAGGGGAGCGGGGAGGGGTGCAGACAGTCTGCAGAGTCCCTGGCGCCCACGGCAGCAGCTGTCTTTGCTTCTCAGTGCTTGTTGCAGGCCCAGTAGTTTCTGTCTTCATGCTTAGTGAGAAGATGGCTGAGATGGTGTGACCATCTCAGGGAGGTCACATGCCCCTCTGAGCTTCACAGACCCCCATACTTGGGTTTAGCCTCCCCTGAAACTCTGTCATCAGGTGCTGTGTGAGTGTCCTATTTGGCTGCTGTGACAAAGAACCATGAACTGGGTGGCTCAGACCACAGAAATTTCTTGTCTCACTTTTGGCAGGGCCACACTCCCTCTGAAACCTGCAGGGGAAAATCATTCTTTGCCTTTTCTAGTGCGGGAGATCAAAATTGGCCACCCTGAAATATGTCTCTTTACCTTGATTATTTTCTCTGACGGACATTTGACCACCCCCAAACTGCCTAAAGAATTTAATATAGAAGACCTGTTTCAGGAAGGAACCACTATCATATGATGGCTGTAATATAATGTAAAATAGATGTTACAATAGGAAAGGCACCAACAAGCCCTCTTAGCAAAAATTCTGTCTCTCCCTGGCCACATTCCCTAGGTGGTCCTGAAAAGAGTTGCCAGACAAACATTTACATTTATAAGGGAAGTCTCCATTTGTAAAGATATCTCCCTCTCTGTGCTGGGAGGAGGGGGGGATGACCTCCTCTCTAGAAACTTATCAATGTGGAAGGTGAGGCCTTAAATCTGCATAATAACCTTACTCTTGTTTACTGTGCTTTTCTGGTAATCTCCCATAACTGACTCCCCTCCCCCAACATCCTCCTTTGTCTTTAGCTGAAGATAGTATTTAAGATGAGAATCTCTGCCATTTTGTTGAGAAACTCACTTTCCCTGGCTTCTCCCATGTATACATGTTATTAAACTTGGTATTATTTTCTCCTGCTAACCTGTCTTTTTAATTATTTGCCCAGCCATAAGAACCTTAAGGGAAAGGGTGGAGGGGGACTCTCCCTCTTCCCCGACATTAGCTTCTGGTATTTGTTGGTGTTCCTTGGCTTGTAGATGCATCTCTCCAATCTCCCTATCATGGTCACATGACTGTTTTCTCTGTATGGGTCTCTCTCCTCTTCTTATAAGAACACTCATATTGGACTAAGGACCACTCTACTCCACTATGATCTCATCTTAACTAATTACATCTGCAATGACCCTGCTTGCAAATAAAGTCACATTCTGAGGTCCTGGGGGTTGGGACCTCAACATATCCTTGGGGACAAAATTCAATCCATAATAGATGCTTAGTTTGGATTCCCCCCAAAACCAACACCACGATGAGTATTTCAGTGCCAGTAGTTTGTTTGGGAGGTGATCCCCAAAATGATGAGGGAGATGGGACAGTAAAAGGTGAGATAATGAGTGAATAGCCACTGATACAGTGCTGGAAGGTGAGAGAGTGGTGCAGAGACCAGACAGGGTTCCGCTCTGCTGCCCACAGGGTCACTAGGAGTGGGAACTGACTCTACGGTACAAACAACAAAATCATTGTGGGCCACAGGGGCTCAATCCCTCTGGAACCCTCTGAGAGGCTGTGGGAACTTGCCTTGGAATTGTGTCCCCAAGGGCAAGGAAGTGGGGGTGTTTATTTCCCAGATGAAGGTCACTCAGAAAGCATGAACTCCTGGTACTTCCACCTGCCTCACAAGGAGCTGCACAAGTGCCTGCAGCCAGAGGATGATCTCAGCAGGGAGACGTAGGAGGACATGGCTCTCCAGGAACTGGCTCCAGGGACCCCAGGGTAGGTCAGAGGGACATATGCAGAGATGGCATTGGCAGGGCTGCTCACCAAGATGTCAAAGGAACCTAGGCCAGGAATTTAGAGATTTAAGCATGTCTGCCTGATGTGACTTTCTGTCCTGCTGACAGGAGTGGACCATTTCCTTATTCCTGTGACCCGGTTCCAGGGCCACCACTGGCCTCTGGGCTGTTTCTGCCTGGTCTCCTGATGGATATCCTGGTTCTTCCAGGCTGAGGGTCCTGCCTGGACTCCCTCTTCTCCTTCCTGGGAACAGCAGTCCTGTCCCCAATCCCTGATCCCAGAGTGTCAGATAATACTACTATCCAACCCTGGTCCAGCCCACCTTGACCCAGAACAGGTTGGTCTCTCAGCCAATTGCCACCACGAGATTTATCTCCCACCTCCCTCTCTTGTCTTTTCCCTCTTGTAGTGACTGTCTCTGCCCCCAAAACAGATGACACTCATCTCTGCTCTCCTGGAGCCACCCACTTGTTGAGCTTGGCCATTGAAGGATTTGGGGAGAATGGGGTACTAAAATCAAAGAAGAGGATTTAAGCTAAATATTTCCAGAATCAGCCCAGGAGAAAGGAGAGACCCTTCTGGGCCAAAGGCTTCCCAGCTTGCAGACAAGCATACCCAAGAGGCAGGGCCTGCCCAGGACCACTGACTGCCTCCTGCCCCACCTCAATGGCTCTGCTCCAGGCCCCTCTCCATTGCCCTGCTGGCCATGAGGCCTAAGTATGTCTGGAAGCCTACATGTGCATTGAACACCCCTCCTGGCCCCATTTTCTGGGTCTTGACTGTCCTGCCCTCTGGGTGCTGGGCTTCTCCCCAGAGTCCTGTTTATACTACCAGTTTCTGTCCTGGTCTGTTCACCCCACAGAATACCCCACAGTACATCAGCAAGTTCACCTGAAAAGCTAGAACAAAGCCACGAGGTCTTCACACATAGTTGGGAACTGGCACAGGGGCACATGGGTCACATCTTTTGACACCTTTGAGGTTCTGCAAGGGGAATACAGAGGCAAAGGAATGAAGATAATCTCAATGAGTGGGCCGTGCATGGCTGGCCATGGGAAGCACAAAGGCTAGGTCTGGGGACCTAGGTTCTAGGTCAACTGCATCTATGAAGTTGTCTTTATTTTATTTTGTTTTATTTTTAAATCTCCTTGTGCCTCAATTTCCTCTTTCACCAGATGAGGATAACAACCTACCCAAAGGCCCACCATTTCTCAGATTTGCTGCGACAATAAAGTGAGATAACCAATCTCCTCAGGAAAGTGGTCCTTCCCTGACTTGCTTACGTAAAGCCAAGTTACCGCGAAGTTGATAATGGGATAGAAAACTAATTGGCCTAATTTGGAAGAAGGCTGTGGCAGGTGAGCGAGCTGGGTGGCATGACATGTCGACATTGAACATACAAGGTTTCCCGACAGGTGGAGGGAGGTCTGGGCGAGGTCGGGCTTCGAAGCCGGGGGAGGAGGCTCTGCCTTCCAACAGGCGGGTGGCCTGTCTGTCAATTCTGTTGATGGCTTGCCTTTCCTGAACATCCTGCTCTACCTGCCACCGCTGCCCCCGGGAGGGCTCCAGGGGGCCTTCTCCCCACCTCCTGGGAAAAATATACACACAGCCCATCAATCATCCCTTTCTTTCCATCATTGGCAAAGCCACAGCCTCTGTCTTCAGAACAGTCTCTGCGTGCTCAACACTAAGTCTAGTCTGGGGCTGAAGCAGAAGCCGGCTAAGGGCAGATCCTCTTGGGAATGTAGTTTGTGAAATGGGAGTGGGCATAAGCAGGGATGGTCTGGGACCGGTCCTTTGTTTCTTGTCTGAGAAATGAGGAGAATCATGTGGAAACTAGTCTGCTTTGACTTTATCATTTTACTCAGGCCTACTATTTTTCAGTGCCAGTAGAGGCTCATCCATCTGAATTAGTTCAAATTGATTGAAATGATTTACACCAGGTCTCTATTTGATACATAATTTTTGCTTTAGTGTCAACTTGAAAAGCTGTACTTTGGGGACAGATATGAAACATTGCCCTCCCAGTTTCTTGCTGGACAAATTGCTCACATCTGAGTGGGGCTAAGTGAAGGCTGAGCAGAGCTTGCTTACCTGGTACCATCTTGAGGGGCTCCTTCGTGGAACTTGGACCTACAGCCTTAGCCTCATGGGAAAGTCTGACCTGCCTGGGGCAGGCAAGTCAACTGTGATTATAAGAAGGTTATTCATGCGTGTGTCTGACTCCCCACTGGCCGTGAGCTCCTCAGGGGCTGGACCTCATCCTTCTTTGTGTCCTGGGAATTTTACACAGCATCTGGCCATTGTCAGCACTTCTTGTACGTTTAGTGAGTCAAACCCTGCCTCTTGGCCCTGGAAACTGGAAGCCCCACTGAGAACCTGGGGGGAAGCCAGGTTGACAGCTGAGCAGCTGTCTCCCAGGAGCAGCCTTATAAATCTGTTCTCATTAGCAAGAGGCCCTGGGGGGAGGGGACGTGAGTGAGTGGGTGTGTGCATGTCGAGTGCTGGGGAGAGCTCTGCTATTAACCTGTCAGCACCCCCTCTAATCTATGATGTGTTGCTTTTGCTTTTGGGCAGGCCGTGTTGGCAAGTGGCAGCTTTTCAGGATCCTAGAGAAATTCTGACTCTGAACCCCAGTGTCCTATGAACCTACACAGCGCTTAGTCCATAAAGTCATGATTCCCCTGCTCAGTTCCATTTTCAGGCACACTAATCGGCCTATGCCTTTTTGCACAAGGGATGGAGGAAGAGCTGAAAAATTTGTTCAGCTTTGGTGGCGAGTTTTTCTTGGTCCTAGTGCTCTATTGGGTCACAGCTGGTAGCCTCAGTTGCAGTTGACATTTGGCCCTTGGTCTTTAGGCCAAAGGAATTTTTATGCCAGATAGGTGAGAAGTTTTTAAAAACTGCCTATCCATCCCTCCCAGGAGGTACAAATATTGCCCTGGACCCAGCATTCAGGACCTTGCAGGAATGAGTTCTCCAACACGACAACCTCTCATTGGGGCCAGCCCAGTGCTCGGGTCCCTCCCTTCCCATCCACGCAGCCAGTTCTCAAGTGCGTCTGTTCCCAGCCTGAGGCAGCCAGAGGGCTAGGTTGGCTTCTGCTGTGGCTCTCAGATCCTCAGAGCCCACACCAATGCCCACTGACAGCACCTAACCCAGCTGTCACAGTAGAATTTGCTTACTTCCTCTTCCCGATCTCCCAATTTTCTATTTAAATTAGTATGCCATTAAGATAATAAAACATATTTCCTTTGTTGAAGGGCACATAAAACTAGTTTAGGCATAGAGGCAATAAGGTGACACAATAATGAGCAAAGTTAAGAGAAAACACAAATGAAGGGATGGGGGTCTCAGGTGGGAAACACTATTCAATGCTCTGCTTGAGCCTAAGCTTTTAGACTGGCCTTATTAGCATCATTATCGTTATGGTTTGAGCTTCAAAGTGTAATAAACCTCATGCCTCCACACTCCTCCTTTGAAGACTTTTGTTAACTGGGAAGATGGGTCTCGGCTCTTTTCCTTCGGGCCCACATTTCCACTAGTTCTCTGATTGGCTGCAGCTGCAGCTGCCCGACAGGTGAGGTAAGTGGAATGCAAATGGTGTGGAAACCCCATGGGGCACATACATGGAGTCAATGGCTGTGGAAGCACCGGGCTTCATGCTAAGTACCCTTGACTTTGCACAGTCACTGCCCAGGCTCCACTCGGGGCCCCGCGAGGTCCTCTGAACAACAGAATGAGCTACTTACAAAACGCTCTGAAAATATTTATGTTTTGAAAACAGATTTGTTTGCTATCACTTGGAGAATAGCATTTTGAATACCAAGAGTATGCAGGCAGATTGTTCCTGCTGGGACCTGAAAGTCACAGAGGAGTTGGGGAGAAAGGTCCCTTCTAACGACCTGGGCTCAGATCTCGCTCTACTATGGCACCGGCATCAGGTCACACAAGAGTCAGGTTCAAATCCAGCCCCCACCTCTCTGCGTGAAGTTGATAAATTACAGAACCTCTCTAATCCTTAGTTTCTTTTTCTGTAAAAAACATGAGAATAATAATAATAGATGGCTTTAAAGATGAAAAGAGGTTATGTTTGAAAAAAATGCTTTCTACAGCGCTTAGCACATGGAAAGCTCTCAATAAAATGTTAGCTTTTATTATTAGTACTGCTCTACTGGTATAAATTGAAGCAAGATCTTCCAGCTCTACTTCTTGTAAAATGAGGATAGCAATACCTGCCATGTAGAGTTGTTTGTATTAAATGAACTAATGAAGTGAAATAAGGCATGAAATGAAATAAATGACAAAATATCTGAAGTATCAGCCTTCACCAGATGAATGGTGCAGCTCGCCTCAGAGTTGGCATTATCCAGCACATGAATTATCAGAATGAAACAGAAATGTACCATTTGATCAAGCCTCTTAAACATTTTCCTACAAAAACATAACTCTTTGTCAATATAACTACCAGATTTTAATTACGAGATAAAACAAGGGGAAACAAAATAGAACAATATTAAGAGAAATAAAAATGTCTGTCTTCAAATTAAGTACCTTTCATCTCATCTTCTTAGGCCGTTAATTACCACTTTAACCTCATCTTGGTCTTCCTACTCGACTCCAAGGAGAATACTTAACTTTCTTTTGGTGGTTCAAGTGTCAAAAATGCCCTTATCCTGGTATACAGTTTTTTCAGAAAATCACTTCTAACTCTTCTCCTGCTGATCCATCTAATAACCCTACTTAGGATTTATTGGAGGAGGCAAAGTGTTAAGTGTTCCATCAGTTTTCTAATTAGTTCTAGAGGATAATAACAGCTCCTTCACAAAAATAAACCATTTTTCAAAAAAAAATTCTTGAAGTTTTGCTTCTAGAATGCCTTTCCTGTCTCTCTAGCTAGCTATCTAATGGAGAGTGGTGCTAGAATATAATGTAGTAACCATAGCAGCCAACCCTTTCTGAGCACTTACTTATTGGCAGGTACTTTTCTAAGCACTTTACATTCCTAATCTTATGCAATTATTACAGAACCCACTGTGGGGTAGGTTGCTATTACCCCCTTTTTAAAGATGAGGATACTGAGGCTCAGACAGTTTAAGCAGCTGGTTCACAGTCCTTGCAGAGCCAGGATTCAAATGTGGGCAGTGTCGCTCAGCTACTGTTCTGAACCACCAGGTGATGACGTCAGGCTCTGCACATGCATGAAGACATAAATACAGTAGGTATCATAGCCAGCCAGTGAGGATGCCCAGAACTTTGTAGCTGAGAAGTGGGAACTGAGCCGTGCCCCACACTGCCTCCCAAAGGTCGAGGTGGGAGATGCTAGATTTGAGTCCTGCTCTCCCAGCCTGCAGCCACAGGCTCTGTGCCTGAGCTCTACCCTCACCTTCACCTGGTTGCTTCCACTCTTAGTACAAATGGAGAGAAAAGTCCCTCAAAGGCGGAATTTTTGAGCTTATGACAACCTTTCCCAAGCAACTCTTCTTCGCTTTCTTTATCAACATATCTTTGACATTAATGGAAATTACAGAAAATTGTGACTCTCTGCTAACTGTAAAAAGATCTTTGATTTTTTTAAAAAAATGTTTGTCCTGGAGACTTATGAAAGGAACTATTTTTTTATTCTTCAGAATAGTTTACATCTGAGAACAATACAGAAGAGCTTAAAAACAGTTATTCCCTGCACACTAATTAAGAGATTTGTTTGTTTGTTTGTTTTCAAATAGCGGAAACCAATTCCGGCTGGCTTAAGCAAAAGGGGAATTTTTTGGAGGGATCTGGGCAATCTCATGGGCTCAAAGAAACGTGTTAAACAACCAAGACCGAGAAGGGGGAGAAACTGGAGATTGTCTGGAGACCCCACAGCAGGAGGACCTGGACCTCCGCCCCAGCTCACTGCCACTGTGCATCTCAGTTCTCCCATTTCCCAGCTTGGGATCTGACTACCCCATAAAGTATCTCCAGTTGGAAGAAAACATGATTGGCCCAGATTTACTTGGGTCTACAAACGGATCCATCAGCCGTGGCCGGGGTGCAGGATCAAATTGCCATGCTTCAGGACTGCTCCCAGAGAAGGGAGAATCGTTGTAAATGAGTCACCATTCCCTTGCGTTTGCCCCATTGGGGTTTCTTTACATTTCCTTGATGATGAATTGCCTGGCCCAGAACACACAACCTATTGGAGAACTTCTCCTGGGAAGAAGAGACAGTTAGAGAAGCTCACTGGAGCCCTAGAAAGCCTTTCATTTTTTTTTTTTCCTCTATACTACCCCCCGACCCCCCAGAGGGAGATCCCAACAGTCCAAAAACCCAAGTGTGGAGAGCAAGCAGTATTGGCCACTGAATGTCCCCGAGGTGTCTTCTGGGACCTTGGTAACAAGCTAGCAGGGACCAGAGTCTCCCTTCCCCCATCCAGCAGGAGAAGCTGTGTGCACTCAACGTCCTTGGCCTCCATATTGTCCAGGGGCTGGGCAGCCAGCATTCCCAGTGACTCCTGGAAATAGCTGGTACCCAAGCTGAGAGCATTTGGTCCTCAAACTCAGACAGTTTTTGCCTTACTTTCAAGGCTACTGTCATGCTTGCCCCATAAAAGGAGAATCCCAGGGTGTGGGGGTCCCTCTGCTGATACACAATCCCTCCCTGCATTAATCTGCAACCCAGCCCCAGCTTGCCTGTGTGCAAGATGCATACAGAATGGAGGACGGGTGCAAATTCTGCCCATGAGCTCCAGCCGGCACCAAGCGGCAGCTCAACCCAAGCCTTTTGCTCGACCCTTTTGCTGAGGTAGTATGTATGATAAACTTAGTCCAAGCCTTGGAGTGTGAGGGGACTATTAAGGGAAAGGAGCATAAATAATTCTAGGTGACAACAACTCTCCATGCCAGGTGGATTCTGGGCCCTCAATCTGGGCAGGCTTAGGAGATGATGCAAAGGGATGGATGCAGGGTCCAGGAGCCAATTTAGGGGCTTCCACAGCTTGGGGGACACCGCCATTCTTGCCCGAGCTCTGTCAGTCACTTAGTGCTTGATCTTGGGAAAATCACGTGACCTTAATTTCTCCATTATTATATAGAAATGTAATAACATCTACCCCATCTTGGAGAGTTTTTGTGAGATGAAAAACAAAAGTTAGATGTGCTGTAAATTTTGAGCTCTTGTTGGTGTGGGAAACTGAGCTGTAGAGCTATTCCCAGGCTAACTCTGAATGTGGCGGACTCAATGCACACTTGGAATACAGCTGTATAGATGGGAGAGCTCGCTGCCCCCAGTCCTTCTGCTGTACTCTGTAGTTAAAGGTGACTGTGACTTCTGCTAACTTTCCTCAGGATCACAGATTTCTCTGAGCAGAACTGTAGCCATAATAACTTAGCAGGCTCCACTGGATCGATAACTCTGAAATCTAAGGGCCATTCAGTTGCTAAAGGCTTTTTATTTAGTCTTTGTGTTTAGTATTAATGTTATCCCCATGGCATCTAAATGGCAGAGCTATTTATGGATTGGAAGTCAGTCTGACAGTGTGACTCCTGGCCATCCATCATGGACAGGAGAGAAAAATCCAGGTGAGCAAAACTCCTAGGGTAGGCAGGACAGATGGGGATATTTACTGCTTGCTGATGCCATGAATTCCACCTAATTTCTTTGTAAGTAACAGTAGCAAAGGGCAATAGAGAAAGAGCACCATTCTTTGAAAATGCTAGAGATCGAGTACTAAACTTTGCATTTGAGTTATAACTTCTATGGAATCTAAATCACTATAAAAACAACACTGTGATATGTCTTGGTGTTTGTCAATCTTTTTTTGAGTATGTGGATTCTCTTAATTGAAAAAAAAAAGGAAACTCAACATGGGAGTAGCTGTACTCTGAGTGCTCACTGATTGAGAAAATATATAATTACTATGAGGTACCCTGTGTTCAGTAACAGCTTTCAATGAGTTTGCAGTTAATTCATTAAAACAGCACACTTGAAAAATAGAGCATATATGATTGAATCACAATTTTTCTTCAGTTTATAGATTCAACATATACCTGGCTGCTAATGACAACAACACACCTAACACTTTTTGAGTGCTTGCCATTTTCCAGCTACCATTCTAAGCATTTTTAAGACATTATCTCATTTACTCCTCAAGACAACTCTGTGAGACGGGTAACAATCACTATTTCTACTTTACAGGTAAGGAAACTGAGGATTACAGGTGTTAAGTAACTTGCCCAAGGTCACTCAGCCGGTAAGTGATGAAACAAATACTTGCCCTGATTTGTCTGACACTGTTGTCTACTATCATCAGCATCATCAGCCGTGGTCTGTGAGAGTCTGCCCTACAGAGCTTCCCAAGGAGCTGATGTGGAGGTGGGTGCAGTGGAGAAGAGCTCTAATGCTCAGTTCAGCATCTTTTGAAGTCTGCCTCCCAGGTAGGGGCAGGTGCCAACCTCTCTTACTGCACATCCTGCTTTATTCTCTTCTCCCCTGTCTTCCTCCTTGATCTCTCCATTTAGCCTTTACAAATGCGGGTTCAGGAGGGTGTGAGCTGACTGGCCATAGTCAGATGGCAGGGCATAGAGGGTTGAGGGATTGCCAGGGATTTGGATGGAACGTTGTCTCTGAATCCTGTTCTTCACCATTCCTCTCCTTCAAGGTTCCTGACGGAGAAAGGCTAATCACAACGAATAGTGGTCAAATTGGAAAGCACACCACTTCATTAGCAGCTTGGCAAGCTCCTGATTACTCCAAAAGCAAGTCTTCCCTTGAAAAATCTGGTTTGGAAGACATTTAGGAAAAACTATTGAAAAATAGTTAGGATGAGAGGCCCAAGTTTGGCTTCCTATTCCCTATTCCTTGAATCTAGAATGTAAAACATTCTGTAGAGAATTCTGAGTTCACTTTTTAAAACCAATCTCAAGAAATAAGAATGTCTAGGCTGTCTTTGTATGCAGACATCTATTGTATTTGTCTTTATTTTTTTCTGGCAGTGGCACTGCTATTTCTTTTAGGAAACTGCCTGTCTTCCATTTCTTGCCATTCTGGTGGAGGCTGCTACTTACAGTATCTGCATCCCTCCCCGACCATGGCTGCATTTATTGGGCCAAGGAATGCGGATGTGGCTCAGGCAAGGCTGATCTATGGCCTGGAGAGGGACGTCTTCCTCCTTCTTGAGTGCCACCAATGGAAGTTATTTTAGTATGGAGCCGTTTGAGGCCCTAGCCACCCCATAGAAGAAGATCACATACGGTAGGAAAGAAGTTGAAGTCAACACAAAGACAGGCAGAGTTGAGGAATGGAAGGATCGAAGACAGAGCAAGTGAGTTGGATTGGGAGTTAGAGGATCTGAGTTCTTGCTACTGACAAGTGTGTGACCCTCTATGAGGCACTAACAATTCTCTCACAGCCTCAGTTTTCCCTTCTGGAGCGTGAGATAGCAGGTTTCAATGACCATTCCCTTCCCTGTGGCTATTCATGGCAGAGCCTGTGAACACTCGCAGCAGAGGCTGCTTCTCCCCTTGGAGTCTTTGGTTCCACTCAGTACTCACCTTAGCCTTCTTCTCCAACATTTCCAACCTCCCTTCCCCCCCCTCCCCACCACCCCCCCCGCCTACTGCCTAGGTGAGAGAGCACCTGCTTTTTTCTGAATCAGGGGAATGAAGGGAAGAGTTTCTCTGTGAACTTTTTTCACCACCAGAGCAAACACTGGGCTTGAGGTGCTGTGGGCTCGGGAACATCGGTAGCCTCCAGACCATGCTGTATTCTGTGGCCCACCCTGGGGCCACCTTGCGCTCACCTTGCCTGAGGCCCTTCCAGGCCGCCCTTGAAGAGTTACTAATGACCCTCCATCTTCTGAAATTTGCTCTGTTGCAGTCCACACAGAACAGGGTCCCAGGGCTTTGATGGCCACTGCTCTGAAAAGTACCTTCTAGTTTAAACCTTCAAGCCAGGAGTTGAGTGGTTTGGTCTCTTTGGCCTTTGACTTCTTCCTGTGATCTGGAAGCAAGCCACATTTCCCAGAAAAGATCTTGAGCCTCTGCAGAAGTAGCAGAGGAATAAAGAGGCTTTTAGGCTGAGGTGATCAAACATGAGTTCAGAAGGTCCATGTTGGTGGTGACCTTCTGTGGATATCTGGTGAAAAGAACACATCCTTGGGAGTTGGGATAGCCGAGTTCTAGTCACAGACCCTTCTTTCTCTCCTAAGTGACCTTGGGCCAACCATTCATTTAACCTCTGTGAGCCTCAACTTCCTCTCTAGTAAATTGGGACAATAATTCCTATTTCATGACGGATTGTTACGACAACTTAAATGACATAATGTGTGTCATGCCATGTTGCTGGCACTTTGAGCTTTTATAGGAATACTGTGACGATTACATGAGCTAGCTGACATGAAAGGCATTTGATAATTGGCAAGGCTGGGGAGAACTAGACTGACTGGGAAAGGCCAGCATGTCTGACTGAGCAGAGCTCACGAACTGGGAGATCTAAGGATAGAAACTGGCTCCCTCTTCTCAGCCCTCTTCAAGCTCTGGAGGTTGGGTGTGCTGAACCTGCTGAAGCTGGGTTGGTTGGATTTTGGCAGAGATATGCAGACCCAGGAGGTGGCGTTCTCCTGTCACTGCCTCCTTCTCTCCCAGTGTCCCAGGCAGGGAATAGCTACAGCCTGGGTACCTCCTTGCTCATCGCTCAAAGTCAAGCGGTGTTTTATGACAAAGGCGGATGAGCACGTCTAAATATTTAACTGGCTAATCAATCTGTGGCGACAGAGAGTGGCATTAAAAAAAAAAGACGAGACATTCCAATGACGTCTTCATGAGTGGCAGCACATCATGGGGAGGGGGCAGGGCTCCGTCTGGAATATTTTGTTCTGATGTAACTCAGAAGGGGAGAGAGTGATAAGTCAAACAAACACTGGCCTAGAAGTTTTGCCTCTGGCTGCTAACCAGAGCCAGCATGCTCAGAACAACGGAGTGGGCAGACAGGAGATTAACGCCACGTAGCTCAGAGCCTGAGCCAGCTCCACAGCATGCAGAGCTCCTGTAATTGTTTGTGCCCTGATGGAGTGTGCCCTGAGAGGAGACGTCAGTTAGGAGGAAGGAGGATATGACAAAGAGTAGATCCAAATGAGTAACATATTTTATGTGCTTGATGCAAGGTAGTGCTGGGCTTGCTGGCAAGATGGTGGCTGTTTCTGCCCCATTAATGGAGACCTTGCCATGGCAGCCCCAGGACAGGATACGGTAGGTCCTGATGTGAAAGAAGCAGGAGGCATCTCCAGGCTGACTTGGGCAGTGCTGTTATGAAGAAGTGGGGTGAGGGTGGGGCTTCATTCTAGTAGAACTGTAAGTGCAGATGTGTTCTTCAAAAACGCAATACTGGGAGATACAGCACGGAAGAGCCAGGCTTGTCATCAACTCGGATTTCATAAAGCAAAGGCAGCAAGAGGGATGATAGATAATACTTATGGATGTCCACTGTGTGCTAGACCCTCTGTTAGAGAACTTATATACGGATTTAACCCTCAGAGTAACTCTGAGATAAACAGAATATGCAAGTGGATATAGAAATACCTGCACACACATACACATTCATATGTATATAAAAACAAACACATATACGTATATATATGTACATACACTCAAGTGTATGTATATATATGCACATACACGTATGTGTATGTACATGTAAATGTGTACACGTAAGTACACATGTACACATTTATGTATATAATATAACATAACATGCAAATCATTTATGCTTTCTTTATTTCCCTTACCTTTTGTATGTAAACCCCTATATCTACTCATTTATATATAGTTGAAATTTTTTTTACACTCTCTAAACCTTCATTCCTTTCTAGGACACAAAATGTATCTAATAGTCAGCTATTGGGAGGATCCAGCAGGGAGAGATGCTAAGAACAAACCCTTTATCTGGGAAGAGTTACCTGTTCAACCAGGGAAGACCCTAAGCCTGTGTCAATAGGCAGCCCTCACCTGCGGGGCCTTGGGTAACAAATGTTCCTGCTGTGATGTCGGGCATCCCTCGTGTTAATGTTGTGAGAGTGTCAGCCGTGTACAAATGTGACAGATGCATTTATACTTCCATGTTCACCACTCTCTTCAGGCCTTCAAGCAGTGCCTGGGGTGGAGTAGACACTCACCACATGTTTGTTGAATGAATGAATGAATGAGAAGTAGGTGTTTCCATATTACAGGTGAGGGAGAGAACTTCAGGTTCAATGAGTTCTGCAGAGTCACAGAGGAGGTGACTGGCTAAGGTGACTGGGGGTGCTGTGTCCCACCCCCAAGTGAGCACCCTTGGCTAATAGGCAGGAATCAAAAGGGCAGACAGTTTTATCCCAGACTGGTTTAATCCCCTCGGCATTACACTCATTGTTTTCTGCAATTCTCTTCATCCGTGAAATTCTTAGAAATGCTCTCCGAGATTTAAGGATTTCCTCTCTCCTTCTAAACAAAATGCAAAGGCAACTTTTAAACAATGTTAGAGGAGAAGTAAATGCCATTGTTCCATGACCCCGTGTGCATGTGTGTGCGCTTATGTGTGTGTGAGTGTGCGCACACACTCTCAAGATGCTGAGGTCCCTCGTCTTGCTTGCTCCCAAACGTGTTAGCTTCACAATTTCATAATTAGAGAGGATGCTAATGTTCCATGATTGGAAAATGTCACCCTGCGTGACTAATTTGCCAGCAGGGCCTAATTGAAGTTCGGCGTCATCTGCGGCTCCCGTAAGTCTTTCTTCTGAGGTGTGGAGGCAGAGGCGGCAGTGGTGGCAGTGAGCCAGGGCTGAGCGAGGGGATAGCAATTTATCGCCCCTCATTTCTCCACAGTTCTGAAGGGTCAGATGGGACATCAGCTGTGGTTGAAATGGGGTTGGCCATAAAGAAAAAATCTAGGGCTGGATTAACCCATGTGGCAGGTGGCACTCAATAAATAGCTAGGCTTTCTCCAGGGAGGCCTTTTTTCTTTGAGTGAGGGGGGTCTTTTGTGTAGATGCAAACACCAGAGAGCAGCAGGGCCTGGAACAGCCTAAGGCAGAGTGCAGGTCCTGGGAGCTTGTTCCCATGGTGCTCCTGCCATTGGGGTGGACGTGATGGAAGGTCTTGGGGACCCAAGGTTATACCCAACAGCATCCCTGTCCTCAGGGGCTCACTCTCTAGCAGGAACACCAAGAGGCCAATGAATAATGATAATGCTGGGTGATGATGACAAGGGGCAGTAGGGACAGGAAAGTGCCTGCTGCCTGGTCCTCTGCTGTCATTTATCTAAACCTCGCGAGTGCTTACTTTGTCTTGCTCTAACGGATATCCCATGCATCACTGTGTCATCCACATCTCTTCAACATTTTGTTGTAATGATCTCTTTAGGTGCACATCTCTTCCACTAGGCTGTGGACCCCTTGAGGTCAAGGGATGTATATGGATTTACCCTTGGGTTCTCAGTGCCTGTCATCACACTTGGCACAGAATGGACATCCAATCACTATTTCCTGAATGCATGGGGGGATGATAACCTCTGTTCATTGAAGTCAGGGATGACATTATACTGGATTCTTGACCTGGATCTTCGAGAATGAGTAGGTGCAGGAGGAGGATAGGAGATAAGAGTATTTGAGACCTTCATTGATTCAACAAATATTTATCGGGTGTTTTCTGTGTACAAGATATTAAGTAGATACTGGGTATACCATGATCAGCAAGCCATCAAGATTTCTATTCTCATGGAGGTTTCTAGTGGGAGAGTCAGACAATCAATAAAGAAACAAAGAAATAAGCCAACCCCCAAATTACAAATTTGATATAGTGCTACAATGAAAAATGACAGTGGATGGAAAGAGAACTCTGTGTGTGTATGTGTGTTGGGTGGAGCACCGCTTTCCATCTGGTGGTTAAGGAAGGCCTCTCTGAGGAGATGGCCTCCAAGCTGAACAATGAGAAGGAGCTGGCCATGTGAGGAGTGAGGGAAGAACATTCCAGGCCTGGGAACCATATATGAGAAGAGTTTGTGGCAGGAAAATGTCGACATGAGTGAGGACCTGAAAGAGGGGCTGAGATTGGGGTCTTGAGGGGGAGGAGGGCTACAGGAGACTGAGGGGCAGCAAGGCCCAGATCATGCAGGACTTGTAGGATCTTGGGAGGAATTTGGATTTTATTCCAAGTACAGGGAGTGTCATTTAATGGAGGTTATACAGTTATTGTCCGAGTTGTGGAGAATGGATCATGGAATGGAGGGGCAAGAATGGAACCAGGGACCCAGTTAGGAGGCTACTGGAGTAATCAGAGATATGGTGGGGGTTATGGGGTATGCTAAGGAGTATTTTTCTTGTAGGCAGTGGGGAGCCATTGAAGGGTTTTGACCCGTAGGGAAGTAACTTGATGGGGTGTGCATTTTGTAATGATTGATCTGGTGGTAGTGTGGAAGATGGCTTGGAGGAAGGAAGGAAGGAGGGAGGAAGGTCAATTTCTCGTTAAGTTATAGGGACCATATTGTAAAGGGGACCCAGACAAGCTGTAGCTGACCAGGATGGCCAGAACCCTGGAAAACATGTTATGTGAGTGCAATGGACTGCATGTTTGTATCGCCCCACCACCTAAATTCATATGTTGAAATCCTAACCCCCAATGTGATGATATTAGTAGATGGTGCCTTTGGGAAGTGATTAGGTGATGAGGGCAGAGCCCTCATGAATGGGATTAGTGCCCTTATAAAAGGGACCCCAGAGACATCTCTTGTTCCCTTTCCATCATGTGAGGACACAGCAAGAAGATGTCAGTTTGCAACTTGGAAGAAGGTGCTCACCAGAACTCGACCACGCTGGCACCCTGATCTTGGACTTCCAGCCTCCAGAACTATTAGAAATAAATTTCTGTTGTTTATAAGCCACCCCATTTACGATACTTTGTTATAGCAGCCCAAGCTGACTAGGACAATGACAAAGAGTCAAAGGACCCAGTTTTATTGAACACGGAGAAACATATCAGGCAAGACAGCCACCTTCCAGTTGGGAGCAGCTGTAGTTTAGAAGGTGGAATAGATATTCAATGGGTGGAAGTTATGGGGATTCTGGCTGAAGCTCAATGGATAGAAGGAATCACTTTCTTACATTTAGAATCTGACAATGGCACAGGTTTTATATGTATATATAAATAACTTCTTTTTTTCCCTGCATCATGTGAAAACAGCTAGATGGGTTTTCACTGAATTTGGAGGACGTGTTTGGGATGTTCTGCCTAAAATAGATGGCGTGATGTACTCAGATCTCACTTTGGGGGAATCTCCAGAGCATCTCAAAAAGCCTTAATGCCCCCCAAACCGAGAAGCAGAGAGACACCGTGTGACTGTTGCGAGAGGCGTGCTACGTGTAAACTCAAACTTTGGGAATAGAACATTTTCTTGTACTCACCATTTTCTGGATGAAAAACACTACTTTTATGTTTAATCTTTTAATTCAAGAAATGGGGCCAGGGCAACCTCATCTGATTCTCAACTTTCTCTTGAGCCACACACAGAATGTTCCTTTTTTCCCCATTCTTTCCCTTGCTTTTTCCCTTTAACTCTTCATGCTGCCAACCTCCCTCCGCACCCAGAAGAGCCCAAACTCATGAACTAAACTAGGAGAAACTAAAGTAAAAAATAAATGCTGGTGGAAAACCCACTGTAATTACTCGCTCCCCCCACCCCTCCAGCAATCTCCCCAGAGTTAATTCAGGAGGGGAAGCTATAATCTGATTTCAGAGGTACTCCCATCATTATTATTCTGTTCCTTCCAATTCTTTTCTGCCTAAGCCAGCCCAGCTGTCATGTTCTCTCTCTGTCTCTGTCTCTCTTTACATTAACTCCTGTATCACTTCTAGGCTAGTCTTTCCACTTTTGATTTCTCCACCTCCTAATATTTAATTTTAATTCAAAGCCCCCCTTCCCTTGCAAATCCTCTGACTATGAGACCAACCTGGTTTTCTCTCTGATTCCCTTCTCCTTTTTTCATTATCACTGAGTCAGATTAGCATCCGACAAGAGAGCAGAATTGACTCTATTCCGCCTTGGTTTCAAAACCTAAGGTGGATTATTGTCCCTGTTATAAATATAAAGAACATTTTAATTTTCTGGGAGCCAAGAACAGGCAAATCACCCAGAGTCAAAATTGAACAGGACCCCAGAACTCCAGGCCCTCCCACCTGTTTTCTGCTGCTCTGGGGACACGATGGTCAGCTTTGGCAGAGCCCCTTATCCCCACCAGGAAGGTGATTAAGAGTTAAAGGAGGGCCGGCCCCATGGCTTAGCGGTTAAGTGTGCACGCTCCGCTGCTGTCGGGGGAGCAACTTGGCCCTGGTCAGGCCAGGCAGACCCCCAAGTAGTTCTGGGGGCCCATAGCAACCTCCAGAAAGCTCAGAGGCTGGGCCAAAATGCAGGGATGGGGTGTGCTGATGTTCAAGGAGGGGTCTTGGCCAGCCTGGAGTCTCCCTCCTCAAGGCTCCCAAGGCCCCTCCTGAACTTTCTCTTGAGCCACACGCAGAACGTTCCTTTTTTCCCATTCTTTCCCTTGTTTTTTTCCTTTAACTCTTTTCGTTTTTTCGCATTCTTTCCCTTGCTTTTTTCTTTAACTCTTTGTTTTTTTAACTAACATTTCCCACAACACTTTTTTTTTTTATAATTTTATTTATTTATTTGTTTTTCCCTCCAAGCCCCAGTAGATAGTTGTATGTCGTAGTTGCACATCCTTCTAGTTGCTGTATGTGGGAGGCGGCCTCAGCATGGCCGGAGAAGCAGTGCGTCGGTGCGCACCCGGGATGCGAACCGGGGCCGCCAGCAGCGGAGCACGCACACTTAACCGCTAAGCCATGGGGCCGGCCCTCCTTTAACTCTTAATGCTGCCAATCTCCCTCCCCACCCTGCTTGACCCTTCTTCACTTGCTCAGAGTCAAGCAAAGGCCAGCTCTGGGGAGTGCTCATGTTCCTCAAGGGCACGTAGAGGTGGGTGGTTCCTTCTGGAGGCTCTGAGGGAGAATCTGATCCCTGCCTCTCTCCCAGTCCCCGTCGTTGCCCACAATCCTTGACCTTCCTGGGCTTGCAGCTGCATCGCTCTGGTCTCTGCCTCTGTCATCACATCGCCTTCTTCTTGCGTGTCTCTCTGTCCCTGTCTCTTCACATGCCCTTCTTATAAGGGCCCCAGTCGCTGGATGTAGGGCCCACCCTACTCCAAGATGACCTCGTCTTAATTTGATTACATCTGCTAAAACCCTATTTCCAAATCAGGTCACATTCATAAGTACAGGGGGAGGGGTTAGGACGTGGACAAATCATTTTGGGGGACACCATTCACCCCACAACAGAAGGCCACTCAGCCTATCAAATGGCACCATATCTTATGAGAAGGAGTTTGAAACAGTGGAAAGGGAACGGAATTTGGAGAAAGGAGATTGGACCCCGATCCCAGGTGCTGGAAACCGTGTTATCTTGACAAAGTCCCCTGACCTGTATGTGCCTCAGTCTCTTTGTTTACAAAATGATTTCTGAGGCACCTTCTAGTTCTAACATTTTATGATTTTAAATTTATTTTTGATTAGGCCATTCTCCTGCCTCAAAGAGAAAGACAAAGAATGAATAATAAGAAAACCAAGAAAGCACAGAAATAGAAAAAAGAGACGAGAAAATAAACAAGGGTGAAGCATAATGAGCAGAAGAAAGAACGGAGGAATACGGGACAAGGAGAAAAATAAAAGCAAGAGAAATAGTCAAAACAAAGCCAAAGAAGGGAGTTTGAGGCAGCAGGGCACGGAGCAGAAAATTGAGGCCTATTTGCCTGAGTGTGTGTGTGTCTGGGTGTGCATTTAACCTTGTTTGCTCATAATCTGACTGCAAAAAAATATATAGCTATATAATAAGGAGCAGAACATTTTCCCAGGCTGCATACAAACTCCTGCTTTATAAACCATTATCTCCCCGAAGCTATTAATTTAGAGCATATTGTGTGAGGGACTGCTGAGGCACGACTGCAGGAAGGTGCTGTGTGTGTGTGTGTGTGTGTGTGTGTGTGTGTAAAGAGAGTCTTCTTTTCCGCCTCCTCCTTTAAATAAAGCAGTTTGCTGGCAGAAGTGAGGTCAGGGAGAGAACTATTTTTCAGGGTCTGGAGCATCAGCCTGAGTTCAGCTGCCCCCCTCACGTTCCGCCTGGAGAAATCGCAGTAGGAAGGAACAGCCTTCCCTCACAGAGTCTTGTGTGCTCTGTCCATGTCTTCGTCCGGCGATCCTGGCACACACCCAGAGCCCTGTGCCCCTAAGAGGCTGCCATCAGAGCCACCTCGGTATCCCTGGATCTCTCTGTGGCTTTCTCCTGGGTGGAATC
The DNA here is from genome assembly GCF_057802395.1 of Ceratotherium simum simum. Taxonomy (NCBI): domain Eukaryota; kingdom Metazoa; phylum Chordata; class Mammalia; order Perissodactyla; family Rhinocerotidae; genus Ceratotherium; species Ceratotherium simum. The sequence continues at coordinate 87,692,412 of NC_141900.1, forward strand.
CTTCATCTGAGATCCCCCAAATAAATCCTCTCATATCAAGAAGCCGCAGCCCTGCGTCCTTTACCTAGCGCTCTCAAGTTCCTGGGCACTGTGCTTAGGTCCCCTCAACTCATGTTCACCCCTCAAACAGTGTGGTTGCTGCCCTTCTCTTAATAGCTGCTCTGCAACAATGGTGCAGAGGGTAGGGTTGCCAAACTTAGCAAATAAAAATCCAGCATGCCTGTTAAATGAGAATTTCAGAGCAACAATTTTTTTAGTATAAGTATGTCCCAAATATTTCATGGGACATACTTATACTGAAATAAATATTTGTCGTTTATTAGACATTCAAATTTGACGGAGCATCTTGTATTTCATCTGGCGATCCTAGCAGCAGGGGAACTGACAATGAAAAGCCCCCTTGCTCTTCGGTTTTCATTCTCCTTGGGTCTTGGGCAGCTAAGTCCCTGCACTGTTGGCAGCCTCCTCTTCCTGACTCCCTCTGACATTTTCATATGATATATTAGTTCTTCTTGTTCTAGGTCAGTCCTCTTTGGAGAGAAGAGTCCAGGTAAATGCCACGACTAAATAAATAGCCTTGCTTGTCACCTAGATTAGCCCTTGGGAAGTGTCTCTTCTCACTGGTATTCATCAACCAGTGCTCATTTAGAATGCCTTTTTTTCACATTTATTTATCTTTTGCACTAGGACACCAGGCAGGGGGGAACAGTGCGACGCGAAATCCATCAAAATGGCAAACATTCTAGCAATCACACTTCTAGGAATCTGCCCCAAGGAAATAATCAGAGATGTGTACAGAGATTTATGTGCAAGGATGTGCATCACAGTGCTATTTATAAAAGTGAAATATTGGAAACTCTCGAAGTGTCCAACAAAGGGAGAATGGTAAATCATGGGACATTCTTAGAGTGGAATATTATGTGACTACTAAAAATCGTGTTTTTAGAAAAACTTTTTATGATACAGAGGTATGAATAATATAGAGAGTGGGGAATAAAAGATACATGGCAGTGTGATCCCCAATACACACAGGGAAAAATCTAGAAGGAAATGTTAGGTGCTTCGAAGAGTGTGGGGCCCAGTCTGTAGGACCGCATGCAATTTGTTTAAGAATTTCTCCCTTTCTGATGGTCAGGACTTGGTGGCTGAAAATCAGCATGAAAGAGCAGCAGTTTGGTTCACCTTTCCCTATGGGGCATCACCTTTCCCTATGGAGCATGGTCTTTCCCTATGGGGCATCACCTTTACCTATGGAGCATCGTTTTTACCTATGGGGCATTGTCTTTCCCTATGGGGCATCACCTTTCTCTATGGGACATCACCTTTCCCTATGGGGCATCACCTTTCCCTATGGGGCATCACCTTTACCTATGGAGCATCGTTTTTACCTATGGGGCATCGTCTTTCCCTATGGGGCATCACCTTTCTCTATGGGACATCACCTTTCCCTATGGGGCATCACCTTTACCTATGGGGCATCGTCTTTCCCTATGAGGCATCACCTTTCCCTATGGGGCATCACCTTTACCTATGGAGCATCATTTTTACCTACGGGGCATCGTCTTTCCCTATGGGGCATCACCTTTCCCTATGGGGCATCGTCTTTCCCTATGGGGCATCATCTTTCCCTATGGGGCATCACCTTTCCCTCTGGGGCATCACCTTTCCCTATGGGGCATCGTCTTTACCTATGGGATGTCACTCATTTGTTGTCTTCCAGAGCCAGGTGGGGTGTGGAGAGAGAACAAGGATGAGTTTCATGCCTCTGTTCATAAATTTGTGTCTCTCACAGGCAAGGACATCTCTGTCACTGGGCCACAGGGCACCCATATGTGACTTGGCCTCCTCGCTGATCCCTCTACTTCGGTTAACTGCTGGTTAACTTCCTAATACCCAAATCTCATCAAAACAAGCTCCTGCTCACCATTCTTCTGTGGCCGCCTATTACCTTTGGCAGTGGTTTCCGATCTGCAGAGGATGCCCTGGAGAACTGGACTCTGTGACCCACATGTGTCCCATGCACTGTCACTTACATCCAGTCGACATGTGTGTCATTTTTAAATACAGAGAAGTGCTGTTGCCATCAATACATACAAAACAAATTCATTTAAAAGCTTTGTGTATGTACTATAGTTACATGTTTCTTACGTTTTCTAATCAAGCAATTTAAAAAATATACTTACCAAATGATGGCCAGTGAAACAGAAAAATTATTTACTTTTTCATTTGTGATTGCTGATCTTTGTCTCATGTTTCTGGAGTAAAAATATAGACTTCATATTTTTTTGGACTATAGAGTTTTATTTATTCTGTGTGAATGAATGTTTGATCTTCATACAGCTTGTTTATAAAGAGCCTTTAAAAGGGGGAGAGATGGTTCCCACTTGAATAGCTTGGGAACTATTGTCTATAGATGAGAAGTACACTTCTCAACATGACCTGGCTCGGCCAGCAATTCCAGCCTCATCACCTCCACACTTCCCTTCACTGAGCTCTTTCTTGAACGTGCCATCTGCCTTGAAACCATTCCTCTTTGAACGTCTCTTTCCACTCCTCCACCCTCTGGGTTTCCTTCCTCTTTACTTTAAGGCCTGGTTCAAACATTGCATCCTCTCCGAAGATTTTCTGGTTGCCCAAATTAGAGGTGGCTTCTTGCTTTGTACCTCCAAAACATCTTGTTCACACCTTATTGAGACACTGGCAATAATTTGTTCATGCCTCTCTCTCCCCCATGAATCAGGGCAATTTGGGAGGAAGGTACATGTTTTATGCCTTTTAAAATTTTTCTCAGCTTCTTGCACATGACTGGAGATATGTTTTTGGATTGAAACAGTCACCTTGTCCCCACCCCACATGGAGATCCCAGCTCAAAGATTCTCAAACATTACTTCATGCATCCATTCATTTAGCTACTCTTCACTGAGCACCTACGGTGGTCAGATACTAGTCCAGGCACTGAGGATACGGTGGGAACAAGACAGATGAGGGGTCTGCTCTTGGAACTCTCATTCTAATGGGTGAGATAGGTAATAAATAGGTAAACAGATAAACAAGAGAATATTAGAACAAAGTAGGGTAATGTCCTTCAATCAGTCATTCACCAAATGTTGATTGAGGACCTATGACATGTTAGACATTGTTCTCGTGGCTGGGGATACAGGAGGGAACAGAAAAAAGATCCGTCTTCAAGGACATTCTGATGATAGAAGAGGACCTGGCAGGCAGGATGCAGAATTAGATAGGATGGTGGAGGCAGGCATCCATAAAAGAGCTGCCTGGGGCCTAGATAATGAGGACCATGATATTCGAATAAACAATTATTTTATAAATAATGAAGAGGAGGCAGCCATGAAAAGATCAGAAGGAGAATTGCTCCAGGCAGAGGGAAAAATGAGTGCAAAGGCTCTGAGGCAGGAATGAGTTTGGCATGAGGAACACAAAGCAGGCTAGTGTGTCTGCAATGGGGGTCCGAGGTGGTGGTGAGAAGTGAAGGCGGGGAGCTCCTGTGGGGCCCTGCAGGTGGTGCTAAGGTATTTGGATTTTATTTTATTTTAAATGCATGAGAAGCTATTGGTTTAGGAAGAATAAACTCATGTAACTTCTTGGGCCTCCCTCCTGAAGATTTGATTCAGGGAGTCAGGTACAAAGCCTTGGAATCTGCAAAACACTCCCCAGGTGGTTCAGGAGGGGGACGTCTGGGAACCATTCTTGGTGGTACAGCTTAGAGAGACCACGAAGGCTTTAGGCAAATGCCTGCCATGTAGAGTAGGAGCCAGCGTGGGCAGAGGCTCTGGGTGGAACCCCTGGCTGAGCTGCAGGCAAGAATGGTGGCTCCCGGTGGTAGCCCAGACCCCAGCTCTCCTTCTGCTCGGTGGGGAGACTCCTTTATGCTCTGAGAAAGGCCTGAGGAGGCTGCAGTTCTTCTCTTCCTGTGTGGGCTCTCACACCTGGCGCGAGCAACACAGGGGCCGGCTTGGGGGGCAAGTTCGGAAGTTCATTTCATTTCCCTTCTCTGAGTCCTGCTTTTCTAAAATGGTTCTAAAATAAAATAAAGGAATTGGAAGGTTCACTTGAGGAGTTGCCTCTTTAGAAATAAAGTAAAATAAAAATTTGGATTGTATTATTTCATCAAATCTTCATGATAATCTTATGAAACAGGTAGGCCAGGCTCATTATCCACAAAGGGCATGAATAGTAGAGTTCTCTAGAATCCAAAGTCCCCTGACTCACAGCTCCAGGCTCGTTCAAGACATCCAGAATCAGCCCCTTGCTCCGTATTCAATGCACACCAAAACTCCCGATTCCTAAAATCTCCTGGCTAAAGTACTCCATAATGTTGCTTGTTCTGTCCCTCTGTCGCCAGGCAGGAGCGCACCCAGACAGGTGGAGAGCTAGATTTTTTGTGCACGGGAAAGGAGGCAGGGCTGAGCTCTGGGCTGGGGGTCAGAGACCCAAGCTCCAGTCTACCTCTGCCACTTCTTAACTGGGTGGTTTTAGGCAAGTTCTGTCCCTCTCTGGGCCTGCATTTGCTCCTCTGCAAAATGAAGGGGTGAGACAAGATGTCATTTCTGACTCTGTGTGATTTTTAGTCATTTGCTCTATAGAGCTAGGGAAATTGAGGCTCCGTGTCAGACGGGCTTCTCAGTGTCTCGGAGAAAATTGCCTTTCGAATAGAGAATGGAATTATAGCTGCTCTCTGGTTCCCTGTTCAGTGCGCTGGCCGGCGCCAGACCACACTCCGTCCCTAGCAAGCTTTTGTTTACAGCGGCGCGAAAGGAGGTGGGAACAAGCCCACCGGCCTCTCGGGCCCGCTCCTCATTTTCCACGCTGGTGTCATTTAGATGGAAGCTTTTATTATCTCTTGTTCTCTTGGATTCCTTTCTTTCCTGTTCTGCTGCTGCTGCAAACACAATTAGAGAGGACAAATGCTAATTTCATGGAGAACTGGAGACCAAATTTTTGCAAAAGGAGATAGAGACCGTAGAGGGAGGACATTATTTTCACAGCATCAGTGAACCAGGAGAAGGAAGAGCGAGTGCTGTGATTCGGCAAGCTGTGTTCCCTGTTCTTGGCATGAAAGAGAAGTAGACTCAAGTGTGCCTGCCTCGAATGACATTACATTTGTACGGGAGGCAGGATCCATTGACTGGAAAATGTGGGGACGTGCCAGGGAGTAGCTCACAGTCTCAAAGGGGTGTTAACACAGGCGCTGATCGTGGCCGTGGACACCTGGAGAGCGTTGCCATAGCTCCATGATTCTCTACTTGGAGTCATGCAATTTGGACATGGCTGGCAGGGGAGGACATGGCAAGTCCGTCCAGGGAGCCACCAGCCTTGGGTTTCAGCTTTAGCTCCGAGACCCTAGGCAAGCCACACATCTTGGCCTTAGTTTTCTTATCTTCAACATTTGTAATAATGATCTCAGAGGTGCCTTTTAGTTCAAACACCTTGCAATTCTATGTCTCATAAGTACGACTGTAGCTCTGAACAGAAAGTGAGATTAACTTGAAATGTTATTGAAGGTTGGGCTTCAAGGAGGGGTGATTTGTGGAGAATTGTACTTGGAGGAAAAAGGAAATGGCATCATCTCCCCACAGCCTCCATCCTCTTGAATGTGAACCTTATGGCTCTTAACCATAGGTCATTTGAATCTTTTCAGGCAAGCCTGTTAAAAGGAAGCAAGATAGTTTGGGCTTGCATTAGGATAAGTCAAGTACCATGACAAATAAACCCCAAATTTTAGGAGCCTTAACACAATAAAATTCTATTTTTTGTATATGTCACAGTCCAAGGCAGTTTGAAGGAGTTGGAATGGGCTCAGCTCCACAGAGACTTTCAAGGACTCAAGACTCCTTCCAACTTGTGATTCCATCCTTCCCTCACCCTTGACATGTTCCATTCAGCCAGTGGATGGGGAGAGAGAGAGTGGATGACTGCTTAGGAGTCCACAGGCCAGGAAGTGATGTATATATTGCCTGTCCTCCTTTCATTCAAGAGGAGTGGTCACATGACCCCACCTAGATGCATGGGGACTGGGAAATATGGCCCAGTGTTGTGGCCTAGAGACAGAAGGAGAAGGATCTTGGTGAGAATTAGCAGTCTCTGCCTATCTCGGGGCTGTTTCTGAGAAGGAAGTAGAAGGGCTTTTAACCTTGCCCTTGCTATAGCTTATGCACAAGCTACATGAAGACAGTGTCCCTGTCACTGTAAGGCTGTGTCCTCCCAGGGGTATGCCTTACTCCATTTTACACAAAAGCACCGTATAGGCTAGTGGTGGCCTGCTTTATGCTCTGAAGTCAGATATGTCTTGTGTTTAATCTCAGCTCCCCAATTAACCATGAGAACTTGAATAAGAAACCTGTGCCCAGATTTCAGAGGAGCAACTGAGGGTTATAGGAACTGATTGAGCCGATTTCATAGGGTCGTGTGAAGATTAAACGAAATAAGATACTTAAGGTGACTGGGAAGGAGAAGGCACTCAATAAACTGTATCAGAGTTCTCTTTCACTCCCATTTTGGGATAGTTCTAACACCATAGGAACCTTGATTAGGAATATCGGTCTATGGTTTAGTCGTTAATGAACTTGGCCCACTTCCAGCTCCCTAAAACACTGTAAGATCCTTTCCACCCATGCTGAAATGGGGGGTTAATGTCAGCTCTGAGCCTGGTGTGTGTTCAATAAGACATAAAATAAAAGCTCAAAACCACATAGAAGAAGGAGCAGAGATAATTACACTAAAAATCTAGGCTACTTAAGTGACTGTGATTGAATATTAAGTTTAGTTTGGAGATGTCTGGCAGCCACGGCAAGAAACGGGGAATAGAATGGATGATGCGGATCTCACTGCCCGATTTAAGTAGGCATGCCATTTGTAAGGGAATAGTAACTGTTTAAGGGAATAATCCATGTAAAAGGCATCTATCAGGCGCTTGCAGACAGGGATAGCCGAGGAGAATCAAGGCCCTTCCCCTTCTCTCTATGTGATTGGCTCTGACAATTGCCTTTGGAATTTTGAAAGCTTCTCTGGGGCAGGATGAAGAGAGATACCTGGCCCCCAGGATTCAGTAGCAGGCTGGTGCCTCCTACAGGTAGATAAATAGATGTCTCTCTGTTGGGCGAGATTTGAAGGGTCCCAGGAATGACACAGATGAAAGGGTCCTATCTCCTGCAGGCTGGGTTCTAAGAGCCAGGAATCACGCCACCCAGAGTCAGACTGTGAACACACGAGGCAGCGCAAGGTGCTGCTGCCCTGTTCTCCTCCTGCTGTCTTTCCAGTAGCCCTCCTGGATGATGTGCCATGGGGCTGCTGACTGTCCAGGGCCTACTTCGCCCTGTTCATCTTACATTGAATGTAAATCCTCCTGAAATGATTTTGCATTTGCTTTAGAAGCCAGTTTGCCTAATTGTAACGATACAATAGCATTATATGCAGATGTATCACAATTTTTAAAAACCCAATTTGCTTTTAACGAATGGTCGACATGGCATTTGGTGGTGGCAAGCACAGGGGAGCTGGGGCCAAGAGACGGAGCTACTGAAATGGGAGAGCCACTAAGCAAAATTGTTGTGTTATTTTCTTTTAATCAAATTTTTAGGAGAGACGATCGAGCTAACATCTACAGGAAATGCTTCCATCCAGGAATCTTTTAAAGCTCTTACCAACATCAACAATGAAGAGCACATTTGGAAAGTGCTTTGCAAACCTTCCAGTTTGCAGAGTGCTCCCCATCACTAACACGGTGATCTCGGCTGGTGTTTATAGAACACCCATCGCGAAAGAGCTGTTAGTGCTAGGTGTTTATTTTTAAGTGCCACTTGTTTACACAGTGGTGCTGGGAGCTTGAAGCGACAGGGATTATTCTCCTTTTTAATAAACAAGGAAACTGAGTCACAGCAACCAGTTGGACTGACTTCATTAAAGCTTGAATTCTGGCGCATAGTATTGGCATGGGTTTTAGAGGTCCATCTGATGGCAAATTTATGGGTTCACTGTTTGACTTGGGATCTTAGACGTGGTCTCCAAGAGGACCACATCAAGCCAGTGGTGGAACTGGGCATGGAAATAAAGCACCCAAGATAACTTCTGTAAACCTTCCCTGCCTGCGGAATTTGGCCCAAGTGGCCACCAGGCCTCTTCCAACCTTCACACATCTGGCCCTGCCTCCCTTCCTTGCTCTGTCCTCAGACCTTCCTCAAAAACCTTTAGGCACTATATGAGTTCAGGGCCAGCCCTCACAGTTCACCCACACTGGGTTCAGTCCCAAGAGACAAAGAGACCCCAAGGAACTGATGCAAGACTTGGCATCAGCAGACTTAGGTTTGAATCTCAGCACAAGTATTTTGAAATCTTGTGGCTGTGGGTAGATGACTTCATTTGAATGGAATCTCTTCTGAATATCTAAGTCAGTGACTCTCTGAGTGTGGTTTCCTGAGCGGCAACATTGGCACCATCTAGTAATTTGTTAGAAATACAAATTCTTGGGTGCTACCCTAGATCGACCGAATTATAAAATCTGAGGGTGGGGCCCAGCAATCTGGGTTTCAGAAGCCCTCCAGGTGCCTCCGGCTCATGCTGATGTTTAAGAAGTGCTACTCTAACTAGTAACACTAGCTGCCTTATAAGGATGTTATAAGGCTAATCATTAAAATAGGTTAAGTTTGTAGCACACGTGAGCTTTTCAATAAGTGATGGTTGTGAGAGTGGCTCATCATCATCCATCATCACCATCATGTCATCTCTGAAGGTAACTTTTAGCTTGAGAGATGTATTGCTCATAACTCAGAAGAGTGCAGGATTTTAATGACATCTGGACCATGCCATCTTAGTGGATGCTTATGACCTGACTTGGAGAGAGACTTGGAGATAGACTTGCCTTCATACATTCTTATTTTCTTGGCTTTTTGTTCAAGTTCTAGACCTGCGGGCAGAGTCTCACGACAAGGAGGAGGGTCAGGAGGCTGTTTGGGCAGCACTTTCTCCTACATACCTTCACCTCTCCTATGATGAAGGCAACATCAAGAGAGGAAGGACATTGAGGGAGGAGGCAGGAAGACTCTGGGTCCCTGGATTCCAGGGAGCTTTTGTTTGTTTTCTTTGTGTTTTCTCCAGTCTTACTACTTCTTTTCTCTGGCTCATTAACTTCATCAATAGGATAGAGGGACCCCTAAAGAGGTCTTCTCCTCATTCCAAAATAATCACACACAAAGTAATGCAAGAGAAAAGAGTTACAAAACCTTTATAAATAACTAACATTTAAATAAGACTTTCCACTCAAAGTACCTTCATTTTGCTTCTCAAAATACCGCTTGAAATTAGGCAGGACAGAGATTATTGCCCATGTTTTACACAGGCGGAAACTGAAGCAGAGAGGAATTAAGTGATTGGCCCCAGATCACATGGCGGCTCCAGAGTCAGGAACCCAGGCTCTTGACTCCCACTGCTTGCTGGGTGGGAGATTCTGAGGGCTCCAGAGACAAACCAACAATGCTTTTTATCAAGCGAGGGAACAGAACCAGGCAATTTGCCACCTTGTGTGGGAGAGCCCCCTTGCCCCAGTCTCCACGAGTGTCTGGGGAGGTGGGGAGTGGGAGGGTAGGAGACTCAGCTAATGCGGGCCGTGGGAGGTCTGTGGTGGAAAGAGTTGCTGATGAGCTGCTTGGCGTGCTTTGTGGAGAAGTTCTGAAGTTCCATCTGAGGGAGCCCCAGAGGAGTGAAGGGGCTGGCAGAGCGCCCTGGGGAGGCGGCCGTCTTCAAATCCCGTAACCGAATGTGGCAGATTAGCCCCGGGTGCTACTGCTCTGAAATGGTAGGTTCTGATCTCCTCATCTTGGGGTTTGGGATTGATTCTCTAAACCATCTTTACACTTCGGGATGTTATCTCAATTCTGACCACCCAGTGGGAGGGCCTGAGCAGCCAGGGTGAAGCCCAACCAGGGAAACTGAGGCTCAGGGAGGCTGGTTGAAATGACAGTGAGCCAGGGTTCAGGACTCAGCCACCAAGCACATTCCCTCGATTCTACCTTCCTGGGTGAGCAGCTCATCCTTGGATTTTCTTCTGCGTCAGGGAGACAAGGACAAACAGGGCTTCCTGGGTCAGGGGCCCTTGTACCCCACACTCCCCGCCTCCATTCATCTGGGCCCAGGCATCAGCCTGAATTTGGCCTGAGTGCCTGGGTTAGAGGAAGCTGAGCAAGAGAACTGGTCCACGTGGGGTGGGGGTGGGGTGGAGTAGATCTGCTTTCTCTTCTTCTTCCTGCCAGGAATCCAGCTGTTCTCCATTTCCAGACAATTTGTGGGAGGGTTAACAGCATCTTCCACTGGATGCACCAGCTGGTGCAGACACTGCCCCCAGAGGAGACTTAAATCATCCTGCCCTGTGCAACCGAGGCATCAGGCACAAGAGGAGGTGTGTGTGCATGTGTGCATGTGTGCACGTGTGTGCATGTGTGTGTGTGTGAAGGGAGAATGGGGTCATCCCAGCTCCTCACACCCCACCAAGGAAAGTTGGGGCAGCCTCATGCAGGAGAGAAGAATGTGAGTCAGAGGAAAATGGGCCAGCCAGGGGTAAGATGATTAGTCGCAAGCAGAGTTTTTCCCCTCTCCCAAGAAAGTGCAGACGCTGTAGATCCTCCCTGCATCATTGTTCCCCCGACGTGGACACAGTGTCAGAGCTGGAAGGGACCTCAGAGAGTGTGTGGTCTAATCCACTCACAGAGAAGGGACCGGGCAGGGCCCAAGGTGAGACAGTGACTGAGGCAGCTCTTGTCTAGTGATGTCACAGGAAGCTTAGGTGCAGAGGCTAATTTTACAGCATTCTTGACAATGCCTATCCACTGACGGTGGCCGTGGAATTCATTGAAACAATGAACATGTGCACTCCTAACTGATTAGTCCAATTATTTTCAATATTTTTTTATTGTAACAAAATCTAACAAGGATGACTTGCATTTATCAAGTGGTTTCCGTGCCAAGTGCTTTACAACGGTTGGTTCATTTAACACCCCTGTACTTCCCTGAGGTAGATACCATCACTGTCCCCACTTTGTGGATGAGGAAACTGAGGCTTGGGTTAAGATGCTTGCCCCGGGTTCACAGCTTTCATTAAGATCTGGCTGTTCTCTGATGCATAAAATATCTGAAGAGCTGGGATGAAGTCAAGTGGCTTAAGATGCTTTTATACTGTTCAAACTCAACCAGCAAGTGACAGAACCAGGGTTTGAGGGCCAGCAGTCCAACTCCAGACCCTGGGTTTTAGTTGTAACACTGTACTGCTCCCTCCCAACCCCACATATTAGTACACCTCCCTGGACTTCATTATGATGGAATTTGTATGAAGCCTCATATGACTTCCTAAGTGGTACTTTCATGAGTCTAGAGTCTATTGGCCCAAGTAATTTTTGTAGCACATGCGTTTTTCCAGAGCTGTGGATGGAGGTGAGCAATGAATCCTAGCAGCTGATGGGTGTCGAATCAGTAAAAAGGAGATCGGGGTCAAAAGGGATACTGGAAATGGATTGTTCTTTGTGGGTGGTAAGTGATCTTTGTAGTCAGTACCCCTGATAGTAAGGTGAAAAATACCAAAATTATGTATCCCTCTGAAGTACCTGCTCTCAGTAACTCGCTTTCATGCCAAGAGCAATGAAACAATAAAGGAGCTGATGTCTTGTGTTATAAGAAGCGCTTTTGTTGCTGTTTTCCCCAAATTTATGTAACTAGCTTTCATTAAGATCTAGCTGTTATTTAATGCATAAAATATCTGAAGAGCTAAGATGAAGCCAAGTGGCTTAAGATGCTTTCCCACTGTTGAAATTTGGCTCCAGCTGAGAGTCTGGAGCTCTTAGCTTTATGTCATCGCCTATTTCAACCTCCTGAGTTTTCTCCTTGAGGCTTTGCCTGCTCTAAATTTGGCTCTCGCAGGTTCACTGTGTGGCTGGGGACTTCGGATAAGTGAGCCCTGGATCAGTGGGGGAGCACATGGGGACAATAATGTCACTGGGTCCTCCACCAAAGGGATCAAAGCCCAGGCTGGAGGGGATGTGGTGTGGCAGGATCGGGTGGCACGTTCTGGGTCCCCGCTGATTAAAAAACCTAACCTCTGTCTGCTGTCTGGCTCGCTCTGCTTCTTTGCCTTCCTCCGCACTTGGCTGTCCCTACCTCTTTCACCCTGCCTCTCACCCCATCAGCTCCATACTGATGGGCAGAAAGGCACCTTCAGCATTAGAGACCAACACGAGGGTGGAGAGTGTCTTCAGGACATGTCCCCTGAGGGCTTCCACAGGCTCTGTGATTTAGATCCACGTAAACCCTGGGCCCGCAGAAAGGAGCTGGAGAAGCAATAAAGATGGAGCCCTGATCATGCTGCCCTCAGCCCTGCCCCATGAGTGTTAGGGCTGCCCCAGGCTGGTAGCCTCTGAGAGAAAATGGCCACCAAGACTCTGGCCGACAACATGGGAGTAGGAGTCTGAGAGACTTGGGTACATATCTACTTACTAGATGTGACCTTGGAGAAGTTACTCAACTTCTGTGAGCTTAGGCTTCCTTACATTTAAAATGAGCAGGATTGTTGGGAAGGTGAAATGAGGCAGTGGATGCCAAGCAGAGGGCCTGGCACATAGTAGGTACTCAAGAAATGAGAGGTATTTTTATTATGATTATGGTTGTTATCACTACCTTCAAAACTGGGAATTATGCTTCAGTGTCCCCACTGTGCATTTCCATAAAGGCTCATCAATCTCTCCCTCCCTCCCTCCCTTCTTTCTTTCCTTCTCTATTGAATAAGGATTCATTGAGAGGCTGGTTTCCATGGGAGCAGTTCTGGGCCATTTGACTTTCAGGATCCGTGTCCTCCAAGAGCCCCCAACCTCACCCACTCCCGGGGACGCCGCTCGCTGGCTGCCCCTCGACTGCTCTCGCTGCTGCCCAGTGAGAGCACGCCCCTCTGTGTCCCTCTGGCTGAGGCTGGGTCTGAATTCCCTGGAGGGGAATTAGACAGCATGGCCTCAATGAGTCTGTGGCGTTATTTCTCTCTGAGCTGCTCTTTGCAGGGATTAGAATGAAGCTGTCATTGCTCCGTGGCCTGAACTGTCCCCAGAAAAAATCGTGACTAACCTTCCCCCGAGCAGCAGCATTTGGGGCTTAATTGTGTTTTGTTAATCAGGAAACCAATTAATTTGGCCCCTACCTCTTTGGGGGTGTTTTTTCTTTCTTTTTTTAATATAGGAGGTGTTGCTAGATGATCCATGTGATGTCTCTAGATTCAATTTCTCTCTCTCCCCAAGGCAAGGAACGACTCCTCTCTGTATCCATGACATCCAGAGACAGCAGGGCGAGGCATTAATTTTCCAAAGAAGGCTGGTTTCTAAAACTTAAATGTCTGCTTCGCGGCAATAAGAGGGCTCCTGTCCCCAGACTCTCCCACGGTCTGGGGAAAGGTTGTGAGGCTGAGTCTAGGGTGACGGCCACAGACCCACTTCAGAGCAGAGACCCAGAGGGTGCTGGTTTCTGCCCCCTCTCCCGTGCCCTCCCCCCGTGTGACAGAAATGTCAACACAGGCTCCCTATTGCTCCTGAGCCACATTGCAGGACTTGGGCTGGGGAGTGGGGACACAGGGCGTGGTGCTGTGTCCTTGGATAAATTCTCTCACTCCCTGGTGTTAATAGTTGATAAGGGCTTAACTCATACAATAGAGAATGACTCCAAGGTGGAATATTTGGAGGGTGGTTATCAGGCCCCTCAAATCCCCTAGAGACCAGAACAGTCCTTGAGGTAGAACCCATGAGAATGTGACCCTGTAGGTAGTCATCATGAGTTAAGCAAGCAGTCAAACACTGTTTGTTGTAAGTTTAGAATGTATGCTCTGCAAGGGTGGCAACTCATCTTTGTCATGTTCACTGGTGGATCCAGCAGCTTAGAACAGTCAGGCACATGGTAGACACTCAAATATGGGTTGAAGGAAGGTTGTGGGGCCAAATCCAATGCAGAGAACCATAAGTTCCTTATTATATTTACCAGTCAGCCCGAGTCTGAGCCACTGGAGACACCAATTGTCTCTTACTAACAGCTGGCCTGGGGGATGATTTCTGATGTGAGAGGAAGAATTCTCCCTGTCAAGAAGTCAGAGATGAGGGTCTTCAACATGAAGTGAGGAAGAGGAAGAGAACTAACATTTACTGAGGAATTATAGGTGCCTGGTGCTATGCTAGGTGTTTTATGGCAGATACTCTCCCATTTTTTCCTTAAAAATAGTTGTGTGAGATGTGTTCACGTTTTCGCAAAGAAACTAAGTGTTAGAGAAGGAAGTAGCTTTCCCAGGACCACACAGCTGGATGGAGGAGGAGCCAGGATTCCCACCGTCTGAAGTCCATCTGACTTTGAAGCTCATGCTCTTTCATGACCCCATAGTGCTTCTCATCTTGGGAACCCTTGGGTGGCATGAGTGGGTACTTCTGTGTGCTCAGCCTGGTGAGGGTGGGGAGGGGTTGCAACTCGAATGAACAGGGCTCAGTTCCTCTCCTCAAGACGTTCACAATTCTTGGCTTCGACTCCTTGTCTGGCCACTCATTACCTGTGGACCTTGGACAAGTTGCATAACTGCTCTGTGCCTCAGTTTCCTCATCTACTACGGAGATAACAGTAGTACCAATTTCATAGGGTTGCATATGTATGTGTCACTTGTAACTGTGCCTGGTCCACAGCATGTAGGACCCATAACGTGATCATGTAGGTTAAAGCTATTATTAGGACATGCTCTTTATCTTTATATGTCTTGCATCAACTGAGGGTCACCTGTGTGGTATATGGCTCTTAATCTATTAAGAAAAGCCTGGTCCCCAGGTGCCTTCTCCAGAAAATCAAATTTCTAACCAAGTTCTACTGAAATGCTGATTATTAAACACTGGGAAAGCACACCTTCATCTAGATGGCTTTTTATCACTGTAGTACAGGCATGGAGGGTATTATTACCCAGAGCTGAAAAGCTATGTTTAGCAAAGAGTTTGTGCTGGCGGCTTAGCCCTGTTGTTAAGCTCCCCTGAAGGGGCTTCGGAGAGGAGAGCGAGGGAATGTATTGGTCACGGAAGATTACCCACACGCCCGGGGATTTGCTTGTGAGGGGCTGCGTGATTCCCTCCTGACCACCCTGCCCCTTCCCAGAGAAGAGAAGAGGGAATTGAGGTCCCGTGGAGAAGACCCACAAAGAGGTGGAGATGGTCAATGCTAAGAGCAGGATCTGGAATCATTGCTTAGGCAAGTGTCTGCTTTGGTGGCAGAATCGAGGAAGAGACCTGTATTAGTCTGCTCGGGCTGCCATAACAAAATGCCACAGACTGGGTGGCTTTAACAACAGGAATCTATTGTCTCACAGTTCTGGAGTCTGGAAGTCCATGATCAAGGTGTCGGCAGGGTTGGTTTTTCTTGAGACCTCTCTCCTTGGCTTGCAGATGGCCATCTTCTTACTGTGTCCTCACACGATCTTTCCCCTGTGTGCACACATCCCTGGAGTCTTTTTTTGTGTCCACAAGTCCTCTTCTTCTTTTTTTTTGTGAGGAAGGTTAGCCCTGAGCTAACATCTGTTGCCAATCCTCCTCTTTTTGCTGAGGGAGATTGGCCCTGGGCTAACATCCTTGCCCATCTTCCTCCACTTTATATGGGACGCTGCCTCAGCACGGCTTGACAAGTGGTGCATCGGTGTGTGCCCAGGATCCGAACCTGCGAACCCTGGGCTGCTGAAGTGGAGCACACGAACTTGACCACTACGCCACGAGGCTGGCCCCCACAAGTCCTCTTCTTATAAGGACATCCATCAGATTGGATTAGGGCCCACCCCAAGGGCCTAATTTTAACTTAATTACTTCTTTAAAAGCCGTATCTCCAAATACAGTCACATTCTGAGGTACTGGGGGTTAAGGCTTCAACATATGAATTTTGAGGAGGACACAATTCAGTCCATAATGAGGACTTTATTAGGTTTATCGTTGGATTAATCCTAGCTACTTTGGGGGACCCATGGCTAATTCCCTCCCCCTTTGGATGCCCTTTACTAAGTAAATCAGAACCCTTATATTCTGGATCAGAATCCATCTTCACAACATTGCTCCAAGGCAGACATCATCCCTACTTCATGGAGGGAGGAACTGAGGCTTCAGAAAGTTGTAAGTATCACCTCAGTGCACACAGTGGGTCAGTAGCAGAGCCGGCTGGTGACCAGCAGGGCTCTCCACAGCCTGGCCTCCACCATTCTCCACCTAGACCAGTGGTTCTCAACTCGGGGAGACTTTGTCCTCCAGGACATTTGGCCATGTCTGGAGACATCTTTGGTTGTCGCAACTGGGTGGGGGTGCTCCTGGCATCTAGTGGATTGAAGCCAAGGGTGCTGCTAAACATCTCACAATGCTCAGCCCCCACGACAAAGAATTATCTGCCCCAAAATGTCAATAATGCCAAGGTTGAGAAACCCTGCTCCAGATGTAACTTCTTGCACTCGGAGAGGCCTCACGGACAAATTTAAAGGGGAAAGTGGTGAGTGGAGTCCTGTCATGCTTGGCTAACCACCCTGTCCTGTTGAGAACCACTGCTCTAGAGCAATTTCCCCCAAATTTCTGGGATGATGAGAATCACCAAGGCAATTGTTGAAGCTATTATGTCTCCATCCCCTCTCCTGGAGATTCTGACTCAGTTTTTTTCTTTTTCCTAAACTATTTTTTTTCTTTTCTTTTTTTTTTTTTTTTTTAAGAATTTGCAGTTTGAGTAAGCATCTCAGGTGATTTTTATCATCAGACAAGTTTGGAAACTGCCTGAAACAGCTTTGATGTGCACCCACCACTCTTGGGTGGGGCTGGTCTTCTGTTGACACTGCTCATGGTTTGGAAAGATAACCTCCATTTCGTTGATTTGCCTTCTTTTCCCACAGTGATGTGGAAGCTTGACATGACCTAACACTGTGAGAATATGTTAATTAATAAAGGATAGTGACTCATAGGCTCCATCCTCCTGAGAGGTACATTTTTGCCCAAGAGGAGCTTCCCAGCATCCTCCCCATCCTCCTTCTGAAGGGCAGTGTGGTGTGATGGGAGAGCACAGACCAGTGGACTGAAGACCTGGGTTTTGCTCTTAGATCTAAGCTTAGGTAAAAGTGTTAGCCTGGATAAACCTTTTAGTTGTCTTGAGCCTCAGTTTTCTCATCTACAAATTGGGAATGAGAGTACGTGTCTTCTGTCTTCCAGAAGTCTTTTTCTCTTCAAGGAAGAAATGAGATGATGGAGACAGGGGCTCTCAATTCTGTCTGTGCATCAGAATCATCTCTGGACCGTTTCAAAACTACAGAAGCCCAGGTCACATCCCAGACCTACTCCTTCAGAGTCTGAGGATGGGGCCTGCATTTAAAAAGTAGTGCTTCTTTTAAAAGCTCCATGGGACAGGACCTTGAAAACTATAAAGCTCCCCAGAAAGTGCCTTGCAAACTGGAAAGTGCTGTTCTGATAGAAGGGGTTCTTTGCACTTCGTCAGGTTGCTGATCCCAGCAGTAAATGGTGCTGTCGCACTTTCCTGTATGGCCTTGTCAGATCATCAGACACATTTGACTACCTAAGCAGATGGTGGCATTTCTTGTGGATATTTTGAAAAAATAGGACAGGCTCCCATCTGCCCGCAATGACTCAGGAGCTGCCTGTCCTTCCCAGAGGCAGGAGCAGTTGTTGGTGTCCTCTGAGGATCCCTCTAGCCCTGGGAAGATTTGACAGTGCCTCCTTCCAGGGAGGGGCTGTCACAGGAGCACGCCACACACCAGCAAACAGGAAGGGCACAGCCAAAGATGGGCCACAAGTGCCAATGGTAGAAACAGGGGCTGTGTGGCCTGTCATCCTCTGCCAGAGGGGATGGCTCCTCGTGGGCCTGAGTCTGGGCAGATGAGGGATGGGGCAGGCTTGGCCAGCTGCCCAGGGAGATGGGGAGTGACAATAGAAATGAAAGGGTCTTGTTGGCTAAACAGCTCTGGGCAGGTGGGGAGAATCATTTTGATTGCTTTGATTGTTATAGTGAATGTGACTGTGGGTTGCCCTCTTTCCCCCACAGCAACCAGATTCAAGGTGCGGTTGGCCCCACCTGGATGATCCCTAGGAGGGCACATCCCTAGGATGTGCCCCTGTCCCATCCCTTCTCCAGCCCTCAGCCTGGAAGCAGGAGGAGGCCTGCACACTGGTGGGAGGCTGGCCAGCGGGGTTTTCCCCTGCAGAAGGGAAAGTGGTAACACTTCAGATTTTGCAAGCTGGAGCCCACACAATGCTCCTCTGCTCCTGGGGACTTAGATTGGGGTCACCCAGAGGTCACCTTAGCATCTCTCTGAGGGGCTGCAGTTGGGAAGTGCTCATCCTGTCTTGCAGTAGCTTCCACTCCCACCTTGGAACCAAATGCCTCAGATCCTTGCTCTTTGCCTAAAAATCCTGAAAGCTCATGGACCCCTCAGCTTATCAGTGCCCGCGGTTGCCCCTCCATGGGCCACTCCTCCAGCCCAAGCCTGTTGTCCCCAGCCTCCTATGAGGATGCCTGACTCTCCCTGACTTCATTAAGCTGTACAATATCCTCCATCTTCTTGGGGCTTTCTCTCCTATTTTTCCTACACCTTAATACCTTCTGTTTCTGGACAGAAATCCCCTAGTGCTGTCTGCTTGCCGGCTCTGTAGGAAATGGTTCAGTCCACGGCAGTTCTGCTGTGGGCTGTGAGCCCTCTGCCGGGAAGGCCCATGTGTCTGTGTCTTTGGGAAAGCACCGAAACAGAAAGCTTTCCTTTCAGCTCCCTGTGGGGCCTGGACATTTCTTCTTGCACCTGGACCAATGGTCACTGTGTCCCACTCAGTCACGGTCACCATTTTCTCACCACTGCGATGGAGAATTGAGGGACAATGAGAGGCTAAGACATTGGGTTAGAGGATTATGGGAGTGGATTTCATGAAACTCTGTAACATGGAACAGTCATTCTGGGTAGAAATCTAAGAATAAGAGAGAATATTAAAGGGAGAAATAAAGTTCATTCGTAACTATCTAGCCTTCTACATCAAGATAATCCAGCCCTTTGGACTTCAGCATAGAGAGGAAATGCTCATGTGAGTTGAGGATGCCAAGTCGTCCTGAATATTGCACAGTCCCCTCTCTCCTTCTCTTTTACACACCCATATGCTCAAGCACATGCATATCTGTGTGCACATGCACACACAAGCACCTGCACACATTCAAACACACACACACACACATCTAGTCTGGGGCTCTCTGCTTACAGATCTGTGCCCAAATATATCACATGTAGATTTCCTGTGGAGCACAAATTCCCTTTCTTATTATCTGTGTTGCCACTGTCGAATGTACAAGGGGGCTGGGTTGGCTGTTTCCTCATTCCCAGACCCTGTGTTGTAGGTTTCAGATACTCTCTACAGTGAGGACCTCTCCTGTGTAGGGACCCGTCAAGGGCAGGGACTGTGTCTTATTCATCTTTGAGTCTCTAGTGCCTGCTATGGTGCCTGGCACATAGTAGGTGATCAATAATTGTTTGTGAACCTAAAGTTTGGGTTCTGACTCCAGGCGATAAAATGTGGTGGAGACTACTCTCTGTCCGTCAAAAATGCATCCTCCTCTTCTTCCTGGGCTGGCAGCTAGAATAATTTCCCTCCCTCATTGTTAGATTTGGACATGGAACCGGGATCTAGTAACGGAACGTGAACAGAAATGATGAGTGCCGCTTCCAGACCCGGCCTGTCACAACCTCCCACTGTGCTCCTTCATGCCCTTTCTCCCTTCTGCTGACTGGAATGACAATGCCCAGGGAAAGCGTGAAAGCCAGGCATCGAGAGTGGTAGAACAGCTGCTGGCCTGGATCTTGAATGACCGTGTGGAGCAGAGCTGTGCCTTCAACCTGAAAACCCACCCTGGGCTATTACATGAGACAGGAAAATACTGCTTATTCTTCAAGCCGCTGAATGCTGTAAGTCCATTTATTACTACAACTTGGCCTCCCCTAACTAATACTCGCCATGTGACCATAGCCTTTTTTATCAGCACCGTGGCCCCAGCTCACCAGGAGAGGCTTGTGTGCTCATGGAGCCCACGGTGCTAGGTTGGGCAGGAGAGCCCGTCTGGCCTTGAATGCACATTCCCCTCCTTTAGACCTCTGTTTATAAGACCCTTATGGCAGGTGCTGGGTTCTGGTTCCCAAAGAAATACAGGAAAGGTTAGAGGGTTTGCTTCCAGAAAACAGATCTCCCAGGTTTAGGGTTAGAACATGACACTAGTGGCTCTCCCTCCCTGGGTCCTTACTCTGCTCTGCCTGTTTTCCCATTTGAAAAACTAAAACAATCAGGGTGATCTGTGTTCCTGTGGTATAAGAAGGAAGGACTTTTTAAGGACAGCATCTTAGGGACTTAAAATAAACTATTTAAAAGGGGAGAGAGTGAAACAATGTGGTGCAGAAAGAGCCCTGGGGAGAAGCCAGAGGACGTGATAGGAATGCAAATCTAATGGGCCCATCACTCAGTGATGTGAACAGGGACTGTTCCCTCTGTAAACCTACACATTTATTTTA
The DNA here is from genome assembly GCF_057802395.1 of Ceratotherium simum simum. Classification (NCBI taxonomy): domain Eukaryota; kingdom Metazoa; phylum Chordata; class Mammalia; order Perissodactyla; family Rhinocerotidae; genus Ceratotherium; species Ceratotherium simum. The sequence goes on from NC_141900.1 coordinate 87,712,978, forward strand.
GCTACAGTGTTTGACCCCATCCCAGGCCCAGGGTCACCTCTTGTCTTGTCACTGGTACCCCACAATTGTACAGTCAGTGGCAAGGATGGATGGCTCACATGGTCCAGGATGCTCAGAGCATCTTTTTTGGGAGGTGGCAGCAGCCTGGGCTGGGGCTTCTCACAGCTGTTTCCTGACCTTATAACATCCCTTCTCAATGGGCTAAGGACCAACCCATGATCGGGGACCCAGGACCCCCAACTGAGCTGCCGCCTTGTTTTTAGGGAGTGCATTAAATGAGTAAGTGTATCCTTAGGCTGATGGGAGAGTTCATTTAGAGATAAAAATAACTTTAATATTATAAAAGAATGCACTATTACTGTAGAAAATGAGAAAATTCAAATACTTATAAAGAAAAAAAATTAAATATCTGCAATCTCATCCCTTTGAGATAACCACTGTCAACACTTTGATATATTCCTTTTTCTTTCTCCTTTCTCTTCTCTCTCTCTCTTTCTTCCTTCCTTCCTTCCATCTAGCCACTAGATTCTATCTATTTATCTAATTATATTTAAATAATATGGGATTCTATTTTATATCTTTTCTATACCTGTTCACTTAGCGTATTTCTGTGTCAATAATTAGAGCATCATTTTGAATAACTGAAATGTGCTCTGTTATACGGCTGAATGATGGCAAGGTTTTTTTGTTTGTTTGCTTTTTCCCCACCTACAGGAGCTCAATGTCTTTGCTACTGAAAGTGTGGAAACTTGATGCGTGGTCAGTGCATCAGCATCCTCTGGGAGCTTGATAGAAATGCAGAATCTCAGGCCCCACCCAGACCCACTGAGTCAGAATGTCTGTTTTTATATGATCCCCAGGTCACTCACGTGCACACTAAGGCTTGAGAAGTGCAGGTCCAGCCCTGTGGTTTTAGTCTGATGAACCTACTTTTCATTCATTCATTTGTTCATTCATTCATTTATCAAGTACCCATTATATCCCAGGCACATGCAGGGCAAGAGGGAAATAGAAATGACTAAGAACCACAGTCCCAGGCATTGAGGAGCTCAGAGCTCACTTTCTAAAGGGAAGACAGACCTTGGAACAAACAAACACAATCTGCACTAGAGGTCTGTGGGAGCGCAGAGGAGGGAAGCATCCAAAAATGCTTCACGGAGAGGGGATGGTGGAGCTGGTTTTTGAAGGGTGAATAGGAGTTTGTCGGTCAGAGGAGGGCATCTACACAAAAAGGATGGCACATGCAAAGACCCAGCCAGGCACATAGAGCAGATGGTGAGAAGTACTGCAGTTGGGTCGTGCTGGCAGACCTGTGTGAGATAAGCCTGGAAAGAAACACCGTGGCTGGCTTCTTAGAGGCCATGCCTGCCACGCGGAGGAGTGTTGGCCTGTCCATTAGGCTAAATGGAACCCCAGGTTAGCAAGCAAGTGATAGCACCACATGGCTTGATTTTCAGTCTGGGACCTCTGGCTGGTGAGGGAGGATGGCCTGAGAGAGGGGAGCTGGTGATCAGACACGGGTGGAGTCCCGGGTGAGAAATGGCCAGGGTCCCCATGGAGGCAGTGAAGCCCAGGAGGAGGGGGGTTTGGAGACATTTCTGGGGTAGAACCAGCAGGGCTTGATGACTGATTTGATGTGGGGTGAGGGAAAAGGAAGTGTCCAGGGATCATCTGAGATGATCCTGGCCAGATTTCTCTCTGGGGAGCGTGAGTAGATGGTTGTCCTCTTGAGATGGGGACACAAGATGAGGAACAGGTTTAGGGTGGGGAAATGTGAGTCCTATCATGCTGTCTGGCTCCGCTAGGGATCAGGGTATCTGCTCTCACTTCTGTTTGCCTGGAATGCATGCCTCACATTCATCGTCTGCCAAATACCCAGCCTTTCCTCCTGGAACCATCTCCCGAAATCATATAGATGACCTGAGCTAAGTGCAAATGAGCAGCTGATAACTCTGCTCTCACGTGACCACAGAACTGCCCAACACTGATGTGCCAGCCTCGCTTTACCTGGACAGGGTCTGATGGAACGAAAGTGACTTGGATCCCAGCCCGGGCACTTTGAAAAACCAGAAGAATCTCATTACAGTAAAGTTTTAGCCTGTGAGATGGCCCCAAAGCAGGGACCCCCAAAAGAGAGGGCAAGCGAGGTTTCAATTCATCACACACCCCAAAGTCTGTACACGCTGGGGTTTAGTTGTTCCCTTTGTCCTTTTCACGGCATCAAATCCCTGCAGGACTTAAGTGGAAAACAACTGGGCTCCAGGCTCTCTGCTCTGCAAACCGGCTGAGTGTGTGCCCATCTTCCTGCTTGTTGAGCTGACATATATGTGTAGGCTTTTCTTTCTCTACATATTTCTGGGTTTGTGCAGCCCACTGGTGCTTGCAACTTTTCATAAGAAAAGGGCACTTAGTGGACAGGGACTTTTAATTTCCCGATTAGCTGTCTTCTCTCAGCGTTGTCCTCTTGGGGAGGGGTAGGGGGTAGCACAGTGTTCCCCTATGACTTGGTATCCACTGGTACTGGCTGTGGGAAGCCTTACCTTTTCCTGCTCTGTCCAATACAGCAGCTGTGGGCCATGTGTGGCTCTTTGAATTTAAATTTTAATTCACTCAAATTAAAGCTAAAAATTCAGTTCTTCAGTCACACTAGCCACGCATAGCCACGTGTGGCTGGTGGCTATGTATTGAACAGCATGGATGCGGAACATTTCCCCATCACAGAAAAGTTCTATTGGACAGTGAGGTTTTATTCCAACATGCCCAGGTGTTGCTTGGAACCCATAGGACCAGATGTGTGTGACCCATGACCTTTCCACTTTAAAACGATGCTTCTTAGAGACTGGGAACTGCCAGGCACCTTAAGTTAGGGGGCAGGAAGTCCACAGCCCTCAGAGGCCTCAAGGATACTATAGGAACCGTGCAGGGAGCCAAGGGCAGCCAGTCCAGTGGAGCTAAAACAGGAACGAGACTCCATGAGGCAACCTCACAAAGGGCTGCCTTCCAGCGGCCTTAGCTCCAGGGCAAGAGGTCTCGCAGCAGTGGGGGAGTGCACAGCTGAGTTTGGTCGTGGAGAGGCCCTCTAGCTCACTGCTGAAAAGAACAATCCACCCTGCACCTTCTCCACAGGGACACCAGACCTGCAGAGAGAGCCTGTAGGGAGCTTGGAACAGGGTCAGTTTTGACACTGTCTTCCTCACATCAGTGCGTTGACAAGGTGACCACCGACGGTGGCTGGTCTCTTAGCATTGCGCAACTGCTTTCCAAGCCCTTACCGTCTGCTCCATGGTCTCTAAAAGCCCCTGATGAGCTGGGCAAGGGGCACAGCCTCAGGGCGGTCCTGCCAGCCTGCTGGGAAGCCCAGCTCCTCGTTGAAGGTCTGATTTGCTCCGGGCAAATCACTGCCTGAGGCCTGTTTCCCCGTCTTTAAAAAGACACTTCAGAAGCTGAAGTGAGTCTAGATGCAGGCTGAAGAGCAGAATGCCGCTTTGGGGAAAGGCCACTGAGATGAACTGTAGACTCTCTTCCAGGGGAAGCTTCCTCACAAGGACTCAAGCTTAGAAGGTGGTGACCTGCCTCTTGCCTGAGCTCTGTCTCCCCGCCTCTCTTCCCCCTGCCTACTTGAGTCCCTTCCTTCCTTCCACTCTGAAGCCCTAACAGGGGTCATGGGAGCCTGTGTCTCTTCCACACCATTCTCTTGTCTCCGTGGCAACAGTTGTGCCCCTTCAGGGAACCCCTCTTCCAGGTCTGTTCAAGGCTGGACTTTCTCAGCAGGGCCATAAGTGAGATGTGGAAATGCAGAAGAAATAGGACCTGCAGCCAAAGGCCTCCTTCTTTCCCCAGGGGAATGCTAAAGAGGGCTGCCACGTCTGTGAGCTTGTCTACCCAGCTGGCGGCAGTCCGGATTGTTTTGGCCACTCCGTTGAGTTAGCTAAAGTGATATTTTGTTGTTGTTGTGTTTTCCTGCCTCCGGGAGGTAGAAAGAGGATGGGTCACTGCCACACTCATGCCTGCAGACCTTCTCACACCTTTTCTTTCCCCTTCACCAGCTCAGACCTTTTCAATTGGAGCAAACAAAAATATCCACTGGCTAGTGGGGTCAGCCAAAATCTGCCTTAGGGCAGAGTATGGGCAAAGAGTCGTGACAACCAAGATAAGCTTAGCTGTCACAGCAGAGTAAGGCAGGAGTGAGGCCTGCCTTCAAGTAGGAGAAGTTGGTGGCTACTGATACAGTGGGATTTTAGGAACGTCACTCCTACAAGTATACCATCTAGAAATGATAAGGTCTGAAATTCCACCATTAGAGATTCATTCTTTTGCCTATATAATTGTCTTTAAAAATAACTAAAATGCAACTATCCCTATTTATGGATAGGCCCTTTTCTTGAGCATAAAATAGGGTGTAGAAAATGGGGCAGAGAACAATTACCTGGCATGAACTTGTCATCAAAGAGTTGAACAGATTTATACAGAAGAATCTTGGTTCACCAAAGACAAACTTTTCTTATGTCCCAATTTTATTTGGGATTGGTTCCAAATAGGTAGTCTAGATTGAGTTTCTTTAGTTTGAAATACAACCAAGGTCAAGACTTTCCTCCTGAATGCCTTAGTTTCTGGTATTCCATCCTGTCAAAGTCACAGTCAGGGACAGAATGAGAACTGGGCCTTAGAAACACCGGGATGCCTATATTCTTTTTCTGTTGGGCCACTCACATTCCTTACGAGCAGTCCAATTAGCCCAACTCCAAGGGCATCTGCCTGTCAGCCCTGCACCCAGCATTTGGTTGGAGAAAACCCATAGGCACATCTATTATAGGCAAAACTCTGTTTATCATGTAAGACACTTTCGGCTACAAAGAACAGAAAACCTAAACAAGTATGTATCAAGTGGTAAAGAAATGTTTTAAGTTACATAGCAAGAATCCAGGAAGTAGGAAGGGTGGTTCCAGGTTGGTTAATATCTATTCAACCTTGTCATCAAGGTTCTCTCATGACAGGTTCTCTCCCTCATTGTTCGCTGTCACCTTCAACCTGCTGGTCTTGTCCCCCATGGTCACAGGAGAGCTGCCATAGTTCCAGGCATCCCATGCAGACATGACATGATCCAACTGAAGAAAAGGAACAATTTGCTTCCAAGAGTCTCCTTTTATCAGTTAAAAATCTTTTTTTTTTATGTGAGGAAGTTTAGCCCTGAACTAACATCTGTTGCCAATTCTCCTATTTTTGCTGAGGAAGATTGGCCCTGGGCTAACATCCGTGCCCATCTCCTCTACTTTATATGTGGGATGCCTGCCACAGCATGGCTTGATGAGTGGTTGTGTAGGTCTGCACCTGGGATCTGAACCTGTGTGTTCTGGGCCACTGAAGTGGAGTGTGCGAACTTAACCACCATGCCACCGGGCCGGCCTCTGAAAATCTTTTTTTTATAGAAGCCACCTCATCATTCTTCTCACATCTCGTTGGCCAAAATGAGGTCTCATGACCCTTCTTAACCCAATGATGGACAAAGAATGGGATCACCATAGACCAATCAAGATGCATGCCTCACCATCCTGGGGAAGGAGGGCAGCATAAGGTCACCTTTCCCAAGGAGATGGCCCCAGAAGAAAGTATGAGTATGGAAACAAAATTGAGATCCACTGGCCAGAAGGAAGAGAGTGATGAGTTTGTGTGGGCAGCAAATAGTACCTGCTGCTTGAGGCACAGCAATGAGGGTATAGGGGAACACAGACTGCAGGCCTCTGTTTGAACGTCCTTTCAAGCCAGGAAACCTACATTCCAGTAAGAACTGAGGAACACAGAGAGTCACAGAAACACTGGGGTCCCCCAGGTGGATGCAGCATGGAGGCAGCTGAGCAAGGCGGCACAGAGCGGTGGTCAGCATGGACTTAGAGGGGAAGGACTCCTGGTAGAAACATACTTTGAGCTGGATCCTGGAGATCAAGTTAACTAGGCCTGGGTTGGCAGAAAAGAGGAGCAGACATTCTAAGTGGGATAACAACGGGCTCCAAGGCAGGAAAGTGGGAATTAGTCCTTTCCACATGAGTGTGCATATGGATGGATGTGGCATTTGGATCTCCTTGTGATGAGAACATAAGATCCACGAAGGTATAGACTGAGTCTCTCTGTTTACACCGGATCCCTAATGCCTAGGACAGCCTGAAGCAATCTGTAATGCTTGTTGTAGGAATAGATTAATGATGTTTATCCAGAATAATGGAGAAGTGAGGAAGGAGCAGGAAGGAACAGTATAGGTAGGGCAGTCCTATGTTTCTTTAATGGGACTGTTGGGGTCCCTAGGACCAGGGAAATCTCTTAGCTCACTCAGGGCTTCTGCACTAAGGAAGTGACTTCAACTATTAAGAGCCTCATCCAGACAAAAATATTTGTGCTTCTTTTCGTTCCATATCTACGTGAATGAGCCAGGCTATGTTGTCAGCTGACCTCAGGAAGTTTGGCATCAGATTGTGTCCTGGCTGATGGAGTTTGTCCCTCTTCTATGAGTTGTGGCCACTGAGGGTGCTGGGGAGCTATGCGAATACCAGAGGAGGCAAAGATGGTATGCTGGGAGGCTTTGTCCAGGGTGTCCATTTGCCATCGGAGTTAGGCCATATCCCAGACCAAACCTGACTCAGAGAGAGAAGCGTACATAATTTGCAGGGCCAGGTGCTAATTGAAAATGTGGGGCTGCTTGTTAAAAAACTATTGAGAAGAAGTTCTAAACAGCACCTGCAAGCTTTAAACCAAGCATGGTGCCTTTCCAACCATGAGCCTTTCTAAGCATGGGACAGCTGCACAGGTGGCACCCCTGTGAAGCCAGGCCTAGAGGAAAGCTGCCACAGCCCATTTCCTGAAGGGGCAGAAGGAGAGGTTCCTGGTGCTATCTTGATCAAGAGCTTTATCTCCTTTCATATTCCCAAATTTATAAACGTATAACAGCATTGTGCTGTTGAAAGTTACCATTTTACAGATCACGGGGCTCATTCCTTTCAGAGGAATGAGGGAAATAACAGGGTGCTTAAAAGCAATTAGTTGAAGCAACAAAAGAACAAAGGGAACAACAAGAAAGCTATTATGCAAATGTGCGGCCATTCACTGCCATTCTGCCTTGGGGAGCCTTGTGGTGGATTCAGAAGTTTCTGCCTGTCCGAATTATTAGTCCCTCTTATACTTTATATCAAGTCTCAGTATAATTATTTATGTTTTTTTCTTGGCACATTAGTAATTGGCCTCTCCCATGCGGTCTCGTGTGGGCTCAACTGCTACCTTGAGTGAAACCAGCAAAGGAAAGCAGAGGTGGCTCAGCCCTGCAGGAGGCTCAGCTGACAAAGGAACTCAAGATTCAGGTTTGACCCAGTTCTGTTCTGTAAGGGCCTTGGGAAAGAGGAAGCTAAGAAATGTCATCCAGAGGGTCCTGGGCAGCAGGATTCAGGGCAGAGTGGCGGAGGTGGCCTCAGCTGCTGTCCATGGTCCTGAACCATGATGTTTGCCGGCTCCTTTCAGCTATTACCTAGCCAGACATTATGGAACTCGGTGTCCAAAACAAACAAACAAACAGCTAAAGATATAACAAACACATTTCAGACAACATGTGTGCCTACATAAAAAACACTGAATTATATTCAAAATACATCTTCTTGCTTTTTTAATGTAAGGTGTACAGGTTCAACTAATGACCAAAGGGGTAAAGTTTTGTTTCTGGCCTCTTCTGGGGTAGTTCAAGCCACAAAATGTGTTGTTCTGGGGCCCTGACCAACCAGACTCCACCTCAGCAACTCTGTGCTCTTGTCTATCCATGGCCTGCCTTAAATCAGGGCTCAGCGGTAAGCTGTCCCACTACTGGGTGAGCACTACCACCGAGGGCATGGCATGTAGGTGTCAAGATTGTAGGGTCAGTTTCCTATCAGCTCTGAAATATTTTCTAAATGAATGAATGAATGAGGGAAGAGTTCAGACTCACAAGGAGGGACTCGATTGTGAAGGCACAGATGACTTGCTGGGGTTTAGGTAATATGAACAGGTCTCACGTATTAAAGAACTGGGCTTTCTGCTGAAAACAGGGGCTGCTTTGGTCCAGACTCTGCTGCTGGCTAGCTGTGTGACCTTGAGCATGTCGCTCAGCATCTCTGAACCTGTCTCCTGCTGGGAAGGTGGAGATAAATGTTGCTACCACCACCTCGAGGAGGGAGTTAGTCATGGATAGCAAAGCACTACACCTCAGTTTAGGAATCGTTGCTCTCATCCTTTCTGTGTACCTGCATCTGGACTGTGGATGCTCTCTTGTCCATCTTCTCTGCCCCACGGGAAGGGGCTGCCAGTACAAGACAACCAGTCTATTGCTGAGTATTCTGAGGGCTTCTGGGGATTGGCACTGTCTGAAGATTGGGAGCCCCACTATTGATTCACGACCTTATGCGCAGAGAGTGTGTGTGAGCATGTGCAGGCTGTGGATCCTCTCCAGGTTGGCTCAATATCCTGGGACAACTGCTCCTGCTCTTCCTCCAACTGAGTCAGGCCTGACTTTAGGAGAAAGGGGAGCATTGATCTTGGTTCCCCTCCGGCTGGTGCTTCTCACACTTTACGCCTTTGTCTACACTCCCCCCATCACCAACTGCCATTGTCCCCCCTCTCCCTAATTTTTCTGATCTGATCAACATAGAAAAAAATTGAAGTCTGGCTCTTCAGCATTCCCATTCTCTCAGGGAAGCAACTGGTCTGACAAATTAATCAGGATGAAGGTGCTTGATGAGACTACTGAGAGGTTAATTTGTAATGCTCTCCCAAGGAACACATTTGTTTTCTGACAGGGGCCTTCTGGAGACAGTGCCACAAGAGCTACCCAGACACCCAGGGGCCGCCTTTTCTGCTGCTGCAAAGGCTGGCCCTGAGCTGGGCCATGTGGGGAGGCACAGAAAGCAGCCTTGACTGCAGAGTTTGGATTCCTAAGCTGAGGCCTTGGCTCAGGAACAAGCCTCTACATTGGATCCTGTTGGGGGTCCTGTTTCCCCTTCTCTCCCAGAGTGTGGCCTGTGGTCCCTGCCTCAAATCCAGGCCTCTCTGTCTCCAAGATGTTCATTTACTCCACTGCCTCAGCCTCCCCAGGAACTCGAGGGGGGCAGAGGGAGCAAGCTCAGCATGGCTGATGGCCCCACTTAGAAGAGGGGGTTGGGGAATGAATGGTCCCCCTGCAGCTCAGCCTCATCTCTTTAATGGATCCTAATTACCCCGGTCCTGCTTGTGGCTTCTCTCTAGGGCCCACCTGTCGGGATGATGGATGAGGTGAATGAGAGATGTGGCCAGCTGAGGCTGGAGGAATCCTCCTCTTCTCTAGTAGGGGTGGGGGGTGTGGGAACTTTAAATCAGGCCCAAAGATTCCAGGGAAGGGAAGGCACCATTGCAGGGTGAGCTCTTCTCCCCTAAAACTTGGGCCAGGTGATTTTAGCTTAGAAGGAAAGTGACGGGGAGGTGAGAGGATTGGCTCTTGTGGAGTGAAACCCCAGGAATACATGGTGAGGGAGGAGGGGAAGGCTGGCAGCCCTGCGGAGGACTGACTCCAAGGCGGGACTGAGAACTGCATTTTATGGCTCTAGCATCCGGTCATTTACAAGCCCACATCCACTTGGAGAAGGCCAGCAGTCATCAGAACTGAGTGCCTCCTTCTAGGTCAAGGTTGTGCTGGGACTCAGTCTCAAGCTTCTTCCATAGCTCCATGGACACACACCCAGTGAGGACTCAGTAAATGAATTACAGATCATCCCGGGTCCCAGACACAGGTCTTGGACCTTATGGTCAACAGTAGCAGCTGCTAGATGGCAGTGATTCTGTTTTTCTGCAGATTAACTAGATAAGAGAGAAAGAATAACATGATTCTGCTTTTAAGACATGCCTACCCAGGACAAAAGAGTGGAACCTCCCCCTCTTTGGCCATGATGTAGTCCACTATACTCTGGAAATGAACAATCATGGTGTACCTTGTGAGTTATTATTTTGTCACTTGTTCTATGCCATGTGCTACATTATAGGCTCCATGCAAACAGCATGTATCTTAGTCATCCGTGTCCGCCTGGCAGTGACCACTCTGCCAGGAGACTTGGCTGATGCTGCTCATGGCACACCCACAACATAGCAGGTGGGGAGAACTAGGGACCAGAATTGAACCTCTCTTCACAACTGGGATGTTAGCCCCAGGTTTCCATAGAGGGAGCACAACTTTTACTCCCCAAGAGGTAACGGTTTGAGAGGAATGCTTCCAGCCCTTTCTCCATACTCCTTCTCTGGAACCACTTTCCTGATTGCTTAGGGTGAGGAGCCTTTGGGCAGAGTGACGTTGAGCCTTCTGGGTTTTCTCCTTTAGAAGGGTTCTTCTCAGGCATGTATTCTTTTCCTCCGCCATGTGCTAAATGTGGGGCAAGTCCTTTGTTTGCCCAGCGTAGCCTCCAAGCTGGCCCCCATGGATCCTGGCCTCCTGGAATTCATGTCTTTATGTAGCATCTTCCACACCGAACAAGGCTGACCTGTGTGACCAACAGGTGAGGGCAGAAGTGATGTCGTGTGGCTTCTGAGCCCAGGTCATAGAAGACATTGCAGCTTCCATCTTACGCTCTGGGATCACTCATTCAGTGGGAATCCAGCTGACATCTCACAAGGACACTTGTAATGAGCTCAATTGTGTCACAGCTCCCCCTCAACTGACATGTTGAAGTCCTAACCCCCAGTACCTCAGAATGTGGCTGGATTTGGAGGGAGGGTCTTTAAGAAGGTAGTTAGGGCCGGCCCCCTGGCTTAGTGGTTAAGTGCACACGCTCTGCTACTGGCTGCCCGGGTTCGGATCCCGGGCGTGCACCGACACACCGCTTCTCCGGCCATGCTGAGGCCGCGTCCCACATACAGCAACTAGAAGGATGTGCAGCTGTGATATACAACTATCTACTGGGGCTTTGGGGGAAAAATAAATAAATAAATAAAAAATTTAAAAAAGAAAGTAGGTAAAGTAAAATGAGGTCATTAGGGTGGGCCCTGATCCAATATGATTGGTGTCCTTATAAGAAGAGGAGATAAGGACACAGATGCACAGAGGGAAGACCATGTGAAGAGACAGAGAGAAGACGCCATCTACAGCCAAGGAGAGAGGCCTCAGAAGAAACTAATCCTGCTGACACCATGATCTCAGACTTCTAGCTTCCAGAATTGTGAGAAAATTAATTTTTGTTTGAGCCCCCAGCCCATGGTACTTTGTTATGGCAGCCAGAGCAAACTACTGTAACACTCCAGCAGCCCTGTGAAGAGGCGCATGTGGAGAGGAACCAACTTGTGAGACAAGTGAGTGAACCACCTTGAGAGCAGATCCTCCCACCTCAGTCAAGCCTTCAGATGGTTCAGCCTCCCAGTCCTCAAGTTCTCCAGCTGAGGCTCCAGACGCTGTGGAGCAGAGACAAGACATTCTGCCCTCTGCTATTTAAATTCCTGACTCACCAGAACCACAAGATGATACATGATTACTGTTGCTCATGCAGTCGTTAAGTTTGGGGTGATTTGTTATGCAGCATTAATATAACCAATGCTCAGGCCTGCTGTAATAGAGTGAGACATTTAACTCAGGGGTTAGAGGAAGGCCATTTTGAGGAGCTTATTTGGCTGCAGACCTAAGCTGTGCATCAGCAGGGGAGTGTGTCCTAGATGATATGGCCAAGCCTTCCTTGAAAAAGGCACAAGCTAAGGAGAGTGGCCTCAGAAGTCTACACAAGCAGTGTCGGCTGTGGCCAGGGAGGTTGGCAGAGTGGCAGGGACCAGCAGGGCCAGAGGAGGGGCATGGTTAAAGCTGTGATAGGGGAAGGCGCCAGGAAGAGGAACCTGGAAACAGCAACCAGAGAAGAAGGAGGTGCTGTGATACCAGGCCATGGAAGTGATACCAAGACCCCAGATGTGGGCCGGGGCTTTCCTGCCCCAGATCAGAACGCCTCCTTCTGCACTTAGGATTAAGAGACTCCAGCCCCTCAATCAGGAAACTGATACCTACTGAACACCTCCTCTGTACTTTATTTCATTTTATTTTTACAACAGCTCTTTGAGATAAGTATTATCTCTATTTTTCACATGAGGAAAGGGAGAGTCAGAGAAGTAGAGAGATTGAGAAACCCCCCATCACATCAGTGGTAAATAACTGCTGGATTCAGAGTCAGAAGCATCACCTCCAGAGACCAGGTGGTGGGGTCATGGGAGGTGGCTTGGTGTAGTGGTCCACACCACACACTGTAGAACTAGACTGCCTGCGTTCAATCCCTGGCTCCACTACTTACTACCCTGTGACCCCGGGGAAAGTTACTTAACCTCTCTGTGCTTCAGTTTCCTCATCTCTGAAGTGGTGAGGATAGTACGGACCTCATGGTTTATGGTGAGGATTCAAGAGTTATAAGCCAAGAGCTTTGTGAGTGTTGGCTGTGATTATTCCTTCAGTTTTGAAACGTGACCTCTCAAGGTCTCAAGGACAAAAGGATGTGATTCTCAGAATAAAGCTGGACCTGACAGTACCTAGACTGGACACAGCACACAACCAAAGTTGCTCAATTGTTTATATGTAAACATCTCCTCTTTCCCTCTCTTCCTCCCTAATCCCAAACCAAGCAGCTCAAGGTTGTGAGAGGCTGATGGCTCCCAATGGATCCAGAACATGGTCTCCCCTTGGCCACTGAGGGCTGCCCAAGTCAGAGCTCTCAGGCCAAGAGCCGTTTCTTGGAGATGGAGCTGAAAAATCACATTCTAATGGGGGTGGGGGGTTTGGGATATGAGTGGAGGGGTCATCAGTCCTTTGTGGACACACTGCTTCACTCGTGCACCTACACTCCACGGAGGCTTGGGGATAAGCAAGAACCTGTGAGGGTGGGCTTGGGGGTTATCACAGCAGCGTCTCCCTGAGGGGAAGGCCCAAGCTGGGTTTCCTTCTTCTGCCTTCCAAGCTGTAAAGGAGCAGCTAAGTGTTATCGATCCAAGCTCCAGGGGGAAGATTCGCGAGGAGGTCACTGGCACCAGCCCATCACTTAGCTGGTATTCATTATTCAGTGATGGGGTGGGGAGCAGAGGAGGGCTGGCATTCTGCCGCCAAGCCTGGCATCCCCGGAGAAGAGGTGACACGGGAACTGGGAGAGACAGACAGCCGGGAAAGGGTCAAGGGCGACCTGCTCTCATCCTGGGAGAAAGGGTGCCTGGTGAAGGGTACTAGGAGGAATCCTACCTCCCAGGCAGTCCTGGAGCCTCCTACAGGACCTGGAGCCTTTAGCTAGAGAATGGTACTTTGGGTGGTACCAGGCCTGACTGCTCTCCGATGGTCTTTGTATATGCCTCAGTTTCCTCAAATGCCCACTGACATAACATGTGTCACCCATTTTTAATGGTGTATTGCAATGAATCTAGTCTTTACAGTGACAGAAATGGTCACTAAGACCTGAGGCCTGAAAGTGGATCAGAATAACGCACAAGAAGATCCAGAGACCACGTGTTCGGCCAATTCCCAACCCTGTGATAGGTGGCCTGTGCCTTGAGTTGTTGAATTAGATCATGTTGATAAAAGTGCTTTGTAACAGGTAACACGTCAGATAAATGTCAGCTCTCACTGTCACATTATTATTATTACTATCATTATCACCTTTCCAGAAGTACACGTCTAGAAACATAACATAGCCTTAACAATAGCTGTGAGAAATGACGGGCGTTAGGACATGAATAAGAGTGTTCATAGCAGCACTGTTTGGAAACAACCCAAATGCCCACAGAATGAAGAATGGAGAAATAAATTACGATATCTTCACAAAATGGAATTTTTTATAGCAGTGCAAATGAATGAACTACACCTAACAACACAAGTGAATCTTAGCAACATAATGAGTGGGAAAAGAGCAAGTTCTCAAAGGCTAGATACAGTACAATACCCATTTTCTAAACTGCAAAATTAAAACTAAAGAATATATAAGGCATACATATATAGGTGATAAAACTGGACAATAAAGCAAAAAAAATGATAAGCACATGCTTTAGTATAATGGCTACCTCTGGCAGAGGTGGGAGAGGGGGCCAGGCTAGGTGAGAACACACAGGTATGTTATTCATGTTCTAGACTTGGAGTTGGATGGTGAACAAAAATGAACGAATGAATGAGTGAACAAGCAGGCCACGCATGGAACATTGTTGGCACTGAGACACAAGCAAGGATTATAATTAGTCCGAGTTCCTAGAGTCCAAAATACATTTTTTTTCATTTAAAGAAGAGTCTGATGTTGAGTGGATATTTAGCACTGGACCCCCAAGTTGATATCAGACAATAGCTTTTTTCTAAGGAGGTTGGGGGTGCCTCTCTATAGCCCACTGTAGAGAGGCAGAGATACCCTCGTCACACATCCTTTTGGGGAGAGGTGAGTTCCAGTCTCTCTTACATCCTATTGTAGGTGTGCTGAAGGATCTATAATGTATGTATGCCATTGGGGCAGAGTTTACATCTATAACTGGCACTAAACTACAATGAATAGTGCTTCTGTAAACATTCTTGTACATGTCTTTTGGTGTGCATATGTATAAATTTCCTTTAGCTATATATCTGGTAGTGAAATTGCTGGGTCATAGAGTACATGAGTGTTCAACTTTGATAGATAATGCCAGTGTTTGGAAGTGGTTGTGCCAATTTGTGCTTTCATCAGCAGGCTTGGGAGTATTAGATTCTCCACATCCTCACCAACACTTAGTGTTGTCAGTCATTCAAATTTTCATCGCTATGTTGGGTGTGACATTGTATCTCATTATCCTTTTATTTTGCATTTCTTTGAACATTAATGAGGCTAAGCATCTTTTCATATATTTATTGATCACTTGGATATTTTTCTTCATGACTCTTTTGCCCATTTTTTAACTGGGTAATTTGTCATGTTCTTATTGAATTTTGATGTTCTTTATATATTTTGTATATGAGTCCTTTTGGAAAATATGTGTATATATTCAAGACTGTCCTGGTTATTCTTTGATCTTTGCATTTCCATTTGAATTTTAAAATAAATTTTAATTTTATTTATTAATGAAAAAACAACCCAAATGCCCACGAACAGGAGAGTGGGTGAATAAACTGTGGTATAGTTTACACAAAGGAGTATTATACAGCAGTCAAAATGAATGAACCTCTGTGATATGAAGCAATATGGATGAATCTTAGTCAAGTAATATTAAGTGGGGGAAGAAAGGCTCAGAAAATTACATACAGTACAGTGTCTTTTTTTATAATGGTAAAAGCAACTAAAATAAAAATCTGTACTTTTAGGGAATACACACAGATGGGTTAACGCTATATTAAAAGGAGATAAGGAACAATGGATATGTGATTCAGGATGGTGGCTTAGGTGGGGGCAGCAGGAGGACAGGATGGGGAATGGCTGCATAGCTAGGTGGAAGTTATTGTCAAAGTCCTAGCTTTCCTGTTGGGTGGTAGATTTGTGGGTACTTATTGCATTGTTAAAGATTGTATACATACATAAATGAATGAATGACCAGTGATGAAATATTATATGGATCAAGGATTAAGATTAATCTGATTCAGTGCAGCTTAGACCGATTATACAAAAAAAGGCTGAAAATGAAGGATTGAGAGAGGACATCACTGCCAAGCTCTTTGTTGTGGGGCCTCTATTCTCCTGTGCTTGCTCCACTCCTGGACCAAACAGGGGTGCCAGTGTCTAGAAGAATAGGATATATTTGCAAAGCTTAATTTCTTTTAAATTTGTTTTTAGAAAAATAAATACAAATAGAAGTTGAAGTTTTTTCTTCCTATACCCCAATGCATCTTGTGTATTTCTCGGGGTATATACGTGCCTCTGCCCTAACCCAAGGGAATTTTAAACCAACTTTCATTTTAGATGGATCACCCAGTTGGCATGTGGAAGTGAAATATTCTCTAGACCATTTAGGAGGCTGTGATATACTCCCAGTCAGAGAGGTCATGAGCTGACAGGGTGGACTTGGGAAGGGAGAGTCAAGGAATTTGAGAGGTATTTAAGAGAGAGAGTTCATAGGACTTAGTTTCCTTAACAGTAGAACATCTATAAGGTAAAGGACTATGTATTCTCCACTAGCGACTGCCATTTCTCTTAGAACCAGAGTCTCTATTTGCTCCAAACTCTTGGGCCTGTCCTCCTCCTATAGAACGTTGACACTTTTATATGGGTCCCAGGGCAATTATAACCTTATATCCGATTCTCACTCACTGCTGGACTAATTGATGGTGCCCTCCCTGATGACAGCCTTCAGATGTTGCAGGGAAATCAAGCAGCCTTTGATGGGTACTGATGCTGCTGAAATCTGGAGGCTGGTGCAGCTCGGGGGTGGGGTTTGCATTTCAGGAAAGCATGATACAGCTGCCTCTCAACATCCCTGAGCTTGGTCTGTTCTGCTTCCTCTGACAGCAGCCCATCAATCAATCGCCTTGGATGCTTCCACAGGCTGACTTTTAATTGAGAGCTTCAGATAGATTCTGGAGTGGGCGTAGAGGAACCACGGTCCTAGAAGATAATTTGGCAATAGGAAAGTCCTCAAGCCTTAGAATTTGGAGAAGAAGACCATATGTTAGGCAAAGGAGAAATATTTTGGGCTAGAAGATCACATGCTCCCTCAGGGAAAACAAAGGCTTGCCTTGTTGGGACACCAAGTCAACCACCTGCTCCTCCTCCCTGAGCCTTATTTTCGTACTGTAACATGAAGGTGTAGAGCTAAATGAGTCTTAAGGCGTGGGCAAAAATGCTGCTACGAAGAAAGCAAGTGACATTACAGCTAGGCAACCTGTCACCGCCATTTGGGACTTGTGTGAGCTTGAGTGAGTTAGGACCTGTGGGGAGCCCTGGTCCCCTGACCACTAGTAGTCTTGACCTCAGAGCTGGGGGATTATGTAAATGAGTACCTGTGACAATGCCTAGCACATAGGAGACCTCACAGGGCAACAGTTTTTTTCTTTACTGTTTGCTTGTCAAATGCAAGAAATGGGGACCTGGGCTGGAGATGGGTGAGTCTGCAGGACTGTAGATCTAATGTGGCTTCTGCATGCCTATGGCCTGGTAGAGCTGTTTCTCTCCAGCTAGACTTCTTTCCCCTGACCCCGGCCTGAGTTGGGAAAGAGGTGGACTCACAAGGAGGTTGCATAGCATAAAGGAGAGATCTGGGGCTCTGGAGTCAGACACGGGGCAAGTTACTTACCTCTCTAGCTTCAGTTTTCCCACACGTGAAACTAACGATTCTCATCCCACAGGCTCATTGTGAAGGGTAAAATGAGATAGCATACCTAAAGCTCCAGGAACACAGTAGGTGATCTCTAAATGTGAGGAGACTTCCCTATCCACCTTCTCAGCCTTCCCCTTAGACTAGACTCTTGGGACTCCCTGAATTTTTTTTTCCTGAGTGAGCTTCTCTGAGTATGCTTCTGGCCACAGAGGCCCTGAGAGTATTCATCAAAAATCAATTCGTGGAATGTCAGTTCATCACTTTCATTTAGCCAAATGGCAGTTTGGCTTCCCATCAACCGAGTCTTGGGGAAATTACTTTTGGCAAGTGAGCCTGCCTCTCAGAGGGATTCTCTAGGTGAACTGGGCTGATGCGAATGCAAGTTTAGTTGAGTCCTCGGCTCAGAAGAAGGAAAGTTTGCTTTCAGCATTCTGTGTTGGAAGCTGAGCCCTGCAGTTTGTGGCTGACGTCCGAGCCATTTTTCTCTCTTTCTGCTCCTGTCTCTGCCACTACTGTGGCTGTCACCATGAAGAGGTTCTTGACTGAGAGGAGCGAGGCTGCTGAAGGAGAAACCGAGCCAGTGGGGTTGGCACACCGAGCCTCCAGGAAAGAAAGACTGCTTGATGTTCCTGGTGTTTCTCTCCAGGCCCCTTGGGATGCCCTCCTCTTCTCCTCTAATCTCTCTTTTCACTGCAGAACAAAAGAGAAGGGTCAGGTGGCAGATAGAGCCAGAAGGTAAAGGTAACAGCTGGGGGAGGTGGGAGGATAGAAGCTCTTGTCGTGAAGAGGCATCTGAACCCTGAATTCCCCTTGTATAGTCAAGATTCTTTGCAAGCAAAGGAAACAAACTAGTTAATTCAAATAAAGGGAGATCCCAGCATGGAAGGGATGCTGGAGAACAGGGCTTGGGGCTAAGCAAGAACCAAGGCAGCACCCAGAGCCCCGGAAGCAGCCACCACATGGTCAAGATGCAACTGCGACCAACTGTTTTCAGTCTCTTTGTTCCGATGCTCAAGATCCAAATTCCAGAGAGGCAAGGTCCTATGGCATAGTTTGTATCATGTGCTCTTTTCATTGTCTGGAAACGGTGGCGCTTCTAATGACCTAGCTCCCAGGCTGTACCCAACAGAGAAGAGGTAATTCCAACTCAGGAACTGAGCTGAAGAGAAAATAGATAGTGAGAAGCCAGAAAATACAAATCATGGCAAACAGGCATATAGCATTTTAGAATGTGCTAGCCACCATTTTAAGTGTATGACATGTATTAGCTCCTTTAATCCTCCTCCATAGGCAATGAGGGTATTATCATGCCCATTGGACAGATAAGGAAACTGAGATTCAGAGAAGTGAAATCATATAGCCGGTAAGTGGTGGGGCTGGGATTTGAATCAGAGTCTGGTTCTTAGCGCCTATGGAATACTGTCTGCTTTACTGCTGCTTGCTTAAAAAGCAAGAGTGGGAAAATCAAGGAATTTAGTAGTATAAAAGAAGGCTGGTTTGCTCAGGATTTCCAAGAGTAGACGAAAACTGGAAATGCCTAGCACTCCCACCATTCTGGTCTCCCAATCCCCAAAGGCTCTACTATCAACCTCCACTTGAGCATTTCTGTTCCTCTGCTCAGGGGCAGGTGGCCCTGCCAAGGAGGTGGGCAAAAGGAGGATGGGAGGAGGTCGACATGAGTTTGATTTAACAAGCCAAGGAAAGGAGAGGTATTACACAGAGGTAAGATTTAACAAAAGGAGAACTAAATTGACATTTTATTGACTCGCAGTGAGAGTTGTTAAAGACAGATTACTGCACGGAGGGTAGAGTTTGATTGAGAGGCTGAGAGAGGACTCAGCCATCAAAAGCATCACTTGAAGGCCAGTGATACCCCAAGGGGCAAGGTGAGTACATAAATTTGAGGTCACACATGGATACTTGCCAACACACACACACACACACACACCCCTACACCACCACTACACAAATAAAACCTGAACTTCTCCGTGAGCTCCCAGTGGCCAGGCCCAGAGACACTGGGTGGAATGGAGGTGAACGAAGGCCCAGAGTACTAGATTTGACTCTTAATAATGCCCCTTCCACACCCCAACCCGATCAATCCCCAGGCCCACTGGGAGCTTC
This sequence comes from Ceratotherium simum simum, assembly GCF_057802395.1. Taxonomy (NCBI): domain Eukaryota; kingdom Metazoa; phylum Chordata; class Mammalia; order Perissodactyla; family Rhinocerotidae; genus Ceratotherium; species Ceratotherium simum. Next base: position 87,732,340 of record NC_141900.1, read on the forward strand.
AGAGATGGAATTCCTCAGACTCTAAGGCAGAAACAGGGTCTTGAGAAAACAGCTCATTGTTTCCAGTAAGAAAATGACCCCATTTCAAAGCCCTCTCTCCAGGGCCTTCGTGCATGCTGTATGGCTCTGTGCAGAGATGCCACTTCCTAGGGAGCATGGAGACGGCCCATGAAGGACTACTTGGGACAGCTTGGCACTCTGTGATTTGCCTTGATGGAGGGGTGGCTGAGGGGCACCCGGGAAACCTTGAGAGGACAGAACAGGGAGACATGTGGGGAGGGGGATAACAGCAGGGACAAGGCTGGATAACGCGGAACAGCCTGGCTTGGATCGCCCCTCAGGGATGACACCACCCTGGTCTCTTCCTTCACAAAAGTATTGGCATGTGGGTCTGGATTCTAGTGTGGGTGATGATGACTCTTGTCCCAGGAAGCCTTTTCTCTGTGGGCTCCTCATTCCTTCATGGGTTGGATCCACTGCTCCTCCCTCCTAAAGCTGTGGGGGGCCGGGGTCAGTGTTTGAATTGCCTGTTTCTTTTCTGTTCCTGCAACTAACATTACATCTCTGGGAAATCTTCTGATGGCTCTCTTCCTTTCCTTAGGCCCTGCCTCTGAGGCAGTGGCTGTGTCCAATGAAAGATCCACGACTTCCATCTGTAAGCCTTCCCTCCCAGTTAGCCCACTGTCTCCCTGGGGAGTGCCAATGTACATCAGGGTATTGTTATTAAAAACAACTTCTCAGTTAGATTCCTCTCAGACATCTGTTATATTGAAATCCCTCTCACCCTAATTCCTTTTCCTCTTCCCTCCCTCCCCCAGTGAGAACTAGGTTCTTCTCTTAACTCCTGGGACACCTTCTGTACCCCCAACCGCCCCCTCTTTACCCTCTATGGACAGTTCTGGTCCCAGGTTCTTCCTGGACTGAACACTAGGGGAAAAGGAGCATCTGGTTTAACAAAAGATTTGAAGGTGACCTTCATTGAGCCCTAAAAGAGATAGCAATCTCTCTGCAATCAACAAGCCTGGCTCCTCTGGATACTAAAATAGCAACTGTGGAGTAAATCTGCACCTCCCCCATCCCCCCACCTCCTTCTCCTCTCTTTTTCTTCAGGACAACACAAAGAAACTCTAGGGGTGAACTGGGAAATCACAGTATCTTTTAACAGCCTGAAAGCCTGAAAAGAAAGTTCCTGTATGTGTGTATTTGCAGCTCATCAGTACAGGAAAGCTAATTATCTCAGCCCTGTCACCACCACCTTGCATTCAGCAAATTCTGTCCTTTCTGTTATGATCTTATCTGTCCTATCAATAACCCTGAGTTCGTGGAGGGTCCAGAAATGATGCACCCATTTTAGACAGGAGGGAACCAAGGCCCAGGGAATGAAGGTGCCTGCCCAAGGTCACCCAGGGATGGAGTTGCCAGAGCCAGAAGATGACTGCCTGCTTCCTGAGAGTTCCTGCAGTCGATTTCCACTGGGAATGGAATGTTCTCAGGGCTTGATTGCCAGACCTCAGGAACATTTGCTATTGGGATGATTATTTTATAGTGATCTTAGCAACCCCCTGCTGGCTTCCACCCTATTTCTATCCTCCCAGAGCTGGGCCCAGAGCTCTTATGAGCGCCTGTTGGAGCATCCGGTGGGTGGTTATCAAGGTAGGAACAGATGGAGTGGGGAAGGAAGGATCCTCCACTCTCTGGCATTTGGGGAGGGGAGTGAAGACAGCATTTGTCAGGGTTGGAGTTAGCAGGGATATGGAACATGTGTTTACATATGGCGGCAAATTGTTGATGGGAAAGAAGAAGCTGGCAAATGGAATGACTCATCTAGAGATGAAAAACACAATATCTGAAATGAAAGATATACTGGATGGAATTACAGTGAGTAAGATGTTACGGAAGTAAAGATTAGTGAACTTGAAGAATAAAAGTGATCCAAAATTACATAATTAAACTGGAAAAAGAAGAGCAGTTCACCAAGAAGACATAAAAATCCTCAGTGCATATACACCAAAAATATAGCTTCAAAATATATGAAGCAAAGCTGATAGAACTGAAAGGAGAAATAGAAAAACCCACCATTACAGTTGGAGACTTCAATAGCCCTTTCTCAAAAATTTGCAGAACAATTGGACAAAAAGTCTCTAAGGATCTAAGAGTCCCAGCTGCATCTGGGATGCAGGAGGTAACTCTGCCAGCTGCATTTGAGCTCTGGGAATGTCAATCATGGTGTCTTTCCTGTTGAAATGTTTGCAGGTAGCCTGGGAAGGATGCCTCTAACATAGCCCCTCACTATTGTTTCTAGACGTCTGAAAAGCTACTGGCAGAGGGCTTTTTAAGGCCAAATTTCAAATGCAGGGGCCCATAATCAGAGGCTGCTGTCCCATGACAGTCTCTTGTGAAGTCCAACCCCCTCAGCTTGTGTTATGCATTGAATTGTGTGCCCCTAAATCTCTTATGTTGAAGTCCTAATCCCCAGTACCTCAGAATGTGACTTTATTTGGACATAGGGTAGTTGCAGATGTAATTAGTTAAGATGAGGTCGTACTGGAGGAGAGTGAGACTTTAATCCAATATGACTGGTGTCCCTATAAAATGGGGAAATTTGGATACAGACATGCACAAGGAGAACACTACATGATGATTGGAGTTATGCTGCCACAAGCCAAGGAAACTACTAGAAGCTAGGAGAGGCCTGGAACAGATCCTTCCCTAGCACCTTCAGAGGGAGCATGGCTCTGCCGACACCTTGATTTCAGACTTCTGGCTTCCAGAATTGTGAAACAATGTATTTTTGTCGTTCTAAGCCAGTGTGTTATGGCAGCCCTCACAAACCAATACAGCTCGGCTCTGGCCCCAGCCTCGCCTTCCAGTACTATCAGCCACCCCTCCCCTGCAGGAACTCTTTGCCCAGCAACACTGGTGCCCAGGAAGTTATTTGTAAAATAACCTTTTGCATGGTAGTCTACTGCTTAGGCTTCTCAGATTGCAAGGAAGAGACACGCGGAGCATCTGGGAATGTGGGGAGGCCAGGAAAACCACCCATCCAGCCGCCTAGTCACCCATATCCGATTTGTCCCACCCTAGCATGTGCAGAGGCTCCACAGAGGACCTGAATGTGGCTTCCTCAGGGAGTACCCTGATGTTAAATGATTTTTCTCCATGGTAGTTTCCAGAAGAAGAGTGTGATGGGTCAGTGACTTTCACTCAGGGTGACAGTCATCTACTGGGCTCGGTGAATGAATTAACATTCACAAAGCCCTCAGAACTTGCTGGCATGGAGACAGGGCTATAGAAGTGTTGCCTCCTGACCCATGTAAGGAATGGCTTCCCTTGAGTTCCACCTTTTACACGATTGCCTTCTGTTCACACATGGAGCCCTGGTCCAGTTCTCAAGTTTGGTGTCTCCTCTTTAATAAGCACTCTCAACAAATGCTAGCAAAAGAGAAAGTGGGAAAACCCACTTAGATCCCTTTTCCTAATCAGAAACTGTGTATGTGGCCAGCAGTAATGGCTAGATGGATTCCTTAAAACATCCACTAAAAATGAGTAAATAAATGCAGGAAACTGTGGATGGATAGATGGACAGGTGAAGGAGTTTGCCTTGACTCAGGTAAGAAGATAAAGTGAGGGGGAATTGCATGAAAGGTGTGTACATGTCTGTAGAGAAGAAATTTCAGAGGATGTAAGTATATGCTTGTGTGTCCTTTGGCCCTCCTCAATTCAGGACTACATGATAGATTGAGATTTTGTGGGTTTAATATTCCCTCCTAATGCCATGTTCTTTACATCTGGATAAAAGGAGCTATAAATCTCTCCAGGCAGAATGTGGCCAGGCCCTGTCTTTCTCCCCTTCTCAGTGAGATCTGACTTTGAAACAGCTGAACAGTCAATGATGAATCATGGCATCTGCAGAACAGTCCAGATAAGGAACAATTTGCATTTTCATGTGGTAATTCGCTACTCTTGGCGTTTTCAAATTACCTTTAGAGCCACAGTAATTCTGTTGCCATAAACCACCACTCTGTGCCCAAGTCACGGGGAGATGGGGACGCCAGTGGCAGGTTTGTTTGGCTTTACAGGAGTGGGAAGTGCTCCCTTTCTGCAACAAGGATGTATGAAACCGAGCTGGCCGTGGAGAGCGCCTCTTGTAGCAGCTCCCCTGGGGAAAGACTGTAGCTTCAAACCTATCTTGCCTTTTCATTCTCCCTGTCTGCGCGTCACTTGGTTGAAAGTAAAGTAAACATAAATGGCCCCCCTACTCCCCTGCTTCACAATGCAGAGAAGATGCCCGCTCCCGTGGCTCTTTCTCCCTCTCTCTTTCAGGAAGCAGAGCATTGAGGGAAGTTGGTGGCAGCAAACACCACATGGCTCCTGCAAACAAGGTCTTTTGGGGGATGGGTGGTCTTGGAGGAGCTCTTCTGAGGCTGGATGAGCTCCCCAGCCCTGCAGAGGAAACCACTGTCTGCTGCTTGTCTGCCTGCTTCCCAGTGGTCACGGCTACTTTAAGAGGTGCCCTGTGGCCGAGGGGACCTGTCTGTCATCCGGCCATCGGAGTCTTTGGCGGAAGGGAGAGAATCGACCCTGATCTCACAAAGTAGTGCTCCTTCAGACTCCTCTAGACAAGGACATTTCGCCGTCTGCTGCCATCCCCCCTCCTCAGTTTCTTCTAACCTTCATAATCCAGGAAGTTCTTAATACTCATCAGAAACCCTTCTTGCTACAATGCAAATCCATCTCCTTGCCCAGAAGCGGAGACCAGTCATTCTTGAGCTCTTAAGTCCACACATCCCTGCGTTTCTTAAACAAATTCTGAGAATGCCATCAAATAAGTTAATGAGGGGCCTTGTAAAAATGAGAATAATTTCTGTTTCTCTGTCCTAATTTACATTTGTCCATTTCCTGGGGTTCCATTCTATTAAACTTTAATTTGCTCCCTTCTCATCCCCAGCCTTCCAGAAATCTTACGTTGGAGTTTTTTCACACAGTCAGAGTCTCTTGGGCTCTGATGGATTACGCTTAGGGGCAGGCAAGATATATTTGGTCCCTAGAAGTGATTTCTAGATTGCCCAACCAACTGCTCAGGGCAGACTGGTCTAAAGGAGAGGGCATGAGTTTGGATGATGGGAATGCAGCAGTGATGATTTTTTTTAAGTTCTATTTATTTTTGTTATAGTACTCTTTTCCTCCCAGTTTGCAGCAGTTGTGTTTTGAGTGACTTTCTTCTGTTAAATCTCTCAATTTCTGGACTTGTGAACTGAGGGCGGGGGGGTGGGGGCTGGGGCTTCAATCCCACTCTTCTACTTGTATCTTTACGAACAAAGCATGGAAATGGGGACTGCTTTTGGCTCCTTGGAAAGCAGCATCAGGAAAAAAATCTATTAGACTGAACCATATAAAATTGCCATTTTTAAAGGTCAAAAGTCATTGAATATTGCTGATTTCATATGGTTCAATCTAGTACAATCAAACCTCATTAATTTAGACTAATTTGAGGAAAAGTGGTCTGAGTTTGCTGGAGTGTGGCAAAAAAGTGTGATTATGAGATCATTTTAAAGAGATGCAACTTTATTAGATTCAAGTGCTGACAGTAACAGGAAATAGGTCAACAAAGTAAGACCCCCTACAAGTCCACGGAAGGATGTCCTTGGTTAATAAAGACAATTTATAATGAACCTTCAAATATGTTGGCTAAAGGGGGCTTTAATCTAAGGTGTAGTTGAGAATGCTTGGGAAGTTTATTCTTTTAAGCAGATCAGGAAATTCTTCTGATTTACATGTATGATTAGTTTCTTAACAAATTCTCCTTTCAAAGAGAGCAGTTGTACGGCTGAAGTTTACTTGTCTGAATTATTTCTTATTCCCAAACAGTGGGTTCCACAGTAATGATGCTTAACTGCTCTATTCCTGACCTTGAGGTTGGACATTAGGTTAATGAAAATCAGTGCAGACTAGCCCTCATGTATCGGGGAGGGGGAAATATATTTGACGAAAGTATATGTGACTTGAAAAATGACGCTGGTTTTCTCATCTGGCTCATGTACTGACTCTGAAGGAAGTTTCAGAGGCAAAGTCCCCACAGAGTTCAGGGGAACAGCAGCAAGGCAACAACATCCCACAGAACTGTTTCAGAGGGCAGCATAACGTGAACGCACAAATTCCAGCCTTTTCTGGTTTTAAAAAATGCTCACATGTGCTCATCCTCCTAGGAAAATATTTATTCCTATAAAAATATTTTTAAAGGCTCCTTCTAAATAACAGCAACTTCTCTATTACATTTAAGTTTGCAAGTGATTTTATCAATTTTCTGCTTACCTGGAACCCCAAGGGGGTGCATGGGTGGGCGGGAAGATGAAAGAAATGGGGCTGAGGATTGGTGACCAGCAGAAACAAAGATTGAAGGACGTTGGATAAAATTGGAATTAGGTATAACTTTTCAGGATGCACCTGTGGTTGTATGGCAAAGTCATCCTCACACATTCCTTCCCGGGCCAGTACGTCCTTCCGATTAAAGGGGGAATCTAGAAGAAAACACTTCTTTCTGAGGGTGAGTTGGTGCACATCTCACCTTACTTCTTTTTCCTGTGTTGCCCTCTCCTGCGTAGAAATGTCAAATAGGACTCAGAGGAGGGGCAAATATGATTAGGCTGCTGGAAGGAACTCACTCAGTTTTCAGTTACAGGTTTCCGCTGAAAGTGGATATGAAATAAAAATGGGCCCAGATAAAATATGGGCAGTTATTTAAAAAAACAAAACGAAACAAAACAGACCAGTGATGCAACAGTTCTGTACCTTCTCTGTAGTCTCACAACTCTGTGCATTTGTCAAAAACGCATAAACCTGTGCACCAAAAAGAGCGGTTGAACTGTATGTAGATTAAAAACAACTACATAAACATGAAATAAGACCAGTCCTTCCGTTGGTAACCTGCCAGTTGGCCGCCCTGGTGGTGAGGTCTTCCGGGCTCCTCTCACAGTGCTGTCACTGAGCAGCACACAGCATGCCTGCCTCTGCTGCTGTGTCCCTTCCACAAGGGAGGGAGGACCACAGTCTGCTCTGTCCTCTTGCACAGTGTGAGCTCCATGACAATAAGGCTGCATTACAATGACGTGCCCCAATATAACAAGAGCCCCATGGATGCTGCTTGAATTGAGCCTTGATCTTGCACGCTGCTGTTTTAAATCCAAACACTCTGATCTTGTCCTTGGCAGAGATTCATTCAGTCAGGCAACACTCACTGGACACCTACTATGTGCCAGGGACACAGAGCAGTGCTGGGAATCAGGGACATAAAAACAAGACACAGCCCCGGGGCTCGAGCTGCTTCAGTGGTGGAGCCAGATGTGTAAACAAATGATTAGAGCACAATGTAATTAGTGCTAATAGAGGCCCGTGCAAAGTGCTCTGGGCGCACGGAGGAGTGAGTGGCTGAGCCTCAAGTCATCATCCTCCAGCTGCTCCAAGTTAATGTCACTGTTGTGCCTACAAAGAAAGAGGCTTTGCCCAAGGAGGCATTGATGCTGTGTCAGTTCAACATGTCATCACACACACAGACACATGCATCACACACATCGTACACTGACAATACGCATTATACATTGTACACAGACACACATCACACACACATACCATACACAGAGATACACACAGACACACACATAGACACATACACACCACACACAGACACATACATCACACACATCACACATGCACACCTGGAGGCCTCCCACCCTCCTGAAGAATGGCTAATGTCAGCCCTGCCCCCTCCTCCTTGACTATGATGGAAACAGCCCAGGCGCTGCCGGACTTGGTAAACGCCCATGGCGGGTTGGGTAGTGGTTGTGGGTGAATTCCTGCATCTCACTACGATACTTCCCAGTGCCTTTTCCTCACAGGCTGCAGGCAGTCTAGGCTGCCCGACAGTCACCATGGCAACGGTCTCTCTTTCCATCTTCTACAAGAGCAGGGGGCTTCTTTGCCGGAGTGCCGGCCTCTGACCAGCACCTAGCCAAGCACAGGCTCTATGTCTGCCTCTCTGGGTTGTTTCAAGGCCTTACTTTTTTTTTTTGCCAGATATCAACAGTGGACTAGGAGTACGTGGAGTTCTCCTTGTCCAGGCCTGACCCCCAGTGTACTGTTGAATTTAAAGAGCTGCTGACAGTAGCTGCTCAGACTGAAGGTAACTGAAGAGGTCCTGAATGTCCAGGCTGTCAGCTGCCAAGAACAGGTGTCCACACCAAAGAGATGAGCTGGGAGCTAGTTCTGGACAAATTAGAGCATGTTGATTGCAGGGTAACCAGGATGACAGAGAAACTCATGTGAGGGGTGAACAAAGAGACTAGGAATGCACAGACTGGAGAAGATGTATCAGAGAACCACCTCACTGACCAAACATCGTATAGAAAGGGGAGTAGGTGCCGTCTATGGGGCATCTTTAGTATCACTTGGACCAATGGTGGGGAGAGAAAAGGCCACAGAAATTTCTTCCCCTTCCTCATACTTCTAAAAAGTCTCCTAAATATTTCAAAGGTGGAAGGAACTGCCTTTGAGGAAGTGAGCCCCCCATCAATGCAGATAATCAAGCAGAGGCCAGATGGCAATTGGGTGGGCATTCAAGTACAGGATGGGTCTTTATTGTCTCATTTAAACCTGACTGGCCCCGCCACTGTCCTGTGAGTCGCTGTGATACCTCACAGTGCCCAGTTTCTTACCTGTAAAGTGAGGAATGGGGCTGGAGCATGGCTCAGACCTCTGTCTGCTTCACAGCCCTGTGTTCAGACCCCATTTTCTAAACCTGATCCTACTACATGATGCCTAACTTTGTTGATTTAAGGAAGTTCCTACTTTTCTGAGCACTTTCACATCCATGATCTCATTGTCTCTTCCCCATTACTCGGGGAAGCGAATAGAACAGGTATGATCACAGAGGCAGGGAAGTTCAAGGGGATTTTCCAGAGGTTACCAGTGAGTTAGCAGCAAGCCAGTGTGGAGGCCGGGTCTCAGGTCTGCTGGTCCAGCCTACCGTCCACTCTTGGCCACTGCTGAGTGGACGCTGGCATTCTCACCTTGGGCAGATGATGCCATGGAGAGGGGTTATCAGTTAGCAGTACTGTGCAACATGCAGAATTGCAGAAATAGCACATACGTAAATTAAACATAGTTTCCAGAAATAAAAAAATGTCTGGCTGTTAGGTGTTTTCAACTTTGGGCTTTGCTGTTAGATAAACTCCGAGGCATAAACAAGGTTGCTAACTACATGTAACATGAATACGTGGGTTATGGAAAAGTGACTTGTGCCAGTGGATCTGAGTGGGGTATAAGTGGAATAATAAAAATGTCTAATAAATCTGAACCGATCTTCCTTAAAACTTGTAGTCGGGGTGTTAGAAAGGAGTGGCTGGCCACTGGGTTGCCTTGGTATTGCATCCAAGCTGAAAATTCAATAGGCATAATGTTTCTTAGGAAATTGAAACATCAAATGTCAAATAAGATCTTGCTGCTCGAATTCTTTACTCAGGCCCCTGGGGAATAATGTATCCAATGTGACAAGCCAATAAGCTCTATCATTGTCTCCATGTGCTATTGAAAAGCCCCTTCCTCTGCCTTCTTAAAGTCACTGTCTCCTTCTTTTAATAAATTCGACCAAAGTCATGAATGCAAATTTGAAACCATGCCATATACATGTGTATGCTGGACTCATCAATAGACGACAGCTTTCTCCATGGAAACTCCACCTGGCGTAACCTTTGTCTCTGAGTGAACCGTGATGATGACAAAACTTGCCACACCCTACTGTGTCTTTCAGGGGCTCAGGCGGCCTTTTGTCTTCTCTTGGTGCCGTGGGAGGAAGAGCACAGCTCTCCTGTTCCACGTAGGAGTTGTCACCTGAAGTCTGAGACTTGTTCACCTGTGCAATGCGGAGGGACAGTGGGTCAAGGGTCAAAGTAAGAGAAACTGGTAATGGAAGGATGCGGCCAAGGGTTCAGCAGGCAGGCGACCCATCTTAACCTTTTGGAGAGGCCAGGGGTCTTAGGGAACAGGTGGGGCTATGGTCCAAGCTGGACTTAGGGGGCAACCTCAGGGTGATTGTGGGGAAGCCACACATCTGGGAGGCCATGGAATCCTAGACATAATACATCAAGGCACCAGGAAGTCCTGGTCCTTTCTCAGAAACCCTGACCTCGGCATTTATGTTATGTCTACTCACCTTAGATACTGGAAAAGTTGAGACTGGGTGGCAGAGGATGTGCTGTTGGGGAGAGAGAGGTGCTCTGGGTTGGTGGGACTGTCCCACTGGCCTAAGCAAAGCTCAGGAATGTCCATCTTTGCTCTGCTCACTGAACTGCTGGCTCCTTTTCCCAGCTTGAGCCATGCTGGGGTAATCTGGTCTTTTCTGGAATCACAACATTGAAGAAGTCATTGCTGCAGCCCCCTTCACAGATGGTCTTCAGGGTCTGCTTGACACTTTCAGGGTCTCAGCCCACAGAGGGGACCCGGGCCGTTTTGGATAGACCCAGTGATAGAAAGTTCCTTCCCTGTGTGGAGCTGAACTCCATCTCCTTTCATTATCCACAGTTGGTTCTAGTTCTTAATCTAGAGCTATATAAAATAAATCTAGTTTCTTCCGTGGGCCATCTTCTCAAATATTTAAAGGCAGATGCCCCATCTCGCCTGAGCCTTCTCACGACACGGTTTTCAGACCCCTCACCACCTGGTCACCCTGTTTTGGTGTGAATCAGTTAGTTAGTGTTTGCTGTGTCTACACTGTGGCGCACAGGTGTGAACTCGAGTCTACACTGAGAGAGGCTTCTCATCCTTGGCATGCAGGATGCCAAACCCCTGAGAGGAGCATATTGGCTTTCCAGTGTACGATCCAGCATAGATATTCCTGCCCTGCCAGGCTTCCTCATGAGTAGGAGGAGGAGGAGGCAAGGCTCTCAGGGTAGAGCCCTAGGGAGTAGCGTGCCCAGGAGGACCAGACAAGGGCCTGGAAGCCAGGACACTGCTCTGTGCCCAAGGACCCAGTGCTCACATCAGTGATAGGGACTTCCGTCTTCCCAGTCCAAGCGGCCTGAATCCTTCCCCAAATCAATGCAGGGCTCCGGGTGGGCAGAGTCCACAGATCTCCCCTCAGCCCACTCTCCCACTGAGGATATTTAAAATGGTGGGCACGGACTATGATGACCTCACCGCAGTGCTGTGAGGCTGACTCACTCAGTGTCCCTAGGCAGACTGAGCTCATTGAGAGCATGGCCAGACAATGTTGGCTGAAGGAGCCTCAAATCTTTCGCTGTCATCATTGCTACAGCTTCTTAAATGGTTCATTGGAAACAATCTCAATCATACAGAAAAGCTGCAAGGACAGTCCAAAAACCTTTCTTTTTCCTGAACTATTTCAGAGCATGTTATTGACATGATGCCCCTCACCCATAAATACTTTAGTTTATAAATCCTACAAACAAGGACGTGCTCTTACAAGACCATAAACAATCATCAAAGGCAGGAAATGAACTGATCCATCTCATCCTCAGACTCTGGTCAAGTTTTGCCAGCTGTCCCCGTGATGACCTTTTAGCAAAGGTTCCAGTCTAGGATCACACACTGCACTTTGTTGTCGTGTGTCCATAGTCTCCAGTCTGGAACAGATCCCCAGTCTTTTCTTAACTTTTAAGACCTTGACACTTTTGAAGACTCCAGGCCAACTATTTTGATTAATGTCCCTCATGTTGGGCTTGTCTAAGGTTTCTTCATGATTAGTTTCAGACTATGCATCTTTGGCAGAAGTTTCACAAAAGTGATGCTGTGTTTTTTTCATTGCATCTAATCAGGTGGCATATGATTTTGATTTTTCCCAGTCCTCATGATAATAACTTTGATCACTTGTTTAAGGTGGTCTCTGCCAGCCTTCTCTACATCAAAGTTACTCTTTTCCCCCTTTGTAAATAACTGTGTGTGGAGATACTTTGAAATTAGGTAAATATCCCATTCCTTATCAAACTTCAATTTGTTCATTTATCTATATCAGTATGAACACATGGTTTCATATTTTAGTCAATGGAGTGTAACTTATTATTATCATTATTTAGTTTCATGCTCAAATTATCTCAGAGTTTCCCAGTGGGAGTCCCTTCAAGCTGGTTTCTGTGCCCTTTTCACATGTCCCTGCCGTTCTCTGAGTACTTCATTACTCTGGTGTAGTAAGCTATCCCAGGTTCATCTTGTACTTTCCCTGCCCCTGTCTGGAATCAGCCCATTTTCCAAGGAGCCTGGTTCCTTTCAGTGGAGAAGGATATTTAGAGACCAAGATCTGGGGATGAGGTGTGCTCATTGGTATTGGGGTGCCTCCCAGGCCCTCTTGGACAGAGTAGAGAAATATCTGCATGTATATTTACATATAGGTATGTGTACACATACAGTTGCATCTGTATTTATATATTTATTTATCTACATATTACAAACCGTGAGTGCACACAGATCCCAAATTCCAATCTAACAGCTCAAGATTCACTTTAGTTTTCTTCCTTTTTATATTTGTAGCTTCCTTCTCTATCAGTGGGAAATCTGGCTCCTGTTAACTTTAACAAATTTTTTATTTGATCAATCTCCTCTTATGTAATCAATCTGCCATTGCTACTGGCACCCCTTCCTGGCACAGATGCCCTTCTCATCCAACTTGGCCCCCCATCCTGTGCTGGGCTGTCCCCAACATGGTGCAGAAGCCCCTTCCAATCCCCTCAGGGACCCACACCCCTTGCAGGGCTGCCCCCTGCAGGGACTTCCTCCTCACCCCACTGGAGCTCCAACACTCTGTGCCAGTCTCCTGCTGTGACCCCCATCTCATGCAGAACCTCTCACAGTGCTCAGGTCCAGACCTCGAGCTGAACTGTCCCTTGATAGGAGCCTTCCTCTCCACACTCGGGCTCCAACACCCCATTCTGGGCCACTGCATCTCCCCCTGCCTGGCACAGGTGCCTACTTTTCTTGGCCCCCTCAATGGTTTGTGGACTGAATAGTGCGGGAAGAAAAGGAACAGGAAGGGAGAGGAAGAGAGAGTACATCTTGGATTCTTAACCACTATCACCAGGGGGTCCTTCCTACTCTGTTCCAGTGACAGGGTGGGGACTGCTGCCTGGCAAGTGCTGGGATATACAAAGGCCTGTTAGCAGGGCAACCTGCACATTGGCACATTAAGTGGACCGAGGCCGCCTCTGGGTAATGTGTAGATTATCCCATTCTGAGGCACATTAACCAAGTGCTAATTGTGCTTTCTGAATGCAGTTTGGTGCCAGTTGCAGGAATAACTCTGGCACCTGCTTGGACTTTAGACTTGCAGATTAACTCAAATGGAAAGAGTAGCAAAACAGGGAATAATTTGTTCTCTAATAAGCCACTTGGAAGCCAACTCATTTCTACAGTTGGTGTCAGAAAAGTGCAGCTCAGTGATGGGAACAGGAAACTGTGTATCTGGTACGTAGGGTTCTAAGCTGTTTCTGCCAGAACTTGCTGAACAACTCACCTCACTTTGCATCTATTGGCCTCAATTTACCTTCCCACTATTAGGGATAAGAATAATTTTATTTAGTTTGGACAAACTGGATCTGAAGAGCCCAGTTTTCTGCTTTTGTCATTTGAACTCATGTGGACAGCTCTGATAAACTAGACTAGAGGGCAGAAGGGCAGGAAATGGGTGTCTACATTTATGGCCAATTCCCTCGGGATGTGATTCTTAAAGTGGGGTTCCCAGACCAGCAGCATTACCATCACCTGGGAGCTGGTTGAAATGCAAATCCACAGGCCTCCACACCCCAGACCAACTGATTCAGAACTGGGGGTGCAGCCCAGCAGTCTGTGGTTTAACAAACCCTCCAGGTGATTCTGATGCACCCTGAAGTTCCAGACATGCTGATTGCTCTAGAAAATGTGGCTTGATTCAGTCGAGCAGGGTTTACTGAGCATTTATGACTAAGTTACTCAGCAATGGTTCTTGAGGTCCTACTGTGTGCCAGGCAATGTGCTAGGCCCTGAGGGTTGAATGATGAACAAGACAGCGTGTCCTGCCCTCAGGGGCCGTGTTGTCTCATGAGTGGTGCATTGAACAAGCAAACAAGCATATTCCTATACGCTAGGAATTAAAACACAGGGGCTTGGAGGTAGGGTCATGGAGGGTACCTGGTTTAGATGGGGAAGTCAGGGAAGGCTACTCTGAGGAAGTGAGATTTATGCAGCAGCCATGCTCTCAAGGAAGCCATGGAAAGTTGGCTGGAGGGAGGTACAAGGTAAGGCAGTTTGTGGACCCTCCCTTGTCTGCTACAGCCAGAAGAGTGCAGGTGGGAAGCACAGGATGCAGGAACACACACAGGCGCCTCTCCCTCCTCCTTTCCTTGCCTGTGCTCAGAGAGGGCTCTGGAGGAGGGGCTCTGCCTCCCTGGCGCGGGAAGGAGCCCTGTTTATCATCCAGCCAAGCAGAGATAGCATCATCATCATTTTCCAGGGGCCAGATATGTGCAATATTAAAAAAGAAATCATGTGATTTGCTGACAGCACTTAATGGGTAATTCAAGGGGCTTATTATTCCTGTACATCATGTCTGCCTTGTGACAGGCAGCGGAATTTCTGGCACAGAGGGGAAGCTCACATGCCTTCAGTTTGGGTTTTTTCTTCCTTCCTGAGGTGACAACTAGCAGCCAAGACCCTACTTGGATGGGTGGTCCCTGAAACATCATCAGGGGCCACTTGGTGCTGAGGTGGGTATTAGGGATGCAGGAGAGGGGCTCTCTGAAGGCAGGGGGCTGGGCTGGCCCACTGCTCTGTTGGTGGCTGGATAATGCTGATCAGCCCAAGGTCTCCAACAGAGAGAGCAGCCAGAGGCGGCACTCCCAAATCTGCTGACTGCTGACCTAATGTGGGCATGGGTTGGGTCAGAGGCTCTATGCTCATTTTGAGAAGAGGGTATCTTCATCATTGAGCAGTATTTCTTGCAACGTGTGTGTGTGGGGTTCCTCTTACCCATTTGGGCAGGCATTCTTCGCCTTTGCTTCCCCAGCATGGTAGCCGGCAGATGAGAAGACAGCTATGGAATGGCTGGATGGATGAATGGATGGGGCAGAGGAACTGGGAACTGCCTCGAACGTCAAGGAGCACAGGTCTTCAGAGCAGGGATAGAGTCTACCTCTCAGAGAGGACAGCATACTGGGGTACTTTTCCTGTGCTCAGTTGGGTTATCCTGCCCCCAGTATAATTGGAGACCCAGTTAGGGGGTTCCCCAGCTCTTGGAAGGGCGGCCTTGATGGCTAAGTGGCATATGCCTAGCACTGTGCCTGGCACACATGAGGCATCAAAAAGTTGTTGTTGAATTAATGCATTCAATCATTTATTTTTTAAGTTCAGGGATTATTATATTAATCTTCCTGGGGCTCTCCCTGCCTGTGTGGATGGGGATGCTGGGCAAGGCAAACTGCAGAGTGGGGATCCCTTACTCACCTCCTGTAACCTCTGCAGGGAATGTCACAGGCAGTGTTGCAGGGGATGATGGCCCAGAAAGGACAGAGGACATGGTCCCTTTCTGGGCCTCCCCAGTGCTTTTCCATCACTCCTCACTTCTGCACCTGGTGTACCTTTTGCACCTTGGAAAATAAGTATTGTCTTGTCTGTTTGTCCACATCTGTGCCTCTGCCCGGGACACTGCCAGCTAACCATCCTCAAGGTCATGGGTGGCTGGAGCAATTGCCACTTTTTACTCCATGATTGGGAAATTCTGAATATGCCTGCCATTCCTCTTAGCCCTTGGTCATCCTGAAGGGGACTAGGAAGGCCTATTTGTATACGGGGTAATTGGTGTGAGATAAAAACATATCTGCACAGCATTATTCACAATAGTCCAAAGTGGAAGCAACCTAAGTAGCCATCAAAAGATGAATGAATGAACAAAATGTAGTACATACATGCAATGGAATATTATTCAGCCTTAAAAAGGAAGGAAATTCTGACGCATGCTACAACATGGATAAACCTTGGAGATATTATTCTAAGTGACATAAGCCAGACACTAAGGACAAATACTGTAAGATTCTACTTATATGAGGTACCTAGAGTAGTCAGATTCATAGAGACACAAAGTAGAATGGGAGTTTCTTTGGAGGGAGAAATAAGGAGTTAGTGTTTAATGGGTACAGAGTTTCAGCTGGGGATGATGCAACAGTTCTGGGGATGGATGGTGGTGATGGTTGCACAACAATGTGAATGTGCTGAATGCCAATGAACTTAGAAATGGTTAAAATGGTAAATTTTATGTAACGTGTATTTTGCACCATTAAAAAAAGTCTGCAGAGAAGTGAGTTGGCACTGTGTATTGGGCCTCCTGGACACAGAAGCTAGGGTGGAGTTTGGGCTGCAAGATGAGTTTTAGGGATCAACACTTCTGAATGAAGGAGGAGGAAGTGGGATTGGGAAGAGGGAGAAGTTGAACTGAATCTGTGATGTGAGCCCCAAAAAGCCTTGGGGGCTCTGGATTGAGAATTGCTCATTCGAAAAGTCACCTGGCCTTCGATACCCATGCCTCACTCAGTCCCCTGACGTTGTGGGCTCAGTCCCTCAGCTGAAGCTGATCTTGAAGGAGTTGTTTCCTTCAAGGGGCTCTGCTGACCACAGAAGGGGGACCTGAGTGACACTCTTCTGTGTCTACCACAGATGGGAAATTGGAGGTCAAAGAGCCATGTGCAGAATGTTTAAGGCGTAAATACCTTCATGCAACAGGTTGGTGACACTGATGCCAGTCAGGGGAGGTGAAGTAACTTGTCCTATCAGTGAACAGGTCCAGAACCATCTTATTCCAACTCTTGGCCTGCTCCACTTCCAGCTTCCTCACTGGTCTGGGCTCAGATCCCACCTTTGTCTCAGTCTCTGACCTAAGCAGTGATCACTCACTATACCTACCTCGTGGAATTTCCAGGAAGATAAAGTCAGGTACCTGATGTGAACATACCCTGAATTAGTTAAAAGAAAATATATGATTTTTCCCATGTTGAATGGGGTACTGATAATACAGCAGTAATAATATTTCCGAAATGGATGAGTTTGAGTGTCAATTCCACTGGCGACTCACTAGGAGTCTTTGCGCAAATCACGATTTTTATATTTCGCGCTTCGTGCATCAATTTACCACACATTTATTGAATACCTATTAAGTACACAATGCTCTGTGGGATCCAGTGAAGGATACGGCCTGGTGCTGGCCCTGGAAGGTGTTCCGTCCCCTGGAGGGGCAGGACGAGCTAAATGAGAGGGCCAGGCAGCATCTGAGAAGTGCCCGGTCAGTGGGACAGACAGGTCTGAGGAAGACGAGGCCAAGGGCGCTGGGCCCTCCACCGGCCTCAGCACCCTGAAAAGCACTGCCCCTCACAGTACACTCATGGGCCATGGATCATCTACTGAACACTTTTAATAAAAATAACAATTTAGCCAAAAAGTCAATATCCACCTCTCTGCCCCAGGTCCCAAAGATTTTCAGACCCTCAAACTCCATGCCAGCATCTGCATCCAGAGGTCCAAGCTCTCTCCTGCATAGACTCATCTCCACCTCACACCAAGCCAGCACTGTCAGCAAATGGGTCTGTCTTGTCCCCTTCAACACAACAACAACGAGCGAACTGTATTATTTCCTAGGGCTGCAAACTGGGTGGCTTAAAACAACAGGAATGTATTGTCTCACAGTTCTGGAGGCTGAAGTCCAAAATCGAGGCATCAGCAGGGCCACGCACCCTCTTAAACCTGTAGGGGAGAATACTTCCTTGCCTATTCTAGTTTCTGCTGGTCTGCCAGCGATCTTTGGTGTTTTCTGGGTTGCAGCTGCATAACTCCAATCTCTGCCTTCATCTTCACATGGCATCTTCCCTGTGTCTCTGTGTCTTCACATGGCCGTCCTGTCTTCTTAGGACACCAGTCATATCGGACACCCTACTCCAGTATGACCTCATCTTAACTAATTACATCTGCAATGGCCCTATTTCCAAATAAGGCCACATTATGGGGTATTGGGGGTTAGGACTTCAACATATCTTTTTTCTAGGGAGACACACAATTAAACCCATAACAGGAGCCCAGAAAATACATTAGCTATCTCCTGGACACGGGCTAGAGATGGGTGTGTCTGATGTGGAGTGTCTTTCCATGAGTGTGTGTGGAGGGCTGTTGTGCCTCAAAGTTGATGGAACACCAATATATGCAGATACATTTGCCATTCAGACACACTGGGCTACTATTTACGTTTTTATTCTCAACGCCAGTTATTTAAGTCAAAAGCATAAGCCTTGATTACGGCCTTGAGCACATTGGGCTGTTGTTTCCTTTCAGACTAGGATGCCAGCTGCGGCAAACACTTTACTGAGTTAACATGGCCTCTGATCAAGGCTGAAGGCCGTAATCACACGCATTCCATCCTGGAGAATTGAGGTCCAAATGGGCACAGATTGAATGCGTTTGCTCCTCCTTTTAGAGTGCCGTGGGTATTTGCTGGGGATTTGTTTTTCAGCAGTGTAAGTGCCTACCTATCTATGCATGTGTTTGTGTGTGTGTGTGTTGTGTGAGTGTTAGTGTGTTGGCATTATTCATTCCCGTCTCATCTCTCTCCACTCATTGTTGGTGTGTGACATGTGAGGGGCACCTAGAGAAGGAGAGAGGCATCTTTAGTTTGAAAACAATCTCCAAAACAATGGAATGTCAAAACCATGTGGAGGCCAGTGGGAATTCTGTATGTCAAAGAAGGACACACTAATGATGCTGTTGTGGGGGGCAATGCTGATTGCCACCCCTGGATGCGTTCCTTGACCCCCCTGTGACATGGGCAGACCTCTCACCTGGTTGTCTCCCCTTTCTGGGAAACTCCCTCTCTCCTCCCGTGAGATGCCCTGGGTCAAGGGCACTTTCCAGAGTGGAACTTTCTGCTGCTTCATAAAGTTCTTCCTAGCCTAGTTGCTAGGCAATGATGGTGTGCACCAGAGGGGCTGCTCCTGCATTGGGCGGCTGGCTCTCCATCCCATCTGCAATTTAAATTCCCTGACAGGCAGAAGCAGCCAAGCTGTTCACTTGAGATTGCAAAAAGTTAGATTGAAATACAAGGAATATCCAATGCCTCGAGCCCTTCATAAATTTTGCTTTGATAGTAACTGGGAGAGAGACGGGGAGAGAGAAAGAGAGAAGAAGCCGGAGAGGGGAAAGCGTTGCAATTTAGACCTACACAGTCAATTTACATTTGATCAACGTGTTCCATTCCTCCCTCTGCCCCCAGCACGTGCCTACTCTCAGCCCTCTCTCTTGTCCTTCCTGACATTCTTCACGTCTCTTTCCATACATCTCCCTATCCCGCCCTTTGGGGGAGTGAGCTTCTGAGCATCTCTTCTGCCTTTCCCATGGCTGTCTGGACAAGAAGAAGCAGGATATAGCCACTGACTAGTTAACTGGACTAGCCAGGTTCCACTGTGGCCCCTTCCTGTGCCCTTCCTCTCCCCTCAAAGG
Organism: Ceratotherium simum simum; assembly: GCF_057802395.1. Taxonomy (NCBI): domain Eukaryota; kingdom Metazoa; phylum Chordata; class Mammalia; order Perissodactyla; family Rhinocerotidae; genus Ceratotherium; species Ceratotherium simum. Next base: position 87,751,846 of record NC_141900.1, read on the forward strand.
GTCCACAATGACATGCTCCCTTGGCTATGCCCAGAGCAGCAGCTCTATTGACAACAGCTGTATTCTCCAGTTTGCTGGGGCTCTGACTGGAGTTCTTGGGGGCTCCCAAGGCTTCCTCTGGCCCTAGCAGGATCCCTGGGGGAAGCTGCACCCCCTCAGTCTACAGAAGCTGATTTGGGATGGCAGGGAGTTTGGCAGCAAAATCTTTGCAATTTTCCAGCTCAGATCCATGAGGCATAAGAATCAGGTGCTGAAAGGAGCTTGCAGAGTCCGCCCCTCTGGAGATGCCATTCTGTGATGAGTCCCCTCCTTCAGTCTCTCTTCTCCTCTCCCCATTCTCACTCTTGGGTCCTGCCCTTTTAGTCTCAGGTTTTTTTTTTCCCAATCCTCTTTTATTTCTTTTTCTCCCTAATCAGCGGGAAAGACTGACACAGCTGGACTCTGGGACCTACGGCAGACAGTGTGACCAAAATAGCCATTCCCACCCACATGCCACCCTTGGTCACTGCCTAGCGGTATGTGGAAGTGAAAATGGCGGTCTTGAGGGAACCATACACAGGTCCTGCCCTCTAAGAGTTTTTAGTCTTAAACTGCATTTTTTGTACCTAATGTGCTATAAGATTAGGACCATTATCAGACAAAACTACAAGTGGGTGTTGAGGGGAGTTAAGAGTGAAATGAAACTGCTTAACACCAACTAGGATGGTTATAATAAAAACCCCCAAAATAACAAGTGTTGGTGAGGATGTGGAGGAATTGGAATCTTCATGCATTACTGGTGGGAATGCAAAATGGTTCAGTTCCTTCAAAAGTTAAACAGAGAACTACCATATGACCCAGCAATTCCACTCCCAGGTATATACTCAAGAGAATTGAAAACAGATATTTGTACACCTATGTTTGTAGCAGCACTATTCACAATGGCCAAGAGGTAGAAAAAACCCAACATCCATCAACAGATGAATAGATAAAGAAAATGTGGTATATACATATAACAGAATATTATTTAGCCATAAAAAGGAGTAAAATTTTGGTATATGCTACAACATAGAGGGACCTTAGAAATATTATGCTGAGTGAAACAAGCTTGACACAGGACAAATATCGTATGATTCCACTTACACGAGGCACCTAGAATAGGTAAATTCACAGAGATAGAAAGTAGAATAGTGGTTACTGGTGATGGGGAGTTAATGTTTAACGGGCGTAGAGTTTATGTTGGGGGTGATGACAAACTTTTGGGTATAGATAGTGGTGATAGTATGGAACACTGAATCTACTTAATGCCACTGAATTGTATACTTACAGATAGTTAAAATGATAAATACTATGTTATGTATATTTTGCCACATTAAAAGAAAAGAGAGAAATGAAGCAGCAAGTATGGTGAGGCTGGGTTGGGAGGAAGTTTATAGTGTGAGGGGTGGGGGCAGGGGAGAAGGAGATGACCATCAGAATTTCAGTGCTGAAGGGCACAGGCCTTGCTAGCCAGGAGGGCAAAGGGTTACTCAGTTTAGAGAGACAGTTGAGAAAAGAAGCTGAGAGCTGAGTGTGAGTGTGGATGTGTGCTATGTGTGGTTTTGGGAGAGAGTGTGTAGTTAAGAAGGTTAGGACGTTAGTAGGGATTTGGGTCCTCGGGGAGCATCAATGACTACTCTTATTTTACAGGTGACAAAACCAAGGCCCAGAGATTTTCCCAGGGTCTGGAAGGAAGATAGAAAGGGGGATGAGTGTCTGGTCATCTGTGGAGAATTAGATTTAGGCCAGATGACATCCCCCCCCCCCCCATGTTGGAAACAGTTTCAACTGAACATCAGAAGAGGCATTGATGGGGAATGCTGGGAGGACCTACAAGACCACAAAGGGACCATGTGGTGGGAGAGGGCTCAATGTAGCCGAAAGGCAGCCCTAGCCTTGAGGGAACATTGATGAGGGTCTCAACATGTTTCTGTCCTGCCTAGCTTGTTACCGTCTCCTGCCACCTCCCAAGTCCGGTCCAGGGCATCTCCCCCTGCTTCCGGCCCCACTCCAGGTTGAACTTGGGAGACCTGCTGCCTTGGGGTCCTCTGTCCCACTGGATGAGAGAGCAGGGAGAGAAATAGCCTGGAGCCGATCACTGGAACAGCTTGAAACCAAGGATGAGGGGCTCAATCCAGATCTGAGGGGGTCTAGGAAGCTTTGTGGAGGGCAGACGATGTTCTCAGAGCAACAGGTAGAAGACAGGGTGTTTAGCATCCCTAATGGCACTGGAATTGGAATTATGACTGGATTCTCTCTCTGTCTCATGGAGCCCAACCAGGATGCATGCTCTGCCTGCCTTTGTCCCTCTCGCCATCCCCACTCCTGTCTCTCTGGCCCTCCCTACAGGATGCCCTGGGCAGTGGTGTCTGAGGCAGGTGGCCGTGGATCAATTCCAGTCATGTTCAAAGCAAATAGCCCTGTTTTCTCAGGTAAGCCAGACGAGTTTCCCTCCACCATTTGATCTTTATGCTGCTCATGCGTCTCGTGGTTACAAATAGCTCAACCTTCCCCGTGCTGACGGCAGCGCTGGGACATTACAGTAATGTGCCCATTCAGATCAAGTGGATGCAAAGATTGCTACAGCAGCTTTTTGCCACGGAACATTTAGCCTTCAATAATAGCATTTTGGGTCCCTCTGGAACCTTCCTCCGCAGATGCACCTGGGATGCCTCTCTCTCTCTCCCCACTGCAACCCCAGGACAAAGATCACTCTCATTTTTGTTGATGAGGAAACTGAAATTCAGAAAAGGGAACATCATGCAGAAAATAAGAGGGCCAGGAGTGATATGACAATGATGACCATGACAATAACAATAATAACTTTTGTGCACTTACCAGATGCTGCTCGCTGGCAAAGCAGTTCACCCGCATTGGGGTAGGGGTGGTGGCTCCAATGGATTGGTGAGGTCAGTGAAGTTCAGCAGTTGTCCCTGGCACAAGGGACAGAGGGAGCTCCACCTTACAGCTTGTTCTCACCACGGCCCACGCTCTTGACCTCTCTGCCGGGTAAGGTCAGCTCAGGGCTGGCCCCAGGAAACTCTAAACTCAGAGAAAGCTGTCCTTTCCCTGCCTCCCTCCACACGCCTATCCTAGGGCCCTCACGCTGTCCCCAAGACCCTTGACCCCCCTCCTTCCTGTCTTCCTTGAGCAGCGTTCCCCTCCCCCAGTCCCTCTAGATCCTTTGGAGCCAGCTTGGGGCAGTGTCCCTGGCTCACAGCCCTACTTGCCAGGAGGCTGAGGGCTAGGGGGATCGCCTGATTTTCACCGACTGTGTTGCCCCCAACAGCATTTTTATCTACACAACCTTGGGAATGCCTTGCCTTCAGGTGGGAGTCTGGTGACATTGCCAAGAGTTAAGATGGAATCGTCCAGCGACATTTCAAAGTTGGAGTCCAGGCAGGGAAGGAGCAGAGGGAAGATGGTCTTGGCTCTGTCCACACCTTCCCACCATGACTGCCCATTTCGAGGGAAAGAAAACCGAGATTCTAAATGAATCTTCTGGAACATATCTCTGAGTTGTCAGGCAAGGTATTATAAGGCCTATTTTGTAGGTGAGGAAACTGAGGCACAGAGAGAAGTGGCTTAGTCAAAGATAAGGAATCAGTGGTGGAGTAGAACTAGACCCCAGGTTTCCTAGTCTAGTGCTCTTTCTGCGGGTGCGCTATGTTTTGGCCCAGGCTCACCGTTGCCGAAGTGAACATCTTGTAACTGTTAGGCTGGTGGGTGACTGAGTAAAACCTTCACAGACGCTGTGGCTCCTACGGGCACCTTACTGGTCTGTTCACTCCATGGGCACAGCTTGGTCTTTAAAGCGAGAGAAGCTTCTGGAAATGCATGGAGAGGACAAAGGTGAGAAGGGTCCAGGGACTTGACCATGCCCTAAATCCAAAAAGACAGGATCCCCTCTCCCAAAATTAAGGTGGCCCCTCTTCCTTCTCCTCCCAGATTCCCACACCCTCCCCATCTGAGTCCTCAGAGGATAGACTCAGCTCTGCACCCGGGAAAAGGAAGGGCTTCTCTGCCCCTTTTCTGTAAGTCCTTCCTCTGGCAGGACGCAGGCGGGCTGCGTGATTCAAACCATGATTTTGGAACTCAGGCCGGGGCCCTGCAATTCACCATTCCAACAGCAGAGGGCGCTCCTGACTGTTGAGAAGGAATCATGCAGCTGCAGCCACTTCCTTGTCACGGAGTCAGTCTGGCTTCTTGGGGGCGGGGGCAGGAGGCAGGGGAGAACAGTGCTTTGGAGAGGGAGTCCTAGGCAGACTGAAGAACCTGGGCACACCAGTGTCCCCAGTCCCCGCTTCCTCTCTCCCTGTGCCTCTGTCATCCGCTCTAAATCCAGTGAAACAGAGGAGGGGTAGGGTGTGGTGGAAAGAGGAGAGACAGCTGAGCTGGGCTTGTGGGGACGGCACTGGCCACATTCAAGTCATCTTGAATTAGTGTCCATGTCTGAGGGCAGGTCAAACTTGTGGCCTCACCCAGCGTTGTTCTCATAGGAGTGTCATCAGGACCAACTCCAATGGGAGAATGGATGGAAGGGTTTGTAAACATGAGTGCTCTGGGAACACGAAGCCCTGGACCTGTGTGTGTGACCTTGGGCAAGTCACACTGTGTGCTGTGTGCTGAGTTCCTGTGTGACACGAGGGATTGAATTAGAGGATTGTCACTTCAACGCCTTCCAGGGCTAAAAGCTGGGATTCCCTACCTGCATCTTCTCATCATTTCTTTCTGTGGGTTATGCTGGTTGGCACCAGTGCTCTGATGGCCACATGCCAGAGCTGGGGTGTGTGGGGACCAAGGTTAAGTCTGCAAGAGGTCCAAGAGCAGCAGCTCCTGTGTCCCAGCTCCCCTTCCTTCCTGCTCACTGGAAAAAGAGTCCCTGTGAAGTCCTTTCATCCTAGTGAGCAGTAGAGTGACTGTTAGCCAGACTTGTTTCACTCGCTGGTGATATTCATTGGCCGCACTCACTTCGTGCTGACCCTCTGAGGTGGGTGGGACTTGGTGGGGGAGGAAGAGCCCGTGAAGTGGTTTTCTTCCGACAAGGGCAGAGTTGTGGAAAAGGCTGGGACAATCTGGGGCCTGGGATTGGCTCTCCTATGATCTCCTTGGGCACATGGGAGAAATGTCTCAGCATCTCCAAGCCTCAGTTTGCTCATCCATGAAATGAAAGCCTCGAGATGCTGTCTATGGCCCTTTCCCATTCTGACATCTGCGCTCTGTGGATCCTTGTCAAACACGTCTAACATCTGGCTCTTTGGAAAAGGCTGGGAGGAAGAGACACAGTTTAGAGGAGGGCAGAAGAGGAAGGAGTGGAAGGAAAGAAGGAAGGATGCACTGGATTAGTTTGCACCTGCTCAGAAGTGGGGCGGCTGACCTTTGAAGACTTGACTTCCTTGTCTTGTAAGTCCTGAGACTGGGGTGGGGGTGGGGGTGGGGGTGGGGGTTCTGGTCAATTAAGAAAATACATCTTCGTAGCAATCTGAGTGTTCTCTCTGTCCATCCATTAGACAGAATGTAGCCTCTCAAGACATTCAGAAACTGCAGATAGAGCACATACATCTCTGGAGGCCAGGCTCTGTGTGTGTGTGTGTGTGTGTGTGTTTGTGATGCACAAATACACATGCGACAGAAATACAAGCACAGCGACACTTGTACGGGTAGGCATCATCAGTAAACATTATTCGGCACCTACACATGCAGGGACACACTCATAAAGTCATGCACATGTACAAGCCAGCATACCCCATTTTACACAAAAGATCACATTGACCCCTAAGGCAAAGAACCGTTTACTTAAAGAAGCATCTCTTACAAGATATTAATAAAATACTTAGGCAGATTTTAACTTTTAAAAACTCTGGAGAAGGAGAGACAGAGACGGAGGATGAGGAGAGGGGGATGGAAGGAGTGGGTAAAGGCAGGCCTCATCACAGAGCACTGAGCCCACACGTCTGGGCTTCGGTGAAGCACCATATTTCATGATACGTTCGAGCTGATTTTCCAGCTCATTGAAAACGTTCGCCAGCTGCTGCTGAGTGACTGCATTTGTTGCATGCATGAGCTTGCTCTAACAGGCGCCCCTGGAAGGGAGGCCCCGAGGAGAGCTAGAGATGAAAGCTGAGCTGGAGAACTTAGAGCTGGACGAGGTATTGGCGTTTTGATTGGGAGGCAGGGAGAGCGCAGATCTGGCGCATACCTGGGAATGTGGGGCAGGCCAGCCGGGAAAGTTGGGTTTCTGGAAACTTCCACGGGCACATCCTGGATAGGAATTCTTATAGTGGGCAGTGAACTTTCTTCCTCTTGCATCGCCCCAACTGGCTGACCCACAGGTACGATCATGTGAAACGACAGACGAGGATTTATAGCACCTCTCAGGATGGCTCCCAGGAGCTGGGTCCTCTTGCAGGTCCCCAAACTATCTGACTCTCTGGCATCTGTGAGGAGCAGGCGTCACCTTGCAAGGCCTCATCTGTCCTAAGCACCTCCTCCTCGAGTCTGTGATGAATCGCTTTCCTCTCTTCTCCCAGCCACCCCAACACTGGATCCCTAACAGTGCAAGCTTTCCCTCCGTCCTACTCTGCCTCTGACAGAAGCTTCTAGAAGGAAGAGGAGGCTCTCCTCTCAGCACATTCATATGAATAGATGCGTTTGACGACTGCTGACATATTGGAAGGTTAACACTCCCCGGAAGAAGTGAGATGCTGAGCAGCAAAGTTATGATCAGAAAGTGGGGAAGAATTTTCAGGAAGGTGGAGGCAGTCTGGGTAAAGCTGGAGGGGGACCTGGTCAGCCACAGTCACAGATACTAACCCCCTCAGCCAGTCAACTTGACCCATTCACACTGTGGCCCATAATCAGCCCACGGTCTGGGATGAAAGTTTAGCAAGTCTCAGGAGACCTGAGACCCCCCCACGCCCCTATCAGAGACCCCTCAACCTTTGCCTTCAAGTCCAAAGCCAGGCACAGATCTGTGAGGGCCGAGGGCAAACCCTTTCCCACGGAGATGGGCTTCTCCAAGTCTGGCCAGGAGACGCGGCCCTTGCACGGCTCTGTGGGGACTCGATCATCAGAACTTGTCTGCGTTAAGCAGATTAGGTGGCTGTGGCTCCGCCAGATGGAGTGGAGGAGGCCTGGCTCCCCCGCGGGGCATCTGCCGTGCCGAGGTGTGATTGGCTGTCAGCATCTCCCGCTTCCAGCGCCCGAAGCTCACTTTATCAGCGTGTCTCTGGCTTGTCTCCATCAGGTGGGAGGCAGGGATGGTGGATTCCTCTCATGGCCCGTGCCGGGGAAGGGACTTGGCCCGCAGCCCCATAGTGAGTCAGAGAAGGCCCAGCTTGGACCTCATGTCCCTGCTCCAAGGACCCTCGTGTGACCATCCGGGACGCTCAGTTCTGGTGGCTCTGCTGTGATAGAATTATTATTATTATTATTATCATCTACGTAGTGCCTGCACGTTCAGCTGAGATGTTTTGGAATATTTTCATCAGCGACTGTGGGGGACAGTGTCTCCAGCATCGCGTAGACTTGACCCTCCAAACTCTACAGGGCCCCTAACAGACAGGCCTGTTAGATGCTGACACAAAGACCGAGGTCCAGGAGAGAGCTTGCAGCTTGGTCAGCCTGCTGACTACAGCAGCGTCATCTCCCATAACACAGTCCTTCTAGAATTCTGTCCTGGTCCAGAATTCTCACTTGCCAGTTTGTTCATTCAGCTAGTGACCCAAACCCTGTGGCAGATTGAATTTTCCCAAAATGGCTGCAACAGTGTCTTCCATCCCACATACTGATCTTACAATGGGGCTTCCCATCCAGAGGTGGCAGCCTCCATTCCTTCCCCATGCTTCTGAGTGGACGCGTGACTACAGCCAAAGTGCTGCTGTGTGACTCCGGAGGCCGGGTCATAAAAGGCAGCGCATCTTCCACCTGGCTCCCATGCGACACTGGCGGTTGGAACCCAGCTGCCATACTGTGAGGAAGCCCAAGCAGCCCCATGGAGAGGCCCTGGGTAGGCCTTCTGGCCAGCAGTCCAGGTGTGGTCCAGCCAGCAGCAGGCGTGTGAGTGAACAGGTCTTCAGGTTGTTCCAGTGTCCCAGTCGTTGAGTCCCTCCAGTCTGGCTCTTTCCAGCTGTGGCCTCAGACATCATGGGGTGCAGAAACCCATTCTCGCTGTGCCCTTTTTGAATTCCCAACCAACAGAATCCTCCAGCATAATACAATGGCTGTTTTTAGCCAGTGCATTTGTGGAGTATGTACATAGCAATAGTGACCAGAGCAGGTCCCAAAGCAGGGCTGCCTGAGGCGGTGTGAGTGACAGGGCTCAGAAGGGATTTGGGACACAGCATGGCAGTGGCGCAGCCCCTAGGTTCATGCAGCACTTTACACTTTAAAGGAGCTTTTCCATTGCTATTGGCCTCTCCACAATTCTCATTTTTTAGGTAGGAAAATCCTCTTTTCAGATGGTCTTCCTGCGAGGCTTACAGAGGATATGCGCTTGCTCAGGGCCATTCAGAGGCTGCGCGGTGCCAGGACGACCCCCGATCTGACTCCAGAGCCAGAACTCTTTCCATTAAAGCTGAGCTGCCTCGGTCAGCCCTTGACAAATAAAATGTCACTGCCTGGCGCAAAGCCACGGGTGACTGGAGAACTCCCCTAGCATGATTGGTTTGAAGTTTGTGCCTTTAGTACCCATCATGGGAGAAGAAAAATCTCAAACGTTGTTAATAAACAGAATCAGAGGAAAGCTCTAGAACAGAGCAGGTGTTATTTATCAAATGTGGGAAATAAGTTAATTGAGAACATCAATCCTGGGGTGACTGTTTTACGGGAGGGTGGGTGTAAGTGTGGGGACTCAGCTCACTGGTGCTGCAAGGGTTGAAGGCGACTGGACAGTGGGCATAATTTGGGGTCTTGGAGCCTATTTGGGAGCAGGTGTTTTTCCATCTTTAGATCTGCAGGATCCCCAGCACTGAAGGCACTGAGGCTGTGGCCTTCGTTGACGCTGAGCGACTGGGCCCCCTGCTTGACTCAGGTGCTCAGGTGCGCAGTTGCTGTTGTGATTTCAAATACGATGGTTAGGTGTCTGTGGACAAAGCATCACTCCCCAGTGTCCTCCGTCCCCACATCACAGCCCTTCACACGTCACATCCCTGGCTCCTGAAAGCGTTTGAGATGCGGCCCTGGGATGCGGCCCCACCTCCTTCCCAGTGTGGAAGTCCTTGAGCAGAGCTGGCGCAACCCACGCCAGTGACACCGCCACAAGGGAAGCAGCTCCCATGGGAGGGTGCAGGCCCAGTGCTGTTGGCGGGAGATTTATCCAGACCTCCCTCTCTGGCAGGAGCCCGCTTGTCAAATGCCTGGCAGGGTAGGGTGGAAGTAGTCACCCTCCCCTTGAGTCACGGAAACAGGGATTCTTCTCTTTTATATCCACCTCTGGGTTTCTGGTGAGAAGAGGCATTTTTGTCTCTTCCAAGCTCTGCTAGCTTACACGTTCTAGATGAGAGAAACAGCAGTTAGATGACATGATAGTTTTATGTCTCGTCTTGATGAAGGCAAGGTACCCAGTTACTTAATAAAACACTAACCAGGATGTGGCTGTGGAGGCATTTTCTAAATGTGGTTAACATTTACAATCAGTTGATTTTAAGGAAAGTAGATTACCATCAATAATGTGGGTGGACCTCATCCAATCAGTTGAAGGCCTTAAGAGTAAAAACTAAGGGCTCCCGGAAAAGAAGAAATTCTGCCTCAAGACTGCAGCATCAAATCTTGCCTGGATTTCCAGCCGGCCCTACAGATTCCGTACTTAGCTGCCCCACAATCACATGAGCCAATGCCTTAAAAAATACATACATGTGTACACACACATCTCCTATTGGCTCTGTTTCTCTGGAGATCACTGCCTGATACAGATGCTGTTCTGGGTAGGTCATGTTGTCCTGATGTTTTTTACTCTTCCTGACAACTCTTTGATCCAGGGGTTCAAACAGGTGTGCTGACAGTGGTAGTGGAAGTGGGTGGAAGGTGAGGCTGACGTGCAAATGCACGCGTGTTTTATAAGCCCATGCCGTGTGTACACCGTCCGCTGCAGGTAGCAAAGAGGGCGAGGTCTGATGGGAAGACCACTGGGTTGAGAGTCGAAGGCCAGCATGGAGGCCTTGGTTCTACGACTGACCACTGCTCTTCTGTAACACGGGGAGAACCCCAAGAATGATTGGGGTAAACAAAGCAGGTTATGGACAGTGAAAGACCAATCCTGTACGGCATCACTTATATACGGAATCTTAAAAAAAAGGCCAATTTCATAGACACAGAGAATAGAATGGTGGTTACCAGGGGTTGGGGGGCAGAAGAGGGAAATGGGGTGATGTAGGTCAAAGGGTACAAACTTTCGGTTATAAGAAGAATAAGTTCTGGGATCTAATGTACAGCATGGTGACTATAGTAGATGATATGGTATTGTGTACTTAAAAGTTGCTGAGAAGGGATCTTCAGCATTCTTACCACACACACACACACACGCACACACACACATGCACAATAGTTAACTATGTGAGGTGATGGATGTATTAATTATCCCGATCTTAGTAATCATTCCACGATGCATATGTATATCAAATCATCACGTTGTACACTTTAAATATATACAATTATATTTGTCAATTATTCCTCAAAGTTAAAAAATAAAAAAAATTTAAAAAGGAAAAACATGGTAATGGAAGTTAAAGCATTTTGTAAAACAACATACACCTGTAATTTGGTAGCTCTTAATTTTTTTAAACTAAGATTCAGTCCACAAATTGTCTAAGATAATTATTTCTGGGGAGAGAGAATGACCAGTGGGTGGAAATGGGCTTGGTTCTCCTTCCTCTGAATGACAGTTCAGCACAGTTCAAACAAGAAGAGAAAAAGTTGGGGGCCATTTGTCAAAATCAATTAAATACGTTCAATGCGGTCTCTAAGGACGCAAATATGAGGCTACTGAACTCGTCATAAGCAACGTTGGGAAGTAAAGACCCCACTGGGAGGGGCTTCGGTCAGGTCTTGGGGCTGGGCTGTTAAAGCGAGAGGGGCGGAACTGGCTCCGGGACACTCTTGTCCCCACTTGCATCATTTACCTTTGACTTTTCAGAGTCTATAATCCTGAGGATTTGGAATGGGGTAGGGCTGAGGATTGTACTGGGAGGAAGAGAAAGGGTCCACATCCTGAGCTGGGTAGGATTTTTCAATCAGCAAACAGTGGTCTGCAAAGTCCCTGTGCCTCACCCCGCTATATACGGGCCTTTAGGACGATACCTTTTTGTTTGCTAAGTCCTTGCTTGCCTGTCTCTTAGGCTAGGCTGTGAGTTTTATGTGGTCAGAGGCCATCATGACCTGCATGCTGGCACATAATGTTTAATGAATAAATAAATGAAGTCCCAAGGATGCTCAATCAGCTGGTCATCGTTTATTATGGTCATATTCCTGTGTGCACTGTATTAGAGGCCCTGTGGGAAAGTAGTGGAGGAAGAGTGGGAAGGGGAGGGGAGGAGAGGGAAAGAATGGGGAGATAATTAACTAAAGAAATAGGGAAAATAATTCCTATCCTCCAGGGATTTGCAACCTCGACTGAGGAGGTCAAATATACTCATGTGATGCTAACAGTTTGCTCCTCTGAAACATAATGAGCTTCATCCTGCAGCATCTCATTGCTGGAGACTCAACAGCCAGCCTGTGTGCAGGCCCTAGGCAGGTTCCAGAGGAACAAACCTGGAGGTCCAAGGGCTTTGGGAGACCAAGTCTATTCTGGATGGGGTTGAGTTGGGTTAATCAGGGCTAAATCTGGAGGGAGTGAAATTGGAGAGGGCCTCTGAGTGGGGTGCTGGCTGTTTTCTGAGCTCAGAATACACTGGCAAATTGGGAAAAAGCCCTGTCTGCAGCCAGCTAAGATTGATGCCTCAGATCCTGCCCATCTCAAGCTGTCAGGGATGTGCTCTTCTTCCTTAGAGCACATTCAGACGGCACAGTCTTGCATTAATTTAGAGCTAATTGTCAGGTAATGAATTCGATTTGGCTCACCATATTGAAATCCCTTCTGCTCCCAGCTGAACACCAGTAAATCATTTGCATCACAAATCTCCTCTTTGCTGGATGCTCAGCTCGCCCAAGCTGTTGCTCAGACCCTCTCCTGCTTCCCCACGTGCCCTGGTCTTTAAAAACAGCTGAAAATCCTCACCTCTCCTTGTTAGAGATGCAAAGCTGAGACCCACCCCAGAAAACTGAGTTTGGGTAAGTATCTTTGAAAAGTCTAGAACCACTGTTCTCAAAGTGTGGTCCCCTGAACCAGCAGCATCAGCATCCTGATAACTCATTCGACATGCAAATTTTCAGGCCTTACCTCCCGACTAGTGGAATCAGAAACTGGGGGTGGGGTCTATCTAGAACATCCATTAGGTCCCCCAGAATGTCAGTGTCAGAATTCCTGTCAATTCACTTTAACTCTCTACAAGGCCAGCTGTGCTTCCTAGGTCTCTGGATTTTATTAGGGGCTTCTGAATGTATTCCTCTTCTCTGTATTAGCCAGAATTAGATTTGGTTGGGGGCCAAAAAAGGACAATATAAGTGACTTAAACAAGATAGAAGTTCTAACGTGAAGCTGGGGGTAGGCAGGCCAAAACTAGCTGCTTTGCCATCCTTAGCACGCACCCCATGGTCCAGACAACCGCTCAGGATCCAACCAGCATATCTGCACTAGAGTGGTCAGAAAGAGGAAGGAGGAGAGAAGGGCACGGTCATGGCTTTACAGATACTTCTTGGAAGTTGTATACAACACTTCTATCTTATATCTCAATGCCCAAAACTTAGTCACTTGGCCATACCTGCCCTCAAGGGAGGCTGGGAAATGTAGTTTTTATTCTGGGTGTTCATGTGCCCAGCGAAAAATCAGGAAATCTATTTCTAAGGGAGAAGAGGAGCTCAGATATTGGCAGAGACAACTAGCCACAAACAACGCATACCACAACCTCTGAGACATATTTCTGCTTCAAAGTCTTCAAGCAAAGTTCTCCATGTTTGTCACACACTTCAATGCCGGCTTCACAACACGTTTATTTCAGGAAGCATTCTTCGATCCTCTGAGCGTTTCTTTTCCTGACAGCCCCCATGCCTGTAGCCCATTCAATACCTACTGCCTGTTGATCCATCTAATTTCCGTGAAATCGTGATCCACGGTTAGTCTGTAAATGCCCAGAAGCAAGACTGAGGGCAGCGTCTTTGCTGGTGGAGCCGTGGCGAGTCTCTCAGCTCCTCCAGGACCCCGACTCCTCACCTGTAAAATGACGGGACCGTGAATGGGCCCTGAGGTGCCTCGCAGCTCGACGTGCCCTGGTGCTCTCTCTATTCTTTCCTTTCTCAACGTTTATGACTGTCTTCAGGGTGGGAAGGCAGCGAGCCCTGACCGGCTAACTACGAGATGAACCTAGGCACCACGGGTTGTAAATGAAGGCACGGACTGCGGAGCCTGGAAATGCTGCTCGGGGCTGGATTTGGATAATGGCTTTTGAGAAACAGATCTGGCAATGAGAAATGTGATTTGTATAAAAATTACGGGAAGTCTTGTAGGGCATCCTGTAAAGCTGGTGCTGATGGGAACATCATTTATCTGATAGTGCCCCTGCATGACCAAGCTCCACCCCGTCTACCTCCACCTCGATCATTTTACAGGTTTAAAACACAAACACACACACAAAAAACAACCCTGAGGTCCACAGAGCGGGAATATAACTTGTCTAAAGTCTTACAACCAACCAGTAAAATGACAGAATTGATGGCGACTTCCTGTATGTGACCTGAGGGTCGTTAAAAGGCCACTAGTATACACATACACATGTACACACACACACACACACACAGACCACACTCTCGTCCCTAAATGAGCCTGGCTAGAGGTCGTGACTTGAATGAGATGCACTTGACCTTCATAAACCTCAGTTTCCTCATCTGTTAAATGGGAGTCATAACCACTTCATGATTTTTAGGAGGATTAGACAAAAAAATTTACGTAAAGTCCTTGATTCTTTTGCAGGTGTGCCATACATCTTCTCTCCTTTCTAAACACATATTTTTAAGTGGATTCTTAGGCGTTATAGTCCATAAGCAGACCTACCTCAGTTTACTTGAACATCTGCTTAGCTGAGAAATTGCTCTCTGGGCATGTTATTCCACAAACACTGAGCACAGACCCAAGACAAACAAGCCTGGGTCCCCGAACTTTAGGTCTGCCATCTGAGCAGGGAAGGGCAAAGGAACCAAAAGTGACTGAAACTTCTATGTCTCGAGTGTGGCATGTGCATTCAATGGCTTAGTCACCACATAATTCTCATCATGGTTCATCATCCGTCTGGGAGCAAAGGCAGGGCTAGAATTGGGAAGGATTTGGATTAGAGCTCAGTTTGCTATAATCAGTTCACAAATGAGTTCACAGAGGCCCAGAGATGTGAGCAACTTGCCCAAACCAGCAGGGGAACTGAGAGCTGGGACTCTAGGGGCATGACCAGGGGGAGGGAGATCTGGGTCAGGGAGGGAGGGAGAGATGGGGGCTGAGCTGGAGGTGAGGGGTGCGAGGGGTCCAGAGGCCCTGAAAGAGCAGGCTCCCGCTCCCCAGTTCTGCTGGGGGCTGGTCTTGATGTAAAGTTGATTGCCTTTCATAAAGCTTGTTCTTTGAGATTAAAACTTAATCCCAGGTAGAGGGGGACAAATCCTTTCTTTGAGCACAGAATGCTCAGAGACACTTTTCTGGATATTATTACACAAACCTGTTCCTTGTCCAGCTAACCCTAAGAGATGGCAGGTTCCTTTAAAAGGTGTAGGTAGATCAAGTGTCTGCCCAGGAGTTCATTTCCCTCATTAATATCCTGTAAGCTTCAGGAGAAAATTCACACTCTGAGGCGGGACACACAGGTGTCTCACTACCCTGTCAGCTGGCCACGTGCTCCATTTGCAGTTTCCAGCCCCATCCCCATCCTTTATACAAGCATGGCCCCTGCCTGTAGACGTCCTGCCTTGCTGACTCCTGCTTAGCTTCTCGGCTTCACCTCCTTGGGGAGAGCATTCTCTTCAAGCTCCGTGGAGTGAGCTGGGGGTCTCTTCTCGGTGCCTACCCCACCTGAGCACTGACCACTCTGCATTAGAAATGGCCACTGGTAGCCTTTCTCCCTTCCAGAGACCCTGTGTCTTCCACGTCTGCAAATCCCCAGTGGCTGGAACCCAGTAGGTGCTTGTTAAGTTGAATTTAATCAATTATTTTATAATCTCGGTCATGATTTATCAGTCAGTTGTATACTGGGTTCCAAGGGGAGCAATATAGAAGACGTAAAACGTACTTCCCTCACCTCTGGGAATCTAGTCTCCGGGGTGAGGTACGAATAACCCAGGGAATAAGGATCGACAATCTGCCTGTGCTAAATCGTGCCGCCCAGACCTCTGATGCCTGGAGGTTTCATGGGAGCTGGAGCCGTTAGACAAATAGAGTCTTGGATGCTGTTTGGGTTGGCTTAGGAAGCGAGGACGAGGGGCTGTAGTGATGGTGGCGAGCAGGAGGGGGCTGGCTGGAATGAGTGACCAGTGGAACTGCAGAGAGGGGCACAGGCTGGGAGAATGCAAAGGCTTAACAGCCATGAAAGGATTTTGATGTCATGAAAAATCGGGAGCCACGGAGGGTTCTCAAGCAGGGAGAAACAGGATGAAGTCGTGTTTTAGGCATATGGGTGCTGGGAAGTGGTGACCAGAAAAGACGGAGACCTGGGAGGAGGGAAAGAGAGAGGCCAGAATCAAAGGCGGTGGCTAGGAGGCCAGAGGGGCTGGCTTTCATGTGACCTGTCTCTACCTCCAACCTCTTTCCAGTGCTCCATAGCCTGGGCACAGCCCATCAATGGACTATGGGAGCTTCTTTCATTTGTTCATTCTTTCTTTCAAAAATTTTACATTAATACCTACCGTGTTCCAGTTCCTGGTGGAGGCTGGGACTGCAGAGAGGAATAAGGGAAGACTCCTGCCCCAAAGACCTCTGCGACTGAGGACACCACATAAGCACACACAGGGACCTGAGGACACTTTCACCTGTGCTCTGTCACTTAAAGACATTCTGTTGTTGTGTACCTAAGCTCTAGTCCTCTGCCCCCATCTTCACCCTCCCATCGATTTGCCAGTTTGCTCAAAGGGACTAATTTATAAACATGAGGCACTGTGCCATGCGAGGCAAAGATGCTATGAGACAAGGGGGCAGTCCTTGAAATGCTGACGGGTGGCATTCCTTCCCTTAGTCTCCCGCCCTGGCCTTGGGGAACTTGCCCAGTGATTCCCCTCCACTCCCCCAGCTGGGGCTGTCTACACCCTGTGGGCCCTCAGGGCAGAGATTCTGTGAGAAGCCCCTGATGCCAATCTCTGGTGGCCCCCAGAGCCCACCGACTCCTTGCTCTCCTTGTCTTTCTCCGCTTCTCCCTCAGGCCTCATTCCCAAGACTAAGGAAAAGAGTCAAGGGCCCAGAGAAAGATGCTCAGGATTTCCTTGGCTCAGAGCCCTGCACACCCACCCACTCAGCAGCTCTCCCCTGAGGTTGAGGCTCTTCCAGGAAGCCAGTGTTGAAGCACACCCCTCTCCCTCCAGGGTGCTTCTACCTCGTTAGAGTCAGACCATCAGTTACTGGTCAGAAAGCATCTCTAATAGAACTCAAGGTCTGGGCAGGGACAGGCACAGGGACCACGAATGACCCTGTCCTATGTACTAGGCTGTAACACACACATCATCCCAGTCAATCATCACATAACTTGGATGTCTGTTCATTATCCAGTCCAGAGGAAGGCGGGAATCCGGATTAGGTTTGGATTTGGTTTATGATATTAATTCATACATAAGGCAGTGGAGGCCCAGGGGAGTGAGGCTGCTTTCCTATGGTCCCACAAATTTTGGCAGTCTGGGATTTGAACCTCCAAGCTTGTATTCTCAGCTGGTTGCTGCTCTGCTGAGGGTCCTACCACTACTGCAGAAATGCAACCTCACGATGCCCTGCGAGCCTGGGAATGTTTCCCCAGCTCTCTCAGTGTGGGCCAGCTTCACCTGTATTACCACTGCCTCAGAGCACCCCTCTCCCATGTGGCCCACCTCTGTCTCAGGCGCGTGCTTTCTGACGCCGGCACTGATGGTGCGCTCGAACACTCTTTTTTCTATACATAGCGATGGAAAATATTGCAGAGCAAACACAGGCCCTCACAGAGCCACAAAGGAGGTTCATTTAAGTTGGCATCAGTTTTGCTAACCTCCTGCTGAAATGTTTGCCAATCTGACCAAGGTTCTGAACTGCCTGACGCCCAGGAACACCTCTTCTATTTAACACCGTCCCTGAGTGAGATCACATCTCCAGAGGTTGCAGAGGCTCTGTTGCGTGGGTTCGGCTCCCAGGACTTTGCAATCCAGGCAAGGTGATGTCCCATGCATGCCAGGCTTTGCTCATTTGGATGTTCCTCTATTCTGTCTTTCAAGCCTAACAGACACTAGCTAAGGGGAGGTCTGGTAAGGCAGAATGCCCCAGGGTCCAGGCACTGGGGACAGGGCGTCCCTCTTGGTCAGCGTCTTCACTGGATCCCAGATGCTGTTGACAAAGTGCGTTGTCTCGGTTGTTGCTGGCGACTACCATGTGAGTCTAGCCAGGCTGGGGATTATCATCTCTAGTTTGTAGGCGGTGAAGTTGTAGCTTAGTGAGACACCCGGCTTGCCAGGGCCAGCTGCAGACTCTAACCCAGGCCCTCTGCGCATGCCCGGCTCTTTCTTTTGTGCTTCCCGCAGCCTCCTGTACGTACACCACCAGCCTCTGTACCATCTACCATCTCTTGTTAACTAATCATGTCGGTGGTGTTTCTAAGATCTGACAGAGACTAGACCCCGAAGGGGCCACAGGCTGTCTCACCGCTCCTGTTCTGCCCCCTGCCGTCCCCTGAACTCATCTCGTTTCACACGGGCCTTCTCCAGACCACAGAGCTGCCTGCCAATGGGCACGCCTGCCCTCACGGAACCCCTGCCTGGGCCACCCAGTGTCTGTCTCTCCACTCAGACCTTCCCCTCCCTGCTCACCCTATCAAATCTTACCAACCCTGTTTCTCCATCCTCTCAGATTCTGCTGGTACCGGATAAACGGATCTAAGAATTAGAAGCAAATTATCCTGAATGACCATCCCTCTTGCGAGGGTGGAGTTGATGGAGATTGGGGGGAGGGGAATGAGCAGCCCTGGGCTCCTGTATAGTTACGCGCCAGCCCAGTGCCTAAGTATTTCTATCCTGTACCCCAAAACTTATTCACACAACTCCCCCCACCCTCTCTCTCGGTCTTAGTTACTTCTGGTTAAAACTGGCCATTTTGTAACTGTCACTGCATAAGAACATCTTTGTGATGCCCTAAAGAGGTGCCTGACACTATGGTTGAAAAGCAGAGGGCCAGGGAATCGAGGTGATGTGTTCAGGCCTGCGGGCCCGGTGTCACCTCTGGCTCTAGGTGGACGGTGGTGTGGAGCAGCAGTTTGGACCCCAGATCTAGGATGTCTGTGTTTGAACCCAGGCTCTGCCGCTCCCTAGCTCTGTGATCTTGGGCAAGTTACTCACCCTCTGTAGCTGATGGGTAAAATGGGGACACACTAGCGCCTACTACAAAGGGTCGTTGTGAGGGCGGAATGAGTTAATGCATATAAAGCGCTTCTACCAGGCACATGATAAATCCTGAAAATCTCCTAAAAATGTGAGCTAGTATTATAATTCTTATTATGCAACTATCTTGCTATTCCTATTCTTGGCCATCTTAACAATAATATGTAAGTATGCACAGTGCTTCTCAGTTTAAAAAGCGCTAACACGCTGTCTCACTTACTCCCTCGGCAGGGGTGAAGGTTGTGGGACACGCCCAAGGTCACAGAGTCAGGGAGGCGGCAGCCCCTGGTCTTAAACATGGTTCCAAGTTCTTTTTTTAAATATCTTTATATTACTCAATGCCACCTCCCATAGAATGGGAGGAAAAGCTGTGGATGACTCAGTAAAAAACTCCTAATTACTGGGGGAAGAAAAACACCCCTGAGGATATCTCATTTTGAGGATAGCACGTTTTGAGGAAAAAAAATAATTACAAATGAAATCCGAAGCCCATCCCAGAGCCAGCTGCAATTCTTTGCCAGCCACTGGAGTTCAAAGAGGGAGACTTAAGGAAGGTCTTGAGGAGAATTACTTAATTTAGAGCATTGGAAACCCAACAATTATTTGCTTAAAAATAGAATTTGCTGAAACAACTTCCAGCTTCTTATTCTTCTCACTGCATAATAAAGTAATTAGTAATTTGTGTCACTCCGGTAATTTGTCTCCTTCTCATAATCACCAACAGTGACACCGTTGCCATGCTGGGGTTCCAACACATGCACGCACACACAGACACACATGCACTCACTCACTCATGTCTGATCCCTGGGAGAAGGTGGATGCGATCGTTTCTGGTGTTTTGTTGTGGCTGTTGGAAAGAAAATTCTGTGACCCCCCTAGTTTATCCATTATCTTGTGTATAAGACAGTCTGGGGGTAGTTGCCATAAGAAATAGAAATAAGGGCAGAGAATTGTCAAAATATCCCCAAATATCATAGAGGCTATTATGAGCATGGTGAGGACCTATGTATGTGCAGCTAAAAATCAAGACCTTTATCTGACAAAAGGATTTGTTGTGAAGTGTGGGTTGTATTGTTGTTTAATATGATGGGTCTTACAAAGGTAAGAAAGGTAAATCATATATATTTATACATTTATTAAATTGAAAAGAATGAAACTATACAAAAATATGGACAGTCCAAGAAAATCCAGAGTGTAATTATAAGAGACACTTACATGTGTTTTCATACCTACTATGAGCTAGATTTATGATCAGCTATTATAAATCAAGCAAAACTCAACTATTGGAAACAAAGCAAGGCTAATGGAAATTTTATCCCTAAGTCTATCTGACTCAATTTATAGGAGGCTTTTAGGGATGGATCTGGTGGCGTAGAGGTTCATTTCGTGCATTCTGCTTTGGCGGCACGGGGTTCACAGGTTCGGGTCCTGGGTGCGGATCCACTCACCACTCATCAAGCCATGTTGAGGTGGTGTCCCACATAGAGCAACTAGAAGGATTTACAACTATGACATACTACTCTCTGCTGGGGCTTTGGGGAGAAAAAAGGAAAAGAGGAAGATTGGCAACAGATGTTAGTGCAGGGCCAATCTTCCAAAAAAAAGAGGGTTTTGGTGACTATGGGAAGCTAGAGAAAGGAAGTTCAAAGGATTGGTTCCTTTCTCTGTTTACCGTATAATAATCTATCATATTCAAATTATATACTATGATAGAATTATTGCTAATGTTTATTAACTGTTCACCATATACCAGGCACTGTGCTAAAGGGTATCCCTCTTATATTATATAAAATATTATATATTATGTTATATATTTATTTTATATTATATATATAAAGCATTATATCCTTTAATCCTCACATCAACTTCCTAAGTTAGGTATTGATATTGTTTCTGTTTTATAGATGAGGAATGTGGCATAGATAGTGTTACCTACCTAATATCCATTCTTCTTGTTTTTTCATAGTAATACAAATCCAATTTTATTTAGGGTGGCAATATGTCATGCTAATGGCCCATACCTTCCATCCTCCCTTGAAGCCAGGTGTGACCATGTGACTAACTTCTGGCTGATGAGATGGAAGCAGAACTGTTGTGTGGACCATCCAAGAAGGTTCACCCAAAGTATCTGACTCAGCTGGGAGGTGCACCCCTTCTTGTCATCTCTCTTGCTTTATGCCTTCTGCAGATGTAATGGCTGACACAGTGCTGTTTCCAATTGTAGCTGAATTAGCAGTTCAGACTCATTCTCCACTGAAAATGAATAGAAAAGCTAGACAAAACTTATCTTCAAAAATCTAATTGAAAGTACCAAAGAAATCACAAGTCAAGGAAGAATTATTGAGCCAAGTTCTTTGAGAAGAGGGAAACCCAGTGAAGTGAACCTGGATTTTCTGACCAGTTTCTGACCAGTCTGACAATTCCAGAAGATGTGGCTGAGGAGCTAAGAAGTTGAGCAGAACTTTAAACAGACTTAGGGAGCTGGGAGCCTGTCAAGGATGGGAGGATCTGATAACACCCCATAATTTGGGTTAAGACCATGAATAGTCACATTGTAGGAATAAGGTGAACTAGGAATAGCCAGTCCCCGGAAGGAACTAAAGGCAACCTTGAGTCACCTCAATCCCTGATTGGATTGATGGGATCTGGGAGGGGTAGTGCCCTAGATCTCCTGCCAGAAGCAAATGTAAATTCTCTATAAAGAAGATAGTATTATCAGAAGCCACAAATTATCTCAATCAAACAAAGCAGAGGAAAAGATGGAGAAAATTTTGACTACCAAAAATCTACTCCTCCGTAAATATAAGAACGCTAGCAAAAACTGTCATGTATTCCACCTATCAAGAGCCGCAGCCTTCACTCATATCACCATATAGCAATCATTGATTTAAGGTATATACGGTATCCTGAAGGATGGCACTCCATCCTTGCATGGTAACATCTCCAAGCTGAGCCTCAGCTGAACATTACACAGGCCATCTTTCTATCAGGTCCTGCAGTTCTTGTAAGACATAGTTCCTTTCTTCCCTTTGTTCAACCAACACTTTACTGACAGTGTTATGTTGTGCCTTGTCTCTAGATATCGGTCTGATGGCCAGAAGGGATAGTGGGTGCAAATCCTGAAGGGAGCATGTGCTGTCTTACAAGAAAGAATTCTGTGCACCATCTTCAAACTATACTGTTTATATCCATGGATGGTTGCCCTGGCCTTTGAGACACGACTTTGTGATGAGAAAAACCACAGGCATATGAATTAAACACTAAATAGGAGTAGATTCTGTCTACTTAGCTCCATCTTGGAGAATGGTCTAGTGAAGAGTCTGTGCGAGACAAAAACAACCACAAAATGTCATCCAGAGGAAGAACATGGCTCAGGTATAAAAATGTTATCTAGAATCCATAAAGTCCAGGTAGTGTTTTCAGTAGTGCTAAGCTGTTTCTTCTGAATTTGGTAGAAGTTATTGTTCTTAACATAAATAAAGTATACACCCCTACTGTATCTCCAAGTATTGCTGCTTGGAAGGAAACCTTGGATACTCAGAAACCCAGGACAAGGGAAAACCAGAAGCTCACTTTCCTGGTACTCTGTTCAGGGCTCAGATTAATTTTGGGAGTCCATTGCTCTCTCTGTCCTTATCATTTTCTCAGAGTTGAGGCCATTCAGAAGTGTGGAGTAGAACAGGGAGACAAGAGTATATGGTATTATTTTAATAATTATAATGTAAGTTTGACCTAGTAACATAACCCAAGATATTTGGGATGCTTTCTCTTTCACATTTATTCCTGCACTTCTGCTTTCCTTTCTAAGATGGGCACTGAAGAGGGCCTAGGAGTGATGGATGGGGTGGGACCTAAGTGACCTCATAGCTTTTGGGAGGGAGCCTTCCTAGCCTTTTCCTGATCTCTGGGGGTGTGCTGAGAACATCTAAAAAAATATGTAGCATTAGATCATAGAATGAACATCAATAAATTGATAAAAGCAGACATTGTATAGGCTATATTCTTTTACCATAATGAAATAATCTCAGAGATCACACAAACCCTTCAACACTTGGAAATTTAAGTAAAAGAGGACATTTTGAGTATTCAAAAACTCAAAAATAAAAACACTATCTTAATTTGTGGGATATAGCCAAAGCTGTTAATTGAGGGCAAATGCATAGCTTTTTAAAAAACTGAGCAAGAAAAAGTAAAATAAATGAATTAAGTAATAATCTCAAAAGGCTAGAAAAATAAGAGTAAATCAAAGATAAAGAAATCAGATTTTAGGAGATTATTTAAAAAATTAATTCATTTTAAACAAAAATAGTATAAACAAATAAATCTAAGGATGAATTTTTATAAATAAATCATAAAATAGCCAAATTAAGGGTAATATTATCATGGCAAGAGAAAAAGCAGAGATAAAAATACACAGAGAAAGAAAATGTATTAACAGATACAATAATTTCAAATGATAATTAAACAAAAATGACTTTATGCTAATACATTTTAAAATCTACCTGAAACTAATAAGACTGATTCAACAAAAGTTAGATAATCTGATTAGATTAACAACTAAGAAGAAAAAGAATTGACATAAACATGCTCCACTTTTAGATGATTTTGCTTTTAATTTTTTAAGGGGCAAATAATTCTTATGCCATGTAAACTGTTCCAGAGTAGAGAAAAATATTAAAATCTTCTCAGTTCACTTTACAAAACAAGTATGATCCTGTCACAGACTTTGAGAAAGATGACATAAAACAGAAAATTCTAAACCGTTTTTACTGTTTATGTAGACACAAAATTTCTAAATAAACTGCTGACAAATCAATTTCAACAGTATACAAGAAGAACAATCTAGGATGATTCTATTGGGTTTTTTCTGGGAATACAAGAATTATTTAATATTATAAAATATTATATCAGTAAGTCTAAAGAGAAAATCCACTTGATCTCAGCAGATGTCTAGAAGGTATTTCAGAAAAATTCTGTACCAATTCTGAATAAACAAAATTTAGTAAAATAGAAATAGAGGATTTTTCAAATGAACGATATTCATATAAAACAATAGCATATATCATATTTAAAGGGAAAAAACAGATATATTCTAGTTAAAGTCAGGAATAAGATAAAAATGCCTGGTTGCACTATATTAATTAATACTGTCCTGGATATCCTAGCCGATGCAAAAAGACAGGAAACAGAAATAAGACAGGCTACTGGAAATGGAAATCAGAAGTCCCACTGCCAGCACTTAATATGATTGTTTACCCGTAAAACCTAAGAGCATTAATTGACAAACTATTAGAACTAATAAAAAATTGAAAATATGGCTGAATATGAATAAATATACAAAATAAGTACTTTCACAATTTAACATCAAGAGTCAGTTTACATATATAATGGGGAAAGCGACCCTAGTTAAAACAATTACAAAAGAGTAATGTGCTAGGAATAATTCAATAAGGAATATTATAAATTTCTCCTGATGAATATAAAGGAAGACCAGAGTGGAACACTTCCACACAAAAAGATTGAATATTGAAGAGAGGCAGTTCATCCCAGGTTCATGTATAGGTTTAATTAAGCGCCAATAAAAATTTCAATGGGAATTACTTTTATATCTGAAAAAATAGTGGATGAAAGTAGTCAATTGTATTTTTAAAGAAGAATATTGATGGGAATATTTTTCTTTCAGAGAGCAAAATATTTTTAAATAAAGTTGATCTAAATTAGGATTTTTCTGAAAATTAATTTGGCCATTTATATCAACCAGCTTTAACTCTATCACTCAGTAATTCCACTTTTAATAATTTACTTTAATAAAAATTTTCGTGATGCAGATCAAGTTTTATTTACAGAAATGTTCATCATGGAGGTGTTTATAATATTGTTTCTAAAATTTGCAAAAATTGAAATTCTTTAAATCAGTGATGACACATTTTAAAATAGATACTATTCAACTATTACAGTTATGAAGAAGAATCTTTAATATCATATATAGCATATTGTATTTTCCAAAGATGGCTATAAAAATATCTTCCACCCTACAATATTCTTCTGCAATGTGACCTTGCAGCTTCTCTTGGAGGGTGGAGACCATTTCTCCACCGTCTGGAATGTGTTTGGGCCCTGATCCACAAAATCGTGAGCAAAATAAAATTATTGTTTTAAACCACTAAGTTTTGATGTGGTTTGCTACACAGCAACAGATAAGTGGGAAAACACGTAAAGACGTTTTAGATATATTAAATGAAAAACATGTTACAAAACAATATATACTGTGTAATTCAGTTTAAAAAATAATGTATACATATGCATAGAATAAAGATTAGAAGAATTTATGCCAAAATGCTAGCAGTGGTTACTTTGTGTTTTTTTTTTTTAAAGATTTTATTTATTTATTTTTTTCCCCCAAAGCCCCAGTAGATAGTTGCATTTCATAGATGCACATCCTTCTAGTTGCTGTACGTGGGACGCGGCCTCAGCATGGCCGGAGAAGCGGTGCGTCGGTGCGCGCCCGGGATCCGAACCCGGGCCGCCAGCAGCGGAGCACACGCCCGCAACCGCTAAGCCACGGGGCCGGCCCTAGCAGTGGTTACTTTGGATAGTGGGATTACTGTACTTCTCATTTTCTTTTTGTAGCTTACCTTATTTCTCAAATTTCTACCATGACCATGTATTGTTTTATAATAAAGAAAAACTGAAAAATAAAAAATCATGTTTTTGAGTACAGATAGATGCTTACAATACAATCTTACTTGAAAAGACAAGTTTCAGTGTCTGTGAGGGTTTCGCTATTCCTTGGACCTTATGTTTCCAAGAGAGAATTTTAGCAAGAAAACACATTCAACTATTCTTTCCATTTTTTTCTCGCTTCTCTGCAGAAGCGAAGGAATGACTTTCTTAGCTGGCGAGATACGAGTTTGGACTCCCACTGCTCCCCATCTTTCCTTTGGGGGAGTTTAAGTGCACAGCGGCTGCTCCCCAGTGGACAGACCTGTAAGCCGGGGAGAGGTCAGCCTCACAGGTGAGAAGTGCTCTGCTCAGTGCTCTGCTGTGTGCCCGGAAGACGGGGCCAGGCCTGCCTTCTGAGGTCCGCTCTGCTGCTGCTCTGCGGGTCAGAGAGTACAGCAGCAAATCCTCCGATGTGCAGTTGACTGGTGAAGTGTCTGCCTTGAGAACCCCATTCTGAAGACTGGGGTGGGAAAAGGATGAGAATTAGAAAGTCTTTTTGGCTACAAGCCCCAGCCATGTTCTCTGAGCTTCCTCTGCCAGAATCCTTTTCTAAAGCCCATGTTTATTCATCAAAGGGAAGAACAGTAATTGATAATTACCTTCAAAACTGTAGCAGTATCTATAAATGAACCCAGTTTCACTTTACATATTTAAAAGCATACATATATAGACAGCCATGGATTGTTTATGTTATATATCACAAGAATTATGGAAGAAAGTATATCAAA
Source organism: Ceratotherium simum simum (assembly GCF_057802395.1). Classification (NCBI taxonomy): domain Eukaryota; kingdom Metazoa; phylum Chordata; class Mammalia; order Perissodactyla; family Rhinocerotidae; genus Ceratotherium; species Ceratotherium simum. The sequence continues at coordinate 87,777,984 of NC_141900.1, forward strand.
ATATTAACAGTAATGTCTCTCTGGATGGTGGGATTAAGTGACTACTTATTTAAACTCTTTGTAATGTACTATGCAAGCATGGATTACCTTGGTAATCAGAAAAGAGATCACTGTTCATATTTTAAAATTCTATCATCACGTATGTATCTGGGCTCCTTAGACAGCTCTCCCTGCACTGTCTTGTGGGCCAGTGCAAGCTCTGCTTCCCAGCATCCTTTGGGAATGCCAATTTTCCAAAATAAAACCCTGGGACAACCAGAAGAGGCATGTAGGTCTGAGCCTTGAGTAGTTTTGGGAAATGGAAATGCTTTCTCTTCGACCATCACGTGAGCCGTTCGCATCCTTTGCAGAACATTTGTGTTGACTGGTTATATCAGTCAGGGAAACAGAAACATAATTAACAGAGAGAGTTTAGTACAAAGTGTTAGAGAACCGAAAAAGCAAAAAGGGAACATTGAGGCAGCACAGAGAGAATAACTGCAGGGAATAGCTGCCGTCTCTGGGGCTGGGGGGAACGAAGGAAGAAGGTGGAAGCTTGAAAGAAGGGACCTGCAGAGCTGGGACCTCAGGAGCACAGATGATAGTAAAATGCGAATAATTAGGGAGTAATGAGTTTAGGGTATTAGTTACCTTCAGTGGTTTTTTAAAAAACTTTTTTATTTTGAAATAATTATAGACTTACAAGCAGTTGCTGAAACAGTACCCCTGTACCCCTGTCACCCAGTTTCCTCTAATAGTGACATCTGTACATCATCAAAACCAGGAAATAGATTGGCACAACTAATTTGATTACATACCTGGATTTTACCAGTTTTTGCGTTTACTCATTTTTTATATCTTTGTGTATAATTCTGTGACATTTTATCACATATACAGGTTTGTATAACCACCACCACCACTATCTAGATACAAAACGGTGTCACCACCACAAAGGAACTCCCTCCTGCTGCCCTTTATAGTCACACCTTCCTTCCCCTTCTGTAACTCCTCGCAACCGCTGTCTGTTCTCCCTGTCTATCATTTTTAAATATAATTTAATTGTAAGTGTTATGGGTTGAATTGTGTCCGCCAAAAAGATATGTTGGAATCCTCACCCCTAGTATCTTGGAATGTGACCTTATTTGGAGATAGGGTCTCTACAGAGATAATCGAGTTAAAATGAGGTCATTAGTGTGGGCCCTACTCCAACATGACTGGTGTCCTTATAAAAAAAAGAGATTTGGAGACAGACATGATCACAGGGAGAATGGCACGTGAACATGAAGGCAGAGATTGGGGTGCTGCACCTGCAAGCCAAGGAACACCAGATTGTCAGCAGCCGCCAGAACTGGGCGAGGACGGCTATGCCTGGACAGACTCTCCTTCACCGCACTCACAAAGAACCAATTCTGCAGACACCTTGATCTTGGACTTCTAGTCTCTAGAACTGGGAGACAATAAATTTCTGTTGTCTAAGCCACCCTGTTTGGGGTGCTTTGTTACTGCAGCCCTAGCAAACTAATGCACTAAGTTTATATAATTTAATTTATGATGGTAACTGTGTTTACAATTAGCTCACAAAATTCCTGAAATTCTCTTGAGCAAGCTTGCTCCAACACACCATCGCAAGTAAGGGGGCACAATGAAGCTGGTTCTGGGCGCACAGGAAAAACTGGAAATTGGAACCAGCTGCCGCTTCCAGAATGGAGAAGCATCGCTGGTGTGACGATGATAGGAACAAGAAGCAAAGATGGAGGATCAAGTCCCTACTTCCTCCTCCAGCTGCCTCGACTCCCTCTAGCGCCCCCTATCTCCTAGCCCAATGGAGATCTAGCGGGCAAAGCCGACAAGTGGTTTTCCCAGCCCCAGCCATTCTGTCACAAAGCAGAGAGTAGAACGGTAAGTTTGGAGCTGAGAGACAGTAGCTTAAATCCAAACACACTGGATGTTTTTTTTTTATTGCAGTAACATTGGTTTATAACGTTGTATAAATTTCAGGTGTACATCATTATACTTCTATTTCTGCATAGATTACATCATGTTCACCACCCAAATACTAATTACAACCCATCACCACACACATGTGCCGAATTATCCCTTTCGCCCTCCTCCCCCCTCCTCCCCTCTGGTAACCACCAATCCAATCTCTGTCCCTATGTGTTTGTTTATTGTTGTTATTATCTACTACTTAATGAAGGAAATCGTACGGTATTTGACCTTCTCCCTCTGACTTATTTCACTTTGCATGATACCCTCAATGTCCATCATGTTGTCACAAACGGCTGGATTTCATCGTTTCTTATGGCTGAGTAGTATTCCATTGTGTATATATACCACAGCTTCTTTATCCATTTGTCCCTTGATGGGCACTTAGGTTGCTTCCAAGTCTTGGCTATTGTGAATAACGCTGCAATGAACACAGGGGTGCATGTACCTTTGCAAATTGGTGTTTTCAAGTTCTTTGGATAAATACCCAGCACAAACACACTGGATTTTTTAGAAGACTATTCTAGAGAGATTTCAGTCTCTTTTATTCAGCTCAGCTATTACTATAGGGTTTCCTCTGGACCATGAAGCTGCTAGCTACGGAGACAGATATTTCTGTCTACTTATATTGAGAAACTTATTTTGAGAAACTTATCCCTTGCACCTTATTTTTCAAGTCTTACCAGTTTTTTTTTTTTTAAAAAAAACGCATGTTTAAAAGAAGCAGGCTGCCTTTTGCTTGTGCCATATTCCCAAGAGTGAATTGGGAATGAATGAGTGAATGACATTCAATGGGAGTGATTCTCAAGAAGATTCCTTAATTTGATAATAAATAAAAGTATGGGAAGGTAGGATTTGTTATATTAAAAATTAATTTACAAAAAACAACTTTTTGGGAACATATATATTCTTTAAATACAGTAAGATTCCCTTGTGATGCCTGGAAAGCCACCACTCCCCTTGAAAGGAAAAGCAACTTCTTAGAGAGACTTTGAGAGCCAGGAAAGGACTAACTCACTCATTTGTACGCTGGATCCCGGTGTGGGTTAATTCTCCCCTTGCTAAGTAGCCTGAGCTGAGTGGAACTGCTCTTCTAGCTCCCCGGGACCAGCCCAATATATTTCTTGCAAGCTCTGAGCATCGTGTGGTCCCCCAGCACATTCCACTAATGATCCAAACTGCCACCGCAGCATCTGCTCTTATGACTTTCAGACTCACCAGCTAGAGGGATTCCAACCTGGGAGAGGCATTTCTGCTAGAGCTGACGTCTTTCCTACTGCATACAAACATTTCATCACCTTCTCAGGCATCTTATTTCCAGCGTGTCCCTTAAAAACAAATGAAAGTTTAATTCCCTCCCCCACCATTATAAATGTAGTACATGCGTATTGCAGAAATTTTCAGAAATTAAATTAAACTACAATTTAAGGTCATGTGGCTTAAGTTTAATAGGAAAAGGAGTTGAATGTGTTTACTTAAAAGACGATGTGATTTTTTTTTAATGGAAGTGTATATTGAGAGAAAGTAAGTAAAATTTGATTTCAATAGCCCTTGTACTCCGTGCCTTGGCCCCTGGGAGAGCCTGGAACTGCCTTCATGCCACCCCACAGTGGTTCTCCACAGTCCTGCCAATGAGGCTTACTCCTCCTCCACCCTAGTCTATCAGTGTCCTGCTCAATCCTGGTTCAATTTGAATTGTAGCCTATTCCGGGAAGAATGATCTGGGCAGTCATCATGCCATGACAAGACCTCTTAGAAGAAGTGGAATGCTTTGTCAGAATGATCGTGACCAAGATCCCAGCTGGCATTGCAAACAGTAGATAAATTACTACCTCGGGTAGCAAATATCATACATTTAGGGGAAACATAAAGTGACGGGAGCTCATTGGAGGAAGAGATGGTGGGAGCGTCCCTTCCCTCTCAGAGATTCCTGCTCCTGTTTTCCACCACCCTCGCCATGGTCCTGAACAAAGCTCCTGGACTGCAGTCACTGGGACCGCAGTGGTGGTCCCTAACTTCTTTCCTGCCTCACCTCTCTTCCCACTTCCCCCTCAGTGGCAGGCATTAGCACTTAGTTGGTTATCTCCATCCTGGACCGTTCATATGCAGGTCTTTTCTCCTGTAAAGGCTGGATTGAGACGTCACCTTAGAGGAAACTGGCTCTGTAGTAACTTCAGTGAGAGGAGGAGATGGTAATTAATATGAGATTTATTTGTTCAACTGAAGTTGCTCCAGTTCTGCTCTTCAGCAAGAAATCGAGAGATGGTATAAGAGCAGTTAAAACAAGGACTTTGGTTTCAGACTTGGGTTCCAGTCTCAGCCCTGCCAGGTACTGGCTATGTGACCTTGGGCAAGTTACAACTTCCTCATGCATTAGTTTTCTCATGTGTAAAGTTGGGGTAAAAATACTCTTTTTGCAGTGTTTTCATTTGTACAAGAATAAAAGTTATAATACACGTGGTACCTAACACAATGTCCTACACAGTGATCTCACAGTAAATGGTAAGAAGTATTGAGAATGTGATTCCAGGAAAGGAATGGATCTGGGTAACCACCACACCCTTGGATGGGAGGGGGAAGTTGGGGCAGGTGACTCAGGGTGCAATCTCAGAAGCTTGGCCTTTTGTAAAGAACCTTGAATCGATATTGGCTGAGTTTGGATTGTCGTATGGTCACATGTCTGCCAATTTGTCTTCAACTCTGTCCCTGAGATCTGGAGTGAGATATGGACATTTTCCAACTGCCATTCCCAAGCCTGAGACACATCATGGGAGGGAGGCTGGAAAAAGGAGAAAAAGAGACTGTTTAGGCAGATACTAGAGGGGATAATAAATTTAAGGGGCAGTGGGGTCATATGAAACACCAAAGTCTTGTGAGCTCCCACAGTGAACAGCCTGTGCAGCCAGGGGTGGGAGTCAAATACTACCGGTCTAATTCCTGCTCTGCCTCTAACTGGCCATGTGACCAGGAAGATCACTGCCCCTATACCCTCGCCTGTGACATGAGGATGATGGTGCCCCTGCTCCTGCCTCTCAGGATTATTCTGAAGATGAGAGGAGGTGATAGTTGTAAAAGTCCTTTTGTTTTTTTTGTCAGTAAGATCAGCCCTGAGCTAACATCCGTGCTAATCCTTCTCATTTTGCTGAGGAAGACTGGCTCTGAGCTAACAGCTATTGCCCATCCTCCTCCTTTTTTTCCCCCAAAGCCCCAGTAGGTAGTTGTATGTCATAGCTGCACATCCTTCTAGTTGCTGTATGTGGGACGCAGCCTCAGCATGGCCGGACAAGCGGTGCGTTGGTGCGCGCCCGGCATCCGAACCTGGGCTGCCAGTAGCGGAGCGCACGCACTTAACCACTAAGCCACGGGGCCGGCCCCAAAGACCTTTAATCAATAAAGGCACTGTAAGAAAAGTTTCGCATTATTATAAAAGAAGTGACCAGGATGAATAAACAGCTTCTTTCCCAACTTTTCACATAATCTAGGTCTTTGGGCTTCTTCTCTTAAAAACTTCTGCTATTATCCATCAATGCAGACGTGTTTTAAATGTGAAGTTGAGCTCGTGAGTAACTTTTAAGAGTCTGTGGAGAAGATTAAGAACAGAGAGATGTGGGGAGGAGGAGACGACAGAATGTAACACACTAAATATTTTGCAATTTATAGAATGTTTGTATTTTATCAAACATTTATTTCTTGAGCACCTACTTTGTGACAGGTCCTCGCTGTAGGCACTGTACACAATGGTAAATGAGGGACATGCTCCCTGCACTGGAGACTAACCAGTAAGCAAAGCCATAATATTGAATGACCTCCCTCACTCCATCTGACCACCCACTCCCATAAGTACAGTCTGGACGCTGGCACCATCTGAATTTGCCCCCCCTTCAAGATCACTAATTTAAAACTCCTAATCTTCAAAGCCACTTTAAATATTTTTTTTCTGTGAGGAAGATCAGCCCTGAGCTAACATCCGTGCTAATCCTCCTCTTTTTGCTGAGGAAGACCGGCTCTGAGCTAACATTTATTGCCAATCCTCCTCCTTTTTTTTCCCCAAAGCCCCAGTAGATAGTGGTATGTCATAGTTGCACAACCTTCTAGTTGCTGTATGTGGGACGTGGCCTCAGCATGACCGGAGAAGTGGTGCGTCGGTGCATGCCGGGATCTGAACCCGGGCGCCAGTAGCAGAGCGCGTGCACTTAACCACTAAGCCACGGGGCTGGCCCCACATTAAATATTTGATCACTGACCTTTACGTGGAGCCATAATACTGCCCACCAATTATCCTATACTTGCCCAGTCCACTTGCTCTCCCCTCTCTTGGATGACCATTTTGTATTTCCTTCTCTCTTCTCAACCCTCTAACTCTCCATCCCTCTCTTCACTTTCCACTGATGATCTTGCTTCCTATTTTACTGGGAAAATTAACACCATCAGCAGAGAACTTGCAAAAGCGCTCAGCAGCATATGGATCCACCTACCCACATGGCTGTCTTCTTTCCTGCCACTGCTTCAGCCTTAGACCAACCCTTCCATGGAGGACTTGCTCCCATCATCTCTCTCCTACTCATGGGCATTGCTACAGCAATGGTCACTGTTCTCTTCTGAATTATTCATTTTTATTCCCTCTATTTATTTTATTCCTATATTATGCTGACCATTCCCATCAGCATTCATGTATGTTGCTATTTATTCCATTTTAAAGAACTCAAATCCATTTTGGCCTCACTCTCCCTTCTAGCTGCCATCCCATTTACTCCTTCACTTTACAGCAAAACTCCCAGTAAAGGTGTCTATCCTCACTGGTTCCAATATTTCTCCTCTCATTCTCTCCTGAGCCTCTCCTGAGCCTTTTCCAGAGTGTGGAAACAAATCTTTTCAAGGTCACCAATGTTGTCCACCTTGCCGTTCCAGTGGTCATTCCTTAGTACTCATCTAACTGGACCTACCAGCCGTATTTAATTCAGTGGTCCACTCTCTCTTCTTCAAAACAGTTTCTTCTCTTGTCTTCTAGAACACCTCTTTCTTCTGGCTCTCCTCCTTCTTCACTGGTCTCTCCTTTTCAATCTCCTGTGCTGGCTTCTCCCATCTTCCTGCCCTCTACAACTTAGGATGTCCCCGGGCCTAGGGCTCAGACCTCTTCTCTTTTTAACCCTCCTCAATCTCCTGGTGGTTGCATCCAATCCCATTGGCTTTCAATACCGTCTATGTGCCGATGGCTCAACATTTTCTGTCTCCAGCCCCGACTCCTCAGAACTCCTCACTCCAGCAGCCTCTTAACGGCTCTCACAGGCACCTCCAACTTAACAGGTTAGAACTGAGCTAGTGATCTTCACTCAAAAACTTACCTTTCTCACAGACTCTCCCATATAAGCTAAAGATGCAGTCTATCCTTTCAGTTCCTCAGACTAAAAGCCATGGACTTAACCTTGAGTTATAATCCCACGCATGAGGGCTATACCTTATGAGCTAATTACCTCCCCAAAGCCCCAACTCCTAATACCATCACATTAGGGGTTAGGATTTCAACATACGAGTTTTTGGGGGACGCAAACATCCAGGCTTCTGCATATACATCAAGGAACCCCTAAGTTAGATCTTTAGCTCATACCTCTTTACTGGGTTCTTTGCCCAAATATATCTGAGTCCTACTATATCTCCACTTGCATTCTCAAAGGCCGCTTAAACTCAACAAGTCTAAGACCAAACTCATGATCCCTTTCTGTCTGGAAGCCTCTGCCTGGTTCACGTCTAATTATCTGTTTCTCTTTTTTAGTTTTCTTGATTTCAGTGAGTGGCACCACAATCCATTCAGTTTCTTAAGTCAGAAATCTAGGAGTTTTCCTTGAAACTTCCTTCTCCTTCAGTATCTATATCTAATGCATCACAAACTCCTATTGATTTGATTTCTAAATATCTTCCCAATCTGTCCACGTTTCCCTAACACTATTGCACCTCTCCAATCCACTGCCATCATTTCTCCCCAGGCTACCTACTGGTCTCTCGGTGCTTCTATGGCCTCTCCCAACTATTTTCCACACTGTAGTTGGAGTGATCTTCTGAAAAAGCAGACATGATCACGTGACTCCCAACCTCTAACCTGTCTCTTGAACAGCTTCCTTCTCCTCCTGGGATTAAACCAAGTTCTTCGACATGGTATCCAAGGCCTCACACGGCGTTCCTTGACTAGCTCCCAGTCACATCATGCACCACTCTCCACTTGATTCTCTGCACAGCTGCCACCCTGACCTTGCCAGCATTTTGCTCCATCTTTCTGAAAGATCTTTGCATATGTTCTTCCTTCTGCTGGAAAGCTACTCTCCTCCCTTTGCCTGGTTAACCCCTACCAATTCTCAGATACAGGCTGAAGCATCACTTCTCTGGGGAAGCCTGGTCCAGTGCTAGCTGCCTAGCTATATTTTGAAATAGAAATGCCCTCATAGTACTCATGTCACTTTGTATTATACACACATGGTTGTGATTTTTAAAGAAATTAATATATGTTTTCTCCATTACACTAAAAGCTCTGTGAGAGTATGGGCTATATGAGATTTTGTTCACAGTTGTATCCCCTGGGCCTAGCACAGTGTCTGAGACTAAGAAGGTGTAAAAAATATTTTTAAGTGATCAACTGAGCACAAACGGTAATACATGCTATGAAAGAAATTACCAGAGGGGGCCCGCCCGGTGGCACAAGCAGTTAAGTGTGCATGCTCCGCTGTCACGGCCCGAGGTTCGCCGGTTCGGATCCTGGGTGCGCACTGATGCACCACTTGTTGAAGCCATGCTGTGGCGGCGTCCCATATAAAGTAGAGGAAGAGGGGCACGGATGTTAGCCCAGGGCCAGTCTTCCTCAGCAAACAAAAAAAGAAAAAAAAGAGGAGGATTGGCATTGGATGTTAGCTCAGGGCTGGTCCTCCTCACAAAAAAAAAAAAAAAAAAAAGAAATTACCAGAGTGCAGAAATAGAAAATTTAGCTAATTAGGGTGGTCAGAGAAGCCTCTCTAAAGAAGCAACATTTAACTGAGTTCTGAAGGATGAAATGGAGGCAGCCATGGGAAAGGTGAGTGAATGTGTCTCTAGGCAAAGGCATGAGTGTGAGCAATGACTATGAAATGGGAAAGAGTTCTGGAAGTTCCAGGAACAAAGAGGCCTTGGCTAGAGTGTAGTGAGGAGCAGACAGCCACAAGATGAGTTTAGAGCATCATGCAAGGCCCAGATCATTTAGGATTCATTGACCATGATAAGATATTTGTGTTTTATTTGAGGTATAATGAGAAGCCATTAAAGGGTTTTAGGGAGGAGTGTCCCATGATCTGATTTCTGCAGATATAATAGATTGGAGTTGTGCAAGACCAGAAGCAAGGACATCCAGTGAGGAGGCGATTGTACCCATCCAGGGGAAAGATGGTGATAGTGTTGATGGAAGTATTTGAAGGAATAGAAGAGAAGTGAGTGGAGTTAAGAAATATTTTGGAGGTAGAAACAACAGGACTTAATAATGGATTGAATTGGAGCAGAGACAGAAATTGGAATTAAGAAGGTGGCCTAGTTTTCTTATTTAAGCAATTGTGCGGATAGTGCTACCATTTATAGAGATGAAGAAAACTGAGGATTTGAGGGGGGAAAATCAAGGATTTAATGCTGGCTGTATTAACTATGAGATATCTATGAGCTACCCAAGTGGGCATTTCAAGGAGACAGTTGTATATGTGAGTCTGTAACTCAGAGGAGTGATGTGATAGCAGGTCTAAATTTAGGGGTTATCAAATTATGGATGGTACTTAAAGCAGTGGGAATGTGTATAATCACCCAAGGACAGTGTGTAGAGAAGAGCGGTAGGCTAAGCTCTGTGAAATGCAAACATCGGCACACCATGTAAAGAAGAGATACCTGCAAAGAAGATTAAGAAGTGACCAGAGTGGAAGAAGGATGCCTAGGGGAAGGCAGACTTGTGTCAATAAAGAAGACGTTATTACCTGAGCCAAATGGGGCTGAAGGACAAGGGAAAAGAAGCAGACATTGGATCTGGACAGACAGCCGCAGAAACCAGACAAGAGCAGAGGGGCTGGGAGAAGCACAACCAACTGGACTGAACTGGTATGAGGAGAGAGAGTGGGAAGTGAGCAAGTGGACACTGTGAAAAAGGCATTGATGAAAGAGGCGAGTGGTCGTAACAGCTGAAGATAATGAGGAAGCAGCAAGTGGATCTGGAAGAGACAGGCAGATTGGATGGACTTTTTTTTTTAAGAGTTCAGCTTTTTGCTGAACTTGTTTACAAAGAGGTCTAGTCAAAAAGACCAAAGCCCATGTCATCATTGGACTTCTCAGATTCTTCTTTCTTTGCTTCCACTTTCTTCTCCTGGGCAGCAGTGCTGGATGAGGTAGAACCTCCTTCTGGTGCAGCGCCCCCTGCTGGAGCAGGGCCACCAGCCCCCACTGCAGTGAGGCTCCCAATGTGGCCCTTGGCCAGGGCCTTTGGAAACAAGTCAGGTCAGAAAGGTTCCACATTTACACCGGCTGTTTGATGAGGGCATTGATCTTATCCTCTGTCAGCATCACCTCATCATCGTGCAGACCGAGGGCCAAGTACACACAGGGAAGCTCAGAGACTGATGGTGCGGGTGAGTGCTGGGCAGGCGGCTGCTGGAAGTGACGGCCTCACCCCAAGGGGGCCTTAGCCTTCTCAGAAGGTCTGAGCACCTTAGCAGCAGCGAGGAAAGAAAGTGAATATGTTGACCTTGACAAGATGCCTAGAGGAAAACATTTGAAGAGATCTGGGGTTATGTTATGGGAACCGAGAAGGAAGCAATCAATCAAGTCAGGTGTTGGGAGGCTGCCTATGGTGTGACGAAACCAGGTTTCCTGGATGACCTATTATAAGAACCCCTTTAGATAAAAAAGAGGGAAATTTGTGAAATTGGGAGAACAAAACCAATTCAGATGTCTTAAATGGGGCTACGTTAGACTGTAACTCTGGTATTTCTGTAATTTGTTAGACTGTAAACAGTTTTGTTATACATGATTTTTCTAACAAAAGCAAAGTAGTAATTCATATGGCCAATAAACATATGAGAAGATGTTCAACACCACTAATCATTAGGGAATGTATATCAAACCACAATGAGATACCACCTCACATCCATTGGGATGGCTACTACCAAAAAAACAGAAAATAGTAAGTGTTGGCGAGGATGTGGAGAAATTGGAACAATGTGCATTGCTGGTGGGGATGTAAAATGGTGCAGCCACTATGGAAAACAGTATGGCAGTTCCTCAAAAAACTAAACATCGCATCATAGAATATGATCCAGCCATTCCACTTCTGAGTATATACCCAAAAGAATTGGAAGCAGAGACTTGAATGGATATTTGTACACCAATGTTTATAGCAGCATCATTCACAATAGCCAAGAGGTGGAAACAACCCAAATGTCCATTGATGGATGAATTGATAAAGAAAATGTGGCATATACATACACTGAAGTATTATTTAACCTTAAAAGTAGGAAATTCTGATACATGCTACCACATTGATGAATCTTGAAAATATTATGCTAAGTGACATAAGCCAAACACAAAAGGACAACTATTGTATGATTCTACTAGTGTCAAGTATCTACAGTAGTCAAACTCACAGAGACAGAAGGTAGAGTGGAGATTGCCAGGAGCTGGGGGGATTTACTATTTAATGGACACAGAGTTTTAGTTTGGAAGGATGAAAAAGTCTGGAGATGGATAGTGACGATGGTTGTACAACAATGTGAATGTACTTCATGCCACTGAACTGCACACTTAAAGTGGTTAAAACCGTAAATTTTGTGTTATGTATATTTTACCACACACACACGTGCACACACACACATGTACCAGGCTGCATAACTTATGCTGGCTGAAAGTGCATTGTGTTGACAGCTCAAAATAGAGAGGATGAAGGGCCTGACTGGCCCAAAGTCAAGGCCACTGTCCCGGGGACACTTGAAGAGGAGAATCTGCAGCAAGTTCATGAGAAGCTGCAAGACAGACGGGGACCCTGGGCATTTTGGTTTCAAACCCAGACAGGTAACAGGCCACCTTATCATGGCTCCTGCCCTTCTCACTATAGTCGGCTATCCTGTTGCCGGGAAAGGACACTGGCCTGTGGCTGCTGTCTCCTCGGAGGCCTCTCAGGGGGACACTGCCCATCCACACGCTGGCCTGTGTCTGATGACTATGACTTCACTCTCTGAACTCAGAGCACTGAACAAGCAGTGAATCTCCTCACTAGCTGCTCTGTAATGGTCCGTGTCTACTTGGAGTAAACCTTCCTTGCTGGTGCCCAGAGGTTAGACGGGCCTCTCCAACACTGAGGTGGATGCGGGAGAACCGGGCTGTGGGGGACAGGGATGTGGAGAGGCGACTTGTGTTTCAGAAAGAAGACTGTAAAGGGCATGAAATTATTCATTGACCCAACAAATATTTATTGAAGGCCTGCTACACACTGAGCACTGTTTCAGGCACCAACAAGATTGCTCCTCTTAGGGAGCCTGAGTCTAATGGAGACACACAGGCTACAAGTTAGTGAAAAAACAAATGAATAACATGTCAGGTGGTGATAAGTGCTATTCAGACAAATAAAGCACAGTAAAGAGATAGAAGCTGTTAAGAAGGTATTATTTTATGTATTAAATTAATATTGCATAAAATATTATATTAATATTGCACAAAATAAATAGTATGGATTAAATAAATGCATAACTGGTATAGTTTTATATAGTGATAAGTACTTTCTTAGTCCGTTTGGGCCACTATGACAAAATATCATAGACCGGGTGGCTTATAAACAACAGAAATTTATTTCTCACAGTTCTGAAGGCTGGAAGTCCACCATCATGGCACTAGCATGGTCAGGGGCTGGTGAAGGCCCTCTTCTGGATTGTAGACTGCTGACTTGTCCCCACATGGTGGAAGGGGCGAGGGAGCCCTCTGGAGTCTCTTTTATAAGGACACTAATCCCATTCATGAGGGCTCCATCCTCATGACCTAAGCCCCTCCCAAAGGCCCCACCTCCTAATACCATCACCTTGGGCATTAGGATTTCAACATATGAATTTGGGGGGCGGACTCAAACATTCAGATGATAGCAAGTGCCATGAAGGCTTTAGAGCAGGGTAGGGGGATAGAGAGTGCCCCTGGGGGAGGGATGTCTGTGTAGGTAAGGTGGACAGGAAGGACAAAGGGGTGACATTTGAGCAGAGACTTAAGTGATATGGAGATCTATGCAGGCAGCAGGAATACCAAGTGTCAAGGCCGTGAGAGAGGACAGGTAACAGCGTGTCCAGGAAAAGCAAGATTGCCGTGGAGGCTGGGCAGAGGTTGGGAGAGTGGGGAGGAGGGGGGATGGGGTGGGACAGGCAGGGGCGTGAACAGCAGGCTGGCTTTATTCTAGAGTGATGGGAGTTTGAAGTGGAGGATACACATGATCTGGTTTATGTGTGGAAAGGTGCATTCTATCTGCTCTGTGCAGGTTCATCGTAGGGAGGCAAGAACAAATGTAGGGAGGCACTTACAGTAATCTGGCAGGAGAAGGTAAGGAGTCGATCAGAGATATTAATGGTGAAAGTGATGGGAATTGGTCAAATTTAGGCATGGAACAACTATAAGAAAAAATATATAAAAATACAGTTAGTTAACATTTACTGAGCCATGCCATGTGCCTGTTGCTATCCTAAACCCTTTCCATGCATGATCTCCTTTAACTCTCACAATGGTTTTGTAAAGAAGGAATCCTTCTCCTCAGCTCGTGTTTGGGAAACGGAAGCTTATGAAGGTTAAGTCCTGTGGCCAAGGTTGCACCGTTTGTAACTAGCGCAGTTGTCATTGGAGCCCAGGTTGTCGTGACTCCAGACCCTGCGACCTTGGTTTCTGTACTGCACTGAAGTACCCCTGACTGGTCAGTGCAGAATGGGGGCGGGGCAGAGCCGCATTCGGCAGAGCAGAACAGGGGTCGGTGGGAAGCCAGAGGAGGAGGGAGACGGGGGTGCAGGCAGATGGCTTGTGTCTGTCCCTTCTGACCCACAGACTGGGGTCTGCATACTGTGGAAGATGGAGGTGTGGACAGAAGCCCATGGCCAGTTCTCCTGAAGGGCTCTGTGGGGTCAGGGTGCTCAGCGCCTTGCTTGGGTCCCCAGGTATCCAGAATGGAGGAGAGGGACACTGCCCCCACTTTTACTTCAAGCAAAGTGCCATGAGGGCTCTGGGGCAGGGGTTGCTTGGTGGGATGATTCTTGTGTGTCTGAATTTCTAGAAACACTTGCCCAGGGCCAATTGACAGGGTTCTGAACTTCTGAATAAGCTCTAGCCAGTGAAACTTGAATTGTTACTGTTACTGTGACCTCACAAGCCAGAATACAAAATTATTCTCAGATCATGTGGCTGGTGTTGGATCGATGATGGTGGTTTGAGACGTCTAAAACCGCAAGGTCAAATCCACGCACAGGTGTGCCTGGAAAAACTGCAAAGTCTTTCCCAGACCCCGCTCCATTCGGTAGCCTCAGAACAGCAATGAAGGCAGGAGGATGACCTTCAGGTTGAGAGCCCCCATCAACAGCTGGAAACACCAGCAAGAGGGTGTCATCAGCGTTCACCCCTCAACAGTTGAAACTGGGAGCGGCTAGGATTGTCCAGTGAAAACAAGATGTCTCTTCTCTCCAAGCACATATACTGACAGAAATTTTAGAAGAGTGGAAAAGTAATCACAGATAGGCAGCCTACTAATTCAAACAGTTGGAAAGACCATTTGAAAATTGGAAGCTCCGTTTCCTGAAACCTGGGAATCAGGCTGTGACTTGTGTCAGCAACTCCCCTGCTGGCTTGAGATGCAGGTCAGGACAACTCGCCAAGGGGGCCCCAGGGGCAAGACCTCAGGTAGAATGAGCCCTTTCGCCTCCTTTCTCCCCCTGTACCCCTTCTCGTGTCCCCCCACCATGTCCCCTCCACTGGTATTAGTGTCCTGATGCTGTCACCAGGACCAACCACTGGGTCAGAACCTCTAATCTCACGTCACCTTGTAGTGCCTCAGTTTCCAAATTACCCCTCCCAGATGTCCCCTTCATCTCGCTGCATGGAAAAATCCAATTGATAAGGGACCATTGATCTCAGCTGGTTGTTAACAGAAAAGTATCCAGGGAAACTAATTTAAACTTCAGCATGGACACCTGTCTGCACGAAGGTGTTAGACGTCATAGGGATGTTCTGCTTTTGAAAAGCGTAGCTCAGTAACTCACAGGGGTGAATATTATGGAGAAATTTTAAAGGAGGCTTTTTCCCCAGCTCTCAGGTTTTTTGTATTCACTCAGCAAACATTTTAAAAGTTCCTTCCCTGTGTCAGAAGCTGCAGTAGGTGCTGGGGTTATAAATATTATCCCTTTAAAGAAAATCACTGTCAACATAGGGGATAGAAAAGTAGACAATGGTGGTGCATTTTGATTCCAGCTCCAATAATGGCATGACTGTGATGCTTGAGGCTGTAATAATGGCATAATTGTGAACCTTTATCTGGACTTTCATTACAGGAGATATTAAATGTCCTTGCCTTTTGAGTCAATTAAACTCAGAGTTTTCAGTTACCCTCAAAAGCTCCCCCACTAGCATGTAACCTGCAAGAGAGCAGAGATCATTGGACTTGTCCACGCTGTGTATCCCCAGTGTCCAGAACCAAACCAGGCAGGTTGAGGGCATTCAGTGAAACTATGTAGAATGAATGAATAAATGAATAAGTGAATAAGTTTGAACAAAGTTCCTAACATGGTGGTATGGAAAGGTGCTAGCGTTCCGTGGGCAGTGAGGACTTTCCACGGTCCATCCATATGTGCACCAGTTCCGGCCAGTCTCCTCTGCTCTAGCAAAAATCCCCCCTCTCCTACGGCATCACAGTTTTGCTCTCTGTTAGATTATACTCATCAACACGCCCTTCCTCTCCAGCTGGTGTTCCATTTCTTTGCTACCCTGTGCAGCTGACCTCCTCAAAAGTGTTGTCTATACTCACTTTCTCCAATTTCTCTTTCTCCCCACTCTCAAATTTACTTTAATCAGCTCTCACTCCAGTCTCTCCCCCAAACCTGTTCTTGTCAAGTCCACCTGCACCCTCCATGTTGCTAAATCAGTGATCGGCCCTTGGCCTCATGTTGCTTACACTGCGGCACCACTGGACCAGGATAACCTCTCCTCCTCCTTGACACGGCCTCTCCACCTGGCTTCCGCTCTGTCCTCGTCTCTACCTGCTTCATTGGACACTCCTTTTAGCCTCCTCTGCTGCTTCCTTCCTTTCTCCTCTGAGTCCTTAAGGCCGACCTGTCCAAGGATCAATCAGTCCTCTTCTCTCTTTCTATATGCACCTCCTCGGAGACCTCATCTAGTCCCATGATTTAAAATACTACTTACATGCTTACAACTCCCAAATTCATATCTCTACCCGGTCCTCTCTTCTGAACTCCAAACTCATCAATCCAGCTGACACTCAGCATCACCAGTGGCTTGTCTAACAGACACTTCAACCCAGCATGGATACATGAAATCGTGATATGTCCCCACAAACCTGCTCCACCTTCCAATTGCTCACTCCAAAACCTTCCAGTCCTCCTTTGTCTCTCTCTTTTTCTCACATCCCACGTCAAATCCATCAGGAAATCTTGTTGACTCTGTGTCTGAAACATACCCAGAATCAGACCACTTCTTATCACCTACACTGAGTGCTACCACCCTGGTCAGAGCCACTGTCTTTTCTCACCTAAGTAATGGCAATAGCCCCTTAAGATAACACTCTGGTCTCAATAGAGCCGCTGAAGACGTCTTGAAATATAAGTCAGACTCTGTGGCTCCTCTAATCAGAATCCTGCAATGACTCCCTATTGAGATGAAACCAAATGGCCTGAAAGAACTTCCAGGATCTGCACTCCTTCCCCAGCCTGTTCCCGCCCTATCCTCCCCGCTGTTCATCACCCCTCTCACTCCAGCTATGCTTGTCTCCTTCCTATTCCTGTTCCTGCCCCAGGGCCTTTGCTCTAACTCAGGGGTCAGTACACTTTTTCTGCAAAGGGCCAGATAGTAAATATTTTAGGCTTTGAAGGCCTCTGTCACAGCTACTCGACTCTGCCACTGCAGCGCGAAAGCAGCCATAGACAGTACATAATGAAGGAGGGTGGTTGTGTTCCAATACAACTTTATTTTTGGACAGTGAAATTTGAATTTCATGGAGCTTTTATGTGTCATGAAATACTACTTTTCTTTTGATTTTTTTCAACTCTTTAAAAACATAAGAAACATTCTTAGCTGGTGGGCCATCTAAAAACAAGTGGCAGGTTGGGTTCGGCCCCCGGGCCACAGTTTTCAAAGAATGGTCTTCCTATGGAAATCTGCTTGACCAGTCCTTTGTCTCTTTAGTCTTTGGTTGAATGTCACCTGCTCGAGGAGGCCTGTCCAGACCCCCCCATTTAACCCTGCCCTTCCCTCTCTCATCGCCCTCAACATTCTCCATCCTCTTTACCCTCTCTACTTTTTCCCTTTTGTACACACCTATCAACCTCTAACATGTTATATAATTTACTTATTATTGTGTTTATTTTGTATTGCTGTCCCACCCTGCACAAGGGTGGAGCTGTTTGTCTATTTTGCTCATAGCTGAATTCCAAGTGCAGAGATCAGCTCCTGGTACAGGATGGGCACTCAATACTAGTTGTCGATTATTTATTATGAGTGGCCATTTATTAGTGAATGTTTCCATATATGGTGATTTTTGCCTCTCTCTATCTCAGATAATGAATACTAGGAAAACAAGGATGCCCTGAATCTACCAGAGGCATCAGGGAAGGCTTCAGAGAAGAGGTGACATCTAAAGGAGTGGGGGAGGAATTCATGGGATGGAGAAGGGCTGAGGGCAGGGGAGTCCAGGCAGAAGAAACTGTGTGTTTCTTGGATGCAGGGAAGAGTACGAGGCATGACGGCTGGCATTAGTTCAGTGTGGGCCGGAGGACAGTGATGTGGGAGAGGCTGGGAGAGTCAGCAGTCATTGGGGGTGGCAGTGCTATGGATGAACATAGGTGCCATTCACAGATTTCTGGGGACTCAGGAGATAGCCTTCTTCAACTCTGAGTGAGTCCAGACTTACTTCTGTGGTACCACGCCCAAGGACTTTTCAGAAGAGTAATCCAGCATTGTTCCTCAATACTTTTCTCAAAACTGCTCCACCGTAAGTAAGCGAGCAGCATGAGTCCCGGGGTATCTGACTAGATGCTCTGGATAGCAGTTTCCTGGAGGCCTCTCAGGATGGCAGATCACACCATGCACTCTTCAGCCCCAAACCCCTGTGTGGATAACAATATGGCGAGATTCAGATGGGCAGAACCCCACTCCAAGCAACATCAGTGCCTTCCTGACCCCTGGAGGCCTCCAAAATTCTGCTTCCCTACACTGCCTGGGCGGACAGCTAAGATCCACAGAGCACAGAGAAGCTTTTACATTTCTCACTGCCCATTGTACGCATGGCCTTGTGGGGCTTGAGTATTATGTATGTAAGATGCTCAGGTCTGCGGGGAGAAGGCACAGGCAGGTAGAGCTCCTGCACAAAGCAGGGTATGATAATACAGTACCTTCGAGGAGGGGAGCTAGTCCACTTCTGGGTAGAGAGACCAGGGAAGACTTCATGGAGGCGGTGGCATTTTGTGTTAGTCTTAGTCAAAAATAGGAGGACATGGGGAAGAAAACGCCACAACAGGAGTGTGTGGACGTTTGTGTGCAGACAGCATAGAGATTAGCACTGATGCAAGCAATCTACTAATTGCATAAATAACAATTGTTTCTCAGGCAGCCAAAACCCCAGCCGTAGCAGATGTTGTCAGATGTATCCATTTTGCCCTATACTCTTTAAATAATCTTTTCATAAAGTACCATCTGAAGTAAAGACCTAATCCATCCTCCCTTAGTAGGAGGGGAATTAGCTTTCTGATGGTATAAAATAATCCTTTTAGGTGACATGAAACCAACTCCCAGCCTAAATCCCTTCTTTTTCCTCCCCCACAGGTGCCATCATTGCTGTTAAGAACCACGTTTAAGACATAAGCAGGGAGACTGGAGGGGTTATTTTGAGCCTCAGATAGTATTAAGTTGGAATCTGAATCTCCTAACATGACAGCCGGGCTTCAGACTGGCTGCGCTGAGGGCCCTGCTGCTCCTTGTTGGGGGTAGCCTCTACTTCCTGAGTGAGGAGCTGGGGGTCCCGGCCCACCCCCCGGAGGCTTGGCCCTGATGGGTGCCTGGGACTGTGAGAGGTTAGGTGGAAGAGTGTCTCAAGACAGCCCGGGGGGAAGAGAGCACTGGAATTAAGCATTCTAGAGGTGATGGGAGTGGGAAATAACCTACTTACTAACGCTCTCCTTTGACGGGAAGACAGTCCAGCTGGGTAAGGATGGTGCAGAGTTTGCAAAACAGAGACCCTGAGTTCAAGGTCTAACTTTGCAGCTTACTAATCGTGTGGTTTGGGAACATCACTTAATTCCCCTCTTCCCATCTGTAAAATGGGAGCAGCATTAGTAAAGCCCTTTCTTGTAGTATGCACATGGGAGAAAGCTATATAAGCAGTAAAGGAGAGTTTAAGAGCCACACCTAAGGTCCAAGGACTAGTGAGGTCTGGAACTAAAATGAGTACATAGGGCTCCTGAAATTCTGGGATCCTCTTCCTATGCTACTAGGTGAGTATCCATTTTGTAGGGTAGCTTTATTAGGGCAGAATGGAGACTGAGAGTTGATCCCACTATCATTTGCATTCTTTTTCCCTGGTCATATCATGCAAATGAATGCTCTAGCTTGTAATATAATTAGTCCATCTATTAGTATAAGTATACTCCTTATACTTAATACTGTCTATTCCCTGGAACAAGATTTATTGAGCACATACTGTGTCTATCAGGCACTGTGTGAAGTACTGGGGACTCAAACAAGAAAGGTTACCTGTTGAGCCCTTAGGAATGCACAGACTTTTTGGGGAGACAAACCTGTCCCCAAAAAGCATACAATGCCATGTGATGGCTTATAATAGAGGTTTGCATAACGTGCTAAAGGATGAAAAAGGATGGAGCTCATAATTAGAACTATTTTCATTTTTGCAGGAGGAGGGGAAGGAGGAGCTGGGAGAGCTAGACAGAGGAGTGCTGGTAACTCAGATGGCTGAGGAGGAGCAGAGAAAGCTCACAGTAGGTGGATGCGAGCTGATGGGAGTGTGTGTGTCCAGGGGGGCAAGGGGTTGCAGGGGAAGGGCAGCCCAGGGAGAGGGACCCGTGTTGGAGCCACTACCCTGCTTCCTCGGGGCTGGATGGGGTGACGGGTCCGACAGCGAGCTGTAGGAGAGACCCTGGACACTTGGCAGGTGCCAGAATGCAGAGGTATCTCATGGCCTCTAAGGAGTTAAGCTTTATCCTGTAGCTCCTTTGAAATCCTTCTAAACAGGGGAGTGACATTATCAGATTTTAGAAAGATAATTCTGGTGGCAGTGTGCAGCACAGATGGGAGGGGAGAAAACTGGAAACAGGGAACCCTGTTCTGCAAAGATTGTGATAATCCAGGCAAAGGATGATGAGGGCCTGAGTGAGGGCAGGTGCGTGGGAAGGAGGACGAAGTGGATTAGAGAGAGATTTAAAAAAAAGGATCAGTGTGGTGACTGATTGGAAGTGGGGGAAGTGAGCAAGAGGGAGGATGGAAAAGTCCTCTGAGGTTTCTGGTTAGGGGTGAATGATGATGTTGTTAATCAGGGAACAGAGGAGGCGGGGGAAGTTGGGATGAGGGAAGAGAGGACAGAATTATGAATTCTGTGTTGGATCTGTGGAGTTTGAGGATTTCCAGGAAGAGGTGTCCTGAAAATGGGTTTAAAGCTTAGGAGAGATTCATTTATTCATGACACAAATACTGAGTGTCTCCTGTGTGTCAGGTGACCTTCTAGTGTCTGGAGATACAGAAGTGACTCTGATGGACAAGGTCTCTATGTTCACAGAGCGTTCATTCCAAGGAGGGAAAACAAATAATAAATTATACAAAATAAAACAGGATAATGTGATAGGGAGGACTGGGGGCTATGTTAGATAGGGGTTCAGGAAAGGCATTTCTTAAGAAGGTAGCTTTTGAACCAAGATCTGAATAATGAAGAGGAGCCAGCCACGTGAAAGCCTCAGGGAAAAGCAATTCAGGCAGAGGGAACAGCATACGCAAAGGCTTTGAGGTCAGAACAAGCTTGGCATGTCCAGAGAAGAGAAAGAAGGCCAGGGTGTTTGGAATGTAGTGGGCAAGTGGATGGAAAGCAGGACATGAGATCAGAAAAGTGGTCGGGATCAGATCACATTGTAGAATGTATCACTCAGATTGGGGCAAACTGCATGGTAACAAATGACCCTCAAATCTCAGTAGCATACGGTAAAGAAGTTCACTTATCACTCACGCTCCATGTCCATTGTGGATTGGTTGCACATCTTCACACCAGGACCCAGGTAAATGGGACAGCTCCTATCTGGGACAGTGCTGGTTTCCTAGCAGAGGAAAAAGAGAAAGTGGAGGACCATGTGATGGCTTAAAGCTTCTGCATAGAAGTAGATGTGCCATTGTCATTGGCCAAAGCAGATCACAGGGCCAAATGTGATGTCATTGGGAGTGGGACGTACAGTCCTCCCATAGAGAGGAGCAGCAGATGTTGAGATCAACAATATAATCTACCACCTAGGCTGTGCTGAGGAGATTAGATTTTATTCTAAGGGCTAGAGGAAGCCATTAGGATTTTTTTTTTCTTTAAACAGAGGGGTATTAATGTTGGTTGCCAAGGTAGGTTAAAAAATAGACCAAGAATGCAATTAGGAGATACAAGAAGTAGGGTAATCTAGAAAAGTATGTCTCAGATACTGAGCACATGGTAAGGGAGTTCCATTAGGGTAGAGCCCTAAAAATAGTATCAGGACAGGCCTTCTGCAGGAGGCACACTGGGGGATGACTTGGCCTAGCCTGGCCTCCTCAGCTCTCCATTCATAGAACAGCTATCAGGCACTCTTTGATGGTTTTTGGACAAGGGACCCTGGAATATCAGTATTCTGCCTAAGCTCACAGCATTCATCTCTATGAGTCTTCTAGAGAAAGATGTGTATGATGAAAATTGTAAAAGGAAAATAAAACAGCACCTCATTGCTAGTGAGGGTGGATCCCAAACCCCAATGCAGAGGGCTTTTGTAAGCTAGGCTGGAAGAAACAGAAACAACTGTGGCTTATGTTTTCTCCCCCTCCCCACACCAACTATCATAGGAAGAAAATTCACTCCCTGGTCATGAGTCTTTTATCTTTCCTACGTGGAAGCGACAGAGAGAAGAGGACAAGATGGTGGGGTGTGCTCAAGGAGAGTGGGTCCCTGGGGCAGTATGCCACTTCTGCCACTAAGCTGAAAAGAGAAGGAAAAAACAACATGTCTGGGAGTTGCCAGTGCAGTGTAGACCAGAAAGCAGACCCCCAGCCCACCTTTAGGGCAAAGTGGCTCCACTCATAGGTAGCCCAGTCCAAACTATCAATCTTCCTCCTCTTTGGGGTGGGGTGAAAAGGGAGTGAAGTGGAAACGTCCCTTCCCTTATATGCCTTCTCCTGCTGCCTTATCCCTCCATTCCAGAAGAGAGAATGGAGAAAGCCAGGCTGGGGAAGAGAACTTTGACTTTTTAACTTGTCTCACCAAATCTCGACCTGGTGGTGGCTTCACTGTGATTCCTCATCGCATATTGAAATATGCCAGAGGGTCCCAGAAGTGAGGAGGGCACACATGGCCAAAATATCTAGGACAACTGACTTGGCCCACCTGGAGATTTTCTTTGAACACCACATCTTGGCTTCTATTTTTATAAGAGAATGTCATATCTCTAACTAAAATTATAAGTGTCATAATTTATACTTCTTTTGACCCCCCCCAAGTCTAGCACAGGCCAATCAAAAATAAGTTAAATACCTGTATGAATGAATGTATAAATGAACAAGTGAGTGAACAAATGATTTCCCAGGAGGCTTACCCAGAAACAACACTTGTGATCCATCTCTCCCATTGGCCACAGTTTCCATGATGAACTTCATATACATACGAGAACGCAGAGAGAGAGAAGGAATTTATGAGCTGCCAGAGAGGGAGAGCAATAATCTAGGCTTTCTGCTTCTCTTCCTGCCGGCCAGGTCCCACTGCCAATGGTTAGAGAATTACAATGTGTTTCTGCTCCTCAAGGGACTACAACAGCTCAGGTCATTACCAGGGGAACTGGCCAGGGAGAGCCTACCTGTCAAATTGGCTGGAACATAGAGAGAGAAACTCCTGGTGAGTCCTTCTGTGGCACCCTGGGGATTTGGTGACAGAGTTAATTAATCAAGACACCAATGTCAAAATTAAAGTGAAGAGGAAAAGTCAATTAGTGATTGAATAGCAATGAGGAGACATATTTTAACGAGGTTCCCTCTAATTTGAGCTGTTCCTTGGTCCTCCTTGTTGGGCGTGGCCACTCTTCCTTTTTCTAAGTACTGTAAGGGTTAGCAGGAGGAAGGGACGAGGAACTCATCTCTCTCTCTAATTTATACTCAGGGGCAGATGGGGAGAGAGAGTCCTCTGCCGTTTGCATATGCTAGGGCCCCATAAAGCTATTTATCACCATTCTGAATTCTTTTCAGCAGGATGTTCATTTCAATTTGCAGTCACCTCTTCAGCTCTCCTTCAGCAGTTTTGGCCAGGCTCCTGAGAGATCTGTGCTGAGAGGGGGAGACAGACAGGCGAGGAAGGCTGGAGCTGGGCTCTCCAGGGATGCACCTGCCACCATTCCACCCTCCACAGCCTCTTTTAACTCTATTTGCTTCTACAGGGAGATGGGGAGATTATGATGTTTCACAGGTGTTCCAAACCCTTGTCGTGGTTAATAAAGGTCTGTCAGGAACAGGAGCTAGGATGGCTGAGCAGGCTCTGGTGCTGGGGATTCAGGGAGGGAAGGGAGGTACAGCTATCACTCCAGTTGCCTGTGTGACACCAAGAAGCCCAGGAACCAAGAGGGAGAGACTAGACTGAGAGTCCCTGCTTCCTGCACTTACTTAACAGGTTTACTGACCCCACAGTGGGGGGGTGTGGACAGTGGGACTGGTAGGAGCATGGCTGAGGGCCAGAGGAGGAAGCCCCAGAGCATCAGGTTATTAAAGTCAAGAAAGTGGCACAGGAAGAAGTGCAAAGTCAAGTGACCAGAAGTGGAGTGTTAACAGCAAGATGAAATGCATGATGGGAAAGCTTCTGGCCTGGGGAATGCTGCATTTCCCTGACCCTGACTTGGATCAGGATTGGGCCCAAGGCTTTAGGAGCCTGAAATACGGATTGAAATTTACTATTTCTCTTTATCACAAAATAATACATGTTCACTGTAGGAAAAGCAGACAAGAAAAAAGAAGTTTAACGTTATCTCACTACCCAGAGACTAACCACTGCTAATATTTTCAGATGCTTTTAAAATAAATATACTTAATGTTTGTATCATTATAAACATGTATATCACGATTCTATCTGGTAGGCATGAGTATTTGGGTCATTGGAAAGGTCTATCCCATTTGTTATAGTCACAAATTAAAGTGCAGGTTAAAAGCTTATTTCCTAGAAATTAAAACTATTGCATAATATTGAGATCCTTTTATATAACGTGAAAAATAATGAAAATGTAGCCATGGTTTTCTTGTGCGATAAAAAAACAATCAAAGAAAGAAAATGATGGAATGACATAAATAATATATGAATAACTATAAAAAAATTATGTTCTTGGATAGAAAAATGCAATATTGTAAATATCAAGAAGAAAGAAAAACCAAAAAAATTTGAAAATATTTTTATAAGAAAGAAAAATATCAAAATTCAACCAAGTTGAGAAGAAAAAAAACTCCCACAAGCCCAAGACAACAATTTATTGTTACAGTTTATTTCCTTTTAGTGTTTTTCATATGTATATTTTTATGAGAATGTAAAGAACTATAGCATAAATATGTCTTCAGCATGTATAGTCATGATAAATATAATTTTTAATGGCTAACATATTCTACAAAGTATATTTATTGCACTTTAATTATTACCCAATGTTGGGTTTTGAAATGCTTCAGGTTACATTATTACAACAATACTATGGTTAATATTTTTGTGCATGTCACTTTTAGTTATTTTGAATTATTTCTTTTTGTCTTTCTTTTTTTTTGGTGAGGGAGATTGGCCATGAGCTAACATCCGTTGCCAGTCTTTCTCTTTTTGCTGAGGAAGATTGGCCCTGGGCTAACATCTGAGCCCATCTTCCTCTATTTTATGTGGGACACCTGCCACAGCATGGCTTGACGAGTGGTGTGTAGGTCCGGGCCCGGGATCCGAATCTGCAAGACCCCAGGCCGCCGAAGTGGAGCCTGTGAACCTAACCACTAAGCCACCGGGCCGGCCCCTGAAATGTACTTTTTAATTGAATAGTATGTCTTTTTATTATTAATTTACAGTTTATATATACTTACATATATTTATATGTAAATATATAGTTTATATATATTAAATTATAAATTTATAGAAATAAAATAAAATTTATACAGATAAAATAAAAATTTTAAATAAATTATAAATTTATATGTCAAATAAAATTTGTATATAAAATAAAAATTTATATAAATAAAATACATAAATTATAAATTATTCTTTATTATATAAAGTTTATATAATCTGGAACAATTTCTTTGCCATATATATGTATATATTTATGTTTATTATTATTTCCCAGTCTGTGGCTTCTATATTCATTTTATTCATTTTATTAATAGTTTCTATGATGAGAAGAAATTTTAATTTTGATGAAGTCCAATTTATCAATTTTTATTTATTTATTTATTTTTAAATTTTACTGGCTTCCTTTTCTTTTTGCTGGGAAAGATTCTCCCTGAGCTAATAACTGTTGCCAATCTTCCTCTCTCTCTTTTTGTCATCCCCAAAGCCCCAGTACATAGTTGTATATTCTAGTTGTAAGTCCTTCTAGTTTATCTACGTGAGCTACCATCACAGCATGGCTACTGACAGACGAGTAGTGTGGTTCTGCGCCTGGGAACTAAACTCAGGCTGCTGAAGCAGAGTGCACCGAACTTTAACCACTAGCCCATCAGGTCTGGCTCATCAATTTTTAAATTTTAAGATTAATCCTTTTTGTGTCTTAAGAAATCTTTGCTATTATAAAGTTGGGAAGATATTTTTCTTTGTTTTCTTCTAGAGGCTTTATGTTTCTAGCTTTATATTTAGGTTTTTGATGCATCTCAAATTGGTTTTTGTATAGAGAGTGAGGTAGGGATTAAGATCATTGTTTTCCTTATGAAAATTCAGTTGTTACAGCACTATTTCTTAAAAAGACAATTCTTTCCTCATCAAATTGACTTGGTAACTCAATTGAAAATTAACTGACCATATATATTGGGTCTATTTCTGAACTTTCTGTTTTGTTTGGTTGATCTATTTGTCTACCTTTATGATGATTCTACACAGTCTTAATTATTTTAGCTTTATAGTTAAGTCTTGAAGCAAGGAAGTATAATTCCTCCCACTTTGTTTTTCTTTGTCAATATTGTTTGGTTATTCTAGCCTCTTTGCTTATCCATGTAAATATAAGAATCAGTTTATTGGTTTCTACAAAAAAAGCCTGCTGGTATTTTGATTAGGACTGCTTTGAATTATTGGTAAATTTTGAGAGAATAAACATTTTAACAATATTGAATCCTTCAATCAATGAACATGATATATCTCTTTATTTAGTTAGATTTTCTTTAATTTCTCTTAGCAATATTTTGTGGTTTCAGCATAGAGGTCTGGCCTATCTTCATTAGATTTATCCCCAGGCATTTGATAATTTTGATACTGTTATAAATAATATTTTAAATTTTATTTTCCAATTATTCATCCAGAGTATTCACTGAGAGAATAGACTGATTTTTGTATATTGAGCTTGTATCCTGCAACCTTAATAAATTTACTAATTATTTTTTTGTACTATTTTTATAGATTTTTTTAAGGTTTTCTCCACACAAATCATGTCATCTGTGAAAGATAGTTTTACTTTTTTCTTTCCAATTTGTGTGAATTTTCTTTCTTTTTCTTACCTTATTGCATTGGTTAGGACCCCAGTACAATATTTCATAGTAGTGAAAGTGGACCTTGTTGTCTTGTTGCTAACTTTCTTTCACCATTAAGTAGGACATTAGTTGTAGCTTTTATAAATTCTTTTTTATCAGATTGAAGATGTGTTATATTCCTAGCTTAAAAAAAATCATAGAGATTATATATTTTTTCATTATTCAAGGGTATTAAATTTTATCAAATAATTTTTCTGCATCTATTGAAAGGATCATATAGTTTTTCTCTTATATTCTGTTAATTTGGTGAATTATATTGATTATTTTTTTAATTTTAAACAAACTTTGCATTCCTGTGGCAAATCTCACTTGGTCATGATATCTTATTCTATTATACATTGCTGGATCTGATTTGCTAATATTTTGTTAAGGACTTTTTTTGTTTACACTCATGAAGGATATTGTTCTATAACCTTCTTTTCTTGTAATATCTTTTTCAGGATTCAGTATCAGTGTTCTGCTTGCCTTATAAAACAAATAAGGAAGTGTTTCCTCCTCCTCAACATTTCTAAAATTATGTAAGATTGGCATTATGATTCCATAAATGACTGACATAATTTACCATTGAAGCCATTTAGACTGGAGTTTTCTTTGGTGTAAGTGCTTTTTAAATTACTAATTCAATTTTTAAAATAGATTTAGGGCTACTTAGATTTCTTTTTTTCACTAGTGTCAGTTTTGAAAAACTGTGTTTTATCAAGGGATTGTCCCTTTCATATCAGTTGTCAAATTTACTGACATTAAAGTGTTCATAATGTTCCCATTTTCCTTTTAATATTAAAAGGATCTGTAGTGATAACACTTCTTTCCTTCCTGATCATTTGTGGTCTTTTTTTCCTTGATCAGATTTGCCAGAGGTTCATTGATTTTATTAAACTTTTCTAAGAGCCTATTTACAGTTGTTAATTTTCTCTGTTGTTTGTCCATTTTCTCCTACCTTGATTTCTACTCTTATTTTCATTATTTACTTTTTTCTACTTTGTATTTATTTTGCTCTTCATCAAAATTCGCAAGGTGCAAGCTTAGACTATTGACTTTATATCTTTCTTCTTTTCTAACATAGGCATTGAAAGCTGTACATTTCTATCTAAACATTGCATTAACTGCGTTCCACAAATTTTGATGTTTTGTGTTTTCATTACCATTCAGTTCAAAATATATCTAATTTCCCCTGTGATCCCTTATCTGTGCATGGGCTTTTTAGACTTGTGCTGTTTATCTACAAAAGATTCAGAGATTTTCTAAATACCCTAGTGTGATTGATTTTAAACACTTTTACTGTAGTCACATAACAGACTTTGTATGATTTCAACCCTTTGAAGTGTATTGAGAGTTATTTTGTGGCTCAGCATATGCTCTATTTATGTGTTTATTTCATATGCATTTGGAAAAAAAGCTGTCTGAAAAGTTTGGGTGCAGTGTTCAATAAATATCAAATTGTTTTTCTAATAGACTGCGTTCTTACTGATTTTTTTTCTGTGCTTAGTCTATAAATTACTGAGAGAGATGTTAAAATCTCCAAGTATGATTGTGGATTTCTCTATTTCTCCCTTTAGTTCTGTCATTTTTGCTTCATGTATACTGATGCCCTGTTATAAGGTGTTTGGGTATACATGATTGTTATGTTATCTTGTTGAATTTACCTTTTCTCATGAATAATACTATTTGTCTTCAATAATACTCTATCTTCAATAATGTTATCTGTCTTGAACACTACCTTCTCTGTTATTAATATAGCCACATTATGTTTAGTATTTGCATGGTACATTTTTTCCCATCCTTTTATTTTTAACCAGTTCATGATTGTTTGTTTAAAATGTCTTTCTTATGAATGGCTATAGTGAAGTTTTGATTTCTTGTACAATCTGAGAATCTCTGCTTTTAAATTAGAGCAGTTAGTTGATTTACATTTTATATGATTATTGATATGATTGGGTTTTGGTCTGCCATGTTGGTATTTGTTTCCTATTTGTCCCCTCTGTTTGTTTTTCCTCTGTTCCTTCTTTACTGCATTCTTTTAGGTGAATTAAATATTTTTAATGTTATCATTTATCTCCTCTATTGACTTTTTATACTTATTTTTGTTACTTTTAGTGATTTCTCTCAATCATTTATTTATCAATATATACTTTCAAAAAAATATACTATTTCACGAACAATGTAAGAACTCTGTAACAGTATCTGCGTTTACCTCACTCCCATCCTCTCTGCTCCTATTGACATATATTTCTCTGCTACATGTGCTCTAAACTCTAAAATTCATTGTTATAATTTTTGTCTTAAACAAAATTAATGTCTTTTAAGAGTTAATCACATGCCCATCTGGTTCTTTTTTATAGTTTCCATCTCTCTGCCCAAATTCCCCATTTGTTCATACATACTTTGTTTATTTTACAGTCACTGTTTAGATAATTCTAACATCTGGGCCATCTCTGGGTCTTCTTCTATTTACTCTTCCTCTCTTGACCCTATCTCACATTTTCTTGCCATCTTACGATCTTTTAATTCTTTATTTATGTTGGGTATTGTGTGTAAAATATCAGTAGAGACAGAAGTAAATAATATTTATTCACAGAAAAGGTTATGTCCCTTCTATTAGACTACTAATGTGAGAGACTGAGAAAATTAAAGCCATATTTGAGCAGGGTATGGGGTTTATTGCAGCTTCAGTTTGATCCAGTTCACCACTGGCTTCAAATATTTTGAGTATGGTATCAGGGCTTGGGCTCTGAGCATCAGTGAGACTCAAGAGGTCTTTTTATGCTTCACAGCCCTGTTGCCAGCTTTCTGAACCATGGAAGGTTTCTCTTTTTCTGCTTTGCAGCCAGCTGCAAGCCTTGGGTTTTGGGTCCTACCTCCAGGTTTCTGCAACGTGGGAGACCTCTCTTCACCCTCTGCCCTGCTCCAAGTCTTGGGTGGGCCCCTGTGCTGTACTTGGTGGAGGCCCTGGCTCCCTTGAAGGGATTTCTCTCAGTTCTCTTTCCGGTCTTGCACTTGGGGAAGATCCTGCATGCCTCAAGGGAATTCTCTCAATTCTCCAGCCTTGGCCTTAGCCTTCAGGCTATTATTCCTATGTACTATATGAAGACCTAGATGAAAGCATTGCCATGTGGGTGGGTGTAGGCTTGCTCTGTGGCTGGGGCTTTTTGGGATTCTAATCTGTCACATGAACTCATATACAGCCATTAAATATTGTTACAAATTTGGGTGATATCTCTTTACCTGAGTGTATGGCAGATTCCTCTGCTTCTTGCCACTTCTTCACGGGTAGAAGCAGCCACTAATCTCTTCTATCCTAGCAAGAGCTTGTCACTTCTGGAATTTAGTTTATTGAGATTTCTTTGCATCCTGAGCACTCTAATGGTTTTTAGAACCATGATTTCGCGGCTTACTCAGCTAGTTCTTATTTCTAGGGCAGGTTCAAGAGTCACTTGTGGCTTTCTACATCCTAACTAGAAACAGAAGCCCCAGAGGTATTATTTTTAAATTTATGCTAATGTAACAGAGGAAAATGGTAAGTTCGTGTTTCAATTTACATTTTTTATTCTCTGGGACCTGAACATCTCAAATCTTTGTTTGCTAGTTATAGCCCTTCTTCTATGTCTTCTGCCCTTCTATCTTTAGTCTTAATTTTTTTCTGACCAATACATATGAGGTCTTAAATATTAAATATAGTGCCTCTTCATTACATTTGCTGCAATATTTTTTGTTTGCCATTTGCTTTTATACTTTACATTTTTTGTAGCCAAGCTTATAGATCATGCTCTTTTTTTTATTCCTTGTATTGCTTCTAAGCCTCTAAAGTTATTTTTCCTCTAGAGGTTTCAAAAATATTCAATTCTATTTCTCCGAGATTTTGATGTTGAAAAAACTCCACATTTAACTCTTCCACTCAATTGGAATTTATTTTAGGGCATAACATACAGTGAGATTCTAAAGTTACTGTTTCTCCAAATTGCTAGTTAATTGTCCCAACACCATTTATTGGGTAATCTTTTCTTTCCCTCATTGAGCTGTAATGAATCTTACATCCTTGTACATAATTGAGTCCATTTCAGTGCCAACTGTTCTGTTACAGTGATCTCTCAGTCTGGTCCTGGGAAGATACAGATGAATTTTTGAAACTGCAAAGCTAGGGAGCTAAGTGTAGACTTGATATGGCCTCCTCAGGGCCAAGAGTCACTTTCTCTCTGAAAGCATATGACAGCAGTTATATAATTTTTATTTATTTACTTATTTGATTGCTTAATTCTTAAATCCCCAAGAATTAAAGCTCTTTGGGGGCTGTGATCGTCCTTGGCAAGGTTAAAACTTACCTGAGCCCTGATCTACTGGAAAACAGCAAGGGTGAAGAAATCCCCCACTCTTTTGTGTTCCTATAAATGGCCAACTGCAAAGAACCACCCTACCCAATATGACTTGGATGAGGTTCAGGCATAACCCCCTGTTTTCCCATGACAGGGCCAGACACAGACCCTCCAAATTCCCATTCTTTGTGTCATTAGTGGTTAGCTGAACTCTTTGTTCCCACCGAGGCATCTAGAAAATACCCACTAACTTATCTTGGCTAAACTTTAGTCAGGCTACCCTTCCCTTTCCCCCTCCCCCCAACTTTGACCCATGCTCAGACTGAGCCAGCACTGGGATGTAGAAAAGCCCCTCCTTTACAGCCCCTCCTGAAAATAGGCTCACTGCAAAGAAAACAGTCCCTCCGTCATCAACTGATCATGCCCCCTGCTCATCCCATTCCCCCATACCCAATTCTTGTTTACTCCTCCCTATAAAAGCAAACCCCTTTTCTGCTTGATTTATAGATTTTACAGATCTTAATGTCAGAGCATTCTTCCTATTACCATAGTCTCCCTCCCCTTATTGCAATAGTCCCTTTCATTTCATGCTATATTTACTACTTGAGAAGAGATAATCTAGTCTCTTGACTATCTCTTGACTAGAGAGATCTACTCACCACTGTATCCGGAGTGTCTAAACTGTTCCTATAGCAGAGTAGGTGATTAATAATGGTTCAATTAATGCCTCAAGCTAGTTTTTAAAATTATAAGAATGATACATAATCATTGAAAGAAAAAAATCAAATAGTTCTGAATGAGAGGAAATAAAGTATAAAATCTCCCTTCCTCTCAAGTTTTATGCTTTGGAAGTTGCCACTACTTATATTTCTTTCATATCTTCTAAGAAGTTCTCTAAGCTTATGTGAAAAAATATATGTATGTATTACAAATGAGATTTTTTGCACTTAATATTCTTCAACTTTCTGTATTCACCTATCAATCAGTGTGTCAATATATTTTGGGTGTTGTTTCCATGTTAGTATACATAGAGTTACCTCATTCTGCCTAACAACAGCATAGTAGTCCATTGTGTGGTACATTATGGATCTACCACAATTTATTTATTTTGGTCCAGGTTTTTGATATTACAAACAACACTGCTGTAAATACCTTTATGTTTTTATTTTTATGTACCTGTACAAGTATATATACAAAGATAAATTCCTGTAGTGGAAATATTTTAGAATTTAAAATTTTGGTAGATTATTTACACTTCCATCAAAAATGAATGAGAACAAATTTTTTTCTGAATCTTGGTTATTCTTGGACTTTGCCTATATTATAAATGAAAAATTGAATCTAGCTATTAATACAGTTTACAATTCTTTAATTGTATGAGATTGAACATCTTTTCACATGGTTATTGGCTTTTTAAAAATAGGGTTGTTCTTCTTTTCTTATTGATTTTAAAGAGTTCTTTTTTATATCAAGTAGATTAGCTTGCCTGTCATATATATTGCAAATAATTTATCCATTTGTCTTTTGACATTGTAAGTGTTATTTCTTGCCATACAAAAATATTCATATCTATTAATCTTTTCTTGTATAGCTCCTACATCACTTTCAGTTCAATGTATAGGTGTATCATAGTTTACTTAAATCCAATATTTATGAAGATTTAAGGTGTTTTCAATTTTTAAATTATTTTAAACAATATTTTCAGATACATATTTGCACTCATTGTTGACTATTTCCTCTGGGTAAATTGCTAAAACTGTTATTTTGGAGTCAATAGGTGTGAACATTTTAATCATTTAATAGGCGTTGCCAAATCAAGACTACCAACTTTCACCCCCTTTTGGGTCCGCTGATCTACCGCACCAGTAGAAATGCCTCTTTTCTCCCAGAAGAATTAGAGGCTGGAGATGAAAAGGGACGAGAAGCAGGAACACAGGTGCCCAGGATAGAATTGCATTTTATGAAGACATTGTAAGGGACTACATCTCAGGTCAAATTCAAGTTAGCATTTTTATCACTTAGCTTTTACTCCTGGCACAGTTTGCTGGGGGGGTTGATTTGGTGTTCCTTAGCTTTAAGGGTGGTGGTAGGGACTGATTAGAACTTTGCCTTATCGTTGGGTTTGTACACAGTGATGGTGACTTGTATCAGCAAGAAGGGACCCCATTCTCTCCATTTTCTTGCTACATATGAACTCATGGTCAGTACAGTTTACATATCTACTCTGTGATTTACTATAACCTTTAAAACCAGATGGGATCAAGGGGCAAATTCTCTCTACTTATGGACAAGGAATATGGAAGAAATTGGATTTCTCTCTTTTAAATATAAATGAAAGAATTGGCAAATCCTGACTGTTGCTGCTAATTCTACCAAAGACCAATTGTACGCTGCCTTGCACTCTTATAGAAAAGCGTGAAGCTAGAATTTCTCTATTTTCAGAGCTGTAACTGGTTTAGTTAGGCACCTTAGCTAAAATGACAAGGTGGCTGATTTGTCTGATGGTTCCTTTTTAACTCCAAAGGATTATATAATCTTACACCCAGAAACTTGTTTTAACTTATCAGTCTTTTACATTAATTTCCAAGTTCACTCTTCTGTTTATGCCTTTGCCATTTTCCTCGCAAGACTGTGAGCTCCTTGAGAGCAGCCTTGCTATGTGATGGAGCTGGTGCACTGCTCAGGCAGGTGCTGAGGAGACCTTTGTCAAATCCCAAATCCTAAGCATAGCCACACCTGATTTCCCCTGGGAGTCTTAAGCTGCGTTTGCTCAAAGCAGGGAGTTCTGATCTGATCAGACCTTGTAGAACCTTCTCCCCAAATAAGAACATTTATTTTATAGGAACTTTCTTCAGGTGATGCAGCAGAGGCCATGGACGTTGTGTACAAAACCATTTGCTGTTCATACAAAACCTGGAGTTGGTGGCTCCTCTGCTTAGTTCCTGTGTGCCTTTGGGCAAGTTCCTCAACTTTCCAGTGCCCTGAACAACCACCATGCATTTTGTCCTGCTGTCTCTAAGTTCCTGGCAGGGTCTCAGTCCCATGTGGGAGCAGTAGGTACCCCCCACCCTAGCCCTTCTTTAGGTTTTTGCAAACTTTCTCAACAGAGACTTGCCAATCTTGCTTTTGGAGCCTGTGTGAGGTGTGAATGGACTCCTGTCAAATGAACAAGACAGGAGGCTGAGGGGGGTGGGGGGTTGGGGGTCAGGGAGGAGTTAGGATGAGACAGCTGGGCATGAAGCAGGGCCCTCTGGTCAGCTGGGAAGCAGAAGCACAATCTGTCAGGCACAGACCACCAGAAGAGTCTGGGGGGTGCGTGGGGAGGGGTGGGGCGTGAGGGAGATGGACATGGTCTTACCAAAAATAGGACTGGTGAGTGCCAGGCTCTGTGCCCATGCCTGCCTTCCTTACCACGCTCTGTGTCCCCATTGCTGATGGTCAGAACTTCTAGCCAGAGAGTTGGCCTTTAAAATCCTTGACCTTTCTAAGCACCGAGGCATGGTCTGGGGCCAAGAGGGTAGCAGACTGGGGTTTAGGACTTTTTCACTCCTGGTTTCCATTCTTGGACCTGCTCCAGACTTCCCAAGTGACGTGGCTGAGTGCCTGGGCAGGGCTGGGCTGAAATGAGCAGATGGGAAGGTGAAGATCCAAGGTGAGTCAACATCTGTGAAGGTCAGAGATGGCAGATTAAAAATGGGCACTGAACAGAGAGGAAGCCAGAAAGCACAAAATTAGAGTTGGCGCATGAGAGAAAGAGATTAAACAGAAAAAGCAAAATCGCCAGCAGCTTTGGAATTACCCAGCCGGAGTTTCTCCGCTGGGCCAGGAAAGCTTAAGTAATCCAAATTAATTTCTAGTTAAAGGCAGAGCCCAGAGAGCAATCAAACAGGTGACCACAGCTGGCACGAAATTTCCCTGGGAGATAAACTACTAATGCTAAAAATAAGCCACGTGTGCTGAGAAACGGACTGTTTGGAGTCAGCCTATCCTGGGCATAGACCATTAGGAGAGCCCAGGGAGGTTTGAACATTTCAGTCATTCACTCAACACACCTACAGCAAGTCCGACTCTCTGCTAGGCACTGGGCTTCCAGTGGGTGTCTGAGACACGGTCCCTGCCTTAGAGTCACTCACAGTCTAATGCAGGAGATGCACAAAGAGAGCGTTGCAGGATCACGGGATAAGCAATCTGATGACAAAATTCAATGTCACCCTGTAAGAAGGAAATAGGGAAAGGAAGGTGGGGTTCGGGAGTTAGAAGAGGCTGCAGAATCCAGACTCCTTAACTGAGTCTGGAAGGACCACCAGGCATCATCGTGCTGATGAGGAGGGGAGGAAGGGACTTTGGAAGCAGTTGGAATAGCAGGTCTGATGACATGGAGGCAGGAGGGAGCCTGGGCGGTGTCAGCAGTCCTTTAAGGCTGCAGCATGGCGTGCACCTGGGGATGTCCCAAGGTGAGACCCCTGGGGCAGGCTGGGGCCAGGCTATGGTGAGCAGTTTGGATTAATATGTTGAAAGATGATGGGGCATCCCTGGAGAGTTTTAAGCAGGAGAATAACATGATCGGATTTATGTTTTTGGCAGGTTGCTCACTCAGCATCTTGGGGGTGGGTTGGGGGTAAGACTGGAGGAAACGAGACCATGTGGAAGATGATAGCAGTCATCCAGGTAAAGGGATGTGGCTCTGGGTGTGTGGATGGAGGAAAGGAGATGGACCTAGGAGATATCAAGGGTTCAGATATCAAGGGATGGAACCCTCAGACCTGGTGATTGGGTGACGATTTCAATGTGGTGTGTCAAAAGAGTCAGACTTGGTGACTGGGTGATGCCATCCTCGGAGATGGGGAGGAGAGGAGGACAAAGAGGGCTTAGGATGCACAGAGGGGACAACTTGAGACCTGCAGAGTTGACATCCAGATATCAGGCAGCTTGGAGCCTCACTCCTTTCTCTTTTGCTAACTCCCACCTCCTGAAGTGGGCACCATCTGGGTCCTGCCCGAGACTCCCATCTGCGGCTCTACCCACCCTTGTTCCAAGCAGTAGCACCCCTAGTAGTGGGTTTACAGCGTGGCTGGGTGGTGGCATTTGAGGATATCCAATTTCATGGTGTAAGAGGTCTTAATTCTACTGGCTTGGTCTTTGAGAGCTAATTTTCAGTGTTAATCCTTGGGGGATAAATGGGACAGTGGTTTTCAAACTGAGTTCCTTAGAGCCCTAGGTTTCTGGTCTCAGGCACTGCTAAGTGGAGGACTGAGGGTGGAGAGGATGTGGAGTGGAGGTGAGAGGGAGAGGCCGAGCAGAGATTCAGGGAGGAGACTCAGGGAGCACCCCTGCGAAGGCTCTTTTAAAAAGTTGTTTTGGGGGCCTGCCCGGTGGTGTAGTGCTTAAGTTCGCGTGCTCCGCTTTGGCGGCCAGGGGTTTGCAGGTTTGAATCCTAGGTGTGGACCTACACACCACTCATTAAGTCATGCTGTGGTGGCATCCCACATATGACATAGAGGAAGATGGGCACAGATGTTAGATGAGGGCCAATCTTCCTCAAGCAAAAAGAAAAAAAGTTGTTTTGAAGGAAAAGACATTTGTGGGTAAATGGGTGGCTGAGGTCAAAGAAATCTTCATATCCTGGTAAGGAAGCTGGCTTGATATCTGAGGGTGAGGGTGGGGGAGGAAGGGAGGGACACTGGGGAGAATCCACCAAGGACTGGGTTGAGAAGCTTACTGCAGTGCTAACCAGCAGCCAGAGCATGTCTGCTTTACGTGAAGTCCTTGGAGGAGTGGAAGAAGAATTAATTATGAGGCTGTGTAGGGCTGGGGCAGGGAAAGCAGAGATGTACTCTCATGCAGAGGTGGCAAATTGGAGTCTGCCTGCGGAAACCAGAGCACAGACACATTCTGTTTGGCTCCCGCATTGTTTTTATAATTTCTGAATTAGTTGCCAGCATTTAAAAATCAGGAGACTTTATGTAAAATTTTGATTTTGGACTGCTCTTGAAAAAATAAAACAAGACCTGAGCACAGGGGCTGGTGTTCCTACAGGGCAACAGTTGGCTGGAGCTGCCTTTTAGGTGGGCTGTGCTTTCTGGCTGGCACCAACCCCACCCTCCTCTTGCCTTCCCCTCGCCTGCAGTGCTCACTGATGGTACCTACCCTGGTGCTGTGAACATATGAACTTGCGACTTCTGAGTTGGGGCACCTCCCATAAGCCAAGCAGACCAGGGGCCAGGGACTCACTCCTTCTTAACTCCAAAGACCTTTGCGGCACAAAATGACCATCTTTTTTGTCCTTCCCTTTGCAAAAGACTTTTGCTTAAACTGAGTTCCTGCTATGGGAACTGTCTCCCTTCTACCATCCTGCTTGTTACCAGGTGCATGAGTATAGATGGCTGTTCTGGGTTAGGAAGCCTCTGGACAGTGGACTGTAAAATTGCAACTGTGACAAATGTCACAAGAAAGAAGTATATTAGAGCTCATGGCAGAGGGCTTTGCCCTAGTCCAGAAGGAGAGGGCAGGTGTCTCTGAGATCTGCTGGAGAAGAGGAGTTAACAATGTGCAGATGGGAAGAAGGGATGTTGCCTGCAGGTGGAGGGAAGAGCAAGATGGTGAGGTGGTAATGGGGGAAGACATGGACAGATGAGTGAGGAGGCAACTGTATTAGCCCAGGAGAAAGATGCTGGCTTGGACTAGAGTAATGTCAGGGGATGAATTTGAGGGAATTTTAGGAAGTAAAGAGGTAGCACTGAGGGGTGGATTGGTGTTAGGGAGTGAGGAGAGAGCTGTGAAATGATGTGTCCTTAATTTCCAGCCTATGTAAGTACAGAGAGTGGTGGCACTCACTGAGATATGGAGCCGTAGGAGAGCAGGTGCAAGGAAAGATCACAAGTTCATCCCTTCTGAGCCTGAGGTGACTTTGAGACATCCCAAAGGAGCTGAGAATAGCCAGTTGGATACACAGGTCTAGAGCTCAGAGAAGTGTGGACTCCCTAAAAAGAGAGTCCACTGCTACCAATCCACTGGCCTGATGGTTGGCTACGTACTGGGCACTTTGCATTCTCAGATCTGGACAATTGCATCACTCACTCCATTCATTCATTCATTCATTCAACAAATGTTTTTTAGACACCAGTGACTGTGTAGGCACTCTGCTATATGCTGGCTATATAGCGGTGAACCAACAGATGCTATTCCTCCCCTCAAAGAACCAAGCTGTGAGTTTTACAGAAAGTGTGGACGTGATTGATTGCCTTATCTTGAGTTTTGCCTTCACCCTCTCACCCTATCGAGATTATCAAAGGAGGGTGGGGGTTCTCTGTGTCTTCCCTTCCCTTGGATTTTGGTTAGCCATTTAGAACAGATTTACTCGTGTTTTCACACTTCGCAGCCACCTTTAGACAAGAGTTTCAAAACTATCTGCTGTGACTGTTTTGATAGTAGTGTTCTTAGTATATTTGGGTCTAGAGCTCTGAATGCTCTGAGATAGGAAACCAGACCTTGAATACCTCCTGCTTCAAGTATTAGAGCTGATCTCCTAGGTCTCGAATAAAATATTTCAAATTCCATGAAACTTAGTCTTTTCAATACTCAGAGCCAGAAGAAAGTGAATTAATCTTGAAAATTGATTTGCTCATCTGTCTTCTTCTCTAGACTTTAAATATCTTGAGGGAGGGACCATATTATTCAGCCTGGTACCTTTGGTTTCTAGAACAGTCCATGGCACACCATAGACCATTAATGAATACATATGCTGAATGAATAAATGTACATGGAGGATCTTTTGGCATGGTCTTGTTCTTTTAGCTAATTTTTATTTTATTTAAACTTGTGTGTTTTTGTCTCATCTCCTCAACTAAAATTTGAGTTGCTGTAGGTAAGAACTTTGGTTGTTCTGTGATGCTGGACTCACAGCAGATGCTCCCTGCATATTTGCTGATTAATTGCTTAGAATTAGGAAGAGCTTGGCCCTCTAATCACTCTCCTTAGCCTGTAATGATCTCATCAGTGAGTTTCCTCAATTTTCCCCGGTTTATAGGAGCAATCCAAGTCATTTCTTGAATACTCACCACGTCTAGGCACTATATTCGAATTTTGAATGGAAGGCCCCTGAAGCAGGGATGCTTAGAAGAGCCGTTTAACTGTCACAAGCTAAATACTTCCTCTTTGCCACTTCCCAATGTCTTCGGAGGCAGGTGATATCACTGTTCTTATTTTACAGTGAAGAGAACTGAAGCTTAAGGAGGTTAGGCAATCAGCCCAAAGTTAGGATTTGAATTCAGATGGTTCTATTTCCAAAACCCATGCTCTAAGTCAAAGAGTGTACAAATTCTATAAACATCAGAATCACCTGGAGGCCTGGGAATATTCCTGGCCTCCGCTGCAGACTGTGTTGTGGTTTAGATGGTGGGCTGGGGCCCAAGAGTCTGTGTTTTAACAAGCAAGCCCCAATGGGATTCTGAGACAGGTGGCACTATGGGTGCTGTGCCGACATCAACATGGGATACTGTTATGCAGAGGCTTAGACTGGCTGTGTCTCTGATGTACCCATCACCGCTCCATGGAGGACAAGGGATATGACATGTTCCTTCTTTGTGTTTCCAGAAATATATAAGCCTGAACAAAGCTATGCTGAGGGTATCTCCAATAGGGGCCTTGATGTGAGTCCCTCCTGTAAATTGTGAGGCTGTTAAGCACCAATAAGCAAGGGCTCCAATCACTCTGCATCAGCCCAATGAATGAGATTATCTTTTTCTCTTTGTATCACCACCTTTGAAATAAAACAAATGAGACCAAGGAAGGATGGGTAAAGAGGGAATGCATCCACCCCCGGGCAAGGGGGTATGGAGGCTAAAATTCATGAGGGACCATTGGGGGTGCTGGTAGTGGGGTGCAGCCCTTCCTGGAGCTCGGGGAAGAGGGAAGGAGGAGAAGCAACTAAGACCTGGTAGAAGTCCAGGGTCCCATCCCAGAGGGAGAACACAGAGGGCCTCCTGGAGGGGAAGAGCTCTGATGCTAGTGCCAAGCAGCTGGGTCTAATCCTGGCTCCTCCACTTATTGATGGCGTCAGCTTGGGCCAACTGCTTATCTTCTCCAGCCTCAGTTTCCTTATCTGTAAAATGAGAACACTAATACCTATGCTGCAGTTGCTGCAGTGTGTTATACAGATTGGAGATACCAAGGACACCTTGCTCGACACAGAGCCGACTCTCAACAGAAGGTACCCATTAGCACGGGTCTGAGGTTTTCAAGGGCATGGCTGGGAAAGGACTTGGCATTGGTTTTACCCTAATCCTGCACTAAAAGTCTCCCATGGGAAGCCCAGGGCAGAGTCCTGGCTCTAGCACTGACTCATCAAGTCGACATAAATATTTATTGAGAGTCAGGCAACCTCACCAAATTTCTTCCCTACCCTCTGGCCCTGCTCTCTTCTTTTAATAGTTGACACCTACAGTGTTCTGCAGAGAAGGGCTCAGCATTTAAAAAGATGAGACGGAGGGATCCAGGAGCTGGGAACTTGAACGAACTTTGTAGTTGATGTGAAAGGTGCAAGACTGAAAATGCTTTAGAGCCTGAAATTGAGTAACTGTTGAGATTTGCTCCAGAGCCCTTGATTTGCTGTTGGCATATTTGTAGGAGACCCTGGACTATTAAAAGATGTACAGGCTGGGCCACCTGCCAAGGAAACCCTGGCTTGGTTCCTTCTGGAGCTTGCCAAGCTTTTGCTACCCTAGGTTGCAGCCTTGAAGCCAGAGGACCTTTGGAGGCCCCAGGATGGCCCAGGGAAAACAGTGTCCAAAGCAATAGCAACTCATATGTAGATAGACACTGTGATGAGTGCATTATCTTATTGTATCTTCACAGCAATCCTGTGAGTTAGGCAATGATGCTACAGTGGTGTCCTATAATGATTAAACGCAATAACTCTGGGAAGAGGAGTGCAGAAGATTGAGTCCTGGCTTTTACTCACTGTGTGGACTTGGCGAGTTCTTAACCTTTGTAAGCCACAGTTTCCTCACCTGCAAATGGGAATAAACATATCTATCTCATAGGGTTATTCTGAGATAGTCCAGATAAAGAAAATAGCCAATATCTAGCATACAGTATAACATTCAGTAAATATTAGGTATTGTTATGTCTATTTTGTAGATGCAGACACTGAGGCCTCAGTACAGTAAGTGGTGTGCCCGAAGTCACATAGGTAGGGGGCCGAGGAGCCAGAACTGAAGCTCCAGTGTGTTTGAGTACAATGCTTTTGTTCTTAATCACTGGGTATCCTGCCTGACCTGAAAAATTCCCTCAGGAAGTCTTGCTCAGCTAAATGATAAGGCAGTGTTTGAGTTCTGGTCTCTCCATATTCTTTAAGAGGAAAGAACCTCCAGACTAGAAAGGTAGAGTTGAGAGGGCTTTTGGGCAGCCAGGCCATGCAAGGAGAGTGGCTGAGGACGTGTGTTCTCAGACAGTGTTAGTGCATTGTTGTGCTTTGGGCTTTCTGAGTAAGCCACGAGAGAGGCCACGTCTGTGGGGTACTGCCTTCATTTTGTCTTGCTCCATCACCATAATCTCAGGAAAGAGTGCCAGAAGGGACTGGATTGACTGTGTCAGTTTATTGGAATGCAGGCTATCCAGTTTCAGGTGGAGCAGGCTGCAGTGGAAGGATGCACCTTCTCTCTGTCTGACATCCTGTTTCTCTCTTTCCCTTCTCTCTCTCTGTCTCTCTCTGTCTCTCTCTCTCTCTCCGGGGCTCTCTCTCTTGCACTCTCTCGGAATTCCTATGGAAAGAACAAATAGTCAGCAGTCTGCAGGCTTTGATGCCACATACTTGGAGCAGTAGACTGCAACTAGATTTGTGCTTCTCGAACTATCTGGGATGAAGGAACAGGGTTTGTCTTTGACAATTTCTTGCAGAATGGTATTTTCATAAAATGTATGTTTTTCTAAAAAATGTATTCTTTAGAATACATTTCTGGGAAAATGGAATAAAAAGATAAAAAATACAAGTCGTTTTTTTATTATGAGAGTAAACACATTAAATTACTCTGCCAGATTGCTATAAAAGTTTCAAAATGTTTACTCTCAATTTCTGTACTTACCTCACTGCGGACCAGTAACAAGCAATTTGCAGCTCGATCGTGACACGCACTTTGAGTAGCCCTGGTCTACATGACTTGGAGTGCGCGTGTGATCCCTTCAGCTTGAGGGGTTTAAGGGCCCCCTGTCCACAGGTGGCAGGTCTGTCTCACAGTCAGCAGTTTCAGCGATGGACACGGCCCTTCCAATGGCTGTCATTGTCAAGTGATGGTGACCAGAATGATGCAAAGGGTATGTGTAAGAGCCAACTCCTGTCCCCTGCAGAATGCAGTCCATGCTGCTGTGGGAGCTTCCACGTGGTTCTGTGGCAGTACTACGTGGAATGGAGGCCCCAGCATTGAGGCTGACAGACACTGCGGAGCTCCCATAAATAATTGCCTCGAGGTTTAGGCTCTGGGAGGAGGACTCAGAGTCAGCTTCTTATCTTTGTCTCTGATTGGCACACTGGAGGGTTATTTGGGGAGGGGAGCAGAGGGAAGCCATGGGCCCACTCCACACAAGCCTGCCAGTCATGGACCTGAGAAGCATGATAGCATATCAGATCTTCTCTCCTCTTAACCTTGTCAGCCTGACTTCCAGCTCAGACAGTGCCAGCAGCTGACAAGAGGAAGGGAGGATGATGGGAAATTCCTCTCCTGGCAACAGGGAATCTGTTAGGGGATCCCTGAGGAAGGGGAGCTTGCTCTAGAGTCATATCTGCCAACACCTTGAATCAAACATGCCTAAAACAGGTCCCCAGCCATTTACCCATCCTGCGCTCACCCTGGGCTGCATCAGCCCATTCACACTCTATTACCTTATCACAGTGTTTAAGGTAGCTGTGCCCTGCTTTCTGGAAAAATCTCAGCCAAGGAGAGACCCTCGTGA
Organism: Ceratotherium simum simum; assembly: GCF_057802395.1. Classification (NCBI taxonomy): domain Eukaryota; kingdom Metazoa; phylum Chordata; class Mammalia; order Perissodactyla; family Rhinocerotidae; genus Ceratotherium; species Ceratotherium simum. The sequence continues at coordinate 87,821,393 of NC_141900.1, forward strand.
TGATGAGTGGGTGTGTCTGCCTCCCTGGGGGTCACACAGATACCTGTTGCTCTGCCTGCAGCCTCTTTTACCTCTTCTGTCCCCAAACACCAGACCCACTTTGCACAGCCCGTTATTTTCCTATTTAAGAAGAGTTTCTTCCAGCTTTCAGTGTATTTATAGCACAACTGGTGGCTGACAGGACCTAACTCAATTAGGCAAACCCAGCTTATGACTCACTCCTCTGGTGCCCCAGGTAGGGCCATTCAGAGTTCTGTCATTACTATTTGGCATTCCAAAAACGCCTTAAGCTCTCAGGAACAAAAGACACAGCTCCCACAGAGAGGAAGGAGTCTTTTATAAGTCAAGGGTGGGATTTGATAGCGTCTGCTTTGCTTTCTAGCCAATGCTGGAAGGGAGGAGGGGCGAGCAGGGGAAGAACAACGGAGCCTTTCATACAGAGGGAATGACTACCACCAGCCCCCAAGTACCCCTCCTGGGATGTCTTTCCTCTTTTCCATCTTTATCCCCAAAACAGCATCCCCTGCCACTTTTCTCCTGACGTCAAGAAATGACAAGGATCAGGCAGGTGAGAGTCAAAGGTCTGAGTGGGGACAGTACAGACAGGGACACTTTCACCTTTCAAAGTATTCAGAGCTGAAAAAGTCAAGGCTATAGCTATAATGCAATCATTCTAATGGGGTCCCCTGGGACGTGTCAACCAGCTCAATCTGCAAGCCACGTTTATTCCCAAGATGGTAGAATGTAGTAGTTAAGAGCAGGGCTTTTCAGCCAGACAGAATTGGGTCTCAAACCTCTTTCTGTGTTAAAATATCTCTTTTCCAGGAGGCTTTCTAGTCTTTCTGTGACAATCCCATTCATTCATCACCAATAGTCCTGTGGTTTTGGCAAAGTAGCTAATATCCCTATCGTTTTTGTTCTACAGACAGGGGAGAAAAGCTTTCTCTAACCCTATTAGCATCACCCCAAATCACAGTTGTTGGCTACGCCCAGTCAAGGGTTAACCATCTAGAAAAACCTCCTCGGAAAGCTATCCCAAAGTGTGCAAATGTCCAGGAGAGAGCTGGAGAGTAATTGCAGGTAGCTGGAAAGCCACTGCAGCTCCACAAATAGCTTTTAAACATGATTGGAAGGCGCTCTGTGCATGTAGCCACGCAATATAAATCCTAAGTCATGATGATGGAGCCCATGGAAATGAGCAGGACTCTCCGCCTACCCATGGCTTCCAGCCTGAAAAAACAAAACCCTAAAGATACTTCAGTATGCCATCCATATCCAGGTGGCCCCTGTCTCTCTTCACTCTCAGAAAAACATTGTTTATTTGGGGGGGTGGGTGGATTTGGGGAGAGGAGTGGAGGCCAGTTGACTTCATTTCAAGGGGGCTCCAAACCCATCTTCTCCTTCCTTTGCCCAACAGAAAGGATGTGCTCACCATCCCTCTTCTCACCCTTTTTTTTTTCCTTTTCTCCTCTCTAACCTTACTCTGGCCTGACCTGGGAGGGGCGTGACCAGGAAATGGCCAGTCCTGCCCTGGACCTGTGTACTGGGGCCAAGTTGGCTATGGGGGAATTCTGGGGTCCTTGTTTGGTTCTGGGAGATGGAATGGTGAAGAAAAACACATGAGAACTTTACACAGTGGGAAAAGGGTGGATCCTGGGTAAGTGGATAAAAAACAGCAGCAGTCAAAGAGGATGCCATGTCCAGGGAAAGACGGTGGGACGGGCGTGTAAACTGAAGGAAGATATTCCACGGCCTCCCTGCCCCTCTCCCTCCCCTCCCCTCCACCTGTTTCCCAGGCCTCTTTGCCCTCCTTTCCTTGCCTGTGTTCACGCTGTAAGTGGACTGGGGTGGGTGGTCAGCGGCACCCGCAGACTCCGGTGAGGCCCCTTGGGATGGGGAACTGCCGTCCTCTGGGGCAGGGGTTTCTTAGGATATGTCTTCCCTTGAAGGGCATGGGGCAGGACAGTTTGTTGGGAATTTTATATAACACCATTCTCTACCCGCATTCTCCAGAGCGTCTTTACAGATAAGAACAATTATTGTTCCATCTTTATCATAAAAAGACGAATAACAAGCAAAGTCACATTACTAATGACACCCTCTTTCCACTTCCTTTTTGAGGAAAAGTTGGCAAATATAGAAGAGCCCAAATAAGAAAACAAAACTCTCTTGTCATCCCATCACTCAGAAATAACTATGGTTAGCATTCTGATATAAATTATTTCACTCTTTTTCCCTCTGCAAGAATATATTTTTAGCAAAACTAAGGATCATACAGGAATATAACCTGCATCTTGCACTTAATAATATCCATAAACCTTTCCCAGCATCATTAGATAGTTTTCTACAGCACCTTTTTTATGTTTGCAATGAATTTCATCATATGGTTATAGCATAATTTATTTAATATAGCAAACATTTATAAAATGCTTCCCATGGGCTATGCTTTACACGCGTCATCTAATTTATTCCTCACCATAGATCTATGAGGTAAATACTATTACTATCCAGCTTTTGTAAATAAGAAAACAGATTTGGAGACAATATTTTGCCCAGGGTCACAGAATGTGAGCAGAAGAGCTGGAATTTGAACCTCACTCCCCTCTTTCGGGCTGCCAATTCTACAAGCTAGCATGTCACACTGCCACCTTAGCCAAGCTCCCACTGCTGGAATTTAGGTTGTTTCTAGGTTTTAAATATTACTAACACAGCTATAAAGAACGTCTTTATAGCTATATGTTTTGCACATGCCATTGTTATTTTCAAGGATAAATTTCTAGAAATGAAGCAGTGAGGTCAAAGAGAAGACACATTTTTATGGAGTTAGAGGATTTGTTTGGGGGCATGAACAGACCGCACGCTGGCGTAGCTGACTCAGAGGCGTGTGGGTGAGGCGGCACCTGCGCTGTAACTCCCCCGCTCCTCACCACCTCTCTTCCTGGCCACTGGAAAGGTTACATCAGTTTGGATTTCCAGCACCAATCCTGAGAGTGACCATTTCCCAGCGCCCTGCACACACTGAGAATTCTCATTTTAAAAGCCATTGCCACATTGTTAGGTGGAAAAAACGATATGACTTTTATTTACAAATTTTAAGTTGCTAATAAGGCCAAATAAACATTTTAAATTTGTTAATAGGCCACGTGTATTTCTTCTTTGTTGACTTTCCTACCCGTGTGCTTGGGGATAGGGCATGGTTTTGACATCCAGGAACTCGTGGCATTCGCGTGCCGTTGCTGCCATTCCCTTCCTGGAATGGATGGATGGATGGATGGATGGATGGATGGATGGATGGATGGATGAATGAATGATGAATGAATGGGCTGCATTTCCTAGAGTTTCCCCTGTGAGATCTTTAACAAGGAAACTGATAGTATCTTTCCCCTCTGCCTTATTGACCCGGCAAGTCTTCCATTAACTGAAACCCTGTTTTTATTTACTGTGGAACGTAATCCTTGCTAGGGTTGGTCTGTACTACAGCTCTGACTTAGAAATTATTCTTAGAAATGGTAGACACAGGAGCTATCTTCATGCTCCTGAGTTCCTAGGAATAATAATACTAGCTATCATTTATCAAGCACCTGCCAAATGCACATTGTTTTTGTCCTCACCACAGTTGTGCGTGGTATATATCTTTGTCCTCATTTAACAAATGAATAGAGGGCTCAGGGAGGTTGGTTGATTTGTACTAGGTCACACAGCTAGGAAGTGGCAGGAGAAGAATGCCTTCTGTGTCGGGCTGTCCATCAAAGTAAATTATTAAGGCGTATAGGAATTCTATTTTTTCTCTCTTCCTCATTGGTGATCCTTATTTATTTCATGACTGTCAAAAAATTAGACAGTTGAAACTTAGGAAATTGTTATGGCAGATTTTATATAGAGGAAATATTGGAATAATTATTTCTAAAATGTCCTCCAGTTGCTTGCATCTGTGATTCAAAGGTACATCCTTTGAGAACCAAAAGAAGCCCATATTGGACTCAGAATCCATCTCCATTCAGTCCTCCATTGCTGGGCCAGTCAGCAGGGTTTGCACACCCCCTCTTTCCCTGGCGCAGGCAGTGAGGGTTGTATCACAATGCTCCCTTCCCCTACTTCCTCGGATGCTATTGACTGTAGGGTGGAATCTAGAGGCTCAGTGTGGCTGGAGCAGAACACTTGTTGAGGGGCGGGAAAAGATGGGATTGGGGGAGCTGTAGAATGGATGCTGCCCACCCATATGTTTGCTGCAATCGACTACACATGCCAGCCCGCTCCTGCAAAGGAGACTCAAACAGAGGGACGGAGCAGCACTTCCCTCGGTGACCTTGGTAAGGGTCACTCCCCTCTCTTGTAGCATCTCCCACATCCCTTTGCTGGGACACTGGACACGCTCCCCTGAAATCGCGTTCATGTGTTTCTCCCCAGCTGCCTGGGAAGTATTTGAGCGTGGGAACTGGCTTATTCACCTCTGAATACAGAGTAGATACTCAAGAAATGTTTGAGTCTATGAATACCAGAGTGAATGACAGAAGCATAAGCGCACTGAGACCACGATAAGCTTTGGATTTATACGTGATAGTTTGGTTGCCAGGACTGGACAAAATGACTTCACAAAGCTCCTGGTGAATTCTCGGGTCCCAAATGGAACTGGCTGCTTTGATTTTCCTTCCCAAGGGGAAGGCAACAAAGTCTGTCCTCTGGACAGAATGTTGTTCACCCACCCCTACCACCGTCTCCCTACCCAAACATACCCACACCCCCAGGCGAGAGCCCCCACTTCCCCTACTGCTGTGGTTTGGAAAGTAAGGACATATGATAAAGACTCTCCTTTGCATCTGTTCTTCTCAAGAGGCTGTAGGCTGCTCCCCCAACACACAAGAGGGCAGGCTTGAGGAAGAGTGGCAGAACCGCCCTGGGTACTTGCTGACGCTGTGTCTTACAGCCCAAGGTGTGTGCTCAAGGCAGGGAGAGAGCTTAGTACTGTTGGATGCCCTGCTCTTGCTGTTAGGCTCATGGCTAAGTGAGGAGAGGCAGAATGTAAGCAGCACCTGGGTCTCTTCAATCCTGTGAAATCATCTTCTTTCTTCTCTTACTGCTGGGAGCCTGTATCTGAGAAGACCTCTGGTGGGACTGGTTGGTGTCAGGTCAGGCATGACTCTCCAGAGAAGAGCAAGCAGGAATGGGGAGAAGAGTTACTTACAATGAGGGAAAATAGGGAGCCCAACTCTTTAGAGTTATTTACGATGAGGGAAAGTAGGGACCCCAGAAGGATTGCTTAGAGCAGGAACAAAAGGAAACTAGAAGGAATCAGAACAATTCAACAACTATTTAGCAAGGGTAGGGGTACGGGAGTGGAGATTTCACAAGAGGGTAGAGTCAAAGTATCTCTAAAGTGAATCTGAAGAAAGAACTTGGTAATTCTCAGGTTTAGGACAAGCCCTACAGATCTCTGAGCATCTCTGGGTCTGTGTGGTGTCAAAGTTATGTGGTAGCATCTCTGGTGACCTTTGTAAATATATGGGGACAGTTTTTGATTTCCAGATGACTTGGAGGGTGCATCTGACTTCTAACAAGCAGAGGCCAGGCTTGTTGGCTGCCTTGTAATATGTGGCACCATCCCGAACAGCAAAGATTTTCTCCAGCCCCAAATGCCAGTGGAGTTCTGCTGAGAACACCAGATGATTTCTCAGGATCCTTCCCGTTCTAATAATCTAATACTCCATGATGCTGTCTTGGCTATGATAGTCAGTTTATTTTCTTCAAAGATGAAATGAGAAAAAAATTTGATCATCTTAATAGATGCGGAAAAAGGATTTAATAAAACTCAACATTCATTCACGATTTAAAAAAGATCTCTTAGCAAATTAAGAGTAATCTCTTAACCTAATAATAGCAGCTACTACTTACAGTAAATATGATAATTAATTATAAAAGATTAGAAACATTCCCATTAAAGGAAAGAAGAAGGCAAGAATGTCCACTATCAGTCACCACTAGTGTCAACATTGTGCTTAAGGTTCTAGCAAATGCAATTAAACACAAAAATAAACTGAGAGGATACGAACTGGAAAGTTAAAGACATAATCATTATTTACAGGTTATTTGACTGTTTCTGCAAAACACTCAAATGACTTATGGAAAATTTATCAATTTTTTTTTTTGCGAGGAAAATTAGCCCTGAGCTAACATCTGCTGCCAATCCCCCTCTTTTTTCTGAGGAAGATTGGTCCTGAGCTAACATCTGTGCCAATCTTACTCCACTTTATGTGAGATGCCTGCTGCAGCATAGCTTGATAAGCAGTGCGTAGGTCTCCGCCCGGGATCTGAACCCATGAACCTTGGGCCACCGAAGCAGAGTGTGCGAACTTAATCACTATGCTACTGGGCCAGCCCCTGTCAATATTTTTTTAAGTTCAGGTTTGCTGAATAGAAGATCAATGTAATGTAGCATTCTATACATTAATATTGACCAAATTATAAAATTTAATTTTATCAAGACACAATTTACAATAGCAAGAAAAAATAAAAAGTACCTGTGAAAAATTATAGTAAAATAAATATTACAAAAATTCCAATAATGTAAGAAGAATCAAATAAATTGAGAGATAGACCATGTTTGTGGATGGGAAGACTTCATTATAAGGATACTGATTCTCTCAAAAGTAGGTTATAAGTTCAATGCACATATAATAAAAATTTCAACATGATTTATATTCACACTTGACAAATTGATTCTAAAATTCATATAAAATAAATGTGCAGAAATAGTCAAAATAATTCTGAAAAAGAAGAGAGGATCTGTCTTGCTTTTTTTTTTTTTTTTGGTGAGGAAAATTGGCCCTGAGCTAACATCTGTTACCAATCTTCCTCTTTGTTTGTTTTTTTTTTTTTTTTTGCTTGAGGAAGATTTGCCTTGAGCTAACATCCGTGCCAGTCTTCTTCTACTTTGTATGTGGATCACCACCACAGCATGGCTGACAAGTGGTGTAGGTCTGCTCCTGGGATCTGAACCCACGAACCCGGACCGCCAAAGCAGAATGTGCCAAACTTAACCATTAGGCCACAGGGCAGGCCCCTATAAAGACATATTTTAAAGACATAGCAATTAAATCAGTGTAGTATTGATACAGGAATAGACAAATAGAACATAATAGAGAGACCAAATACAAATCCAAGCATATATAGGTCCTTGATCTTTGACAAAATGATAGGGAAGAACGGCATCTGGTTCTTCTGGGTCAGCTGAACTCAGATTTCTGGTGTCCATGCCATAGTCATGAGGTCTAAGCAGCAACTTGGTCTTTCTATTAGAACAATCCTGTGGTGTATTGGAGTATTTTTCTAATTAGGTACATCCCCAGCAACATTGTTCCAGGTTACTTCTTTGGCCTTGCCAGAATTTTTGTAGGCCATCTAATATCCTTCCATTAAGCCACTTTTTGTTTAAACAAACTATAGTGATTCTGTTGTTTACAACCTAGGAAAATTTGAAATAGGCATACTATTTCAATGTCTAGGTATACATCCTAAGGAAAAACTCTCCAACTTGTATATACACAGTCATAGATAAGAGAATCCATAGTAAATTTGATAGTAATGCTGACAAATTGGAAGCAAATAACAGGTCCAGTAGAAGAAGGGATAAATAAATTGTGATAGAGTCATATGATTCAGCAAGTAAAATGAAGTCAGTAAGTAACATAGATCTGTGGGTATCAACATGGATAGGTATCGGTTATGTAATACTGAGTGAAAAATGTAAGTTGCAGAATACTGTGTTCAGTGATACCATTTACATAAAACTCAATATAATTACATGCATACACATATTATATATATATTTATTTATTTCTATTTACATATAAAATGTAGAAACAAGATTGGAAAAATAGACATTAAATTGATGATAGTGATGGTACCTGTGGAGAGAGGACAGGAAGTGGAATTGAGGACGATAAGAGAGGCAGCTTCTATTTTTTTCTTGAATTGTTCCATTTATCTTATTTTAGAAAACAAAGCATAAATTACTTCTGAATGTTGAGTGTGCAGTACTTATTATTCTTTGTACTTTTCTATATTTCTTAAACCAATGAAGGAGGAGGAAGAGGAAGCGGTGGTAGAAGAGGAAGAGGAGAAGAACGAGAGAAAGAAAGAAGGAAGGAAGGAAGGAAGAGAGAAAAGAGAGAGAAAGAAAGAAAGAAAGAAAGAAAGGCAAGAAAAGAAAGGAAAGAAAGAAGGAAAAAAGGAAGGAAAGAAAAGAGTGAAGGAAGAGAAAATAGTACTCAGGGTTCCTACTGATTCTTACATATAAATAATCACAGGGAACATTTCTCCTTGAAATCAGTGACACACACCCACACACACACACACGGTTTTGATAAACTATTTAATTATTGTAAAAATTGTTATAATTAGATAATGAGAACAATGTTTCCTTTTCATGCATTATCTGCTAGGAAATGCAGCTAAATTTCAGGCTCAGCAGTGATAATTAACTCATCTCAAGTGCTTGATAATCTCTATTTACCTGATCCTTTTGAATGTCTTTCTTTCATTGTGCTATTTCATATACTATTTAATTCCACAAGACATCTCAAATGAACTTAGGAAATAATCAGGGTACCAACCCTTAACTTAAAAAAAAATTTACTCTCTAATTCTATTATTTCTGAAGTAGGAAGGCATCATCGGTATAATCTTAAAATTTGGGTCCTGGCATGCGGTTTTATGTAACTGCTCTTGAAATGTCTTTGCTCGGGAACTTGGAGCTTGCTTAGGCGCTGAGAGTGGGTGGGGTGTGGGTGGGAAAGCGTGGGGGTTGGGCTGGGGCTTCTCCTCCACTGTTGGGCACGTAGGGGTTGTTTGGTGGTGGTTGATGGGCAAAATAGAGCTGCCAAATAGAGCTCAGATCTAGGTATCAGGGGTATTAGCAGAAACTGCTCCTGGACTTGATTGCATTGTTGATTTGCAGTATGACATTGGTCAACAAATATAATAATGTCCATGGAAAGAGGATGAGCTTTGTGGTCATGCACCCTCAGACTGGGATCTGGCGTCTCCCATTACTACCTACTTGACAGTGGGCAAGTTATCTTCTCTGAGCCCTAGTTTCTTAATTTATAACTAGAGATAATATTTCTCACAAAAATAAAGTGAGGATTAAATGAGATCATTTAGAGCCAGCCCCGATGGCACAGTGGTTAAAGTTCCACGCTCTCTGCTTTGGAAGCCCAGGTTTGTTTCCTGGTGAACCACACCCCCTGTCTGTCAGTTGCCATGCTGTGGCCATGGCTCACATAGAAGAACTAGAAGGACTTACAACTAGGATATACAACCATGCTTGGGACTTTGGGGAGAAGAAAAAGAAAAAAAAAAAAAGAGGAATGATTGGCAACAGATGTTAGCTCAGGGTGAATCCTTCTCTATAAAAAAAAATAATAATAATAATAAATAAATAAATAAATGAGGTCATTTGTCCTATTCACAGTACCTGGCAATATTGGAAACCAGGCAAATATTAGTTCCTATTTTGCCTCTCATTTTTACTATATCTGCCAGATGGCACAATTGTAAGGATAAGATATAACAAGAATGGGCAAAAAATTTTGAAGGGAAGGAAGAAAACTATTTTAAAAAGTGAAGCATTATTATATAATGAGTAGTTTCTACTCCCAAGGCAAAACTTGTCAGCAATTTTAGTTTATCAGTCTCACAAATGCTGCCACCTTCCTTGCCCTCAAAAAAGACTGAGCAGAAATGTGACCCAACTATGATGGGTCTGTCTACCACTCTCTTCCAGAAGTTCTGAACTTGCCCACCTATAGTTAGGTCCAAACTCTGGAAAACCTATACTCCCTTTCAGCCCATCTATCCTGGTCCCACACCTCTGTTGAGTCATGGGGCTCCAGGCTAGCTATGGCTTCCTTAGTTAAGATGTCACCTGTTGAGCCATGTCTTCTTTCTCTCTTTACTTTGAAGACCATTCACACCTGGCTAAAGATTTGTCAAATTGGGTATATTTTTTGCCCAGCAACTAGGGGGAGAGCCAAAATAGGATCCATGCACATTTCCTAGAATCTCAGTAAGAAGCTAAGGACATTTCCATTGGAGGATGCTGAAATTAGGCATGTGAGAAATCCCATTGTTCCTTCTTGTCTTGTTACTGCAGATTGAGGGGAACCAACATTGTCCCCAAAAGAAAGCCATACAGTCACCCTCTGGGAAAGGTGATTGCCTGCCACATAGACCATTCTCAGGCCTACCTGGCAGCATCATATTTTTGGGAGTGGTTTGTGAGTCAGTGCTTTACTATTACCACCCCTTTGCCCAAATAACAAGTACTCACTCTCACACACACCACCACCACCACCACCATCACCACCACCACCACCAACAATAACCACCAGCTCCAACTGAGACTTAAAATCTGTTCTCCTGAGCAGTAGCCTTATGACACTGTTCTCCTGGGACTATCTTCAGGCGATATTTATGTAGAATGGGAGGGAAACATACTAGGGGGAAAAATGGGAAAGATGTGAGATGGGAAGGACTTGAGGGTGTCTGTTCTCTGGCCTCTCTCCAAGTTTTTGGCCGCACCCTAGAAGGGGTGGACTGTAAGCAAAGCTAAAGGAACTTTGGATTAGGTTGGGCTAAATTATGCTGTGGGGAGACATCTCAGTGGTTTCACACATAAGGGTTTATTTCTCACGGAGTCAGTGTTGGCTGCCTGTCTCAAGGCCGCTCCCTTCTATAAGATGACTTGGGAATCCTTGTCACTTGCATTTTGCTATGCCTCTGGAACATGTGGCACCCCCCATCCCTGGAAGGGGACCGAAAGGCATGGAGAACTCACAGCCCCTCTTTGATGATTTGGCCCAGAAGTTGCACACACATCATTTCCCTTATGAACCAATGGCCAGAACTAGTCACATGGACCCAACTTAATTGGAAAGGAGGCTTGGAATGCAGTCATGTGAAACTAAAGGGGATTTGGTGAACGCTGAACATGGTCTCTGCAATGAAATATTTCCATGAAAGCTCAGGTGACAAGGGTAGTGGGATTGAAGAGAGGGCCATTCTTGCTTTACTGTGAGGAAAGGATGTCTCTATGAGGGCTGGAGGGAATGTAGTCCTGTTTGGCACCTTCAGAGTTTTGAAGCTGTGGGACCACGAAGAGATAGGCCCGTGGCCAGGAAAGCAACAACTTCCAGAATACAGAATACACCAGCAACAACAGCTGTGACAAGGGACCACTACCAGTGGTTTGGGGTATAGGAATGAGCAACATCAACAAGGAGAGAACCTTGTAGAAGAACATGAGACCCATGTATAGACGTACAGAGAGACCCCCAAATATCAGGTCCAGAATTTGTAGGCCGGGGGCTATGAGGCAATAAATTTGGTTATCATCAGTGTTAATACTACCCCAACAGAATCCAGAGCCTGGGGATGTGGGGTTTACACCCCATCTGCTTGTCAGATAAGGACATGAATTATCCATATGGCTATATTTTAGCACTGAGGAACCATTTCCCATTTAGATTGAGTTAAAACATTTTAGATTCATTTAGATCCATTAATTCAGAGGTCCTCAAAGTGTGATCCTGGGACCAGCAGCATCAGCATCACCTAGGAACATGATAGAAATGCAGATTCTTGGCCTCTATTCCAGGCTTAATAAGTCAAAAATACTGGGAGTAAGGCAAGCAACCTGTGTTTTAATAAGCTCTCCCCCAAGGGATTCTGTAGCAAGGTCAAGTTTGAGGACCACTTATTAGCTCATTGAATCCTGCTAACAATCCTCTAAGAGTGTTCTTCTTCCCATGTTACAGAATAGGAAACTGAGGCTCTAATGACAAAGCACCACATTTTGAGTCAAGACTTAAACTCAAGTTCCTGACTCTAAGTCCTGTGCTCACATTAGGGTTAGAATCCTTTCCCCGGCAGATATTTGAACCCCAGTATTTTAGGTCATAAGTCTGGGCTGAAAGGGATGGAGAGAAAATGTCTTTCAAATTTCTCATCTTACAGATGAAGGAAATGAAACCCAGAGAGGTTAGAACAGATATTTAATGGCAGAGCCAGTAACTGGAACAGTTTCCTGAAGCCTGGGGCAATGAACTTTCCACTAGGGCATGAAGAAACCATAATTTAATTTTGTCTGAGGCCATGTTTCTGCTTAACTGATCTGATTAAGTGTCTGAATTGGGACAGGCCACCTGCGTTTTCTGCATTTCTCCCCCACTTCCTTCCCCTACTCTGCCTTGGGAGGAGTCTATGAAGCATCGTGACTCAGCTGTGGCTCTAGCTGGAGGGATGTCTATGGTCTGATGACAGAGGACCTCAAAATGAATTTCCATTGTTGCACAGAGCCTATAAGGGGTCGGTCCCTGAGTAACACAGGACCCAGCAGGGCCCTGGGAGCACCTGGCCTCCTTCCTGACTGGCAAGGTCTCCTTGGGGTCCTGAATTTCAGTTTCTAAGCCCGGAGAGGATCTGAATCCTAGCTCTCCTTTACTTCCTGGATTTTGGGAGTATAACTTTGCTCTCTATATTGTAAATAGTGAAAACCTGAACTTAGAATTTGAGTCCAGAAGACCCAGATTTGATCAGATTTGCCAGCCATGTGACTCTATGACATAATCTTTTGGCAATTCTGTACCTTGACAAATGCACTGAAAAGATGAGGAAAGCATCACTTACTTCTCACACGGTTGTTAGCAGAATTAAATGGCATAAACCCATGGGATCCCTTGGAACAGGGCTAAGAAGTGCCAAGTTACCACCTTCTGGTTGTTTCGAATTTTTTTCCTTCTCCCCAAAACCCCCCAGGCATGGTGGTACATCCTAGTTGTAAGTCCTTCTTGTTCTTCTATGTGAGCCGCCACTGCAGCATGGCAACTGACAGGCAAATGGTGTGGTTCTGCCATTGGGAAACAAATCTGGGCCACTGAAGCAGAGAGCGTAGAACTTTAACAGGCTGGCTCTGTTGTTTTGATTTTTTTTATTGAAGTATAATATATGCAGAAGAATGCCTAAATCATAAACATACAACTCAATGAATTTTCACAAATTGAGTACACTTGAGTAACCAGCACTTAGATTAAGAAACAGAATATTACCAGCATCCCAGAAGCCCCTGTCTCCCCTTCCAGGAACTTACCATCACCCCTCCCTAAAGGATAACCATTATCTTGACTTCAGCACCATAAATTAGTTTGTTTGTTTAAAAATGCTATATAAATGGATTAATACAAAACTCTTTTGTGTCTGGCTTTTTCCACTCAACATTATGTTTATAAGGCCCATATGCTTTTCTGTTTATACTTTAAGGCTTAATTATATCCACCTTAACAGCTTGTAGCATCTTGCACTGCCCACTTTCTGCCTCATGCCTTGTACCAACAAAGTATTTATCTTTACCCTAGAAAGCTAGACCGCTGATGGACTATGGTGACTGTGATGGACTATGGTGCTTTCCTCATCTACCCATTCCTTTAATGAAGTCAGAACTGTGGGTCTTCAGAAGATGACAGCCAGAGTGCTTAGGTGACCAGACACTGAGCCAATGTTCTCAGCTATGAGATCTCCTACACAGGGATGCCAGCCCCAGAGGGACAACACCTCTGCTCTCCTGTTCTGGCTACTGCTTACTTCCAAGGGAAGCCAGCCCAAAGAAGGCTGCTTCAAAGCTCTGCCTCTCTTCTTTGCACTGCTGAGACACCTCCTCTCCTAAAGCCAAGGGATGAATAATAGATAAAATCACTGCATTTGAACAGAACAGTTCTTGGGACCTCAGAATGTCTTACTGAGGCATTAAAGGAAAGTTCTCTTCTCCACAGCCCATGGAGGTGAAGAAGGGATGGAACATACCTTTGCTGTGGGCTTTGGCGTCTGCAGAAGCAGGATGAACATGAGACCCCAGGATTCTTGGGTCACTTTTTTGTTGTTGTTTGGGGAAATGCCCCTTTGTACCCCAGGACACCCTGAGTCATGCCTAGATGAGTAAACAAAAAAGAGGGCTGTGTGGGGACCTATTCAATTTCTCTTTGCTTTATAGCCTGCAACCCAGCCCCAGCCCCGCACCCACCACGTCATAGACAAAGAAAAAGCGACCATGGCTTCTAAGGTTTTGGAAACCAGTGGCTCAGCTGTATTGCCTTAGAGATCACTCCATGCTGATTCCTTAGTGGTTGAGGCTTGATGTCAGTAAAGTTATGACATTGGCTTTTTAGGGTAATAAGATTGCAGATGCCAGGATTTTAGAGTTCGAATGTCCTTAATGTAGCCCAGGTCCTTAATTGTTGTAAATGTCCCTTTCATTGCATCCTGGAAAAATTGTTTACCTATTTTTTAACTTTTTCAGTGAAGACGAGCTGACTCCTCTGACCTCACCCTCCTTCAAGACAGCCTGTTCTCTTGCTGAACAATTGTGCACATTAGGAAAGGCCCTTGTTGAGCCAAAATTTTCCTCTAGTAATTTCCACCCATTAGACCTAGTTCTTTCCTCTAGAGTCATCCAGATCTATTTCAATCCATACACCGGATCTTTAACCATCTGAAAAATAACTTTGATGTAACCCCCTTAGGTTACTTATTGAATTCCTACTTTTGACAGGAATTGAATCCTTTCTTCTCAAAGTTAAATATTCTTAGTTTTTAAAATATTTATTATATGAAGAGGTTTGCTAACTCCACTTTTAAGTGTTTCTGGTTTGTTAATGTCATTCTTGAAATGTAATGCCTCATGTCAAAATGTATTATTCAACTCTAAAAATTAGAGGATTGTAGTACTAACAGATTGGTAGTTCAACAGATCGATGGATTTCAGTGAAAACCCAGAAACAGTCCCAAATATGTGTACAATACTTTAGTGTATGGTAAGATTTCTATCTTGCATAATTTATCATCATAAATTCCAGGTGGAGTAAAGATTTCAATGTCAAGTAAATGTCCTAAGAGAAAATATTGATATGGTTATATAACCTAAGGGTGTGGGATGACTTTCTAAGCATGATTCTAAAGGCAGAAACTATGAAGAAAATGACTAATAAATTTGATGACATGAATGTATTGTGTATGTGAAAATATCTTCAACATAAAGTGGCAAATGATAAGCTGAAAAACACTTTTGTAACATCCTTATCAAACCAAGGATGAATACACTTACTACAAATAGATTTCTTAAAATTAATTTTTAAATAAAAGATGAATAATCTTAACAGAAAAAGCAAAAGAAATAAACAGGCAATTTAAAAAGAGATTTAATATAGTAAATATATGAAAAATGTTTAACTCTGGGAGTAAAGGAAGATATTCTCATTAAAGCAAAATATTGTTATTCATCAATAAAACTTTTTTAAAAACAAGGGAAAAAACCCCCACTAACTATAATTGGTGTTAGCAGGCTATGGGGGAAAGTATACTCTCATATTCTGCTGCTTTGAGGGTGAATTGGTACAATTCTTCTGGAAGTATATTGGATAATATTGACAAAAACTTAAAAAAAAATGTGCATACCATTTGATCCAGCAATTCCACTTCTGGGTAATTGTCTTAAGTAAATAATCAGTATTGTGCCTAAACATTTCATATATATATACATATATATATATTTATTTATTTATGTACATATATAAAATATATAAATATATATATTTATGTACATTCATTAAAACATTATTCATAACTATACCCTTTAAAACTTTTAAAATCATATATTCCATGTGTAGAAAAGAAGTAAATAAGTAAAATTGAACACACCCTAATGTACCTATACACCTTTTATAAATTATTTGCTTGTAGTATCATAATATAGTATATACATTATAAAACATATGAAATAGATATACTAAAGGATGAGTTAAGAAAAAGAAGTACTACTATATATTTCTCCCTGCAAACGAAATGAATTATCTTGTGCAACTCCTGTGGTGGGAACTCCTGACTCTGGAGAACACTGACTTTATTATACCAAAAGTCGGAAACATCTCAAATGTCTACCAATAGTTGTGTTACATAAGTATTGTTTACTACAATGGTCAATATGATAGAATAATGTATAGCATTTTAAAAGTACAGTGTAGAATAAGCAGATTATAAAACAATTTATGTAGGGGTTCCACTTCCTTGTAATGGTAAAGTAAATTACAGTAGACTAAACTTCCCACATATTTTGATTATAAATTCTGTACAAAGTATAAAAAATAACAATTTGAAGGCACAGGAGAGTGTCCAAAGGCAGGCATGCCAAGAGGGGGAGCTGATCCTTGAAAACAGGGAATTGCACTTGGGTAAGATTCACATTCATATGCTGTTGTCCTGGGGCCACTCCCAAGCCCCGCTCCTGGGACAGCCAGAACTCAAGCAGATAGCTGGGGCACTAGTGGCTGGCAGACAGGAGACAGAGTCTAGGGTAGTCAGATAACTAGAAAGTGAGGATGGAAATCTCAGTAAAGAGGGGCCTGGAGAAGAAGAGCTCCCAAATTTACATATAAACTGTGACCAAATGCTTGGAGGACCCCTGAGTCGGGCATGTGTAGAGAGACCCCAAGGAGCCCAGCAAAAAGCAAAGCTGGAAGGTTGAAAGAACGAAGCAGAGACTTTGGGTGCTGCCCATCAGGGGAGAGGCAGAATTTGGAGTCTGAGTCCAGTCAAATTAACTGCCCACTAGAATAAAAATCAACACTTCTCTGAGGAAGAAAGAAGAATCCAGTCTCTACAACACATCATTCACAATGCCCAGTATAGAATAAAAAAATCATTAGATATGGAAGAAACAGGAAAGTAGGACCCCTAGTGAAGAGAAAAAGCAGTCCATAGAAAAATAACCAAAGGCGACCCAAATGCTGGAATTAGCCACAAAGATTTTAACACAGCTATTACACATATGTGTAAGAACTTAAAGTAAAATATGGTTAAAATGAACAGATGGAGGATCTCCGAGGAGAAATATAAAGAAAAGAAGAAAAAGAACTGAATGGAAACGTAAGAACTAAAAAGTATAGTATCTGATTTAGAAAACTCACTGGATGGGCTTAACAGTAGATTGGAGTTGGAGAAGAAAGGGTTACTGAACTTGAAGATAAATCAACAGAAATCATCTAATCTGAAGAACAGAGAGAAAAAAATGAATAAAGCCTCAGTGATCTGTGGGACCATATCAAGTGATCTAGTGTATATGCCCTGTGATCAAATGCAACCTTCCAAAGGTTTATCTGACCCATCTGTCTAACGGTCATGATTGTTACTGTGCTGCCTGGCTATCAGACAGAAATGGTAAACACTGCACCTATAGGTCAATATTTGGTTTTATGTTTACATATCCAGGTTACATTTTAGCTTCTATCAGCTCAAACTGTGAGTTCCCCAATACTATTTATTGACACCACTGGGAGCAATTTTCCCTGAAACCGCGCACCATGCACCATCATCGAGAGACAGTTCTCAATGGGTCTCTCGAGTTTCTGTGCATCCTGTGAGCAGAAGCACTGACTGCTTTTGTTCTGGGCTCTCTTTTTCATGATCTGTGTATAGCAAATCTCTTTGGAAGATAGAGATACTTTTTCCTTCCAGAGCAGAGGGCAGGTTTTTTTATTTTACTGTCCGGTATAACAAAGATTACGTCTCCCCCTAGGATGAAGGGCTGGCAGGCTTACCCATTATACCTGTTACCCATTATAACAGGTTCGAGTTCCCTAAGCTTCGGGGTTCTTCTCCTGTAGCTCAACCCACTGCATGTGCAGGTTTCACGCAGCCCTCTTTATGCTGCCGTGTGAAACTGGGGCTTGAGGACTCAGTGCCGACATTCTGACTGCTGCTTTTGCTGTGGGTAATACAGTCCTTTGTCCTTCACCAAGGAGTCTTGCGTCTTCCGCCAGCACCCGAGAAACTGTGGCAGACTAACTTGTTAGCTTGTGAGTAGGGTAACACCTCATACCCTTCACAATTCTTAACAACCACCTCCTCATTATCAAAACCCCGAAGGATTGTTGAAACAAGAAATCAGACTCCTACTCCCTGACAACTGGGCACCCTCTCCCTCTCCTTCCTGCTCCTCCCAGTGACCGGGTCCCTGTATTCCAGTTCAGTTTCACATTATCCCACCACCATCCTCCATCCTCCGTGTGGCCCCATGTGGGCCACTCAGTACTCTCACTGTGGAGAAAGCAGTTTCCTTCAAAGAAGACCCTCTACCTGACTTCTCTTGCAATTCCTTTAACATGAGACAAAATGGGTCTTTCCCTACTCAATGATGATGTCTTGAAAATGCAAACAGCCAGGAGGGTTGTGTGCTAAATGAGGATGAGTTGGTGAGGGCTGGATGTCACAGAAGACATCAGAACCTTCCTTGTTCTGAGGAGGAGGCCAAAAAAAGGGCAAGAGAGGAAGACTAGAGACTTGGGAGGCAAATGTCTTTCCATTTGGCTGGGGTTGGGCCTATCCCCGCCAGGGCACTGCACCCAAAGGTCTGTCCTGTTCTGTGGGCAGCTGCACACTCCAGCTCCTGTTGTATAACTGTGATCCTAATTCAGTAGCTGGGGGTCTGATTTCCGGGCTTGACTCTAAGAAGTCAATGAGGAGAGAGCAGTAGGTTACGTCCACGGCCCGGGTGGGTGGGGGAAATGAGCTGGGCAGCACAGCTAGCATTTCAACCAGATAGCGGGGCTTTGCCAGGGTTATTGCATATTGCTCTTCATTTCCATGATTATTAATTTTGGCTCTGTGCTGGGAAAAGGAAGAAATCAGAAACAGACATTGGCTGTTGTATAAAAAAGAGGAATGAGGAATACTGCTTCTGAGATGTGAATCCTTCTCCCTCCGCAAAAGGAGGCGTGAACTTGATCATAGAGAAAGTGAAACTTCCTGACACTTGGAAATTAAGATCTGGTAAAGACCAGAGTGGCAAGTGATGGATTTACGGACTGCTGGAGGGAGATGAAGGACAACCTGGGTGTGGGGGGCTCTAGGGAGGGAGGAGAACAGGCAAGGCAGTCACCCTGCTGCTGGCCCAGACCACTCCTCTCTCTCTCTGTGGTCTCTGTGGGGGCCCAGGATAGGGATGCCCCATCTGGGCCTGGGCCCAGGGATGGCATGAAACTTAGCCTGGTGCATGACCCTCACAAGCCCTGTGCTCTGTGCTGGGAGACTGTCTCTTGTTTTCAGCCAGTAGAGGCTTCTGAGGGTCAGCTGGTGTGGTAGGAGAGGCAGGAAGAAGCTGTGCCATCTCCCGGCTGAGAAAATTAGGGTGAGAACTCAGTCTTTAGGGTTCACAAAAGCTTTTCCTTGATGCTTAGAAAATAATTATGTGCCACGTGAGGAAACTCAGACCAGGTTTTCTACAGACCAGAGGTGAGAAATAGAAAAATATTTTTTTTTGGTTTTGCTTTTGGAGAGACTCAGCAAATCTAGATTCTGAATCTTTCACATTAATCAAGGTGTGTTTTCATCCTTATTGTAATTTCAAGTAGATCAACAAATGCAGATATTATCTCTCTTCCTATTATTATCCTTCATTAGGATACAACTGCCCACCACAATGTATAGAGGACTTTCTGCCCCTTTCCGACGCCCCACCTAACAGATAATTTCAAGGGACAACAGAGGAATGGAGAACGGAAGGAAATGCTTTCTTCCATTGACTTGATTCTGTCTCTGAATTGACTGCCTGGATCCCATTAGTAACCCAGGTCCCATTCAAAGTTTCTCTTCACAGGCTATCTGTCACTGCCTGACAGAGTCCCAGCCAAGGATGGGGCAGCTGGCCCACTCCACCCCTCTGGCTGAGGAGACAAGGACCTGATTCATGATGCCTCAGGCTGAGCTCAGCCAACTAGGCTCCTTCTCTTGGGAATTTGAACTAAGAGAAGCAGAAGAACTTTCTAGTTGGTGGGTGCTTGTGTTGAAAGATGGTGAAAACCTGGGGGTTGAGGTAACCACGCTGAGCCATGGGCAATCAGCAGGAGCATAGACCAAGAGTTTTGCCCAAACCCTTCCCGAGGCCCATAAGGCTCTGCAGGATCCGGTCCCACTGCCTCTGGTTTCGCTTTCCACCACTCACCCCTACTCCCTCTGTTCCAGCTGCCCTAGTCTCCTGGCTCTTCCTCAAACACACCAGGCACGTTCCCACTCAGGGCCCTGGCACTTTGATTCTTTACCCTGGCCTTTGTAATGGGAAGTAGAGCTGTACACGAAGAAGCACCCAGCAATAAGACTTATGTGGACACTCTCCACCACTCCCATACACAGCCTGGCGTCAGACAGGCCACGACTGGAAGCTCACTTTGCCAGTTACCATCTGTGTCACTTTGGACAAGCTAATTAACTTCCCTGAGTCTCAGTTTCCTCATCTGTACAAAGGGTACCATCAATGTTGCAGGATGCTTGTGATGGTCAAACCAAACAACAGACATAAAGATCAACCCTAGATTCTGCCACGTGGTAGGTTCTGGAAACACCAGTCCACAGGTGTTCCTCTTTTATTAATTGGCATTGCTTTTGTATATGTTTTTAATAGCTTTTTAAAATTGTAAAACAACACATGCACATCGAAAACATGAAAAGTGTATGAGTATGAAGAAGGAGGAAAAAAATCACGTATAATCCCATCAGCTGGAGGCAGCCACTTGACAGTGGTTTTTTTTTTATGTCCCAATAAAACTTTATTTGGCCCATCCTGATCAAGTTTAATCAAGTTTAATAGATTTTTTTAAAAACATGAGTAGTGATAACAATTATTCTGTAATAACAATTATATATGAACTCCTGATCAAGATCAGCAGCTTGTTCCTTTACCAAAAAGGTAAATCCAGGGCTGGCCTGGTGGCATAATGGTTAAGTTTGCACACTCCACTTTGGCAGCCTGGGGTTTGCATGTTCGGATCCCAGGTGCGGACATACGCACTACTCATCAAGCCATGCTGTGGCAGGCATCCCACGTATAAAGTAGAGGAAGATGGGCACGGATGTTTGCCCAGGGCCAATCTTCCTCAGCAAAAAGAGGAGGACTGGCAACAGATGTTAGCTCAGGGCTGATCTTCCTCACCAAAAAAAAAAGGTAAATCCGCCCTCTGAGAACAAATGGCACATGAGGAGTGGTGTGTATTTCCTTTTCTTAAAAAAAAAGCCCTCAAATACTTCATATTTTCCATTTAAAAATTGGTCAGTGTGATTATACACTCTAATATACTTCCTCCTGTGCGATTTTGAAAACCCCAAAAGAGCTCCATTCCCTGTATGTTGATCCAAGTTTAAGTTCAGCCATTGCACCTCCTGTAGCTCAGAAATATTTTAAATGTGAGTGTGAGGAACTTTATCCTCTAGGGAGGGTGAAGCCATGTGTTAATGGTTTTCTATTGTTTTCAGTTCTGCAAGTTGGGAATGGCAAAAGCTTCCTACAGAAAATAGCATTTACTTTGGAAAGAAAATAAACAGAGATGATATTGTGCAGAGATGGGCGACCAACCGATTCCCTCACCCTCCCTTCCATGCTCCCTGACTGGCTGCCTTCCCTTATTTCTTATCGCTGGAAAGTTCGCTGGCTGAAATTACCAACCCTGTTGCTTAGCAGTTCATCTGCTCCTGCCTGTTCCCCTCCTGTCCCCAGGAACTCAGGGCCATGTGTTCCTTTGGCCCATATGCTGATAAGCATCTTCTTCCCAACGTGCCACCAGCCCGGGCACCAGCCAGGGCCACCTGCTCAGTGTCTGGCCCTTCCTGACATCCAGAGGCAGGAGCTGGCATGGGAGGAGAGGGAAGCGGAGAGAGGTAGGAAAAAAAATGATTCCTCAGACAAAGGGCCTCCCAGGCCTCCCATAGACCTGTTCCCTAGTCCTTCCTGTGGTCCTCATCCCTACTTTTAACTGATCTCTGCTTGGAGGATGCTTTGGGGAACAAAAACTGCCAAAAATGGAGCTAGGAAAAGAAGGACATTGCCACAGGGAGAATCTAAGCCATCAATTTCCACATAACTTGTCAGCCTCTACTGAACAAGCAGGTGATGCTGAAGGCTGGGGTGGGGGTGGGGGTGCGGTGACATTCCAGGGCAGAACCTCAGCACCACCTGGCTTCTCCTCTGGGTTATGGGTCTTGCATTCTGCTTTTCCACCATCTTCTGTGGGGTACTGTAAATACTTATGCTGCTTAGCCAATTTACAATCCTTTACTATTTCAGTAGCTTATCATATATGTGAGAAATGCTGTCCTTCCTTATCTAGCTCAGGGCTACCTGAGTTACCTTCTAAAATAAACAATTGTGGATGGTAGGAAGCCATCTTTCTGCAGTCAGGGTATAAAAAAACACCTCTCGTGACCTGATCAAGGATGCCTCTACTGAAATTGGAGAAGTTGGTCACTGGAGAAGCTAACTAAGTTTTCCAAAGGAGCACAGAGGGCTTTCTGGGTAGGGAGGACAGACCCCCGAGTGCCTGTTTCCTAAAATGAAAGCTAGGGAGACTTGTTAAGGGTAGAATAGAGACCTTCCCATCAAGGCCCTTCCAAACGTGGAAGGGAAGAACAATGAGAGTCCAGTAAAATCTGAAGAAAGAAAGAACATAGGGGAATAAGCAAGAGCCCAGAGTGGTGGAGGAGGGCAGGTTTGTGTCCAGTATGTGGCTATTGTCAGTAGCCCTGCTGGACCTGGCAGCCTGGCACAGCACTTGTGCCCCCAGGGAGCACATGGGGTGTGTAACTAGGGTGGGAATGGAAAGTGAAGAGGAACTCCAGGAATGGAGTGTCCTTGGATCAGCCTTTCTTGAGGGCTACTGTGAGAACATGGGCCAAGGAGGCTTTGTGGCAAAGGACCAACGGGCAGCTGCCAGCCTGGGGAGGCCCAATGCTCAAGAGCGTCCTCCAGTGGCAGGGAGAAGTGGGGACATTGTGAACTGCTCAGAAGGCAGAAACCTCCCTGTATGGGTGTGGATGTCAAATGGGTGCTCATTCGAGACAGTGTAAGCCTGCAAATGTTCTAAGTAGGGAGAAACTCGAGAGAGCATCTCAGATTTTCTATTTATTTGGCATTTGGGGTTTTACCAGGTTTTAACTTAAATTCATATTTGTCACACTTATTATACAAGAAATAAATGTTAACTATAGGAAATACAAACCAAAAGAAGAAAATAAAAATGAGCCATATTCTCATTGTCCAGGGATTGAATAGTGTTAACATTTCGGTATATTTTCTTCCAGTCTGTTTTCTATACTATAAGACAGTATATACTACTTTCTAACCTGTCTTTTACACTTAAAAAATGACATTGACAACATTTTTCCATATCACTCAAAAATTTTCCATAATATATTTTTAAATGGCTACACCACACTTCATTGCACTATTATACCATGGTCCAGTTAACAAAGGCCCTATCATTAGACCCCGAGATTGTTACAAATTCTTTTTGAGCTCTGACTTTGTGTATGATTCTGGGCCAGGGTCTATGGTGGAGGAATACATAGAAGGTTGAGACGTGGTTCCTGCTCTTAGTTGTGATTTAACTGAGGACTTCCAGTCAATATGGCAGACTGAGGCGATATGGAAAGGGGTTTCTTCCATCCACACACATATAAATCTGCATGCAATATAACAAAAATAAATCGAAATACACACAGGGCTCCAAAGAAAGAGAGAGCTTTCCAGTGTCAGAGATGAGACAGGAACTCAAAGCCCTAGTGTGGGCGGGAGCAGAGGCCATGGTAGTCCAAGAGGGGTTTAGACCCAGACACAGGCTTTAAGGGCTTGGGTTGGGGTTTTAACATTCAAGGATGGAAGTTAAGCCCTCAAATCTGGGTAAGTTGAGAGGCAGGGATAGAGGTGTTCTGGCGTAAGGTTAGGAGCCTCTGAGGGGATTAGAAAAACTCAGCAGATCTGTTTGGAGAAGTTTCAAGAAAGCTTGCCATCCACTTAGCCTTGGACAGAAGAGTGTCACTACCAGATATTGGAAACCTAAGCTTGCACTGCCTACACAAATTTACACCAGATAAGTTATATCTAGTAGCTAATATGAATACTGGTCCAGAGTTGGTAAAACCAGTAGGGTGCTAGCAGAGGCAAACATACAGTATTATAGACAGAGATGCTGTCACCATTTATATACAGAGGACATGAGATTCTCTAAGGAATATTTAAAATATTTAAAAACATAAAATAAAGAATAGAAATTATAAGAACAGGACAGAGCAATACAGAAACAAATTTGACAAATAGTCAAAAAGCAGACAAATAGTGCTTCTAGAAATAAAAACTATATTATTACAATAAAACATTTATTAGATGTGTAAAGTAGTACATTAGACATGACCACAGAGAGAATTAGTGACCTGGAAGATACATTGAGACTATCACCCAGAATTTGAAATGGAAAATATGAAAGAGAATTTAACAGATATGGAGTTAAAATACTAAGGTCAAAATATTTCTAGTCAAGTACCAGAAGGAGAGAACAGAGAATATGTGAGGGAGGTGATAATTGAAAACATATTGGCTAAGAATGTTCCAGAATTAAAGAAACATTTAAATTCTTAAATTGAAGAATATCAGGTCCTATGCATAATAAATAAAAACAAATGCACATCTAGACATTTTATAGATACATTACAGAAAATTAAAAAAAAGAGAAAATCTTAAAAACCTTCCAGAGATAAAAATTGGATTACCATAAAGAAATGACAATTCAACTAAAAGCAGACTTATCATCAGCGGAAATAGGTAACAATGGGAAACATATCTTCCAATTGCTGTAGGACAATAATTAGCACCCTAAAATTCAAATCC
The DNA here is from genome assembly GCF_057802395.1 of Ceratotherium simum simum. NCBI lineage: Eukaryota > Metazoa > Chordata > Mammalia > Perissodactyla > Rhinocerotidae > Ceratotherium > Ceratotherium simum. The sequence continues at coordinate 87,846,141 of NC_141900.1, forward strand.
TGACTAAATCATCATTCAAAAATGAGGGGAAAGGAGTTTCTAACACAAACAAAGCCCAAGAGAATTTATTACTCACAGATCCTAGTTGAAAGAACAACTAAAGGATATAACTCAGTGAGATGAAAACTGAACCAGACAGAAGGAGTAGAAAGCCAGAAGCAATGGTGAGAAAAATAACAACAATAAAAAGATAAAACTTTTTGCTAAATCTAAATAAGTAGTGACTGTAACAACAATAAAACAAAGTAGATTGAAATAAGATGAAATTAAAATGTTCGATAACAATAGGCAGCATGGATGACGGGAGTGGGGTGGAGGGGGATGGGAAAGTAGACTCGTTGTCCTGAAGGGGGTTAGAGACATTGATTGACTTTAAATTTTGTTAAACTTGTTTTCTTTTTTTTAAGTGATTATTTAGGGGTTACCACTGGCATAAGAGAAACACAATGCATAACTTTCAAAGCAGTAGAGGTTAAAAATGAAATAAAGCAAGCAGAAGAACTCCAAAAGGAGGCACGACCTGAGGAAATACGGGGAAAATAATAACGATAATTATTATCAGGTCGGTGAAGAGTCTGGGATTTGGTTTATCCTACTTACAAGCTAATAGGTTAGCCCCTTACTGTTTCATGGATGCTGTCAGAAGACATGAGACTCCTGGGTCAGAGAGAAAGGATTTTAATACTCACACACAGCAACCACCATGAGCATCTTCAGCTCCTCTTTCCCCTGAGTCCCATGACGGTGACAGAAGAGCCTAGATGGCTGTTGTATGTGCAGTGTGTTTGTGTTGCAGCTGAGGAACACTGAGCGTGGGGCATCCACCTCTTGGCGGGCAGTGAGCCTGTTCCATGTCCCAAAGGGAGACATGACCTCATTCTGCAAGATTTCTTGATGCAAACACAGCCCTGAGAAATGACCCAGGGAACGAGCAGTCAGAGCCTTACATTCTTGGCATACCCAGCAAGACATGGAGAGGCATGGGTGACCCATTGAGGAGTTTCGCTGCAAACAATTTTCAAACACAAAACAAGATGTTAGAAATGAATTAAAACACAGCAGCAATCACAATAAATAGAAATCAATTAAACTTGCCTTTTTAAAGACAGAATTTCTAAGTTTGGGTCTAAAAAATATACAATTTATAAGAAACACCTAAAACATAGCTTTCTCGTTTGGTCTGAGTGGTTTCATCATATTCTATTTTGGCAGATGTCTGGCTGTCTGTATAACATGAATGTGTATTTGTGTGTATGTGCGTGTGTGTGTTGATGATGGTGGTGATGTGCTAGTAGGGGAAGTGCAGTTAATTTCTCTCCTTTTTCCTTCCTTCCTCATCCTTTGTCAAATCCATTCACACCTCTTTGAGACAGATACAAAAAGTTTGAAAGTAGTAGGAATGAAGAAAGGCATACTGTGAAAATACTAACCAAAACAAAACTGATGCAGTAAAATAAATAGCAGATAAAATATATTTAAGATAAAAACACTCCATATTAATTCAGAATGAAGTACATTGTTACCTTGCAACAAACAGAACAATCTAGCTGAGAGGAAACAGAAAAAGTCAAATCTAATATAAGGCAGCAGAAGACAAGCATCAAGTGAGTTCAAACGGCAAGTGCTATGAATTCAGAAGATGGAGAGATGGACTTGATGTGAAGTGATCCGGAAACGGGTTCTGGATAAAGAGCATCCTGCTTTAAAGAGATGCCACATGATGATGGCCCATGAAGCACGTAAGAAGTCACCTGCAGCTTGTTTGAGACACTGAAACATGCATCTTGGGACTTTATAAACAAAGGGAGGAAGCAAATGCAGCATGGACCCAGCAGTTGGGCAGCTCAAGGTCTTGGCGTTGGGTGGCTAGGGTCTGAAATCTCATCGCTGTAAAGGCCTATGTGCCTTCCTCTGCTCCCCAGATCTGTAACAAATTCCACCTCTGTTGTGCCTCCTGTGAATAAATGGCCCTGGTATGGGCCTAGGTGTCAAGTTACAGGTGGTCTGGAATAATCAGAGGCTCTTCTAGAAAAGAAGGGACCACTATCAGCAGGGAAGGACAGTGGAGTCCAAAGAAATGTGTGTGGCCTAACATCAGCTACTCGTGACAAAGCTGGGACTCAAATCCAAATCTCCTTGCTCTTCCTAGACACTACACACCCTGGTGGGAAAGCCTTGCGCAGCTTGCCTTTTTGGTCTTAGTGTGTTGGCCGTAGGCTGCTTTGGCAGATATCTGGCTGCCTGTGTATGAGTGTGTATTTCTGTGTGAGTGTGCGTGTGCGTGGTGATGGTGATGCAGTAGTAGGAGAGTGCAGTTAATTTCTCTCCCTTCTACCCCCTTCCTCACCCTTTGTCAAATCCATTCACACTTTTGCAAGACAGATGGGAGAAGAAATTCGAGGTGGGGCTGGGCTTTAAAATCTGGTTTCTTGGGGGCCGGCCTGGTGGCATAGCAGTTAAGTGCGCCCACTCTGCTTCAGCGGCCCGGGGTTTGCAGGTTCGGATCCCGGGCGTGGACCTACACACTGCTCATCAAATCGTGCTGTGGGGATGTCCCATATAAAGTAGAGGAAGATGAGCATGGATGTTAGCCCAGGGCCAATCTTCCTCAGCAAAAAGAGGATTGGCAACAGATGTTAGCTCAGGGTTAATCCTTCTCACAACCCCCCCCCCAAAAAAAAAAAAACCTGGCTCCTTGGACATGGGGCCTGGGGGTTCTGGTGCCCTTGTGACAGTGGGTGCTGGAGACGCTCTAGAGCATCTGTCTGGGGCCACTGTGGACCAATGTCCCGAGAATCCCCCCTTAGGGGCTGAGTCAGGGCATCATACCGTCTTGTGAGCCTAAAGCCTTCTCACTCACCACAGCCATGTGCTGACAAGCTGTTGGCAGAGCACTAGAGAAAGGCATATTCCAGAACAACAGCAACAAAAATCGAAAGCCACTCCATCGGGCTGCAGACCCCTCCCTGCATCTCATTAGCACCTGGGGGGGGGGTGGGGGCCTGGCAGGCACTGCCTCAACCCACGTGTCCTGTGATCCCATGAGCCCAGCAGAGGTCGGTGGAACGGGAGGCGCCCCAGCTCTCAGCTGAGAAAGGCCTCTCACATGCTGTGCTTGTTTATTTGTTCTCTTGTGTGAATTTTTATACAGTGTATCAGATTCCCAAATCCTTTTTTGTAAGACACTTTTTTGGTCTTATGTCTCCTAAACCAGCCAGTGCTCAAAGATCTCTTCAAACCTTGGGTTTTTAATATGATTCCCACGAAGAAAGGTGAGTCACCACAGAGTCTGGTCTTCAGTTGACCCCATCGCTTGGACTTGTCACAGCTGACCCACTGCTGACTGAAAGTCAGGGTGCTCTCTACAGACACCTCCACTCCCCACACAGTTAGGACCCCACTCACTTCCAGAGGGCAAGCTCCGTTGTCCAAGTTGGAAATTAGACAAAAAAAATCCTCAACAATTTCCCCCATTTTTTTTCCACTTATTTCCACATCCCTTCATGCTTGTTCCCAGGATTCTGAAAGAGCTGGTTTTGGCCTGGAACTTGGGAGTGAGATGTGCTGCGTCCATAGTCCCCTCTGTCCTGTCACTCAGGAGAAGCAGGGACCACTAAAGAAGTAGCCCCATCCAGCCACCAGGATTGGGGACACTCTGCCCTCTCACGTTTTCTCAGATGTTCCCTTCCAATGTATTTTACACTAGCGGTAACTAACACACATGGTCCTACTCTATTTGAGTCAAATTACTACCCTACATTTCTTTCTCCATAAAATAGGGATGGGGGTGAACGAGGGACTTTCACAGACAGCAGGATGACAGCATACAGGGAAGAGCAAGAAGTGGCTTCCATCAAGGACTCTTTTCAGCATTTGTAGCTCAATTCTGAGGCCTGGCCCACTTGGGATGCAAGATGAGCTGGGGACTGGCAATCTTGGTGTGGCAAACAGCTCACTTTTCTAGTGACCTTTAGAGGTTCCTAGAAATGGCAATGAACCCACGTGCAATTGTTGTCAAACCATAAAGTGCTTAGTTACCCTTGCTTACCTAAGGTGGGGAATCTTAGTCCCCTAAGTTGGTTGAGGTGGGAGTGGGGAACAGGCCCATGGAGAGGTTGCAGCTTGGGGCTCAAGACCCTCTCCAGAAGCCCAGGCTGGCTAGAAAGAGTCATTCTGAACACCCAATATTTGTGCAACACACCAGAAGGCATTCAAGGCTGTTGGGCTTCCAGAACCAGAATCCTCAGGACTTCTTCCCCAGGACCAGGGCTGTAGGGCTCAGCCTGCCTGGAACCGGGGGAAAGAAGAAAGGCTGACTGCCCCTGACCCATGGCCTGGTATGGCTGGGAGGAAGATAACAAACTGGCTCCTCATCCTCATTGCTCCTGCTGTGCCTGCTCCTGGTCCAATGTGATAAGATGTAAGCCACCTCACATAAGACCTTCTGGCAATTCTGTGAAAGCCAAACACAAATGGAGAGCCAGGTAACTTCCGCATCTCTGTCTCTTGTGTAAACTGAGCATGCTCTGAAGAAAGCAGTCAGGTTTGCCTTTGGGTGAGGCTCCAGAAAGCTCAACCAGGGGCTGGGGGCAGGCTTGGCAAAATTACGGAGTTTTAGTATTTTCTCCTAAGCATCTTTGAGGAGAGGAGCCCGTACCTTCTCCACATCCTTCCCCACCCCCTCTGCCAGCTCCTTTCTCTCCTGGCACTTTGCCTTCTTATTTCTGTTCTCCGTATAGAACCGGGGAAGGAGGGATGAGTATATGCTTCTGTTACATGGATGCCCATGACTCATCAGTCAGAAATGGCCTCCTCGAGGAAGCTTTCCTGGCTGGGTGTGCTTTCTGTCTCCTTCCATCATTTCACCCTCGACTTTCCCGTCCCCTCCCTGGTCCCTTGCATCAAAGGGAAGTAATGTCAGATCAACCAAATCGATTTCTCCTTTGCTTCTATTAGGCGCTCAGCTCCATAAAGTCAGGCTGAGAATTTGTGCTCCGGATTCTGAAGACAAGGATTTGAGTCACGGCTCTGGTACCCACCAGGTGTGGCTTTGAGTAGTCACTTGGCTTTTCTAAGTCTGTTTCCTCGGTCATAAAGTGAGGAAATGATGGAACCTGCCTCTCGGGATTATTGTGGGGATCAAGTGAAATAATATGAGTCGTCCTTGTCTGCGGCATGGAGCACGTGCAATGAGCTGGGCACGATGCTGCTCAGACTTGAATTTGCTTGAGTGTGGAACGGGCAGGCCCGGTGACAAATGGAGGGAAGAGGACTAAGCCAGCCTTGTGTGCCATCAGAGGAACACCCAGCCCCTATGTCCCTTCCCTCTGCCCCCCACTAAGCAAATGGATAATACCATGTAGCATCAGCCAGGGGACAGATGTCTTCATATGGAAGAAGCCAGATCTGCTGGTAGCCAGGGACCAGGCCACGCTGGGAGGCACAATTGAATTTTTCCCTTCCATCTGACAGTTGAGGACTGGATGTTACTTTCCAAATGAAAGCAGTTCTGGAAGGTCGTTGGGAACAGTGAATTGTGATTATGCTGGCACATTTTTAATTCTGTCTCATTACAGCTGCTGTTAAGGCTGCGTTATAATAATTGCTTTAGTTCTGCTTTGGTATTTTCAGGCTTCTTTAATGTAGCTCTAATCTATGTGTATATTAAGTAAGCAGAGCCAAAGAGCAGGGGCAGTGTTATTAGACCAGCAAAACGAATGCTGGTGGAGGGCGTGGAGCAGACAGGCAGGCAGGGAGAGGAGCTATGGCTGGGAGACCTGGCAACAGAGTGGGAGTGGGGGTTCTGGCCCCAGGCCCAACACAGACTCATGCTGTGACTCTGAGCAAGTTGAAGCTGCCTGTCTCAGTTCCCTCATCCATTATATGAGTTGCAGAGTCTATCTTGGAGGTGCTTACAGTTCTTAGGAGAAAAATCCTTGCTGGCAAAGAGCCGGGGGGATGACTGCATGGGGCCGAGGAGGAGCCTGCGCTGGAGACCTCCCTGGCAGCCCCCAGCGGAAGGGCCACGTGACCTCTAGGGCAAGGACAGCAGCCAAAGAACTGGTACGCAGACAGCTCCCCAACCCCTGGGGAACATTCTGCTCTAGTCTTCCTTCCATCACTCTCTGATCTATTTTTCTTTTTTTTCTTCTAAATTTGGTTTGTTTGAACCATCCCCACCCTCGGCACTGTCCTTTACACACCATGTCTTAGCCGCTTGATGGAGGCCTTCCTGCAATCCAGACCACTGTGGCCTCTCTGTTTTAGCCCTCAAAGGGCGGTGGTGTTGGTTTGGAGGGCAGAGTGCCCATGTCCTCCCGGACCAGGTCGCTCACGGCACTCTCTGTGTGCCACGTGGGCCCTAGTGAATTCATAATCTGATGAACTAAGTAACGATGGCATCCCCTTTTAAGAGCAAATGGGGACCAGAATGGCCAAGAAATTTTCCCACATAACCAGTGAGTGGCAGAGTCAGAATTCGAATCCAATCTAGGGTAGGATGACTTTTGCCCACTGCCTCTGGCTGCCTCCCCCACCACTGCCCTCTCCTCCTCCTTGAGCACTGGCGGTCCTCCATGCTGCTCAGTGGAAGAACTATCAGAAGTCGCTCTCAGGGCAGAGGCTGCAGGACTGCGCAGACGCATGGGGGGCGGCCACGCTGAGGTAGGGGTAAGGACCACGGTCAGAGTGATGGGGGTCTGAGCACCGCCTGAACAAAATAGCCTTTTAGTTACTCAGTTCTCCCCCAAGTATACCTTTCCTTGTAACTGTGGGCGTTGCAGAGGAAGTGAGAATAAGGAGGAACTCTTGAAGTCGTGTCCCTATGCACCTGTACCCCCACCTTGTGCCTGGCCATGAAACACCCAGATTTTTCCAGAAGGATCCTTGTTTATCCTCTGTCCATTTTTAAAGACTTCTGTACGAGGAAGGTTTCAAAGGCTTTCTCAGGGCCTTGCCCTATTACTTCCTCAGGGAAGAGTCCTCATGGCATGTGACTGAAAAACAGCCTGTTGCAGCTCAAAGTCTACAGACTCGTGGAACGTGATGTTTAAGGGACCTCAGAGTCAATGCCCCACTGCAGAATTCCTTCCAAACGTCTCTCACTGATGTCCTACAGCCCCGGCTCAAACACGCAGGAATGTGGGTGCCACCTCCATCACATAGCAGCCTGTTTCATTTCTTGAACAGTTGTAATCACCGGCCCAGTGGCACAAGCGGTTAAGTGCACGGCTCCGCTGTGGCGGCCCGGGGTTCGCCGGTTCAGATCCCGGGCGCGCACCGACGCACCGCTTGTCAGGCCATGTTGTGGCGGCGTCCCGTATAAAGTGGAGGAAGATGGGCATGGATGTTAGCCCAGGGCCAGTCTTCCTCAGCAAAAAGAGGAGGATTGGCAGATGTTAGCTCAGGGCCGATCTTCCTCGCAAAAACAAAACAAAACAAAAAGTTTTTTAGTTTGAATCCAAGTCCCTCTCCTGATAACTTCCTCCAATGAGTCCTAGTTTGATCTCCTGGAATTAATCCATTCCCCTTTTCCTGGCGTAGTATTTCGAATTTACAAAGGCAGCTAAAAGTTCTTTCCGAGGCTTCTCTGCTTCGGATTCAACGTCCTCATGTTCTTTTTCTGTTGCTTCTTTTCAGGTATTCCTCAATGACAAAAAAAATGTCAAAAGACCTTAGATTGTCTCCAGCACAAACTATGCTCATATAAATGTTTCCTCTTCTTCCTCCACCATCTTCCAGCCAAAATTTGGGGGTAACTACTAACACCATATATTGTGCTGAGAGTTGGAGAATATGAAGAAAATAAGATGTGGTCTCTGCTCTTGGTTGTGTGAGGGTAGCACTAACAATGCTAAGTACCAACTTTGGACAAACTGCCTCTTCCTTCTTAGTTTTTTTTTTAACTGGTGTGGTAAATGCACTTAAATTTGTGTGTGAACAGTGTCCTCTCTTGACTGTAAGAAAAACTATGGAACTGGCTGCCACAGGACTAATTCAATCCTGTTCTTGCCTCTCTCCCACACAAGCTTCCAGGTCACCCTAGTGTCACTGTGCCTTTTGTCTTTATTCTTAGTTTTCCTTCATCTGTCCATCCAAGAACACTCTCCAATCTTTCCATCCCTCTTCCCACAGGAACATGACACTCTCCCCTAAAAATTGTCCTCAATGAGTTAACAAAATTTCCCTCTACGACAGAGGCTGCTCTCCCCCAGAAAAACCAGTGACAGATACGAACACCATTTGGTCTAATTAGTTCTGATATTTCACACAACATATTTGTGGGGTTTTTTGGAGGGAAGAGGAGGAAGACGGGGAAAATGCTTCTATTAAAAGAACAGCAGGGAGCTTGGATGACACGACAGGAGGGGCAGAGTTTGGGGTCTTCTTTTGTCGACACAAATAGAGCCTTTGTTAAATCAGTACCACTTGGCCTGGGGACACTTTTAACTGCCCAGCACCTCTGTTCTCCTTGCACCTCTGTCTGCTTGCATCAGCCTCCCCAGGGACGAGACTCATGTGTTTTCCTTATTTCAGTGGCTTATAAAGTTTCAGATTGAGTGATCTTTTCTCCTCTGATGACAGAAATATATGCAGAGTGAGGTAACGTGAGAGGGGGCCAAGCACTGGAGACCTGGGAGGGCGAACTCCATGCTCTATCCCTCCTGCCCTTGGCTTGCTTCGTGACCTTGGAAAGACCATTGACCTCTCCAAGGCCCTGTGCAGTCTAAGGGCTGTGTTAGGATAGAGGAGTGGGGAGAGGGAGGTAAGATCATATCTTGAGCTGCTAGAATGGATGTCTCTCAAGATATGGAATATTGGCAATCAAAGAGTGTATAAATTAGGAATAACTCTTGACATAGAAAATCAATCCTATATTCGTCTGTCACATTTGCTGTCATCCTTTCACAACCTACAAGGTTTAAGAGGCATGTTTACCAGTCCAAAGAGCATACACTTGGGGCATCCTGGAACACGGCTGCGATCTCATGAACCACACTAGAAGTCTGTAGCTGACACGAAATCAACACGGGGCTTTCCACACGTCCAGGTTTATCACAGTGCCTAACCCAAAGTGGATGTTCCATGAAAGTTAGTAGGGCCGGAAGTGGGACGGAATCCCAAGCCTCACGATGATGTCACAGAAACAGCACTGCAAGGGGAGTCACAATTCCTGGGCTGCATCACTACTTTGTTGTGTGAACTTCTGGCAATTCGTTCACTGTCCTAGGAGATTTCACTCATCTCTAAAATCAAAGAGTTGAATAACTCTCTAAGCTTCATTGTAGTTCAAATGTCGGTGATTTTATGGCCAAGCCAGGTATTTTAATAACCTCACTGGTGTAGGGAATGGGTAAAGCCAACAGGATGAGCCTAAGCTTCAAGCTTAAGGGATTCCTGAGGGATTTCTGCAAACTACCTTCCCAAGGATTTGCCTCTGTGCGATCCTCTTGGGAACCGTGGCCCAGACCTGCCCTGTTCCCCAGACTGCCTTGAACCTCACCCCAGTTACTCAGCCAGCTGGACACCTGTCCTACTCCTTATTTATCCTGCTTTTGTCCCTTTGCAACTTCCGCTGTTGATCTGAGCATTGCCCTATTGTCACCTCCACCTATACCAGCTGTCTATCCCAGACACTCCTGGCAGGTGGACCGACTGCCCTCTCACAAGGCAGGAGGACAAAGGGTGAAATCAGCCACTACAGTGGGTGGCGCTTAAGAGGGTGGCCTGGGAAGTCAGCCTACGTGTGAATCCAGCTCTGCCATCACCAGCCCTCATGCTATCTCTCAGTCTCAGTTTCTTCATCTGGAAAGTTGTGGTGAGAATCAAATGAAAAAAAAGCAAACGCCCATGTAAAGTACTCAGCACAGTGATACTTAGCCTCTGATAAGCACTCAATAAATAAATGTTAGTTGTGGTGGTGTTGATGTTGTTATTTGTGATAAATCCTTCTGATTCTTTTCCTCTAGTCAGAAGCTTTCCTTGCCAACCTGCTTTAATGGTATTGTTTCTTCCTTCTGAGGGACTAGAAAAATGGCATTAATCATATCCCTCCCTCTGTGAGTTCTGAATCCTTTCAGAAATAGACCGGAAGTCAGATAATGATAAAAAAATATTATATCAGCTTTGTCATTGGTAAAGCTGGATTAAGGAAAGAAAATTGGATCCAAAAACCCCTCTTCCAAATACTTCCCGAACTCTATACCTGGAGTTGCTCTAGGGGAGAGCTGGATGGGCAAGAGCCAAGATATTGCAGAGAACTCAGACCCAGAGGCCCAAGGTGTGTGCCATCATTAACACAAGAACTCTGTTGGGTGGAGAAAAGCAGCGCCCTGGAGATTTGAAGCTTGATATTTCAATAAAAAAATCACTCTTCTGTATATAGAATCATGTCATCTGCAAATAGTGACAGTTTTACTTCTTCTTTTCCAATTTGGATGTCTTTTATTTCTTTTTCTTGCCTAATTGCTCTGGCTAAAACTTCCAATACTATAATGTGAATAAGAGTGGTAACAGTGGGCATCCTTATCTTGTCCCTGTTCTTAGAGGAATAGCTTTCAGTTTTTTACCATTGAATATGATGTGAGCTGTGCATTTGTCATATATGGCCTTTATTATGTTGAGGTACTTTCCTTCTATACCCATTTTATTGAGAGTTTTTATCATAAATGGATACTGTATCTTGTCAAATGCTTTATCTGCATCTATTGAGATGATCATGTGATTTTTATTCTTCATTTTGTTAATGTGGTGTATCATGTTGATAGATTTATGGATGTTGAACCATCCCACATCCCTGGAATAAATCCCACTTGATCATGGTGGGATTTGCTAATATTTGCTAATATTTTGTTGAGGATTTTTGTGTCTATGTTCATCAGTGATATTGGTTTATAATTTTCCTTTTTTGTGTTACCCTCATCTGATTTTGGTATCAGGGTGACATTGCCTCATAAAATGAGTCAGGAAGCATCCTATCCCCTTCAATTTTTTGGAAGGGTTTGAGGAGGTTAAGTATTAAATCTTCTTTGGATGTTTGGTAGAATTCTCCAAAGAAGCCATCTGGTGTTGGACTTTTATTTTTGGGGAGGTTTTTGATTACTGTTTCAACCTCTTTACTTATGATTAGTCTATTCAAATTCTCTATTTCTTTTTGATTCAGTTTTGGGAGGTTATATGATTCTAAGAATTTATCCATTTCTTCTAGGTTATCCAATTTGTTGGTGTGTAGCTTTTCATAAACTGCAATGAGATATCACCTCACTCCTGTCAGAAAGGCTATTATAGAAAAGACAACAAATAACAAGTGTTGGAGAGGATGTGGAGAAAAGGGAACCCTCATCTCACTGCTTGTGGGAATGCAAACTGGTGCAGCCACTATGGAAAATAGTATGGAGATTTCTCAAAAAATTGAAAATAGAATTACCATATGATCCAGCTCTTCTACTTCTGGGTATTTATCCAAAGGACATGAAAACACTAATTCAAAAAGATATATGCATCCCTGTGTTCATTGCAGCATTATTCACAATAGTCAAGGTTTGTAAGCAACCCAAGTGCCCATCAATGGATGACTGGATAATGAACACGTGGTATATATATACACAATGGAATACTACTCAGCCATAGAAAGGACAAAATTGTGCCATTTGCAACAGCGTAGATGGACCTCGAGGGTATTATGCTAAGCGAAATAAGTCAGACAAAGAAAAACAAATACCATATGATTTCACTCATACGTAGAAGATAAACAAACAAACATGTAGATAAGGAGAACAGATTGGTGGCTATCAGAGGGTAATAGGTTGGGGGAGGGTGAAAGTGGTAAAGGGGCACGTGTGTGGTGATAGATGGAAACTAGACTTTTGGTCGTGAACAGGATGCACTCTATATAGAAGCTGAAATATAATAATGTACACCTGAAATTTACACAATATTATAAACCAATGTGACTTCAATAAAATAATTTTTTAAAAAATCACTCTTCTTTCAGAGTAAGAGGGGCTCATTCAAGGGGCAGAATGGAACTGGGCAGAAAGTTCTTCCCAACAGCTCAGCAGGGGTGTGAGGTCCTAATTCCTAGGGTGGGGCAGAAAGAGAGGGATGTGGAGAGTGTGGTTCACACTACAACGTCCTGTCAAGAATTTCCTTGTTTCTGGACACAACAGCTGTTCCAATGGTACAGTCACCAGAAACTCTTATTCACTGACTTTACAGAAGCTTTCCAGAAGTTATTTCAAAAAGTCCTATGTGTTTTCCCATAACGCATTCTATCTTAATATATCTTTTTATTATAAAAGTAAGATATAATTATTGTGAAAAATTGGAGGATGAAAGAAATCTATAATAAACCAGGTGAAGGTCCCTTGCACTCTGTAATCAGTGTCCCTCACACCTCGCACAATCAAAAGTCCGTGAACAAGTTTTGGGTCCTGAGAACACTTTAAAACAATTTATATAAGCAAGGTTTGCAGATCAAGGGCTAAGCTGATTAGTCACACCCTCTTGCTAAGTCAATGTGAAGCAGAAAATCCCACCTTTTTTGAATGTTTATAGTGGTTTTATCTGTAATTGCCAAAAACTTGAAAAACCCAAATTACTTCAACTGGCAAATAGATGAAGAAATTGTGTTATCTCCATTGTGGAATACTTGTCAGCAATAAAAATGAATGGATTGAAATAAACTCTTGAATATATGGCCAAATGATTTTTTTTCAATTATTTTATTGAGGTCATAATGGTATATAACATTGGGTAATTTCAGGTGTATATTATTATTTATAGGTTTCTGTATAGACTGCATTGTGTTCACCACCAATAGTCTAATTGTTATCTGTTACCATATATACATGCCCCTTTACCCCTTTTGCCCACCCTCCATCCCCCCTCCCCTCTGGTAACCACTAATCTGTTCTCTTTACCCATGTGTTTATTTATCTTCCATATATGAGTGAAATCATATGGTATTGTCTTTCTCTGTCTGGCTTATTTCACTTAGCATAATACCCTCCAGGTCCTCCAGGTGTCCTGGGCCAGGTGAGTTGGGCAGTACATGCCTGCTTAGTTCACGTCCCCAATCAGGTCCCACGCCTCTCTACCTGTTTCCTTCCTGCAGCGTCAGGAATGTTTGGCTTCAGCTGGATCTCTGCATCTCAGGGTAACCTACTTGTTTCTAAAACACGTTGACTTCCGGGGCATCCCTGGAGATAGGCTTTAAACTATGACAGTGGCTCTCTATATCAGCCCACTATGAAAATCTGGTGGAAGCTCCAAGACTCAAGGGTTTTGTCACTGCATCTGACAGTCTCTCTCTGTCCCCAGCTATCCTAGCCCTGTTCATTATGCCCTTGCTCCACTGCCTGGAAAGGTTTGGAATCATCTGCTGCCCCTCCCCTGGTGTCCCTTGGGCAGGATGGAGTCCCCGTAGAATGGCAGCTTCCTTCCCCAGGCCCCACAGTTTGGTCTTCCATTTAGGTCTCCTGCGCCCAGACTCTCTCCCCACTCCCTTTTCTCCCTCCTCTCTCCCCACGGCAGGGGTCAACTCTATGCCTCCTGACCCCAGCCTCCTTGACCCCCTTGGCAGTTGCTTTGCCAGAGCGGGGATTCCCCCACATCTGCTCCACTAAGTGGCCTGAACATCCACCTGACGCAAACACCATCAATCCCCAGAAGTGTCATCATAGTGTCTCCACCCAGCCCCACTGAGGTCATCTTCTGGCTAGTTGACACCAGGCTGGGGAGGCCTTGATCTGTCCCCACCGCCCCCAGCCTGGACCTTGCCCTCTGCTCCCACCTGGACACAGGGATCTGGGCTGCAGGCTGCCCCCACAGTGGCCAGCCTCCCTTAGAGCATGGATCTCCCCTGCCCTGGCTGTCATCGGCCCTGGCTTGCCCCCTCTCCTGGCAGCAGCACCTCATATACTGTGCAATCGAGGTCATGTCATTGGTGACATGTTCAGCTGTCACTGCTATTTCCTATGAGACATTAACTGTCACTCAAATACCAAGCTGTCCTGCTAGTTGCAGTCCTATTTGGCAATTTATTTATTGTCACTAATACTCTGTCATAAAAATATTGATGTCCCTTTAAATATGTGATTTTAACAGGCTTTCTCCAGGGAATTCCTTGTATTTGGGGGCACATTTTCTCCCTAAGGGACACAACTTTAATTTTGTCTTGAAATTGAATAAGAAAATAAGATGCATGTGGTAGGAACTTGTTTCATAGGCAACGTTCTAAGGCTGCAGATACACCTGCACACAGGTGACAGGAATTGAAGGAAATGAGGAAACACACGCCAGTCACCAGTGTGTGTGGTTGGGGCCTCCCCTTCGATCACTCCCAGTTTTAGCCACAGAGAAATTCTTGATTGAGAAACATTTCTGCCTTTTGTTTCAAGGCTTAGTTTTCCTGGCTCACATCAGACTCCTCTATTTCATTGAACACTTCTACAGCACTTACCATGTGCCAGCCACTGTTCTAAACGCTTGCAAGCAATAATCTATTAAATCCTTAGATGGCCTGACAAAGTGAGTGCTATTATTGTCCCCATTTTACAGTTGGGAAAACTGAGGCAGAGAGAGGTTAATGAAGTGGCTCAAGCAGTGAGTGGCATTAAAACTCAGGCCGCCCGGTATCAGAGTTTGCGTGTCTGCCCGCTACCCCAGGCTGCCTCCCAGACACAGGGATCCTGTTTCTCTGCTGCAGACCATCTACTCTTGGACTCAGGTCCTTGGGAGATTCTTGCCTCGCTCCCACTCCAAGGGAAATTGCATGGGTCAGGACTGGACACACATCTTTGCTACCAGATATATGGGATTTTTTTCCTTCTGGCATCCATTTCCTTCACCTGGAAAGATGAATTGAACAGCTGAGTTGATTCTGTGTAAGTACAGTGTCTGATTTGTCCTCAAGTGAACTTGTAACAAAAATCAGCATCATGCCAGTCCACTTGGCTGCAGCACATTGTTTCCAGTTGTGGTCAAGGACCTTCATCGGCTGTTCTATTCATCGCGTCCTCGATCCACCTCGTGGCTGTTTGTGTTCTGAGAATCCAGGCAGCCATCCTGACAGCCTGTCTTCAGCCCTGGCATCTAGTGACATTCCCGCCCCCTCCTTCACACACTGGGAATTGCTTGCAGGATATCAGGCCCCACAGTTTGTGTCCTTATTTCTCAATTGGGTCGTAGCAGGGGCCTGTGTAATATGAAGAGGCAAAGTGAGATGATGGAGCAGGAGGCTGGGATGAGAACATGTTGTGTTCTAGTGAGTGCCCTGGCTGCTTGTGACTAAGGTGTGGTGGGTTATAGCTTGGTGGTCAGGGAAGATGGCTGTTACTGATTAGGGGCTTCCTCGTGCTTGCAAAACTTGGCCCTAGAGCAGCAGCAGGATGTGGAAGGGTGGGCTGGGAATTAGGAGAATAGAGTTCTAGTGCCAGCCTCAGTTTCCTCCCTTGGAGAGCAAAGGGCTTAGGTCAGACATTTTCTTGGCTCTTCTGGTTCTGGCATATGGAGGTCATAGGTGGCAGGGGGTCAGTGCTATGTTAGGGATGCCAGGAAGGCACCATATTCCTAGCATCACATGGGGCTGCACAGTTTGCTAAAGCTAGACCCTGTGCTCAGAGGCAGGGGGATGGATACAGGCAGGCAACGACAATCAGAATTGGCATTCCTGGCGGCTGGCTCTGGCATCCATTGATGGGGCTCCTGATTAAAAGCTTCCATTCAAAGGACATTTCTACACTTCCCTCCTGCTGTGTTCCCTTCCCTCCAATACCTGGATACCTGCTTCCCAGCTTTCAAGGTGCTTCTTAGTCGCTTCTTTCTCTAACCACAAGTATGGTTTGTCAAAGCTCAAAGGATGGAGGGGGAAGGTCCTGATGGGTGATAGAGAGGAGAGGGTCCCCAGTCTAGCACACAGGAGTTTAATTAAAAGTCACTCATTGAATTGGAAGTGACGGATTAGTGCATCCCCAGAGCCAGCCAAGAAGAACCACGGCAGACAGAATCTCTGACCTTTCTATTTAGGAAGACAGGTAACCGCAGAGCTGATGGGGGATTCAACAGGGCCTTCGATGGGAACCTGAGTGATCTGGGGACAGTGCATGCACATGAGCCCCCACAACACCAACATCTATCCCTTCCCATTCCTCCTCTCCTGCCCAGCCACCCCACCCCTGAACCCCCTCCCCTGACTGGGCCACTGTCAGGCTGCCTGCCTGTGATGGATTTTTCAGGCTTCATTTAGTGACATGACCATCCCAGTAAAACATACAAATGGTCCAACCATGGATCCTAATGTGCAGTAAACGTCTTTTCACCTCATATCATGTTTTTATGGGAAGAAATTGGCTTTGTGCTTCCCCTGCAGCCTCCCTTCCCGCCCTTGCAGGTGGACTGTGCTGGGGCGAGGGATTGCCTCCTCTCCTTCATCTGTGGGCTGTCAGCTCTGCTCCAAGCACTGCTCACTCAGGGGGGTGGGGGGGGCGGTTCAGCTTTGATTAACTGTCCCATGCGATATTAATTTCCTACAAGAGCCTCGCTCTGCTGTCTGGGCAGGAAAAGGAAGATGGGGAGATGCAGGGAGTGGAGGGAGAGTGCAAGTTCCCGATTGGATTCAGTTCTTGTTTATTTGTCTGTTCTGTGGTTTTCAGAAGGCACTGTCTTCTGCAGTAATCCTTTCTTCTTTCATCCTTCATCCCTGGCTGGATGTCCTCTGCCCTTTCCTTGGTCTTGTGTTTTCTCCCCCATGAAATGAGAGGCTTAATGCTTCTCTCTCTTTGCCACATGGCAAGATCTGAGGGGATCTCTGAGCTCTTCAGTTAAGGAGACGAAATAACATCATCACCAACTAGGGGACTCTCCAAACCCCAGGAGAGAGGGCTCAGTGATGCTAAACTCAGTATCTCCCAATCCAAGCTCAACCCTTGGACCTCAACAAGGTCAGTTAACCCACATCTCTGGCCTGACTACTCCTCAAAATTGTCCCCACGTTCTCCTTCTGCCCCTTGGCCCAGTCCTGCCCAGCCTCCTCCAACAGCTTCATTTCCTCCCCTCCATTCTGAGTTGGGGCATCTCCTAAGACTCCAGCCTGGGCTACCTGCTCTTTTCTATAAGCTTTCACAGTGGACACTTCTAGAAGCATATGCAAGGTGCAAATGATTTGGGGGAGGGCAGGCTATTTGCTGAAAAGGAGTTGGGTGATGACTTCATGTCCCTTCCACAGCCATGGAATTGCCCTTTTCTCTCAGGCAGAAAATTCCTACCTTCCCTGCCTCTCCTCCTGCCTGCCTTCCTGCCAGCTGCCTTCTGCATGGCTAGGAAGGCATGGGACCCAGCAGCGCTTTGATGCTACAGCAACTTGCCTCCTCTTCTTGCTGCTACTGCTGGTTCTGCCTCCATCGCCAAAGGGCAGCTGCTCCTGGATGCTGTGCCACGGGCAGAGCTGGGAGAACATGTCTTCCAGTCTGTGGATGAAGCTGCCTCTGTAGTGTCCCGGATTGTGTGTGCCCCTTTGGTGAGGGCTGGCTGCTCACCTCTCCACCTGACCAGCACTGGGGCAAGGATTACTGCATGCACAGCACAGAAGGATGTACATGTATGTGTGTGTGTGTGTGTGTGTGTATCCAACATGCATCCATGCAGGCAGATATTCATTTTGGAGTAATACCGGTACATTTGGCTCAAAGGCACAGAATAAGTATACTCAGCACCTAAGAGGTACTCTGATAGCGAGATGCTGTTTTGGGGAGATAATTGTACTCAAATAAAGAGAAAGTCCTTTGAAATGTTAAGAAATGTCAGGGCTGATAATGATGATGATCACTCTTCTGAGACTCTGTTACTCACAGTGTCATCAGACCACACCCCCATGGTGAGCCCTGGAACAGAGGACAAGGAGGAAGAGAGATCAGTGCGTGCTTCCAGCCACCTTGGACACAGAGATGGGTCCATTCTGGAGCCCACATTTCTGTGTGAATAAAGACAAGTTAGCAAGTGCTGGGGGAGTGTGGCCAGGGTGGAGGGGGTGAGGCACTACAAGGACTGCTCAGGAGCTGTGAGGTTTGGCTTGTGAGGAGATGGTGGCTGTTGACCAAGATCTGAAGGATTTTCATGTGGAAAAGCAACCAGTCAGCTCCAAGTTGCTCTAGAGGGCAAAACTAGGACGGATGAAGCACAGTTTTAGAAGGCAGATTTACCCCCAACATTTGACCCTCCCCATAGTTAGACAAGCTGCTTCACTCCTCCTGCTGAGAGGGATTAGACAGTGGCCTGAGACCAGCCATCAGCAGAGTTGAAGGATCCTTGCACTGGGAGGAAAGCCCAGAGAGAGGATGTGGGAGGTTCTTTCCTTTCAAGAACCTTGGGTTCTAACCAATTATCTTCCAAAGAGGAAATTTGAACCCATAACCACAGACATAAGAAGGAGTTCAAATAACCTCTAGAAGATGAGACCCCTTGAATCTGCACTGCCTCAAGTCCCCATGACCTCTTGGATGTTGGAAAACCAAAGCTAAATGCACTGTATGTCCCCCTGGAGACTCAGTCACCTACTCACAGCTCTTCAGGGTGACAATCTAATTGGAGATTTGGGTTCCAAACACAGAAATACAGGAATGAAGAAGACAGTGGCCCTTTGAGGGGCTTTTTGGGGTTCAGAAGAGTTTAAGTGAGTTCTTCCTGTCATCTAGCCCCACACAATATCTTGACTTTTCTTGCCTCTGCAGCTGTATCTCTCTGTGGCCTGGCCTCACTCTTCACCCATCTCACAGGGGACGGGACCAAGAAGTGAGTGAGGTACAAAGTGGTTGGGGGCCAACTAAACCCCCTGATCTAGGAGACAAGAAGCATGGCAGTGAAAACAAATCTATTTAGAAGCCTCCAGCAGATATTAGACACCTTGATTAATCATAACTTGCTACACATTATTTCCCTATAAACAAACTACAATGTTACTCATATAAACAGCTTTATCTTGACAGCTGCAAAATGTCAGATTTAATGTAGAACGAGCAGAGATACACCATATGTTACCGCTCCAGGCCTGGAACACACTAATTCACAGCATATTGCCTCATCCCGAAGAGGTGATTACAAAAGAGGGGCTAGGTATTCGCCTTGCCATGATTGTACATGCTGCCTCCAAATCCCCAGCCCCTCTCCTTGGCTGAGCTGTAATGACCGAGATGCAATCCAGAGAGGAAAGCTCTGAGGTTGCCAGCAGTGAGCAACAGGACAGCCCAGAAAGTGTGAATACAGTTGTGTTGTTGTATTTTAAAAAATTCACTCAAATAAATACAGGTGTACCACACTGGGAAAACCCATGGTTCCAGGACAATAATAAGGAAACAAAAGTCAATACACTGCTGGTATCCTGCTGAGGAGGACGGCTGCTCCCTTTGCCAGAATGGAAAGCCTACTGAAGATACCAAACAAATAGAACCCCCTACAGAAACAAACAATTAAGAAACAAGTTAAATGCAAGAGGAAACGAAACTTAATGGTCAGGAAAATACAGTTTGTAAAGAGAGTCTTTATCGATGGGTAGTTTTATCTCAAAGAGAAAGAAATAGGAAATTTTTCCCAATAGGCTGCACTTAGCTAGAAAACCCATAGGAGGCATTTTCAGAGAGAGGACGGTTTCCTGTTTGCTCTCTTTGCTTTCTTTCTCTCTCCTCTTGTACCTCTCTTCTGCCCTAACATGGTGTAAATCAGGGGTCAGTATGGCCGGGAGTGCCGAATCTGACCCCCCACCTCTTTCTATAAATACAGCCTTATTGGAACAGAGCCACGTCCATCGCTGTATGTAGGTACTGTCTGTCTGCTCTTGTGTCACCACAGCAGAGTTGAGTAGATTCAACGGAGCCCATATGGCCCACAAGGCTGAAAGTATTTACCATCTGGCCCTCTACAGAAAAAGTTTGCTGACCTCTTGCTCTAAACTATAGATGTGTTTGCGTCACTCCCAGTCTAAACACTGGCGGCATGCTATCAGTTAATTCTGGCCACCCAGGAGTCAATCCCCTTCTTTCGGATCTAGAACTCTGATTTTCTTTGGGGAAAGTACCACCCACATTGCCTGGTCTTGGTGGGACTGCCAACCAAAGGGCAGGCACGTGGCCACACTTGGTGTCAGACTTTCTCCCTGGGCTGTGACTTGCCAGTGGAGTGGGGTGCAGTTGATCTGTCCTGTTGGTAGCTCTCTAAAGATCTGGAGTCCCAGAGAAGTCTTGGTTTCAGTCCCTTTCCTAGATTCTTGCTTGTGCTTCACGTAGGAACCACCTTCATCCTTCCACTACATGGGTTCTCTTGCTTAAGTAAGTGAGAGCTGGTTTCTGTTGCTTATGACCAAAGAACCTGAACTGATGTTAATAGGCTCTTGAGGACCCTTGCCATTTGTGGGTAAGACCAGCTTTACAGACATCCCCTGACTGGGTCTTGGCTCATCTTGAGAGCCTAACCCAACCCCACTTCTCTCCTAAGTTCCAATGCTCCATACTCTGAGGATGTGTTCCACACTCCAGCTACTCTGCTGAAACTACTAGTTCACAGGGCTGTCTTCCCTCACCTTGCTATGAGCTCTCTTAGAGGCAGGGAATAGTCTTATTTATCCGTAACCTCAGAGCACAGCAAGGTTGTTGGACATCAGAAGAATGAACCCCTATTTTCCCCATCGGTGCTGTATTTGGCTAAGTTATAATCTTGATCCTACACCAATAGTTTCCCAACTCAACCCAGCATCAAGTTGCCCTTTCTGCTCCCATGCTGACTTTATTCCCTGGCCCAGTTACCAGCCTCTAGTCCTGATCCGTTCAAGCCCTGAATTTGTACTCCACTCCTGGGCTGGGGTTCCAGTCTCCTTCCCCCAGGACTGTTCCTCTGCACTCGGTCACTGAGGTCCTGTCTTGCTCTTCTTGATGTCACTGGGGCTGACATTTCTGCACTAGATTCTTGTAGCTCATGGCTGGAGCTCTGCTGCATGACCCAGACAGGACAACCTCCATCCCCTGAAGCCCTCGAGAGAGGCAAGAACCTTCCAGATGCTTCCACCCTATTGGATTCCCTTCCCTGGCCTTCTTGGGTCTACACCTGGATCTTGAAAAGCCTGATCTGGCTTCTCTGTTGCTGGCCTCTTGCCAGGCACCCTCTGGCAGGAGAGTGGGTTTGCCTCAGTGGCACAAGCAGCCAGGCCAGAAATGTGTGCTAAGTACCTCAGTGGTCTTTTTCTGGAAGGAGAGTCTTTCATTCTTTCCTTTTGCAGAGAGGGGAGCGTGATCTGACAAGGCTTAGCAGGACAGTTAAAGCTCAAACCCCAGTGCTCTTGGCATGGCTCCTTTCTCATGGGCCAGATGCATGGGGCCACCTTGGAATCCAGAACTCTTAGTGCGCCAGGTCCACCTAGAAGAGATAAGCACTGTGATGCCTTGCATATTCCTTGGGCAGGGAGATAAACCACCCTCTCCGACCCACCTCTCCCTTGCTGTGTACTTTCATGATGGGCCAGAGCTTTTGGAGTGCAAGATCCTGTCTGGGTGTCAGAGTCATAAACGTCAATACTAGGAGTTCTCTTTCTCTAGTGTTCTTATGCCAGAAGGGCTCCCAGGATGTGCAAAACATCCCACATCCTGATCTTGCTGCCTGGGGTCAGGAAGGGTACTTGGTTCCTCTCTAGTTGGTGGAGTCATCCAAAGAAGCAGATTGTCCCACACTGAGCCCTACATGTCCAAACACAAGAGCCTAATTATGCCCAAAGAAGACATAATTCTCAAGAAGAAGGTTCCTCCTGGGGTCCTGAGCTCACTTCTGAAGGTAATTGGCAGACACTGGTCCCCGCCGCCAAGCACCCCTCCAGGAACCACAAAGTCAAAGACGAACCTGGTGAGTGAGAAATGAATTTGGTGTAGAAGATGAACATACTTCCTGAAGTGTTTGTTCGAGACAGGCTGGCACTGTCAAACAGGCTGCTAGATTGTTTCCACAAACCATTAGAATGTCTCTCAAGTTCCGAAGTTTCTTTGCCTGACCACAAGCCATGTACTTGAATTGGAGTCTGGTCCTGGTGCCCTCAAAGGACAGCAAACGGCATCCCGGCCTCAGCTTCCTGCCCTCTCCTCTCCTCTGGCCCAGGCTGCCCAGGACTAGGGCCAGCTCACTTACCTTGTCCTGTGAGGCTGCCATGGTGAGATTAGAAAATACAGCCAGTAAGTTAGATGGTGTCCCCAACCCAGCTCCTGGCTCCCAGCTCTGAGCCCTTGGCAGAACCTGACCCGTAGGTTGTCTTTTTCTGTCACTAGCCTTTTTCTCTGTTTTAAGGACTTGGGCCTGGACCACAAAAGACTCAAAATAGAAATGTCTAAAGGAGCAACAAGCAGCATCCAATCATTACCAAGCAAAGTGGCTTCCCCTTCGCTTGGTCCAGGGCCCAGGGGTGCTATGACACTTGAGTTGGATTTCAAGAGAGGAATTCCATCATTAACACCAACACTCAGCAATGAGATTAACCTGGGTTTCTCCACTCTTGTGGAGTGTGTGCATGTGTGCACATGAGCATGCATGCATACATGTGGTAAGAGAGAGAGAGAAAGAGAGAACAAATGAGTTTCAAAGCAAAACACCCCCGTTTTCTGATCACCTGTTGGTGAGTGTTAGCTCTAACACCCTCCCTCTCTGAGCACATACACATGTGATCACTGTCTAAATTCAGTCCCATGGGGGAATAGCTAGACTTCGGGTGACTGCTGGAAGTTTTGTATTTTCTCTAAAGGATTTTATGGATTCTGCAGTCACTTCATGGTTAGCAGTGCTGATGGAGGGGAGCAAGAGCATGGGAACTCCAAAGCCAATGGACAACCCCTAACCATTACCATCTGTTTTGAAATCTACATTAGATCATTCTCGGGAGCTGATTGGCCTTCCTTATCATGCTTTCCTTGGACCAAGATTAAAACTTTGATTTCCAATGAAAAATAAAATCAGCTCAATACACTGTTGAATCCACTGCAAATGATGCAAAGACCTTAAAAAACAAGAGGGAAAAAAAAGACTAAAAGACAAGAAGGTGGTGGAGGAGGAGCCTCGTCTTTGCCTCTGACTGATTTTTCCTGCCACAACCAGTGAAGGAATGAAATTGGGGTCAGGTCTCAGGACCTAAGCCCACTGCCCATTTCCTGCTCAGAGGAAAGAACTCCATTTTCATATAGAGCTTTAGAATCCTGATTCCGGCTTGAAGCAGCTTAGGACACAAGGACGATATGATGCCGATGGCTCTCCCCTGTTGGGCTTGGTGCCTGCTGACTCCTTTTAGTCCTGGTTCTTGGTCCTAACAGTATTTATTGTCATCTTTTATTATTTTAATACTTACTTTGTTCAAATGGGTAATAATTGTACACGGTGTTAAATTCAAAATATACAATATGGTGACAATTCAACCTCCCTCTCACCACGTTTTCCCAGCCCCTTCTGTCCCCAGGTAGCCACTGTCATCGCAGCAGTGCTTTCTGCGTACATTTGGAGACCATCTCTCCTTGCTGCTCCTTGAGTTACCTGCTCAGTTTCTGTTTCAAATGACTCTCCTCACAGTCACTTGAGCTCTGATATTGTTGCTCATTCCCTTGGCGTCTGAACAACAGCTTTTAGCAAATCTATCCTCTCGGGCCTTCCATGCCTGAGAAAAGTCACGTTTGTCCTGTGCTTCAAGCATCCCTAGACGCTGTGCCCCACTCCCAAGCCAGCGCTTCTCCATTTTTTCTCTCCACTGTGTTTTCCAGTTCATGTTAAAGGGCTCTAAAGGCCTTTTCCTGGTCATTGTAACCTCTGGTCTCAGGGCAGTGTAGCATCTGACAATTTGTCTCAATCGTCCTGTCGAAGCCTCTTCATCCTGGACTCTGACTCCTCTGCCTAGTCATTCTTCTGTTACCCCCTGAGTGTCCCTCTGCTGTCTCTACTGAGTTGTCTTCCTTCTTCCATGCATGGTTCAATCATTTTTTCTTCTCCCTCTCTCTCCATCCTTCACCCTCGTCTTTAGTATGAAGGCGACTCTCAGATCTATAACTCTAGACCTGACCTTTGACTGAACTTCAGACTTGATTTCCAGCTCCCTGGACAGGGGACAGCTCTGCTATGATGTCCCCTGGTCAGCTGGAATCCAAGCTTGTGTTCTTTCTCTGACACTGGCCCCTCCTCTAACCTTTGGTATTTCTCAATATAGTTCCATCATTCTCCCAGTCACCCTTAACTCCTCCACATGTCTTCCTCAGCCCAAAGACTGGTCAATTATCCCTGCACATTTTCTGCCATAACCATCCTTTTATTTCAATTCACCCTGCTGCCATTTCACATCTGAACCTTTCTGGCCAAGCACCTGAAAGATGTCAGTAAGCTTCTAACTAGTTCTCCCTCAGCTCTCTGTCTTTCTCCCCAGTCTACTTGACATATCTTCATGATAACATCCCCAAATATGATTTTATCATGTCATTCTCTTTAACAGGGTTTTTTTTCCTAGTCTATATTAGCTGTTATGAAGCAGACGAAATTCTGTAGATCCATATCTGTCCTTGTTTCAACTACCAAAAGGAAATACTAGTATATACTTTTCTTGAAAACTATACTGGTGAAAGAAAACAACGTTTTAGCCCGACATCCGAGTCAAACTCAAATGGTCCCCACTTTACCTTTCTCAGTGTATCTGCTCTCTTTTGGTTTGATTTTGGAGGCATTACAGTGTAGTAGCTGAGTCACAGGGCTGGATGCATTGTGCCTAAGTTTCTATCCTAGATCCTCCACACACCTGCTGTGTCACATTGGAGAAGTTTTGAAAAACACTTCCAAGCTTTAATTTGCATTCCTTTAGTTAAAAATGGTAATAATGCACCTATATTATAAATTCTTCTGTGAACTAAGTAAAATAATCCGTGTAAAATTTTTAGCAATTGCCTGGTACATAATAGTGTCAAATAAATGCTCCCTCTTGTTGTTGTTTTCTTCCAAAATACGAGCCCTCTGTTTAAGACAAACTGATATACCCACTGTCTCTTGAAAAATGCTTTGTGCATTCCTTCCTCTTTGGATTTGTTCATGGTTCTTGGTCTATCTGAAAATCATATTCATTTTTTAAAAGATTTTTTTGCTGAGGAAGATTTGTCCTGAGCTAACATCTGTACCAATCTCCCTCTGCTTTGTATGTGGGTCACCACCACAGCATGGCTGCCGATGAGTGGTGTAGGTCCGTGCCTGGGAACTGAACCCAAGCTGCCTAAGCGGGGTGTGCCAAACTTAACCACTAGGCTATGGGGCTGGCCCCAATCATACCCATTTTTTAAAGTCTAGTCTATATTCCACTCCTTCCATAAAACTTTTCCCTGATTCCCACTCCAGTGAAACTATTCCGTACAATACTGTTATGGTGGATACATATCATTATACATCTGTCAAAACCCAAAGAGTGAGCCCCAGTGTAAACTATTGACTTTATTTTTATTTATTTATTTTTTTTGTGAGGAAGATCAGCTCTGAGCTAACATCCATGCCAATCCTCCTCTTTTTGCTGAGGAAGATTGGCCCTGAGCTAACATCCATGCCGACCTTCCTCCACTTTATGTGGGACAGAGCCACAGTACGGCCTGACAAGTGGTGCATCGGTGCACGCCCGGGATCTGAACCCGGGCCGCCAGCAGTGGAACGCACACACTTAACCACTACGCCATGGGGCTGGCCCCTAAACTATCAACTTTAGCTAATGAGAGTGTATCAATATTGGCTCATCAATTGTAACAAATGTGCCATACTAATATAAGATGTTAATAATAGGGTGAGCAAAATAGGGTATATGGGAACTCTCTGTACTTTTCACTCACTTTTTCTGTAAACCTAAAACTGCCCTGAAAAAATAAAGTCTATTAACTAAAAAAACAAATCTGACCTGTCTACACGTGTATGAGCTCCTTCAAGGCCCACTTCTTTATCTTCAGCCTAAGTCTCGTCTGGCTTGAAGATACACAAAGGAGACCCTTCATCACCTCCTGTTGTGAATTCTTCTACCTTATCTCAATGACAGAAGCAAGGGAAATGTAGCATAAGAAAAAAATAGCATGAAATCAGAAAGGTCTGGGTTTACATCCTTACTCCTCTTTTTACCCAATTTTGTCACCTCAGACAAATTATTTAACTTCTTTGAGGCTCCATATCCTCATCTGCAAAATAAAGATAATAATATTTATCTTATTTAGGTTGCTTAGAGTATTAGAGTAAGAGATGTACTGAACCACAAGACACTATCTCATTATGATAGGAGGTACAAGCTTTATTTCTTTATTGCCAAGTGATCTGCCAGAGGAACAAGTTCTTGATGAAGTTTTATAAAAACAAACAAAAGATGATCTCTTTCTTGACCAAACAGTGTAATCAGAATCGGAGAGATCAGATTATTTAGTGATGAGGATAGACACAAAGAGCTTTTTGCCCTCAGATATACTGTGATCCACAACATGGAAGAAACTCTGCAAATGTTAGCTGAGTCTGAAATACCATAGCATAATTGTGTTGGTCAGTTACTAGGGTTTAGCACAACAAACATGTTCACTTAGGTCTTTATCTTGCAGGTACAACATCTGGGACACATGACCTCTAAGGCTACCCTAGTAGAAGGTCAGGCCTAGAAGTGACTTACACCACCTCCATTCACATCCCATTGGCCAGAACTCATTCCCGTGGCCCCAGCCTAAGGGATCCTGGGAGATAGAGCCTTCCTGTGCTTAGAAAGAGGAAACAGGGTGGTGAGCACAGCGTGTAGCCTCTGCAGAATCATCTTAACAAAAGTTTGTGGGTTCAGAAATAATTTTTTCAATGCCATCCAATCCTGTGCTGGTGAAAATGAAACTAAGTACTTTTGTCTGAAAATAAAATATCGATTATTTCAAATAGAGGTTAAATTGAAAGACTAAGAAGAGAGAAGGTGATTTCCCAGTAATTGAAAGAGAGAAGACCGGTTTCTTCAGTCATAAATTATTTGAAGTAGCACTTCTACATTTTAATGATGATAAAGAAAACCATCTTGTTCACTCCAGCCAATCTCAATAGAAAATGTTGCTCTCTCAAACGATGGATAAAAATGTCAAAAATGAAATCCATCTCCGTCTGCAAGCTAAAAGTAGAGAATGGTGTAGTTTTGCCAAGGAACCAAGGCCTGATGTCACTTTGAAATGTGGAACCAGAGAGTAAATTCCCTCATTTACATGCCTGCACACTGCATTATACATGTAGATTCCCTTCGTGCTTAGGCAGAATTTCATTAAAACAACAGGACTGACAGATGACCGGATCAATTTTCATCTCCAGCCCACATGCTCCAAAGCAAACACAGAAATCAACAAGAACATCTTGAGGAACCAAGTGGGCTGGAATCCTTTGGTTTATTATCATTTCAATTACTCTTATTATTTGTTTGATTTAGCAAAGGTGGCCTAATTTAATTTGTAATATTGATGATAATACTGTGTTGGTGCTAGATAACAATCTTGTAGCTCATTAGCTAATTTCCATAACAAATAGCCATCATCAAATATGCTTAATCACTGCCTGGCTCCTGGAGGGACAGTGGTGACCAGAGTGAGCCTCACTGTCCCCCACCCTCTGCTCACACAGAGTCCAGGCACAAGGGTGGATGCACAGAGCAGCCCAAATGCAGTGCTCTCCTCTCCCCTGTGCACCATTTCTTCATCACTGTCCTCCTCGTACTAATGGTTGAAAGCAGAACCATAGCTCCCCACTTACAAGCTGCGCCCGGAGAGTTATGAGATCCTTATAAAGCTTTGAGCATGGTGTCTGGCTTGTAAACTCTCCATAAGTGTTACTATTTGCTTCCTCCCTCCATCCTCATCATGTCTTAGGTTGGGAAGGGGCTCCTGAGAGCAGCGCCCAGCCTTCCAGTGGTCATTAAAGGAAGAAGAAAGGAAGGGAGCCCTCACAGAGCACCTTTCACGGGCCGAGGCTCAGCTGCATATCTGTTTCTGTGTTTGCCTTTATCCTCACAAGGAGCCTGAGAGAGGAGGTGTCATCTTCCTTTTACAGATGGAGATAATGAGCCTTAAGGAGTTTGGGTTCCTTGCCCAAGGTCACACAACTGGTAGGGGGTAGAGCTGGGATTAAAACCATGTCCACGGAGTTTCAAGTCCAGTGCTCTTTCTACTACTGAGAGCAGGAGGGGAAATAGATGGCAGGGCGAAAAGTCAGCAGCCACACCCGGCCCCCATTGATACTGTGATCACGGAGAGGTGAAGCATCCTGACAACCAACCTGCAGGAACTCGCTCATCTCTTACACGCTTCAAGGGCCCCTTGATGGCCTCTGTCCCTCTGCTTGGAGTCCCATCTGCTCCCTTCTCTGAGGAGCTCTAGGGAGAAGTGCAGCTGGTCACACCCGTTGGCCCTAAGGCGGGGCTCCTGTTGCCTGCTGCCAGTGGATGGAGCCATGCTGACCAGAGTGGAGGTCAGTAGCTGCATCTGAAGGAAGAGGTGCTAAGGACCCCTTCCCCTTGGATGCATGTCCCCTCACCTGCCACCCGGCCCCTGTGGGCTGTACCCTGGGGAAGAACATGGGATTCCGTTTTGAGGTGGGATGGGGAGTGGGGAGTGAAGGGCCCTGAAAGTGATGGTTCCAGCACAAGGACCCTGTCTTGTTCTGCATTGTACCCCCAGTCCTTGCTCAGTGTTCACAGCTCTTGTTGGTAGAATGGCCTTTCCCGAAGGACTTAACTCATTTCATCCCATTGCACATTCTTGCTTAGTCTGTCCCTGCGTCCCGTGTGTTTTCCTCTCTGTTCTTTCTCTGTTTGTGTAGAAGACGTGGGAGTGGCAGTGAGATAAAGGAATCAGGAGGAGGCAGTGGGGAGAAGAGGGACCTGGGCTTTTCCAGTCCTCTTTGTTTTCTTCTGAGCTCTGGCCCGGATTCTGTCGTTTAACTACCCAAGTTCTGTGGAGTTGTTAGGTGGCCACTTAATTTTGAGCCAGGGAAACCTCCACAGGCTCCATCCCCGAGCCCTGTGAGCTCAAGAGTCATTCGCATGCTGTGCCTCACCCCAGGGAGCCTTTCCTCACACAGCAGAGTGGAGGGGCTTAGCTGCTGAAGTAGGAGACAGGAGACACAGGCTTGGGCGTTGTTCACTCGATGTCCACTTCCTACCTCCAGCCAACCGTCTCCTCATCTGAAGGTACAGGGGCTGACTACATGGTTCCTGAGGTCCCTCCAATCCCAGTATTTCTTGATTTTTGAAACTCCTCAAGATCTGCATCATAGCCCTTGCATCTATTTAACTTAGGCCACATGACTCTTTAAGGCTCTTGCCGTATTTTGGTAATTCAACTGGCAGCACTTCTAAACAACACATGGGCAAATAGGTAACCTATAAATTCCTGTGGACACTTTAAATTGTATTTCCTTTGAAGTGATATTGTTCCTCAAGTGAGGCCACTCCCTCACTATTGATCCAGCCCTCCCCTGTTTCTCTGTCCTTGTAGCCTGGCAAAAGTGCTGTCTCTCCACTTCCAGGTACTGCTGCCATCGTTGATGTATCCAAGTTATCACCAAGCCAGCCACTGTTTACCAGCTAATCCAATCCATTTGATTCAATATATATCAAGCACCTGTACGTGGAACTCTCTGGACTGGGGCCTGGAGTTTTCACAGAGTTGTCCATGGTCCCTGCCTGAGGAGCTCACAGTCTGGTGGGGACTGGATGGTGGCAATGGTGGTGTGGGGAGGGAAAAAGGCAAATGCAGATAACTTTAATTCTCGGCCATCGGGGACCCTCTTTCCCACCACTCTCATGGGTCACAGCCCCACTGGCTATGCTGGCTGTGGAGATGGATTTTCTGGGGACCTAGAGGATGTGAAGATAAATATGTGACCTGTGTGTGACCACCAGGACCCTCTGTCTGGAGGAGAACAGAGAAGCCTACCCATTGTCCCGGGGTTGGAGACACAACTAATGTCCACCTTTTCCACTCGTCACGTTGAGGGAGGCTTCTGTCACATGTATTTTATTGGAGCAAAATGGTGCACTGTGGCATTTCTGTGTGCTGTGGGGGAAACGGCACCAAGGCGGAGTCCAGAGGCCAGTCCTGGGCCAGCCCTCGTACTAGCTGACTCATAACCTCCATCGAGTCCTAACTCCTCGGGCTTGGGATCCTCATCTGTATGTGGAGTTGTTGTTCTGAGGTCCCCTCTGGATCTGCTGCTGTGGTTCCTCAAACATCACCCCCAGGAGCTCCTGTTTTCACACTCAAGGGGAAAGCCTTCAGCAACCTCCTGGAAAATTGTTCACCTGGGGCTTCTCCTGGTCCCAGGATGGCTTCCTTCCCTCATCCCAGCACACTTGTGCACTCGCTTGCCTTCCCCGAAAAATCATCCCAGGAGCTACTGTGTACTCAGGGAGTTGAAATCTATTTTCATATTAGGCAAAGCATCTACCACATAATCCCATCATACCTTTAAAATCCAATTAGTGTGATTTGCGGGGTGTTCTTTTTAGGATTGGATCCCCATTTGTGTCATTAGAATAATTGTGAGTTACCTTACAAGGCACTGAAGCCCCCAATGTAAAGCACTGCCAGGTCCCTTAGGAGGGTCCTCCGTGAGACAGATGACATTGATGTGGATGAGCAAATAGACATGTTCGGTGTAACTCAGACATGGTCGCACACTGAGAAATTACAAATAAGTTATTTTGTAGCTTTTGTAGCAATTGTCTTGTGAACTTTCTCAGGTAGGGAAGCATGACTGGGGATAATGGTACCTGCTAGGACAGTGGAGACTGGTGTGTGTATGTGTGTGTGTGTGTATGCATGTGTATGTGTGTGTGTGCACATGTGTGCGTGGTTAGAAATGAGGTGGTTGGTTAGGGGCTCCAATGTCTGGAAGAAGGGGAGGTTTTACATTAGCCAAAAGGCATCTGGGAGGGCCCAAGAGAGAACATCGGCTTCCCTGGTACCCCTTTGGAGCTGGACCCTCAGCATCTCCAGATGGGGACTTCTTGTTTTCAGCCCTGGAGACTCAGCCCTCCTTCCAGTGGCTCTCAGAAGATGCCATCTCCCTGGAGACTTAATTGGTATGCTTCACTGAGCACAGAAACCAGGAATATGACAGTCCTTGCTCTTTAAATTGTGAAGGAAGGCAAAGTTCTTTAAACTGCAGCTGCTGGGAGGGCAGGGAGACCCCACTTAGAGTCACTTTTGCCTCCATGAATGTTCAGGGAGCATGAAATAGCAACAAAGAGACAAATGGGTAGGTGGGGCAGGTCACCA
Source organism: Ceratotherium simum simum (assembly GCF_057802395.1). Lineage (NCBI taxonomy): Eukaryota > Metazoa > Chordata > Mammalia > Perissodactyla > Rhinocerotidae > Ceratotherium > Ceratotherium simum. Next base: position 87,877,433 of record NC_141900.1, read on the forward strand.
CTGTAAGCTCAACAGGCCATTTTGTCGTCAGGACATGAGGATCCTGTGGGAGACAAGCCTGGCTGCACTGTCCGGGGCCAGCGATCACTGAGCTGATGCAGCAGACCCTCTGTGGGCATGGTAGGGGCTGAGCCCTGCTTAGGTACTTTCCCCGTGACTCTGTCCCTTGAGGCATGTGGCTGTGCCACCTGATGATCCATTGCCTGGTGATGATTCTGGGCTCTCACTGGGGTGGGACTCCACCTGAATAGCTGCACAGCTGCCCCAGGGCTAGGATGGCAGCAAGTCACGTGGTGCCCCATCTAAGAAGAACTGCCTGGAGGCATCAGTGTGGGGACCTCTCCAGGCTCTCCCTAGGCCTGGTGAAGAGGTGGCCCAGGAAGGAAGGAGAGCCTGGACAAGCCTGGGGAAGGGAAGAAGTGGGATAGAGGGCAGATGGAGAAGTAGAGAGGCAGCATGAGACTGGGACTCGGGTGACGAAAGGTAGAAATGGGTGGAGTAAGGGTGGGTCAATCTTCAAGGAAGTTTCTCCTAGAAGGTTCTTAATTTCATCTATACCACGGAATGTGGAATCAGTTCTTGGGGTTGGCATCTGCTCTTAGAACTTGAAGTAGTCCCTTAGTCCCCAACTCAGATGCCCCATCTGAAAAACTTTTGATTCATCAGTTTGTTTCCTAGCCTGATCCCTGATGGTAAGTTCTTCGAAGATAGTAACCATGTGTGCTTTTATTATACACCCAGAGCAGGAGGCAGGGCAGTGGCCATGCTGCTCTCCCCTTCCTTGGCCTTAGTTTTTAAATATTCAGGCCCCTTCTCTTTCCTGTTCTTGTGTCAAAGGGAGAGAAGGGAATTAAGCAGGTGGGGAAGAAGCAAGCGAGTAAACTGCTGTCCTCAAGCTAGATTATGAGCTCCAGGGACAGGGTCCTTTCTAGTGCAGGGGACAAGGGTCATTGTGTAGCTGTTAAATGAAGCATCCAAGGAGAACCAAGACTCAAAATTGGGAAATTCATGGTCAGGAGGACGTAGAAAAAATGTCTTTCATGCTTCCCCACTGGTGGTTGGGCCTTAGCCTCCAGGTAAAGTTGCTGGTGATGCCTCAACTGCCAGCTGCTATGGATTTGGTTCCTCACTGGCCGGGTGAGCAGGACTCTGAGCCTCACCTTTCTATCCTGAGGACTTGGGCATTTCAGTCTGGGTCATGCTTTCAGGACACGTGGTCCTCGAGCTGTAACTTATACCAACCCATGACACTCCTCAATTCATCCTTGACAATCAATTGGTCTCTAATTACCTCCATTAGCATTCTTATTAGGTCCAAACCAGAAACTCTGAACCCATGGACTCTTCCCTTTAGCAATTTCTACACCTGCGGCCTTACTGAAGCAGGATCTGGGTCTTCATATTTATGACCATTAGGCTAATTTCAATTAGCCATGTAAGGGAGGGGCGGTCCCCCCGCTTTCATTGACCATGTGAATTAACGTTTACTGTTCTCTAGGTGAGCTCTGCAGAATTCTGCTGTGAATATCCAGTTTGACTCACCCCTGAGATACAGGTACAGGAACTTCAAAAGAATCCTCACTTTACAGCCTTACGTAACATCATCACCATCCTCATCACCACCACCACTATCATCATCATCGTATTTCTCATCTGTGCCACCCCTGGGTTCAGCACCAGACACACAGCAGCACAGTGCCAGCGTTCAAGGCAGGAGTGACTGATGGAAAACCTCCATGTGCAGGCAAGACATGTGACTATCTAAAGCTGATAGCCCCCTGCATCCCAGGCAGAGCATCCTGTCCTGCTGCTTCTGTGAGGACCTGACACTGCCGTCTGGATGCCTCTCCTCCTCTCTTTAATGCTGTCATCGAGGCTAGCTGATTAGTTCCTTCCGCTCCACTGCGTCCCGACGATCTCACTGCAAAACCTTCAGAGGACAGATTGCGCTGATGAGCACATTTCAGAATTCGGTCTGTTTACTTCCCTCTGCTTCCTATTTTGTGCTGGTGGGTGGTCTTATACCACAGGCAATGCAGACAGCTCCTTCCTTTGGCTGCTCCCTCCTGTAGAGAGCACGAGGTAAACAAGACATTTCCCCCCTAGTCACAAATCCTGCACAGCCCTCACAGGTTAGCTCTGATTCCAGGAGCGAGAACCTGAGATAAGATGCCCGCAATCCTCTGCGTCAAAGAGATGAAGTAAATGGGGATCCAGGCTGGTTTTACTTTTTTATATTTATTTATTTATTTACTTATTTATGTATTTATTTATGTATTTATTTATTTATGTATTTATTTATTTATTTATTTATTTTTTAATTTTTTGTTTATTGCAGTAACATTGGTTTATAACATTGTAAAAATTTCAGGTGTACATCATTGTACTTCTATTTCTGCATAGATTACATCATGTTCACCACCAAAATACTAATTACAACCCATCACCACACACATGTACCGAATTATCCCTTTCACCCTCCTCCCTCCCCCTTCCCCTCTGGTAACCACCAATCCAATCTCTGTCCCTATGTGTTTGTTTATTGTTGTTATTATCTACTACTTAATGAAGGAAATCATACGGTATTTGACCTTCTCCCTCTGACTTATTTCACTTTGCATTATACCCTCAATGTCCATCCATGTTGTCACAAATGGCTGGATTTCATCGTTTCTTATGGCTGAGTAGTATTCCATTGTGTATATATACCACATCTTCTTTATCCATTCGTCCCTTGATGGGCACTTAGGTTGCTTCCAAGTCTTGGCTATTGTGAATAACGCTGCAATGAACACAGGGGTGCATGTACCTTTGCAAATTGGTGTTTTCAAGTTCTTTGGATAAATACCCGACAGTGGAATAGCTGGATCATATGGTAGTTCTATCCTTGATTTTTTGAGGAATCTCCATACTGTTTTCCATAGTGGCTGCACCAGTTTGCACTCCCACCAGCAGTGTATGAGAGTTCCCTTCTCTCCACATCCTCTCCAACACATGTTGTTTCCTGTCTTGTTAATTATAGCCATTCTGACGGGCGTGAGGTGATATCTCATTGTAGTTTTGATTTGCATTTCCCTGATAGTTAGTGATTTTGAACATCTTTTCATGTGTCTGTTGGCCATCTGTATATCTTCTTTGGAGAAATGTCTGTTCAGGTCTTTTGCCCATTTTTAATTGGGTTGGTAGTTTTTGTTGTTGAGATGCATGAGTTCTTTATATATTTTGGAGATTAAGCCCTTATCAGAAGTATGGTTTGCAAATATCTTCTCCCAATTGTTAGGTTGTCTTTTCGTTTTGTTGATGGTTTCCTTTGCTGTGCAGAAGCTTTTTAGTTTGATGTAGTCCCATTTGTTTATTTTTTCTATTGTTTCTCTTGCCCGGTCAGATGTGGTGTTTGAAAAGATGTTGCTAAGACCAATGTCGAAGAGCATACTGTCTATGTTTTCTTCTAGAAGTTTCATAGTTTCAGGTCTTACATTCAAGTCTTTAATCCATTTGGAGTTAATTTTTGTGTATGGTGTAAGGTAAGGGTCTACTTTCATTTTTTTGCATGTGGCTGTCCAGTTTTCCCAACACCATTTGTTGAAGAGACTTTCTTTTCCCCATTGTATGTTCTTGGCTCTTTTGTCAAAGATTAGCTGTCCATAGATGTGTGGGTTTATTTCTGGGCTTTCGATTCTATTCCATTGATCTGTGTGTCTGTTTTTGGGCCAGTACCATGCTGTTTTGGTTACTATAGCTTTGTAGTATATTTTGAAATCAGGGAGTGTGATACCTCCAGCTTTGTTCTTTTTTCTCAGGATTCCTTTAGCTATTTGGGGTCTTTTGTTGTTCCATATAAATTTTAGGATTCTTTGTTCTATTTCTGTGAAAAATGTTGTTGGAACTTTGATAGGGATTGCATTGAATCTATAGATGGCTTTAGGAAGTATGGATATCTTAACTATGTTAATTCTTCCAATCCAAGAGCACGGAATATCTTTCCATTTCTTTGTGTCTTCTTCAATTTCTTTCAGAAATGTTTTATAGTTTTCGGAGTACAGATCTTTCACCTCTTTGGTTAAGTTTATTCCTAGGTATTTTATTCTTTTTATTGCAATTGTAAATGGGATGGTATTCTTAATTTCTCTTTCTGCTACTTCGTTGTTAGTGTACAGAAATTCAACTGATTTTTGTATGTTGATTTTGTATCCTGCAACTTTACCATATTCGTTTATTACTTCTAAAAGTTTTCTGGTGGATTCTTTAGGGTTTTCTATATATAAAATCATGTCATCTGCAAATAGTGACAGTTTCACTTCTTCCTTTCCAATTTGGATCCCTTTTATTTCTTTCTCTTGCCTGATTGCTCTGGCTAGGACTTCCAATACTATGTTAAATAGGAGTGGTGACAGTGGGCATCCTTGTCTGGTTCCTGTTCTTAGAGGGATAGCTTTCAGTTTTTCACCATTGAGGATGATATTAGCTGTGGGTTTCTCATATATGGTCTTTATTATGTTGAGGTACTTTCCTTCTATACCCATTTTATTCAGAGTTTTGATCATAAATGGATGCTGTATCTTGTCAAATGCTTTCTCTGCATCTATTGAGATGATCGTGTGATTTTTGTTCTTCATTTTATTGATGTGGTATATTACGTTGATTGATTTGCGAATGTTAAACCATCCCTGCATCCCTGGAATAAATCCCACTTGATCATGGTGTATAATCTTTTTAACGTGTTGTTGTATGCGATTTGCTAGTATTTTGTTGAGGATTTTCGCATCGATGTTCATCAGTGATATTGGCCTGTAATTTTCTTTTTTTGTGTTGTCCTTGTCTGGTTTTGGTATCAGGGTAATGTCAGCTTCGTAGAATGAGTTAGGGAGCTTCCCCCTCCTCAATTTTTGGAAGAGTTTGAGAAGGATAGGTATTAAGTCTTCTTTGAATGTTTGGTAGAATTCACCAGGGAAGCCATCTGGTCCTGGACTTTTATTTTTGGGGAGGTTTTTGATTACTGTTTCGATCTCCTTACTGGTGATTGGTCTATTCAAATTCTCTACTTCTTCTTGATCCAGTTTTGGAAGGTTGTATGATTCTAAGAATTTATCCATTTCTTCCAGATTGTCGAATTGGTTGGCATATAGCTTTTCATAGTATTCTCTTATAATCTTTTGTATTTCTGAGGTGTCTGTTGTAACCTCTCCTCTTTCATTTCTGATTTTACTTATTTGTGCCTTCTCTCTTTTTTTCTTGGTGAGTCTAGCTAAAGGTTTGTCAATTTTGTTGATCTTTTCAAAGAACCAGCTCCTGGTTTTATTAATTTTTCTATTGTTTTTTGGTCTCTATTTCATTTATTTCTGCTCTGATTTTTATTATTTCCATTCTTCTACTGATTTTGGGCTTTGTTTGTTCTTCTTTTTCCGGTTCCTTTAGGTGCATTGTTAGATTGTTTATTTGAGATTTTTCTTGTTTGTTGAGATAGGCCTGTATTGCTATAAACTTCCCTCTTAGAACCACTTTTGCTGTATCCCATAAATTCTGGCATGTCGTATTTTCATTTTCATTTGTCTCCAGGTATTTTTTGATTTCTTCTTTGATTTCTTCATTAACCTAGTCGTTGTTCAGTAGCATTTTGTTTAATCTCCACGTATTTGTGGCTTTTCTGATTTTCTTCCTATAGTGGATTTCTAGTTTCATACCGTTGTGGTCAGAACGGTGCTTGGTATTATTTCAATCTTCTTAAATTTATGGAGACTTGTTTTGTGACCTAATATGTGATCAATCCTGGAGAATGTTCCATGTGCATTTGAAAAGAACGTGTATTCTTCGGTTTTTGGGTGGAATGCTCTGTATATATCTACTAGGTCCATCTGTTCTAGTGTGTCATTTAAGGCCAATGTTTCCTTATTGATCGTCTGTTTGGATGATCTATCCGTTGGTGTAAGTGGAGTGTTCAAGTCCCCTACTATTATTGTGTTACTGTCTATTTCTGTTTTTATGTCTGTTAATAATTGCTTTATATATTTAGGTGCACCTACATTGGGTGCGTAGATATTTACAAGTGTTATATCCTCTTGTTGGATTGTTCCCTTGATCATTATGTAATGCCCTTCTTCGTCTCTTTTTACAGTTTTTGTTTTAAAGTCTATTTTGTCTGATATGAGTACTGCTACCCCAGCTTTCTTTTCATTGCCATTTGCGTGGAGTATCTTTTTCCATCCCTTCACTTTCAGTTTGTGAGTGTCTTTAGGTCTGAAGTGTGTCTCTTGCATGCAGCATATATATGGGTCTTGTTTTTTTATCCAGGCAGCCACCCTATGCCTTTTAATTGGAGCATTTAGTCCATTGACGTTTAAAGTAGCTATTGATAGGTATGTACTTACTGCCATTTTTACCTTTTTTTTTTTTTTCCTCAGTGTTGTAGTAGTCCTTCTCTGTTCCTTACTTCTTCTATACAGAATTGATGGTCACTTTAGTTTGACCTTTGTCTGAAAGCTGTACTCTTTAACTCCCCTCCTCCCTCCTTTTATGTTTTTGATATCATATCTAACGTCTTTTTTGTGCATTTGTATACATTACATTCTAATCATGGAAATAGATAATTTTTCCTATTTGTGGTCTTCTCTTTTCTCCTTAAATCAGTCCCTTTAACATTTCTTGTAGCACTGGTTTCTTGGTGACAAACTCCTTTAATTTTTGCTTATCTGGGAAAATTTTGATCTCTCCTTCCATTTTGAATGATAACCTTGCTGGGTAGAGTATTCTTGGCTGTAAGTTTTTTTCTTTTAGCACTTTAACTATATCATGCCATTCTCTTCTAGCCTGTAAGGTTTCTGCTGAGAAGTCAGCTGATAGCCTTATGGGGTTTCCTTTGTATGTAACTTGACATTCTCTTGCGGCTTTTAGGATTCTCTCTTTATCTTTAATTCTGGACATTTTGATTATGATGTGTCTTGGTGTGGGCCTCTGGGTTTATCTTGTTTGGGGCTCTCTGTGCTTCCTGTACCTGGATGTCTGTTTCCTTCCTTAGGTTAGGGAAGTTTTCAGCTATTATTTCTTGAAATAGATTCTCTGCCCCCTGGTCTCGCTCTTCTCCTTCCGGGACACCTATAACACAGATGTTAGTGCGCTTGATGTTGTCCCAGAGGTCCCTTAGACTGTCCTCACTCTTTTTAATTCTTTTCTCTTTTACCTGTTCACCTTGGGTAATTTCTTCTAGTCTTTCTTCCAGCTCACAGATCCGTTCTTCTGTATCCTCTACTCTGCTTTTGAGTCCCTCTAATGAATTTTTCATTTCCAGTATTGTATTCTTCATTTCTGATTGGTTCTTTTTTATATCTTCCATTTCTTTGTTGACATTCTCACTGAGTTCATCTATTCTTCTCCCCAGATCAGTGAGCATCCTTAACATTCTTATTTTGAACTCTCTGTCGGGTAGGTTGCTCATTTCTGTTTCACTTAGTTCCTTTTCTGGGGTTTTGTCTTGTTCCCTTACTTGGAATGTATTCTTTTGTCTCCTCATTTTGCCTCTTTCCCTGTGCTTGTGTCTACGTATTAGGTAGGTCAGCTACGTCTCCTGCTCTTGGATAGGTGACCTTATGTAAGTGATGCCTTTGGAGGTTTCCAGTGTGCTTCCCTCAGTTCTCAATGTTCCAGGGGTGACCCCTATGTGGGCTACGTGTGTCCTTCTATTGTGGCCTGTTAGCTCTCCCTATAGGCGCCCAGGGAGGCTGAGTTATGCTCCTGGCCAGCTGTTGTAATGCTCAGCTGTTTGTAGTTGTTGTGGGCCCTTCAGTCTCTTTATCAGGTGTGGGGAGCCCCAGCACAGTTGGCTGTAAGTTCTAATACCACATTTGTGTTACAGTATTTCTTTTAACTGAGTAGGCCCCCAGCGTGGCAGGTTGTTAGGCTCAGGGCCTTACAATTGCTGTAAGCCTCTAGCCTATTAGGTCTCTTGTCAGCTCTCTGAGGATTGCAGCTGGGTGGGGCTGGCCTCAGGCACAGGAGCACCCAATTGTTTCAGGCTTTGGAAGGTGGGGCAAACCTCTTATGTGGGTCTTTGAGAAGCACAAGTCTTCTGCAGCTGACAAGCCCTGTTGCCCACAGGTCTACACACACAGTCAACACAGTCCTGCCCAGTGTGAGCAACCCGACCCTCAAGCGGACCCAGTCTCTCCATGGCGGGAGCCCCACACACTCTGCCACCACCCCACACTCTCCACCCGCTCCTTGTGCACACCCTGCCCCACTCAAGTCGGCTCAGTTGCCAGGCTGCAGAGAATCCAGTCACCAATCTATGCAGGCCCACATGTTGCCTGAGGGTTTGTTGTTGGGTGGGGCCAGTCTCTAGGGTGGGCTGCCTGCCCTGGCTGAACTGGATTAAATCGGTGCTCTAGCGGGTGGAGTAGACCCTGGGCTAGCAGGCCTCAGGGAGAACTCCAATGGCGTCTGTGTCAGCATGCTCACACCAGGCCACAACAATGGCCGCCGCCAATGTCCCAGTCCCTGGAGAGGTCTCACCCCTCACCGAGATGCACTCAGGGCCTATTAGGTGAGTCTCTTGTCACCAAAGCACTGTGCACCTTTCTTTCTGGTGATTTTACGATGCTTTCTGGAACGGGTGAGTTTGTGCGCGGGCCCTTTAAGAGCCAGTTTTAGTTTCTTTCTGAACCGGGTTTTCTGGGGGTGCTCCCCAATGCTTTAGTAGCAGGCAAAGTCAGATATTATGCCGCTGGTGTCAGTTGTGCTGGGTCCACAAAATGCCCACAGCGGGGGCGCTCCCCGGCTCAGGGCCCCGCATCTCCAGGGAGGGCTGCGTACCTGTGAGCTGTTCCCGGCGGCCGTGAAGCTGGCGGCTTGTGAAGGCGGCGTTTTTCCTCTCCGGAAGGGAGTCTCTGCCTCTTCTACCCCAGTTAGGATTGTCCGTTGTTGCAGGAGTTCCTCTTATCCAGTTTTCAGTTCTGTCTCAGGGGTAATTTTTCCACGAGTAGTTGTAAATTGGCTGTGTCCACGGGAGGAGGTGAGTTCAGAGTCTGCCTACGCTGCCATCTTGACTCCGCCTCCCCAGGCTGGTTTTAAATGAGGCCAAGTGGATTGCACACTCTGACTCCCAATGTTGAGCACACTGCCACCCAAGGAGTCCTAGAAGCTCTGAAAGATCCAGATTTTAATGAAGCCCATTGAAATACTTTGCACAAATTAGTTAAGGGCTGCAGGAACCCACCACAAGACTCATTCAACCTATAGATACCCTGTGTTTTCATGGGCCTCTCCTGTTCTGGACAGTTCTGCTAAACCACTTCAGCCTACAAGCTGTGCCCATGCAGCATGAGGATTGATGACCCACAGAACCCTGGTCTTTATGTGGGATAAGCAAATTCCCCATTTACTAGATCCATGCAAGGAAAAATGCCCAAGTATTCCCTACACTGAAGGGGGCTAGAAGTTAGTTCATTTTGCAATTAAAATAAAATGGAGTATACTGTGTGGTTTCTTTTGTATGAGGTTATAAAACAGGCTAAGCTAATCTATGGCAGAAAACAATCAGGATGATAGTGAGGGAAATGATGAGGAAGGGGCGTTAGAGAATTTTCTGGGTTGAAGAATGTTCTATAGCTTTATATGGATTTGGGTTACAACAGGTGTATGCATTTGTCAAAACTTAAGATTTGTTTATTTTATTGTATGTAAATTTTACCTCAAAATAGAAGAAATCTGTAACAAATCTTGAAATCTAGTTAATGACATCCATACCGAAGTATTTAGGGAAATTGTACTAATGTCTGCAATTTACTTTGAAATGCATCAAAAATAAGATAAATTAGAGAAGTTATTCTACAGTTCCACATGCAAAATAAGATTTACAGTATCAGGTCTTATGCTTCAGCCTTTGATCCATTTCGAGTTAGTTTGGTGAGTAGTTTAAGATTGGGATCCAGCTTCATTTTTCTGCATGTGCTTATCCAGTCTCCCCAGCACCATTTGTTGAAGAGACAATCCTTTCATCATTGGGTGTTCTTGGCTCTCTTGGGCACTGTTGGTGGGAGTGTAAATTGGTTCAGCCACTATGGAAAACAGTACGGAGGTGCCTCAAAAAATTAAAAATAGAACTACCATATGATCCAGCAATCCCACTTCTGGGTGTATATGCAAAGGAAATGAAGACGAGTTATCAAAGAGATATCTGCACTCCCATACGTGTTACAGCATTATTCACAATAGTCACGATAGGGAAACAACCTCAGTGTCCGTCAATGGACAAAAGGATAAAGAAGACAGAATGGAATGTTATTCAGCCATGAAAAAGAAGGAAATCCTGCCATTTGTGAGAACGTGGACGGAACTTCAGGGCACTGGGCTAAGTCAGACAGAGAAAGACAAATACTGTATTATCTCACTTATATGTGGAATCTAAAATAGCCAAAATTGTGAAAACAGAGAGTAGAATAGAGGTTACCAGGGGCTGTGATGGGGGTGGGGGTGGTGGTACTGAGGAGATGTTGTTTTAAGTGTACGAATTTACAACTAGTAGATAAATAAATTCTGGAGATCTAATGCCAGTATAGTGATTGTAGTCAGCAATACTGTATTATAAACTTCAAAGCTGCTAAGAGACTAGATCTTAATTGTTCTCACCACAAAAAAGAAACGATAATTATGTAACATAATAGAAGTATTAGCTAATGCTACAGTGGTAATCATATTGCAATATATAAATGTATCAAATCAATATGCTGTGTACCTTAAACTTACACAATGTTTTTTGTCAATTACTTCTCAATAAAAAAGAATAAAGATAAATGGTAAAATAAAATAAAATGGATTGATAGATGGATAGAGTGATGGATAGATGGACAAAAACATAATAATGCAGGTCTAGTAAAATGTAAATGGAAAAATTTAGTTAGTGGAGTATATTATGTTCCTTGTAAATTTCTGTCACCTTTGCATTAAATGTGACTTTTTTCATAAAAAATATTTTGGGACAAAATAAGATGGAGCAACTTAAGGTAAGAGAGAAGTCCTTTTCTAATTTTTTTTGTTTTTGTATATCACAGCAGGAACTGTTTTTTAAATTCATAATTATCCCAGCTTCACTGGATTCAAAAGGGTCAGATGCCACAATTTTATTTTAAAGCATCAAGTACCAACAACAGACTCTGAAGACAAAACCGCTTCTTCATCTCATTAAGGGATAAATGTATCCGTAACCAAAATAAATCCCAAGGCTCCATGCGGCTTATTCCTTGCAACCTCAAAGTCAGAGAAATCAGGGAGATGATGATGAAGCCAGCATTACAATTTGCAGGAGAATGGAGGGTTTGGAACAGGATATTCCAGGCGGCATTATGTGAGATCACTGAATCAAGATACTAAAAGAAAAGAAAAAAAAAATCCCTTATGAAGTTGAGAAATTCATCTTTATCCCAACCTCAATAAATTGACTTTCCTAAGAAACTGGAATCATTCTGGGCAGTGAGAGAATGTCAAAGCCTGATCAGTGCAGATTCGTTCAAGGCACCTGCTCTGCCCCTCCGGCTAATATCTGAGCTCCCCACCCGCTTCTCAGGGGACTCCAGTCACTGAGCAGTCAGGGGGAAGTTGTGCTCTTTGCTCTTGTTTCAAGTCTAGGATAAAGTTTGTAATTTGAATTGCAGTTGAATCTTGCACCTTAGGTTCGAAATGAGTCTTGACATGTAACCTGAATAAATCTTGTGGACCCTCATAGCTCAGTCTTCGTACAGAATTGCATTTAAAGAGGTGCAGATAAACATCAGCCAAACGGCAATTTAAAAGGAATTCTGAACTTCGCTTGCACCTCTTGAAGAACATTAAAGGGAATATGATCCCAAACCTATAGCAACTCTTGAGAGCTCTTCTTCGTGTGTCCTGTGCTTCTTTAGCATGGACCTCTCCAGAACCCATGTGCTAATCTCACAAACTCTCTCAGCCATCCTCCTCTGGACATTTCTCTCTCTGGTTTTCTCCCTCTTTTCTAGCTTTTTATTATGCATATGATCTTAGCCTTTCTGGCTAAACCTTCCTGTTTCCCTCTGCCTCTAGTCTCTTTGATTCTATCCACCCATCCTCCTAGTTATATCAAAGGACCTGAGAATCTTTCTGGGATTGTCTCCTTCAGGGTTTCTGTGTGTGCACAGGGGGTCGGGGTGGGAGGATAAACAGAGCCAGGTCTGGATGACCAGAAGGTTGAGAGATGGTAACTTGGTATGTTAATAAATTTTATTCTATTATATGCATAAATTGCCTTTTCCAATACTTTCTACACGCTCAGATACTGTTTCTTCTCTCCAGCTCCTTTCTTTGCCTGCACTTGTTTTAAGGCAAATCTCTCCTAGACATTAACTGTTCAGTTCCTAGAGATCTTTTTGTTCCGTGGCTTCACTGGGACCATCGTAACTCCTGAAGCCAAGCCAGCATGAACATAAGCATTTAGGGTCCTCATCTCCTTTTCCTAAGAAACCCAAATCAAGAGCATGGAAATGGCCTTAGGAGAAAAGCGTCTCTCTACAACAGCTGTGAGCGGATCAGGGTGAGAGTAAAAATTGTTGCAAAAAAGGAAGAATTGATTTGTCTGTCAAATAGTGAGCAAGATAAAAAGCCACTGATTTGAGAGCCTGACGTTCTTTTGATCAGGGCTGAAACTCCCTCCACAGATCCTGACTCGCAGACTCAACATTAGGCATCTTATAGCTGATGGAATAGGAAAGGGGTAGGTGGTTGGTGATGGGCAAGGCCTCTCCTTGTTTTTTCTGAGTCAAACCATGGGCCTTAGTCTGAGTGACAGTTTTCAATCTTTTGGTAAGGAAATGAAAGCCCCTGGCAGCCTGGAAAAGACAAGGCATGGAACGGGAATCGTCAGAGCCCCGTGCTCATCATATTGTAGTTCTTGCTCATCTTCTTCTTGGAGCCAGCCTCCAATCACCCATTTGCAACTCAGAGCCAGCTTCCTTTTCTCACAGCAGAAAAGGTCCGTAGCTAGTTGCTGCCGTAAGATAGCTTGGTGCTGGAGAGGCCAAGGTGGTGAGGGGTGGCAAAAGTCCTTCTGCCTCCTGATCATCCCTTAATTAGGGTAACTCGAGTCTGTCTAGGGCGAAGCACACAAACCACTATGGTTTGTGTCGAGAAGACCATCCAAACTGACAAGATGGACAGCGGCAGGCTGGCAACGCTAAAACAGACTGCAGGGGTACTTCAGGAAATAGGAAGGCCTTGAGGATGGCAGATCAGGCTAACTCAGGTCCAGTCTGCAGATACAATTGAGATGTTACCATTTGGGATCAGACGAGTGAGAAAAGAAAAACTACGGCTGGGTCGGGCAGACCTGGAGTCCAGACAGACAGGATTTCTCTTCCTCCATAAGTAGAAGAGTTTAGAGAGAGAGGTTCACCAGGGCAGAGGGAAGTAGAAAAGGTAAATTAGGAAGGGGAAATGGGAAATGGCGGTAAAATCCAATTGATATGGTGATCCATGCTAAGCTAATGTGGGTACAAGCTTTGGTCGGGCCCACTGATTTATCGATGTATGTCTGGTGCGTGCCCTGACAGCTCCACAGCTGCCCTCAAGGATGCGCTACCATCCAGGGCCCCACACCAGGCCCCGGAGGACTTGGGAGAGGACCTGGGGACAGCACGGAGGTTTTGGAACTGGGAATCCTGACTGTATGAGTGGAAGGACTAGAGAGTCATGTCGAGCTGGGGAGAGGCGTGGAGGGGCTGCCAGGGTCTAGTTACCACGACTCTACCCAGCCCCCTCCCATCTGTACACCCAGAGAGGGCACGGCCGTTAACAGGGCCCCTCCTGCTCTGGCCTTTCTGTCCAGGTCTGTGGGTCGAGGGGGCCTGGATGACAACAGCTCAGACCCCACTCCTGAGGTATCAGGGTGTCCTCTCTTAGGGCCTTAGAACAGCCGAGCTCATCGGCACCTCCTGCTGCTTTAGCACAGGAACCCACTGTGAGTCAGTGGGAGGGGTCGGGGGATGTGAGGAAGCCTCACTTTTCCTTCACATCAGGGCCTTTGATTTGAGTAACTTCTTTCCCGAAGTGTCCTCCAGAGAACCCCAGTTCCCTTTCAAGGGCTCTCACCCTGTCCTCTACTGCCTGAGGTCTGGCTCACCATGTGCCCTCGGCAGGGGCTGCAGCCTTCTTTGACCCCTCATCCTCTGGGCTCCCAGCTACCCCAACAGGAGGAGAACCCCCGCCCCTAGTTGTGGTCCAGCTCTCAGGCAGCCCCAGCCTGCCTCCCTGGCTTTCCCAGGGCAGCGTCCTTCCCTCGCATCTCCAGGGAGGGGTTGCCCTGGGAGACGCAGGAGGGGGAGCGAACAGCCACCAGACAAAGGTGCTCACTAAGGTTGGCAGAGCTTGGCTCTTCAATATTTATGAGTGCCAGCTCTAATGGAGGGAGGGGAAGAAACATTAGCAACAATTTTCTTCTTTTTTGCTTTTTTTTTTTTTCCTGTAAGTGAGGGGGCACAAGAAGAAAAAAGGAGCAGCAAAAACAGTTTATGCCACTTAGCTGCCTGCAAGTGAGAAGAAGGGGAGGGCTGAGGCGCTGTTAGACGGCAGAGGAGCTTGAAGGGAAGACCTCAGTCACTGGCACTAGGGCTTTGCTGATACCCCCTCCTGCTGCCACCATCTCCAGGATGGTGGCCTGCCTGCCACTGCCTTTCAGACTACTGCAGGGGGTGGGTGACAGGGCATAATGGGCCAATGGGAGAGAAGGAGACTCCAAGGGGCATAGTCAGAGTCAACACAAAGGACGGGACATTCTAACACCTGACCCGCCCCCACTGTTAATCTTGAGCAAGGTCTCAACTTCTCCCAGATGTTGAGGGGCCTTGAGTGGGCAGGGGGTGGGCTTGCTGAGCTCTGAGGGTGACTGCTGATTCTCTCTGATGTGGCTTAATCACCTTACTCCCTTCTATTTACAACTTATCCAACCTCCAAGGTGCGTCTCAGATCTCAGCTCCTCTGAAAAGCCTTTGCTCTCTGCTCCATCCATGGGGCTCCTATGGCAATTACACTTTTACTGCTCATTTAGCAATTAATCATGAACTGTCTTGTAGCTTTCCTTTCTGTCATTATCAAAGTGTGGTTAAGTCATCTGTTTAACTCTCAGCTCGTTTATGGTCTATTTAGTTATTCCGTAAGATCTGAAAAGCAAGGACCAGACCTTCTATGGTCTAGAGTTCTGCTTTATGCCCAGAACAGTGAAGATCTTTCATTTAGTGTGAAGGCACAGCCAATGCTGACTCGATCTGTGGCATAGCCCCCTCATAAAACTCTCATTCCAGGAAGGAGGGGAGGGGGATGCAGGCAAACTTCCTCCATACTGAGCTGACCACCAGAAGTAGAGTTGGGAGCAAGATTGCCTTTTGTGGCTGTCTCTAAGGTCACAGCCTTTGTTAGGGTGTCTGGGGCTGGCAGCAGGTGCAGGACTGGCCTGAACAACTCTTACGTCTTACACCTAGTCCTGCATTTTCACACTTCCCAGTGACCAGGGCTGTGTGGGCTGCTTCTCCCAGTGGCCTTGCCCCCAAATGTCCTCCTACTTTCACATATCCATGATTAGAAAACTGGCTTCATTCTGTACCTCCCTTTCATCCCCCACCTGCCCGTGCAGGCTGTTATCTTGGTTCCAGAAGGCAGAGTTGGCCTTTCAATGAAATTGTGTGGAAAAAGATTCCAGTCTATACAATAATTACATTTAAAAAATAAAGAAGAAGAAACTTTCAGACAATTCCAAGATTTCCAGGAGCACAAAGTGAACCAGTAAGCTCCCAGCACAGTGGCAGGAGAGCCACTGATGCAGTAGAGGAAGTCCAGGCCTGAGCCCACGGAAGGACAGCTTCCACACATCACTAGCCAAGCCCAGGCTGATCCCTGAGAACCAGCAGAGTGCTCACCATCTGGAACCCGGCCTTGAGAGAGAGCTGGGAAGATGGATCACTTAATACAGAGCAGTCTCTCTCCTCCTTTCATTCCCACCCTCTTGTCTTATTTTCTCTTTTTCCATGGCACTGTCATTCTTTCCTTTGAGAAGATACTCACTCTCCCCTCAAAAAAACCCCGCTCCTGGAGCTTTGACGTGTAGCTAGACAGGCTTTGGATACTCGTGTTATTGTTTAGTGAGTTCAAGCCTGTGTTCCCTGCAAATATCAAATGCATGGCTGCATCACAAAGTAGGCATGGGCTGTCTCTGGAAAGGGAAGAAATGGACAATGGGAACGGCTGCCCCTGGAGAAGGGAATTGATGGCTGGGAACATGGGATGGATGGAGGCCCTTTTGTGTCTCTTGAATTGGGTGTCATGTACATGTCTTGGACTGTTAATAACAACAACAATTAATAATCAATTAGATCACCCCAAAAGTGTGGCACAGGTCAGGGGCAAGAGGGAGGTGTAGTCCCATCTCAATAGGAAGGCTGGACATGAGGGTCTCCTCTTGGGTCATCCTCTGGCTCCCTCACGGCCTTGAGTCAGCTCATCCTAGTGGGCCCACCAGACTTACACGAGGCAGAGTCATTTCTGTCTTAGTTATGTATTCAGAGGTTCTGTTTTCCCTTTGCTGAGAGAGCCTCTGGGTGCAAGCAGGCAATATCCCATTTGTGATAACATGAAAACCAACAGCAATAATATAACAGCCCCAAATTAACTGAGAAAGTTTCTAGAAGAAAACATAAAGAATACCTTTATGACTTGGGGATATGCGAAAATTTCTTAAATAATATGCAGAAATACTAACCATAAAAGAGGAGAGTGGACCACATTAAAATAAGACCTTCTTTCCATCAAAGTCATCATTTAGAAAGTGAACAGGCAACCCACAGACCAGATGAAGATATTCACAATGCATCTGGTAAAGAATATGAGTTTTTTAAAAGGGCAAAAGAGTTAACAGGTACTTTACAAAAGAGGATATCCAGATGGCCAATGATCATATGAAAAGGTCCTCAACATCATTATTCATCAGAGGAATGCAAATTAAAACCACATTGAGACACCATTATACACCCACCAGAATGGCTGCTGACATGAAAAGGATGACAAAACCAAGTCTTGGGAAGATGTGGAGCAACCCGAATTCTCAGACATTCCTGATGCAAGTACGAACTTGTTCAATCACTTTGGAAACCTATTTGGCTGTGTCTACTTAAAAACCTAAACACATGTGTACTCTATGATCCAGTGATTACCTTGTTAGATACTTATCTGAAAGCAATGAAATACGTGTGCACAAATGAAGCTATACAAGAATGCTCAACAGCAGCAATGGAACACAGCACAGCAATAAGAAAGAACCCGATGATACCAGGCCACAGCATGGATGAATCTCACAGACATTACATTGAGTGAAAGAAGTCAAAAACTAAAGATATACACTGTTTGACCCCATTTATATGAAGCTCCTGCAAAACTAATCTATAGTAATAAAAATCAGAATAGTAGTTAGCTCAGGGTGGGGGAAGTTAGTACTCACTAGGAAAGGGCAGATCAAGATATAGAATACATCTCCCACTAAAAGTCACTCACGTACCTTCTTAGTAAATAGAGTTGTACTCTTAATATTTGTGCACTTTACTGTACAAAAAGTAAACTTCAACTTCTTACAAGGAGAAAGGGACTCAGAAGTCAGGTAGAAAAATGATGAATGTCCATCGGGGTCATGCAAACTGTAACCTCTGCCCTAGTAGAAGGCATGGCGAAAGTGGTGCCGTTATTTGATGAGTCGTAGGACAGTGTAAACTCAGTCAGATCCCCTCTGAGTGACCCCAGGCCTGTGCCATCAGATCCCATGCCAGGATCCAGGGTGGATGGACAACCTCTCACGGCTGGATGGTCAAGCCCCAGATTCCTGGTGTTGGGGAGCAGTTCCAGGTATGGCGAGGCCTCTGCAGCTGCTTCTCTCACATACGTTTGCTCAAGTTCAAGTGTAGACATTTCCACGGGTTGTCAGTGTTCCCCCAAGAAGCTCCACCTTCCCCCTGAGGCACCCATGGGTACAAGCCCAGGCCGGACTGGGTCAGCAGGCTTGGTCAGAGATGCGTTTGGGTTGGGGCGAGGCCCTGGGTGTGCTCCAGGCCGTTTTCCTGGGGTTCTAGGCCAGAGCTACTCCAAGTGTGGTCCGTGACTGGAGCCTGATTGATTGATAATATAGTATGGAAATCGAGAGTAAGTGCTGAGAAATTTTCATAGCTATTAGAAGGACCACTCATACATCTGTTGAATTTACCATTAAAAAATTAAGGCCTGGATGTTGTATATCTTTTTTTTTTCTTCTCATTTTTCTAATTTGTTTTCATTGTATTTTACAAACACATGGGACTGCGATGAATTGGAAATTTCTACAAAGAGAAGCTGGTCTTTCATCACAGGTAGTTTGAGGAGCATTTTCTTAAATGCTCAAAGGATGTGTCCCAAAAGAACCTACAGAAGAGCTCGGGTTGGGTCTCTGATAAGTCAGGGGCTGCTGCTGCCTGCACTTGGCAATTTTTAGAGACATTGAGCAAAACAGCCTAATTACAGTTTCCATAGTTACCAGCCACCACCAAGGAGAACATGAACACATCTTAAAGGGAACAGCCAGGCACAGGCAGAAGGCAGAAAGGTGGGGACGATGCTGGGCCCCAGAATGAGTCTGGGCTGGAGAGGGTGGCTACTACTCTACAGAGCTGGAGCCATTAGTTGTTGTCTCTATCACAGGGGCAGACGCCCTGGAGACCCAGTGATGGCACATCACCATTGTGGCTTCCCATAAAGGATACTGAGGCAGGCTGATGAGAGGCCTGCAGAATAGCTGGCAGGATGGATTACCTTTTAGGAGTCCCACTTTCTGGCCCTGTTCCAGTGCCAGCTCCAGGAAAGTCACCCTCTTTTTCCACCATGCAACCCACTCTCTATGGGTCTCCACCCAAAGCAAAGTTAGCAATAAGTAAAAGATGGCAGGCGGGTTCCTGTACCAGCCCTGCCACCCTTCCTGCTCAAGCTTGGGGCTAGGACTTGAGGCAAGACTCTGCTTCACTGTCATTTATTGGGGGTCAGTGCTATAGACCATCTCGATGCCTCACATGTTCATTCATTTGCTTGTTCCTTCATTCATTCTTCACTCAACAAACATTTCCAGAGCCTTGCTTGGAACCAGGCACTGTTCTAGATGCTGAAGATATAGAAGAGCCCAACCAGAGAAATTCCTGCCTTCATGGGGTTTATATTCTAATGGGAGAGACAGAAAAACTATAATGTCAGACAGGTGAAAGCATAAACATAAACTACAATGGTCCGTTCCATTGGCCTCAGTGTGTACGCTGAGCCAGGAGGGGCTGTGGTGATGGCGGAAACATTTACACATAGTCTTTAGTATTTGAAGGGATGTGAAGGGCACAAACATGGCCACAGGAAGAAGACTGGGCTTGGCACCCTGACTCATAGGATCTATGCGAGCACCACACCAGCTGGGGCTCAATAAAACGCACCAACTGAATCTGCGGAGCACGGAAATCAAGGCTCTTCAAGTCCCTCTAAGCTCACATCTGCATGTCCCTGAATCCCCAGAGAGACCCTTTGTACCCACTTGGGTTCAGGGATGACTTGGGTTTCCACACCACCTCTGGGCAGATGTCACCTTGTGTTTACAGAGGAAGGGGTGTGGCCAGTAATTCCACCCCAGAGCCTGCCTGGGCCTCCAGCTACTAGACGGTGCTGCTGCTACTCCTTAGCTCTGAGGGAGGCAGCCAGAAGCCAAGAGAAGGACCCATGTTGCTTTAGGAAAATATCTGAATTATTTGAAATAAGAAGTGGTTCTGCCTCAGAATTATAGTCTCGTAAATCACTCTGGGGAGAAAAGGGGCCAGGGGGAAAGAGAGACTTGGAACATGAGTTTACGATCTCTCTAGAAGCACTTGGTGGAATTACATCCTCATAACTCACTGGGGCCTGCTCTTTCCTCCAGCCTGGCCTCAGCTCTGACTCAGGGCCCCCATGGAAGGCCAATCAGGGTGCCAGCCATGAGAGATTTGCTTGGTGGAGGCCTTAAGTAGGCACCTCTAGGATCTCTGGGGAATATGAGGAGACGCCGAGATCATGGTTGTTTATGCATTGGGTGCTGGCAGCTGGGCCTCAGTGTTAGAGAGTCTGTGGGGTTCTGGCAGTGAGTTGCAAGGAACAAAGACTGAAGAGGCCAGCTGAGCTACAGGACCCAAACACCAGATGGAAGGGGTTCCATGGGGTTCCCTGGGGGGCAGCTACAGAACCACATAACAAGGACTCTGCGTCTCTCTTTTAATGAGGTGAAGTGGCACGAGGGTGCCCTGCTTCTCCCTTGTCTGGGCCATGTCTGCAGTTGGCATTTTACAAAATGGCGGCCACCAGCCTCTCATCAGGAAGCAAATACACAGCAGGGCCTCCAAATAGCTCATGGACTGAGAGCGGATCATTTGCTGAGGGAACTGGCCCTGACCTTCCTCCAGCTGGGAAGGAGGAGGGAAGGATAGGAGGAGGTGGGGGGGGGGCTGCCAATACGCCCTCCCTCCCCCTGGCTCTAGCTGTGTCCAGGGTAAAAAAAAAACAAATAGGCTGCAGGAGGCATGTTTCCAATGGTAAGCCAGTGACGCACTGTTAAAAATAGCTACCTTTCTTGAGGTGTGCATACTGTGTGTTGGACATTGTGCAGATAATCATACCTAATTCTCACAACTTTCTCACAAATTATTTCCATTTTACAGATGAGGGTAGAGGCATAACTTGTCTAAGGTTGCATGCATACAGCGGAGTATGGTATTGGAGATTTGAACCCAGTTCCTCTGTAATTATTGTGCATCCACCAGGAAGGCTGCCAACGTCTGGCCCCTGTGAATGGCAGTCCCTAGATCCTTTGGATAAATTCCCATTCAATTTCTATTCTTCTCTCTCTGCTTTAGTTCACAGTTGTAATCCAGTGCCTACCGTTGCTCATTTTCTCTGCAATGTCCTTTGCATTTCCAGTGCTGTGGTGATAATCAATCAACCCATCAATGAGAGACAGAGAGAGACTCTGTTTAGAGTTTGTTGTTAATACGGCACAATCATGAAGAGCATAAGCTTTGGAATCAGAGAAACCTAGGCTCGCATCCCAGCTCTATCATCACTATCACTCGCCATTTGTGGGACTGGAGTGGTTATTGCTTTGAGCCTCAGCGTACTCCTCTACAAAATGTGTATAGTAATGACAACTGCCGCATAACCTGGGTCCTGAGAATTGAATGAGGCAATGTATGTAAGTGATATAAATAAATCAACTCACTTTTATGAAATCATCTCTCTGAGGAAGTCCTTTGTGGCCTGGGAGATGACCACCCTCCGTCACAGGGCATTGAATCAGGGTTACAGTCCTTCCCAACACTTGTATTCTCCTCTTTATCTCCTCCAAGTACCTTATCAGCACTACATTTTCTGAAGGGAACTAATTTTTTTAATTGATAGGATACAGAAGACTAAAGTCATTTAGAAAACCTTGTCTGCAAGATCAGTTTGGTTTCATTACATGATCTTCTTCGAGTACCTGATCTTGCAGCCTAGTTTTAGAGAAAACCATGGGCATTTATCTTATTACTACGTACCAAGCATTGAGCTCAGAAGAAAAGAAACGTAAGACCTGGTCGATTACTGAGTTGAGGAGACAGGACATAAAAAGGTGAAATTATTAGAGAATAATATTATCATGTACATACCAGCACTGATTCTGTTAAAATAAAGTGCTGAGTGGTGCATTACAGGCAATTAGAGGCTAGAGCCATGCAGGATAAGGTGCTAATTGTGTGGCGCAGAGGAGAAAGACAGAAGGTGCTGAGGAAAGTTCAGTAGCAACAGCCCCTCGGAGAAGTCATCTGTGAATCTGATGAGTCACAGAGCCAGTGAGCAAATCCAGCCCTCACCCACATCTCGGTGTCGCTTTGATGTTCTTTCCTTATCTCACAGATGTCACAACTTGCAAGGTGGAATAAAAACTAGTTCTGTTGTGAATAATGGGAAGGAGGAGAAAAGGCAATGGACTGCAGCTGGTGATGGAAGTAATGGAAAAGTGAAGAGGGAGAAGAAAATTGAGGTCTCTTACCAAGAAAATACTTTCTGAGATGACTTTAGTCTTGCTATTATAGAATTATTAAGGGTTTTAAAGGATTCAATATTGTGCTGTAGTCTTCCCTTGTGCCTCATCTCATACCCTCTTCACCCACCTTTCAACCACAGCTGTTGCTATAGCAACTAAGTGGCATGCACATGGAGCCTGACAGCATCTGCTTTAGGGACAGACCCTGCATCCCCCTTGCCTCTGTTCCAGAGCTCCTCTGCTCCTACCACTGGGGTCACTGGGGGGAACCACTCAGCCGTTCCTACACACTTGCGAATCTAGAAGTCTGAGCCCACTGGCACTCTTTGAGCAGTGGGGAATGGGGACCACTGGACATGTTCTGAGATGCCTTCTACCATTCCTAGAGGGCCAAGGGGGATTGAGTCTCGCTGTCCACAGTGGGGACCAGCTTGATAACACATCCTTGAATTGGCTTGTCCTCATTCCTCAACCTCCACTTCTGTTTCTCAGGACCACATCCCCAAATAAGCCACCTGCCCACAAGCCCTTGTCTCAGGCTCTGCTTTTGGGGGAAACTCAGACACTTATCATTTTTAGTTATCCATTTCTGTACTTTATCAGGAAGCTGTAGTCTATATTTCCATTTCAGAATTTGGGTGGTTGAAAGATTCTTGTACCAACTTTATTCATTCATTCAACAAACATTTTTAGAGTGACTGCAATGTGCTGGGTGCTGTCCCAAACCCAGGGCTAGAGAGACATGTGGGATTTTCCTTCAGGGGGCTGTCACTTGATACTAAATGCCAGCATCCACTAAAGACTTACAAGACGCGAGGACTTGCTCTGAGTGCCTTGTAGCCCTTATCTCACTTGACCCTCTCAACATCTCTCTGTGAGGAAGGTGTTCATGATTCTCATCTTCAAAGATGAGAAAAGCAAGATTTGGAGGCAGTGATGAACTTGCCCCAGGTAACAGGGCTGGGCAGTGATGGGCAGGGTCTTCACCATTACTCTATGCAGAGAACGTGTTCAGGCTACAAAAGAGGATCAGGAAACTGGTTTTGGGGATCAAAGTCACAGTTGTCTGGACAGGTGAGGTGCTCACACAGTTCTGGGCCCGTGGTGTATCAGCCTGTGTTGCCCACAGGAATTCATAGAGCAGAGGCAAACTACAGTGGGAGAAGGAACAGGGAGGGCAGTGTGGAGCTGGGGGGTGTGCAGACAGGCACACCTGAGGAGGACACCATGATCTTGTTCTTTTAGTTGAGGAAACAGATGTGCTCCTGGTGAATGAGGCTGAGAGTGCATTCCTCGTGACCTGCCAGCTTCCCTTCCGTGACCCTCTGCTTCTTGTCCCCCCAGGCCCTGCCTTTGCATCACTAGATTTAGACAGACTTACTCAGGAAATGGTGGGGAACTTGGAAGGTGGGGAAGCAGCAGCCCAGGTCTGTACTCCAATGTGGAACACAGGCAAAAAAGGCCCCCCCTCTATTGGGGCACGAGTTCCTCCCTTGCCTCTATCTCAGAGGGGTCATCAGACCTTCATTAGAATCAGGCAGCAATAGGTGCTGCTGAGAAAAGCCAGCCTCTGTGCGTGGATGGGCCTTCCTAGGCGTCATGAGGAGCTGTCATTTATGGCTCCTAAAGGGGCTGCAATCTTGAGCAAGGACCTGTGTTGAGAACGTGGCCTGTGCCCCTAGAAAGGATGAGTTCTCCACTTTCCTGGAAGTTGATCATTGACCAAAATCTAAGTATATAGAAAACTATAGATTATATTTTAAAACACCCTTGGCTGGATTCATCCCTAGATGGTAAACACAGCCTCTCCTGAGGGCAGTGTGGGGTCCGAGTCACTTCTACCCTGGGCTGAAAACTCTCCACCACCACAAGCTGGCTGGGCAAGCACCAGGCAGAAAACTTCCAGCCCAGAGTTGGCCAAGGGTGCTGTCCTTCCTGATCCTCTTACTCCTCCTAATTTCTCTCCCCCATAACCTCCCCTCCCTTTTACTTCCTTCTTTCTTGTTCTCTATAGGTTTGCTCCTGCTTTTTCTGAGTCTTTCCTTTCTTCCCTAATCTGTCCAAAATCTAGTTCAGGAAAATTATGAACTTCCACAAAATGATTCAGATTGAGTGTAATTAGCCAATAATATCTTTAAAAAAAGACTTAGGTCTGTGGGCCAGCCCTGTGGCTTGGTGGTTAAGTTTGGCACGTTTCTGCTTCAGTGGCCTGGGTTCATGGGTTCGGATCCCAGGTGTGGACCTACACCATTTGTCAGCTATGCTGTGGCAGTGACCCACATATAAAGTAGAGGAAGAATGGCACAGGTGTTAGCTCAGGGCTAATCTTCCTCAAGCAAAACAAAAAACAAAAAACAAAAAAAAATGAGGAAGATTGGCAACAGATGTTAGCTCAGGGCTAATCTTCCTCAGCAGGAAAAAAAAAAAAGACAACGTCAAAAGAATAATTCTCTGTAGGTGAAAGGTGAGATTTCATACCTCAGCTATCAACTAAAGGGTTACCTACTAGTCAGGTTAAATTTCTTCTACCCTGTAGCAATTGGGATAGTCCAGGTTATGCTACAATAACAAACAGCCCTCCCACCTCAGCAACTTAAAACAGCAAGGATTTATTTTTTACTCATACTACATAAACATCAGGGTTCATCTGGTGGCTCTGCTCTGTGTCATCATTATCCTCGCTCTATGGTCCAGGCTGATGGAGCACTGTAGGTGACTTACATCCCCAGTGCTCATATTTCATTGGCCTAAAGCAAGTGGCTTGGCTAGCCTGCCTCTATTGGGGTGGGAAACTGTAATGCTCATTCGGGGAGGGAAAGCAGATACTGCGGAAGAGTGACATAATCTACCAGATAGGCCTACGCGGGGGCCCAGCCTCATACCCCTGCCTTCAGCTTTAGCAGAAACTCTCAGCAGACCTGCAGGCTCTGGGTTAGTGTTCAAAGTGGGAGTTTTTTGTTTTTTGAGGTTTTTTTTTTCAGTGAGGAAGATTAGCCCTGAGCTAACATCTGTTACCAATCCTCCTCTTTTTGCTGAGGAAAATTGGCCCTGGGCTAACAGCCGTGACCATCTTCCTCTACTTTATATGTGGGATGCCACCACAGCATGTCTTGGTAAGCAGTGCGTAGGTACGCACAGGATCCGAACCTGAGAACCTGGGGCCACTGAAGCGGGCCGGCCCCAAAAGTGGAGTTTTATTAAAACAAAAGCAGGACAGGTTTAGAGAAGGTGATTGGCATGGAGGTGACCTGCCCCTCTCTCCATTTAACCTGCTCCACCAGGAGCAGCTCTACCAATCCAGGGAGAGGTTTTGACCACAACTGCTCTCTTCACCTGCAAAAGATAGCCACTAGTTGCAACTCAAGGAATTAGTTTCCTAAAGATACAATATTCATGGGAGGGCGTCTGGCCTAATATGGGAAATAATGGCCAGCATGTTGGTCACAGTGGAGAAGATGACCCAATGACCGACTTTGTAGCTGATTGCTTTCTCCTGGTCCTACTGCCTCTGTCCCTCCCTCCACCCATTCATGATTTACTGAGCCCTCGCTCTGTGCTGGACACTTGTTAAGCTTGGGTAACATAAACTCAACTGAGATATGGTCTTTGCCTTCAACAATCTCACAGTCTAATGATCAAAAAATATACATATTTCATAAGGTGTTAGATATTTACTTTTTTGCAATGAATAAATAAGGCATCTGTTATGGACTGAATTGTGTCCCCCCAATTCATATGTTGAAGCCCTGACCCACAATGTGACTATATTTGGAGATAGGGCCTTTAGGGAGGTAAAGTTAAATGAGGTCATAAGAGTAGGGCCCTAATCTGACAGGACTGGTGTCCTTATGAGAAGAGACAGCAGAGATCTCTATCCACGCACGGACAGAGGAAAGACAACCTGAGGACATAGAAGGCAGCTGTTTGCAAGCCAGGAAGACAGGTCTCACCAGAAACCAACCCCAGCACCTTGATCTTGGACTTCCAGCTTCAGAACTATGAGAAAATAAATACCTGTTGTTTAAGCCTCCCAGTCTGATATCCTGTTATGGCAGTCCGGCAGACTCATACAGCATCCGTTCTAAATTTGTTATTGAGGTCCCAGGTCCAATCCACTTTTTTGTTTGTATGATATCATTTTTATGACTAATAACAATAGTCCGTGCGTGTATGACCCTGTGCAGCACACGAGGTCTTTTTCACTTTAGTTATCCGAATCAGCACTCCCCACCATCTCCTGGGTTTCATAGTGCAGTTAAAACTGTCTAGAGTTTTTGGATAAGGAAACAAAATCACAGAGAAGTGATCTGCTCAATGTCATGGTGGTTGATCTTGATAAAATATGGGATCATAGAGGTAAAGGGGTCTGAGGACATGACAGGAACTTGACAGTGTGTGGAATCCCCATCTGAACTTTCCAAACAAGATCACGCAGCCTGCCTCACTATTCAGGAGAAGGGAAAAACGTCTCCTTCCCTTCAACATAATAAAAAAAAATGAATTATACTTTCCTTGTGAGTCTGAACCACTAAAAAACCCACTTTGGTTGATTTCAATCCATTCAGTTTGTGCTAGGTCTTGCAGTCACTAATTCTAAGAGCCTAAGGTTGGTGGTTGGCGGGTAGCAGGCAGATAGGAGAGGGTAGAATTTGCCTGAAGTTTTATCAGCTGTTGGGTGCCTCCAGGGTCTGTCTTGCATCTCCTCCACACTCTTCTTTCCTGTCTTCCTTCCTTAATCTTTCTCTTTCCAAGTTTCTGTCTCTCCTTCCTTATCCTGCTTCCTTCCTGAATCTCTTCTCTCACGGTTTTCACTTTGAATAATAAGAACATTGGAATTTCATGGAGACATCCCGCTCAACCTTCTCCATCTGCTGACCTGAGGCTCAGAGAGGCAAAGGATCTGCCCATGGGCAGCCACTTGAACGAAGAGTGGAGGACACGGATTTCCTGGGCCCAGGCTGGGGCTCGTGCTACATCTGCATTTGCTTTCCTTTCCCTCACCCCATAGATCTGGCCACAGATAGAAGTGTGCGGCAGGCAGACGTGCTGTCTTCTTTCCTGCTCCCCACCTCCCCTGCCACCCTTTTCATTTTCCTTCTCCCCATCCTGTTTCTACCCCAGAGGCACAACCCGGGTCAAGATCCCCACCCTCTATCAAAAGTGGGGAGGGGGACCGATAAAACATTTACACTTAGGTGTAGCCTGCCAAGAAGACGTGAAGCGGGGATGGTGACCTTTGTGTCCTCTCCAGAGTTTGTGCCTGGAGGGCTGTGTTGAGAAGGATTCAGAGGCTGACTGGCCTCCATACTAAGGTGATGTCTGCTGACAGCACTGGCTGGTAGTGTGTTTGCTCTCCTAACTTGAAGCGTTATCGCCTCCAGAGACATCTGCTTTGTAACTGAGGACAGAGCCTTAAATAAAAGGATGCACCTCTGGTGGTTGAGTGTAGACATCATGTAGCTGGAGAGAGAAGGTGATGTGATGCCACACGTGGGGGCCACTACTGCCTACTTATGGCCAGCCTTCTCCCCTTCCCCTTCCAGCCAGACACATAAAGAAAGACCCCAAATCCCAAACTGCATTTTTATTATTTTTTAATAAACTTTATTCTATATTACAAATAGGTGTTTTTTTTTTTGTTCTGAACTGCAAAATAGGAATGCCTTATATTTACATACACAGGTATACAATTAATTATAACAAAGGTACAGAAGCTTGCCTTTACCAAGTTACAACTGGGCTCCAATTTAAATAGCATAGGTTTCCTTTTTAAAAACTCTTTTTAAAATCTTTTTTTTAATCTTACTAGGATACTCTTCTTTAAAAATCAAAACGAGAAGACCCTCTTCCTCTAATAGATTTCATCCACCTATCTTTGAGGCGCATTATAACACTGTTGTCTAAAGATATGTTTTGCTTTGTTCTAACAAAGGGTCAGTGTTCAAGGTGGGAGCTTTATGGAAACAGAAGTGGGGCGGGGCTGGAAGGGGGTCACTGGAGCAGGAATGACCGCCCTACTGCCTTCAGTGGCCTCTTTCTGACACTCAAAGGCCCCTGCCTGCTCCTTAAACCACCCATTCATTCTTTCCTGTTCCTTCTCTTTCCTCTAGTGACTTTCCTCTAGAAACTTAACTCTGGGTCATCTGACCAGGCCAGACTCCTCTCCCCCTACGCCTTGGCTCACTGAGCCATTCATTTTCTGTTGTGGTACCTTGGAGTTGCTGGTTGCTATGGTAACATGGCAGGACCCAGATAGGCTGGTCCCTACAAGCTAAAGTGGGGAGGAGGGCAGCTGCATCCAATCCTTCCTTCCCATCTCTGGGCCTGGGGTTCTTGATCTTGGTCAGCACAGCCAACACACGACTAAGCCAGACCTCTGGCCTCAAGGACAACAGGCCCAGGCAGGGAGTGATGGAGGGGAGGGTCATCCATTCCAAAACACAAAGTCATTGGTTTCCAAATGGAAACAAGATTCTTTGAGGTAAACTAGCTTTTCTTTTTAAAGAACGGAAAGTTTAACGAGCCAACAAGCTGACGGGAACATGGGGGAAGGAACAGGGAAGGAGAACACACGAGGACACGTATCCCATCTCAGCCACATGCCTGAATTGCACTCAATAATCCTGTTTGGTAAAGTGGTCTCAGTTTCTTAAGTGTCCTTTGCCTTGCTCTTTAACTGTATCCTCTGTTTTGAATTCTACTCTTGTAAGGGAGCCCTTCCAAAATGTGCTTGCATCGTAAGATCAAAGATACTAACAGAAGTTCTAATTCCAGATAAAGATACTGATGAAAGATGAGCTGCATAGACCTATTTGCCACGAGCATTTGCATTCTTGGCGGAGGGGTCTCAGGTCACTCCATGACCAGTCCCTAAAAGGGTCCCCCTGCAGTTTGGGGGAAGTTGGCTGATGAGAACCGTGTAAGATTCAGCAACACCAGGGGCAGCCTGGAGAGCAAGGACTGGACGGAAGTGAAAGGGGGTGGAGTGGAGGCAAGGTGGGGCTTCCTGGACACCCAGCCCCATGGCCCACTCCACTATCCCTGCCAATACAAACAGAGATTTCTTTTTATTCATTAGGGATTTTGTTTTGATTTGCTTTGGGGTAACCACTGGTCTACTCAAGAAATTTAATTGGGACTCTGAGTAGGTATTATTTTTACAACCAAAAATCCTATATATTTTATAAAGTTGGACACTCCCCCCTAATAAAAAAATAATTTTATCGGGGAGGAAAGATTTGTAGTTTAAAAAAAAAAAGGTCTCCCTTGAATATCTGAAACTTTTACTGCAGAGATTCCTTTCTGAATGGAAGGAACGGTCACTGTTTTCCAGTGGAGGGTTCTCCCTCCAAGCACCATGAGGAGAAGAGGCTCACAATGGGGCAGCCTCTCTCAGGAGCTGCCTCTTCACTGTCACCTGTGGCTGTACCTCAGCTTTTCACTCTGTAAAATAACACTCTCACGTGCTACACCTGTGGGGGTGAGGTGGCGGGGGGCAGGAGGAGAAGGGAGTAGCATTGCGGGCTCCAGCCGTCGAAGAGGCAGGGAAAGCACCAAGAATATTAGCAGCCAGGGAGGATGCTTCCCCTGGCATGTCCACATGCCGGGAATGCCCTCCCACCGCCAGCCCTGAGGCTCTCCTCGTCCCCTTGGAAGTCACAGGTAAAGAGTTTTGTTTCTACCCCTCAGTAATTTGGACTTTACACCTGGACTTTGTCCTTAATCTTGAACTGTTAAAATATACAAACAAAAGATAAACAACTACAAATCCCAAATAAACACCCCACATACAGCATAAAGAGAAAGGGAGGGGCTGAGGGGTCGGGGCCCTCAGTAGCCTGTCCTATGAGCAGACAGGAAGAGCAGGGGCTGAGAGGAGATCTTGATGTGAACCGGGAGCAAGAAGAAAGGCCCAGAAGGAGCCAGATCTGCCTGGGGCAAGGTCTTCTCTGGGCGGGGGGCCTGTGAGGACCGTGGTACCTGGAAGTTATGGATTCACAGAAATGCCTCTTGGCTCGGACTGCTCCTTAGGGAGGCCCATTCCTGGAAGGGCTGTGGTCCAGGGCCAAGAAAGGAGTATCTAGGCCTCCTGCCTACAGAGTGCTTCCCTGCGTCTTCCCTCCCTCCTTGGCTCTCTGTGAGGCAGGAAAGTTTGTTCTTGATTAGTAATAATTAACCTTAACGTTCACTAGGTTAAGTATTTGACTTTGCATCCTGTGAAGCCAAAGGAAGTGTCCCCTTAGTCCTGAGAAAGAAGACAGATGGAGAACAGGGCTTTCCTTTTCAGGTCAGAGCAAGGGGTGCTCATACCTGGATTCATCCCAGCACTGTTTAGAGTTCTAGAAACATCAGCAGCACTTGCCTCTTGGAATAGAGGTCATTTGGGAAATCATTGCTTGTGGCTTCTGTGATGGGGCACCTACAGGCCCTTGGCTGGATGAGGGAGCCCGACTGCTCACGGAGGCAGCATTGGGAGGGTGGGAGGGGGCCAGGACAGTCCCAGAGGGCTGGACCGTGAGGGCTGAGCTGTCCACGGAGGGGCTGAGCAGCTCCTGTATTCTAGTGGACTCATGGCCCTGGGCCAGAGGCTACCCGTGCAGCGTGTAGGCACGAGGGACAAGGGGGCACACGCCTCTCTGCTGGGGGAGGGGCACACTCGGGGGCCAGACATGCAATGGGGACAAGAGAAGGAGGACCTGGGGAGAGTTGGGGGCAGTGGGTGTTGGGACAGGACAATGACATTAACTTCAGGCTGGGAGCCGAGAGCTGAGGCTGAAGGGACAAGGTCAGAGACCTTACCTGTCGACAACTCCTGCTTCTCCCTGGGCACAGTCCTGGACAGTCTACCTCAAACTTTGGGACTTATTTAGAACGACTTCTCTCTCTCAAGCATCTCGGGCCTCCCTCACTGGTGCACCCGCTCACAAGAGGGAGGCCCTGGGGCTGGCTCTGGGTGTGCATGTCACTCTCGGGGTGTGAATATATCTCGGCCTGTGGGACATTCAGGTTATCCTCGGTCCCCAAATTTAAAACCGCATTGAAAGAAGAAGGCAAAAAATAAATATTTTCCTGAGGAAGCAACTGACACAATAGCCAACTTCACTTAATGGCCCTATTTGCAGTAACCAAGAAATGTCAGGATCTCTCCTTACAAGGAAGGACAAAGAATGGCAAAGCCCATCCCTGGGGAGACTTGTGCCCAGAAGAAACGACCAGCCTGCAGCTATATTTCTCAGCTTCTATCTACCCATTCTTTTAAATTCAAGACCCCATAAGGCTTTCCACCACCACCCACCTCCAGCCCATCTCCCTCCAACATTCAAACTCCCCACCTAACCCAGGTCAGTTATTTGGACTGCATGATCTCTTGGTACCATTTTGGACACTGGTGGTCTCAAGGGGTACAGGGTGCAGGAGGCAAAAATGAAGGGGGAAGTGGGGAAGAGGGTCTCTTCTCCCCTGGTCTCTGCCCAGAACTCAAGGAATCAAATAAAGGTTCCACCTTAAACAGAAGCGTGACCCTGCACATTAACTGTGACAGGGGAAAACCTTGAGGGGACCTCCCTTCCACAGGACCCCATCTGCCCCATTCCCTCCTCTGCAGCGTGCTGGCCCGCATGCTGCCAGGGCAGCTCTCAGGTCTCTGGCCTGCCTGGAGGAGATGGGGGATGCCAAGGGGAGTTTTGGGAAGAAGATTTGGGGGAAAGTACAGCTTTTTGAAAACGCTGCCTTGTCTTTACTTTGAAACGTATCACACGTGCACCAAGAATGTAAATGAAAGAAATGGAAAACAAACAAACAGCTGAAGGAAAGAACTTCTACAGGTGAGATGAGTTGCGACTCTGCGTGACTGTCCTTTTTCTCCATCCCCTAACAGGCCAGAGACAAAGCCAGCAACACCCACCCACCCATTAAAGTAAGATCTGCCCCAAACCTCTCCCCCAGGAGAAACGAACGGGGAGAGCCAGGACACCCGTCATCCTGCTCTTTCTTCCTGACATTTATGTTTCTCTGAGGTGTCTGAAGTTTCTCTTATAACAAAAACATGAGAAAAAAAAAAGTTCTGTACCAACAAAGGAACAATAACAATAATAATAATCCGGTATAAAAGAAAAGCTTCAGCAGAACCGTGATAAGTCTTCTTCTCTGCTTGTTCATTTTTTTCTCTAACTGTGCAAAACTTAAAAAATAAATCAAAACACACTCACACACACACATACATGCTCTTACACACACACACACACACACACAGAGAGCTTCCATTCAGCAAATCCGTGTTAAATATGTTTGTGTCTCTCTTCTCCCCAATCCTTCACATGTGCAAAAATATTTTAGAGGCCAAGGTGCCTCCTCAGCCTGCCTCCCACACGCTCCTTCCTGGCCTGCCAGGGGCTGTGGTTTCCTGGGAGGAAGTCAAATGAGCCAGGTAGATATTCCATGCTTCTTCACCTGGCACCTCATCTGCCAAAACCTTTGGTTATTTTTCCCCCCTGACATGCATCTTTTCCCATTCTCTTCTCGTTGGTTAGGTTACTCGTGTTTTGTCCACCATTTGTCCTCCTCGATGCCACATTATGCCCTGCTCTGGGTCACCACCACCCAGCCTCCGTCAAGTCCAGGCCTCCTTCGGCCAGTGACCACCCTGATTTCCTCCGGACAGGTGACCTCTCCTTCCACCCACCCGCACTCAGCATCAAAGGCAAGCACTGCGTGTCCTGAAGCTGCAGGATGAATGATGAGCAAGGGTAGAGAACGGAAACACATCAACATCCCCCCACCCAGGACAAGAAATCTTTCAGGGCTCTCTGCCTACTCCTGGGGCAGACAGATATACATACACACACACGCGCGTGCACATGAGATCACACACACGCACACATATTCATATCCAAAGGGATTAGCATTCAAAGTACAGGACGCTTCACAGACTTTGCTGGAAATGGTGTGGTTCCTTCCCCTTTCCACGTGGAGCTCCCTTTGAGTGGATGGCAGGAAACGATATCTGATGCTCGGGGAGTGAAGGCAACACCATGGAACCCTCACCCCCAACCCCACTTGAGACGATGCTTCTCCTTGTCTCCCAGAGTGGTGTACAACGTGACACCAGGACTGCCAGGAGAGATTTTCGCTTACGGTAGGAGACTGGACCATAGACAGAGATGGCATCTAAGCTCCCTTCAATATTACAGGTTTCCGTGACCCTCCATTAGACCATCTCTCACCATAGCCCCTGCTCACCTAGGCACTCATGTCTGAGCACACATTTGCCTGGCTGCCTAAAACGATGTATCCATAGCTAGAAGGATGGAGATGGCATCTGATGGAGAAAGAGATGCCAGAGTCGACATCAGTTGTATGTCCCTCCTCCCATTTCCAGCCAGGTCCTTCAGCTTGACTCTTCAGTCCCTCCCAGACATGACAAGCCAGGGGCTGAGTTTGGCTGGCATTTCAGTTTGTCCCTGTGAGGCTGTGCTTGAGCGTGTTTCTTTCAATGATGACTTCTTTCCATGATGAAGAGATGAGGGAGGAGAGTAACCAAAGAGACAGCTGAGATGTTGATGAAATAATTCCCAAGGAGGTCTGGACAGTCCAGGGACAAAGTGATCTGCACAGCAATGGCACTAGATTCTGCAGGGGAGACAGGGGCTAGGCTGTGTGCCCCAGCCTTCAATAGAGTTCTCAGGAACGATGGTGGGGAGGGAGCCATGGAGACGGCTGGAGGTAGAATCTCCCGGATGCACTCTGCATTTTATGTTGACCCTTGATGAGCGATGACCAAGGAGGATGGAGGTGCTTTCTCTAGACAGCACTCGAGGATCTGGCAATGGATTAGACCTATGACTATGTTCGTGATTCACTTGCATTTGCAGATGAATAGAAAACAACAAATTCTGCTTCCACGGTAGACACAACTTTCTTTCTTTTCTCCCACTCCATGTTGCATTTCTGCTGCTATGAGCCAGATTAGAAGTTTAGGCGCATCTTCATGGTGGAATGCAACTGCTATTCGTTCTCTTGTCTGGTTTTCCACAGGCAGGGGAGGAGATGGGCAGACAGGTCCCTATGGGCACTTGGAAGAGCTCTAACAAGATTGAAAGGGGACAAGGAGGCCTCTGGATGCCAACCCAACAAGAGAGAGGAAGCTCACAGGGCACCTCCCAACTCCTCACATGCACCCCTACTCCAGCTACATGCAGGAAGTGTGGCCTTTCTTCTCACAGTTGCAAAGGGACCATACCACTGACTGACCCCTTGGAGATGGAAATGTGGGCAGAGCCAAGCGATGTCTTCCCAGAAAAGATAATATTGAGCTCATTGCCTCTTCCCTAGCCAAGGCTCGTACCAATGTGGGGGCTCTCAAGAAGGTGAAGGTGAAGTAGCAGCATAGAAACATCCTCTATCCATGGCTCCTCTTCCATATTTGGGCCCTGGTGCTGATGCATGGGGTCATCTGGGAAAGAGAACCCCCTTGCTGTGGGCCTGGCCATCCTGGACTAACTGAGGGTCAGTGGCTTGTTTCAATGTATTGGCAGAGCAACTGAAAGAGAAGGGATCCAGAAAGAAGGGAGAGACAGAAAGAGGCAGAGAGAGAGACAGCGCTGCTCAGGGGATGCTGCTGATGCCAGTTGGAACTTGCACTTGGTAAAGATGAAAATCTAGACTGAGGCACGGCTTGGTGTGTCCCTCCCTCCAGGGGGCCCTGGAAGGACGGTTCTCAGCTGTCTAAGCTCATGAGGGTTATGACTTGTTCTAGTTTGTAGGCCAGTTTCTGCTTCCCACACTGGTCGTCGTGGTCCAGAGGTCCGAGGATCTGTTGAAGGGACAAGAACAGGGAGATCACTAGTTTGTATGTATACGTCTGTGTTCTTAAGGTACGCACAGACAGGGACGTAGTCAGGATCGGGAAGACATGTGCACGTGAAGACGCACACACGAAGTTGCTAACTAAGCAGGCAGCCTGGTGAACAGGGCTGGGGAGGTATAGGGGGCACTTTGGCATGGGGTACAACGTGTGGACACCCATGTGTCAATGAGCACAGGATGTCAGCACACACATCAGCATGTCTGAATAAATGTGTCCATTTTACTGCCCATGAAGGACAGCTGATAGTGGGCAGAAGACACCTATGCAAAGATGCCATAGTTACATGCAGATCAAACAGCAGATGGTTCCATACCCAAGGTAAAGGGTGGGGCCCAGTGTCTTGGGTGAATGTAACTTCACGGAGATCAAGAAATCCCACCCCCCTTCCAAAAAAGGAACGTCTACCCCATCAGCTCCCCAAGGCTCAAAATTCCACATTTAGAAAGTCATTTGGCTTCACTTTGCCTGTGAAGAAACAAATACCCCTCGAAGAGTTATGTTTTAAGCTTTACTGTCATTAACACCTAATGGACGACGTCTGCCAAAGCCTTTTCTGAGACTGTACGGTCGGTAGAGGACAATGACAGGGAGCAATTGTGATGGGAAACATCGTAGAATTTGACTCAGACTCAGGAGACGTGGGATCGAATGCTGGCTCCACCAGTCTCTAGCCAGGTGATCTGGGGCAAAATATGCAACCTCTCTGAACCCTCATTTCCTCATCTGTAAAATGTGGGAATTACTAGTCCCGCCATGGGCTGCTCCAGGGGAGAGGAAAAAGTCAGGGAACATACGGAACACCCTTAGGACAATGCTCCACGAGGGGCACGGCACGTGGCAAATGGGTGGAATCTACTGGTGCTGGGGCCTCAGGGAGAAGGAGCAGCGAGGGGTGGGGGAGGGGGGAAGAAGAGGTTGAAGGCCTGAAGGGAGGCTCCCAGAGCTTCGAATTTCTTGGCCCAGTTGACGTGTTTTTAATTGGCGAGACCAAGATAGCATTGCCAACTTCTTAGCTGGCCAAGAACTGCCAGTTACTGGCACCAACACTTCTAAGGATGGGACATTTTAACACCGACAGTAGGCAAGAGTACTGAGACTAACAGTACTAACAGGACTTAGAACTTAGACTAAGGGACAGTCCTTTCCAAGAGGAGGCAGTTGTCCTCATACCCTGGCGTACTCTACGTCATGCTTACGTCTCTCAGGTGGCCACCGACAGGTAAAAACTTGCCTCTGGACCAGCACTGGCCCACAGGCTGGCACTGGGGTCCCTCCCCTAAGGGACCCGCCGCTGGCTCCCCCTTCACCTGAGGTTCACAGCATTACGCTGCTCACGGCCTGCGGGACACCAGGCCCCGGGCCCAGCGCGGCTCCTTCCTTAACCTGCGGCTCCTAGACCCTCTCTCAGTGAGGAGGCTTGGAGGACCCGGGACACTGGCTTCAGCTCCTGTCACCACCTTCCCCACACAAAGAGGGTGGTTATGCTGCTGCTCAGACACAAGGAGCCTAGATCATTCTGAACCCACTTGGTCTAAGCCTGCATGACCAAGAAAACTCCTATAAGCACCTTTGTACTGGCCGCTAAGTACTGTAGTGGCAGTGACCCCAGGTGAGGTTTTCCAACGAAAACACAGCAACTAAAAACAGATTCCCTTCTACTCTGTTCTGTATCTCTGCTGATTCCATTTCATTCCATTCCATACCATATGACCTGCCCATTACAGTGGGGAGCTGCTTGTTTAAAGAGAATTAGATCAGAGAGACAAATGGAAAAAATAAAGGAGACGGAATGGTGGGGAAGAAATAAGAAGGAAAAAAAATGAAAGAAACAGATACTTGATCTATGGATCTGAGAAGGGCAGGGATTAATGCAGAATTCACAGACTGGCACATTTCTAGTGTCGCAGACTTGGGAGCACAGCCTCTGAGTCCTGGGTGGTAGTGAGTTCCCAGCAGGGGTAGGGTGTCTGGGGTGATGCTCCTGTGCACAGAGGCTGCTACAGGCAGAGATTTCTCCATCTTTGCCCCCGTCCTTCCCAACAGGCCCGGAGCAGGGTGGGGCTCACCTCCTCGCTGTACTTGCCCACGTAGGAGAAGATCTCCGAGAGCGCGCTCATGGTGTTGAACTCATTCATGTGCATCCGGGACTGCTCAGCCAGGTACGCGTTCATGTCCTGGTCGCTGATGGCCGGCATCTTCCCGATGTCTGAGTAATACCTGCCAAGGGATGGGAGAGGGGAAGAAAGGAGTTGGAGCCGTGCATGTGGAGTAGACGAGAGATGGAAACTCCCAGTGGATGCCTGTGCGTGACCCCCTGTGGACCATGGTGGGCTTGCTCCCATCTGGCTTCTGGGTCTGGCCCAGGGAGAGCCCTCTGTAGTTCTGGCTGCACAAGGCACAGAGGGAAGGGATTTGGGGAGTGGCCCAGATATTGTCAGAGGGTGGACAGAGGTGGGACTAGGAGTAAGGAGGGGTCTTCTCCTGTATCTGCTTTGCTCCCAGCTACACACGAGAGTGGTCCAGTCTGTCTCCTGTGTGCCTCTAACACTCCCTCCCACAGATGCAAGAGGTCCCCTCCACAGGGCCCAAAGGCTCTTGCAAGCAGTGGCTCTGCCCTGATGTCCTCCCCTCTTCGGGGGTTAGACGGGAGGAGGGCAGGGCTGGGGGCTGCTTGGGGAGAGAGGCTGGCAGAAGGCAATCAGTCACTGTCACTTGCAGCTGTGCACTGCTGTCAACTGGTTAATTAGATGCCAGCATTTACATTTTTAATTTCTGCAATTTGACATTTTATGCAGCAAACCCCAACTCCCTGCCAGAGGGGAGTTGTGCAGTTTCCTAATGAGGAACGAAGGGCCCCAGTGGCCCAAAAACAGCCACACCCCACCTTCTCCCGGGCGTTTTCTGGCTGCAGGCTACATAAAAGGGACCAGGGACCTGCAAAAACAGGGAGGCCTCAGGACAGTGGGGACCACCCCCAGGAGGCCTTGCAGTATGCCAGCTCAGCCCACTCTGAATGCCTGAGGCGTCAATGCTGGGAGAGCAGGCCTGAGAGCCTAGAGCTGAGAAGGGTGGCGGGCACAGTCGCCAGGGCGGGGACTAGGGTGAGGCAGGTGAGTCATCGGGGCCACAAAGTTTTAGGAAAGGCACTCAGTCTCACTTGTGCAACTGCAGGTGACAGCGACAGGCCCTGGGAGTTCCCAGAAATCAAGGTCTGCTCAGGTGAGAGGCTCCAGTACGGTCTCACCCTGGACCTCAGCCCTGGGTCTCTCTCAGCCTGCATCCCTTACTGCGCTGATCATGAATCCATCAGTCCTGTGCCCGTCCCCCCACCTCCACCTCTCCCCGTCGGTGCCCAGGAGTTGGGTGACAGGCCGGTAGAGGTGGCACTCATGCACCACTCCAGCCGTCATGCCCGAGGGCCTGGAATGGAACGACAGTTCAATTTGCCACCAGGGGATTCCTGGGCCTGCAAGGGCTGGGATGGCCGCCCCGCTCTGAGCCACAGCCGTCCTGCCTCCAGTCTCATCTGGACTGTCTTTCTTCTCAACCTTCTTTCAGTGTGGGGTCCTCCGTCTCCCCTCCATCTTCAGAGCCCTCAGGCCCCCACTTCCTTGTCTTGTTTCATTTTGGTTCCTCTGCTCCATCCCAGAAGAGCCCACTCGCTTCCAGGCTTGCACCCCCCCACACACACACATCCTCAGGTTCCTCAGGGTTCCGGGTAATGACAATCCAGGTACAAAAGTTCCAGTGAGAGACTCAGTTCATTGCCACCATTTCTGGAAGGCAATAAATGCCAATGTTCCATTTTATAGCAGAGACCCAGGGATTTCAGTGGTGACTCCCAACCTTGCCACTCGCAAGGAGATTTGTGTCATCACCTCCTCACGGATTCCAGGCCTACCGAGCAAAATATGTTCGTCAGGTAAAGGGTTATGTTCTCGGGTCACACTGGTGACAAACAGGAACAAACGACCTCCCTCACGCTGGTTCCACGGCCAGCAGCCCGATGCAGCTCTGGTAATATGGCTGGGTCCAGAGCTTCCTCAAGACAGTTACACTCTGTCACCCACGGACAGTCGGAGCGACTGAACAGGATGAAAAGCCCAGGTCCCCATTGACAGGACACGACTCCTGCCATCTGCGTTACCTGCCCAGACACCTTCCACAGGTCGACAGACGGATCCATCAGCATGTGTGCAAACAGCACAGGACTTCTACTGCTGCCTGGAAGGTCCCTGTGGTGCACGAGAGCTCAGGGGAGGGACCACCATCTCCACTGGAAACAGCAGATACCCAGCACCCTGTCCCTGTGCAATGGCTTGCAAGGCACTACAAGCCCAGTCCGTTTCTCCAAAGGGAATATTTTGGAAGTGTGTCTGTCTGTGTGTGTAAGAAAGAGACGGCTGGGGAGTGGAGTGGGAAGAGGGCAGGGGTTCAAATCTTCTCATCTGAAGCAATGGGTGGCAGCTCCGCCTGGCCATGCTTTGCATCATTCTCTCTAACAGTGAGGTCAGATCTCTCCCCTGCTGCCTGTGTGGAGGGTGCCGGATTGAACCCGTGCACGTCCATGGCCACACACCAGCCCATGAGTGGATCCACCACATGTCCTCATCTTAGTGAGTTCTAAATCGCTGAGCTGAGTGGCCATGCACAGCTCAATGCCCTGGATGGGTGTGGGGCTTGGGGTCTGGCTGACATTCTGCCCCGTTCCTGTCCCTGAGCCCTGCCTGGTGCTAAGCGGGACCACGCTCCCCTGTAGGGCTTTGTTGCCCCTGCCTTGACCTCTCCTCGCTCCCCTCCAGGGCTCTGCCGAGCCCCACCCCCTTGCCAGCACCCCTTGAGCCTGCTAATGATGCTGCCCCGGCATCTCTCAGCTGTGTGTGCACTTGCTTCCTTCTTGGCTCTTGCTGGGCTGGCCTGTGTGCTGGGCCCCGCCACTGAGAAGCCTTATTGCTTGTGAAGAATGCAATTACTCCCCATCAATAAACTTCCAACAAGTGTTCTTATCAGTTGGCTGTGCAGTGAGGATGGGAAAGGTCAGCCTGGGCTCCTGTGCTTGAACTTGCTCCTGTGGGATTTCTGCCTGCAGGTGAGCCCCTTCAGGAGGGACTGTGCTCTGAAAGTCCCCCAGGAACCCCTCA
The DNA here is from genome assembly GCF_057802395.1 of Ceratotherium simum simum. NCBI lineage: Eukaryota > Metazoa > Chordata > Mammalia > Perissodactyla > Rhinocerotidae > Ceratotherium > Ceratotherium simum. The sequence goes on from NC_141900.1 coordinate 87,917,520, forward strand.
AGCTGACCAAGCCCTGGCTGAGGCCCGGCCTGCTGAAGAGGTCTGGGTCCCACCACTGGCCTTACCCAGCTTTCTTTGCTGAATTTGCTTAGGTGGGACGTCAGCACCCTTGTGGTCCTCACATCATCCCTCAGGGAGCTGCCATAAAGGGAAGGGCCCCAGACACCTGGATTCCCGGCTGGTGACTAGTTTGCAGTGTTCCACATTTGTGGGCTTCTACGGGCTGTGCCCAGTGTGTGATGGCGGGCGTCTCCTCTCTGCCATTTGGATGGCTCTAGTGATGGAGAAGGTGGTCTCCAACACCCTGAACTCTTAGAGAAGGACAAAGTGTTGTCATCCCCTCAAATACCTCAAGGACAATGATGCAGAAGTGAAAGACATTTAGAGCCTGATGTCCCCAGATACCTGCCTTTCAAGGCCCTGCACAGAAGTCTTCCTGTGTGATCATCCACTGACCTCTCCAGGCCCAGCGGAATCAGGTCCTTACTCCCCGAGCTTTCCACCATTACAGCTCATGGGCCTGCTGAGTGCCGTCTTGTCTGTGTATCCTCCTTGACCATGAGAGCCACAAGGGAAAGATCAAGTGTAATATATCCCGAGTGTCCAATACACCCGTGACGGGTGCCATAAATGTCTGGCCCCTGGATTAATGAATAAGTTAATGAAATGTCTATACTCCGCGTCCAGTATTGCTCCCATGGTGAACTGTCACAGTTTTATATTTTGAATGGATGGTTTCCTTAGGAGGCATATTTAAATATTTAAAATTCTTAACCTTTTTTATGCTGTGACACATGTGATAGATGGCATTCAAATGTGTGGCACGCCCTTAGTCAATTCCCAGTGGGCCAAGTGTGACTCCACCGCACTCATTCCTACACGGAAAGCTCATGTCTGAGACTGAAGGAGGCTCACGTTGCCACGGGGATAACCAACTTAAAATGAGAGGGAATCACTACCACACGTGAACATTTTACTGCTACTGGTAATGAAACAGAAATTACAACTGATCATAACACGCCAGTTCATGGTGACAACACTGTTGAGTTCCGCTCTGTAAGATGGGTGTAGCAGTTGATTGCTACTGGGAAACCAAGAGACTCTTCTCCCTTTTTCCAGATGTGGCCACAAGCAAAAGCCCTAATACTTGGATGGAGGCAGCGAAGACTGGGAGACTGCAGTGGGGACTCTGACTACTAGCATTGCAAGGTGTTTGGAGGCAGGAATGGGATGGAAGGATGGGTGGGAGGACAGAAGGGAGAACAGGAGGGAGGATGGAGAGAGGACGAGATGGGAGGATGGGATGGAAGATGAGTGGGAGGACGGATGGGGGATAGGAGGGAGGATGTGAAGGAGGAAAGTTAGGGAGATGGGAGGGAGGATGGGAGGGAGGATGGGTGGGGATAGGTGGGAGGACAGGAGGGAGGATGGGTGGGGGGAAGGTGGGAGGATGGAGGGAAGGATGGGTAAATGAAGAACTTCTAGGAGACACAAGCTGGCATAGGTGCCGACAGAATCATCTAGGCTGTTCAACCACCAGTTAGTGAGGCCTCCTGGATGCATATGATTTCCACCCCTTCTATAGAGAGGGCCAGCCCGAGTAAACCCCATTTCTTCGCTGTGTTGGGACAGAGGGCCCCCCAAGTGTGTGGAGAGCATACTGTACAGCAGTGAGTCACTAAGCCTGAGTCCTGCTGGGCTGTCTGTGCGCTCACAGCACTCAGGCAGCGAGTTCAGAAGTGGGCAAGCCCCAGCCACAAGATGATGGTGTGCTACCCTCACTCTCCTGAACTGGGGGCTGCCAGCGCCCTCAGCAGGCTGAGGGGGGAGACCTGGCTTGCTGTAGATCCTGAGCGAGTTCTGTGCTGTTGGACTTCACTTTCCAGCAGCCAGACAAGCTGGGAGGCCAGCCTCCTTGGGGAGGAAGAGTGGCATTGGCCCATTATCACCAAGTGATGAAGCACTCCAGGCTTGACCTCCAGACCTGTCCGTGCTGTTTCCTGATCGCTCTGTCACTGCACCCTCAGCCCAGAATGAGAGGAGAAAGAATTTGGGACCTCAAGCAACTGAGATGACTTTCCTGAGAGTGCCATTGGTTGCTAAGAAACTAGTGGGAAAAGAAATGGAAACCATCAAACCACTCCTAAAACTAACCAAATGGACTGGGCTTACCCATGACCCGTAGCAGCTGCGTGGCAGAAACCTCATCTAGCACCAAGTGAAAGAGAGACCCTTAGCCTAGCACAGGCGTTCTTCTCACCTCCCACTAACGGGCTGTGTTCTGGGCAAGTGTCCTCTATGCAGATGTTTCCTAAGTGTTCTCAGCCCTTTGCATCCCTGCTCCCGTCCTCCCTGCCTGAAGTCCCACCACAGTGACACTGCACCAGTGCAGGGCTAGCCAGTGGCCCAGCTGCTGCCTCTCTCCGCTCTCTTTCCTGAAGAGCCACTGACCACACAGGAGGGCTTGCTCCTGGCAGCTCTATGTCAGAAGAATGAGCCACTGTCTGGGTAGAGGGAGGCAAGAGCCTCTCCTGGTGACTCAGACATCATCAGATACAAGGACCAAAGAGTTAGCTGTCTCTCTGACAGCCACAGCTACATGCCCACCACATGTATCAGCAGAAGAGCAGGGGAGGATATCAAAGAACAGAGGGGAGGGTGGACCATAATTCAACCCTTTTAGCAGAACCATGTTACAGATGTGGCCAGGATTCTCTCTGTAAAACGGAAGGCAATTTTCAAATATAAGGATGGAGACTATCTCCCTGCCATGGGGAAAATGATACTGTTCATTTTGTCTTTGGTCACCAAGTCAAGAACAACTTCTGGTCTCTATTACCCTTCAAAAAGGCACCAAATCTGAGCTTCCATCTAGGTTTCCTATCTTTAAGCTACTTGGAAAAAAGACAAAGGGACTCTAAAATCAGGACTGCCACATAGAGTTGTGCAGGCTGTTCACTGCACAAAGGTGCTTGGACAAGAGGGTGAGCTGGGCCTGACAACTAGTCCATCACTCAACAAACCACACACTCTGGAGTGAGGCCACATCATCTGGGAGGAAGGGCACCTTTCTTAATTCACACAGAGGCATCCTACGGGTTGGCAGAGGCCCTGTCTAAAAGTATCATAAATAGTAGAAAAGAGATTTGGGAGTCAGCTGAGTTTGGGATCTAGTTTCATCTTGGCCACTTAAGCCATTTTGGGCTGATTAGTTAGCCATTCTGTATGCATATTTGTTCACTTTCATGGGCACAAAATAAGGTTATAAATCCTGTCCTCTTATGTTCAAGAGCTACTGTAATGAATACATAAATAAAGCTTCAGCTGGTTGCTCAGCTCTAGTGTTCAGCATATGGAGCCAATGGGGCCCAGACAACCACGAATGTTCTTTACCATGAGTTAGCTTTGCACCAGGACGAACCCAGCTCCGCAGCATAGAGGTGGCCCTCCAGTCACAGGTGCACTGTGTGAGACTGATTACACCAGGGCGACTGTGGCTGAGACAGCACTGCAAGGCTCAGGGCATCAAGAGCTCATCGCACGAGAGTCAAGGGACTGGGACAGTGAGAAGCTGTTCACGGTGACAACGACATCCCCACAGGATGCTGGGAGAACTGCCAGATGGACAGGGGCAGATGGGGAGAGGCCTGCAGCCTTTCTGTGGCAAGATGTTATTCAGTTCCTTAAAGTCTTTATTTTTTTTCCTCATTTATTGATGGGGATTAGAGCAGGGAACTATATTTCCTCCCTGAGCCTAGAAGGTATTTCAGCCACTAAGACCCGGGCCTTCCATGCAGGGAAGCAGAGCATGGTGGCAACTTCCAGCCACGTTTCCCAGTTCTTGTTTCAGCTGACAACGCCACTGAGATGTGGGCTGGGGGTGTTGCAATAGCAGGCTTAGGCCCTGCGTTTGACCGTCTGTAAGCGCCGGTCCATTCTGGGGACCCCGCGTCAAGGGAAGCTGCCGGCTGCTGCAAGGGGCCCTTCCTTGGCTGCCCAGCCCAGCACTCACCTCTCCACCCAGCTCTTGTAGCTGGGGATGTCCTTGGCGTAGAGCAGCTTGTTGGAGGGGGAGTCCTTGCCCAGCCGGTGCTCCGACGTGGAGCAGGAGTCCATGAAGGTCTGGGCCACCACGGACAGGCAGGCGTCCGTGATGCTGTTCTTGTGGATGTCAAATACAAACTGCGGGTTCTTGATCATGTTGACCCAAAACCGCAGTGGTAGGCTGTGTGAAGGGAAGAGGCAGACAGTCAGGGGAGATGGAGAGGGGGGTGGGGGCGCCATAGCTTGACCCAAAGAGAAAGAGTAAAGGCTGGAGCCAGCAGTTCTTAAGAGCTTTCTCTATGGCACCAAGTTATGTTCCAGCAAACTGCCTAGTCCATCCAGAGGTACAATGTTGACAGCCCTGGAGACGACTTGATGCCCAGCCTGGACTGCACGACTCACAACCTTCCCTGATAGCGCAAGGTTTGGGGGTCAGAGGCAGCCATAATGGGGCTATAAAGTGGAATTTCTGACTCTCTATTCCACTGTCTGCCCCCCACGCTGGATATGAGGCATATCCAGTTGACAAACCTTAAAGAATAGCCTGGAATCTAGATTTTGTGTCTTATTCTCTGCCATCCACTGTGTGACTTGGGAGAAGTCACCCCTTCCTCCCCGCCTGGTAATATCAGCCAGCCCCTGCACAGTGAAGGCACTGGGCTGAGCAGTTTAAGTGCGGCTAACCGATTTCCCATCTCCAGGCTTGCATGCTAAAAAACCCACAGTCACAGCCCCTCATCTGCCCCATTGTGCTCCCTATTTCTCTTCCCTCATTCTTCCACTTAGCACCTACTGCATATCAGGAACTCCGCTAGCGACGGGGGGTACAGTGTGCATCAGACACATCCTCTGCCCTCAGGAAGCCTGTTTTCTGGGGGGTTCCTGGGGGAGTCAGACCTGCAATCAAGCAGGTGCTCTGAGAACTATGGGTGCTAGAACCGAAAGATGTGCAGGTCCCATGTGGGACAAAGGGAGGTGTCATCCAGTCTACTCAGAGGGAAGTGTCTGGAAAGTCTTCACAGAGGGGACACTTGCTGGTCAGACTTTTAAAGACACATAGGGGTTCCTTAGCTGGATGAGGCCTGGAGGAAAGGGGGAGGAAGGTGCCGCTAAAGGGGATTCAGCATAAATAAAGAGGAGAAAAAACGTGCAGTGTGGTCTGGTAACTGTAAGCCACTCTGTCCATTGCTAGAGAGGGTCCCAGGGCATTGGGAGAAGCCTGCCCGCTGGCCCCCTGTGGCTGTTCCTCTCTGCCGGTTCTCCGACTTTGTGGCTTCCATCCAGTGCACTGAGATGCAGGTTAGGAAGCAGAGGGGCACCACGCAACGGATCCCTTATTTCCCTCCCACGGCCCCACCTCCTCGCCTCCTGCCATTTGCCCTGATGTTTTATTGTTGTTTGGTTGCTGTTCTCACTGTTGGGAATAGTTATAATGTTCGCATGTGTTTGACTTGCCTCTTAGAACTTAAACTCTTTGAATTACATGATTTCAATACAGCGAATACAATATTTCTATATCTGTTGTATCTCCCAGCTAAAATACAGTAAGACCTCACATTCAAGACTGCCAATCAATCAACGAGTATGTATTAAGTTCCTATAAAGTGTGCAGCGGAGGACTTAGGCAGACAGCGCTGACATGTGACAATGTGAAGTAGCACTTGTTTCATACTGGGAAATGGAGAACAGGAAAAAAAAGGACGGCATGGAGAGTCGTGACACACGGGTGAAAGTCTGGGTCACAGCCGCTGGCCAGGGGACACCATGACCGCTGGGCTCAGAGCCCTGGATGACAGACTCCCGGCTGCTCAGCTGATGAAGTCTCCAGTCCACATCTTCCTATTTCCGGACGTCCCCTCAGCAGAGGGACTCGGGGAGTCCATATTTACTGCCTGGTTGTTTCTCCCCAACACTCCCCCTTCTTAAGCCAGTTGTGCTGACAGGCAAATCAAACAGGGAAGCCAGGCACCACACTGAGGCTCCTGCCTAATGAAATATTAGCATATTATTAACATTAGAGGTGGCACTAATCTCTGGTTGATTGCAGCCACTCAGGCTAAATGAGCAGGAGGTGTTTTTAAAAGAGAAAAGATAGAAGAAAGTGGAGGAAGGGGTGGGGAGATGGTGAGTTATAACTCTGGCCAGGAATAAAGAAATGATCTCTTTCCAATCAGGGACAATTAGCTCTAAGTCAATATGCAGATTTCATAACTCCTGGACTAACTGCTTCTCGCCCGGGCAGCAATGACGAGGGTCAGGGCAAGTGTCCTTTGGTGAGAGAACCTGAGCCTGGGGTTGCTGTCTGCTCCCGGCTTTCCTTCATTCTTCAAACTCTTTGCAATAACACCTGAGTACTTGGAAGAGCTGGTGCAAAGGGAGGCCCTGCCCTCACCCTAGGACATTAAGGCATCCTTGGAGGTGGCCTTAGCCCAGCAGGAGGTCTGGGCTGAAAATAAGTAGTTTAGATGCCCTTTCAGGTGATCTACTTGTGATGGGCTACAAGGCATGGAGGATGTTCTGGAAATACCAGCTGTCTGCAGCTGGGACCAAGAGAAGGTCTGGGCAGAGCATTTCTTGTATTCTGAAGGCTGCTGACATTCAAATGGGGTGGAAGCAGGAAGACTCCCTGGCAGAGAGAAGCAGATGGGGTAGGGCACGCCTCTCGGAACAGCTCTGCAGAGCCATGCTAGAAAGACAGGGAGAATTAAACACAGTCTTACCTAGAGGCAGGCACTGGAAGAGACCAGACCTGGCAAGCCTTTCAGAGGAGGGAGCAGCCTTCGCCTAGGGAAGCCGCACTGAATCGGGAATCCAAATTGCAAGAGTCTTATTTCAGAAAGGCTGGAAAAACTCCACTATGCAAGAACTCTCACCAAGAATTAAACGTGGAAGTAAACCCTCTTCTTCAGTTCCATGGTCCAAACCTCTGTTCCTGCCTGATTTTCCAATTTCAGTAGAGACAGCACTATTCTTCAGGTGAAAGAGATGAGAAGCCATACCACATTCAGCAAAATTTTAGTACCAGGAAAACTTCCACCTTCACCTGTGTTTTGGTTTCGGGCTCCAGGCTGGTTGTCCGGGTACCCAGCTGTGCCCGGGTGCCACACTAGTGCTAGCAGTTGGCAGGTGCTGGGCAGCAGGCTCATGCTGCCTTGGAAGAACATTCTGGGGAAGAACAACCTGGGACAGGGACCATTTAAAAACTACAGGGAGGCAATTCTGGAACTGACGGGACTAGATATAAGCCAGCTTTGCCTGAGGTAGAACTCTCAAGTCGAGACCATCTTGGCCCTGCATCTTCATCAATATTTATTGAGTCCCAGCCTTGTGCAAGGTGTGGAATACTGATGCCCGACCTTGCAGTCTCAATCTGAAGCACAAACTGCACACAAACAAAGGGAAAGGATGATATATGTTGAAGGAGAGAGGGGCCATAGTGGAGACACCTAGAGTGTCGCTTGGACCTAGAGAATCCTGTTGTCTCAAAGACACACAATGCAGTTATGGGAAGGTCTCTTCCCCAAAGGGAATTTGGGAAAGGAGTGTGCGGGAAGGGAAGACCATCACTTCTTGAATAGACCAGAAAGACCCCTTGTTCACCTACATGATTCCTAGGTGTGCTCCAAACTCTGCTTGAGAGGCACCCTTTGATGCTGGCCCTCTACAGTCCCATTGTGCGCACATATCTTCTTCCTGGTGTCTCACCCGCGTCTGTCAGCCCACTGAGGGCAGGGGCCGTGTGTGACAGTCTCTGTACCCTCAGGGTCTAGCACAATGCCAGGCACACAGAGGTATCTGGATGTGACAGTGACCCGGCCGAGACATTTGGCGTGTTATGTTTTGCTTGTCGAGTTGGTTAAGTAAGTGTTTGTTAACATCGATTGATTGGCAGGAAAGAAGGAGGATGTGACTAGAGGGAAGTGAGAGAGGAAGAGGGCACAAAAATAGTAGGAGAGCGCGGGGAAGCCCAGAGAGAGCCCGCACCGAGCCCCTGCTGATGAGGGTGGGCCCCGGGCCCCCGTTCCCACAAGCCCCCCAAGGCCTCGGGCGGCCTCCCCTGACCATCCTCCGCTCTGCCCTCGCTCACCAGTTGCTCTTCCAGGTGTGGCGGACGTGCGGGTCGTGGATGCCGTGTTTGTCGGCCTGCTCATCCAGGAAGTCAAACATGTACTTGATGGCCAGGGGCAGGGCGGAGCCGCGGTGCGCCGTGCTGAAGATGGTCTCGAAGAGGTCGTCCACGAACTTCTGCAGCGTGCCCTGGGGAGGCACGATAAGGTCCGACACGGCTCCGCCCAGGGAGCTCTGAGGATGGGTTTGAAAATCTGCCTGGCCTGCTTGGTTGAAATCGGTAAGTGCGGGTAGCTAATCTCCCCACCCCACTTCATCTGTCTCTAACAGCTTTAAATTTCCTCTGCACGTGGAAAATAGATATAACACTGACGACTGGACCTAAGGAAGCTTTCCTCTGCTAACAACACGGTTCAGTTTAACACCCTTTGGCGGTGTTATTTTAGCACTTTTCTCAAATGCTAATGAACAACTCAGTCGGTCAGAGCAGACAAACACAATCTGCTGGTTCTGTTTGGGCGTTATTCACACCGCTGATGAACAGTTACTCATGTGGCTCTGCAGAGAGCAGGGCGGAGGCCCGCCTCAGGAGTGAAGACTAACTGCAGGCATGAGCGGTCCCCAGAACCAGGATCAGAAATGGTGCCTGGAAAGTCACTGATGGAGCCCCAATTTCTATCACTAGAGATTGCACGTGACACCCCAGAGAGGGAGCCATTCTTCATTAGGCATGGCAGAAGAACGTAAATAGATGTGGCTAGTGTCTCTATATTTGAGAAAGGGCCCAGAGAAGGCATGGAAACAAAACTTCAGACTGCATGTCAACATGCTGTATGGGAGGGGTTTGCCTTGAGCACTGGGTTAAGAAGGATTCTGAGGTTCTGTGTTGGGAAAGAACACTGGGGCGGATGAGCAGTGCCTATCAGGAGTGGATAACAGAGGGGGCACTAGCACAAATGCTAGGTATTTGCCAGCTCTGGCATTTCTGTGAGGTGATGGAGTCCCTTCCCATACCCTACCTGTGCCCCGCACCGGGTCTGAAGTCCGATACCTTAGTGGCCAGCAGTCGTGTCAGATAGATTTCAGACACCATCTTGCTCCCCCGGTCGCCCTCCTTCTGGTCCCCATGCTCGTGGTTCTTCACCAGATGCCACATCTTGACTCCGCTCTCCAGGTCAGGGGTGATCATGGGCGTGCGTGAGCGGAGGCTGTCGGGACTGCCCGTGTACCGGATCATGTTCTCTGCCAACACAACCACCCCAGGCGTGTGAGGACTCAGCCTTCCAGCTCCTCACTCACACACCCCCACCCCAGCCCAGGCCAGCTGCCCTCTGATCCTTCCTGCAGTTTGCTGGCACAGTCGCCTTGCCTTGGTTTAGTCCACTCCCTGCAACTGGGTGCCTTTCCCACCACCTCCGGGAAGCTCTCTGCGGCTACTTCCACCCACTCAGATTCCTTTCCCATTCTGTACTGCACCTCCCCAGCAATTAATCATTCAATCTGTAAAAATATAAGCTTGTGCTTTTGACGCTTTTCCATGTAAGAGTTCTCAAGCCGTGTCTCAGGACGTGTTCTGTGTAGCCAATTAAGGACAAACCTGAGAGCAGGGAGCCTGCCTGCCTCCATGACTGCTGACCAGCCGAGTCACCGCCTGGTCACCTGCTCACCCCTCTGGCCTGGGCCAATTCCTCTCATCTATTTGCTGAAATGTGAGGTGTGGTGACACAAATGTTGAGCAGGAGAAGAAGATGAAGGTACTGTGTGCAACACCGTTCTGTGTTTTCATTTATCTATTATCCACAATAATCCTGTGAAGCAGGTAGTTTTTTAATCCCTGTTTTGCTGGTCAGAAAACTGTCTCACAGCTGTCAGGTGGCTGGGCCCCAGGTGCACAGGTGGTGCCAGCACAAGGCTGCGTCCCTGCGCTCCAGGCTTCTAGCCCGCATCCAGCATCCTCCTCCACTGCAGAGCCAGAGCCCCGGGTCTGTACCTTCCCTCAACTGCTTCCTAACCGTGTGACCTTTACACATCGTTCAGCCTCTGTGCGTCTGAGGTATAATTTGCTAATCTGCATAATAGGGGGAAATAATAATTATTTAATCCACAGGATTGTTATGAACAAGATGTGAGATAGTGAGTATCACGAAAACGAAAGCATCTTCTGGCCTGTAAGACACTCAGGAAGGTTAGACTTTCTTCTTCTTCTCGGGGATGAAGGTCCTGCTCCTGCGTCCCAGTTTCCGCCTGGAACCGGGAGCCTCCTCCCCAGGCCGGATCTCCTCTCTGATGGTCAGCCTGCCTGACTCTCCCCCACCTCCCTGCCTGGGGGGTCCACTGCCTTCCAGCTGTGCTGCCGTCATGACAACAGCTGCTCAGGACGAATCTCCTCCCCAGGACGATTTGATGAACTCACCGTATTTACTTGCCGAGGTCCTGGAGACTGTGGAGTTGTTCACTGCGTTATAGGCTGTCACCTGCTTGGACACTAAAGCCACCACGGAACCATCTGGCACCTACAGGGAAAAGGTTTGTAAGGACCTGGGCACAGAAACTCTGCCACCCCAGTAATAAGGACAAATCAGAATTAACTTGGTCCTCAGGGGCAATCAGTGCCCCACCAGGGAACCCGGGAACTCTGGAGGCTGTTGGCTTTCCTTTGATGAAACAAGACACATCTGAACACTGACTAGTGTTCTATGCTGTGGCTCACTCTTGGAGTGATTCTGGCAAGAGCTCCTCACCAGCATCCTCTACCCCGATGCTGCCCCAGGAGAGCACACAGCCTTCAGCTCCAGGGGCTCTTCTAAGAAAGGGCCTTTTCTTGGGAACTCTGCCCACACCCTGCAGGAATCGTGCATGTCAACATCCTATCCCCAGAGAAGTCAAGGCTTCCTGGCTGGGGGACATCAGTTTTCCCTTGGTTGCTAAGGGAACATGAAGTGCTGGTGAAGAAGTGAACTTAGGGCTTGGTGTCCAGCATCGGGGGACCCTGTTATTCAAGGACTGAGATTTCCAGGAACCCAGTTAGTGAGCCCTGCCCTTCCACAGTCACCTCACCTGGTAATGGGCCAGGGTGTTCAGTCTCTTCCAGTCATTCTCAATCTTGGTGGTGATGTCTTCATCTTGCAGGATCATCCTCGCCCCGCTTCCTTGTCGCCACTCTGCAGGGAGAGCAGTGGCGTCTCAGAGAGGCTCTCGGGGACCTGAGGACCCCTGTGCAGGCACTGACATGGTGCCATCTCAGGGTGCATCCATGGACAGACAAGCACTGCAGACACTCCCTGAGGAGGGGTGCAGAAGCTCTCAGTGCAGAGGGGCCCTGAGTTCCAGTTCTGGTTCTCATCCCAACAAGCTACGTGGCAGAAGTGGGGTAACATCACCTGTCCTCCCCTGCCCACCTGTTTGCTGTGAGTGGCCACATGGGCGAGAAGTAGATGCTCGGTAAATATGACTGAACGGACAAGGCAGGTGAAAGCAATTAAGAAAGCACTGAGCACATGCGAGCTGGCATCATCATGCCGCACAGTCGTTGGCTTGGTTGTAAGGTCTCGGAGCTAATGAGACCAAGGCTGCAGGTTCAGTCACAGGGTACTCTGTTCCTGTTTCAGGGGTGTGTCCCGCACCCAAAAGCCAGCAGGTGGGTCACCCTTGGCAGGAAGGCTCGGTGAAAGTGCGCGGAGAGATCAGCAAAACCTATTCCCATGCCCAGGAATAGCCCATCCTATAAAGTTGATGTGGATAACAGCATCTTGGTGACCTACCCAACACCTAATTACCCGATGCTGTGGGTTTATACTCACATCCTCCCATTCTCCTCATGGGCCCAGACACCTATAACACACAGGCTCACTGATGGGTCCCACATGGGGAAAGAGGAGGCTGTTTCTCATCAGCCAAATCCCCATCACCACACCTGGTGCAAGTCACATGGAGATGAAGTGCACATTCCAGTCTTGAAATGTACGCACATGGAGACCCAGGTGCATGCCAGACACACGCCGGCTCTCATGCATGTGCACGTATACCACCCCCCCACACACATACCCTCACACACACACACCAGAAAGGAAAAAACAGCCTTTTAAATTCAAATGCAATGTGTGTTCCAGCCAAGAATCTGGTTTCCAGGCAGCCACGACCCCGCTCAATGCCTCACACATGCTGATACTTCTGAAACGTGCACAGGCCCTGGGATCTGCAGCGCGGGTGGGTGCTGGAATGAGTTACCCGGCAGTCCTTGCCTGACCTGCCATGGATTTTTCCTACAGCCCACAGAGACAAAGTTCAGATTCCCTCCCTCCGTGTCCCTCCTGCCAAGGCTGAGCTGTGGGTCCATGACTGGCCACATTGGTGACAGAGAGCACTGATCCCTCCCCACTTTGTGCACTTGGTGTGGCCAGTACCACAGATGAAAAACAGGCCCAGAAAGGGAGCTGCCTGCCCTCTGGAGGAGCAGAAATGCTCCTAATATCCGAGGCCCTGCCTCCAGTTCCTGGGCTTGCCTGCTGCCTGGGTTACAGCTTCACGGAGCATCGGGCCATCCCAGGAATGAAAACACGAGGATGCCGTGTGTGTGCACTGGAGCGGAGGAGCCTCCATAGGCTCTGGGGCATCACTCAGTGCTGTTGATGGCATGGCTGGAATTGACCATGGCGATTAGGGCCTCTGGACAGGTAGGGTGGTGGACAAAAGGGGAAATGCTCCCCTGAGGCACCTGGTCAGAGTGTTTTGTTTCTTGTTGTTGTGTTTGTTGTTTTGTGTTTTTGTTTTTAATTTTATGTAGGTGTGTATAGATGCACATATTTTTGAGTGGCTGGGGCAAAAGAAGCAGAATATCTCCCAGCTAGTCAGGCAGCTGACTTGCGGTGCAGTCTGACTCTGGTGAAGACCAGCCTGGGCTGAGGAATATGGTAGTGGTATGCTTTCTCTCAGTCACACAGCGGGTCTTAAATGACAAAGGCTCTTAGGTCTCCCCTGCTTGCCTGGTGAATGGCGCCAGGGCTATTAAGTCAGAGGCTGCATGGGGCGGGGTGTAGTACAGAGGCAGCCTGGGGGCACAGAAGGCAGCCAGTCTTCTGCATTCCTCACACGGGGGCTGGAGGAGAGCCCTCCCAAGGCCACTGGTGGGGCCCAAGGGAGAAGGGGGTCTCCTCCACTGAAGGGGCTGTGGGCTTGCCAGGACTAGATGGGGAAGGTACCAGCCAAGGACCTGCTTTCTGGTTTAGCAGTCGCACTGGCACCCCTTGCTGATGAAGTTGTAGCACACCTCAGTGGGATCTGAACAAGCCACACACATGGTGGACTGAACAATGACAGTTGGTGACTGATTCCGGAGCCCAATGTAGGACTTCCTTGTTGCACGACTCCCTTGAAGTTGTGCAGTGCCCAGCCTGTGTGCCCACACTCAGCAGCCCTGATTCTGAGCTATGTCCAGTAATTATGTAAGCAAATGAAAGTCAGTCTGCCTCTATGTCCCCAACTGCAAAAAGTAGGGTGGAGTATGGCCATGTTTCCCCTAGGGCAGTCAAGGAATGATGGCTTGTCCTCGGGAGTATAAAAATGCTGCTGCTAGATACCTACCAGCAGCGCTAGCCCAGCAGCTGGGACTTAGTAAGTACCTGATGAGTATTTATTAAAGGAATAATGAGTAAGTGAATGAATGAATGAATGAATGAAGGGGAAGAGTCAGCGAGAGAGTGACGGTGGCGTATCTTCCCAACAGAAGATCTACCTGGATGTGGTGCTTCATAGCAGGTGGACAGCGAGATGCAATTAGAGGTGAACTGTGAGATCCCTTGTTAGTAACCTGGAACCAAGGTTGACCTGAACTCCTCAGAAACACAACCAGGCATGTCCATTGCCAGAAGGGGAAGCTCTCTCAAATGATTATCACTCATTCTTCCAGTTTTACAACCAGGAAATTAAAGAAACAGGTTGGAAGACAGACCTCGAGGTCATCATCCCCCGGCCACTGCTCTTCCGACAACCAGCGGAGCTCTCTTCTGGGGGCACTAACTGGGCTCCTCCTCTGGCTGGGGCATTGACTAGGTCATCAGGATACAAAGATATCTAAGAGGAGCCCCTGCACTCCTGGTGTTCTCCAGATGCAGACACAGCTCAAGGGCAGCATGGCCTGCCACACATGCATCAACCAAGTGTCAGGAGCGTGGGGGAGGGAGAGTGATGGCGGGACCGGATCCCTGAGTGGTGGCTACACTGGATACTGGTGGGCAGCCGCCTCCACTCAGCTTCATACTTGGAGCCCTAGGAATCCAAGAGGAACTGCCACTGGCATCTTCCCTGGGCCACTGTACTTCCCTTCCCACAAAACCACCTGTACTGACAGGTGGACACAGGCTTTCCCCATTGGCTGAGATTGGCAGGCAGTGATGATACACAGTGGGCAGCAGGACGTCCAAGGGCAGGCAGGAAACATGCTCTTCTCTGATGCAATGCCTGGTCCCGGGTTCAGGGACTGCAAGAAGGGGCATCCTGGTGTCCCAGCCCCACAGTCCCTCTAGCCCAGCCCCTGCCTCTGATGGGGTACCAGCAGGCGGCTGGGAGGTGGCAACTATTATCTTTTTGGCAATTATCTCAAAAAGTTAGGAATGTTCCCCTAAATACCAATATGAGGATAGTGAGCTGGAATCAAGGAAGAGAACATTAGCCTTGCTTTTAGATCTCTCAGGCTTGTTACTCTTGTTACCTCTTACACAGAAAAAGTGCTATGTGCCTTGTCTGAAATATCAGAAAGGTAAAAAAGTGAAATTCCCTGTCCCATCCCCAAACTGGTCCTGGATGAATGAAAGCCCAGAGGGATGGGGGCTTGGTGTTGGCAGCTCTGTCCTGGGGCCTGCAGGGAAGAAGCAAGGCCATGGGCAGCCCACCCGGCTGACCCATGATGGAGGAGAGAGCGCGGAGCCCCACAGGAGGCAGGGCATTCCCTGGTACCAAATAATTTAAGTGAGCTAACGAGGAAACGCATCCCTAAAGCTCAGTCTTCTCTGCCTGGGGTCCTTCACTTTCCCTGTTGGTCTGAACACACTTCACTTCCATGTTTACCCACCTTCCTTCCTTTCCCGAAACCCCTCATCCAGCCCAGTCTGGGCCTCCATCTTCCCCAGACTCATCATGGAATGTCTCAAGAAAATCAAAATAGCGGAGTGGGCTCGGCTTCCTGGAGCGCTCCTGCACCACCTCATGACCTACTCTCGACAGAGGAATGAGCCATGGAGCTCCACGGACTCAAGCCAGGACCAGGAAAGGCCAAGGTCAAAGGCCAAAGTGGCTGGCTTCTCCTTGCCCCAGGAGCAGTCCAAACTGCACAGCTGGCTTCATGAGGTTGCATCCCTACCCAGCAGTAAAGAACCCAACAGCAGGGTGGGCCAGCTGACGGCGCTCGGGCCTGCCACCTTCAGACCTGAAGGACAGCAGCCTGATGCCCTTGGCAGTGTGTGCAGCTGCGCAGGGCAGCCCATGAGGCCCCTGAGCGAGGACGTATCTAATTCTGTGCTCTGTGCACTGTTGCATATTCACATATGTTTAGTTCTAATAACAATAATGAAAATCAATAGGACCCAGGTCTCCTAATCCTGGGTACAGCGTTCTCTTCACCAGATAGGTGTCTTCTGTCTTGCCTAGAAGAACAGCACTAAAAATATCTCCCTTTTGTGTCCACACTTTGCTATGTACGAGGTGACCCCGTTAAAACAGCCGAGGGGCAATGTGACAGCTCAGCCAACAGCCAGCATCCTCCAGGTGAATGCCTAACCTCCTGGACAGCATTGCCTGCCCTTGGGGCACAGTGAGAGACTGGAAAACACTCAAGGCACCAAATGATGTGAGATGCCAAGCTCGTTGACGCCCCGGTGAATCCTGAGACTAAGTGACTCCTCGCCACGCCAGCTCTGGACCAGGACACCTCCCATCCCATCCAATAAGAGGCATCTCCTGCAGCTACCATGTTGCAAGTCCAGATCCAGAGAGTCTTAGAGCTCCATTCTCACTCACTCATTCAAACGACATTTCCCGAGCGCCCACGGTGTGTGAGGCACAGGGCCAGCAGGACATTATACAGAGTGAAACAGGGAACCTTAATAAAACAAAGCCCTGGCCCTTGCAGGGCTCCCTGTGTAGAAAGCTGTATGGGAGAACAGAGTCACAGATCCAGTGATCAGAGCTGGATGGAGTGGAGAGAGTGAGCAGGGTTTGCGGGCTGTAGGAGGCTGCCAGGCGGAATGCTGAAGACACAGAGGCGTCTGCTCGATGGCAAGGGGGACGGGCGTTCTGGTCCAAAGGTGCCACTTAACGTGCCACTTCTAGGGATCCATGAGTCCTTGTGGGAGACAGTGGAAGGAGAGGCTGGAGAGGCACACGCAAGTCAGGAACTGAGTTAAGAAAGGTCTAGCGTGCTGTGCTAAGGCGTCTGGAATTGCGCAGAGGGTCACGGAGACGGGTGGATGGGAAGAGGAGGGGAGCCCTGCCAAACGTGGCTGTCCTTGGCCAGGGCAGAACAAGGGCCTGAGCTAAGGCAGTGGGGGCGGGGGGTAGATTTAACGGATGCTCAGGAGATAGACAGGACAGTGCTTGGAGATTCTGCCGAGAAGAGGAGACGGGAGCACCATGGCATGCCCCCGAGTTTGTGAGAAGTTGTCTAGGGGAACAGTGGGAAGCTGGGCATAGAGGAGGGAGGGTTCATCTGCAGGCCACCCCTGACAGGAGACATTACACCCAGCACATCACTGGCCGGCTCCAGGAGGGCCCCCTACCCCACAGCAGCGGCTATGCTGAGACGCAAACCCACCTCGGAGCATGGAAACCCTCACTAGCTCTGGCCCTCGTGGTGTGTGCATGCAGGTGGGTGCTGTGGCATGTGCACACTCACAGATGTATGCACACACACACACACAGACTCATGCATGCACCTCATTTTATTCCAGGGCGAGGACTCTTAAGGCTTTGCAACAAGCCCCTCCCCCCGCCATCCAATCTTTCTATCAGCATCTCTTCTCAGACCCATCACAGGAAGCTTTAGGAAGGGCTGACCTAGATGGGCAAGGGAGGAGGGAGACACACACCAGGCCCATTAGAACTGGCTGAGTCAGCCCTCATGATCCGTGAGGGACCTACTGCATAGCCAGATGCATGCAGTTCCTCCCCAGGCCGCCTTTCCTCACCACAGGGGCGGAGAGCAAGTTCTCACCAGGAGCGTACGCCAGCCTGGCACGGTGCCCACTCTACCTCCAACAACTGGGTCCCGAGCAGAGGCTGGAGAAGGAGACATGACGCCACTGTTGCATACCTATCAACAGGTGAGCCCCAGGAGGACACTGGGCAGAGAGCCCTGAGACCCTTAACATCCTGCATTCCACAGTGTGGGGAGCACACATCAAAGAAAGCTGGGGGAGGCCAGGACGGGATCGGAGTGTGACTGCATAAAAGGTCAGAAAATTGACCTGGGAGCAGTAGAGGGAACCAACTAAATATGGTGGTTTTTTTTTTTTTTTTGGTGAGGAAGATTGGCCCTGAGCTAACATCCGTGCCAGTCTTTCTCTACTTTGCATATGGGATGCCGCCACAGCATGGCTTGATGAGTGGTGTGTAGGTCTGCACCTGGGACCCAAACCTGCGAACACTGGGCTGTTGAAACAGAGCGGGAGAACTTAACCACTGTGACACCCGGCTGGCCCCTTAAATATGTTTGGTTTTAAAAAAACAAGAATCATTTTATTGTGAGAGCAAGTTCTATAATATAAAAACAACTGAACTAGGGAACGTGGTGCTTAAAAGAAGAAATTCCTAAACAGAATGGTGCCATCTACATTTAAGGCTCTAGGTCTTTGTAAACTGTAAAACGCCCTGCCCCAGCTAGTGGCTGCTTTTTGGGGAAGTCTGGAGAGCTAGGGGAAAAAGAAGGCTGTGCTCTAGATTCAAGAGAGATGAGCTAGAGCTTCATGGATTTTCTTGACTGTAGAACACAGAGCTCGGGTGTCACTCTGGCGGCGTGCTGTGTCAATAAGAGGTAAAAAGGCAGGTGGCGGGAGGTGGGAGGAGGAAGGTGACCCTGGTATTCACACACATGACACCAAGAAAAAACTGCTAGCTCTGACCTCTCGCAGCTCCTGCCTGGCAGCCCCGTGCCCTGCTCCAGGCTCCCAGCACAAAGGACAGACACACTCACTATCCAATTTGTCACACTTCCACCTTCCAGGGAGAGAGGGAGGTGAAATAAAAAGGAAAAAAAAAAATCCCATTATCTTTATCTGTCCTTCCCATCAGGTACAGCGGAAAATGCAAACTGGGGAGACAGCTGCTGTGAACTCTTTATATTTCACTCAGAAGATAGTGTATCTTTTTATTGCATACACGAATTACTTATTTGAAAAAATATATCCTTTCAGTGCGACTTGAATGGTAAGACTGAGGGGGTGGCGGAGTTCCCCGGGGCTATTGATGGAGCATTTGCATTAAACTGCAGGAATCTCTGGAGGTCGTGCCCTGCGGAGGAGACTGCCTGGGAAGGGAATGGGTGTTCTCTCCACCTCCCTGCTGTGTGACCAGGGCCCAGGCACTGTGCCTCTCTGAGCTGCAGATTCTCCTTCTGTGCAGAATGGCACCAATTATTTCCTCTGGGGAGTACATGAAGGAGACAAAAAGAGTCCCTTGGCTCAGAAAGAGGGGTGTCCTGCCTTCTGCTACTGTGCAAAGAAATGAGGAACTTCCAGGCACGTTGGTACCCCCATGCCTGGCACAGCGCTTGCCCCAAGGTACGCTCTTATGATATGTTTGTTGAAGAGGGGGTACCTATACCTGATACTTGTGGGTGGAAAAGGACACACACCCGGTGAGGGCAGCCTCACATATAGCAGAGTGGGGTGTCCTCAGCACTGCGCTTCGAGAGCTTCTAGGGCCCACCAGCACGGTCCCCACCCCTGCCCTGTGACATCTTTCTTTGCCTAGATTCCAACAGACTGAGATGCAGGGGGGACCCTGTGTCCTTCACTTTGGCTCCTGTGATGCTTAATTTTATGTGTCAGCTTGGCTGGGCCACAGCACCCAGATATGCAGTCAAACATTATTCCAGATGCTTCTTCGAGGGTGTTGTTGGTTGAGATTAACATTTAAATTGGCGGGCTTTGAGTAAAGCAAATTGCCCTCCATAATGTAGGCAAGCCTCATCCAATTAGATTGAGCCCCGAACAGAACAAAAGACTGACCTCCTCCAACAAGAGGGCATTCTGCAGCAGGCGGCCTTTGGACGTGACCAGAAACACTGGCTCTTCCTGGGTCTCCAGCCTGCGGGCCTGCCTTGTAGGTTTGGCCTTGCCAGCCTCCATGCCAGAGACTGCATGTTTGTGTCCTCCCAAATTCATATGTTGGAAGTCCAACCCCCAAGGTCACAGTATTAGGAGGTGGGGCCTTTGGGGGATGACGAGGTTGTGAGGGTGGAGCCCTCACGAATGGGATTAGTGCCCTTATCAAAATAGACCCCAGAGAGCTCCCTTGTCTCTTCTGCCATGTGAGGACACAGTGAGAAGGTGCCGTCTACGAACTAGAAAGCAGAGTTTTACCAGACACCAAATCTGCTGACACTTTGATCTTGGACTTCTCAGTCTCCGGAACTGTGAGAAATAAATTTCTATTGTTTATAAGTCACCGGGTCTAAGGTACTTTGTTAGAGCAGCCCAAACGGACTAAGACACTCCATAATCACATAAGCCAGTTCCTTAAAATAAATCTCTCTCTCAATATATATACACTACGTATATACACATCCTATTGATTCTGTTTCTCTGGAGAACCCTGACTAACACTGTTCCCCATCTTGGTGCCTCAATCCCTGGAAAAGGCTGGTGAAGGGCTGGAGCCCGGGGGAGTGGGAGAGCTTCAGTCCAAGGAGCAAGGAAGAGAAGTGTGGGGAACGAGGGGCTATGCCAGGCCAGGGCCCACAGGGATGGTGACAGGTATGGGGAGGGGGTTGTCCTGGATTTACCTGGGACAATTACAGGGGTGGCTTAAAACATCTTTGCTCCCTTCCGAGCTAGGCTGGAAGAGGTGTCCTTGCCCTGCCAGGGGCTGGCGTCAGGAGGGGAAGGCAGTCTTTGCCCAATACCCTCAGCTATCAGCAGAGAAGGCACCGGGGAGAAGGGAGGGTGCTTGGCTGTCCTGCTTCTGCCCAACGGGTGTGCCTGAGGGAGTCCTCTCTGTGCCTGTGTCCCCTTTGTGCTATGTGTCCCTTCAGCATCGATTAATTTTTGATAACACTCACACACTTGTAAATTGCTCTTAGGATTTCAAAGCACTGTCACCTACACGTGGGAAAACTCATGCATCTCTCTCCCCTTGGGGCCAGGAGGCTGGGTCAAATTGTGTGGAAGAAGCATTTGGGTCTCTGACCATTTTCCTTGTTATGCAATCTGGCTTTGGTAGAAAGAAGATCAGAGCTGTGGGAGCAGCTCCAAACCCTGGATTTAATTAAAAAAAAGGAACTTCCTCAGAAGAACACACATCATGGGAGGCCTTTGTGGGGAGCTCAGCATGACGTCCCGTCCCCAGTAGGATGGGGCCCTGAGGCTGGACCTGCCCAAGGTCCCCCTTCTTTGGCTTCTCTCCTTTATCCATCCCTGCTGTGGAGGACTTCTCCCTCCAGAGTGGCCCCTGGATCCTCCCCAACAGCACCTGGCATGGGAGAGGTAGCCCCTTTGCTCTCCTGGGACCTGAAGCGTGAACAGTCATGGTGAGCACTATGTCACCGGAGCCCCAGCCCCTCCGAGGAAGCAGGTGGTCTTTCCCTGGCCTGGGCAGCCTGCAGCTTGAGATAGCGCAACCCTTGGGCATGTCCTGGTTGCTTCACAGCCCTTAGGCTTCCTTCACTCATGGTGGATGGCAGGAAGCAGCCACGGCTGCTTTAGATGTTGCTGCCTCCACTCCAGATGCGATGGTTTACCACTACGGCTGTGGGAGGCTTTGCATCTTTTCATTAACAATCAGCTTTGCTGGCCCTGCACCCCCAGGCCTTTTAAGGGAGCAATTTTCTAAAGCTAATAAGCAGCCCTTTCCCCTCCCAGGCTCAGGATGTGTGGATTCCAGGTGGGGAGGGCTGGTCCTGAGCAGCATCTACCAGCCATGACATGGCCTCTCTCGCTCATGGGAAGCCACCCCCTTCCCAAGCACCAGAAGCACACAATTCTATATGCACCTGCACACGAGCTCTTCCCGTGTTCTAGCACGACCTTTCCAAACTCACCTTCCAGCACGTAGATACAGGGTCTTATAACAGCTCCTCCTCTTGACCCTACTATGCCAGGGTCACCTCCCACCCATTTTGCAGACAAGGACACTGAGAAGCCAAGGGTGGACCCTGCCATGGCTCCCACAGAGAAACGAAAGAAATGGTGAGTGCCACCTGGTTACCCTAGTAAACTCAACTCTCCCTGGGAAACCCACTAGGGAGCAGCCCACTTAATTGTTTGTGGCAGGGGAACACAGGGGTCTTCCTTCCCGTAACTGTTTTCTGTCCCACTGGTTCCGGTTCTGTTCTCCCACAGGCCCCTTCCCTTCATCAGTCTGTGGGATCTTCATCGCAGCAGAATCACCCACGTGCAGACACAAACGTCATGACGCTAGGAACCAATGCCCCGGGATGCACGTGTGGGCACACTCACCCATGACGCCTCCCCGGCCCCACTGACTCCCACATATGCTTCCTCCTTGTCCCAGAAACAACAGAGCAGAGACAAAGCAAAGCGGGGCACATGCTTGCCCAATCTCGCCCCCCAGGCATTGGAGCTCCAGGCACATAGCCAAACACATCCCACCAAGAGCCAACCAAGAGGAGATGGGGTTAAGTGAAGCAGTAAGAACTGAGTAGAGTTAGCAGAACTTCCCGGTCCTGAGTCTTCAGGCATCAGAACTCCGGGGGAGGTGGGGCAAGGCAGTGGGAGGGGATGAAAATTCCCTGTGGATTTTAGCAAATAGCATAGATGCCCATCTGTCTTGGATGGCTTAGCTGACGCCAGCTTAGAGGCCAGATGGATGGATTAGGGGCCTCTGGAGGTCCTCCCACCCCTATGTTGCCACGAATCTCCAGACACAAGCACATACACACATAAACGCCTGTCTCTCCATGCCCAGGATCAACAGACAGACACATACCATTTCCTGACTGGTATTATTCTCATAATCAATAATAGCAGCAGCCACTATTCACTGAGTGTGTACCACGGGCCAGGCAGTGCATTAAGAGGCTTTACATGCCTCATCTCATTTCACTTTTACAATGAGGCAGGCACTATTATTTATCTCCATTTTGTAGGCAAGGAAACTAAGACACAGAAAGGTTAAGTAACTTGACCAAGGTCCCAAGCTAGGACTTGGTGGCGCCAGGACTCAAATCCAGGCGTGTTTGACGCTGACCCATGATGCCAAACTCCTCTCTTCAGCCCTGGCCTCTTTGGAGCCTGGGGCTCCCCACTAGGATTTCCCCAGGACAATATCCTATGAAACACTCTGGCAAAGCATAACTGGGTCTAAGCACAGCTGGCCCTAAGGGGCATACCCCTGTGTATATAGACTATGCGATCTATTCATGGAACATTTAAATAAAATGTCATCCCGCTTCCCAGTAGGCTGTCATATCCCACTTCTCTCTCTTCTTTCTCTCCATCCTCCATCACTGACCCAGATCCTTGTGACTTAGGTAGTCAGCAAAAATTACAGGCACAGAACAGAGAGGAAGGGAAGAGCCTGCGAGCACAAGGAAGGTGGTGGGTGCCAAGACCTTGAACCACACAGACTCTGACTAAATCCCTTCACTGCAGATATGACACCACCACTCCCACCCCTCGGCTGCTCTAAAGACCCCAGAGGCAGTCAGATGGCCAGCAGACTGTAGTCCCCTCTCTGCTTGCTGCTCACTAAGCAGTCATGAAGGCACAGCCCCTGGGCTCTCGGAGGCTGTGCATGCTGTTCCCTGCACCTTGGCTCCACTGATGGCTAAGAGGCGTCACAGGAGAGCCCCCTAGGTGGGCTGCCTACTCACCCAGGTCCATGTCTGCAGCCTTGGGCCGGTGGGAGCAGGGCACATTCTTGAAGATGGCATCCAGAATCTTCTCCTTGACCTGAGTGATGGTGTCGCAGTTGAGGATCTTCACTGGGACCTCGGGGCTGTTGGCATTGTCTGGGTTGACACAGCTCAGGACCTGGGGGAAGGGGAGATGAGGCACGTCGGGGTGGCCAGCAGGGAGAGCTCTGAGACTCCCAGCAGCATCCCTGGATCCCGTCCTGACCTGCTCCGACCCTGCAGGTTGGACTGGAGAGGGGCGAGGAGACCCCAGCCCTCTGCTCTGCCCGTCTAGACAAGCAGCAGGAAGGCACCCTGGCTTCAGTGTCATTGCAGGAGTGGGAGCTGCACGCTTAACTCCCTGTCACAACGAACGTCATTAAAATCCTGATTTTTTCAGAGAGAACACTGTCCAAGTGGGAGGAGGCAGTGGGGGGAAATCTGCACGACAACGGACACTAATGAATGCACACACCTGCGTGTGCTCTGTCTCACACACGCACACACACATGCACGAGGCACCATCTCAGAAGCATATTCAGACCCACACCCACCTCTGAAGCCCCCGCCCCCACTAGTGTGTGTTAGTCTGTCTTTCTTATCACTCCCTCTCACACACATGCTCACACCAGTGGGAATCTGGCTCCTGTCCGAAAAGATTGCATAGGCTTCGATTTTTGTGAGGGTTTTGGCTGATAGGAAGTTGGGGAATCTATAAGAAGCTTGATGTGTTCTTTAAAAATAAAAAGATGCCCTTTAAAAATTGCAGGTTCAGGCCACCTGAGATCCCTTGCCGACTCTGAACCTGAAGCCTTGTGTTAGGGGAAGAGGCTACCCTGGCTCAGGGCCTCAGTTTCTCTTTTTGCAACTACTTGGAAAAGTGAGGACTCTGCTTAAAGCACCAAACTATATTTTTTCCTTTAAAAAGTTCTGGTCTGTTTCCAAAGGCTTTTCCTTTCTTGCTGTTCTCAGAACGGGCTCTCTCGTGAGACTGTGTGGGATCCTGGGTGGACCACAGTGGAACGGGGTGGGTGCTGTGGGGCATGAGTAGCCACGCCATCCTGAGCTCCCACACTCTCCCTCTGACCCTGCTGCCTGAGCCCTCTGTGTCTTTCCTTCTCCAAACTTTCACTGCATCCCCCGCCCCCAACCGTTTCCCAATTGCACGTCTGGTTTGCAGACTCAGACGACAGCCCTCCTCCCACCCCTCGCCCTCCCGCTCCATGTGCTGGCAATCAGAACCCTGGCCCCTGGACGCCTGCCTTTCATTAGCAACCAGACTGCTATGAGCTCGAACGGGAACATGCTTATTCCATTAAGAAGAAAAAATCTCCTAAATCTATAAAATCAAACCCTCACCCTCAAAATGTCCTCAATTGGAAACAATGGTGGAAGGAACTCTGGACCATGTGTCCCTCCTGAGTGCCCTCCGCCAGCCAGTGCTTCCTTCTAGAAGCCTTCCTGGACCCTCCCTGCCCCCTCAGGGGCCAAGCACAGCCTGATGTCTTGTGCTGCCCTGGCTGCCCCTGCTGTCTGGCGCTCTGGGCCAGTGGTGGGGTGGCTCAGCCTCTCCCAGGCAGCAAGGCAGCTTTTTCCGGACTTCCTCCTCCAGGAGCCCGTGAGTCAGAGGCTGCCGCCAGAGGATGCTCTCCTGACATTTCTACTCACCCCAGTGGTTCATGGTGACCCTGTGAGAACAAGTCTGTGGGATGCTTCAGGGCACCCAGGGAAGAAGCAAGGGCCCCATGGAGGGACCATTGCTCCACTAAGAGGTTCCCTTCCCCACCCCACTCCCACGCCCCTTGGCTAGTTTCTGAGCAAACTGCCCAGTGTTTTTTCTGGTAGGTCAGTGCCTCTCAGACTTTAATGTGAATGGAATCACTGAGAGGTTTTGTTAAAATGCAGATTCTCACTCAGGAAGTCTAGGATGAGGCTGAGGTTCTGCATTGTGCAGGCTCCCAGGTGAGCACCTAGCATTCTAGCAGGCTCCCAGGTGAGCATCTAGCGCTCTTGCGGGCTCCCAGGTGAGTATCTAGCACTCTTGCAGGCTCCCAGGTGAGCACCTAGCATTCTAGAAGTTCCCAAGTGAGCACCTAGTGCTCTAGCAGGCTCCCGGGTGAGCACCTAGCGCTCTAGCGGGCTCTCCGGGTGACCATCTAACATTCTAGCAGGCTCCCAGGTGATGCGGAGGGGCACTCTCTGCAGCAGCGCCCTCTGCCATGCTAGTCTAAGCTCTAGTCTCAATCCAATTAATCACTCAACACTTAATAGGGGCACCTGACTATAAAGTGATACAGCGCGGGCCTCTCAGTGCCTCTCGTTCTTTATGGTTATCCCTCCTGCCCAAGACAAAGTTCCCATTGGTTGGCCCAGAGCGCCCTGGGCTCCTCCAGCCACTGCCGAATTCCATGACTTCCTGTCGCTTTATGTGACCCCTTCATCTTGGAGGCTCCGGTCACCCTATCTGCTGTAACACACTTCCTTCCTTGCCCCTCCCCACCAGCTGTGGGGCTGCTCCCCTTTCCGCTTGTGGGAGTTTCCTTTCACAGGCCTGACAGGGGCTATTAAATCGCCCTGCAGCCATTTTTTCTTGGGGCAAAACAATCACAATTTCTTTCCCCTTGCCTCTTTTCCAAGTGTTTCCACCTTCACGGATGCACTTCCCTGACCCACTCCAATTTCCTCACACTCTCTTTAAGTCGAGTCATCTGAAACTGGGCTTTGTGCGCTAACGAAGTCTGGCCTCGGGAATAAGGATGCTGCAATCTGGGGATGGAGTATTATCACAACTCACTGTGCTGCATTCGATAGTGGGGAGCCGGTGGTGAGATGGGAAAGAAAGAGAGCAGAGGGGGAGAGATTAGGCAGGAGACATTTCAGCAGTAGTTCTAGCTCATTAGGAAATCTATGCATGTCTCTATTTTTGGAAGGGTTTTTTCTCCCTTTCCCATTTTAATTGGAGTCTCTAACTCTCTCCTAGGAGCAGACCATGACTGCAAGGAAGCGGGGGCCCTGGCCACATGCTGCTCCTTCGAAGGCTCGTCAACTGAGCCATCCTGAAACATCTGTTAGGGTATCTATTGGGATTCCCAGGCCTCCGACGATGGAGCGGATGGGTGCCTCATGGTCACATTATTCCTAGCCAGCAGGGATGGCTTTGTTCAGAGCGGCAGGGACATCTCCCCAGCTGGCCTCTGGGACTCACCTTCAGCTCACAGCTCCTGCCCTGGCCTGGCCTGCCATGTGTCTCATCTCCCGATAAGTGCATTTTAAATCCATCTATTCTCTGTCCTCCCTTCTTGGGCACCACCACGTGTCACCTCCAACGCTCATCTTTTATTTTCTCCTTCCTTCCTTCCACTTCCTGGAGAAGGCCTGGTGGGAGATCACAATGCTCCACAAAAGCCTGAGAGTGAGCTCCCTGGCCTGGGGACAGTGGGCTGCCTGAGAACGGGCATGGTGGGAAGGAGGTGGCAGAGCCTATGTGAGCAGCAGTGAGCGCTTGCACTGGGCTCCCGCCTTGCACACCTTATCCCATTCCAT
Source organism: Ceratotherium simum simum (assembly GCF_057802395.1). Taxonomy (NCBI): domain Eukaryota; kingdom Metazoa; phylum Chordata; class Mammalia; order Perissodactyla; family Rhinocerotidae; genus Ceratotherium; species Ceratotherium simum. The sequence continues at coordinate 87,944,236 of NC_141900.1, forward strand.
CCTTGGGACAACTTCGGGACATATGTACTATTACCATCCCTGTTTAAGTAGGTTCTGTTATTGTTCCCATTTTTTTCAGATAAAGAAACTCAGACTCGGAGAGATTAAGGGACCTTCCCCAAATCACCCAGCTGGTCAGAAGCAAACTTAGGGCTCCAAGCCAGGTCTGCCTGTTTCCAAATTTGATGTTCCTACACGCCGAGCTTTGCTGCCTCCTAGGGCAACAGTTTCTTTCAGGAGAGGGGTCTAACCTTGACAGAGGGCTTCCCCACGTTCCCTGGACAAACACCATAACCACTAGGCAATCCTGGCCTCCGATTCTACAGCAAGGGTCACGGGCATATGTGAACTTAGACTCGTGGGCAGAGGTGTGCTTCAGATCCACGGGGAACTCTTTCTGGTTTCCTCTCCTTCGTGCCCCCCTACCCTCCTATCTGCATGAAACTGTTCTCTCTCCACGCTGGGAGAACTGATGAGAAGGGGCTTATTCAGTGGGGTCAGTCAGCCAGCCGTTGGCAAGGCCACAGGACCCCACAATTCAGTGCACTGGCCTGGACCCACACTCGTCTTTTGCTGAAGTGTTGCTCAGATGTATCTGAGCTACCAGTCTCCAAATCCAGATGCCCTGGTGCACTGGTACAGAGAAAGTCTGGAGCCACCAGCACAGATGAAACACCTGGCTGGACCCGTGCAGTGGGCAAACGTGGAGACGTGGCTTCTCAGCATTTCCACCGTCCCCTCTGCTGGGCAGAGGCTGTGCACGGCCAAAGCCCACTTACCAGAGCCCTGGGGAAAAGCTGGGAGGCCAGCTTACCAGGGTTTTGTAGTCGATCTGCTGGCGGATGAGCTTGTCCTCACTCAGCGAGTAGCGAGCCTCTCCCGTGATGGCATCGATGGGCCCCTTCTCCATCTGCTGCTTGATGGCACAGAACAGGGAGAAGAGGGGCTCCCCAGCGCACTCCTGGACACGGAGAAGAAGCATGTTGAGCAGACTCTGGGCCACAGGTGTGCAAAGCCCCACCTCCCGGACCCCCTGCTGCTCCAGATGGCTGCTTTCCCCTCGTTTCAATTCTCTTCTGCTCCTACCAGCTTCCCCCTAGGTCTTCCAAGCGCTTCCCTTCTTCAGGTCTGCGCTTCTCCCGGCTCTTCGGACCACACAGTCTTCTCCCGTTCTGCCCTTTCCTACCGCCGTCCCAGAGCTCTCTCTGTCTTCCCTGCCTTCTGCCCCCTCTCTGCCCCCTCTCCCCATCCCACTCCACCCTGCTTCTCCGCAGCCCCATCGTGAGACAGAGGTCGGGCCTCGGTGGTGTGAACTCCTTAGAAAACAAGGTAATAATTGGAGCTCGAGCAGCTCTTCTCCTTCCCAGGCACACCGTCGGCTTGTCTGCTGCCACACGCAGCTTCTGGACCTGCCTGGGACCCTTACCAGCCTCAGTAAGTCTGGGGTGGGGAGAGGCAGGAGGGAGAGGAAGAGGAGAAGCATGGACATAGGGGTGACTTGTTTTAGCTTAAAAGGGGAATTTAACTTTAGGGATCAGGCAGGGTCTGCTCAGAGGCTCATCTTGCCCTCCCCTGGGAGAAAGCGGCCTGTGGGGATCCTGTCTCTCAGGCTAGGTCTGACTGTGGGGCTCTGTCTTCTGAGACGGTCAGGAGTCTGTTCCCTTAATGACGAGGGCAACTGCATTTCTTGGCGGGGTTCTAAGAACCAGGCCCTGGGAAGTGTTGACTTGGGGCCCGTGGAGGAAAATGGCCAGGGAGGATGCAGGTTGGTGCCCAAGCTGGCGAGGAAACTGAGGCAGGGCCAAAGAAACCCTCACACCCAATCGTACCTTGAGGAACTTGTAGAGCAGGAAAGTGAACCAATTGGTCAACATCTTCTCTGCCACCGACTCAGTCCTGTCACCAGTCACAGAGGGAACAAGCAGAGCAAGACAAAGACAGAAGTAGCTAGTCAGACCCCAAGGGCTGGGAAGGCAGGGGAAGAAGTCTGCACGGATCTTGCTGCTTAAGGCTTTCAGGCCAAATCCTGAGATCCTAAAGAATACTTGAGTTCCATGGCCTCCTACACGCCCCAAAATGAGAATACAAGCTTTGCCTATAAAGCTGGGAGATGACGTTCTGGGTGTCAGGCTCCTGGGGAGTTCTGGTGGGAATGCGTTAGAGCAGGGTGGTCCAACAGCACTTTCTGTGAAGATAAAAACTCTGTCTGTGCTGTCCAATGTGGCAGCCACCAGCCACTGTGTCTACTGAGCACTTGAGATGTGGCTAGTGTGTCTGAGGAGTGAAATTTTTTATTTTATTTACCTTTAATTAATTTAGATTTAGAGTGGTGTGTGGCTTGTAGCTATCACATTGGACAGTACAGCCTTAGAGAACTTTACAGTTCCTTTGGGTCAGAAAAGAAAAACACAGAACACGGGGAGATATTAATTTGGCAGAAAATTTGGGATAGAAAGGAAGGTGGCAGGGGAAGCAGGTCATGGTAAAAGACCAGATAGATTAGACTGACCCCATCACCTAAGCTAATGACTCCCAGAGCTGACAGCAATAATGGAGCCACCATCCCAAGAGATGCCCAAATTGTCCTATTTAAAAGGCTTCCACGTACTCTGAAACTTCCCCTGGGAACCCTTCTAGTGTTTCATGTTGCAATGACATGAAGTTCCTTTTTGAGTCTAACTTGCATCTATCATGCTGCTACCCGAGTAGCAGTAGCCAAGTCCATTTATTCTTTTACTTTGGAAGTGAATACACCACAGCACTGTTACTGGCCAAAGGACAATTTTACTTGCATCCATCTAGAGAAAACAAACTACATTCAAACTTGCACTAAGTGTGTGGCCAGCTCCAGAGAGAAACCCACCCATCTAGGTATATTTGAACAGAGCTGAGAGTTGCAGTTGACAGAAGACACTAATAACTAAAACCCCAGGGCAGCTGGCCAGCTGCCAGCACAAAATGAAGCTGAGAAGAGAAACGCAGAAAGACTATTGAAATGAGCGGGGCAGCCAAGGGCAAGAAGAAAAGGAGACAAGAGAGCAGAAGGGACAGAGGACGTCTGGGAGAGAGCAAACAGAAAACCAGAGGAGGAGACACAGATACAGAGCAAGACCACGCCAGGAAATTATCAGCGGGAGCTCAGGCAGAAGGTGGCAACCCTAGAATTATGCCGGTGGGTGGCTGCGTGGTGGAAGTAAAACAAAAATCGAAATGATCTACCTTGCTGTTTTCAAAGCTGTATGATTGCTCCGATAGGCAGCAACCTTTCGCAGCTGTACAGGCGAATGCCCACTGCACCAGGGAAAAGCCTGAAGCACACACTTCTGAAAGCCAAATCCACCCACTGGACCAAGTGGGGGTCCCTGCCTCAGACCCAAGGATGGAAGGCAGGGGACAGGCAGAGGCAGACAGGCGATGGGTGGTCCAGGCAGAGGGCTGAATGTAATGGCCTGAGGTGGGAGTTTCCCAGCTTCATCTGCATGAAGCTAAAGACAGTGGAATAACAGCCTAGAGAAGAAGTGGCCTTCAGGTACATGGAAAGTTTGAATGGCAGCCTGGATAGAGTCAGAGAGTCTCTATCTCCCATGAGGCTGAAGCCACCGGATATGGCTATGTCTTCACATGTGACCACTGAGGTCTCAGTGTTGAGGATGAGGCCTCCGACGGTGTCTAGCGGTGGACCCTGGACCCGTGTAGTGCCTAAAGCAGGTGCCAGGAAACACTTGCTGTGTTGCATCAGGCAAGTTGCTACTAAAGGGCTTTAATTCAAACATAGGCTGGACCAGAGCTTCTCAAACTTGAATGCATTCAGATCACCTAGGTTTCTCGTTAAAATGTAGATTCTGGTTCAGCAACTGTGGGGTGGGATCCGAGACTCTGCATTTCCATCAAGCACCCACGTGATGCTTCTGCTGCTGGTCCCGGATGGCAGCGAGTTGCAAGGGGCTAAAGTTTCCGGTCTTGAGATGGTGAAGTGGGTTCCCAGACAGGCCCTAGGGTGTCTGTCCTAATTCAAGTTCTGATTTAGATAAGGCCAGGGGATGGGAAAATGTCCACGAGAGAAGAATTCCAGTAGAGTGGGTCAAAATCAAGGGAGAATAAGGGCAGAGGGAGAACAATGGACAGCAGATGTAGGAGCAGAAGAAAAACTACAGGCTGAGCAGAAGGGCCGTGGCTGAGTTATAGGCAGCAATGTGATGACGGACAGGTTCTTCCCAGACGGCAGAGGATGCACCCTGGCCTCTGGGCAGGGCAGTGCCTGACCATGGGGAACCTGGCTGCTCCTTCCGGGAGCTCCACCGGGTCTCCTTCCCAGGCTGAGTGGGCTGGGCTGGGCTGGGCAGGGGCCCTCTGAGCTGTGCCCACCCCTCGCGGCCCCTCGGTCCCGCCCCTCACCTCCTGAGCAGCAGCTTGGGGTGGTTCTTGCTCTCCAGGTTCTTGTCGATGAGGTCGGCCAGCAGCTGCTTCAGCACGTCAGTGGCGTACTCCAGCTTGCTCTGCAGCACCGTCATGATGAGCGAGGCCACGTTGCCGCGGTCGCGCATGGAGAAGCTGCGCTGCGACTCGAGCGTGCGGATGAAGGAGAGCAGGAACACCTTGTTGTTGATGAGCTGGGCGAAGAGCTTCAGGCCTTTCTCCACGCGCTCCTGCCGGTAGCCCGGCACCTGTGGAGGAGACCGGGGGAGTCCTGACGGCCACCCGTGAAGGGCAGGCCGGCCAGGCCCCAGACCCCACAGGGTGGGCTGTGCACACTACTGACCCTCCCAGCCCACCACTCACCCACTCCTGGCCAGAGCCCACCTGGCTAATGCCATCAAGTCCTTATCTAGCCCCAGGCACCGTGCTGGGTATCTACTTAACCTCCATCACAGCCCATGAGGCGGGTGCCTGTCTCTAGATGAATCTAGCAAGGCACAGGAAGAACATCACGGCTACTAATGGCGACACTGGGATCTGAACCACTTCTGCCAGACTCTACAGCCTGAGCTCTTCCCTGATGGTAATGCAGAGTTGATGAGGGGGCCCCATGCCACGAAGATCACCATCACAGAGTCCGGTGGGAACTCCAGGAGGCTGGGGCTGCTATGGGTCACACCCTGGCTGAGGAATCAGCAGGCCTGGGCCCCCAGCTAACCTAATGCTGACCTGTCTCCGGCCCCATGGGTTCTGTTGACAGACCAGTGGCCTCAGAGTCAGGACTTCCGGGTTCCACATGCACTCTGACACCACCATCCCGTGTAACCTTGGGCAAGTCCCTTTACTTCTCTGGGGGCCCAAGTCCTTCACCTGAAAAAATGGGAAGATTAAGCCCAACAGTCCCTCAGGCACTCCCTAATTCCAGCATCTGATGTTTTCTTAGGGACTCTTTCTGAGACCCCAACCCATGTAGGGCAAGGGGAGGAAGAAGGCTGTATCTTCCTGCCTGCATCCTCTGTTCACTGGGAGATCCACACAAGGGTGCAAGTGGAGGGGACACTCAGCAAATGTGAGCCAGGGACTGAGCTGGCCATGAGGATGCATCTCTGAGATGCACAGGAATGGGCACAGCAGCTCTGTGTACAATGGCCCCAAATTGGAAACAGCCAGAGGTCCAGCGACAACAGAATGGCTCAAGGAACTGTGGTGTATTCACCCAATGGAATACCACACAGCATGGGAATGAAGAACCCATCTCCACTCCCAACAACAGGGATGAATCCTGCAAACACATTGAATGAAAAAAGTCAGACACAAAAGAGGGAATGCTATATACTATTTAAATAAAGATTTGAAAACAATGAAAATTAATCAATGTGTGTAGGAAAATGGTCATTTTGGAGGGTGGCCAGGACTGGAAGGGGGCACACAGGGACTTCTGGAAATGTTCTTCCTGATCTGGCTGCTGGCTTCATGGCTGTGTTCACTTGGGCAAAATGCATTGATCTGTGTTCTGACAATTTGTGCATTGCTCTGTGTGTATTCTTCCATTAAAACAAAAAGTTTACTTAAAAAATAAAGCATAGCCTCTGCCCTTGACGGGAAGCCATCTGAGAGCACAGAGCAGCGCATCCCTCAGGGAGCAGGGTGCTGGAGGAGGCAGGACATCCAAAGGAGGTGCCATCAAAGCCACATTCTAAGGGCTGTGTCTCCCCTGTGGGGGCAGATGCATCAGCTCCTTGGGAAGGAGTGTCATGTATGCAGCAGTGAAGGTTCAGAGTCAGTAGAGGTGGGTTAATTCTGTCATTTACTAATTGCGGGACCCTGAGAAGACTCAGTTTCCTCATCAATAAAATGAATGTGCCACAGCTAATAAGTATATAGATCTCACTTTATGCCGAGCACATTCTGCACGCTTTAGAAATGTTGTTGACCCATTTATTCCACATGACACCCTACGAGGTAGGTATCATTATTACCCAGGGTCCCATGAGGATAAGGAACTTTCCCAAGATCCCAAGACAGAGAAGTGTTAGAACCAGGCTGTGAACCGGGGCAGCCGGCACGCGTCCTGCCCTCTCCTGGGGCTCTCGTGAGCACTGAAGGGGACATGTGTGAAAAGCCTGCAGTGCTCAGCTGACACTCAGTCGAGTTACTAAATGACAGCTCTTTTACCCCACTTTATTCCAGAGCTTTTAAACTGGGGAAGATGGAGGCGGCCAGAGAGAGCTGTCTGCCCAAGGTCCAAGAAGGTGGCTGATGTTCAGCCGGAACGTTCATGCTACTCATTTATGGAGCAACCTGTGTTCCAGGATTGAGGCAAGGTGCCGGCCTGAGGCGGACACCAGTCAGACCCAGGCCCTTCCCTCAGACACTCAGACTGGAGGCCCTTCAGTGGCGGGAACCCTGTGGGCCCACCCCTGACTTCTGCAGAGAAGAGATCACATTGAACTGGCTCCCCCAGTTCTCCCTGGCTAATGGGCCTCGATTTGCCATCTGTCTGTCTCCCATGATCTCCCTCCCGACTGCGTGACTGCCCCTCACACACACGTGCATGCATCTTACTGCCTCTGTCCTTCAAACCCCTCAGAACAACATCTCTATGCCTTGTCCTAATAATAACAGATAATGCCATTTCTTGGGCACCTACCACGTGCAGAGCACAGTGCTGGCATGTTACATATTGTTCCAACTTAGCCTTCTAGTGACCTGGCAAGGTGAGTGCCCTCTTAGCCTCTCAAGAGAAGCTACTGAGGTTTCCTGAGGCAAGTCAGCTGGGGAAGGGCACTGCTGGATTTCCAAACCCAAGCTTGTCTGGCTCAGAGCCCCACCCATTCTCCCCATCCTTGGCCACATCTAGGTCTACCCCCGGGCCTGGGAAGTGACTGAAAGCCAGCTCTGAGTCCACTCTGCGGGCTCCCGTGCAGGGCCTCCCGGCAGCTCAGGTTGGCCGTCCCAAGCAGGGGAGCCATGCGCAGGTTTGGCAATGAGGCGAGAGAGGAGGAAGGGGACACAGGGTTGGCCAGACGGCACATAGAGTGAGGGTACCCTCTGGACTTCCCGCGTGGCTGCACACACCTTCTGGGCAGCAAGGCCCAGGGCCCTGGGGAGGAAGGTTCAGCAAAGCCACTTGTGGGGAAAGAGCACCCTGGGAGCAGCGTGGGTTTTGGAATCAGAGAGATGACACTGGCTCAGACGTGGAGGAAAGCACTGTCACCTCTGGGCTCTACTGCCTCCTCTGTAAAATGAGAACATGAGTGTCTATGTCATAAAGTTTTATGAACATTAAATAAGATAATGGATGTAAAACGCTTGGCACACACAGGGCGCACTTAAACAGCAGCCATTTTATTACCTGCCTCCCCTAGTCCGTCAGCTGCTTTCCGTAGATCCCTTTCGCCGGAGAGTCTCCGAGATATTGAATACATCGACACAGTGTCTCGGGTGCCGAAGATAGGAATTTTCTCCCCATTTTATGAAGGGGAAGATGGAAGTGAAGTATCTTGGTCAAGAGTATCCAGAACAATTCCCCTTTGTAACTTGCCCCACCCCCACCCCCTAAGCAAACGCCACTCTGAAACAAGACTTTCTTTATTCACCAGATGGTTCCATGATTTAGTTGAAGCCTGTGAGTATAAAACCAGATAGTAAATTTTAATTGTAACCCAATAGGTTGGAGTTTAGGAGGCAGTGCTAGGTTGACAATGGGGTGTGTGGTGACTGTTTGCTCTCTGTTTTTAAAGGATTGGTCTGTGACCAGCGCCTGGGCAGCCCTTCCTCCAACTCCTGGACTTCACCCAGATGGTCACAAAAGAGAGGGCCAGGTGGTCTAATGTCCAGGACAGCCTGAAGCCAGAGGACACCTCCTTCTTCACACACATCCACCGCTCATGCCCAACCAGCAGACAGGTGTCTCGGCTGCTGAACAGGTTGGGAAACACTGTTTTAGATTAGTCAGTGGCTTTCCTGGGAATGTTTCCATACTCAGAAAAGCATCAGGGAAAAACTGTTCCAGTGGCAAGGAGGCAAACAAGAAAAGAACGAGCCACACTAGATCCCTGGATCTTACATAGGAGGCTGGATCTCACACAGCCCAGGCCAGTGCGGGAAATCAGTAAAAGTTGATTTCCATCTGCAAGCAATTAATTAGTGAGTTTAATGGAAATGAAAAGTCATATGTTCTGGGTATGTACCCAAAAGATTGGAAGCAGGAGCTCGAAGAGTTATTTATACACCCACGGTCACTGCAGCATTATGCATAACAGCCAAAGGTGGAAGCAACCCAAGAGTCCACCAACAGATGCATGGATAAACAAAATGTGGTATACACATACAACAGACTATTCTTCAGCCTTAAAAAGGAAAGAAATTCTATCACAAGCTCCAACATGGGTGAACTTTGAAAACATTTTACTACGTGAAATAAACCAGTCACAAAAGGACAAATAGTGTATGATTCCACTTATATCAGGTACCCAGAGTAGTTAAATCCACAGAGACAGAAAGTAGAAGGGTGACTGTCAGGCACTGGTGGGAAGAGAATGGGGAGTTAGTGTTTAATGGGTACAGAGTTTGTATCGGGGAAGATGAAAAAGTTCTGGAGGTGGATGGTGGTGATGGTTGCACAACAATGTAAATCTACTTAACGTACACTTAAAAATGGTTGAAATGATAAATTTTGTTATGTGTATTTTACCACAATTCAAAAAATGCTATGTGACCTGATGATTCAGAGCCTATGTCTGACAATTAGCCATCTCGTGGGCTCCAACTCAGGGAAACTGGTGAAGCTGGCTGTTAACTCCTTCGTGAGCAGGAGAGTGGGAGGAGAAAGTCTCCCCTTGTGATAAAGGCAAGGAAAAGAGAGAAGACTCAGGCTTGAGGAGAAATTTTAAGGTGCCAGAGGGGGAATAAGGCCAGGTAAGACCTGTGTTATAAACCATGGTGTGGTTTATAACAGGGGCCACAGAACAGCCTGGGGGCGGGGGGGGCGGTGTCCATCCAGAGGGCAGATCAGGAGTAACACAGGCTGGGCAGGTGGTCATCAGAGCCCAGCAGTCCCGGTTCTAGAGGCCTTCCTCCGCAGCCCTCCAAGGGCTGAGTTCAGCCGACACCCTCAGCCGAGGGTTGAGACAGACAGACGGGGGAGGGAGCCAGTGACTCCTGGTGTGCAGCTCTGGGCGTGCCCTGGTGCACACCCAGCGGGCAGCAGGTGGGGTGTTGCAGTGAAGTGAGGAGACTATAGGTGTCTGTACTGAACGAGGGCTCTTGAAGCTTTCTGGACAGGGAGGGGAGTTGGCTGCAGTTCATTCTGTAGCCCCAGAAGCCTCGGTTTAGGGGCGCCTCAGATGCTGAGGAACAAGGCAGGCAGGGCCAGGGCAGCGCCCAGCGAAGCGGGAGCTGGCTCCATGCAGGGCTCTGAGGGTGGCCTGAGGGTGCTCGGGGCTTCTGTTTGTCAAGCCTGGCTTGCTGGGCTGGCTCCTTGCTGAGAAATAAGGCCAGGAGTCAGGCATCAGCCGTTCTATCTTGCTTCTCTCAGGAAACTGACCTTAGAAGACCGGCCTGGAGAAGTGCAGCTGGGTAGGGACCCCAACAGCTTTCAGCAAGGGGTGTGGTACTTTTTGGAAGGGCAATGAGAGGGAATTATTTGTATTCTGGTGCTGGGCAAACAGGGCTGCCGTTAGACAGTGAGGCAGGTTGTGCACTGAACAGCTCCAGGAGGTGCCATCTGGAGCAGTGCAGTGTCCAACCTGCACAACCACCCATGAGATCCCGTGACAGAAAGAGCCCCGTAACTCTCCTGCCACTGCCCTGGGCAGCTCTTGGCAGTGTACTGCCCTTGGGTGTGTGCTACCCGAGTGCCAAGCCAGGCCTGAGAGTCTGAGGATCTATGGAGATGCAAGTGCACGTGGGGAAGCCTGAAGATAAATGGGATCAAATGAGGAATAAGACCATATGATAGGATGGGGCATGATTTGTAATGTGGGCCACAGGAATAGCCTGGAAAACAGTGTGGAGTGTGTGTGTGTTCACCAAGAGAACACCTTGTATGAGAGGTGGCTGTCCCCTAGCCTGCTCCAAAGTCTTCAGGCTGCCCTATAGGGATGCCAGCTTTGAAATGGTCTCAGAACCTGATTTAAAATTTATATGCTTTAAGGAAATCTACTTTGAATTTTGAGCTAGAGATAAGGGGAGAATAACTTTATATACTCATACTAATTGAATTCTTCTTGTGATTATTCTCCATCCTGCGCACAGAGGGTGTAGGGATGTTGAAACATAATCTCCCTTCCTAGGACTGCCATGTCCACTCTAAGTCATGCAGACACACAGACATACAATTATGTAATCATTCAACATTTCCTGCATGCCTACTATGTGCCAAGCCCTCTGCTGGAGGTTAGAATTACAAAGACAAACATGGTATGGCACAACCTACACATCCAATCACACACCACACACACACACACACACTACTGTCCTTTCCTTCTATCACTCCTCTGCCTCACTTTAACCAGGAGCTTGCACGCTCTCCAGTGGGCTAAGCACCCTGGTCTTTTGAGGCAAGTAAAGATGAGGCTGGAGAAAAGATACAAAGAAGAGAAAGATGAGCGGGAATGAGGAGGAGCAAAGGCGAGGAGAGTGAGACCAAAGATGTGGATAGATAGAAGCATCACGATATGGATGGCGTTTTCATTTGTGTATATGACACATGTTTATACAATTATGCATGTATACACACACAGATATGCAGACAGAGGGAAAAGGTGCATTATTAATGAGGACATAGAGCTCACCACCCACGGCCTCTGAAAGTGCCTCTTGGTAGCTGTCCACTGGGGAGCCAAGGGGAGCCTCCTCCAGACAGAAGTGCCCGTGCCCTCACTATAGACACACACGTGCACACACACAAGTGCACACACACTCGTGCACACACACTTCATTCAACAAACAAGCATGGAGAAACATGTGTGGGCCCTGGAGTCCCCAGGCCCTTGCTGTGTTTACTGCAGAAGTGCACAGCCCTTCATCTCCTTGGAGAACCCACGCAAACATTCTCTCTGGTCAGTACCTGCAAGGCCATGTGACTCCTGAGCAATGGGTCTGTTTTTATTTATGGACAATAGAAATCTTGGAATTAATCTCATTTTCTGTTGTTGCTTTGGCTGCAGATTTTGAATTCAACCTAATAGGTACCCAGGGCAGTAACGCATGACACTGACTAGCACCTCAGAGGTCAAGTGCGCAGGCTTATTGTTGGGAGTGTGGACTCTGAAGTCCAACTGCTGGACTCGGATCCTGGCCTCGCTCCCTCCCAGCTGTGTGGCCCCAGGGCTCGCTGTACCCTTAGTTCTGTCACCTGTAAAATGAGCGTACCTACTTCTGAGGGCTCCCGAGAGGTTAAATGAATGGATGCATGTAAAGGACTCACAACTGGACCAGGCTATTAGTCAGCAGTCAACTCATAGCGAGTATTCCTTATGATTATTATTTTGCCCTGGTTTCCTCCTTTATATTCTTCACTTCTCTCTGGTATTTATCTTTGTAAGTTATTCTAAATCCATTTTGGAACAAAGCGTAAAATGAATATATGCATAAGCTAGATACTATGCTAGACAGTAAGTGGGATAAAATGTTCAAATGCTGCTACAAAAGACAGTGCTCATCATTCACATTTCCACCTCCCTTCCCAGCACATCACTTGTCTCTTCCACACGCATCTATTGAGCACCAACTAAGTGGTGAAATCCCTGACATTGTGGTTTCTTAAACAAGGGCCCATGAACTCCCTCCATTTGTTGGCCAGATTTCTTGTTTCCATGTATATGTGCAGTTTTTCTGGGTAGGGGGTCTTCAACCTCCATTCAATTCTCAAGGGATCCACGACCCCCTAAAACCCGAAGCACTACCCCCATCTCTGCTCTGAGGTTCCCTGGCTTGGCGCCTCTTCCTCCAGAGGGACTGGCTGGCACCAACAAGCAGGGGCACCTCCCTGGTCTCAGCTTTCTCACTTCCTCAATAGGCGGCTGGACTTGAAGGTCACCTACATCCTTCTCTGCACTAACACCGTGATGGGGAAGGGTTTGGTCACAGGTACTGCTTCTCACCTCAAGGTCCCGGAGGACAGGGTGGTCTTCAATTCCCGGGAACAGCACCCGCATGGTGTAGGTTCTATAGTCCAGGAAGGGAATCCCAGCTCCATCCAGGTCACTGGTCAACTCATGGATGTCCGTCTGCAGCTCGGCAAAAGCTGGCACAAAGAGAAGCCCATGAGACTGCTGGCCGAGGCAGCCCTAAGAGTCATCCCAGACTCGGAATGCTCAGAGCACTCACAGGCCCCTAGGAGACCTGAACGATGGACTGTGGATGTGCAAGAACAAGAAGGAGGGGTGTCTTAAGTAGCTGGGTGAATGACATAGGCATGGGAGAAAGACGCAGCACAAGAAAGCTTGTCTTGAGCCAAATCCCTTCCAAAGCATGGTTGGGGGGCAGGGGCTGTCCACAGATCTGTGCTGCTGCTGGGGCCAGGAGGGCCTCCCCATCTGCAGATGAAGGACTCTGGTTTGCAAAATGAGCTGGGAGGACAGGAGGGATGTAGAAGGACAAAGGGAGGGAAGGGAGAGGTTCCAGTGATGGAGGGTCTATTCCTGATTCTGTGTTTCATAGTCGGTTGCCTTATAAGAGTTAAGAACAATTTCTTCTGCAGTCCCAGTTCTGGGCCACATAGCTCATTGAAGCCAACAAACTACAAAACAGGGCCAGACGAAGGCTCTGCCACACTAATATACTCCGTCTGTATTAATACACAGGGTATATCTTGGTCCCTTCCTTTCACAAGGTGATGCTACTCAATGGTAAATATGAGATGCACATGAACACCCTTGTCTTGTGGAGGCAACTCAGGCCTCCAGAAGGTCACGTAGCTAGTTTCCCCACCCGCCCCAGGAAAGTACAGCCGGCAGCCTTAGGTCATTACACAGCACCAAAGCTGTGATCACACTCCGTCCTGGGCACATCCCTCCTCCTGGGCTGCCTCTGCCATAGGAGGTAGTCAGAGGTGATGCGCCCAGCTCTTCCCTGCTCCATCTTTCTCTTTAGCACACGCACACACACACGTACACACATGCATGCATACACAAACACATGCACACACAATGAGGATGGATTAACACAAGACGAACAGCCAGTGTACACTGAGTAACAATATTTCTTTCTAATTATATAAACACAGGAATAGGGAAAAAACACTTTGTGGCCTCAGAAGAGATTCAAAAGCCCTATGCGGCCCTTGAGAAGCAAGCCCTGTGCCCAGTGGGCTCTGCTGATCACAGGAATGTAACATAGCCGCCCCAGGCACTGTCAGCAGGGGCCCGGTCACCCTGCAGCACTGACTTCAGGCCTACAGATCTTGGGTTTCTGGGCCTTAAGGATCCCAATGTTTCTTGTTTGACAAAACAACAGAGATGCCACCTGGACCCCTGGAGAGGTTCCTGCACCCCTGCAACTCTGCTCTGGTCACACTGACACAGGAGGTGCTTGACAAGGAAAGTGACTCTGAAGGCAGATCAACCCTAATGCATCCAAGTGGAACTTACACCCAGTGTGTTCGCCTGTGCGTGTGAAAGGGAAGTCAGGAAGCCTTTTTGGCATGCACTGTCACCAAAAGCTCTGATGAACATTCATGGATATCCTGAGCTAGGACACGAGTGTGTGTGTTCGTGGGAACACGTGCATGGGCGTTGGTGTGTGTGTGCGCGTGGGAGAGCGTGGTGCAGGAGTGACAGAGTGTACGAGCCTGTCAGTGTTTGCGGACATGTGTGGGAGTGCATGCACGCATGTGCGTGTGTGTGTTTATATATCAGAAGTTCAGGCCTGTGACGGGCCCAGGCTGGGCCTCTTCTGAGTGTGTGTGGGTGTTGTCCTGGCTCACTTTCAAGTCTTCAGAAAATCACCTTCCCTGGACCCACGCTGCCCTGCAAACACTCCAGAGTCAGCTCCGGGCACTCCTGGAAAATACTTTCATGGCTAATCCCATGTGCACTTTGCCCTAAGTCTCCCTTCCCACCCAGGCGGCTTCACTCTCTCCCGAGCCAGGAGCAAAGACCCTCTCCTGGCGCCTCCACTGACACCCTTCGGCTGGATTCCCTGTCTGACTGCTAATTCCTCCTCCTCCCGAGCATTCTGAGAGGAACCTGGCTTCACACTCCCCCTCGCTGCCCCTCCCGGTTGGGGTGCTCAGCTGGTGGGAAGAAGGAGGGAACTGGCTTTTTATCGGTCTGCAGCTTTCCTTCAAGTCACCCAGCGCCTCCAACATTCAAAGCCCCGTGCCTGCGACATATAAAAGAGATTCTAATCACTACACCTAATTAGAGGGAAGAGTACATTGCGGAGAAAAAAATTAAGCAGCGTAAATATAATAAAAGGCAGTAATTAACAGTCCCACAAGGCGGATGCTGTGCTGACAGCTGAAGGATGTAGACAGGGGATGGAATGGACCCTCTTCCCCATCAGAGAGAGTGCAGCTGCCCTGCTGGGAATGTGAGACCCCCAGGTACAGGCTGGATTTATTCCACGTATAAATCTACAGCAAAGAACCAGCTCAGACCCTCCCAGGGTGACTCACGGAATGACATCCTGAGGGTGACAAGAGTCTGACTCCTAAATTTCCTTCTTGGATTTAGTGCAGCTGATTTTGCTTCATGGTGGTGTTGGTAATTGTTTAAAAATACAAGCTGTGAAACACTATTTCTTCTAAATCTCAGATCAGCCCTACAGCCTTACCTTCCTTCTAATGGAAGAGAGCTGAAGATTGCTTAAATGTGTCACGTCAAGACACCCCAAGGTCTCTCCGAGAAGAGAGCAGAAAAGCCACTCGGTCAGGATCCTGGGCTGGAAACTGCTCCAGTGAGGTTTGAATGATCCCAGTCTTACTTGGAGAAAGAGGCAAGGGGACACCTTGGGGGGGGGCAGGGGAGGCCTAAGCCTCATCTAGCCTTGCCCAGGTAGAGCCTGCTAGGATAAGGGTTTGGTCTGGCTACAGGCTCAGAGACCAGAGTTAGGTAGGACACCCAGCCGCCAGCACTGTCCACTGCTGCCCAGCCCGCTGCTTGTGTGTGAGACTCACATGCACACACATGCACACACACGTGCACTCACACACCCAGCCTCCAGCGTGAGACCATAGCCCTTGGCTGCTCAGTACCTTCCTTGCACTCCAGGGCCACGCGGGACTCCAGGTTGTCCATTTGCATCTGCAGCCGCTTCAGCGTGAGGTCGCTTTCTCGGGACTTGCGTTTGTAGGCGATGAGCACGGCCACGATGAAGATGATGAGGAGGCCGCCCGCCACAGCAATGCTGACAATGGCGGGCAGGCTGAGCGGGCTGTCCGGGGCGATGTACACCATCCCTGGGGAGTACTCCATGCCACCAACGCGGGCCTGGAGGGCACACCAGGCAAGAGGGAGCTGAGTGTAGGGACAGAGCATCCTAGGGAACAGCTCCAAGTCACTGATAAACTGGTGACCAGGGTGGGATGAGGGAATGACTCAGGGAGGAGAATCATCACTGGTTGTAGAAGCAGAGGAGAGGGCACATAGGGGCGAGGGAGGGGGTCTTCTGGATGGCTCAGCATAGCCCCCCCCACCACTGGAAAAACCACACATTCTTTTATTCAGGAGCTAACATGGTCGTCTTCAACAGGAAACAGCACACAATTGGGATCTAAAAGTCTGACGTGGCGTCAATGACTGGTGCCCCAAATATTCATCTCATTGTAAGGATAGATGACTGAGGCACAGAACAGGATATTGCGGACTGCCCCAGGCCCGCAACGGTACTCTCCTGGAAGGGTCTCATGCCTAAAACAGGTGATTTAGCCCATCATTTAACGCTGTTTTGCATTGCCCTTATTGTAGTACCAGCCAGGAAGGAAAAAATGACAATACAAAAGAAAGTAGGACAGGGAGAAGGAACTAGGGGTGTGGGTAGCTAGGAGCAAAGTTTGAAGCAGCCAGAATCCCTTCCTGGAATGTGGCCCAGGATGGAGCTGGACCACTCCCACCCCGCCATCCCTAGTGCCCACTCCATCCAGATGGGCCCTGCCAGCCTCACCATCACTTTGTGCCTGCCGATGAGGTTGGGGGACTCGCAGAGCAGCTGCGCATCCGACACAGTCACGGTGCACGGCTTCTCCCCGACGAGCACAGTGTAGTTCAGCTTCACATTGCCCCCAGCCACAGGCGGGATCAGGTTCTTGCCCTGGATGGACAGGAAAGCCCCAGTTCCCACCCCAGAGTCAGGACCACAGCTATTGGCCGGCTCCTCCGGATCCCACCCGGAGGTCCCATCCTGGTGACCTGGGGGAGAGGCCACCTTCTGTAACAAGTCCAAAAAATTTGTGGCACATATACCACCATTCCCCCTTCCTCAGTGGGAAATCAATAAGCAAGGCACTCTTTTCAGCTTGTCCTAAATGCAGCTTCAGAATCCTTCTCAACACAGAGCTGTAGTCAGTCACTAACAGTTGAGTTAAAATTAATTTGCTATCCATGCTCCAAAGAAACCCTATACTGAGGTTTACAAAGGGCTACACAGGAGAAAGCAGTATGAGCCTCTGACCTCCCAGGTGCTGGACTCAGGGGACAAGCAAAGCTTGGGAGTCAGATGGCCAGGGTGGATCCAGCTGCCCTGATCAGTCTCCACGGCCTGTAGAGAGTGTGCCTCTCAATCCAAACTCAGAGAGAGTGTTTACCACGCTCTGGACTATAACAGCCTCTGCTAGGGACTCCGGTCTCAAAATCTGGCAGAAGCCCATGACTTCTGGCCTCTTTCTGTGACTTGCAAACTTGCAAAGCCTCCCCCTTCCACACAGCAGCCTCTTCCTCCCACCTCCCGGCCACCAGCTTCACGCTACCTTCAGGATGATGGGTGTGCCGGGCTTGAGTTCCAGGATTCCCGAGGGACCGAAGGCCTCAAACACAGGGTTGGGGTAGTAGGTGAAGTTGGTCTTGTTGAGGATTAGCAGGGACTGCACATTGTCCAGGATGAAGCCAAACTCCTCGGGTCTCTCCGTCAGGTCAGACTGGTGGTCCGGCCCCAGAGCGAGGGCTGGAGCCTGGCAGGTCATCTCAGTAGCATTCAGAACCTCACAGAGCTGGGGAGGAGCCAGACAGGGGAGACCATGCAGCGCATCTCCACACACCCACAGCCCCCATGCAGCCACTGGGTCTCCCGTGGTGCTGGCATACAGCATGGCATTGACACAACACAGTTATGGAGGGGTCACAGCTCCTTTGCAGCCAGGACTACACGACCCGGGCACTCAAGAATAAGCTCCACAGCTGGCACTGGGCTCCGCTGTGCCCGTAGAGGCTGGCAGTGCCTAGGGCATCTTGAAGCTCAGGAGCAGCATCGGGGGTCGGAGGGATGGAGGAATAAGGGTATGAAACCCTGGACACCTCAGAAGTGATGGCTCCCCCATGCCTACACCCAAGGTGTGAAATGTCCTCAGGGCTGCTCACCCATCCCACCATCCCAGTACCCTGGGGTTCACATGCGGTGGGTCATCAGTGTCTGGGGTGGGCCTGCCTGAGTACTTGGGGACCCCACACCCTTTAGGAAAGCAACGTGCTGAGTGGGCAGCCCCCATGACCCCTGCCGGCCCTGGACTCACATTGATGTGCTCCTTCCCCCCGTGCTTGGCACGGATCTGGGGGTTCTGTATGAGGTCCAGGTGGGTCCCCCACACGGCGATGGGTGTGTTTCCACTGATAGGGAAGAAAGAAGGAGGCGTGTGAATACAGGGACAGAAATAGCAATGGCACTCGACGATGATGACGGCGATGACAATCAGACAGGCTGAGCTCCCACATTAAAGACGATGATGACCAGGAGGCAGGATAATGTTCCAGGGACAATGAGGACAAGCTGACTGAATAATAATAAGGATGAGCTCTCAGCAGCCAAGGGGAAGACAGTGATGACCAGATGTCTGTGGCCGCCCTGCACTGAGCTCATTCGGAGCGTGGACACCCCGTGGGGGCCGGGCCTGCAGCACAGCCCTCTTGGCTCCCGAAGCCCTCCTGACCTGAGCCAGCTGCCTCTCTGCAGCCCCCTGGTGTCTCCTCCCCCAGCCCTGGCCTGCCCCAAGGAGTTTTTTCACACTGGCATTGGCCTAATGGAAGCCTCACTCCAGACTGGCCCCCACCAGACCTTCCAGGGTCTGAGCACAGTCTCCTTCCCCAGGGCAATAACACTACAAAGTCCCAGTCAGATGAGATCCTGAAAGGCAGAGGCCCAGACACTCAGGAACCTCCTCTAGGAAGGCAAATGTGAAATGCTCGGGCCCCGGGGGGTCAGCCGGAGGACTGGATGAGGAAGGATCAGGAGATCCCGTCTTTGCGTAGCTTTTCAAAGGAAACCTGGATGCCTTTGTTCTACTCCAGGGCAGCAGGGAAGCTGACAAGGGGTGGGGGCTGTCTCCCTTGGGGGCTACTCAAAGGAAAGTGACCAATCACTTTATCCACAATCAAGGGAGTGTCTTCGAGAAGAATCCTACTATCTAAAACAGTTAAGTAGTTATAAGCTTGACGGATAAAGAATCCTTGACACCCACGTTCATTTCTACCCATCTATCCATCTGCCCATCTTTATACTCCCAGTTACTTCCCTCCCTTCCTCTCGCCCTCCACCTGCCCCCTCTCACGCACACACACACTCACCCACACGCACACCCGCACATGCATGCAGGAAGATTCCTGTGAAACCCAGAGAGGCTCTTCTGCCCATGGCAGTGTTTGGGACTGAGCTCCCAGTGTCCAGCCGTTTCCAGCTCTTCTCAGTCATCAGATGCCCCGCATCACTGTTCATTAGTAACCCAGGCTGTTGTAAGCAGCGTAAAGCCACATGCTAGTTTGTAGACTTTGCAGCAAAAACACTGGAGCCTGCTGGCAGACTGGGAACGCGCCTCCCCCTCCCTCTTGATGTAAGCGTGACTCGGGGTTGGCTGCTGAGTGCCGGGAAGGACAACACCTCTATTTCTGTGACAATGACAGGAGGGAGAACTGAATTAAACCAGGCTGTGAATTCCTTAGGGAGTTGCAGACTTCGTCTAGGCACGGGAGGCTACACCAACTTCCTGGACTCAGCGGGCCTTAGGGGCAAATCCTGGAAGAGCTTTTTACAGGCTACTTTCCCCTCTCTGTGTCTCATATTCATCTGCTTTAAGATCATGGCCAAAGCTTATATGGTTGGGCCTTAGAAAGTAACCCCTGAGGACCACCAAGTCTCATCTCAGCAAAGGCTGCCTTTTGTTTGTTTGTTTGGGTGTAAGGCCGGGGATGGCAAACTCTGTAAAGGGCCAGAGAGTAAATATTTTAGGCTTCCCAGGCCATATGGTCTGTTGCTATTACTCAGCTCTGCTGTGGGGGAGAAAGCAGCTATAGACAAAACATGTACCAGTGAGCACGGCTGTGTTCCAATAAAACTTTATTTACAAAAGCAGGCAGACAGCCAGACTTGGCCCCCTGTCCGGAGTTTGCTGACCCCCTAGTTCAAAAGACTGTTCTCTGGACTAGACTCGTCCCTGCTCCCTGTCTCAGCTTGTGGAGACCATATCTTCATACTGTGTGTTTGCACCTCACTTAATTCTCTCAGCGCCCTGCAAGGGAGTTGACTGATGAGAAACCCTGGACCCAGGGAGGTTCACTAACTTTAAGGTCATGGTTGGTAAGCAGTGGAGCTGGGCTGAGCCCACTCCTTCTGATCCCAAACCCTTGTTCCATTCCCTCCATGGCCCCTGATACAGCAGGTTCCCCACCAGGGGCCTTGCTGTCAGGATGCCCTCTGCAGCACCTTCTCATGAAGATGCACCCTCCAGGGCCTGGAAAAGCAGACTCATGCTGTCTGCCTGAAGCTCCTCCCCTGAGGTGAGATGCCACCACTCCAGAGACCCACCAAGCGGGCAGGGCCCCTAGGGATCCTGGAGTTCCCAAAGCCCCAGGTGACTCTCTCAGGAGGTGTTGGCCCGGGAAGATTACGCAACTGGCCCAGTCAGCTTGTGACTGCCTGAGTGAGAAGCAGCACTGGAGGGTCTTTCTACAACAGCATCGACCTGGCTCCCTCCTAGGACATGTGTTCTCTGTTGGGCACCAGGGAAAGAGCAGGGAACAAGACCGAGGCCCTGCCCTTGAGGAGTCTGCAGCAGAGGGAAGTCAAAGTCAGCAGGCAGCTAGAGATCAGACAAAGGATGGCAGGAGGCTACAGAAGCACAGAGGACAGATGTTGGAACTGGACCCTGGTGGTCAGGACACACTTTGCTGCCAGAGCAGGTCAAGGAGAAGTTGGGTCTGATCCTACTCTCTCCTACATCCCTCAGCAGGACTGGAATTATGGCCCATATTTGCCAGAGGTGAGGTTTAAGGGGAGCAGGACTGACATCCCTGACAGTCACTGTGAGATGGGAACACGGCCTCCAAATGTACCCACCAATCATCAAATTAGGGGCTCTTGCTGGTCAGAGCTTGGCCTCTGGGGCTGGGTTCTGCTCAGAGGTGCTCTCAGTGAAAGGAGGGAGCCCCAGCACGAAGGTCTGATTTGGGGGGTGCTCTGAGCCAACCCCAGTTCATCAGTCCCCAAAGCAGGACTTGGACCCAAAATTCTCCTTGGCTTTTGAGAGCTCAAGAAGGAAAACTGAGGCCAGGGCAGCTCCTACCTGACGATGCTCCACTCTGGCTCGATCCGCACGATGGTGGGGTCCTCCACATACTGGAAGACTAGGTCCTGGTGGATCTTGGCCCTGTCCACCTGCACCGTCACCTTCATCTCCAGCACCTCATCTGAGGACGTGGTGTTGCAGACGATGTAGGACGGAGAGCGCCTGGAGGGAGGGAAGGCGTGGACTGGGCTCCCAGGTGTCAAGGAGGGATGGATGCTTGTCCTCTCCTTGTTTGTTGGGCTCCTCAGAGGCAATGGGCGAGCACTGCCCCAGATATAAAGTTCTGAGAACTACTGACAAAGACTCTCCTTGACAAAACTGTAGACAGGTTCCTCTGAGCCCTCTTTTTGACAGGGCCTTGTCGGTGGGCCGTCTTCAGTCTGCCCCGTTTTTAGCAAGAATCCTGCTAAGTCAGTTTAGCGAAAATCCCCCACTCTTGATATCTGAGCACCCTTGATATCTGACCAAATTCCTCATCCCCCACCCTCAAGGTCTGATCACCCTGGCCTGCCTTAAGCAAGAACTCTGTTAAGTTGATTTAGCAAGAACCCTCCTACCCTCCTACCCCTCCTAACCTCATTTTCCATCCACTGACCCCTCGGTCTGCTCATCTTTGCTGTATTTGGATTCTGCCTGATCTCTTTCCCCATTGCCATAGTCTTGACCCCTACTGCAACAGTCCTGAGTAAACTCTTCCTTACCATTTTATCAAGTGTCAGGACAACTGTTTCTTTAACACTATAAACGCAAGGCCTGGCCTGACTTCCAATCTGTCCCAGCCCTCAGCATAGCTCTCTCCCGGGAACACCTCTCTCTGCAGAACCGTAAGCCTGCTGAAGGAAGGACCCCAACCGCATCTCTTGAGTCCTGCACTAGACACACCTCCCGCCTTGCCTCCTCTCCACCAGGCTCCTGGCTCCTTCTGGGGCTGGATGGTAGAACCAGGGGAGAGAAAGTGGGCTGCCAGCAGAGGTTTAACCTCAGCCAGCTGGGGTGGCTACCCCTGCCAGCTCTCAGCAGTCCAGCAGCTCTGCAGCTCTCAGCCAGCTCTGGGAGCTAACCCAGGGCCAAGGGGCTCTAGATTCCCCACTGTGTCCTGTGGAACCCTAGAGTTCTGCACAGTGGGTGGCATGGGGGAACCCACAACAGTGTGATGGGCCTACCCAGGAAGGGGTGCCCGGCAGGTCTCCAGACTGAGCCAAAACACCTGCAGCCAGGTACGCCCAGAAAGCCCTCTCCCAAAGGGAAAGGCCACCCTTGGAGGGAGGAAGAAACACTTCCCAGGGGTCTGCTGCCCCAGGGCAGCCCCGCCCACCCTCAGGGCTGGGAACCCTGGAGCCCGCCCTGAGGTGAGTTACCTGTGGAAGAGACAGGGCTGCTTCCCGAACATCACCACCACATTGCTGCCCGCGTTCAGGTTGGTGCCCGTGATGGTCACTTGGGTACCCCCGGACATGGGCCCCCGGCTGGGCTTCAGGTCTGAGAGAGTCAGCGTCTGTGTAGGAAAGGATCTGGCCTGAGACACAACTGGCACAGGGCCTGAGGAGGCAGCTCCCCACTCCCCGGAGCTGCCTTCTGGAATCCTTAGTAAGGTGGCCTCCCAGAGAGCTGGTGCAGTTTTATTAGGCTTGTGTGGATAGGCAAGGTTCTGGACCCCGAGAGTTTGCACCTCTGTATTAATAACACTAATAATAATAATAGCTGTTATGCATGATTTTTTAGGTGGCAGGCTTTATATCTTCATCTATATGTATAATTCAATTGCCCGATCAATTCTACAAGGTAGGTATTACTACCCATCTTACAGAGGTGATTCAGAGAGGTTAAGTCAAGTCCCCAAGGTCACACAGCTACAAAGTGGCATGACTGAGATCTGACCCCGGGGGCTCTGATGCTCCACCACCTCTCCAGTTTCCTGTCTCCAGTCTCAGTTGCTTTCAAGATGATTTGCCCCTTCTACAGGCCTCTCCAGAGAGCTGCCCAAAGCTGGCGGCAGCTAGAGCAACGGGATGTGAGGGCCCCAGGGAAACCAAGGGGGAGAAGCAGAGAAGGGTCAGCGGCCTGAGGGTTTGGGGGGAAGGAGGACCTGTGAGTTGAGAATTTGGAGTTGCAGCTTGTTCTTTGATTAGCATTTTAATGGAAAAAACTTTCCTCAGTCCCAGGTGAGAAGCCTGTATCTGCATTTAAATGAAAATTTCTCTCTCTCAGGTCCCTTGAAGAATTCTGCACCAAAAGTGGAACCTACTCAGCTCCGGAGCGGGCAGGCAACCTCCCCAGGAGAGGCCTCCATCAATAACTCCTCAGAGGATGAGACAAGGCCCAGAGAAGCCCGCACGCGCGCGCCCAGCTTCGGGCGCAGGGCACACGCGCGAGGAACACGGGGAGGGGGGGGGGACACACGTGGACCAGTGCGCCCGGCGTCCGTCCCTGCGCAGGCGCGCTAGGCGCCCGCCCCGCCCTCTCCTGGTCCCCGCGGTCCTCAGCCTGGCGTCCCTGTAGCGCCCACAAATCTGAAGAAGGGCTATTCTGGCTCTGCTACGGGCTCAACGCGAGACCCGGACCAGGGTGGGGTGAGGCTGCGGAAAGAGCCTTTCCTTCTCAACTCTGCATAGATCACGCTGTGAGACTTGAGAGAAGTCACTTAACCTCTCTGATCACAAAATCAGGGAGCTGGGTCAAAAATGTTTTTCTGGTTCTGTAACTCGGAGTCACCTTCCACAGATGGTGCCTTTGCCCCACTGTCTGTAAAGGGAGAGTTTCAGACCTGGGTCCTGCTGACCTCCCCAGAGAGGGAAGGGAAAGAGAGTGAGTGAGTGAGTGTGTGTGTGTGTCTGTGCACAGGGGCTGTGAGGCAGGGGTGGTCCTAGAGATATAGTCAAAACTAGGGAAGTTAAGATATGGAGGGTGGGGGGCAAGGAGAAGAGCCCCCGCCCCTCCCCGGCAGCCATGGGTGAGGGCTCTCAGAAGGGGTACAAGGGAGTGACCCCTGCTGGCTTTGCAGTGGCTCCTGTCAGCAGCCGGCAGGTGGGAGAGATAGTCTATGGTGGGAGAGGATGATACGGAGACACGTTTTAAAGTTGTGAGAAAGTATTAATTATTCAAGTCATGCTTCATAAATATTTCATAGTAGGTTTGCACAGGAAATCAAATTGTGCATTATCTGCCACCTCTCCACTTGGCTCCCTGGATGGAGGTAGAGGGAAGGGAGAGGTGTTCCCTGCATGGAGATCTCTACGGACAGAACTGGTGACAAGGCCAAGAGTGCTGATCAGGGGTCCCTTGGCCTTGGCATTCGGATTTTGAGTGAATAAACCAGCACATCAGAGTCTGGCCTGATTTGTGGAGGGAAACTGAGGGAGACCCAAACCTTGCCCCCAACCTCAGCACTGAGAAGGGGCTCCCCAACATGCCCCAAGTCCCTAAAAGAGCCCCAGGAAGGGGCTCCCCAGCTGAATCAGGACTCCAGAGGAGCTAGGGACTTCTGTGTGGGGCTCAGAGAGTGCCACCTGCAAGCCACCTAATGGAGTGGGAAGGCAGAGGGCTCTGAGACGTTGGGGAGTGTGAGAGAGGGGCATTCTGTCTCTTCCTGCCTCTCTGGTAGAAAGACTCATGGGGACCTCTGCCCCTCGTTCCCACCCTGAACCCCTAGGAGCTCTGTGGGGAGAGCCTCAATGACCGGGCCCTTAAATGCAAACTGGGGTCTAGGGAGGAGACCGAGGTCCCCAGCACCACTCCTCCTCTCTGAGAGTCTTCCCAAGTGGACATGTGGCTCCAGAACAGTTCCTCAGAGGTGCCCCTCAAATGGGAAAGTGACACAAATCTTTGGGTCCCAGGGACCCATTGGACCAATGCGTTCTTGCCTGGTCATCTCATCTCTCCTGACCTGGCTTCCTACTCCGACCTCTCCTCGCCGTCAGCCCCCTTCCCTCCGCCTCCCTCTGTTCCCATCTTTTGGTGTTCTTCCACACCATACCTTATGCCAGGAACACCCTCCCACTGCACAAAATCCAACTGGAAAACCATATTCTGCCAGGTCTCAGAACAGATCCTGCCTTTCCATTGGCTCCTTCCAAGAAGGCTTGCCTGCCTTAACACCCTACGTACAATTGCATCCCGCTGCGGGGGACGAACAGTCATGCAGGTAAGACTGATCTTTCCTGAGAGCAATAGGGGCTTTTGAATGTCTGCCACATACATGTGTTACAACAGTTAAGCCAAGAGCAGAGAACAGCAGGCACATGGTAGTTGCTCAATAAATGTCCTTGATCCTAGGCCAGTGGTCCTCAGCCTGGGCTGCCGTTAGAATCTCCTGGGGAGCGTGATTTAGCTCAGGGGGGCACCAAAGCAGTTTTTTTAAAGCCCCTCAGGAGATTCCAGTGCGCAGGGAGGTTTAGAGCTGCGTCCACACTGGGCTAGCAGAGAAATAACCTGGGCTCCATTCTAAGGACTTAGTGGTCTGACAGAGGAGCAGGGACACTGAGAGGCCACACTGAGTGCCAATGCAAACAGATGCTGTGGAGTCCCCGATGAGCATGAGCGGGGCCACCATGGGAGCTGGGGCTGCAGATTCGGAGGAGGCTGAGGAGGGTGTCCTGAGCAGGGTTTGGAAGAATGGGAGCATATGGCTTGGGGCAACGTGGGGAAGGAGATAGAGAAGGGAAGGGGGTCAGGCCATGCAAAGGCTCAAGAAATAGGACTGGATAGGCAGGCAGCCCAGACCAAGGAGCCCACTTCCAGAGGCAGTGGGCGCCCTGGGCTCTTCTTGAGGTGGGGCTGACATGGCGAAAATGGTCTCCTGCTGTGGTGGGTGATTAGAGTGGGCTCAGACCAAAGGCAGGGATTTAAGGAGGCCACTGCAGTGGCAAAGAGAATGGAAAGAGTAAGACTCCAGTGGCGATGGAGTGATTGATATCGGGCATTGAGGGAAGCTGAGCCACGGTCCACCAAGACGGTGGGCCTGGGTGAAATGTGCGAGAGGGGGGGCACTATTTGTGGAGCTGACATCCTAGGTGGGTCATGGGAGGTGATGGCAGGACATCCAGAAGACAGTGGCCTTTGAGTTAATCACAAAGGCGAGAGGCTGGGCTGGAGACACAGCCTAGACAGCTAAGGCCCAAAGGGAACACCAGCTGAATGAGGTAGGAGCCATTCCCAGTACCATCCACTCTGTCACTGCCAAGGGACCACAGGATAAAAACCGTTCCGGATAGTTGACTGGCCCAGGAAGTCCAGTGCTTGCTTTGGCCATCAGCACTGCCCTCCCTCTTACCACAGTGGCCAGGTAATTTCAGAGCCAGCCCTCATGCCCAGTTTTAGCATCCCACACCACCCCTATCCAACATTTGGGGAGTGCCGTCCCCATCTCTCTGACTCGGTCTCTCTCTCTCATATCTCAACTCTGCTGGGATAACACTTTATGTGTCTACAAATATGTATGATATACAATATATATATACACACTCTCTGTATATAAATATGAATACATTTATCACTAACCGTCTTAAGGTGTATTGGGTTTAACTTGGAAATTCCCTCGAATCCTTTCAGAAGAAGGTGGGGGTCCAAATCCTAAACAAATCAGTAAAACTATACATCCATTAAATCCATTATATATGTGTGTACTTCTATATGAGCTCCTGTGTGTGTTCACAGCCACTGTGCTTATAAGGACGATGGTTTTCAAAGAGTAGAGTGGGAACTGGAGAGAGCAGGGCCCAGGCAGGAAGGGGCGTCTGATGCACATTCCACGGCCACCACCACCTTCACGTCTGTACACAAGTGGGCACTTCTAGACTGTGGGCCTCCTGAGGGAGGGGCTGTGTTGGGCCTGATTCAACAGTGTAACACCCACAAGTCAGGGCCACCATGTTATATTATAAAACTCAACCAGTTAAGCAAGTATTTATCAAATAATCTAGTGAGTATTGTGCAAGGTGATAAACGGTTGTCAGTCGAAGGGAGAAAGAAGAAGAAAGAGGGGTAAGATGGTAAGACGGGTGGAACAAGAGGGAGGAAGGAAGTAAGGGGAGGGAAGGAAGGAAAGAGAGAAGAAAGGAAGAGAGGGAGCCAAGGAGGGAGGAGGAAGGGTCAAATGAGCTCCCCATGGCATATTTCAGGGCAGTTGATGCCCAGGCATAAAATCCATCACTCCAGGCTCTCAGCTCCTACAAGCAGCTCAGAATCATGAGGAAATTATACCATCACAGCTGTCATTAACCTGAGAAGTTAGCTGGATGGTACAACAGTTTTGGAAATGATGCAGTGTGCATGGCAGAGGACGTGCTCATGTCTCCAGCATCCCCGTCATCACAAGGCGTGGAGGTTCTGAAAGTCCTTGCTCCGCAGAACCCTTTGCCTAGGACTGCAGGGAGCTTGTCAGGCAGCTTTTGCAGGGCCAGCGAGGGTCCAGCTGGAGGGCATGTGAGGGTGGGGGAGAGATCTGCAGCGAGGCCATGAGATGGGGAGGGAGATTTGGGGAGAGCAGTTGGGAGGCGGGGTACCAGCATGGGTAGAGGAAGGTGGAGTGGGGTGCAGGTGAGATGTGGGAGAATGAGGTGGGGTTAAGGAGGTCATGGGATTGGGATGATGGTGATGGGGAAGGTGGGATGAGTGAGGATGAGATGGAAATGATAGGGTGCCAGTGTACAGGGAAATGGCAGGGCATGGTAGACCTGGTGGCAATCATTGAAATCATAGAGAAAATGATACTAGAAGTGATAAATCTGTTTTATGTAATTTTCACAACAATACCATGGGGTAGATGCTATTGTTATCCCTGTTTTAGAAATGAAGATACTGAGGCACAGCAAGGTTAGGCAACTTGCCCAACTTCCCCCAGCTGGTACGAGGCAGAGCCAGGGCCTAATCCCAGGAATCCTGATGCACAGCCCCTCTCACCTGCCCTGCCACCTTGCCACTCAGCCAGGAGCCAAAGCAACTTCCCTGGAGCCATACGGCCAGGTGCAGCACAGTCTGGATTTGAATCCACGTCTTCCAGACTTCCAAGGCTGCGCTTTCTGGCACTGTAGGACGGGATTCCCGTGACCCTGCGCTGGGTCTGCCCACAGAGGTCTAGACGGGCCCAGCAATCATGGTCATGAGGTCTGTGACCTGCACCTGGCCAGGCCACTGGGCCAGGACTCACCATGAAGTAATAGAGTTGCGAGGACCGGGCCATGAACTCGGGCCGACACACGGCCACACAGATCTCCACGAAGCCAGCATGCTGGCTGGGCTTGGCCTCCCCCATCTCACACACAATCCTGCAGGGAGGAAAGGACAGATCCCATGGGTCACAGGACGGTCACAGGACTCCCAGCCGACACCCGTGGGCCCCACACCTACACAGACCCTCTTCTCTGCAGTAGGATCTCAGGGATGGGCAGGGAAGGAGGAGACTGAAGATATCCCTGACTCCTCCCTGCAGGGGCTCCTCCCTGGTTCTCAGGAATGGAGGAAATGCAACCTACAGGAGTCTCCCTGGAGGCACTTTGTGAAGTGGGGAGGCTAGGGGAAGGTCCCTGTGTTCTGACCCCAGACACTCAGCCCCTGATTCATGAATTGTCCACTCAATTGTGAATTAGAGTGCAGGGAATATTTCAACCATATTAGTTCAGGGAATAGAGTGGGCAGGGCCCAGAGAGGTGAAGCAACTTATCCAAGGGCCCACAGCAAGTCAGACAGGGACCTTGGAGCAGACCTAAGGATTTCAGATCCTCACCTGGGAGCTCTTTGCTCTCAATGCATGGACTGCCTCAGTGAAGTGTTTTCTGCTGCCAGCCCCAGCTGGGGGCCAGGCAGTAGAGGATATATTTGGTGGGGGTGAGAGGGAGTGTGGGCTGGGGGCTGGGGGAGGAGAGTTGTAAATTTTTCTCTTTTAAGAAATTTTTGTTTCAATTACAAAATTTGTTTATACTCTGAAAATGAGACAGTACAGAAGTGTAACAGTAAAAAGTGTCCCTTTCTTCACTCCTAACTTTTAAAAGTTTGCTATGTATATATCCTTGAAGACCTTCTTCTAGACCTATGCAAATATATATATATTTTATATATATAATATATATATAATCTCCACTTTCCAAAGGAAGAAACTGAGGCACAGGAAAGGTAGGCAATCGCCTAAATATATATATTTGCACATATACACACATATGTGTATATATATGTATGTTTTATATTATGCATACAGATAAATGTAAATGTTACATATATAGACACACACAACTATATACAAACATACATATATAAAGAAACATACACATGATTTTTAAAATAGAAGCGAAACCTAACTGCCCACTGTTCCAAACTCCTGTCTTTTTACTCAACAGCATAGCACGGACTTCCCTTCAGGTCACTGTAAACACAGCCCCGCTCTATTCTTTTCAGCAGCTTCACAGGATTTCCTCCTATGACTGCATCATCATTTGTTCAACCATCCTCCTACTGATGTACATTTAACTGATCCCGATTTTTCTCCTATTCCAAATAATCCTGCAAAATGAACCAATTTATACACACATCCTTGAGCATTGTATATTTATTAGAATAGTTTTCTGAGGAGGGAACTTGCGGGGTCATTGTTGGTGCATTTAATGTTTGATCGGTAGAGAGAAATAATGGTCTCTAAGGGCTGTACCGATTTGCACTTCTATCAACGGCAATTGAGTGAGATTACTTCACTCTTTTGCAAACACTAGATATTATCAATCCTTTGAAAGTTTTTCCAGTATAATAGGAAGTGATCTCATTTTCATTTTTATTTTCCTGATTACTAGTGAGGTTGGACATATTTTCATGTCTGTGTATGTGGGTTTTTAAGCAATCTTATACGGTCTTTGCTTTGACTTGTCTGAAGCCCTCTCTTATTTTGCTAATCGACCGTCCTTTTGTAGGAGCTTCTGAATTAGCAGTGTTAACTTTCGTCTGTAATTGTAGCTGTTTTTTCCCAGTTTGTCGCCTGCCTTTCAACTTCGTTTATAATGCCTTTTGTCATCCTAAAGTTCAAAACTATCTGTGGGGTTCAACTGCTCTTTCTTTTACATTATGGCTTCTAGTTCTGTGTTTCTCTTAGAAAGAACTTCTGGGTGAGAGTCCAGCAAAAAGTATATGCCTTCCGTCCAGATAACATAATTAATACATGTTCAGTGTGAAAAAAAAAAAGAAAATATATAAAAGCATTTGCTATACATACATACACCTGCCCAGAAATATCCATTGTCAACACCTCGCTGTACATGTTTCCAGTCTTGCTTTTCTTTTAAAAATTAATTAGGAACTCTGTACTCTGCCTGGTAACCTGTGTTCTCACTTAATATACCTTGAGTGTACGCCGGGTCATGGTTTTTCTGTAATGTTTGATTTAACGGCCATGTAATTTACTGTCCTGTGCATATACAATAACTTATTGAACTGATTGATTCCCTGTTTTTAAACATACAAATTGCTTCTAAATTTTAACTATTATAAGTAAGGCCTAAATAAGCATTCTTGCAAATAAATATTTGTGCATTCTGATTATTTAGGGAAGGCTCTAGAAGTATTATGGTTGGGCTAAAGACTTTCGATCTATATTTCCAAAGTGCCTTCTGGAAAGTTCTTCCCAAAGTACCCTTCCGACATGAATGGATGAGTGTGCTACTTTTCATCCTCTCATCTGCACTAGGCATGAACTTTTAAAATTGTTCCCGTTGTTTTAATTTGCATTTCATTGATTACTACTGATGTTAAACATTTTTTTATGTGACTTTTGGTTCTTTGTCTGTCTTGAGAATTGCACATTCATGCTCTTTGCTCATTTTCTGATTATTTGCCTTTTATTTATAGAACCTCTTCATATCTTAAGAAAAAGCATCTGTTAACTATAATAGAGTATAACCATATTTCCAGTTTATAGTTCATATTTTTATTCTGCTTACGATAATTTTTGATGCACAAGTTTTAGAGTTTTATATACTCAAATCCCCTAATCTTTTCCTTTATATTTTTTCTTTTGTGGTTATACATAAAACACCTTCCCTTCCTTGAAATCAAATAAATTCTCTTGTATTTTCTCCTAATCCTTTCACAGTTTCATTTTTTAACACTTAACTCTTTAATCTGTCTGGAATTTATTTTGATGTATAATGTGAAATAAGGATCTGATATTGTATTTTTTTCAGGGAGTTAACCAGCACCACTTATTGAATGATCTTTCTTTTCCTTGTTGATTTGAAATGTCACCTCTATCACATACTAAATTTTTATATATCAGGATTCTTTTTCTGGGTGTTCTGTCTTATTCCGCTGATCTAATACCACAATACTTTAATCATGTGGCTTTATAATAACAATTTCTATATCTGGCTGTGCAGGTCCAAAGTAGGGTATTTTAAAGTTCCCCAAATCACAATATATCGGTAGAAGCCTGCTATGGTTTTGTTCTGGGAAGGACTCAGAATGTTGAAGGACTCACAGAAAGATTTTTGGATAAATAAGCGATGGTGGACCGAGACTTGAGCCTTCAACCATCTGATCTACTATGAGTGCCTTAGGAAGACCTGGATGGAAATCAGGAAGAATTGAGAATGGCAGTATTGGGGGTTCCAGAATCACTAAATCGGAGCAAGACCCAGCAAGCAGAAATGCAACCTGCGCTGACCTACTTGAGAGATGCCTTGCAAAGAGTCAACAACTTATGTACATAGGACAAGTGGCAAGGTTTCAATCCAGGAGAGGCAGCCAAGATGGTAGAGAATATAGATTCTATTGTGCTGGTAAACATTTCATGGTTGTGTTTGCTGGGCTGGAAAATTGTGTTTACTTATTTACAAGACAATACATGACTCACAAACCTCCTCCAACAAGTGGGTTGGAGGTCAAGGTCACTCGTTGAATGACCTTGCCTGCAGTGCACCAGTAGACCTTGCGGTGAGAAAAACAATCCAAAGTACCCACAGGCCTGCAAGTGGGTGTGGAGTTTCATTTTGAGTCTCCATAGAAAGTAGACAGGATCAGCTTCTTTCGTAATTGGGGGAGGACATGAGTGGGGTGTTGGGGACAGCAGAGGGAGTTGGGGTAAGGATTTGAACTCACACTTCTCCTGCAGATTTTAATTTTGCATTGTCTCACCCCTACCCACAGCCACACCCTACGAAGATAACAATCACTATTCTCTTCCTTCCCAGCCTTTTCTCCTTCCTCTTTCTGCACTTCTCCCAATATGGCAACTAGCTAGTTCAGAGGCTGGGGCGTCGTGGGAGCCACTCCCTGCCACATCCTAGAATGTTAGGGGCATTCTCCTCTCTGTCCCAAGCTCTAAGACTGTCTGTTGCTGGGCAGGGAAGATAAGTCAACAACAACAGACAGTCGTATCTCCCCATGTCTCAGGTGGCTTCCACTTACTGTTCCGCAGGGATGTAGCCATCCACCAGAGGGCTGCACTCCACGCCGGCCACCTTGACATGGGAGGCGATGTCCCGGAATTCCAGGCCCAGGTTCTCCCCTCGGATGGTGACCTTGGTACCCCCTTCCCGGGGGCCTGTCACTGGGATTATCTGGAGGGAGGAAGCATGGTAATTTGGCCGGCACCAAGATAGAGCCATCACCCACTTGCTGATGAGGCAAGGAGAGGCTGCTGGCTCTTCCCCATCTCTGCCTGATTCCCTGAGTCGGGTCCAAGTCCACAAGGGCACCCAGGTCTGGGACTGTCAGTGGACAGGAGCTTCTGATAAAGCAGTCCATGTTTGTGTGTGGTTTTGGGAGCAGTGTTCAAAGCCCCTCGTTCCTCTTCCCAGTTCACAGGAGAAGAGACGAGGGAATGGAACGTGACCTGTAGTGTTACTGGGAAATTAATAGAAAATCCAGATTAAAGCCTTCCGGCATTTGCTTGTGTTGGTTCTACCTTCAAGGAAAATGAACAAGCCTCCTATCAACCCACAGCCTTCCACATGATGGCAAACCACCCATCTTTCCAGATCCTTCTCCCATGTCACTTCCCCAAAATCAGATGTTCTCTCTCCCTCTCCATTGAAATTTCAAGGCACCTTCTTTGTGCTCCTTTCATGGTAACAATTATTTGTGTCTGATTCCTCATCCTTCAGATCCTGAGTCTCTGAGAGCAGGGAGGATGTCTCACTTCTCCTTGTGGACTTTCCAGTGATGGCACCATATTTGTTTCTTGAGTTGTAATTGTATTGAAACCCCTGACTATCCAAGCACCTTCCTGGAGTTAGAAGAGCATTTGTCACAACCCCTTTGCCTTCACTGTTTGGCTTGGTTTCTAAGGAGTTGGATTTAATTTAGACTTTACTCTCATACCCTGGCCAAAATGACAGGCTTTCCCCACTAAGATGTCACTGTTGTTGTTAAACACCCATGATTGGAATGTTGGGATTCAACAACCAAGGGCCTGCTTTGAGGTAGGGGCTCCGTACAATTCACACAATCTAATTATGACATCCCACAGTGGTGACCTTAGTGGCAGAAGGCACTCTATGCCAGCCTCTCCTGGCATTTGACAGACTAGAGAAGGGCATAGTTCCCATTCCCGGTGCCTCTGAACACCAGCCCCTAGATCTTGGCCAATGTCCATGGGGTCTCAATTGAAGGAGCCCAGATAGCCCACTTCTTAACATTTCCTACTCTCTCTACACTTCAAGGGTCACAACTGGGGGTTCCATCTTGAGGGGAAGGTGAGAGATGGGAAAGGGAAAGAAACTAGTCTGGGGTGCCCCTGAGTGGCAGCTTTGTGGGGGGAGGCTATTCATCTACAAAAGTCAAGATACTTCCTGCTTCTTAACACATGCATGTTTGCGAGTGAGCATGCATGAGTGTAGGGTTTGCACATGCGTGCTCCCACTGCAGTGGAAAGACAGATCCCTTGGAGACATGGGCCCATTTCTGTGTGAGAGAGGTAGATATATACAGGGAGGGCAGGAAGGGGGAGTCCATGTTCTTCCCAAATTGCTGCCCAGCCAGTCCCCAAAGCACTGCTGGCACCTGGCAGCAGTGGCTGCATGATATTCCAGCCCTGGCTTGCTGTCCTGAAAAAGGAGTTTTATCTCTGGCCCAGTCCTTGGTTCCCGGGTTCCCGGAGGGCTGATGCCAGCATGGAGCCAGTAAACAGCCTCCAACGCAGAGAGATTTGTTTCATTTACCACCTCCTCTCTGTGATTTTCTTGGTCTCAGGCCAAGAAGAAAGCAAGTCCACTGTTTGTGGCACACACACCATTAGCAGTCATGCGTGGCAGTCCCTGGGGAGAGTTTCTTATTAAGGGTTCTGTGGCGGGGGAGGGGAGAAGGGAGGAGAGGGCCCTGCCCAGGTGTGGGGCCATGGCAGAGGGGCATCCGTCTGCGTTCCTTCCCCAGATAATTCTGTGAGTTAAATGCATAAGTATTTTCCCCCAGTTTGAGAATCACTATTGAGATTCCTACCCATGCAGGAACTGAAGTGGGGACTGAGAGAAGCCCCCAGTACCTGGAAAATCAGGAAGGGAGGGGGCAAAGGGGCTGAAGTGGGGGCACATCTAGAGGGCCACCCTGAGGGGCCGCTTTGCTGGGCAAGGCTGTTCACTCCCAAAGTCAAGCCCCTATCTGCCTTTACACATCCCTGGTGTGTGGGCACAGTTTGTGAGTGGACGTTCGAGGGAACACGTGGGTGTCTTGCCTTTGTGGTGGAAGAGAACATTAATCTAGGAACCGAGGCACCTGGGATCAGACCCCCTGAACTGATTTACACTTTGGTTAGAGTAAATCAGTGTCTCTGAGCACTGGTCTTTTATCTGGGAAATGGTGATAATAACCATGGTCTTGGCAGGCGTTATGGGTTGAATTGTGTCCTCCCAAAATCCACATCTTGCAGTCTTCACCCCCAGGACATCAGAATGTGACACTATTTAGAGACAGAGCCTCTACAGAGGTAATCAAGTTAAAATGAGGTCATTAGGGTGGGACCTAATCCAACATGAGTGATGTCCTCATAGAAAGGGGAAATTTGGACACACAGAGACACACATAAATGGAAGACGATGTGAAGAGACACAGGGAGAAGATGGCTGTCTACATGCCGAGGAGAGAGGCCAGGAACAGATTCTCCCTCACAGCCCTCAGAAGGGACCAACCCCGCGACACCTTGATCTCGGACTTCCAGCCTCCAGAACTGCGAGACAAGACATTTCTATTGTTTAAGGCACCCAGTCTGCGGTACTTGTCTGCAGCAGCCCTAGGAAACCATACAGTAGGGTTGTTGTGAGGACTGATGGAGTGAGCGACATGAAGAGCTTTTTGCAAACTATAGAGCACCACACAAACATTCGGCCTCTTATCGTGACTGCTGTTGTTAGATTATGGAATCCGTGTGCGTTTGTGAAACTTCACAGACTCGTGCCCAGTCTATCCTCACTAGTACAGAGCAGAGGCTGAGCTTCCTTCTCCCTCTCTCCCCCCACTTCCCTCTGCTCCATTAATATATTCAGCATCCACTGTGGCAAAGAGGCATTGAGCACCTACTATGTGCTAAGCCCTGTGCTAGAGGCACAGAGGTGAGGCAGACACAGTCCTGTTGTTGAGACATTCACACCTCATCCTTATTTATCAGGGGAGCAAGGGACTCTAGCCACAGTGGTGGGGGGGTGGGACTCAGGGGGTCTTTCTGCCGGGAGTGTGGAGTGGGGAGGTGACCTCCCCACTCACATGGGGTGACCTAAATAGATGCCAGGGGCAGCGATTCCCTTGGCTTAGACATGCATGGCAATGATTTTAACAACGTTAATGATGATCGATGAGGAGGATGCTGAGATCCCCATTGGCTGGGCATGAGCCTAGTGTTTTGCATGTGTTCTTTCATATAATCCTTATCACTCCCCTGAGAGATGGACGCTTAGACCCACTGCACAGGTAAGGAGGCTGAGGCATGGAGATGGTGATGAATTAGGCCCAGGGTACCCAGCAATAAGTTGGCAGAGCCCGGGTTCAAACCCCATTCTCTGTGACCCACATATCTGCACGTTTAGCTCTGCCCTGCCCCTCACTGCTCCATGGCCTGTGAGCCCTCTGTGCTCCTGAATTGTGCTCAAATTCCTTTCTGCCGTCTTACAACCTAGGTCTTGCTTTGGGTGAGTCCTGAAGCCTCTTCATGTCGACCTTCTCCGCCTCTCCAGGGCTGGGGTCTGCGCCCTTGACCCCCATGCAGCCTCCGCTCATGGGCTGGCTGCCTGGTGAGGCTGCTGCTGATGGAGCTTCACGGCTTGTCGCCGAGACTCTTAGAGACAAAGAGAGGGCGGCGAGGACTTTGAGGCCTATTCGCTGCAGCTCATGTAGAGACTCCAACAGGACAGTCGAGCCCCTTCTGCTTTCTACCTGCCTTGATAATGGAAAGACCTTGGAACCAAGCCTACAGCTTCTGGGGAAACTGTGCAGGAAAACAAGGATGCCTCCAGCTAGCCGGGGCATCCGAGTGCACCTGGTCATCACTGGGGTGACTGACACCATGGCCACCATGGCTGTCAGAGCCCCAGCCCCATGGCAGGGCGCAGCTCAGCAGCCCGCAGCAAGCCCAGTGGACCGTAGCTTACCTCGGTGATGCGGGGATTCGTGCACTTGCTGTTTGCGCCCGACAGCTCCAGCCACTGGCTCTCGTGGATGGGGCAGTGCTGCCGCAGGGTGCACTGGCCCTGGCCCTGACACCAGCCGCACTCGAAATCTGGGTCTGCCTTGAGGCACAGCCCGCAGCTCTCACGCATGGCTCCACACTTATAGAGGTGAACTGCGGGCAAAGAGCAAGAGGTACTTTGGGGTGGCAGGTAGGGCCTAGGAGTGGCCAGGGGGTGAGGACAAGAAGCGCAGTCCCAGCCTCAGATGGTGGGACACCTGCCCAGGAATGCAGGGCTGCTCCCTCCCTCCACCCGCCTCCCCCGCCGGGGCCACCTTCCACACCTTTATTCTGAGCTGGGTTGTCAATGTTGAAGTGCCCGTTCCACACGACTGTCAGCTCCACGGGCAGGTTGTTGATCTCCATCCCTTCATAAGAATACTGCAGCCAGGTCGGGGGGCGGGAGAAGAAAGCTGGGTCACAGAGATTTCTAGGGAGGGCCAGATGTTCAGCCTGGGGCCCTCAAGAGTGCACAGGGCTAAGGGCTGGCCATGACTGTATGTATGTATGTGTGTATACACATGTACGCACACGCACGTGTGTGGGTGGGCAGGGTGGGGAAGCACATTTCAAGGAACGGGGAGCAGGGGATCAGGAAGCTAAGGCAGGGGAGGGGCCAGGCCCAGGGGCGCACCCATTTGGATGCGGGTTCACGGAGCAGATTTGAGCAAGCTACTGGTCCCCCTTCCATGGAGGCCTGTTCCCACCAGCTGGGCTTTCCCCAGGAAGTTTAACTGAGAGAAGAGCCCACTTCCTCCCTGACTGCACAGGGGAACTCTGGCCTTTAGGCCCTGCCAGGTCCCTGATTTGATTTGGGAACTTTAATTTCTAGGAAACGTTCAGAGACCTGGAGAGGGCTGACCAACCCCCAGGCAGGGTGGCGGTTGCAGAGAGTAGAAGTGAAGGGGCTGCACGCTTCCAGGGATGAGTGGCTGGGGGTTAAGAGAGAGGAGGACTGGGCGGGAGCTCAGAGGTCAGGTGGGAATTCCCAAGGACACCCTAGAGAACAAACAAGAATCTGGGTCAGGACTCCAAAGGCTCAAAGACAGGGTGCAGGCCCCAACTCTGTGGCTGCCCACGCAGAAGCTGCTTCCAGACCTGCACAGGGTGTCCTGTGGGTCCTGCTTCCCTGCCGGCTCTCCCAGGGTGTCTGATGCCCACTGGCTTGTCCTGGCCTTGGGACTGTGGTGCTAAGAGGTGTGAGGGGATGAAGTGGGAGGTGCTGCTCGGATGCCGGGCGGGTGGAGGCGCAGCCCCCAGGCATGCCAGCCCCACTGCCTTCTGACAGCAGACCCTTCTCCATCCCAGAGAAGGAGGGTAGGCGACAGGAGCCCGAGCCTGCCCTGGGCAGCATTTCCAATCCCTGCCTGGTGATTTTCTCATTATTCCACCAGACTCGGCCCGCCACGGGGGGTGGATGGACGAATGGAACAGGGACAGGTTTTCTGTAGAGGAGGTGCTGAGGGCTGGCAATTTGTGGAAAGAGTTCAGTCCATGGGATTTGGTTTGAAGTTGTGTTTGCAGAGCCAACGGGCTCTTTTAACTCAGAATTAAAGTTTGGAGGGGCTGGCCTGTGGCAGTGTCGATGGATATTATGGCAGCTGGTGCCCCCTAGGCCAGGCTAGCCGCAGCGCCTTCACCGCGGGAGGACAGCCACAGAACCGCGGGAATGCACGGGCTGGGGAGGGTCTCAGGGCCTGTCATCCGTGCCTCTGCAGCCTATTTGCAGAGGCCTCCAAAAGGGATGTTGTAATCCTGATCTGGGAAATTGCCCTAAATTTCTGAGTGCTCCAATGTGAATACGCTGTGACGGCATCCACATGCACAACATAAGTAGGATGTATGTCCAGCCTTCTTTAGGTCCTGCCCTTCCTCAGTGCTCCAGAATTTCTCACTAACTCTTAGGTGATGGATGCCCAGGCCAGGGAGCCGCGATCAGTGCTTCCCCCACAACGGTGGGGGCTTGCGCCACACCATCCACACTCTTAGAGAACCTCCCTCGAGACCATGACACCAGCCAGGGACAGGGTCTGGGCTCAAGCCACAGAATAAAGCAAAGCTCCCCAGCCCTGTGGAAACAACAGTGGAGAACTTTTTGATCATCGCATCACTCTACTGGTGACTCGTAAGCTTTCTGCCATGTGGCACAGTAATCAGCTCCCCAGAGATGAAGGTCTTTGCGTCTGGGGCAGGCTGGGTGGTTCCAAGTAATCCTGAGTTTTCTCAGAAAACCTCTTGCTCTCTAGACTGGTGGTTCTCAGAGTGGTCTATGGACCACCTTCATCAGAATCATCTGGGGGGGCGGGGTCTACTAAATGCAGATTCCAGGGCCCCACCCCAGACTGCTGAGTTGGAATCTCGGGAGATGGGGAGTATTTTGATTGAACAAGGTACTCTAGCACTTCTTGTGCCGGGTAAAGTTAGAGAATCTCTGCTCCCTGTGGTCGGCTAGAAGCAGGGAGCTGGTGGACTGCCCGGTGGAGAGGTGCGTAGGGGGCAGAGAGAGGGAACACTTTTCCAGACCTCCCTTCTGTTTCCTCCTCTAGCCAAGCTCCACTTCCCATCCTTCCCATCTCCCTTCCCATCTCCGTTCTCCAAGGCCCCAGTGAGGGAAAGGTGGTGAGGGTCAGCTTCAGGCTGCTCCAGCCTTTAGGAGGGACGCTGGTGGTGCCGAAGTCAGGATCAGAGCCTGGCTCCTGCTTCTCAGGCCTGGGTCTGGCCAGAACTCGAAGTGGAAATAGCAGGTGGTGACCAGGGGTGTGTTGGCCAAAGACCAATAGAACCTTCAGGGCCCTCTCAGGAAGGACCTGAAATCCCCCAGAGAGCAAGGCAAGAAATACTGCATGTGTATGTGTGTGTCTGTGTGCACAGATGTGTTCACACACATGCTGACTTGAGAAGAGGTCAGTGCACATATCTGTATTATCTATGCGTTCACACATGCATGTGTATGTGAGCACACACATGCACATACATGTACTGCCACAAAGTGGTTCTGCAGTGACCAGCTGTGTGAATGTGGGCAAATGATCTAAGTCTCATTTGGAAAAGGGAGATTGCAAACAGTGCATACCTCATAGGATCGCTGTGAGGGATCGAGACAACCATCCGATGCTCTGAGCACAGTGCCTGTCACACAGAATGAGCACTCAAATATTACTGTGTATTTTAATCTGTGTGTATACACTTGGGGAGGCTGTGCAAAAATATATTTGTGCTCCCTGTGTTTATGTTTATGTAGAATAATAGCAGCAGCCATTTATTGAGTGTTTACGCACCAGACACTTGGTACATATGGAGAGAGATGCGTATGAGAACGCGTACGGGTTCAGATGTGCGTGTGTGTGTGTGTGCGCACATTTTCTTTTCGAAGAAAACTGAAAATAAAAAAGACTTTAAGAATCAAATATGCTGGGCATTGCTTTCTCTTTCTCTCCCCCATTCTTGGGATCTTGACTATGAAATATTATAGAAATCATTAACCCTGGGCACTCCCCATCCCCTCCTCAGTCTCTAGGGAAGTCACTCTATTCCTGGATGCCCTCTCTCCTAGACCTGCATCCCACAGGGGGAGGGGCAGACAGCTAGGGAGCCTGGACCACTGGCTCCCATCCCCCACGACTCCCCACCTCCGCTCCCATAAATGCTCCACTTAGCATTTATACAGTCCTCCGTAATCAGCAGGCAGTTAATCTGCACAAAGCCCAGAGCTGAGGAAGGAGGGTTTCAGGCTCCAGGGGCCAAGAACTTAAGTGTCTCCCTCAAGGTCAGGCACACCATGGCCCGCCAGTGGATGACGTGGCTCATTACCTTGGGAAAGTGTGACCCTCAGTTTCTCCACCTTCTGAAGCAAAGAGAAGACCTCTGTATAATTTGGACATTCTTTCCTCCAACCATTCCCTTGTCCCAAGCTCTGAGATATTTTTCTAGAAAGTTCTATAATTCGGGTGAAGAAATCTGAACAACCTAAGAAGCCTGTGTGTGCTCTGTGTCCATCTCCAGGACCCCAGAGGGCTCAGCAGACCCATTCCCAGTTGTGTTCCAGTAAAGCAGGAAGGGGGGCAAGCTGTCTCCCCATCGGTCTCCCCACCCTCTTGCTGCACATAGTAAATTCGGGCACCAAGAGAAAATGTGAGGTCACTGGGGATGGGTGGAAGCTGGGCTGCCCCTGCGCCCACACACTCGCACGATTGCCGGACAGAGAGGCAGGCACTGGGTGCTATTATTAGCAGCACTTGACATTTCCCTGGAGACCTGCTCTAAAGGAGACACGAACACCACAGTTACTCTCCCTCTAGCTCTGCCTGTGGGCTACACTGGTCCCCTCCCACAGGCCCCCTGGGGCTGCAGTGACTGGCCCAGGGCCTGTCCCCAAATAGTGGGCTGGAGGCCACCTGCCTGCTCACCCAGCCCCACGTCATGTCCACCCTGAGGTTTCCTGGGTCTCTTTCCTTCCCTGCTCTCCTCTGAGACCTCTTTGCCACACTCCTCTCCCATTCTAGAGAGCTCAGGGATGGAGGACATGAAACAGCAGTATCTCTTCTCCCACATTCTTCTCTGAGGCAGGTCAGACCCCGCTCCCAGGGCTAACACTAAGGCTGGGGTATAAAGAGCTCAGTCGCTATTATTTTTGCCCAACCTTTCATTAAGGGGTGTGTTATGAAACTGAGCTCAAGTTCTCAATTTGCTATTTCCTAGCTGTGTGATCTGGGGCTGGTCACTTGCCCTCTCTGGGCTTCAGAGACCACCCTCCTCTGTCACAGCATCAACTAGGTACTCTCTCGGGTCTATTCCTGCCCTGGTGGTACATTATTTTCTATAACTACGGGAGCAGAGGCTCACCCTTGATTATGACCCCAAAGATTGTTTAAGGACGTCACTTGATGGTAAGTGGCATTCTGGCCCAGACCAGCATTTAGACTGGGATCTTACTGCCCCCCCACCCCCCGAAAAGAGAGGGTCCCAGGAAAAGTCAGAGCTGAGCCCTCGTGAACTGCATGATTCCAGTGGGTCCTGGTAGGTAGAGGGGATCTCCTGGAATCTCCTGTCTGTGGGTACCCCTCCTGTTGCCTCAGTTTCTAAGACCTTTAGATGGTAGAGAAACGAAGTTTCCCATCACCTTCCTGATGGGGTGCTGAAATAAAACAGGCGCGTGGGCAAAGTTGGGCTGAGCTCCTTTGGGAGCAGGACCTGGAGGGTCTGGGAACTGTCCGTGGCGGGTGGGGAGGCCTCAGATGACTCCTAACTCCAGGGGCCGGAGTTCAGCATGAGTGCTCCCCAGCTCCTGAGGGGAGGGCAGGGGGATGGCCAAGAGCTGAAAAGCCACGTCCTCTCCTGGCGGTCAGCGCCTTGGGCTCCAGGCCTGCAGCCCCAACCTCATGTGTTTCCACTACGGCTCTGGTGTCTCCGGGTCTGCTGGAAGCGGGTCTGGAGGTGCCTGAGCCCGTGTACTCAGGAGCCCGGCGGGTTGGGCAGGACCCCCACCCAGGGCTTGGGGCCCCCAGGGGCTGGAAGCCAGACTGACCATTGCATCCTGGGGCGTCAGGCTTGCAGATGGCAAATGCCCACATAAGGAGCTGTGTGGCCTGCTCATGTCTTAAATCCCAAGAATTCTACATCAGACAAGGAGACGCCCACCACAGAGCCCAGGGGTACCTCTCCTTGTCCCGTGGGTACTGACCGGGGTGCAGCACGGGGCTCCCCGTGGGGGCACCACAGAGAAGACCCGGCCCTCACCTGTGGGGGCTGCTGAATTCTCATTTGTGCCCTTGTTCCCAGGAGGCTCTGATTTTGCTCCCACATTTGGGGAGTTCCCTGTGACCCTTAAAGTGCTCAAGAGTGCTGAGGAGAGTTGAACACAATTGGCTTCCAATTCTGGCAGGACATAGAAAGGTAGCGGGTCCCCACAAGCTTCTTGGAAGCTCAGGTTAGTTCCCAAGGCCCAGAGAGAGTTTTGAGCACGAAGTCCATAGGAGGAGCTCAGGCCGTCATCTGGGGTACTCTCGTCTATTTAACCGAGTCAGCTGAAGCACGTGGCCCATGAGGCCCCGTCTTGTGGCGTCCAGGGAACGGACGGCTCCATCATCAGAGGGGGCAGACTCTGTCCTCCCTCCTGACACCTCTGGGTCCTGAATCCCTGGGGCAGCTTCTCTGAGGAAACGAGGCTGTTTTCTCCGTGCTCTGAAATCCCTCCCTGCCTTCTGCTGAGTCAAACGTGGGACTCAGGCCTTCTCTTCCCACAGGGACTTCCTTATTTGGGGGAGAATCACTGGAGCCAAACCCTTGGGACTGGTCTGTTGGCCTCAGGATTTATGAGGAGCAGGAGTGTTTAATATCCCCTTTGCTTGCAGGTTTAATCTGGAGTGTGGCAGAAATCTGCAAAACAGCCTGGCCACCAGGGCAGGATGTGCTCAGGGAGCTGTGGGGACACATCTGGGGTTTCAGAGGTGGGGAGATCAATTGCCAGTTCAGTCCCCATAATGCTGAGTGACCTTGGGCAAGCGTGTGGGCCTCTCTGAGCTCCGTTTATGTCCAGACTGCTGCCTGCAGGAAGAGTGGGGTGCGCCCGTGATGTGCTCTGTCCAGGACTCTCCTGGTCCCACATCACATCCCCAAATACAGTCACTGCACATAAGTACCCAGAAGCAACAAGGAGGATGAACAGGAGGTAGTATGACACAGGGGAAGACCCCAAATCCGAGCCCATCCCTGCCACTCGCTAGCTAAGTGACCTTGTACACCTCAGGGACCCTCTGAGCAGGGGCAGGTTACCCTGGGGCACATGGAGATTCCACCCCTTCTAAGGCCTGCCTGTGTAGCTAATTTCATATTCATTATATTTCATTCTTTAAAAAGGTCCCCCAAATTGTACAACTCTCAGCCCCTCAAACCTAGATCTGCCCCTGCTTCTGGGCCTCCAGCTTCTCTTTTGTACGGTGAAGAAGAACATTAAGGTTTCTTACAGCTTGAAAATGTTACGAGTTTGTAAGTCCCATGTTTGTCTCTGAGCATCTGGGTGCATAGAAGTAGCCCAGAAAGAGAACCAGAGAGAGAGAGCAGAGCAGGGGCTGGGAGGGCCACAAGGCCAGGAGAGGAGCAGGCAGGCAGGATAGAGAGATAGCTGGGATACGCTAGGGGTACCTAGGAATCAGGCGACAGCCGTGGGCAGCAGGGACCCACTGTGGATTTCTAAGTAGTGGGCAGGGTCTTGTGGATCTAAGCAGCACACTCCCGGCCAGCTCCCTCCCATCCCACGGCCCCCTTTGCAGGTGCTCTGTCTGGCTCAGAAGCCTCCTGTCCTGGGAAACAGCCTCTGCGTAGGTGTAGAGGCAGCAGGGGACCTTTGAGGGCTCAAATGAGGCCCTCAGGTCAGCCCTGGTAGGAGGGTGGGGCCCAGGGCTTCCAGAGCTTCTCTCAGGAAGGAGGATGGACTCGAATGTTCCTAGAACCTGACATGCCCTGCAAATGCATTTGCCCTCAAACAGCGCTCAGTAGCCCCACGGCTGGTCCAAAAGCCCCTTTCACTACAGCCCCTGTCTTGGGCGGAGAGGACTGCTGTCACCACAACAGGGCCACAACCTGGGCAGACTTGGTGACCTCAGAGTCCAGCACTCTGCTGGGACGGTTGTAAGGGGCTGGGGCGGTTATAAGGGGCTTGGCTGGGTAAGGAGGTTGAGGAAAAGCAGTCCGGCAGGGAGCTGAGCAGTTTTGTGGGTGTTTGGGGAAATCCTGCGGAGCTGAGCTGATTTGGCCCCAGGACACGGTGATGGGGCTGGAGGAGGGCAGCTGAGGCCGCCTGGAGGGGCGGGGCTGGGGCACTCACAGAGGTGTTCTGGCACTGCACGCTGGAGCTGTTGAAGCGCAAGGCGGGCACCCTCTGCTCGCTGCCCTGGATGTTGAGGATGCATTCGTACCCGCGCTGCCCGGACTGTGGCTGCGGCAGGTTCTTGGCCTTCAGAGTGATGGGCTTGATCACCTCCACGGGCACCAGGATCTTGTCCACTCGCAGCAGCT
Organism: Ceratotherium simum simum; assembly: GCF_057802395.1. Taxonomy (NCBI): domain Eukaryota; kingdom Metazoa; phylum Chordata; class Mammalia; order Perissodactyla; family Rhinocerotidae; genus Ceratotherium; species Ceratotherium simum. Next base: position 87,989,004 of record NC_141900.1, read on the forward strand.
GGGGGCAGTCCTGGGGACAGAGAGCACGGCGCAGGTTGGGGAGCAGGAAGCCAAAGGTGCAGGAGCCTCTCCTGACATAACCCAGATGTTCATCCTGCTCCACTCCCCCAAGGACACACCCACAAGCTGTCCTAGGCACTGGTGCCCACCCCCCAGCCACTGTGTGGGAGGGAATAGGACAGAGAAATCCCGGGTCCCTGTCACTGTCTTGAGGCCACCCCTCAGAGAGCCCTCCTCCCCACCCTCTTCAGGCTCTATTTTATTTATTTATTTTTATATGAGGAAGATCATCCCTGAGCTAACATCCATGCCAATCCTCCTCTTTTTGCTGAGGAAGACTGGCCCTGAGCTAACATCCATGCCCATCTTCCTCCACTTTATATGGGACGCCGCCACAGCATAGCCTGACAAGCGGTGCGTCTGTGCACGCCCGGGATCTGAACCCGGGCCGCCAGCACGGAGCATGCGCACTTAACCTCTACGCCACTGGGCCGGCCCCCAGGATCCATTTTAATGTACTACAGACTGACGCTCCTTGTGGTCTCTCCCGTCACACTCCTACCCTAGCAAACAAACCCTGCTGGCTGGGCGACCCATCCCACTTTGGGCTGATGACCCTTTGCCTCAGTTCCAGGCTGCCAAGAGTTGGGACAGAGGGGCCCAGGAGAGCAGCTCCATGAGGCAAAGCCCTGGGCCGCGGCTCAGGAATGTGACTCTGGGCCACAGCAGGAGGGGCCTCCAGGGCCTTCCATACATGGGCTGAGTCTGGCATTTGGGAATGTTCTGGAACAAGCCCCAAAGACTTTTTAAATCCAGAAGCTTCTGCCTGAGCTCTGGGGATGGTCTGACCCTAAGGAAATGCCCCTCAGAGCAGATACACCCTGAGTGCCTCCTGGACGCTGGCAATGGGCATGCTCATCCCTGGAGCCGAGTGGGGCCTGGAGGGTCTTTGGGGATGAAGGAAATGAGTTGCTGGGCCCCCTTCCCTGGGGCAGTCGGCCCTGTCCAGGGAGGGCAGGGGGGAGAATGGGCTCGTATACAGAGTGTGAGTGCTCTGCCCGGCTGAGAGGTGGAAGCTGGTGTGTTGCTGGATTCTCAGGAGCTGGGTGGAAGAGAATCAGTGTTCCAGGCCTGATTGGCATGGGCAGAAGTGAGGCCTTCTGCAAACTCAAGCAGGGCCTGGGCACCTGTGTCAGGCAGGTCCCACCATCCCCCAGATTCCTCCCACTATGGTACTGCTTGGGGTACGCCCAGACAGATGGCTTCTGGGCAGGCTGGCCACCAAAAGCAGGGCACACACATCCTTCCTGAGGACAACGTCTCATGAGCTCATTGCTGACTCTCGGCGGAGGGTGCTGGCCCCCAACCCCAGCACTCTTCCCCCGCAGAGTGAGACAGAAGGAGACCGTGGGGAACAGCAGACCGGGGGCGCAGGCAATCAGGCAACTGGCAGCTGTCTGTCCCTCCCGGTCTGCAAGCAAATGTAAGCCCCTCTGTCATTGAAAGCTGGGAGGGAGAAGACCTGAGCTCTAGAGCCTGCCGGGCTTCTGACAGGCTATGGAACCCTGAGCACATCACAGCCCCACTTTGAGACTCAACTTCCTTATCTGTCAAATGGATGGGATCCAAGGACCCATTCAGCTCTAACCATCGTGATTCCGTGATTCGAGGTGGTCTTGCCTCTCTCCTTCCTGATTACCCTGAATCCTTGCTTCAGAAAGAACCCCAGGCTTGTTAAACTAAGCCCTTCTTCTCCCCTTCAGGCTGCCCACACCATTATCCTGAAGAGCAGCTAGGAGAGGAGCAGCAGATCCAGCAATTCCACTTCTGGATATGTACCCTGAAAGAACTGAAAGTAGGGACTGAAACAGATATTGTCCAGCCATGCTCATAGCAGCATTATTCACAGCAGCCAAAAGGTGGACGTAACCCAAGTGCCCATCGATGGATGAAGGGATGAATGAAATGTAATATATACATACAATGGAATATGATTCTGCCTTAAAAGGAAGGCAATTTTAACACATGCTTCAATATGGATGAATCTTGAAAACATCACGCTAAGTGAAATAAGCCAGTCACAATAGGACAAATATTATATGATTCCGCTCATATGACGTACCAAGAGTGGTCAGATACAGAGAGACAGAGAGTAGAATGGTGGTTTCTCGGGACGGGAGAGAATGGAGAGTTAGTGTTTAATGGGTACAGAGTTTCAGTTGGGGAAAATGAAAAAGTTCTGGAGATGGATGGTGATGAGGATTGCACAACAATGTGAATATACTTAATGCTACCGAACTGTACACTTAAAACTAGCTAAGACGGAAAATTGTATGATATGTGTATTTTACCACAATTAAAAATAAGTAAACAAAACAAAGAGGAGCAGCAGGGAGGCAGGCAGCAGGAGTGGGTGGAGGACTGAACCCTGCATGTGGTCCTGAGGCGCCAGAGCATGTGGGTCCCCAGAGACTTGAGGTCCCACAAGGACAGAGTGTCTGAGCAGCTCCTTCTTGTGCCCCTGCCTCGGCGGCCATCTCACTTCACTTGCTCCAGCAAGATGAGAATGTGAGTCACGTAGAAGACAAGAGTGATTTTGTGAAAAGGATGAAGCTCAGGAATGGAGTGGGAGGTGTGTGATGTTGGGGAATCGGGAGAGAAGATCTATGAAAAGGGGGGGGATGCCAGCCAGAGGTCCCGGGCAGTCATCCCGACTCCACTCCTCCCTCTGCCTGAGGGCCTGGCAGCTCTCCTGCCCCTAGAGCATGCTCAATCCTGACCTTCCTCCTGCTACAGCCTCATCTGCAGGGGCAGCTGGGTCTCTGGCTGCGTTTGGAGTAAGAGCAGAAGTGCGGGATCTCTCACCTCCACGTCCTACAGCAAAATGTTGCTGCTCATGAATGGTGCGCTGAGGGGGTCTGGAATCTGAGAGTCCTCTGAACCAACCTAATGGATCCCTGCTACTTTGCAAAGGAGAAACCAAGACAAGGAGAGGAAAAATAATGGCTCAGTGTCAGAGATGTGCTGACAGCTGAAGAACTCAGATGCCAACCCACCATCTTTCCTCCTGTTGATGAAAGACGCAAGCTCCTACTGGTGGGCGGGACCACTCAGGATGGGGCGGTGGGTCGGTAAGGGTCCTGAGACCAGCAGGACTAGGGAGCTGCAAAACCCTCCTGCTGTGGGCTGGAACCTTGCCTGGGGGCTGGACTGGTTCTAGTCCAGGATACGGAAGCATAAGCCTCTTTCTCGTCCCCTGTAGGATTCTTACTGAGGCTTGTTATGAGTTCTTTAATGAGTCCTGATTGCCAGTGGCCCCATAAAGGCCTAGTTTGCATATAAAAAGCTTGGCGGCTCTGAGAGTAAGTTCATTAATAATAATTGGAGAGGCCCAGGGCTGGGCTGGGCCCATTTTCCTCTGGTGGCGATGCTGATTGACCCCAGTGTCCCTCCTAATTGAAATGTAAAATGGCAATTTTTCCCTAGGCAACAAGGCATGAAGGGACCATTGCCATCACGCTGCCCCTTCCTCCCACCCCAGCTCCCCAGATCCTGACCTGCCTCATGCTGGGACCCCAGGTACAAAACCACCTCTAAGTCTGATGCATGTGGGAAATTTCAGAGAAGCCTCCATGGGAGCTCAGGCCAACCAAACCCCGTCCTCACCTTTGAGCTTTCTTAGCAAGAAAGAACCCCGTTAGAGAATCATGTAACTATGAGTGCAAGTCCATCTTCCTCCTGCTAATTTCAGAGTCTTGAAAGGGCTCTAATCATTGCTTGGCTTAACTATAAATGGGGATTAGAAACTCCTCTTCTGAAGGGCATTGTGGGGGACTCCATGAACGACCACATATACAGTGTCTGGTGCAGGGTCAGCAAGCACTCACCAAACGTTTGTTCTTTCCTCTCTTCCCCCAGCTCACGCTGCACCTTGTCCCTCACCTACTTCCTTTTCCTGTCTCACTTCCAAAGGCTCCATTCCCCTGCACCCGCCTCTGTGTGCTTTTCCAGAAACAGCCCATCAGCTTCCACTGTCCAGCTGATTCCATCCCTCCAGGCTTCAGAGCCTGACAATTTCAGCAGCTCCAAGTGCCCCAAACACAAAGGGGACAGGTGGGTGGTCCCAGTTCCATCCACTGATCTCCTAACAGCAGTCCCCTCCTCTGGGAGGTGACATCCTGAAGCTGCATGTACCACATGCCTGAGACAGGACCTCTGCCAGCCAATCACGTGGCCTTGAGCAAGTCCCTCAAACCCTCTGTGTCTCCTCATCCGTAGAAATGAAGAGGCTGGTTTGGATTTGATGCATTTTACGGTCCCAGTTCTATTATTAACCCATTAGATGACTTGGAACACATCATTATAGACCCTTTCTGAAGCTCAGTTTTCCCATCTCTAAAATGGGGATAACAATGTCTGCTCAACTAGCTCAAAGTGTGGTGTTCAAAATATCCACCAACTGAATGCATGCTGTAGGGTCTAGGGGACTTTGTGGGGGAGGTGGGCCTCCTGGAAGTGGACATTTATTTACTAGAAGGGAAATATTTTAATATTCTAATAACTGGTACATTGCAACCAGGTACAGCTGTACAGGTGGGTACGGCTCTGGTAGCAGTGTGTGACACCGTTCATGATTCTAGTTAACACAGTACAAGGGGTTCAAGGAGTCAGTCCAGTGCACATCCCACCACCCATCACCGTACACATACTTCCCCTGGGCTATCTGGTTTCAGAGCCCAACACACGTGATCACCCCATGTTCACAACAAAGAAGCTAAGGACACCTGTTACCTCATTCGATTCCCACCATGACCATGACCTTCACCTGATCATCTTACTGACTTTGGTCCCCAGATGATTATCTACCCTCCATACAGAATGCCTCGAAGACACACTGCTCTTCTCTTTTCAAGGAAGACACTTTTTACCATAAAAAAAGAGAAACTAGATACTTCTAGTTCACCAGAACTATCATTTGAAAGGTGGAGGGGAGGAAAACACCTGCATGTAACAAGATGATTTGGAGACGAACGCCTACTGTAAGAGCCAGGTTCCCTTGGAGGCTGTCTTGCCTGTGGCCACATTCTGCAGGTGGAAGCGTGGACTGAGGGTGGGGAGTGGCGGTGGCTTGAGGCGCAAGAAAAATCTTCAATGTCTTGGCTTTCAGGGGGTGGCTCCAGCGGGCTCCAGGTCATCTGTCCAGCCCCGTGCATATTTTGGTCTCCACTTAAATGCACATAGAAGTAAAGATAGCACTGCTAATCGCAGGGAACATGAACGCCAAGCCGAAGTACGAAGCTAAAAAAGATGCCTTGCCATCTACCGCGTCCAGCATGTCGGTGGCTGCTTTATACAGAGGTTTCATTGCATATTTAAATAATTGAACAAGGACATAAAGAATGCTGCCACACTGCGAGAGAAAAGGCTGCCTTCAGGGCTGGTGCTCCCTGGGGAGGGGGTGGTAGGCCATGGATTTACAGCCCCCAGTGTGTTTACAAGATGAAGGCTCTAACTCACCTGGTTGTTACAGCAAGATTGGGGGAAAGTGAAGCTCGAAGGAGAGCTTGGGGGGTGGAGGGGGGCATGATTTGCAGGTCACTTTTCCCCCCCATGTCACCTCAGCCCTCATCAATTCCAAACACAAGCCAGCCCCAATCCCCAAATTTACACTCACCTTCTCAGACCCATGGTGCCCAATACAAAAATGTAACGCACCATATATTTTCTTGCTGTTCCCCAAGTTTATAATGCCATTAGCGTGATCTACGATGGGCCGGTTTATGGAGAGAGGAAAGTAATAATATTGAAAGGAAAGACCCATAACCTTAACGGGGGAGGGGCAGACGAGACTGATGGAAAGTGCAGTTGTCTGGAGAAATGGCAACCCAGTAATGGAATGCCTTGAGTGGGGGCAGCGCATGGCTGGAAGCAAGTTCTTTAGCTGGGTTTGGCTTCGTTTTCTCAACGGAGGGTGAAGGGCCTGGCAAGGGTGGTGGTGTTGCCTCCTCTGCAAGAAGGGAAGCAGAATCACTGACAAGGTGGGCTGGCCTGATTTCCCTTGAGTTCAGTTGCGGGGCTAAATGCCCTTGGCCTGCCCCATCTCAGGGCACGGGGCTTATTTCAGCCCCAGGGCCAAGCAGCAGTCCAGGGGCCAGCACCCACCTCGCCTTGCCAGCTCTGCAGTCCTGGAGAGGACTGACACTTGGAATCGGTGGATTTCATGATACGAGCTATGGCTATGGATTCATCACAGGGGTATCGAGTGGTAAGGGAGGTTGGGATTGCCTTTCAAGCACAGCTTTGGAAATCAAATAGAATTCATTTTGCCTCTTCTGATCTTACAACTGTTCTCTGGAGTAAATACTCTGCTTGAACTTTAAGAAGAGAGGAGCTGCGGGAACCTCCTCCCTGAGCCTGTGCACAGGGGCCAGATGTGCTTCGCCTTCCTAGCAAAGGCTGTCCAGTCTGGAGCCCAGAGAACAGAGCTTTAGCCGCAGCTCACTTTGCTTTTTGGTTAAGATGAGAAATAACAGTAAAATAGTCCATTGGGGATAAATTCTTGTCAATGGATTTGCTTTCCCGTGGAAGTTCACCTTTGCTCCCTAAAGATCAGCATTTTTAGGTGTTTGAGTCTGACGGGGGTTCAGGTCAGCCTGTGGAGGAGCCTGGGGATTTCAAAGCTACTTGGGGACTGGTGGCCCCTTCTGCTTAGTGGAGGTGAGGGCATGGCCCTGTTAATGGCTGCCCCAGTGAACGGCCATTCCATTGGGTAGCAAGGAGTCTCAGCTGACATTGGGAGAACAGGACTGAGAGCAGGAAGACTCTCATCCCACTTCAGCTTTCCCTTGCCTTCCTCTCCCTCTTCCCTTCAGTACCTAGGACCTGGCAGCTGATCTAAAGACCCAGGGTTGTTATCACAGTGCCATCATTAGCTGAAACAAAATCATTCCTTGTAACTGGAATATAGTTACTATAAATGACATATGTTATTGGGCATTCTATTTCTCATAATTTTAATTATGCTAGAATACTTGCCATTAATGTAATAACAACAGTGATCAACCAGTTCTCTATTCCAGACCAATAACTTCACCTGAATGCACTCTTTGTTCAGGAAAAAAAAAGCAGGTAATTCCACATTCCGGGTGACAGTCAACAAAGCCAGTGTTGAAATTTATTCTAATGAATGAGGATACAAGATGGCGCTGGGTAGACAAAGAGCCCCCTGGCAGCCCCCTTCTTGGCTCACAAAAGGACCCTGTCTGCACCCTCACACTCAAGGGTTGAAAGGAAATGAAAACCCAGGGACTTGCAGAACAATCACTGGACCTGAGTCTCACCTTCATTCTAAGAGGGTGGGTCTGGGCCTGGATGTCAGGGGAGCTGCAGGCCCTGTGGTTGAGTGTGTCACCCTGTTAGGTAGAAGTGGGAGCCCTAAGCCTGGACATGACATTCACCCTATAAGACCACTTCTTGGGCATAGATTTCTCTTTGGTGCTTTCTAGCTTATTTCCAGTTACAATTATAGAACTTTAGGGATCACATGGACCAATGGTCTCATTTTTCACATCTCTAAATACAAATCTAGAGATCTCTTACACACCTTAAAAACTCTCACAATGCCTTGCCTGTGGGAAATGCTCTGGGAACTGGGTAACAGTTCATGGCAATGAAAGGTGACATGTAGCAAAGCTTCAGAGTATCATGCGACAAATAAGCTCTTCCCCTGGCACGGAGAAGGGACACGGGTGTCCGAGAGCTTCTACAAAATCACCTTTCAAATGTGTAATTTTATTTGTTACCCCCATTCCTGCTACTTTCTCTTCCCAGAAACAAAAATATAGAAAACAAAATGACATTAAAAAAAAAATCACTGCACTTCCGTTAGCAGCCGGGGGCTTTCTTTTAACCTCTGAAGACAGTGACCTCCCTCCTGACACAAAATGGCTGGATCAGTCAAGAGTCCACAAATAATTATTTACTTCTTTTCCCTTGGCACACTCTCCAAGAAGATGCTGCTACAACCAACCATCACGAGGTGGTCAACTCTGGCTTCTCCTCTATGTGATATTCAAAATGGCCCTAGTATTGAGCTGGGTAGGATGCAACCTCCAAGCTTGGACCAGAAGCTCAGCCTTAGAATTTCCTTTTCTCAGAGTAAATAAGCCTCCAAGAAAAAAAGGAGCCAAAGTTAACTCCATTCAATAATGTGGTAAGGGAGGCGTGGCGATTCCAAGTTACCCGGGAGCCTCTCACTGCAATGGTCTGCCAGGCGCACCATACAATGGCTCACGTGAAATGGAAAGAATTGAAGGGCAGCAGGGGAAAGTCAGTCCTTCTCCACGTCCCTCCCTCGGCCATTTCCTCCAGGCCTCTTCCTTTCCCAGGGCCCTGGCACCAAATCCTCTGAGGTGCTGTGAATCCCCAGCAGGCTTTGCCAACAACTGGTATAGATGGGGCTTTGTGCCTGCCTGCCATCTGGGCACTTTAGGACATCATTCTTCTACAGGGATCCCTGAATTGTACTAGGAAATGTGGTGGGTTCCTGGTTTATTCTCTTCCAGTTTTTTTTTTCCCCTCTTTCTGAGCAGCAGATGTAAGCTCCTTTTATATATTTAAAAGAAAGAAACTTGGGACAAGAGGAGCAAATAATAAAGGAAAAGCAGAAATTTGCAAACCTCTTTAAGGTAATTAAATGATTAGGTGCCTTTGAAATCCACCAGATAGCTCAGTTGTTTCTGCTTTCATTTTATTCTTGGGCCTCTCCACGCATGAAACCTCTGCCAGATAGACCTGTCTGGAAAGCCAGAGAGAGGCTGAAAACCTCTTTGTCTCCACTCTCATCAAGTAATTTGCAAGTTTCAGAACAAAATAAGAAAAAGTTGCTTCCTGGGCCCCTGGCCTCTAGCCTTGGTGGGTCAGCCAGCCCTTGTGCTTCTGACTCCACAACCCAAGATCAAGGCCCAAGATCAGAGGATATTGCACAGCCTTTTATCAGGATCTTCATGCCAAAGGAGCGCCCCTTGGCTGTCAGACTCATCTCAGTCCTGTTAGCTCTGGATCCATTTTGTCTTAGTTAGAGAATTGACACATAAACATTAGATTCACACTTCTCTGTAAAGCCAAGATGTAATTTCCTTCCTCCTTTTCCCTATAAAGGGACAATCTAGATCTGGATCTCTTTTCAGGATTATGAATCCAGAGCAGCCATTTCCAGCCATAGACAGACCCCACTGTAGAGGAAGTGGACCTCGTGTCCGGAAAACTCCACAACTTTGTCTTGTTCTGGTCTGAAACCTGCAACCAACTTGATGGGAGTGGAGACATAGAGCCTCCCCCAGCTTTCAGACAGGTGTATCTGGCAGAGGTTTCATGTGTGGAGAGGCCCAAGAATAAAAGAAAGCAGACACATTGAGCTATCTGGTGGATTTAAAAGGCCCCAAATCATTTAATTACTTTGAAGGAGGTTTGCAAATTTCTGCTTTTTCTTTCTTGTTTGCTTCTCTTGTCCCCCTACTTGATCAGAATCGTTCTCTCCCCTTGACCACCTCACCATTCCTTGCTATACCTCTATAATGAATTGCTCTGCTCACTCTCCACCTGTAGAACTCCTGCTAAGCCATCAGAGCCTGGGAAAATGGGATTTGGGGTCCAGATTTTCTCATTGCCAGGCACAATTCACTCATTTTCCCGCTGGGCTAGGGGAGCCCAAGGCAGCAGTTGTTGCTAGTGGGTGTACATTACTCTTGCCTTTTGGCCTCATAGATGAGAGAGCTTCCCTCCTGCCATTAAATGTTTGGCCAAAGTTAGGGTTCCTAGAGGGGTAGAAGAGAGTGAGGGCACTGTGATGGGCCTCTCTGTTCTGGCCATGCCCCTCCTGTCCCCCAAAGAGCCCTTATGCTTCCCGCACCAGGACATTTTCCTGCTCTCACAGCTGTATGGTTTGCCACATGGTCACGGTACCTGTGTGGGCGTGTGAAGGGGGCTGGAAGGTACATCCAAGACTGAGGGTGTGTGTGAAGATGTTGGAGTCTGTCTGAGTCCAGTGTTGGCTGAGGGTGCACCAGGCTGGCTGCTCTGCTCCTGCTTTCAGTGGAGTCTAACCACTACTGCCTGCTCACTCTATCTGTCTATCAACTGTCTGCCTGTGTGTCTGTCTAATCTTCCTTCCTTCCTCCTTCCCTCCCTCCCTCCCTCCCTCCTTTCTTTCTTTCTTTCTATCTTTCTTTCTTTCTTTCTTTCTTTCTTTCTTTCTTTCTTTCTTTCTTTCTTTCTTTCTTTCTTTCTTTCTTTCTTTCTTTCTTTCTTTCTTTCTTTCTTTCTTTCCTTCTTTCTTTCTTTCTCTTTCTCTCTCTCTTTCTCTCTCTCTCTTTCTTTCTTTCATCTCTATCTATCTGTCTATCTGTCTGTCTATCTATCTATCTATCTATCTATCTATCAATCATCTATCTTTCTATTCTAAATAACAGCATTCTGAAGCAACCAATCTGTTCAGAACTACTGAACTACTCCCTATGGTTGGAGTCACACAAGCACCACATTGTTTGAACTACAACAGACTTTTCCAAAGTGTTTTTATGCCCCTTATCTTTGAGGTCCTTGCCCACAAACTGACATTCTAAGAGAGGTAACACCATAGGCGTAGGGAATTTCTATTATGGTGATGAACAGTTTTCAAGGATAAGAATAAAAATTAGGAGGGAACACAAACAGAGTGTCTTAGCCATGGAGCCCACTCTGTCTCAGTGATTCCCAAGCTGGACGATGCAGCAGATCACAGAGTGCTGAGCCCCACCTGGAAGTTCTTGGAGACTTTGCATTTCTAACAAGTTCACAGGTGATGCTGATGCGCTGACCTGGGAACCCCACTCTGAGAAACACTACTCTGGTTGGTAAGTTGACCGTTCTTTCATTCTTATTCCTCTCTCCCTTTTACTCAACTTTTCCTCTTTGATCTCAATTCTGCTCTGTGGACAGTGCTCCAAAGGACAGCTGAGGAGTCAGTACACAGTCCTGCCATGTACTTACAATTATTTCTAGGACATGCGTGCATACGTGCACGCACACACACACTCATCTTTCTGGAATTGTTCTAGAACTCACCGGGAATGCACCTTTGTCTGTAAATGAACCTTCAGGACTAGCCCAGAGCCTACTGGCCCCACTGCAGAGCTTTGCTTGTTTACTGTTTTCATGAAGTGGTCTCTTAGGAGTCAGGGTTGGGAGGAAAGAGGTGGTCCTGCAGGATTCGCCTTTGTTTTCTCTTCTTAAGGGAAGTCTTGCCTGTGTGTCCCATGCTCACAGCAAGCAGTACTCACCACTCTGGCTGCCGAGACCTACCTCAGGTAGCTTCACTCGGCCTTCCTGGAAGGAGCAGGTCTTAGGGTCATGGGTGCAGACGTGCCGGTATTTACACCAGTGGCAGCGGTATGGGCTCTCCACGCAAGACAGGCACCTGGGCACAGGGGAGGAAGAGGCACAAGTCATAGAACCTGCGTGAACCCAAAGCAGAGGACCTAAGACTCCAGGGTCTAGCAAAACATGTTTTAACATTAAGAGAATCCTCCCTCAAACACTCAGGAAGAGCAAATCTTACACAAATCCATCCCTTTTTCTCCCAGTCCTCAGGAAGCCAAGAGTCTCTAGCTTCCTCACCGTCCCTCAGATAGTTAACAACCCTGGTCCCCCAGGGCCTAATCAACCACCGTCCATCTCCAAAGGATGGTGCCCTCTTTTGCTGAATTGGGGAACAGGGAGGTCTGGAATCGAGGGGCTTGTCCAGAGGGACCATGAGAGTTAGGGCAAACAAAGAAATTGAATTTTAGTTCAAATTGACTCCAGGGTCTCGGCTAACAAGGACCCACATGGACCCAGCCTGGCAGAGGAAGGTCCTGAGGCTGCTCTCTCAGTGCGATGGGCTCCTGCCTAGTTAACCCCACCTCTACACTTCACCCCAGGAAACAAAGGCAACTTTATAAGAGCTCCCTCCTGCTTAAAAACCCAACATGGTCTCCTTCTTCCAAACGGTAACACTCAAATGCCTTGCCATGCAGCCTAAGCCCTTCATGGTGTCCAGGTCCACTGTCCCCTCATGTGTTTGGTGCTTCAGCCATGAGCAGGCCATGCTCTCCCCATGCTGTCCTTCTACCTGCAGTACCATTTCCTCTTCCTCCACCTGGCCATCTCCTCTTCCTTCTTTGACTAATGGAGAGGTGGTCACATTGGGCCCTTATCTCATTAATGCCTCTGTTTATGTCTCTGGGACAAGACTGGCCTTGTTGTATTATATTTCACTCATTCACTGTCCAGTTCAACCAGTAGTCCACTAGGCCATGACTCCTGGAGGGCAGGGATGGAGTCTTTGCATCTTATTAATTTCTGATCCTCCCTGTCTAATGAGTAACACATTGCCTTGCACATAGAAGATGCTTAAAATCATTTTATGGATGGAATGGAAACTTCACACAGGATTTCATCTACCTCCTCTGCTTTCCTAGAAAAGCAAAGGGGTAGTGAGGGTTTAGGCCACCACGTGGTAAAGCCATGAGAAGCTCTGTGGCAAGAAGCAAGAAGAGAATTCCAGTATTGAAGCAACTGTTTTTGGCTGGGAGGTCTGGCTGCCTCTTATTTGGGGCCACAAAGAGAGCCAAGCTCTGGGCTCACAGCTGTCATAACCAGATAGCTAGACCCTAAAATTCTACCAGTGTAGAGCCCCAAAATGTCTTTGTTATGTTAACTAGCTCATCTTGTGTGGAGAGGAAAACAGAACAGTCTCTTAAAGCAAGCAGGGCTCTTTGAGAACCGCTGGGGGTTCCACGGAGCTTCCTGGAGACTGTGTGAGGAGATATGTGGGGTTCCCACACAGAGGGATTCCAGGCCCCCTCAATCCTCAACCAGAGTGGCTTCTACTACATTTATTTTTTATATTGGATTTTCACACCTAATTTTTGTTGGAGAAAAGTTTCTATGGTGAAAAAATGGCTTGTACCTTCTAAATCTGGTCCAGCTGCACCATTTTAGGGAGGAAATAATAACGTAATAACAGAAAACGTAAGCAGTGCCTAAACAGTGGGCCAGACGCCGCTCTTAACTGCTGCCTTTGTAATAGCTCTTCTGACTATTAGCCTGACTAACAGCCAGCCTGCAGGTTAAGCAGGGTTGAGGTACAGGGGCAGCAACCAGCTGTGTCCCAGCCAATGACTGCTCTACTGGGACAATGCCCCTGCCATGTCTGCTGTTAAATATTTGGGTGACATCCCCAGGAGGACTACTATTTTCCCATTTACAGAGGACACTGGGGCACAAAATGGTGAAGTTTCCAGCTGGTCTGACTCCAGAGCCCGAGCCTTTGCCCTCTGTCCTTTCCTTGAGAAGTGGATGCTTTGGTCAAACTGGGCTGGAGCTGGTGCTGGAGCTGGAGCCAGAACCCCCAGACCAGAGCCTCCCAGCCTGTACTTTTCTGCCCCCTCTGCCCCTCGCCAGCCTGAGTCCTGAGCCAGCCTGCAGGGGGCTGTGCAGAGCTGAGCACTCAGTCACTTGTTGGACCACCTGCCCTCGCCTGGACCCACATGGGGGCTTCTCTCCCTTCTCAGATCCCTCCTCTCCCCCAGGGTGCTGGCTGCTTTGCTCTTCAGGTGAGATGCACCCCCTTCCCCAACAGATGGAGGGAAGTGAAGCAGGTTAGACAGATTTATGCCAGAGAAGATGTATGGGCTGGGATTTGGAGCTTCCCACACCACAGGGTCTCACTCTGCTCATTTTAGCCTCTTTCCGTTAACCCGGTTGGCACCAGGGAGGGGGCCTCTCTCCTAGGAATTAATGAGGCCTCCTTATAGGATCTCTACATGGTAACTCTTTGGGAACAGTAGTGGCGTCTTCTATCTCTGGATGAAACTTGACCCCAGGAACAGGGAGCTGAGTGAGGCTGGGGGCACTTACGAGTTGTGGACGCTGCAGTTGTAGAAGACAAAGCTGGTGCTGGCAAAGGTCATGCCTGTCTCTTTCGACTTGAGCTGCAGCTGGACGACATGGTGGTCCCCTGCAGGGCAGAGCCAGCCACGAGGTCAGCAGGAAGGCCAAGGCCCTGTGTCGGGGTCCCACTGAGAGTAATGCACCCTGGGAAAGGGGAGCCTGCTCCCCTGCAGGTGCTCTCAGCTCTACCAGGACTCTGATTCAGCAGGGCCCATTCCCAGGACAACACCGGTAGCAGCTGCAGAGGGCAGATCTGGTCTATTCCTCCTTCCACACTGTATCCCTGGCACCCACCCCTCATTTGCTCACCACCTCCTCTCATGTACACACACACACACACGCACACACACACACACACACAGCTGTTCAAATTTGCATTCACATGCATTACGTCCATGCCATATTTACAGGATTACAAACACACACATTGATCAGCTACCAGGGACAAACAGACATGCAGACTCTTGGTAACGCTGCTGCAAGCTATGCAAGAGGTTTTGCATGTAAGTGTATCCCTGTGCACACACAAGCTCATTCCTCCTCCCTGCTCTGATGCTCCCTCCTTCAGTGGTCTCAGGGCTCACTGGGGTGGGCGTCCCTGGAATCCTTAGCTGGCGCCAGGGAGGAGCTGAAGCCCATGTTTAATTCACAGCCCTGACCCTAGGCCCCCACTTCCAGCCTTGTTCTGCGCCTTCCCTGAGAGCCTCATTAATCAATCAGCTCCAAATAAATGTGACAAGCCCAAATGGGAGGGCCAACATGGAATCAATCTGCCTGGGCTGGGCTTGTCCCTCTCCAGCATCGAGCCTCTGTCCACCCCTGTCCTTCCCAGTGCAGTTGGCCGTGAACAGGCAGCTCTGAGGAGGCAGGGTGGGTCGGGTGGGAGGGCAGTGGTGCAAGGTCAGGGACCCAGCAGTGCAGACACGGGGTAAGGAGCCAGATGACCCCCGGCATCTCCATCCCTGCTCCTGACCAGATTCCCCTACATGCTGGCCCTCCAACGCTCCAGTGCAATCTCTGAACTTGACTGACCGGCACACTCTGATGCTGTTTGGCCCTCCCCTCCCACCCAACCTCTCTGCAGCTGCTCCTCGCCTAGGATGAGATTGACTCTTGGATGCTCACCTGGTTGCAACAGTCAGTTCCAAGGGCAGCAGAGGGACACTTCATCCCCCTCTTCCTATAACATACCCATCCACTCACACCCCTTCTTCTGTCCCTCCCCTGCCTGTAGGCTCCCTCAATCCCCCTACATCTGTCCTGAGTTCTCCTAACCCTGGTGGGAGGAAGGACATGCCACCCAGCTTTGCCTCTTGGGACCACTCACCATTCTCAGTGATTATCCGGGGCACCTCCTTGGCTGCTGGTGAGTAGCACTGGATCTGATTGCCTACCACCAGCCCATCCATCTCTGACAGGTCCTCAAAGGTGCAGTTGACACCAGCTGACAGCTCTGGGACATTGTACGTCTCCAGGACCAGCTGTGAACAGCCCAGAAGCGGGAGAGAGAGGAGGAGAGCAAAATGGGAAAAGGAAGTGTATGGAAGAAAGGAAGAAAGAGGGAGAGCAAGAGAGATCAGAGGGAAAGAAAAGAGAGGGAAAAACATGGGAAAATATTAACATAGAGAAGAAGAGACCCAACTTATTACAAGAGCTTATAGAGAAGGTGGAGGGATGTAGAGAGATGGAGACCAAAGAAACCTCACCAGAATCTGGATGGATTTGGTCTCAGGAAATGGATGTTTATGGGATTTGTATGTAGAAAAAAAAGTGGGCAGGACTGAGGAACTGCTGGGCAAGCTCCTCTTCCTTTGTTCCCCAGTTTTGGAAAATGACAACACCAACTACGATGTGCCCAGTGCAAGACCGTGGGAGCCATCATTCCCACCTCCCTCTGCACATACATCTTTCCCATCTTATAGACAAAGTTAACATTCCCAGCACCCTCCCTCTCCTGGGCACCCTTTTGGTCTTTTTTGGTATCACAGTTTTCTCTCTTTCCACCCCTTATGTATAGAGACCCTTCCCCAGTATTCTTGTGCATGTCCTCCTCTTCCATCCCCAGGGACACATTCTTTAACCCCTCATCCTGCTCTAGAACTGCTTGGCTGGCCAGGTTTGGCCCAGCCCTCTTGAGGGGCATTGGGCTGCGGCCCTTTCAGGTGGTGAGAGGACTCTTCCCATGGCCCTGGACCACAGTCCCACTGCCCTTACCAGAACATTGTACTGAGAAACGGAGATGTTGCTGGGATGCACAGTCAGCCGGACACACTGCTTCATCTCGGAGGCAAACCTGCGGGGCTCTTTGGACCGCTCACAGCGCTCCTTCCGGGTGCACCTGGGAATGACAGACTGATGAGGGACTCAGGAGAAGGCCATCTGGTCCACTGAGGAGCCGATGCAGGGGTCAGGCACTGCCAGCAGCTCCCAGGATTTGTCCAAACTCAACGCGCCCACGACTGACCTTCTTGCTTCCTTCGTCCAGCATGGTCCTCCCCCCATCACGCCCAAAGTTGAAAAAGATGGAAATTCCAATCACCAGTTGCTGAATGCAGAAACTTGAGTGTCATTCTAAAGTCCCCCAAACTCCTCCACGCTCACATAAAGAGTTGCAAAGTCCTGTCTATTCCACCTCCCTACTCATCCTCAACCCTCGTCGCTCTCTCCCCTTAGGCAAACTGATCTGTGTTCATTCCAAATATATATCACACTCTTTCAGACTTCCCTGCCTCTGCACATGGCAGTCCTTCTGTCTGGACTGCCCTCTCCTCTCGTTTCTCCCATCCAACTTCCACCTGTCCTTCCAGACACGGTTCAACTATTTCACATGCACCTCTAATCCCGTCCCCTCCCTGTCAATGCATCCCCACCCCAGGCAGAGTTAAGAGCACTTCAGAGTTTCCTACAGTCTGGAACTTCTTAGATTATATGACAATGATTGGGCTAAGTGCAGCCCTTGCCTACCAAGTGTGAGCTTAAACCATGCCTGGCTTATTTTGGAATCCCCTGTAGACCTCACATCCAGCAGACAGAAGAGCAATGCAGGTGGGTGGGGGGGAGGGAAGGAAGGATCAAATGAGCAGAGTGTAGTGGTTCAAAGCTGGATGTGGAGCCGGTCCGCCTTGGATTAGAATCCCCGCTCCATGGCACAGGTAACTGCTACCAAAGATCTGCTACTACTGCTTAGTGTCCCGTGTTGTTCAAAGAGTTCTGTGTCACCGGTGGACCACATCCAGGGTGACCTGGGATCTTACAGTCTTAACTGACGGGGGCTTATGAAAGATGCTCATAACAATCATGGCCCTCACCCAAATGCACCCGTCACACATAGGGGAAGGTGCTTCAGCTCTCCGCTGGGGCCGAGGCTGTCCCTGCTCTTCAGTGGGAGCTCATGGCAGGGAGGTCCCCGACGTTCTGGGAATGGTATTTAATCCAAGCCAGATAAGCCTTGTGAATGTGGAGCTTCACTGTGTGGCCATGATCTGGAAACTCTGGACTACTGATTCTGCTGTGGGGTGAGGGAAAGCATGTCCTCAGAGGGACAAGTTGAGTTAAGATGGGACTGCAGGGATGGAGTGGCTGATCTCATTCGGTTAAAGAGAGTAGACTCTGCAGAGGAAGGACGATGTCAGGGGCTGTTGCAGGACAGGAGGGAGCACTGGGCAAGGAGTTTAGTAGGAAATGGAACAGTCAGGGATGTGGAACCCATATGGGGAGGGGGAGACTGAGGAGAGGACGTCTGTCTCAAGACCCAGACAAGTGAGGTGTGGGGCAAAAGATGAGGGAAGAGAGGTGCCTAGACATCCTGAGCTGCTCTTGGGGTGACTCTCCCACACAGAGGAAAGCTGTGGGGGTCTCTCCTCGTAGCCACAGGGAAAGAAGACACCTTTGGCCTCAGTGAGAGGAATGGCCTGCCAGTGGAGAGTCTGAGAGAATTTAGCAAATGAAGGAGAAATCACTGAAGGTGTGGACTAAAGAAAGAAACAGAAGATACAGGGACAAAAAGGATGACCTTAGAGTAGACTGGACGTGTAATGCAAAAGTAAAAACAATTCTGCATAATACAATCATGGCTACTGGTCACTGAGTTCTTATTAGGCACAGTGATAAGGGGCTTATAGTTTATGACACTTAAATCCTTCAACAACGATGTGAGGTGGGGACCATTTTAAATCCCACCTTTAGATGAGGAACCACAGAGAGGGTGGTAAGTCACCTACCCAAGGTCACCGGTAATCAGAAACAGCCAGCATTTGAACACAGATGAACTCTGGATGTCCACTGTTAACCATGGTGCTCTACCTCCCCGAAGATTCTAGACTGAGAAGCAGCGGACAGACCCCCTTGCTGCAGACTAAACCCATTTTCCTTGCCTTCTTAATGTTCCCTTCAAGTGTTTAGGGCAATTAAAAAAATTCCCTTCAACCTTCTTCTCTAGGCTAATCGCTATTTTTGCCTGCCACTGGAAGCACTTTGAATATTATTGTGACTCATGAATTCTCCAGGAAACTTCTAGGATTTCCATCCTAAGAATGAAAGGTCAGAGAGGAGTGCAGTCATCTCTCTGGCACTCCCTGGCTGCTCTAGCAGACCCAGTGCAACCAGGGCATCTGCCCAAAAGTCTCGGAAGTTAATTTACCAGGCGAGTTCTTCTGCGAGGACTTCATTACCTCCAGCCATTAAGCTAATGTTATGGGCTTTTCCAGGGTGTCTGCAATGACATCACTATTAATAGTGTTGTTACTCCTATTAACAGCAGACCCAGAGAGCTGGTATGGGCTTAAATTATTCACTGCCTCCCCAACTTTGAAGTTCCTATTTCCAAGAGCAATTAGTAGGTCTGAAAAATGTCTTTGATTAAATTATGAAGAGAGAAAAATGAAGCTACTTTCAGGGCAAACATCACCTGGAGTTACCAAATAGAGATCCAGATAGAAATGAGAGGACTCCATCTCTCTTCCAGCAGGTACAAAGGAGCTTGCTTGGGGGATTTCAAGACAAGTTCTACCTGCATGGTTTGCTGCTCCCAAAGTTCATGTGGCTGCATCCTGCCAAGGCTCCTGAGAGCCCCAATCTAACTACTCATCATCTCCCCTCAAATTTAGGTCTTACCGGGGAAACCCCCTATAGCTTACAATTTTATTATTAACAATTTTTTTTCCTTTTTTCTCCCCAAAGCCCCAGTAGATAGATGTATGTCATAGTTGTACATCCTTCTAGTTGCTGTATATGGGATGCTGCCTCAGCATGGCTTGATGAGCGGCGCATAGGTCCGCATCCAGGATCCAAGCTGGCAAACCCTGGGCCACTGAAGTGGAGCACACGAACTTAACCACTACGCCACTGGGCCAGCCCCTATAGCTTACAATTTTAAACATCCCATCTAACCAAGTAATCTTGGGCAAATTACTTAATCTCTTGGTGCCTCACTTTTCTCATCTGTAAAATGGGGACAAAATAGTATTTACCTAAAGGGTTATTATGAGGATTAAAAGATTATGCAAGCAAAGCACTTAGAACAGGGCATAGCTCATACATAATAAGCTCTCAATAAATGTTAGCTGGTATTACTGCCCCATCCCTTCTCTGCCTTCCTCATCCAACCCCTCCAGGCTGCAGCTGATGCAGAAGCACAGGGCCTCTCCCAGATTGGCCCATGGGGAAAATCGAAGACAAAAAGACAGGGGTGGCCCCAGCAGTGTTCCTCTAAATGAGGGATGGGGAGCCCCAGAGGCGAGAGGGAGGAAAGAGGGAAAGAGTGGGTTGTGGCTCTGCTTTCTTACTAGCTGTGAAAGGGTATTGAGAATTCAATTCTCTCAATGGAAAGTCAAGTTTAAGGTCAGTGTCGAGGATGATTTGACATTTCTACTATCCCTCAGGACCCATGAGGGCGGAGGCTGCACATGTCCAAAAGCACAGACAATTGACCTTAGATGTGATAGGATAATTGAGGGGAAGAATGAATTCCTTCCGAGTTCTTACAAGGTCTGTCAGGGTAATGGCCTTCTGCTCTTCTAGGACTGTGATTTCTCATTAGCCCAGACAAGAGCTAGGAAATGGGCAAAGGGTTAATTCATGACTCTTGGAGGAAGCGGGGGAGGAAGGAGGCTGGTGCTCTTAGACATTTCCTTCAACACTGGCTCCAGGTACTTCTTACTGCATTTCCTGCAATTCCACTGTGCAATTCCCCCCGGAAGTGGAGGAAGATCCTGCTTCACCCATTTGCCAGGCAGGACTTAAAAAGTGTCATAAGGACTCAAAAAGTACATGCTATATGACTTTGAGTTTTCCGACATTCATCCGTGCCACCACTATTGTCACCCCACCCCAAACACAGACCTGTAGATGGCTAGCAGGAAGCAGGCACCAAGAAGACACCCCAGGCCCCCAAATTGGAGTCTGGCCCAGTCAACCTCTCTTACCTCCCTCCCTCATTCCACTTTCTCTGCAGTTCAGCCCTCCAGCCCCAGTTCAGAGGTGCTAAAAGCCCTTAGGGACAAAGGCCCTGGCCCCTGGAGGGGTTATTATTCAAGCCAGTGGTTCCAATGAGATTATCCTCTCTAATGAAGCAGCTACCTCCGCCCTCCCCTCAGCCTGAACTTTCACTGCTGGAGAATTCCCAGCCAAGTGGAAAATTAGAATGGAGAGGAAGGGAGAAAGGAAGGGGGTAAGGCAGAGGGAAAGAGGTGGTGATTAAGTTCTCTAGAAATTAATTCCGAAATACAGTGATAGAAATATTAACTCCCAGTGCTGCCAGCTGGGCAAGCAAATTTCATTTTGGAAATGCGGCTATCTGTGAGTCCGGCCTAGGCAAGCCTCCAAGCTGTTGTGGGCGGCGGGGGATCATTGTTGGTCCATCTCCCCAGGCCCTCTGGCATGGGTCCACCAGACTTGGATGGCAGAACTTGCTCCTTGCTTCTTCCCACAGGTAACCCCCAATCTTTAACATTTCACATTGGCCATGGCCTATGTATTAAGTGCACCATTTGGGGAATCTGTGTTCAGAACATGAGGAGGTTGGAAAAAAAATGGGGTGGGGGTGGGACTTTCCAAGTGAACCTTATAGAAAAGTTAAGATGACTTCGAACCATCTCAAGTAGGAGATCATGGGGGACTTTTTGGTCATTTTCTCCACATCTGGGAACCTAACGAGGGAAGAGACTGGGTTTTCTAATATCATTATCCTTGCCTTCTTCAGGAATGCCCACAGAAACGGGCAGGCGCATCTGTGCAGCTTGGAGGAAGGTGGACTAGCTAGTAAAGGGAACCTTTCCAGGCAGATGGGTGTGTAAGAGGTTTCTTATACGAAGAATGTGTGGACCAAGTGAGTCCTTTCAGTGTTATGATTCTAGGTTCCAGTGACTGACACCATGGTCTCAACCTAAGTATTAAAGTTGTTCTTGGGTAAACCCCAAGACAGGAAGACCCTGATTACACTACAATTTTCCCTTTGACACCCGCTGCTGGCAACTGAACTCACCACCCCATTATTATCTCTAAAGTTCCAAAGCCAACCTGAGCAGCAGATGTTGGATTCACCATGCCTCCTGGGCCTCACTCAATGGGTGAGGTCACTGAAGCAGGAGGAGGGCATAGGACTTAACAGGAACCAGCAGGTGTAGGAGTCCAGGGGAGGCCAAAGAATCCCTCTGGGCTTGTGTAGTAACCAAGTGATGCTGTCCCACCACCATGGTGGGCTCTGCCCTGGGTCCCAGGTTGGATTCTTGCCTGGGCTTCCCTTCACCCCCTACCCAAATGAACGATCTATTGAACACAAACCTCAGGTGGTAGTCAAAGGGACCTGGAGTGGTTCCTTCCTTCTGAGAAATTACATTTAGCAATTGCCAGAAGAGAAGGTGAAGTGGGGCTGTCTCTCTTCTCTCTGCCAGTAGGTAGTGCTGTTCAGACGGTTGATTTCTACTAAGGCTGAGAAGAGGTTAGCAAAGAAGAGGAGGAGGGAAGAGCAGTGGAGAGAGAGAGGACAACAGAAGAAGCAGGGAGGAGGAGGAGAAAGCAAAGTCTCATCCTAGCAGGTGGATCCATTCTCTTCATAATCCAGTTGGTAACAAGAAAGATGCTGTCTATCACCTGAGACACATTCAACAATTACTCTGATTGATTCTGATCAGTTTTCACACTATACTTTGTCCAACAGCCTGGAGCCTTCGTGTCCATTAATGTCACCAGGCCAGCAGGCTTGCTGTAGGGAAGCACTCTGCTCTGTGCAAGCTGGGCCACTCAACCCCATGTGGCCCAGGGTGGCACGACTGGGCAGAGTATGTGAATGCTGGTACATGGATGTGCATGTCTGAACTTCAAGCCTCAGAGGTAGCCCAGCTCCTCAGGCTGTCCCCAGGGAGCCAAGTCGTTAGACTGGGAGGGACATTCAGAGCTCGCATAGACCACAGGGTTTTCCTAATTCGTATGAGAAGATGGCACTGTTGACTTACCATCCTTGGGTCATGAATGCATGTGTTATACGTAATGTACGTGGAGAGGTCAGTGGGTAAGAGAGGAAAAGCAAGTTTCCTTAACTCATACCATGTATCTGCTGATCCATGGAGAGAAAAATTCGAATACACTAGTATCTACTCTAGGACTGTCTCCTCTGGGCCAGATGCTGATAACTTTTTGGCAAAGAGTCAAGGAAAACCCCAGCATAGACTGCAAAGAGTGTGCTGGGCAGAGATGGATCCTAACAATTCCTCAGGATTGTGTAGACATTGTGCAAACAGCCTGAGGAGAGATCATTGACTTTGTAGGTTAGTATTAAGTAGCCCTTGGATACAGGTTAAAAAAATAAATAAAAATAAAACCAGGCTATGGGATATGCTAAGAAGCAGCAAGGACGGACTTGCATTTTAGAATCAGTTTGTGCTTCATTAAGGGGACGCTTAGCCATGGCTCTGGGATAAACTGTTCTCTGTACCATCCCAGGTAGCCAGTAGGCAGCCACATATACGGCCACTGAAGACTGCCTAAATGCATGGGTGGTTGGAGTTGCCCACGGCAGGAAGACTTTCCAGTGGTGGGTTTGTCTCAGCCACCCAGCCACAGTTGTCCAGTCCCGGGGAGGACAGGAAGGGGAACGGGACCATGGAAGAGCCCTGGGGTCTGACCCCAGCCTGTGCTTACACAGTCATTGAAATCAGGGCTACCTCTAGGTACGCAGCACCTGCTGTGTTCCAGGTCCCCTGAGGGGGCTTCATACACATCCTTTCCTTTCATTTTCACAGTGTGGCTGTAAGATGGCTCTTCTATCACCATTTTATAGCTGGGGAAACTGAACCCAAACTGGGTCTGTCACAGAGAGTTCTTGGTTTGAACCCACCCCTTCTGCTCTGGGTAACATCTTTCCTTGCCTTTCACTCTCTGCATCTTGGCAGAAACTATATAAAGAAGAAAAGAAGTGAATCCTGAACAGTAACATGTGCCAACCCATCCAGGGGAGGGCATTATTCCAACAGAAGAAATCTACAAAGAGGTGGGGTCACCAGGGGGCAGGGGGTGAGGGAGAGACCTTATAAAAGCTGATCTGATCTCTCCCCTGTCAATATCTTGGGTTACATGAGCCTCCCAGGAATGACGTGATGACACTTCTGAAGAAAGTTAATGTCTGGGCCAATCGATGTGGCTGGATCTGCCGCGGGATCCCGTTACCTGCTGAGACTGACACAGGCTTCTGGGCCTGACGGGGAAGATGGAGAGGGGCCTGGGGACCTGCCAAGCCTGGTGGCTGGAGGGAATGTTCCAGGCCCAGGACAGGTGAAGGCAGGCTGGGATATAGGCTTTCTTTACCTTCACCCAAGTCAGAACAGGTAGGCTCAGGCCAAGGTGAATACCCTGGGTACAAATGCGCAAGATTCATGGACAAATAAATGCCCAGGTTGTTGAAGCTGTCATTGCCATTAGAAACCAGCAGGCCTGTGGGCTGGGGCCAGGGGCTGTAGGAGAGGCCACGGGGCTGACCTTCCACTCTTCTGGGTTGGCAGGACAGGGCTTCAGGACAACTGAGGGTGAGTCACAGAGAGAGGGTTTCAGTTACACGAGCATTTCTTAAGCTTGTTCGGTCTGCAACACACCTGTGCCCTTGCTGGTACAAATGGCCCTTTCAGCCACCTGAGCCACCTGTTTGTAGGGGCTCTGCCCTCGAACTGTACATGCTCTCGCTCTCTCTCCCCTCCTGTTCCTCTGTCTCTGTCTCTCTCCCTCTCTCTCTCTCTCTCACAAACACACACACACACACACACACACACACAGCTTCTGCTACCCTCTTCCCACAAAGTTCCCACCTTTTTACTCCCAATGACCATTGGAAAAGTTGGCAAAAGTGACAGAGACAACAGACGCATCTTGACACTCTAAGGAACCCTCTTCCTGATGCTCTTTTGCCCTGTTTTCCTGGAGTCAGGCTGCGGGGCCCTGCAGTAGTTGGCACAGGGTCCTGCTCGTGGTGTGGGCCTAACGAATGTGCTGATTCTAACACAGACTGCAACCCCACCCCATCCCTGCACCAGAGGCCTGGCTCCCAAGAAGCTTCAGGGCAGACAGTCTAACGTAGTCCCCCTGTATCACCCAAGCCTAGCATGGTGTCTGGCACAGAGGAGCAGGCTGGTGTGGAAGATCCACGGACAAGTCTGTGTTTATGGGCACAGCACTCACTCAAAGCAATAAAATCTTCTGCACTTTTCACCACACTCCCTTCCTAGCAAACTGAAGCATCCCAAAGTAAGCATCTGCGGGCTCCCCCTGGTCCTCCTCCACCTCCTGCACCGACTCTGCCTGCCCAGCCTTCTCCTTTCCCTCCTGCTTGGCGCACGTCCTCATGCATCTCTCCCAGACATGAACGTCCAGCTGGTATTTGTTTAGAATGAAATGGAGGGCGTATCAGGAGAGGCGATGCCTGAACTTAAGCCACCAGGGAAGAAAGGCCCACTGGGAAGAATGAGAAGGAATGTGAAAGAACGTTCTGGATGAAGGAAATGTTGTAGATCTTGATGGGGTGTGGATTACCTGAGTGTTTGCATTTGCCAAAACTTTTCAAACTGTACACTTAGGATCTTTGCATCTCACTCTATACAAATTAACCACTACATCCTGATTACAAGCATCTTAGAAGATCCAGGGATCTACTTTTCTTTACCGGCCATGTGGGCTGGTTTTCCTTGGTCACTGACTCTGGGAGGGAGGGGAGAGGGATTTACTGAGCATCATGGTGGGCAGGCAGCCTCGGCCTAGAGTTGCTCATGAGCTGAATCCTCCCAGGGGAGCTGGGCTTTACCAGCTACATCAGCACAGCCCCCAGCACTGGGGTCTGCACACAACCAGGAGGCTCAAGGTTACGGAGAACCACACCTTGACCCGGTGGAGCACCTTGGACTTCTATAACATCCTTTATTGCCTAATTGTATGCTCACATCATCGCTGTGAGTAGGTATTGTGCTCCCTCTTTATAAACGTGGATGCCGAGTTTCTGATGCAGAGTTACAGTTGATCCTCGTTATTTTGGACTCCATATTTGTCAATTCACCTACTTGCTAACGTTTATTTATAATCCCCAAATCGATACTGGTAGCCCTTTCACAGTCACTCCCGGACATGAACAGAGTGGTGAAAAGTTTGAGCGACCACACGCACACATTCCCAACAGGTGTCTCACAAGGCAACGGCATTCTGCCTTCTTGTTTCAGCTTTTGCTATAAACAAGTGTCCTTTTCGTGGTCTATTTAGTGTCATGTTTTTCACATTTTTGTGGAGTTTCACTGTTTAAAATGGCCCTCAAGTATTGTGCTGTCTAGTGCTCCTAAGTGCGAGAAGGCTGTAATGTGCCTGATAAAGGAAATGCGTGTGTTAGGTAAGCTTCCTTCAGGCATGAGTTATAGTGCTGTTGGCCGTGAGTTCAACATCAATGAAACAATATATGTTAAACACGGTGTCTTTAAACAGAAGCACATATAAAACACGGTTATGTATTGGTTGATTGACAAAAATGTTGTGACCAGAGGCTCATAGGAACCTAGCTCTGTATTTCTCCTAGGGGGAATGGTTCACTGATTTAGTGTTCACGGTGACTTTACAGAACAGAACTACCATGAATGATGAGAACTGACTATACTTGTCCAAAGCCCTGCAGCACGTTTGCACAAAGTGAGGACTAGATTCCACTGATTTCCATGTCAGTCGTCCTTCCAAAGTCCCTCATGGCTTTCTCATGCCAGCTCCCACTGTGGCGTTTTGGGCGAGGATGGGTAGCCAGCAACAGCGGTGGCTCAGTGCTGAGTAGCAGACATAGAGAAAGCACCGCACAGCCCCTGCTTTCTGAGAGCCCATGCTTAATAAGGGCTGTACTGACAAAACACACATGAATAAGATGTGCAAACTTCAGAGTAAGACAGGAGGCCAGGTTAACAGAGGTGAGAGGAATCCAGCAGGAGCATCCACCACTCAGAGGAAGGCAGTCTGAGGCTAGGATACCCATGGCAAGGGAAGGATGCAATTAAAGTAGAGCCATCTGGAAAATCAATGGGGTTAACCAAAGTCTTAAGGGGCAGTGCCCCCACGAGCTCTCAGTCTTTCCCCAACTGAGTCAAGATCTCAGGTGAGACTCTACTTTACATTTCACTGCACTCCATAGTTCACAGTGCCCTTTCACCCACATGATCTCACTTGATTCTCCAACGACTCAGTGAGGTGGGCAAGACAGGCATGACCATCTCCAATTCCCAGATGAGGAGCTGGGATGCTGCCCCAGGTTGCTGCACAGCTGGGGCATGTGGAATTTGGACTTGGTGGCAGATGCCCAAAGTTCATGTCCATTGCTGTTTTTTTTAAGCCATGCTGAGAGTAGAGCTGCTGGCTTCCCAGTGTAGGCTGATGGCCTCCTTCACGAACTGTCCAGACTTCACCTTGGCCCCAGTCCACCCACTTGACAGGAGGCAAGTATTATGTTACTGAAGGGGAAATTGAGGCTACGCAGGAAGTGTCTCTGGTACTTCCTCCTCTCACTCTTGTTTAACTCAGCTCTGGGGATGGGATTTGCGGGTATTTGTAGCCCCTCTGCTGCCTTCTCAGAACCTGGGGGCCCCTGTTCCTCACAGGGCTCAGTGTTATGTGGGGCTGGCTGGCATCAGCAGGCAAGATCAAAGCTGCCACAGAGACCTGCCCTTGACTCCCACAGGCATAGACTGTGAGAGAAGGGCTAGCTTTTCTGATTGCCCTTGAATGATCCCAGGTGCGAGAGCCCCATGCCAGGAGCAGCTGAGCCATCCTCGGCTAAGCGGAAAGCCAGCTGGCCTCCAGGCCCCCAAGGAAGCAATGGGTCTGGAGCACAGTCCCTTTCTGAGAGGCCTCACTGTGTGGGACAAAGAAAACAACTTCCCTTCTGCCTTGCAAAGTATCATCTAGGCAACTCTTCTGGTTGACAAGAGCTGAATTCTGAATGCAGTCTCTTCCATCCTCTTTTATGCCGGCCACTCTTAGGCTCCACTGCTCTCTGTTACAACATACACCTTTGTGCACACTCCTGCACCAAGCTTCTGATCATCTCTGAGTTACATGTATTTTAGTAACAGTCAGGTCAACGGTTCTCAGTTTTTTCCCCACCGTAACATTCCTGAGGGATTTCAGACCTTTCCTTAAAGAACTCAAGGACTCATTTTGCCTGGGTCTGTCACCCAGAGTAGGGAGGGTGCCTGTGCTCTTGGAGAGGATGTATTCGAATTTAGGAGGGTGTTTCTAACTTTCAGAGGCACTCCTGGGGTGGGGTGGGAGTCAAGATCCCGCCCCCACCTTCTTATAGTTGAAAATGACTGGTAATGTCTTTGGCCACTTACAATTCAGGCTCTTAGTAGGAAGACTAAAGTACTTCTCTTTAATTTATAACACTTTTGTCCAAGTCACAGAGAGAGGGTCAAGTTGCAAGTGTTGACTAGAAGCCAGAGCTCCAGCAACAATAGCTTGACTGGGACCACATTCCATTAGAGTGGGGCCCAACTATTGTTTGCTTCTCCAGTCAGTGATGCCAGGGGTCTTTGGATTCCCCAAGAAAGGCCTTCGGCGCTCCCCACATGTCTGGGCTTGTTGTCTGTACCTTGTACCCCATTCCTCAGATCATTTACCAGGCTACGATTTGCCTCCACTGTATACCATTGCCTTCCTCCCACTTCTAGAGGATAACATGGAGCCAGCACAAGAGAGGCACATAGGGAGAGTGCCCA
Source organism: Ceratotherium simum simum (assembly GCF_057802395.1). Lineage (NCBI taxonomy): Eukaryota > Metazoa > Chordata > Mammalia > Perissodactyla > Rhinocerotidae > Ceratotherium > Ceratotherium simum. The sequence goes on from NC_141900.1 coordinate 88,017,191, forward strand.
GCACTCAGGACAGGGATGCATTGGTCCAGTGACCCCAGGCACAGGGTGCTCTGACAGCCAGATGAGTGTTATGATAGAAGAGAGAGGGTTCCTGGGTGCTACACACTTGAACTGTACACCTCAAGTACCAGAAGATTCTAGGGCAATATCGAAGAGTCTGTTAAGTGGATGTTGAATCACTAAATGGACAGTACATATCTCGCACATGCTTTAGTGGCCCATGTGAGCCTCCAGAAAAAAGCCCAATACCTTTTTCCTGTGTTTCAGTCCTGGAATGTCAGTTTACAGTCAAGTCACGATCAGAAATGTCCAGGAATCTCCCTCCAGCCCTCCATTGTGTAATTATTCAGTGTGATTCTGTATCCTGACGCATCATCCAATGCTGAGAGTTCCCATATATCTTACGGGAATTTGGCAATTTCCAGTGAAGTCAGAACAAAAGAAGGGAGATGAAATTTGCAAATGTTATAAGGAAGAAAGAATAAGAAAAAACAGGGCGAGAAGAGAGATCAAAGGGAAGGAAAGCAGTGATAGAGAAAAAGACGAGAAGGAAGAGAATTACCAGGGGAAGAGGGAGGCAGGAGGAAGCTGCCCAGCGGTACTCACATGTTGTGGAGCACACACCAGCCACAGTGGGGATCGCCCGAGCCAAGGCACTCGCTGCAGCTCCGATACTGACCACAGGACTCCACAGGGACTCTGGTGAGCTAGGACAGGATGACAAGAGAGAGAGCGGTCAAGATTTTGCAGAACACCCAGTAGTTCACCAGAAAGACCTCTTCTTTCAGGGGTATCACCTAAAACAGCATAGCAGCATGATGGCACCTTGAAGCCCAGACCCGAAAGGGACCTTGAGTGATCATATGTGAGCAGGGGCCCACATAAGCATCCAGAGGAAACAACCACCTGTTATTTTCTTGGAACTGTCTGGGAATAGACTCCATAGAGTCCATATTAAATTATTATAAATGATATTTATATAATGTACATTAAAATTTTCCCACCACTAAAACCCAAAAATAAGTCTACAAACATCCAATTCATCACATACTTGTTTCTTATCGATCTGATAAACTCAAAAGTTTATTCTTTCTCCATGCTTGTTTCTCTTTTGCCATAAAGTGTTTCGCCTTCTTCCCAGTCCTTCGCCTTCAAGTTCTGCCACTTTTGTGGTTCCAGAGAGCCTTTAACCCAAGAACAAGACCCTTCTTTTTCTCTTTCCGTGTCTCTTAACAAGGTGCGATCGTCTCACTTTGTGGTCGTTACTTGCCCACTCGCTCTTTCTCGTAACGTTGGCCAACTGGCTCTCAACGTTTTCACTCTGGTGCTTTCAAACAGCAGCTGTTGCTATTTCTCCTCCTACCCATACCCTTTTCATGACGAGGAGCTTCCTCTCCAACCCCAAACTTTATATTCGCTTTCACCAGCCGCTTGTTAATGTAAAATGTTCCACATGACATTTCTGCTTAGCCCAAATGCTTCCATTTCCTGCGTGCTCCTAAAGGTCTTTTCCATTTCTTTGTTCTCCAATGTAGCTTTGCTCTGATGTCTTTACACGACTTCTCAGGGCCCGAAAGGTAAGAGGTACTTAATAACAATACACAGGATCAAATGGAATTTTAATTTTCTTTCTATAGCCTTGGTCTTTATTCTCCATTTTTGCCAGTTTCTTCTTTACAAAAAGTGTTTTTTTTTTTTTTTTTGAAAATCATTCTTTTCCATTTGGGATACTTTTTTATCTCAATGGAAGACTTCTTACTTCATCTTTTCAGCTCAAGCTAAGAGAATTTGATGTGGTCGTCCTCTTTAATTTCTCACCATCAGACAACAGGCCTGGAGAAGTATAAACCACGCTGACCTGACTGAGCCTCTGTGCTTCATGAGCAAACTCAGAGGCTGTTTTCTCTGTTGCTTCCTCTGGCATCTGCCTCCGTAAAATGGTGTACCACTTGGCAGGGGCTACTTGTAACTCACGCACAGGCGAACTGGCACCAGCGCCTACTCAATTAGTCTCGAAACTCTCTTTTGGAATTAATTCATAATTAATTCCAAATCCCACATGATCTCTTTTCCCTTTCCACTTTAATTTTTCTTATTCCCTTTATATTTCTTTTTTTGTTTTCTCAAATGTACAGTGAGCGTTCTTGACCACACTGCATTTTCCCTTCTCCCAAGTTATCTTTCAGCTTCCTGCTCCCGTTCCCACAGCCTTGCCCTTGGCGGCCCCTTCTCCACATTCTCAGAGGTCTTTTTGCATATTTGGAATTTTATCTTTCCTTTTATTACCGCTCAGGTAATCAGCACAAGCCTTGCCCTAGCTCTGCCTACCTACAACCTTCCTATTTTCCTAATTAATCCTGACAATCAGTTTCTTACAAATTACCCCGCTGACTCTACACGCAGCCAGGAACTTACCCTCTCCCTGTGGCCTCTTTATTTCCTTTCCCCACCCCTCAAATGGGAATAGACATGCTGGTCATGTAATCACATAAATAGTGGTTCCCTACCCCAAGTACCTGGACTCCTAGGAATCCACGAGTGTTACTAAGGTCCACAGCTATTTTCAATATTTCCAAAAACCTAATGGAAATTGGATCGTTGCTGTTTTCTGTCTGTATGCGTATTCAGTGATGTATTTCTCATATTAAAAATAGGAAATATATTATTTCTTAATAAATGCAGCTTGTTTAGTAGGCAAAAATCTTTCAAAACCTGATGCCTGGAGGGGAATAAAGTAATAAAAAGGGCCATAGATGGTAAAATTGGTGACATAAGTACATCATAACGTTTTCATAGGTTCCAGCTGCTTGTCTAGCCCTCCATATTTTGCAAGAGCTTAAAGAGAAAATCATGGCTTGTTCGATCCAAAGCATTTTCTTGGTCTAAACATAATTAATATCCTCCCCAGTTCCTCCCATGGACATGTTCTATAATCTGTCTTCGATGGGCGTGCCGTGGGGTTCTGAGGTGTGCAACATAAAGAGCCAGCTGCCTGGTGAATCTGACATCCTCAAAAGCCTTTGCATTCAGATGTCTAAAAATATCTTGTAACTGGTGTTTAATAATGTCAATACCTGGAATTGTGAGGTCCTCCCTCTCTCGATTTTAAGCTAGAGTCATTTTCATTTGGTTGGTAGGAGTGTAGGAGCCTGCAGAGCCAGGTTCAAATTCTGGCCTCACCGTTTACTAGCCATAAGATCCTATTATCTCTGAGTTTTGTTTGTCCTTATCTTTAAACATGGAGATAAAAATCCCACCCTAATTCACGGAGTTTCCCAGAGCAAAGATGACCTGATAGGTGTGACACTGCTTTGTAAATGATCAAGCACGTTACAGGTGACAGTTATGATTATTGCTGTCTTCGTCATTAACACCCATTCTTCACTGCTCTGTCACTTTCCCTCACAGGAAACTGCTCCCGCAATCTTCTGAGGCCTCGTGAACTTGGTCAGGAGTTTAATAGGCCCAGAAGAACTTGTCTTCTTTGGTAGCTTGATCACAGCATTCCTCCTTGGACTGTGCAGTCTGCTCCTAAACTGTTCACTGCTTCATCTTTGGGATGAGACCCTGGGGTTATCCCAGCTTCCTGGACTTATTCAGTGCTTGTACCAGCAACTGTGAGGGTCATGTATCTTTCTTTGTTTTTCATCTAGGTGGATCCCTGTGAGACAGGGACATAAGTCCTTGTCAGTTATGATGAGACTCAACTTCCTTCAACCTTTTCTTATAGCATCTTTCTATCTATATGTTCAGTTATTTTTTATTACTCTTCTGAACTTTATCTAGATTTTCTCCATTCTTTTTAAAGCGTGGATGTTAAAACTGAGGAGCCAACAGGATTCCAACAGACCAAGTGGAAAGGTTACCATTATTTGAGAGCTAGATGCCACCCCCCTTCACCTTTCCAGGACTTTCCCAATGAAGACTAGGCCCAGAGAAGTCTCAAAGGCCCCACCATCAGCAGTATTCTCCAGTGTGGCAGAGCTCTCCCAAACTAACCCCATATCTCCCAATTGACTTCATTACTTTGCCTCATTCCTCACCCCACGCGTAATTCTGGAAAGCATCAGAAAATTTCCTGACACTTTAAATCACTTTTGAAAACTAGATTTAGTCCACCGTTTATCTCGGTGCAATCCTATACCCTAATGGCTCTGGGTACCTTCCACACCTTACCAGTAAGCTGCACAGGTTGCCAGGTAGCTTCTGAGCCACCTTGGTGCTCTGATTCTCTCTCCCCAAATACCTAGACTCTCCACACACACTTTCCACCACACAAAGCCGCCTCTCCCATCCCCTGTCTCTGGCTCCTTTCCTGACCCTGGAACACAAACCACTCCAGATGCAGAGCCACACGATTAATTAAAACCACCCCACGCTGATTAAAGTCTTAAGCTACAGTGCCGGGCATGCTAATTAACTAAGTGAGGGAATTCAGACCACAGGAAGAGGTGAAAAAAGAAACTCATGGAGGGGTGGCTTCTGCTTGGAGAACAAATCAGATGGCAATGTGACCTGAGCTATCCTAGTGATGGATGGTCTCAGAGACCACAAAAGATTGAGGTCTGTCCCCTGGCCAGTCCGGGAGAGGTGTTGATTGATGTGGCTGTAATAGCTTCCTTGCTGCTTCTAAAGACAAGAGTCTCACCACCTCCCAGAACCTCCACTTGTGCCTACACTGTGCTGGGGGAGAAGAGGGCTCCTTGGGTGGAGGGGTTAGGATGGGGTCTGCACGTAGCCTTCTTGGCACATTCTACTGGCTTTGTGCAAAAACCTATTGGGCAGTATGGCAGTTCCTCAAAAAGTTAAACATAGAATTATCATATTATCTAGCAATTCCACTTCTGGGTACATACCCCAAAGAATTAGAAGTAGGGACTCAAACAGATACTTGTACACCAATGTTCATAGCAACATTACTCACAACAGCCAAAAGGTGGAAGTAACCCAAATGTCCATCAACAGATGAATGGATAAACAAAATGTGGTTTATACATAAAATGGAATATTATTCAGCCTTAAAAAGGAAGGAAATTCTGACACATGCTACAACATGGATGAAGCTTGAAGACATTATGCTAAGTGAAATTAGCCAGTCACAAAAAGATAAATATTGTATGATGATTCCTCTTATATGACGTGCCAAGAGAAGTCAAATTCACAAAAACAGTAAACAGAATGGTGGTTGTCAGGGACTGGGGGAAGGGGACCGGGGAGTTAGTGTTTAATGGGTACAGAGTTTCAGTTTGGGAAGATAAAAAGCCTTCTAGAGATGGTGGTGATGGTTGCAGCACAATGTGAATGTACCTAATGCCACTGAACACTTAAAAATGGATAAGGTGGTAAATTTTATGTTATATACATTTTACCACAACAAAAATTTTAAAAAAAACCTATTGGGTGAATGTGAGAACACCTACTCCTGCTCAGCTCCCTGGGCCAAGGGGGAGAAGCTTTCTGTTGCTAGACTAATAAATTCATGTTTATGAAATATTCTGAGATCCTTGAGTGAAAAGATAGGCATCGTTACTCTTTTCAATTTAATCTCAAATGGACAAAATGGTTTTGGATGAATGTCTCTTATCGTGTATTGCTATGTAACTGGATCTGTCATTCAAGCTCTGGACCTCTGTTTCCTGATTTGGAAAAATAATGTCACAGCCTTGTTCTACACAGAACCAGTCCTCACCTCCCACCTCTTCCAAGAGGCACAGGGGAGGGGCTTGGAATTCAAATAATTTCTATGAGGTCAAATGGCCCCCGATTTTAGAAAGTTCTCCTGCTATTGCTCAGCCTCTGCTTTGGCATTTCTCATTCCAAGTTACGCCCAGGGGGCACCTGTGTGGCCATCTCCAACCCCACTTCTCCTTCCCCTAGATCATCTTTCTAGGAATCACATTGGTTTGCTTTACCCTTTTGCCACCGAAGTAAATTTCCCTAAATAATATAGTGTAGTTTTGTCTGGTTTTGAACCATTGTAAATAGAATCATCAAATCTACTCCCTCACCTGTCCAGCCCTATGAGCAAGGTTATGAATTTCCAAAACAATGGCCTGGGATAGGAAGACAAGGAGCAATTGAGAGGAGAGCAAAGGGGCCCACACAGGATTTCAACTCATGGCCTTGGTCTTTACAAGCTTCTGCACTCTGATCAATGGAACCCATCGCCTGGAGGCCTAGGGCCTGGGTGTGCTCTGGGCAGCTGGAGGAATTTTCTCGTTCCCTTGAGTTCTGGCCCCTGCTGTCCAGCCCCTGTGTGGTTTCCCTGATATTCTGAAAGATGCTTTCCTCTGGCAATAGGGTCCCACTCTGCCTGTTGCCGTTAGCATTCCAAGGGGTGCCTGCTGCTCTGCTGATTACATTCAGAAACGTTCCATAGATATAACGTACAGTCTCTGTGTGTATCTCTAATTTGTACAAGCATTTGACATTCTGGTCGAAACGTGAGTTATTACTCCATCTCTCCTCTTATAATTGGATGCTAATGCTGCAGTGGCTACACTGAGCCTGATGGTGGGAGTTAATTTAAATGTCCAAAAGGCTTCTTAAGTACCCAATTTCCTTCAAAATTGTCAAAAAAGGAAAAAGAAGAGGGAAGACAATGTATTAAGAAACTCCAAGAGGCTGTTGGGGAGCTGACAAGCTGTGCATGATGCTGTGCCTGGTACCCACTGTTCCTCAGCGCTGTCCTACCCATCTCTTGTCCCCAAGCAAACGAAGTGGTATTGGGAAAAGTCAGTCCTTTTCTAGAAAATTATTAATTCAGCAACATATGGAACTCAATGTCATGGTCTTGGGGATGCCCTCAAAGCCTCTCCAGGGGCCTTTTGTGCCATAGGTGGCCTCTGGCTGCTTTTCTAGGCTTCATTTTGCTGACTTGGGGCCTCACAGGGTTTTGCCGAGCCCCTTGTCACCCCATGAGGGCCTCTAAGCCCCTCACTGCCAGCCCTTGAACTTGTGGTGGCCGAGCAGTGGCTGTGTCAAAAAGCTGTGTTTCTTTCAAGTCACTCCAGGCGCCTGGAACACAGTCACTCAGAGGCGGCAGCTATTTCTGAACTTGGCAGCCTGGCAAGAGAGGCAGAATCCAGAAGGCTGGTCCCAGGCTGCGGCAGATCATGTTATGAGACCCAGCACTTTACTCCCCTAAAGCAGCCTCCTACGTCCCCACCCACCACCCCCACCTGCCTCGTGGTGAATGGAGGAGTGGAGTGAACCTCCCAGCCCTTGACTTTGATCTTGGTCTCAGGACTTGATTTGGTCAGTGGGATGGCAACAAGCACAAGGCAAAGGCTTGAGCTGTGCTTATGTGGTTGGCCTTGCCCTCTTGTGCCTCTGTAACGGCCACGAACAGAACTTCCCCATGTAGCTGCTTCCTCTTCAGCCTGGGCCCCAAATGAACCCATATGGGGCAGACCTGAGTCCAACTCACGGAGAGAAGACAAGCCCAGCTGGAACAGCAGCTTGAAGCAGAACTGCCCGGCTGAGCTTACCCTAGATCAGCTGATACGCAATGGATCTGCAGGTCCACTATGAGAATTAACGCTTATTACTGTATGCTACTGAGTTTTGGGGTGGTTTGTTACACAGCCTTATTGTGGCAATAGCCAGCTGATACACAGGTGCTGGGCAGAAAGTCACAACAGAGTATAAGGTCCTGTGAAAGGTAAAGGTGAGAGGCTAAATGGAGGAAGGGAAATGCAGTGTGGTAGTTTCTACCCTGAGCACCACATAGGTCCAGATAAACACTGAGGTTATACGCACCCGGTGCTCTCTTGGGAGATTATTAATAGCTGGGTCTAACACGACAAATGAATCTTCCCAGGATCTCCCACGCTGACCAGGCTCTCTTAATTCTGTGACCATACAGCTGTAGATATCAGGGAGATTCAGCCCCTGAGTAGAGTACCAGAAAAGATTCCGGAAGGAGAGTACAGATCTCCAGATGTGGATAGCTGGCTGGAAGCACAGATGCTCATAGGACCCTCTGTACTGTCCCTCTGGCTGCCCCAGTGCTGGGAAATGATTTTATCTACTAGGCAGCAACAAAAGCTCCTCGAGAATGGTTTGACTTGACTTTTGAAATTCCTCCTGCTTGTGCTCTGGCCGTGGGGCTCATCCAGCCAGGGCCTCACCTGAGAGCAGACTGATGCATAGGTCAGCAGCCCTGCTGGTCACCATGGTCCCTCACCTGCCTCTAGGCAGGAGTTCTGGGGTCAAGGTCATCGATACTCATAACAGCAAGGATAATAGCCCCAGAGCACCAGGCTTGGGGAGCTGAGATCCTGAGCTCTAATCCATTTTGGGTGTCTGGGTGACCTTGAAAAAATCCTTTCCCCTCATTATGCCCCCATTGACTCATTCTTAGATAGGGGGGCCCAGGCCTACTCCGCCTCGGAGAACTGGTTACAAAATACTTACTACTAATACAAATGGTCTGGGAAGCTCTTTGCAAATGAAAAGTAGCAGATGTTGTGGAGGGCTGCAATTTGCTGCTATTAATAAGTATAAATGCCTAATAGGAAGCCAGTTTGCTCTGGGAACTCGGACAGCCAAGGAGCGAGCGTTGACGCCGGAATCATCAACATATGCTGCTCCTCATTAGCAAACGGCAGTCGCTGGAAGAGGCGCTCTCAGCGTGCTTTCTGCAGGGCCTCGAGAAGAGGAATCTCCCCGTCCCGGGACCTCCCGGTGTGGGCTGCGCTGCAGTAGCACGCGTTCGTTCGTTATTAGCCAGCCCCCTCACCAAGCGGGAGAGCAATCCCCTTCTCTGCTGCACAGATGGAAAAGCCACAACCCAGAGAAGCTGAGCAGCTTGCCCAAGGTCACACAGCAGGGTAGTGGCAAAGGTGGAAATTGAAATCAAGCTGGGCTGCAGTCCGCTGACTCCCCACACACAGCCCAGGTGATTGAGAAGCTTCCGGTCCCTCCACCAAACCCAGGTTCTTGGGTTGCAAATTTTACACGATCGCAGGTTGCTTACTGTAAACCAGGAAGGTTTGGCTGAGTTCAAGGGCTGAGGGCCCCCTCCAGTAGGCAAAGAGGCTGATCCCAGAGTAGGAGCCCTAAAGAGAGACTGACAGTAGGTCTCAGTGCAGCCCTCTTCCTCCAGGGAGAATTCCTGGCTCCTCCAAATGAGGCAGGGGAGAAAAACAGAGTTTGGAATAGCTTTATCTCAGTGCCAAGTGAGAAGCAGAAATTTGAGGGAAAGACAGACCTGGGTTTGAATCATAGATCTGCCACTTCCTGTGTGACTTGGACAACTTACTTAACCTCTCTGAGCCTGCTTTTCCTCAACAGGATAATAGTAAACATCCTGAAGGGTTATTTTGAGGATTAACTGAGATGACATATATGAATGTGTTAGTCTAATACCAATAACAACTCTTTGTGGTTCCAGCTTCTTTCCCAGATAAAACACCCCCATGACGGGTGCTGTGAAGCCATCTCTCTTTATCTCACCACACCCAGGACTCAACTCAGGCACAGCAAATGAGAATTAACAAGCAAGAGAATGAATGCTTGCACGAATGAATGAATGAATGAATGAATGAATGATTTTGGTTCCTGTCAAGCTCCTACGTATTCCAGGGACCCCAAGGAGATAATTGACTTGATAATCTTCGCTCTTGGCTCTACTCTAAAACCTATAATTTCTGGATTACTGCCACAAGTTAGTCTCTTGGTATAAAGGTCACATTTTCTCCCTTCTCTGGGCTATCATGCTTACATTCACACCATGGGCGCAGGAGACCTGACCTCCTGGGCTGTGGTGTTGCAAGGTGTGAGTTTTCCTAGGCAGCCAATCCAGTGCATTTGAGGAGATTGGCAGCCACACCCACATCTTCCCCAAAGAGCCACCTGGCCAATGTGCTGGTGAGAAGATACCCAGGACCGGAGGAGTGTTCTGGCATTCACAGAGTTAGCAACCTGAAAGGGACCTTGGAAACAGTCTAGCTGCCAGTCTCCTTACTTTGCAGGTGAAGCTCAGTTGCTGCAGGAGTTTGTCCAAGGCCACAGGGCTACCAACACTATTCTTTTGCTACCCAGTCCCTAGATAAAGACTCCTGCTCAAGACATCCGCTCTTGACCTAGCCTCAGGGTCAGGGCTGGAGGAAGAGGCAGAGCCTCTGGGACCCACACTCAGTGGGGGATGTGAGCCCTCCTTCCCACCCCCAAGCCCAGCAGGTGGGAAAGAGCCCTGGGGATCAAAGTGCTGCTCCTGTCCCAGCCCTCTTTCACCCAGTGCTGCTGACGGAGACTATGGCCCCATCAGAGCTGGGACTGGGGACCTGCTGGTGTGAGTTTCCCAAGCTCAGTCTGCTCAACAGGGGCCTTTGTTCCAGCAGCCAAGAAGAAGGGGGCGGGGGAGGGGCTGGCACGGTGACACCTCTATCCCGACCCAGGCAGCTGAGCCAAGCGAGTTCCAAGACATATGCCAAGACCCTCTGGCTCCCTGGCATGACTCTTTGTGGGAAGTGGCACAGCAGGACAGGCGGGCACTCCCTTCTCCACCCAGCACCCAACCCTTTGCTCCAACAGCCACTGTCAAGGGCACTGCCGACCAGTGTCACCATCAATGAATGGTCTGACTGTTCACACCGAAAAGTGGTTGTGTGCAAATGGTACACTGATGTGAATGGATGCACAGCGACCTGAGGGTGTGCGCCCAGATGCGCATGCCTGGCAATAGGAGTGGCGTTTGCACACATCTGCGGGCAGAAGTGTTCCAGGCCACTGGAGCATGTCTGCAAATAAACACGTCTTTCCTTGCAGACATCCCTGTCTGGGTAGGTGGCTCCTTTGGATAGCAGACAAACATCTTCCTTCGAAAAGGAATTTGACCCTGGGAAAAATCATGGTGCCCAAATGAATGGAAACTGATATCCCTCAGTTGGGAGCCTTCCAGGTCCCATCAACATAGGCCGCCTTCTCAGGCAGCCAGGTGCTGCTAGCTCAGGAAGGAAGAGCTAGAGACCATAGACGCCGCAAAGAAGCCTAAATCCTCTTCCTCTGCCCTCAGCCCCTGCCTCAAGAAAGCCACCTAATGCTCCTGAACCCACGTGAGCTCCCGTTGTCATCCTTGGACATGAGTCTTCTTTACCCGCATGGGCAAATGTGTTTTCTTCATTAAGAGATGCTGCCCTGAGGGCATTTTCCAGTGCCTCTTCAATATAAAAGGACAACAGTTAAAATGACAGCATTTAAAAATGTTTTTATGCTTTATACACTGTCATTGGGGGACTAGATTGGTACATCATTTTGAGGAGTAATTTGATAGTTATTACTAAAATGTAAAATTATCCAGCAAGTCTCCCTCTTAGAATCTTTCTTGCAGACACACTAGCACCTGGGTACAAGTGCGTGGCTATGGATATTCACTGTGGCTTTGTATATGATAATGACTATTTGGAAATAACCTAAATGTCCATCCATAGGGGACTGGTTAAATAAATTGTGCTACACCCATACTCTGAAATAATGTGCGTCTGCATCATTGACATGGAAAGTTATCCTTGATCCTTTTTTGAGATAAAAAAGCAAGTTTCAGAAAAAGTATATTAAGACTCAACTTTTATTTTTAAAAGACAAATCTGTAGCTATGTATTCTTGTATACACAGACATATTTTGTGCAAAAAATAACTTCTGGAGAGATAGTAAACCTGCTAACAGTGGTCAGCTCTGGGGAGTTTGAATTTTTCACAGACAGGGTATAATTAAAACAATTGTTTTGACTTGGGAAATTAAAATAATTTTCAAAAGATGCTTTAACCTTTAGTCTTTTAAACCAAATTAATTAACTAGTTGGCCCCAAATTTATTTTAGGGTCAAAGTTTTGATTTTTCTTTCTACTCATGTGATTTCTAACATTTGGGAATCATGAAAAGGGTCTACAGCTGATGCGTCTGTTCCTTTTGGTCTATACAGCCAGCACCCTGGAAGCGTACCCTGGGCCACAGAAGAGTTTTCTTCTTGCAAAATTAACTAGCCCCTATTGAGTGGGGCTTCATTGTTTGAGAAGGTCACTGATTATTGACTGAGCTCAGCTGCCCACCCAGAAGCCCCCTGAAAGGAAAACCACATCATCCTCACCCAACACAGAGAGGACTCCATCTCCCCACAGGTGTACTGGGCAAGGAGCAGGGGCACTTCTGCCCATGTCCCCATGTGTTCAGACTCCATCGTGCACTTATGTTCGGTCAGCTTAGCTTCCATGAAGAGGGGTCCTGGGACCTGGGCTCTAGTCCTAGACCTGTCCCTAACTTGCTGTAAGACCGTGGGCAAGTGTCCTCACTTCTTAGGCTCTCAGTTTTCAGACATAAATTTATCTCTATAGTCCTTTCCAGCTAGAAGAGTCCATCATAATTAATTATCTTAAGGCTAGAAAGTCTCCAGGAATTTCATTCCAGTATCTTCCCGTTTCATTCCCATCTTGGTAATGTGATCTGTCTGAATAATAGGGAGGGTCAGGGCTGCCCCTTCCCTAGTTCTTGTGCTCTTGAAAAAGTTAGATGATATCAATCTGAAATACACTTTGACTTCTAAGAAAGAAAATTACCACAACTTGTGACCATCAACTACAAAACCACAGGCTTTATTACTACCATTTCTATCTGTCATTAATATAAACAACTGTGGGTGTGAGTGAGGGGTCACTGTGCACAGAAGGGCGGCTGCACTGAGCCAGCCTGAGAGGATGGAAGGAGCACGGGCTTTTTGAACCCTGTCTTAAGTTCAAATCCTGGCTTAGCCACTTGTCAAATATGTGACTTGGGGACAGTTACTTATGTCTTTGAGCCTCAGTTTCCTTGTGTGCATAATGGGGATAATAAAGGTACTATGCTGTTAAGTGACAAGTAGATCCCGGCACAGAGTTGGTGTTTAGCAACGTCCACCCTTGCTTTTGTCTAAATGACACAACAGTGCAGTCAGGGGACCCAGCTGTGCCATGCCAGCCTTTGTGTTTTCCAGGTGGCAGAGCCAAGGAAGTAGGGGGGAGTCTCCCACTTCCATCTGCCAGGAGCTGACCCCATTGGACTGTAGCCGTGGGTCAGCTGGTTTCCATTAGGAGGTTCATTGTGGAGGGGTGAGTGGTGGTAACTCATCCATTTCACATTGCGTGCAGCTGGGGCATCTGATCTACATCAGACTCAGGTTGGGAATAGATTTCCCCTTCTGAAACGAGAAGCGGCTGGGCAGGCTATATTTAGATGGGGACTCAGCGAGGTCAGAAATAATTGCTGGCCCTGGGGTGGGGATGGAGTGAGAGGAGGGCTCTGATCCTGGCTGATGTGTGCCCATTTTCAGGGGACATGTGTGGTACGCCTGGGGAAGGCCAGGAGCCGCAGCCACCTCTCTCTCTGTCCACTCAGGTCTCCGTTACAGCAACAGACAGCCTCCAGTATCAAAACGTCATGGCCTGTGACAGACAAGCTCAGTAGATGGAGAGCCTGGGAGAGGGATGTAGGCGTGCAGGGCCCACTGGAGGTGGGAGGGTGAGGGCACCGGGGAGCCAGGCAGTGCAGCTGTTAGGACCTGGGCATTGAGATCTGAGGGGCTGCCATTCAGATTCTAGCTCTGCGACTTCATAGTTTGGTCAGGCATTTAACATTTTCAAGCCTCCAAAAGGTTATGCAGATTAAATAATATAATATACGTAAAACACTCAACACGGGTCCTGGAGCATCTGCACCAAATAAATGGCGGCTATCATTACAGCGATGACAACCATGGCCGACTCACCCTTTTGGTTTGCTTCTCCTTCTGGAACAGATAATGTTCCCCTAAATGAAAAGTCCAACTTTAAAGGTTTCCACATGTGCTCCTGAGATAGCGAAATACTTCTGCTGTTGGTTACCTTATAAGTAGTGCTAGAATAGGAGCTGGAACTTGAGAGAGCTTGTGAAGGGACCTCATGATCTTATTCCTGACCTGCCACCTCCACTGAGTGATCCCTACAGTCCCCAGGGCCTGCAGCCCCTCCTTCTTAATGGGTTGGGCTCTGCAGCCAGCCCAGAATTTCCAACCAGTGCCTGGCTCCTCCTCTCCCCTCTCTGGCTTTTCTGACAGCTTTTCTCTGCCTTGGAGTAGCAGAGGGCAGGAAGAAGAGGGAAAACCCCAGTGAATTAATTTTATTGCCCACAGCACCCAGGAAAGTTAGAGGAAGCAAGGGAGCCCGTTCTAACTATTAGAAGAAATGAGGTCGGGGTTATCTGCGTTCTTCGTTTTTTTCAGCTTCTCCCCTGACCTCTGTGAACAGGCATAATCAAAGTCGGCTGTGGGTCTGGGACAGGAAATCGTGCTGGCTCCTGGCCAAACACAAGCGGCCGTGCTGTGTGCCGGCATGCGGGTACACTGGTCGGCACGGCACGTCTGGCGGGCCAGCGTTGGGCAGTGAGGCCCAGCGTGGTGGTATTGGCACAGTCCGAGAACCCTGCTGTGACAGGGACATGAAGAAGCAGCCTCCAGACAGGATTAAACACAAGGCATTTGCTGAGCTTGCGAACAGACCTGCAGGATGCAGGACTGATGCTGCAGCAAGCAAACAAATGTGACAATTTAGGGCAGGTAGCATGCCATAAATGGAATCCACTTAAAACAGCTTTTCTCCTCCATTAAGCCTGCTCAGGATGCTGCTGTGAATGTAGCTTGACCTGGACCAGAGTCTGGGCACGCCGGGGGCTGGTTTTGGGTGGAGGACGGCCCCTCGCAAGCTCCCATGCCATCACTCGCTGAATATGGCCACCCTCAAGGAACCTCACAGCTCGAGGGGAGAATCAGGGCATGCAGTAAATGCTGGAGGTCGGGAGGGACAGATGGGGACACTGGGTCTAGGCAAAGAAGCTCCCAACCTGGCTGAGCGTCAGAATCGGCTGTAGAGCTTTTAGAAAGTGCTGATGCCCAGGCCAAGCTCAGATCAGCCAACTCAGAATTTCCAGGAGCTGGATGTCTGTACTTTCTCAAAGCACTGTACCCTTCTCTTCATCCGCCACTGATGACCCTGATGGCTGCGTTTGAGACAACCGGCCCTGGCCACAGGGAAGCAGAGGGGTTGCGATCTAAGGATGACGTATTTCCGCTCTGGAGTCAGAGAGAGGCAGGGGGTCGAAGCCTCCCAGAGCACAGAGACAGGTGGAGTGGGCATGAAGATATACCGGACCGCTGTGCTCTGCTTCACAGCTTATAAAGCAATTTCACAGGCATGATTGCATGTGACCCCCTGGCAGCGAGGTAGCCAGGTCAAGGATGACAGTCTCCATTTCACAGATGAGGACACAGGTTGGAAGAGGTTAAGTGACACACTCAAGGTCACACAGCCAGGAGGTGGCAGAGCTGGGACTCTGACACAGGGCTTCTGACTCCATGACCTCCCACAGCTCCAGGGCTGGTGCAGCCTCCCTTCTCCACTGGAATCCCCTCTCTTGCAGGGGCCGAGTGGCCGTAGCTCCCCATGAAGAGCAGCAGCTGCCTGAACTGGCTCCAAACGTCCTGGAAGTTGATGAAGGCAGAATTGGGTTGGAGAGGTCCCATTTAAATATCTCTTAGAATTGCTCTTTGGCCAGCATGTTTCCATGGCAAGGTCTATCTCAACACACACGACTCACATCTCCAAATAAGGCTTCTATCATCTCACGCCTGGCATGATTTGAGACCATCGCACGGTGTGGTACGATGTCACCCTGGCAGGAGCCAGGGGGATGATGTGCCTGACTCCATGAGACTTTACCAATTATGGAATTGTTTCACTGGCTCTGGGGCTGCAGATTCCAGAGCTGGCCTGTGTCCTGGGGCAGCTGCTCCCCAGAGCTCCCTAGTGAATCCACGTCCCATCTTGGGGCTTAGGGGTATGGTCTGTGGACATGGAGCGGCCTGAGCCCACAGGCGGACCAACTCTTCAGGATAACCTGAACCTCACGCTGCTCATAGCATGCTAGAACTGGGTGGGCCGCTTGCCCTGAGTCACTCTCAGCTGTTCAGTTGTGGTCACAGAGATCTGAGGGAATCTGTGGACTGGTTCTCCCAGGCCATGCTCTGAGTGTTCTTCCCAGTTGTGCTGAGGAACAAGCTGACCCTGCAGACTCTCTGAGGACGGAGACGTCTGGGAGGGTCCACCCTGGCCTTCTGTGCTGTTCAACCCAGTCCTGTCAACTCAGCTTCCCAAACATACGGAGGATCCAGGAAAACGGTAGACACCCAAAGCCATCCTTGTCAGAACTGGCTTAATAAAACCACCCCTTTAGGGTGGAGGGTGCAGTTGGAGAGGAGGGCATTTAAGGCAGAGAAGTTGATGAGAATGCTCCCCCACAGAGGTCCTGTGTAGTCTCTACAAGAGCCTGGCCCTCTCGTCCTGTTCACTTAGATTCAGCAAAGCCTAGAGAGGGTCTCCCCACCCCAGTGCTTCTCTGTCTACGGCTCCTTCCAGGAGCGAAGACAATACGGAAACAGTGCCAACCAAAGGGCGTCATGTACCTAAAAGGTGGGCTGGAGGCTGAGCAAAGGGTGGCACCAGGAACACGGTGGGGGGAGAGGTCAGCTCCTCCCCTGTCAGCATCCCCTCCATTTGATCTTCCCTCCTCTTCTCCCGTTCACTTTTTCTCAGAAATTGCCCAGCAGGATCACTCACTCATACTTCCACCTGAATGAGCTGTCCCTGCTGGTGGCTGCTGAAGGCTCCTTCCTGGGAGCAGAGCTGGGGGCAGGAGAGAGAGTCCTGGGTCCCCAGCGGCCCCAGGAGCAGGAGGCCCTGCCTGACCACAGACTCTGCCTTCGGAGCTGGCTTTTTCCTCTTTTTCCCTGTCTCTTCCTCCCTGTTCCCTGTGACTAGTCTCCCAGTCGCCCTCATGTGCATACCGCATGTGTTGAAGCTTAAACTTTTTGTGACGCTTGGAAAAACTGCCCATACCCATCCAGACCACAGCTCCCCAAAAATACCTGGAGAGATGGGAAAGTAACTATAAATCTTGACTGCTGCTCAAATCTGACCCAAGGAGCAAAGAATCCCAGCACTGGATAAAACATGCCGGCCACCCAATCCAGCCTTTTATTGGATACAAGAGTCATTGCAGCCATGTATGCAACATATTTGCCAGTTACCTCCAATTCGAAGGGAAAACAATAAAAACTGTGCACATCATCAAACGTAATCAGACGTGACTTATGATGGAGTTTGACGCAGCATTAAACTGTGCTCCTCTGTACTCATGCCCTGATTTGTTGCTCGTGTACCATGGTAATCTTCTCATAATTACAAAAACAAAGGACGGGGAGCACTCTTTACATTTCTTGATTACTTGGCCTTCTAAAGAGGCCCCTCCTCCATTACCAGTGGACAGACATCGAGCCCTTCTGAGTGCAGGGTGAGGGCTGGACCCCTCTGGGTTGAGGTGCGCTCTCCCGAGGTCTTCCTGCCAGTCTGGACTCACTGTAGTCTTTGTGCACCTGGGTCTTGAGTCTTCTTCCTACAGTGGGTGGTCGTCCAGCTCAGCAGATGAAAAACACACTAGACCTGCACACGATGTTTACAGCAGCTTTATTCATAATTGTCAACATTTGGAAGCAAATAAGATGTCCTTCAGTAGGTGAATGGATAAATAAATCATGGTAAATCAAGACAATGGAATATTATTTAGCACTAAAAAGAAATGAGCTATCAAGCCACGAAAAGATGTGGAGGAACCTTAAATGTATTTTGCTAAGTGAAAGAAAACAATCTAAAAAGGCCACATACTGTGTGATTCCAACTATATGACATTCTCGAAAAGGCAAAACTAGAGAGACAGTAAAAAGATCAGTGGTTGCCAAGAGTTGAGCTGTGGGGAAGGAGGGATGAACAGGTGGAGCACAGGGGATTTTTAGGGCAGTGAAACTGTTCTGTATGATACTATAATGGTGGTTACGTGTCATTAGCCATTTGTCAAATCCATAGAATGTAAACACTAAGAGTGAACCCTAATGTAAACTATGGACTTTGGGTAATAATGATGTGTCAGTGTGGGTTTATTGATTCTAACAAATGCACCACTCTGGTGGGGGATGTTGATAGTGGGGGAGGCTTTGTGGGAGGATGGGAGAGAAGGGGATATATTAGAACTCTCTATACTTTCTGCTTAATTTTGCTGTGAACCCAAAATTGCTCTAAAAATAGTCTAAAAAAATACTAAGCTAGGAAAGAGGCAATATACTATTATTCTACCATTTTTAAAAAGCATATGCCCATGTATCCTTCCTTGCTCTCTTATACAGCTAAATACGACATGCTCAAGGGGACATGGGGAGGGGAGCTGGAGAAGTGCTACCAGCAGAACCACCGGGAAGCTCCCTGGGCTGAGGGACCTGGGGTGGAGAGCCAGGGATGGAGGAGGACTCGGAGTCCTGTGACTGTGAGCCCCTGTGATGGGCTGAAACAGAAGGAGGTTGCTAAGTGGACTTTGGCAATGGCCGTGGGCCTCAACTTCACTTTGCCAGCTGGGCCGTCCCTGGAGGGAGCGTTCAAGAGCAGCGTGCACATGTGATAACACCAGCAACACCAGCCCAGTCTTGAGATGTGCTCAGCTGGTGTGTCCCTGAATATGCAGACACACTCGCACCATCTATAAATTCGTGTCTGCCACTCCCAGTGTCACAAATTCCCAGCCTGATGAATTACACTGGCCTGGACACACCACTGCCTGGTGTGTCTCTACCACCTACAGCACAACCCTTCAGGCCTTCCAATAAACAGCCCCAGTGTAGTCTCCGGGCAGTGGACTGTGAGGTGAGAGTCGAATGGGCACTGCCCCAAAGGACCCAGGCAGCTGCTGGTGGCCAAGAGCCGACCCCTAACAGTCCCAGATGGTGCCTTGGCATACATCCTCCGGGTAGCAGCAGCCCTGTCCTAGCACACAAGACATGGCTGGATTTCAGCCCCAACAAATGCCCTTGGTTAGGTATCCTTGTACAGTGAACAACCTACACCACAGTATACCATGGCTCTGTGAGTGTGTGCATACACTGTCCCAGGAAAATGAATGAATCTCAGGGATCCAGGAGACCCAGGTTGAATCCCAGCTCTGCCTGACTTCACCATCTGAGGCTGACCAAATAGGTCAACCTCACAGGGCTGCTGTGTCCTCACCTGTAAAATGAAACGCTCCTTCCTGCTCTAATAACCTAAGACATACGGGAAATTGAAAGCACATTTCCCTTCCTTTCCCTAGATTGCCCCCCTTTCCCCTCTTGAACTTGACTGGGTCCTTCCAGACCAGGCTAAAACCAAAAATCAATTTTAATTATAAAAATCCGTTTACTGTACCAATAAATCATCCTGGCCCCAGCTTGGTTGTGGGGAGAAGGTTACACCTGGAGCAGGGCTAATAAGTCACTCTCTCCCTCTGACTCACTGCACCGTGGCTGCCCCCAGCTCCCTGCTCCAATATTCATCTCCGTCATTAGGCTGTGGATTATTGATGATGCCCTGGGCCGACGGATGGGAGCTGAGATGCTCTGAAACACATCGTGCCAGTTGTAACTTGATTTCCAGCTGACCCCTTGACAGGAGACCCTGATGGGCTTCCCACCCCCTTCCCAGTGATGGGGGGATGATGCATAATGGGGGAGTGAGACTGTCCTTTGAGGTGGCTCCATGTGCGGATCTGAAAGAGCCAGTGGCACAAACAAGGAAAGACAGCACAGCGTTATCTATATAGCAGGTTCCCAGGGCTATGAGTCTTTTAAATTAATCAACTGATCAATTACTATTGCTGCTAGGGTTATTCCTTATGTGAACTAAGGAGAGAGGGACCATCCGCTTCAGACGGCCATTGGGGGCAAGGCAGAGACCCCATCCTAGCGTGAGTGCAATGACATACCTAGGGAGGAAGGTAAAGGGTACTGGGTTAAGGGGGTTAAGGCTTCAGGGGGCTGCTGGGCCCTAGAGGTCACTTGTCATCTGAACCCCTGGCTAAGATCAAGGGTTGGAGTCCACACACCTGTGTGTGACACTACAACTCGAGGCTTAGATAGGGACGCAAAGGGCAGCTAACAAGCAAGTTGGCTGTTGCAACCCACCCCTTTCAGCAGTGGCACGAGAGCCTCACTTCCTTCACAGAGAGCAGCTCACTGCCAGCCCCCAGTGCTTCAAGTCAAGCCCGGGCCCCAGAGCCTTCCGTTCATGCAGCCTGCACACGAGCACTGATGAAAACGGCATGTGCAAACGGGAGAGGGAGGCCGAACTTCTCTCCTGCATATCTGGGGCTTTCCTGTCCTCCCTCCCATAAACCTAGTCAACAGAGATGCAAAACAGAAGCTTGTGTGGAAGGGAAGGCGGTGTGGCTCAGCCACCACCAGTGGGGCAGGAGCCATGAGTGGCTTTTGAAATGGGACTGCAGGACTGACCAAGCCAAATGTGTTCTGGTCACCTAAATTCACTGCCATCCTGGCACAGGGTTACCAGGAAGTGGGCACCAACAGCATTTTCAACTGGCTGGGCCAGCAGCAACACAGCACATCATCAACCAGCAGGCTGGGGCAGCTCCACCCACTATTTACTAGGTATGTGCCTTTGGACAAGTTACTTAGCGTCTCTGAGCCTCAGTTTATTCACTGTGAAATGGGGTATTGATCCCTGCCTTGCTTGTATGAGAGCATTTCACATAGTAGGTCTGGCTTGGAAGATTTTACTATTCATCATGATCTCTTCCTAAAGAAAGAAAGGAGATAATACTCAAGATCTACCAAAGTGGCCATTGGCTTGAACTGCTTTTATGGGAGGGAAAATTAAAGGTAACATTCAAAATGAGACTTTAGAACTGTTTATGGAGTCTTGCAGAGGCGTCAGATTTAAAGTCAAAAGCCCTGAATTTGAGGGACCAGTCCCGTGGCTTAGCAGTCAAGTGTGCGCGCTCCGCTACTGGCAGCCCTGGTTCGGATCCTAGGCGCGCACCGATACACCGCTTGTCCGGCCATGCTGAGGCAGCGTCCCACATACAGCAACTAGAAGGATGTGCAACTATGACATACAACTATCTACTGGGGTTTTGGGGATAAAAAGGGGAAAGAAAAGGAGGAGGATTGGCCGTAGATGTTAGCTCAGGGCCGGTCTTCCTCAGCAAAAAGAGGAGGATTGGCATGGATGTTAGCTCAGGGCTGATCTTCCTCACACACACACACAAAAAAGCCCCGGATTTGAGACTAACCGTGCCACCTATCAGCTGTGTGACTTTTGAGAAGTCATCTAACCTTTCTCATCTGTTACGTAAGATAACGATGGCAACTTCAAAGAGCTGCTCGGCAGATTCAATGAGATATTGTGGGGAAAGGCATTTGGAGATGGCAAGGACTAAACAGATCCAGGAGATCATTTCAGTTGCTACCACTGTCCCATTAGCAAAGATAATGTACAGTTCACCGGTATCAAGCTTTCCAGGGAGTGCAAATGATAGTAACTGATAACTTCTTGATGCAGGTCTTTCACTACCTTGCATTAAGGCACCAGAAGAGAAATCATTTTTCTTTTTTCATCCACTCATCATCATTTCAGATATCCCGCTGCACTGAGATACAAGACAGAGGAGGCAAGAACATTATAAAAAAGAAAGAATGAAAATGAAAGAAGAAAAGGCAGCTAAGCCCAGACATAGATCCCCAAGCTGGAGGATTGGTTTAATTAAATTGAAGGCTCTGGTGCTGTGGTAATGGTTATTAAGGAATCCATATCCCACCAGAAGCCACTCCCCTGGAGTGTGCTCCGTCTACACTCTCTGCTTTGGTACTCAAATTGCTTCTATCTTTAGGCAGGTGCAGCCAGCAGAGCCCAGAGGTTATTGTGGCATGCCTGTCCAGTGTGGGGCTTGGGTAGCAGCAGTGAATTTGGTCCAAATCTGACCTTGTCCTGAATTTCCCCGACTCAGAGCTCACTCATTCCTTCTGCAAAAGGGCAACCTATGTCCTCTCTTCGGGCTGGTTATCAGGGACATGCAAAGTAGGCATCGCTTGCTTTTGGAGCCCTGCTACTGCTTCTGCTGTGCACAAGGTGGTGTGTTTCCAACACCACCCAAGCCACTGGCCCTGCTGTGCTCTTGACGTCCCTGAGCCACCACCACGTGCTTTTTGGGCACCAGTTGGCTATAAGAAATACTTGGCCTGTCCCTTTTTGATGCTACTAGAACAACTAGATCCCAGAAGTAGATAAAACAGCAAGTTTTAATCATGCTTAAAACAACAAATACAACAAGCAATGGGGGTGGGGGGTGCAGTAGGAAGCAGTTGGGTACAGTGGAAAGAGCCCTGGAGAGAATTGGGTTTGGGTCTCAACCACACCATTTCTAGGTTCATAACTTTGGGAAGCTCTAGGTATTGATCCTGAATTGTGCTTTGGAGTCAGCTGGGTCCTGCCTGAGTCAGCCTGGCCTGACTCTCCAGGGCTCAAAGCCATTCTAAAGCATCAAGATAGAAATAGATGGGTTGAGTCTATACTTCTTAAAATAATATTTTTCTTATCAATTATCAAGCATTTGTTGGTTCTCTACCCCAAGCTACTGTGCTATAATTGGTCTGGTCCGGCAAGTGGGCATCTTAAAAGTCAAAGAGAACCCTTTGGAACCATTATTCATTCTTGAATGGTCAATTGGCATCATGAATTAAACAATTAAGAATTGGGTAGCAATATGCATGGTGCTATGTACTAAGGATCAAAGGGCAGGATAAGTACAATAAGCCAGGACTGGAGTCGTTTTCACTTCTGGGCAAAGAACTGAGCCAGGAATAGGGCAAATAAGATCAGTGGGGTTTTTCCTAAGCAGCCCTGGTTTTTGGCTCTCAACCTAAAAGTCCTGTGTGGCTGAGGCAAGTGTCCACAGCTGCTGGCAGATAGAAATGTGGGCTGGATGATCCTTGAAGAACAGGACAGGGCATGGCTGCGAGTGCTGTGCACCGAGACCCTGCCTGGGCTTGGGAAATCCACAGATCACATGCTCACATCCTTAATAGTGAAGAGCAGGGTACATGGAGAAGCACAGAGGTCCTAACAATAGCATGGAAAAGAATAAGGTGAGAATAAGGAAAAAATTCATCAGCAAAAGAGGAGGTCTTGAATGGTTCAAAGTCAAGAATAACTTGATTCAGTACCAATGTGGGGCTCAGCAGACCTCAAACATTGTGATAAAACCTTGCTCTCGATGTTCACAGGGCTGGAACCCAAACTGAATCCAGCTCCAGGGAAAGAGAGACGGTTTGAGGTGTCTGTGTGTGTATGTGTGTGTGTAGGATTGGACTTTTAAATTCCATCACAGCCAATTATCACAACTATGTCCATTTCTCCAGCCTGCCAGCCAGAGCCAAAAACTGTGTGCATTTGAAATCTCCAACCTTTGAAAACATTATCATGAAGTTGAAAGTTCTTAGCGTCTTTTGATTAAACATTGTGCTAGGTAATGACTGTTTTACTTCTTATTCTTTTTCTCTCCCTTCAAATTACTGATTGTTGTCTGACATTAGGGCCCCGTTTTCTCTTATTAAATTAACAAGCCTATAAAACTCTTAATGAATTGAAACTCATCAAATGTTTGGAAACGAATAGCAGTCTTAAGATTCGTTTCCTTTTAATGTATCTCTGTGTGAAACGTCTCATTTTCCCATACACTCACTTAGGTTCAGGCAGCCACACATGGGGCATCAGGTTTTGATTCTTAGCTTTGAAGCAGCAGGGAGTCAGCTGCCCACAGAGGTGCAAGAACTTGAGTGCTTGGGTGGTTCCACAAACTGGCAACGTCTTGTCTTTCTGCATAAGCACTGACTTTCTGGCTGCACCAAGAGAGTCCTACTTTCCTTCTGAGGATGCCTTGGGAACTTTGATGCATTTGAAAAGACATTACTGTGGTCATCAAACAGACTTATTTCCCTTTTTAGGACAACCTGATTGGTTTGCAAAGGGATTAAACTTGTGTATGGGCCATGCTGCCTGTTAGGCAGTTGTGAGCTTATGGGATGGGTATCCCGGAACCAAGTGTTTCATCTTCTCTGGACATTTTCTCCTTTTCCAATGCTATTCTCATCTAGGAGGAGACCATTTACAGAGGTTCTAATTGAGATTCTCAGCTTTGCAAAGGGTGGGAATTTCTGGAACCATCACATGGCTTGGGGTCCATGGGAACATCCAGGGGAAAACTCTATACTGGTTCTTGCCTTAGAAGTCAGAAAAAATAATCTGGTAATTGGGCAACATTGCTTGAATTTCAGTCATCAGTTTACTTGGGAAATGGAGTTGTGACGTGAGCATTTCAGTCTAGGTGTGTCTGTAAGAGGAGCCAGATAAAGGTGAAGGGATAATGAGCATAGCCCAAGGGAAACACTTTCCTCTCTGGTCACCAACCACTCCCTACCCTTGGACAACTACACAATCTCAAAGCCAGGTGTCCCCGGACACATGTGAATAGGGCGAAGGGGTGTGCCTGACACATAGAGCCTTCACCCTGAGAGCAACTCTGCTCTTGACTCACTATGTCTCTCAGCTATTCACAAGTCTAGACACACATGCCCAAAATGAGGAGGCTTTCTAGATTGGTCCACCTGATGTTAGGACTACTTGATGTAGTTAGGAACCCCCTGGCAGTCCTTGGAGACATCGCAAGACAGTTTATGCTGTTGTCCCACTGGCCTGTTATAGGATATGGGGATCTCAGATCTCCAATCCACAGGATGGGAAAAATGGTTCCTTATATGTTCTTAGAAAACAAATATACACTGTAGAACAAATAACACCGTAATCCCCAAAAGATTTGCTGATGCAAATCTTCATCATAATCGGGCAAAGGAAGAACCTCTGCAGTTTCTGCCCTCATCTGAAAACTGAATCCTGGTTTCCTTGCTCCTGCCTACTTCTTAGCAGCATGACTAGGCCATCGAGAATTAACTCCATCTGACTCTAAAGCATGGACTACCACCCAGAACAAGGAGCTGCGCAATGGAGAATCCAGCCAGAACCAGTATTGATTGGCTCACTTGATTAGTTGGTTAATTGAATATCACTGCTTTCTAATACAATTAAAACAAGATAAATACTTGGGATTTGTACCATAAGCAAGTGCCATTAGTGATCATGGTGCACACCCTGATTAAAAACGCAATCGACCGGAAGGATAATTTATGAACTTGCCAGGCTCTAGTGCCACTCCACAGTTTGAGATACGATGTGGCTGGCATGGAACTCGCTAACCTGTTGTGATTGCCCTGGTCTCTTGGGAAAGGAATTTATTACACAGGGAAATACACGGGATGGTCTCTCCTTGCAGATAGAGTTACTCTGTACTTGCCATGAGCTCCTTTGTAAAGTATTGTAGAGGGATACCTATAGCACCATAGGACCATCATGACCATTTTCCCCTTTGCCTCACTTCCTTCAATCCTAAATACAATACTGGCTTCCAGCCTACTCTCTGTAATCGTTTGTTTTATCCTCAACAGGTTCATCATGAGTTTGAAACTAGGTTTGACTCACTCACCCGATTATGAAATACTTATGAAAAATCACCTGAATCAAAGCCAATGTGGCTAGTGGAAGGGGTGCAGGACTTATTTACTTGGATACTGAGGGGATCACCCCACAGGCTGCTAAGAGAAATAGCTAAATGCCTCAAGATTTTGCCTAATATGCACAGTGCGGGTGCCTATGGAATAATCCACTCCCACTGGAATCTCAGACAGCGGGTACCTCCAGGAGGAGGCAAGCTGACAGACTCAGTGGACTACAGGTCTCAGCCCCCTTCTCTTGGATGGCATCTTTTGCTTCCTCAGTCAACTGAGGCATATTTTGGCATGTCAACTGCTGGTCTGGCAGGTGAATGTGTGGTGGTGGAGTAAAGGAGTGCCATGTCACCTTTCCCAAATCACTCCTATTGATGTCTCAGCTGTCCCTGCTTATAGCAAAGGGAGTAACACTTCATGGAGAGCTGGTGGGGGTCTCGGTGAGATGCAGTTGTTAAAGGACTTGGAGTACCTCCAAGGAAGGTGCTATGTAAATACAAGGTATTATTATTCTATTAGCTTATGTTCTTAATTTTTGGAATGTGTCCAGATGTGCTGACTGGTAAGCAAACATTACAGATCAGAAAGGAGTTAAAGGATTCTACTGCTGATGCCTATAGAAGAATGGAACACCATATCAGCTCTGCCTCAGAACTGGGTAGTGTTCTGATGATGGGTTAGATTTGTCTGAAAATTCCAGTAAGATCTGAAAGTGCAGATGCAGTTTCCTACTTAGAAATAACAAAAAGCTGACCCAGTCATGTGGCCTTAACACTTTTTTCTGCCAAAAAAAAGCATTTTACTGACAACTTTTGCCCTTCCAAAAACATATCCCTTTAGTGGTTTTATTTTATTTTTACTTTTTCTGAGAGAGTAGCTTCATTTTGTTGTCTGTTTCCCTGAGATGCTGCCAGGTTTGGATGAACAGGGACACACCACTAGGACATCTGATATTTCTATCACTAGAGAGAAGAGAAAGGAATGAGGCAAATTGGGGGACCTGCAGAGGGTAGCAGGAGCTGCCCTTAGCACATTATGAGAAGTCAGTTCTGATGCCCCCACCTTTAATGGGAATCACAAAGAAACGTGCTTGAGGGGTTGACAGGAATAATCGAGAACGCCAGCATGCTCAGAAATCCATTCTGTTCATTCTTAGGTTTTCTAAGAGCTGAATTCATCTTCCTAAATGCTTATTGGGAGAGAAAATACTACATATAAAGAGATGCATATATACGGAGAAACAAGGACATATCTCTACCTACAGTCTTGTTATTACTTTTCCATAAAATAAATGCTTATTAATTTCTATACCACATATGGAGGGAGCTGCCATATGTGACTTTCTTTCATCAGTAATTGCTGTGCCTGTGACTCCTTAAGTTATATGTACCATGAGGATGGTTTCCAAATAAGAACCTAGAGAGAGGGACAGATTTACAGATGATGGCTAAAAACATCTGGAAATTACAGACTGATTGAGGTCAGCAAGAAACAAGTTATTCAATATATCCCCTGGCAGCTAAAACCAGGTTTTTCCCCATGGTTCCAAAATTACTTGATAGTTTTATTAGGGTTAAAGGCAGTGCAGCCTCACAAGTGCAGAGAGTGGATGTTGTCACTTAAAATTTAGATGGACTCGCCAACCAAACACTTAGAGGGGACGACATTTTGACGGTCTGCTCCTGCTTATCAAAGAAGTTGCCCAAATTTGTGGGATAGAGCAATGAGAGTAAGGAGGGCTTTAATTGCTGTATTTGACTGTGTATGTGTCTGTACCTGTATAAAAATTCAGGAAATCAGTACTGCTAAGAAACCTAATATCCAGGCAGAATCATTTACAGCGTGGGGGAGCTGTCCTCAGGTTCTGGTGCTGAAATATGGAGCCACCAAATTTATCATTAGAAGAACCCCATGATAGGAACTAATGGTTTTTCCTGGCTCTGAGTAGAGCTGCTCAACCATCCATGACCAATGTAAAGCTAAAAGAGTACTTTCTCCACAGCTAGAGGATGGAATCTTATGGAATATTACGGAAAATATTCTTTGAACCTTTTCAATGCAGTAGATATGAGTAGTGCTCACTCATGTCCAGTTCTTCTTTCCTTCCTAGGTACACAGAAACTGAGCTTCCCAGCCCTCTTGCAGTTATGTGGGGCCATGTTAATAATTCTGGACAATGGGGTATGTTTACAAGTGATATGTGTGACTACTGTGCCAAAGTACTTAAGGTGTGTAAGCATCCAGCTCTCTCTATCCTCAGCAGCAAAATGATGTAGACCACGCCTGATATAGCAGAATTAAGATGGAATCAGCTTCTATCCCTGAGTTCCCATTCAGAAAGGATCTCCCCTGGAGAGCTACTGGACCCATAATAAACTTTAAATGAACTAAAAATAAAATGTCATGTGTTAAATCTCTGAAATTTTGAAGATTATCCTATTCTACCTTATCCCATCTTAATTGATATACTTGGTTACTCGTTTTGGTGTCTTAAAACCAAGGCCATCAAAATAAAACTTTATGCTGCTACCAAAGACACCAAATAAATATATAGGGAAGATAAGAAGTTTGTTCACTTGGGGGGGAAAAAAAACAAACTTGACAATATGCCCCACAGTGATGACTTGTATGTTGATTTATTTGGGAAAGCCAAGAAAGAAATGTTTCCAGTGGCTTAAGTTTCTACTTGGCATAAAAGTATATTTCTGAACTTCCTTTTAAAATGGTGAAAGAATCTATGTTGAACTTCTAACAAGCAGAGTTCTAAGATGTATGAAGAAGCCAAGTTAAGGTCAACACCACTGCCATGAAATTACGGAAGTAACCATCAGTAGAGGTCAAAGAGGGTGAGAACTGAATAGAGACCACAGGATTTGGTCAAGAGGTGGTCACAGGCTACCTTTTTAAGAGAGTAGTTTCACTGGAAAAACCAGATTGCAGAGGGTTGAGGAAAGAGTTAGCAGTGAAAAAAATGCAAGTAGAAAGTCTAAACCACAAACTCAAAGTATTTGGCGGCAAAGGGGCTGTTGTTAAAAGGAGAAAAGTAAAACTTGAGTTTGATTGAAGATGGAGGTGCAAGAACCAGATGACAGGAAGGAATGGAAGATTAAAAACAAAATGTTGACACACTATCGCTTGTGTGTTTGAAGATGGTAGGATTCAGAGCACAGGTGTAAGACACTTGTTACAACAAGAGGGAACACATGAGGGTTTGGAAAGGCTTTCCTCCTGTATTTGTTATTTCTTATCTGTGTCCGTGCATCATCATACAACTCATTTCCACCGGCTGAGAACTCCAGGAATCATCTTGAACTCCTTTATGTCATTCAATATCCCCTACATGGTGTTATCACCAAGGCTATTTAACCTCCTAAGTATCCCTTAAACCTATACCTCTGCGTAGCCTTAAATCAGGCCCTTAATTCTGATGGAACTATCATAATTACAGTTTTACCCCTTACTAGCTGGGTGACCTAAAGCAAATTACAAACCTCTCAATTTCTCATCTGTAAAATGGAAATAAAAATAACTACTTTGTAGCACTGCTGTGAAGATTAAAGTACATAAGTATCTGGCACAGTGATAGCAAAAACTTCTTACTTGCTTTCCCTAGCTCTGGATTCCCCATTATTTTATTTGTTCACTATATTGCCACCAGAATGATCTGTTTGACATTCAAGTCTGTCACTGTCTCATCCTTGCTTAAATCATGTCAACGAATCTCTGTTGTTTATGGGGTAAAATCCAAGGTTCTTTTAGTATGGCACTTAGGATGAAGAATGATCTCATCCCTGCCCAATTCTTCAGCTTTCACCAAACTCCTATCTCAAATTACATTCCATCAACATTAAACTCCTCATAGCTTCCCTTAAGACATCATAATGTTTCAAAGTCTGCCTTGACTTTGCAATGCTGTTCTTTCTGCCTGGAATGTCCTTTTTCTCCCTGGTTCCCTCAGTAAACTCCTATTCATCCTTGAAATCCAGCTCATATGTGGCCTCCTTCAGGTCTTTCCTCATCACTCCTTCTGTGATCTCTCTCTACAATGTGGTCACTTCTGTTGTCACACTTAACTCATTGTATTGTCATTTATATGTTTACATGCTGGTTTTCACTATATCATGAACTCCTTGAAGGAAGGGCTGTGTTTTATTTAATTCCATAACTTTCTTTCCTAGAACAGTATCTAGTACTAGGTAGGTAGTCATCAAATGTTTGGTGAATGAATGATTGAATGAAAGCATTTGCCTGCATGGAGTGATAACAAAGTAATCAATTTGTATAAAAGGTAGAAGGGAGTAAGATCATCCCTACATAGTCTACATTCTCATGAAGCAGACATCATCCACTCTAAACGATGTCTGTGTTTCTGGAACTGTTGAACAGAGAGGCATTGAGACCTAAAATTAGGGAAAAACATAACACACTAAGCTCACACTTGACATTCTTTAATTCATCCCTTGCTGTTTTTGAACACATGCTCATGCACACACATCTGTCACTTTGTATCCAGGATCATAACTTCATAGGCTATTCCAACCTTGAGAACTACATCCAGGTTTGTTGACTGAACTCAAATGTATAATTCTCAATTTTTCCTCTTACCTGAAGCCTTGGTTCTGGGATATCTAGAAAGCTATATTGATGAGTAAGAGAATCTACACTTAGTTTTCTGCTGAGGTGCTATCATGCTGCATAATAATCCAGGCGAAGAGGAGAGGGAAGGCAGGTGACTACCTACCCTCAGGGAAGCTGATGACTGAGGCTCTAACCAAGAACCTAGAACTCCCTGGATGTGTTTCCTTTCCACAGCCATGACTTGCAGTGAGACTCTGCCTTGTTTTTCCCTACTCATAAAATGGGAAGAATTCTGTAATTCTAGATTGCACCTAACCACAAAGATCCAAAATGGGAGACAGGTTCCAGATCTTAGATGAGGGAAGGGACTTTAAGCAGGAACTGGATTCCAGAAGTCCCACCCAAAGAATGTCACATTACAGAAGAGTCCTTTATCCTCTGCATCCCCTACAGAAATGTGCAACAGGCTCTGGCTTCCTAAACACTGGAAGAAATATCTAACTAGGCCTGCCAAGCCAGGCACCATTAAAATTAGGTAGAGGAGACTAAAATAAACCCAGGAAATAGATATCACTAGAAAACAGAGTTTACCTTATATTTTCTGAAGAAGTGGTTGTTATATGTGTTTAAAATATTTTAACTATTGAGTGATCATTTTTTTGGAATCCAGAAGGCTGCCAAGGCATGCCCTCCATTTATAGATAAGTGTTTTGTAGTAGACTTCTACATATAAAGACGTCAAGGCCTCTAGCTGATCCCACTGATAAGATTCCCATTGGCTGTTCCAATGTCACTTTGAAGCTTCCTCAGGTGGAAAGCGCCCCCAGGGAGCAGACCTGGTTATGCTGATTATCCAGCTTTGTCTCCACCTGAAACAGTGAGTGTCTACAGAGGCAGTACAAGAGAGTGGCTAAGAGTATAGACTGTTGAGGTTGAATTCTATCTTCATTTCTCATGAACTGCGTAATCTTGGGGAGGTTGCTTAACCTTTCTGTGCCTCAATTGGCTATTCTGTAATATGGGCCCAAAACTTGCCACAGACTGGGAGAACATATTTACAAATCACATATTTGACAAAGGGTTTGTTTTCATAATATATAAATAACTCTCAAAACCCAACAATAAGGAAACAAATAATCTAATTTTTTAAAAAGGGCAAAAAATGTGAATAGACATTTCACCAAAGAAGATATATAGATGGCCAATAAGCAGATGAAAAGATGTTTAACATCAGTCCTCATTAAGAAAATACAAATTAAAACCATGATGAGATAGTCCTACATACCTATGTGAATGGCAAACAAACCAACCCCATAAAACAAAAAGCATCCCAAAACAAGAAAACAAACCAAAAAATCAAAAAGCCAGACAATACCAAGTGTTAGAGAGGATGGGGGATGCACCTAGAACTCATACGTTGCTGGTGAAAATGCAAAATGCAGGCAGCCTGGGAACAGTTTAGTCATTTCTTATACTATGACCCAGAAATCCCATTCTTAGGTATTTACCAAGAAAAATGAAAACTTATGCTCATATAAAAAGCTGTATGAGACTGTTTATAGGAGTTTTACTTATAATCATCCCAAAACAGAAACAACCCAAATATCATTCGATTGGTGAATATGTAAACTGAGGTACACCCATATCATAGAACACTACTCAGCAATAAAGAAGAACAACAACGCTGATGAATCTTAAAAGCATTGTGTTGAGTAAACAAAGCCAGATACAGAAAACTATATATTGTATGATTCCACTTATATGAACTTCTAGAAAAGGTAAAGCTATAGTGACAGAATGAAGATCAGTGATTTCCAGGAGCAGGAGAAGGGAGAGAGGATTGACTGCAAAAAGCATGAAAGAACTTTTAGGGGGATGTCTATATCAGGACTGTAGTGGTGATTGCATTATTGTATACATTTTTTTTTCCAATTTTAAGAACTATTTATTTTGAACTGATTTCACACAGAAAAGTTGCACAAATAGTACAAAGATTTCCCATATGCCCCTCACCCAGGTTTCCCTAATGCTCAAAGCATACATAACCATGTTACAATTATAAAAACCAGGAAATTAATATTGGTACAATACAACTAACTAAACTCCAAGCCTCATTCTAATTTCGCCAGTTCTTCTACTCAATTTCCTATTCTGTTCTGGGATCCCACATTCCACTTAGTTATTACATCTCTTCAGTCACTTTTAATTTGTAACTATCTTTCCTTGTCTTCATGACTTTCACTCTTCATGAAGACTAGTCAGTTATTTTGTAGAATGTCTTTCATTTGGGGTTTGTTCGAGGTTTTTGCATTATTGGAATGAGTTTATGCATTTTTGGCAAGACTATAGAAGTGATACTGTGCTTTTCTCAGTGCATCTTATCAAGGGATTCATGATATTGATGTATCTTGTTATTGATGATGCAATCCTGATCACTTGGCTAAGGTGCTTTCTCCACTGTAATGTTACTATTTTTCCCTTTGTAGTTAATCAATAACCTGGAAGAAATACCTTGAAACTATGTAAATATCCTGTTTCTCCTTCAACTTTTGCCAATTAATTTTTGTATCCAATGGTGGGTCTTCTGCACAACGATGATTATTGTAGTGTAATTTAAAATTTTTTCCTTTCTTTCTACATTTGTTAGTTTTGATTTCATTTTTTTAATTTTTAAAAAACATATTATTTTGAAATAATGATAGATTCACAAGAAGTTGCAAAGATAGTACAGAGAGGTCCCATGTACCCTTCACCCAGTTTCCCCTAATGGTTACATCTTACAAAACTATACTACCAAAACCATGAAACTGATGCTGGTGTGAAGTGTGTACATAGTTCTATGTCATTTTACCACATGTATAGATTCATGTAACCACCACCACAATCAGGATACAGAACTACTCCATCATCATCATATAACTGTACACTTAAAATTGGTGATTATATGTTTGGTGACTTAATAAAGTCACCAAAGCACAAAACGCAAAAACCCCCCAAATTCTGCCAGGAAAATATAAAGCAGCATATAACCATTAGGTCTCATTATTGTTGCTGTTTTCTCATGGAGCATCTCTCTCCTGTACTAGGGGTGCTAGTGACTAAGATGCTCAAGCAAAGACCAGTCTAGGCAATACTCAAAGGGCAGAGGGGTTTCTCCTTTCTTTGCACGACTCCCTGACTGTTGCTATACTGGATGAATTAGATAAGACATTCGTCACCAACACCTGTGCCTAGCACCGCTCTAGCACTGTTGGGGATTCACAGAGCTGTGGCCAGAGCAGCTGGCCACACCTGCACATCAGTGTGGCCTCCCATTTGCTGCCGTCTTCTCTCTCCATGGTGTCTATCTTTCTATTATTTAAATACATCAATTAAGTGCATCCTGCTTCAGCGTCTTTGCACTCGCTGTTCCCTCTGTCTAGAATGTTCTCCTCATAGATATTCAGCGGCCAGCTTGCATGTCATCTATTCAGAAAGAGCTTCCAGGGCCACCTAGTCTAAACCTGCCCCTCACTGCTAGTTCCAGCTTCTCTCTATTATGTGACTCTATTTTATTTCCATTATGGCACTTATCACTAGAAGAAGTTATCTTGGTTATTTATTTGCTAACTTGTCTATTGTCTATCCCCATCCCCTTTAGAATGTAAGCTACATAAATGCATGGGCATTGTCTGCTTTGTTTACTGCTGTATCTTCACTATTTGTCAAGCGACCATGACCATACTCCCAAGAAGAGCTTCCTGCCACTTCCTTCTCATTCTCTCTCCTCCTTTCTTCTCTTTCCTTTACTCTCTTTATGTCCACTCTGCACTCACACATGTATCCGTTAAGACAAAAATGAAATAAACAATCACACTGGAAGAATCACAAGCAAATCCAGAGACTTCCACCTACACTCTCCCAGTCTTTTCTGTGATGACTTTCTCCTTCCCAACCCTTTTCCCTGGCTCTCTGCCTGTCCTTGAGGGGTCCTGCAGGAGGAATGCCCAGAAAGGAGGACTCTCACTAAACTGTCTCTAAGCTGTGTATTCATGAACTGCATTTAAGCTAATAGGAAAGGCTTCCCGAGAAATCTGAAGGCTTCCCTCTGCTCCCACTCCTGTCCTTTGCCCCTTTTCAATCTAGTTAGCCCTATGATTATTATTTCTGTGGAATGGCATGTATCTGTGCCATTAATTCTACGCATTTCTAGGGGAAAAAGAATTGAGAAGAAGGAAAGACTGATTATTTATCAAGTAAAAGACATTTCTCCTCT
This sequence comes from Ceratotherium simum simum, assembly GCF_057802395.1. Classification (NCBI taxonomy): domain Eukaryota; kingdom Metazoa; phylum Chordata; class Mammalia; order Perissodactyla; family Rhinocerotidae; genus Ceratotherium; species Ceratotherium simum. Next base: position 88,051,519 of record NC_141900.1, read on the forward strand.
CTCTGGACAGCCAGGTGGATTTTCTGAACTCATTTCTGCCCTGAAATGGGGCAGCCGCTTCTGAAATGAGGCCTCTGTGTTGGGGTGGGCTCTGTTTTTATGGCCAGTGGGTAATAGCATTTCCTGATTTATGAATTGGCATCTGGGGTAGGTGCTGAGCCCCTAGATGGATTCATCATGGGGAGAACGACCATATAAATAATCCTGTCACATAAAATTATTGTTCTCATTTTGATTTTTAAAAAATTTCCTTTTGTATGGTGGTGGGATTTAGGAGATTTTAGTGGGAAGGCAGAAGAAGGATGAATTATTTGGCCTTTTTTTTTCTATAAGACAAAAATGTACACAAATTCTTCAGAAACAGTGACTTGCTTAGAAAACAATTACCAAAATGGTTTAATTATTTGGGGGAACCCTTGGCACTTGGCTTAAAGCCAAGGTCTTGGCCTGAGGTAAGAGGTAGGGAGTTTGATCTCTTGAGTCTGGCCAGGATCCATTTGGGATTTTTTTTTTTTTTTAATTGGTAAAGAGAAGGTCATTTCATGTAGGTTTCTTCCATCTTCCCAAATCAATGTGAGGGTTCATTTAAATGTACCAAATGCTTACTGAGCGTCTACATGATATAAATCACCACGAGGTACTCCTGGGGCTGCAAAAGTAAACATAAGAAGGAGCGTGCAGCCTGGAGGGTGTGGATGAGGATGACTCAGAGTGGGCACTTTGAAGGGCTCTGAAGCATGCACACGATTTCCCTGGTGAGATGAGTCACAGGGCGTCCTGGACAGATGGCAGGATGGAAGCAGAGACTCAGGAGTGAGGACACACACTGTGTGGCTGAGCAGAAAACCAGAGACTGTTGGCCGGTTATGCTTTAGGTATTTAATATCCTCCTCCCCCATGAACTTGTAACCTCCCTGAGGACAAAGACTCTGCCTGACTTCTATTGTACCCAATACTTTGTTCCCCGACCTTGAGGTTTAACACATAGGAGGTCAGGAGAAACCACATTGTTTTCTATAAAAGACCAGATAGTATAGATTTCAGACTTTGCAGAGGCCACATGGTCTCCTTCTCAACTACTGAACTCTGCTCTTGTGTTAAAAGCAGCCACAGATGATATGTAAATGAATGGGCATGATCGGGTTCCAATAAAAGTTTATTTACAAAAACTAGTGGCCCATCAGACTTGGATTGTAGTTTGCCCACCCCTGTAGTAGGTCAACAATAAGTGCTTGTTGAATTGAGCAGAAAGAATATCATTTAATAGCAAGTGCATTCACTTTAAAAAAAAATCAAATATGACCTGACAAAATAAATAACTGTTGAACATGTTAAAAAAGTTATTTTCTATGCAAAAGGATTCCCGTGATACCCATAACATGCTATCTACTATATAACCATATTTTAAAGAATGGATCCCTTGCATAAAATCGGAATTTCTGAATCTTCTCCAGTATGCAAGATGTTACACAGGCACCATCTCTTTCTGGGCTCCAGAGGGCCAAAAAACAGACAGGAATCTCTCTCCTCATTTCACTGGCCTGAAGAGGAGCAGTATTAGGAATCTGGGAGTGATAACCAGGGCACTGGGAGGCAGGACTATTCTGGTGGCTGTGGCCTTGGGGAGGACGCCAGCTGAGGCTGTTGAGCTGTCTCTAACCAGTGTGTCTAACCATGGGGGCTTCTGTTCTTTCCTCTAATTTATTTCTTTGTTTTCATGGCAGAATAAACTCCAAATTCCAGGGGTCAACTAAGCGCCTGCCACCAGCCCATGCGAGGCCAAAAAAAAGCTTGGTGTCATCAGTCAATGCCAAGTAGTTAATAATGACCAGCCTCTTTGCTAATGGCCCGAGGCAGGGCTCTGCGGGCAGCAACAGCGCTAGCAGAGAGACACACAGGCAGCTGCATGGGGAGAATGGTTTGCAAGAAGCATTTCTGCTGGCCTCTTTCAAGGGCGTAGCCACCCGTGCTCAGCTCTTTAGGAAGGTGGTAATTAGTTTTATTCTCTTCGGTGCACACGGTGACTGCAGCAGGACTTGGCATTTGGAGAGTCATTGGAGTCTGTCCCTCTCATCTTCGCTAGCCTCAGGTTTATGTCTATAACTAAGAAATATCAAGATTACAAGGCAGGTCACAGAGAGAAAAGAAACTTTCAAGTGTCAGGGCTCCAGGCAAGGAGAGGCCACGGCAAAGTGAAGCTGAGCACGACTTAGCTGGCCCTGTGATCACCGTGTCTCTTGCCAACTGCAGGTGGTAAGCACAACCACTAAATAGTGAGCTCCTAGAGGGCATAGGTGTCATGTGCATCTTTGTATCTTCCCAGCACGGGGATCTACATGCAGTGGTGCAGGAACAAAGATTTTCAGGACTATTTGTATATTGTGGTCATCTGGACAGTGCTTCCCAACTGGTGAGTGGTGGCACGCTGTGATGCTATGGATGGGCCACAGGTGTGCTACCATGTTGATCCTTTCAGCCCTCGGAGCAGCCAGGAAATATCTGGAGAGGACAGTACCCCCAGAGCCTGGTCCCCTCTGGTCATGAGGGGACCTCTATCGCCCCAGTGAGCTGTAAAAATACATTCACTTTCCATGTGTGCCTTAACAAAATAATAGGTTGGAAAGCATTGATCTGGTCCACAAAGGAGAAAACTGAGACTCAGAAGTCAAGATCTCACAAGTCAAGGACTTGATTCTAGTTAGCCTCACTCTGTCCAGTACCTCTCCACTACTCCACAGCTGTCACGCTAAACTGTCAACAAATAACTGTTGAAGCCAAATTTTGAAATTGAGAAATCACTTGAATAAAAACTAGTGGAGGGTCGGATGATGTCATAAGCACTGCTTGAAATGTGAGTTGGACTCCCAAAGCTTAAGTCAACTTATTGCCAATGTTTGCAAGATGTTATTCCCTAGACCAGTGACTTTCACGTTGACCATGACTCATGGCAAGAGATATGTTTTACATTGCAACCCAGGGCACACATACGTGCACGTATATAGTTTCACAAGTAGTACCTTGCTACGCTTGATGGACATTGTTCTGTTCGATTTTACTCTATTCCATTAAAAAAAAAATTCTGGTCATGACCCTTTAAATTGATTTTGTGACCCACTAAATTGATTTCTCGACCCACTAATGTGTCATGACCGGCAGTTTGAAAAACACTGGCCTGACCCCATTCCAGCTCCCCCTCCCTCCTAAGAGACTGGGAAAATAGAAGGTGAATGTGGAGAAGAGTGAGACAAGAGATTGAGATAAAAATAAGCAGGAAGGTGAGAGGAATACTAAAAAATGAGATAAAAGAAAGAATGGGAATGAAATGAGACAAAGGAGATATGAATGGGAAGTGGGAGACATGATGAGAAAAGGCTAACTCTGGACTGACAGATTTGTGTCTGTGAAAACTGTTCTCAACCTCCACAGTCATTTTGGCCATATTTATTACGAGAATCTTCCCTGCCAGTTTTAATGGCCATAGCCATGATAACGCTTTCTGCTCGTCTGGAGATTGTCTTATCTGTCAGCACCATCTCAAATTCCTTACGGCCTCTCCAAGAGAGAATTTTGCATCTGCTGTTCAGGGATCTGGGCTCTAGAAAGATCTAGAAGGCATTGGGTAAATTACCCAGGAATAAAGAAACTGACCACACTGACTCCAGCCACACCAACACAACAACCACAATGGGCTCTCCGGACTTCTGAGCTGGGTCTAAAGAATAAACTCTTGGGTATCAAAGAGATAGCTTTAGAAGATAACGGGAAAGTGAAAAATCAGAAATTGAGATGAGATTAGTTTATGAAGCAGCTGCAAATTTACACACTCCAACAGCCAGTGGGTCTCTAAAGAGTTTTGATTGCATACTCTGTAGTAAAAAAATTTTTGAGCATGCCTCTACAATGCACATATATTTGTTTATAAATAATAAACATGTTCTACTTATTAACATCACTGTGTTATTAAATACACACAAAATTAGGAAATAAAGAAATGAGATAAAGATAAAATAGCATCTTAATTTTTATTTTATTTTATTAATGAATGATACATAACATTTTTTTATCACCAAGATAATAATGGTGAGACTGATGTGTTAGGATAGGCTTCATTGTTTGTGAAAATCTTCGTTGAGCACTCAGTGATTTGGGGTTCTGAGGTCCAGGCTTCAATTTATTTCAATGCTTAGCTTTAATGGATGTCATAATGGAAAAAGACAACTCACATAGACATTGAGATGCACACAGCGCATTGTTGGCTATGCTGACTAAATCAAGATACTTTTTTTCAGACTCATGTACCAGTTATGCAAAGATTATTGTTGAAATTCAGCTAGTAGATTTCCATCTTCTCTGATGTCAATCAGCAGTTCTTTCAACTAATCAGAAGTTGCTGAATTTTTATATTTTTTAACAAATAGGTCAAAACTCTCAGAAACTGTTCATTTGAAAGATTTTTAGGCAAGTAGAAGATTTTGCTTCCAAGTTTTTAACGTTTTAGATATGAGTTTTTCAACTGTTCCACTTCCTATCAATAATAAAATCACGTAAAGATGAAACTATTCCCAAATATCCATTTTCTTCCAAAATGGTCTCTCTATGCCATAAATTCTTTCTAAAAGTAGTTACTTTCCAACTCATTGTTCACACATTACCTTTATTTTGAGGGGGCAGATGAAGTGTTAAAGTTTTCAAAGGTATCAGCAACGTGGCATACTTCTGACAGCTGCTTGTCAGAACCAAAAAAGTCAGCAAATGTCGAACGTTTTGGTTCTTTTAAAAGAAAAATGTTTAATTATGTTTCCATAACCAGCAAACCTCTGTATTGTACAAAAATTTTTCATGGTCACTCCCATCTCACTGCAAAGCATTGTAAAGATTCTATTTAAAAGATTGCTTTTACAACATTGATAATACCTGCCACACATAACTTGCAAATTTGTTGTAATATACTAAAACTGAATCAGCCAGTAAGAAGGCCAGTATCTACCACTTGGAGATGGGGAACTCTCATGCACCTCCATGCCTTCCTGACATGCGAATGGCTGACATACAGATCAAGGCAAGGAAACAGTGTTCATTATCAACTATATATTAAATATGAGTAAAATCTAATTTCTTGTTTTAAATAGAAAAATAATAGAAGTTATAATAGTTTGTCCCCTTGCCCCATTGGATCTTCTTAACACCCCTTGGCACCAAAGTGCACTTTAAGATGACTACACTAGAGACACAAAAAAGGCACTAAATGCTTTAGAGTTTGGTCTTTGGTGTTCTGGACCAAAACGATAAATAGTGAATTGAATTAATAATTATAATATAATAATATTACATGACAGTATATTATTATATATTAATATTATATAATAATAATTAATAAAAATCAATAAATGAATTTCCTCCTCTAAATTATTTGAATTCTGGGATATCCGCTTATCAGCATCCATTTAATTGCAGAAGATAGAGTAATAAATATTTGAGAATAAACCATGGCCTCTAAATTAAGAACAATCTCAGAAGATGCAAAACTGAATAATACATTAACCCCAGGTGAGAATTGCATAACTTTGAGTGGTGACAATAGGTAAGAGGCAGAATTTTAATAATTTTAATAAAATTGGTGACTTTTAGAGAAGGACAATGAGTTGTGGATTAAGGTTGGGGGCTCAGCTCAGTGTTGAATTGGGCTCCACGTACCTAGTATAGAAAAGAGAAAGTCCTGAGACTTTGTATGAGCACGAGTGAGCCAGAGGTCAGGTAGCTGAAAGGAAAGAAGAGCGGCCCCAGAGTCCAGGTGTCCCCTGAGGCTCTGATCAGAAGGACACTCCTTCCCCAAACTCTGGAGAGTTGAGACTGAGAAGTCAGCCTGAGCCTAGAGATGCAACAGCACAAAAGAAGAGAGACCAGGGTCAGGCCTGGAGCTAGGAAGACCAGCAGTGAGAAGAGAGAGAAAACCGGATGAGTTGGGGAATATAAAAATGAAGTCTTTCCCATTGAAGGTTCCATAATCTGCCAATTGTTCTGGGTGCTCCTGGTAAAGCGAATTCTGTGATCAAATGAGTTGGGGAGACACTACCTCCTAAACTTGCCACCCCACCCCTAGCTGGGAGATTTCTTATAATCATTAGCACACTAAATGTTCTAAGAAATGCTACACTCAAGATATTTGCTTAATTCAGATTTTGCCAAATGTATTTGACCAAAGAAAGATCTAAAAATTATATATATATGTATATATATATATCCTGCAAAACTTTGGTTCTGAGAATAAAATTTGGGGAATCCTGGACTAATGATGCTCAAAGCAGAACAGAGGCAGGGGACAGGCGGGAGACCTCGTTTACGTGTCATGCTTCATGTGTTGTATTGCTTGTGTCCTGAGACGCCCTCACCTTAACGAGAGTGAGCATTTGTCTCCAAGTCTTGTGGATTAAAGGTGGCTTCAGGGCAGCAGGACTTTCCCTTGAGGGGCCTCTCCTCCCACCCTGAGGTAACCTCAAGTGTGAATGGTGACCCCCGCCAAAGGCGGTGTCTTGGGGAAGCGAATTGGGCACAAACTGTCCACTAGAAGAGCCGAGGGGCCCTCAGCGCCCTCACACTCAGGCTGTGAGGCCATAGCTGACAGGGAAGTATGGCCAGTGGAGTCAGCCTGGTCTGCTTTCTGCCACAGTAGGCACCAAAAAACCAGGGCATGTTATGCCCTGGAGCAGACAGGAGTGAATTTATGAATGATGGAAGTAAAAATATTATAGGTGGAATTTTTTTCAATAAAATATAGACACCCTGCTAATAGACCAGCACACTGAAAATAATAAAAATGAAAGGTAAGATTTATTGAGTCTTCATTATGTGCCAGGCACTGCACAAAGAATTTCATATATGTTTTCTAACTTCCTCATTGTAAGCACCCAGGCAGTGGGCACTAGCACATCCCCACATTACAGCTGAGAAGATGGAAGAACCCAGAGGTTAATTACTTGCCCAAGGTCATATAGATAGACAGCGGCAGACTCAGGACCAGAAACCAGGGCTGGTGGTTTGGGCTCATGCTCTGAACCACTTCAAGTCACCCAGGAGGTAACTGGAAGGCCTTCTGCACCAGCTCTGAGTCCTCTTGGAGGAGGATATACCTATTTCCATACCTATTTCTCACTCCGTTGTTTTGCACAACTTTCTTTAAATAAATATCCAGAGAGTCCCTCTTAATTTTCACACATTCCTTTGAAATGATCGCATTGTCTCTGAGTCAGTTTCAAATTCACATGTGCATTGTCTGCGCATAATATCTGAAATGCACTTAAGAAACTCAGATCAGATATAATTCTGCCATTTGTAATTTCTCCTTTTATACCTATATTACATTTGGGAAAGTCATGTGACATCACTAATGCCAACTAATCATCTTGAACAATGGCACAAATTAACACGCATCTATTTACTTTTGAAAACGTCTCATCAATATTCAAACTGAATACACAATTGACTTAAGTATCTGATATTTCCAGCCTTTCTTTCTGCAGAACTCAAGCACAAGTCAATCAGTCCTCACGGAACTTAACTACTCCATTCAGACGCCATCCCTTGAGGACAGGGGAGAGGGCTGGGACTGTGGGAGTCAGCTTCCGTCCACAACAGGTGTAAGAGGGGGTTGAGAGCTGAGAGCTGTCCGTAGAACTGAGGATTACCTTGGAAAACACTTCCAGAGCTCAGGCCTCCAGACTAGACTCCCCGTGATACCCAACTAAATGCACGAGGAGAATGTGCCCTTCAAGGTGACATTCTTTGCTCCCTAGCCCTAACTCCACAAGGAATTGGGTTTCCAGGGTAATCCCTACAGTAAGATCACTTTCTTTTCAATGCCCTGCAAGCTAGAGTTTGCTCCCACCCTACAGAGCTTCCAGAACATGGCCTTCCTTCTGCTCTTCTCTATTATGCCCTGTGTTGGGCATACACTGGGCACTTAATAAACACACATACCAGGGGGGGCTGATAGGTGGCAGAGATGCAGCCCCTGGCCCTGTTTTCCCATGCTGTGGCATCTCCTCATGTGCTGCTAAGTGGAATATTACAGGTGGCTGTCTTTAAAATGGTACCTGAGTGCCTGAAAGTATCGAGACGCAGGCGCTGAGTGGAGAGGAGATCTGACTGTCAGGGTAATTGCCGGAGACAGATGCTTAATGGAGTTCAGGATCAGAGAGCTGCAAGGCTTTTCCCAAATCACCTGGCCCTTGGATTTCCTGTCTTCCCTCCAGCTCCACCCCTCCCTCAGCCACCCCTGCCCTAACTTTGTACACTAGCTCTTCTTCCCTTGTTCTCAGCAGAGAGAAGAACAAGCCACTTTCCCATCTGCCCTAGAAGTCCTGACAGATGAGGAGCCAGAAGCTGTTTCAGGTGCTCAGTCCGTGATAACCTCAAGTCCAGTGGGGCTGGACTCGAACTTTCTAAAATTCCTTCCCCAGAGCAGAAGCAGAGTTACAAAGAAAAATTCACCCAGCCCTGCAGAGGTGACATGGTTCTGTCTGATTGGGGTGGGAGACCACAGGCACCTGGCCCTTCAGTATCCTGGGGGGCAGCACTAACAGAATGAAGGAAGCACTCAGCCTAAGTATTTTCTGAGGGGCTTGGAAATGGATAGGGAGCCAGGGAACTCTGGGGAGCTGGCGCCCAGAGCTGAACTGGTCTTTAGCCCCTGATCAGTGGTTTGTCCAGGTGTGCCAACCCCTGGCAACAATCTGTTTCCTAAGAGAATTAGTAATAATAATCATGATAATGATGTTGACAACACCCACAACTTGGTAAGAGCCTACTGCACGCCTGTACTTTACATATATGACCTTAATCCTAAACCCTGAAAGGTAGTTATTATCATTGGTATTTCACACTTGAAGAAACTGAAGCACAAACTGCCTGAGTGACTTACTCCGCGTGACAGAGCCTGTGAGCACTAAGGGCCAGGAGGAAAACCTAAGTTCACAGGCTGCCCACGACCACCCCATGGTCTCCATCCTGGACACACGTCTGCCTTCCAGTCACTCCCATGACCATCTGAGACTTCCTCTCGGGGACTTTACTAAACCCTAGCATAATCAGATATTAGAGACTTACCTGCTACACGAGTGACCACTGGGATGCATGTCAGTAGGGAAAGGAGAGTGCTGGTGGGGGTTGCTTCCCTGCCTACTCCCTCTGTGGGATGGGGTGACTGTGTCTGGGGCCCATGTATCCCTAAATACTCTAGAACGGATGTTATAAGGGGCTCCTGTCCCACCTTGCATCAGGCTGGAACCAAGGCAGAATAAACCAAGTGACCCCATTCACAGGGCAGCGGGGAGAGTCTGAGTTCTTAACACCACCTCCCTGCCCCATTCAGCCCACTCCACCCCCAGCAAGTCCTTTCGCCTTCTAAGGCTTGTTTTGGTATCTGAGAAGTGGGGCATAGAACTCTCCTGCTGGAAAGACTAGAAGATGAATAGTGTCTCTTGCCCCCACAGAGAGCTCCACGTTCCTCATTGGAGGAGGTGGCTGGAGAAGACATTGCAGTAGGAACTGAGCTGGATCCTAACCGGGCTCCTCTCCTAACTTGCCCTGAGACACTGGACAAGCCGTTTGCTTCTCTGGGTTTCAGTTTGCTCACCAGTCATCGGGGGAAAGGCAGCAGGAGGGAACTGGACCTGATAAGCCTTGAGGGCTTTTCCGGTTCTAGGGTTTTATGATGCTCTGGAGAATCCAGGCTACCAGCACCTAGCGATTGCAGGAAACTGGGGTAGAAAGTCACTTCCCCTGTCTATGTTCCTCCAGTTCTGCGACAGTAAAATTGAGACATTCTGCCTTTATCGAGAAGGAAGTGAGAAGTGGGGACAACTCAGTCATGACACGCTGGAACCTTTGGGATCAGCTCCAGACAAATGGGAAGGCTTCCGCCTGAGTGAAATTGGGTGGAACACTGCAGTAGCTCTTCTCTTCTTTCCAGCGCCTGAGGTGGCTCCATGTCCTGTCACTCACTCCCAGGCCTGTGCTTCAAGTCCCCTCTCCTAGGAGCTATCAGAAACATCAGGTCTGGCTGCCAGGAGCAAACGTCCAAATGGGCTTGTCACAGTGTCAGCCATCCAGACGAAAACTGGAACATACAGCTCGGTCCCCCGTGGGGGCAGGTAGAATGACAGAGAGACGGCAGAGTGGCCGCAAGTGCACCTCATGAGAGACATGCCCGGGGACCCAGCACCAATAGAGTCAGAATCTTTCTTACAGGAGCCCATCACCTTCGGCCCCAGAAACTGTCTCCACAATAGTGATATGAGATTGCTATTGGCAGATCTCCAAGACTGTCAGACTTCACGTCAGCCACCCTCAGAACACCTTGGGAGGCAGGCTGGGGACAGGGAGGCACAAAGAAGCAGTAATGGTCCCTTTGTCACACAGGGCATCCCCGGCAGAGGCACCATCCAATTAGGTGGTCTGAGCCCCAAGAGCATGAGCTGTCTTGGACCACAATACATACCACCTCCCCCTTGAACTGAACTTCCCTCTGAAACTCTCAATGTGGTAAAAATCACATTCACCAAAGCATCGTCTCAGGATTCCCTCCCACGGGGCAGGCTTACCCATCTCTCCATTTCACAGCCCCAAGCAAAGAGCTTGAAAAGACATACAAAGAGCGGGGAAGGGGACAGTACCCTCAACAGACTCCCTTTGCTGGTCCACTTTGCCTCTCTGGGGAGCTTCTCTGACCACTCTGTTTAAAACTGCAGGCCTTTCGCTCAGAGCAGGTCCCCAGATCCCACCTACCCTGCTCCATTTCCCTTTTCCATAGCATTTATTGCTGCCAATCTACTACATGATGTACCTAGTATGCTAATTGCTTCCTTGCTGCTTCCTCTTGCTAAAATGCAAGCTCCTAAAGTCAGGGGTATTCATCTGTTTCTTCACTGTTGTACTCCCAGTGCCTAGGCTAGTTCTTGGCACATAGTAGGTGCTTAGTGAGTGTTTGTTGAGTGAATGAATGAATCAGGCCTGGGTATCGGCCCTCACTACTTCACTGCAGGATTATGCTGGAAGGAGCCAAGCAGAGCTGCCCACCTGGCCCTCCTTTCCTTGGTAACTCCCACCAGCAGGTGGATCGACCTCCAGACCCACGTCCTCAGCCCCCGCAGTTGTCTGTGTCCTGGATCACAGCTAGGACTCGAGTGCCACCAGCTCCTGAGGGGGACAGGCTGTGAGTGTCCCCAGGCACCTGGAAGTAGACCCACTGTCAACGGGAGTCAGTAAAACAAAGAACGCTATGAGATACGGCTTTGGCCCAGATGCAACTGAAAGTGTATCTCAAAAGCAAAAACGCGTTGGAGGCCTCTGGCTTCAGGCAGGGAGAGCTGGTGTGTGGGATGGCAGAGATGCTGAAATTTACTGAGAAATCTGCCACTTGCTCTGGGGCCTATCAACGAAGAGACTTGCCTTGTGTGGAGGACAGCTGCTTCTCTCCCAGTGGGGGGCTGCTCCGGGGCACCTGAGGACAGCCTGGCTGTGCCACCTCAACTCCTCATTTTTCTGCCTCACTGACATTTCCTCTCACTTCCCTCCCATTGGTTTGGCAGGTTTTTATCGCAGTGGTTTCAGCGTGCATAGACAGTCCCTTGGGAGTACTGGAGTTGTAGTAAATACACACAGACATGTACAAAGCAAGGAGACTGATAGAGACACACAGACAGGGACAGACACAGGGGAACACACACGCACACTCACACACGTGCACATGCACACACCCTACAGAGATACCCAGAGTGGTGCAGGAGAAAGGAAAAGGACAGAGAAACATAATGTGACTCTGAAAGAGACAGGTAAATCCTGACAAAATGACACTGATACCTAGCAGGGCACTCTCAAACCCTCCAAGAACAAGTATCCGCGGAAAGCACCCTTGCTGGGCAAGATACGTGAGAGAGGAACTCACGTATCCATAATGTTAGAAACAATATCCTGGCTGAGAATAGCTCTATTTGCAAATAATTGTAATTGTAGCTAACATTTGTTGGATGTTCACTCCTTTCTAGATGCTGAGCCAGGCACGTTTTACATGCATTATCTCATTTAATCCTCATCACCACCCTAGGAGATCAATACTATTTACTACATCTCCATTTTACAGATTACAGATGGAGGTATGGGTGATCTGAGCCGGCCTCTCTCTCCCATTGCATCATCTACCACATTCTACTTTCTCACTCGAAGGCAGCTCTTCTGGCATCCCCAGAAACACCAAGTCATGTTCCCATCTCACGGCCTTGGTGTTAGCTGGTCCTTCTACCTGGCCGATGATTTTTCCCCAGATGGTCACCTCCTGCCACTTCACTTAATCCCACTCTCTGCTCAAAATTTCCCTCCTGGGGAGGCTTTCTCTGACAGCTTCCTCTCATGACATTCCCCACCATGCTCCCAGCCATCACTTAATTCCTCCTGAGTCTGTTTAATTTTTCATTGTACTCACCATTACCTGACATACATCATTCATTCATTCACTCATTCATTGTCTGTTTCTCTGCCTAAAACGTAAGCACTATGAGGGTAGGGAATCCATCTTGTTCCCACTGAATCTCTAGTGTCTAGAAAGTGCCTGACTCACAGTAAGTGCTCAATAAATATTTGTTCATGTTGAATGAATGAAGGAGGTGCTGAGGAGGTTATTAACTTGTCTGTGGTCACAGGGCCAGGAAATATATAGTGTTTGTGTGCACAGATATGCACACGTGTGCACACACACACACGCCACACTCCATTTTCTACCTCTATTAGTCATACAGTCCTTACTTCCAACCTTCTAATCACATGATTGGCTCCCCTGGCAACCAGCCCTGCCATCTTTAGGGGATTTCCAAAAGTTACCTCATTAACATAAACTCAGTCGTGCTTGAAAGTGTCTTGTGAATGACAAGACACCAATTTCACCTTTATGGTTCTGAAGAGATTTCAGGAACTGAGGAGATGAGACCAAATATTATAACAAAAGATGCTCTCATTGCTCTTATCACTCAGGAAATTCCAAGGGTTTTGGTAGCTCTGCCAGAAATGGGATGAAGACCAAATATATATTTCTTATTATAAATCAGAACATCACAGTTAGGTATATTACATATGACTAGCACATCAGATCTATAATATTACTATTCAAGAGATCGTTAAAGTAGGCTACTTAAGTTTATTTAAATAAAAACACAAAGTAAAAAATACTTCAGGACAGGGCAATAGTCCTGGAGGTGACAAGCAGATGACTGAAGTCTGGGAGACACTTCCTTTATCTGAAGTGCAGTCTTCTAATAAGTTTGAACTTGGGAATTAAGAGAAGTAATAGATAATTTGTATCAGTCCCTTTCTTTTCCAATTCTGGTTCAATGAAGACACTGCAGATTCATTCATTCATTCGTCCATCAAGTAATTATCAAGGGCCTATTAGGTGAGTTTTAGGCAGACAAAGAAGATATTGGGCTGCCCTCAAGCTGCTGACAGTCTGGCAGGAGAGAAAGAAAAGGAAGCCGTCACAGCTCGGTCTGAGGAGAGCTACTGTAGCTGTGTCCACCACTGTCAGGAATCACTCACCGGAGAATGTGGCAGCAGAGCTAAGTTCTGAAGGACAGGGAAAAATTATCCAGATGAGAAAGGGAAGTGCCTCCCAGGCAGGGCAGACATCATTACTGAGCAGACTCAGCCCTGCAAAGTGTTCTGATCCATCATGGCTGAGACCGACCACCAGCTGACGGGGGCTGGAATTAGTCCTGACCCCCTGGGTCTGGTATATCTCCAGTATATTTACCAAGCTGCTCTCGCCCCGAGCTGTATGTGGCATGTCCAGCCAATAAAGCAGGGGTCTTGGTTTGTTCTCCACTGGGACTGGATCCCCACTCCCTGCCCACTTCAACCTTGACCTGGACTCCTGTGCTCCATACCTGATAGATCACCCCAAATCTTGATGCCACCACCTGCATGACTTCAAACACAGTTGATGCCCAGGCACTCCTGTTGCAGTGTCATAAGAAAAAAAGGCTCCGTTTATCAAGCTCTCACTCTGTGCCAGGCTTGGTTCAAGCTTATTACATGCATTATGTCATTTGATCCTTGGAACGACACTATTGGATATTATTATTACCTCCATGTGATAGTTGAGAACATTGAGTCTTAAAGAGGTTAAGGAACTTACCTGAGATCACACTTAGTAAATAGTGGAGCCAAAGTTCATGCTCAGATATTCTGATACCTAGGCCTTTGCATTAACCATTTGCTACACTACCTCCCCCCCCCACACACACAAAGAATCTGCCACGCCATTGGATACCAGTGTCGGCCCAGCTGTTGGGGGCCTTGGCTTGTGAGTTGGGTAACACGCTACCCTCCATCTCCATGAGGAGCAGCCCCAGAATGGATGAATGCCTCACTCATATCCATTCCTGCCTTTCTTTCCTTTCCAACAATCCAGAGCTCCCAGCATGCCTCACTGCCAAGACTGAAGGGGTAACTGACCACTGATCGTGCTCTCAGGGAAGCAGAATGGCTGAGGACAAGGAAGTCAGAATCTCAACTCAGCTATCAGAGGGGGCTCCACACAGCTTATATTTTCCATCTTTGGAAGTTCTTAGATTTTGTAAGTCACAGGTTCAGAAATCCTGGCTTTCACATCAGGCAAGAAATCCTGAAATATTCAATGCCTGTGTAGGTCTTGGGCCTTCTCCAAAGGGTTCATTCCACCAAGGAAAGCTGCTTCCTCTCGGTGTCTAGGGCCTCAAAGGTAGGCAGGGAGTGGGTAGTGTAGACCCCACTGAAAAAGAGCAAGGGATGAAAGTAGAGGAACAGCTTTGTACCCAGTCCTGACTCCCAGGGTAAAATGTTCCCCTCTCGGCCCCGCATCAGGTGATTCCCAAGCCATGGCAGCCTCAATGAGGTCACCACAATGGGTCCCAGTGTGGCTGAGTGAGGAGTCCCACACCAAGAGAAGATGTCATCGAGCTCTCGGGGAGAGTGGAGCTACCAAAGCATAATATACAAGTCCTGTGGGTGGCATAATGTGGTATTCATTTGCCTCACTATGCAGAGAGGGGAAAGGCAGAACAATCCAGACTCTGTCAGCAAGGTCCTCTGGGGAGTTCAGGCCTTGCTAATGAAGAAGAATAAGAGAGAGAATTTGCCCCTCGTGGCTGCTGCCTTTGCCGCATATGTATGCATGGGCTGGAGGGACAGCTCCGGGGAATGACCCATCCTACATAGAGATGACAGGGGCAAGGGGATGGCAGTGCTAATCCACTCTTGAGGTGGGTGTGTCTTGTATGGTGGAATACTCCAGGCAGCGAATTAGGGCACACCAGGAAATACCCTTAAGTATATAGAATTTCCAAGGCAAAATTTATTCCTTTGCCTGCTGCAGACATATGATTCCATGAGTCCTGGTATGAGTTCAAGGATCCTTGAAGAACTTACTTAGTTCTCAGCTGAGTTACAGAAGCAAGCCCAACTTTGCTACTTCCTACTCAGTATCACCTAACAGTAATCCCTGCACCATATCTGTTTTCCCTGGCTTGGCCTCATGGAATTTGCTAGAAGTTCCACGTTAGAGTTATAGGTACACAAGAAGGCTCAGGACACATGCTATGTCATCTCATCTTACACGCACAGACCCTGTGTTCTGAATCTCCACCCATCTGATTCTTCCTTGATGTTCCCTCAACTAGGAATTTTGGAAAACAAATTCTTGCCCACAATAGACCTCCAGGGTCCAGGAAGGTGACCTTGGTAGGAGATTATATCTTGTGGATGGAAATCTGGACAAAAGACTTGGGCATCTGTACCATGTTTCTTCAAAAAAGAGTTAATGTCGGCCCTGAATCTATACACACCATCCTTTTGAAGTTAGTGGATTTGTTCTAGACTCATGGATATTTTGATATTTTAAATGTTTCATTCCCTGTTTCAGCACACTCAGCCTCAGTCCCCAGGCAGCATAACTGAAAGGATGCACACTGAGACAAATAAATCAAATTCCCTCTCTGCAGCTGGCCTCCTGTAGGTTTCTGCTGAGCCACAGGCTAATACTTAGCTGCAAGACAAATGTCTAACAGAGCCCAGATCCTTACCTGCCTTTCTGACATGATGTAGAGTTGCTCGTGGTCCTTGGAGAAGGCCATGTCCCGGAGGACAGGGCCGGGGTCTACAACCTGCACAGTCTCGTACTGGAGGGCGTTGCCCCTGGGCCCATCTACCCGGATCTGTGGAGAAAAGGAAGAGGAGAGTCGATGTGAGTTCAGATCCCGCACTGCCTGCAATCGAGCTTCAGCCCAGAGACCCTTCCAACAGCCAAGGGAGAGGCAGTGAGCTTGCCTCCACAGTGCCCAGAAGCCAGGCCTGAAGGAGCAGGAGTGACACAAGCCAACCATGGGCCTCACACTGGGAATGGCAAAAAGAATGGAAGGGGTGACACCAAACCAGGCTTCACAAGGAATCTGGTGTTATTCTCTCTGGTTCCCTAAGCCTCAGGGTTAAGTCTTTGAGGCCTTGCTTGTATGTCTTTGGAGAAGAGGATGGGATTGGTACTGGGGAGAGAGGTCTGGGGATTGGGTGAACAGCGGATAATTGAAGCTGCCTCAGATCAGCGTGTCATCCTATAACAGAAAGGCAATAGTATTTGCTACATTTGTTAGCAGACAAAAATTGGGTGTAAGGATGTGGGCTGATTCTTTGAAACTGCTATCCGGCTATCATTGTCTCATCTTAGACAAGAGTAAGAAGCCAAGCCCAGAAGTTTCACACAAAGTGGGCTCATTCTGGCCCTTAAACCATTGGCTCTTGCTTCAGATTTTGCAGTAGATATAGGGTCCCAAATCCTCCTAGAGGTTCTATTCATGTCCCCAGGGAAGGGATGTGAGCATTCCAGGAAAACACACTCCGGGCGTCAGTCATCCTCTATCTTCCGAGAACACCTAGCAGAGCAGATGATCCCTGGGCCATCCACAAGTCCTTCCTAGAACTGCTTGAACAATGTGGAGACGACTGGGAAAGACTTTTGCCCACAGCCCCCATGACTGAGGACAAATCTAGAAAAGATAGGAGCTTCCCAACCCAACACGATGCTCATCTGACCCTGGGTGAGGCCCAGGTCTCTAGAATCAGAACCATCACATGACAAGCTCATAGATTTGACACCTCACTGCCCTTACGTGGGTGCTAATAATGCCACCTACGTTAAGTTGGGACCAAATGTTACCCAGAATGTGGGAAGGGTGAAGAGAAACTGGAGGGAGACAGGGAGAGGCCATAGGTAAGGAGTCGCAAACTTGAGGAGATGCCATTTGTATAAGACTCTGTAAGGTACCACAGTGTAATTTTAGAGATCTCAATAGCAACTAAAGAAAAAATTATATTCCGTATATTCCCATTATGTACTCTTATTTTTAATTTTTAATATTTATTTTTTAACCTCTCATGAGATCAAGGAGAATAGAAGAGTCATTCAGAGGAACTAAATTACAGAGAGGACACCACGTTAACATCAAGTGATGACATCAATCCATCTGAAAGTCTGCTCCTCTCATTTCTGTTGAATTCACTCAACTCTGACACTAGGTTATTTTGTGATTTAACTGTTTGATTTTAGGTTTGTTTCAGGCTCTGTTTGTTTGTTTGTTTTCCTCTTAAGCATTATTATTATTTTTTTTTGTGAGGAAGATCGGCCCTGAGCTAACATCTGCCAATCCTCCTCTTTTTGCTGAGGAAGACTGGCCCTGGGCTAACATCTGTGCCCATCTTCCTCCACTTTATATGGGACGCCGCCACAGCATGGCCTGACAAGCGGTGCGTCGGTGCTTGCCCGGGATCCGAAACAGCGAACCCTGGGCCGCCGCAGCGGAGCGCGGGTACTTAACCGTTTGCGCCACTGGACGGCCCCTCTTAAGCATTATTTTTAAGACCTTCCTAGACGTCAGGCACTGGGAGATGGTTTTGTACATAATTCCTAATTGATATAATCCTCTCAATCCTATGGCCTTAGTGTTCATTTGTCCTGACTTGCATGACCCCTCCAGCACCCATGCCACCCTCTCTCACCTCTTGGGTGAGGTTGGACCCACCCCCTGCTTCCTGGAGTGCTCTTTGATGGGCATAAGCAAATCAGTTTAATCGCGCTCTGTTGCCACAGTGATGGAAAGAAAGCAGGCCCAAGCCAATCAACATGTGCAGTCATATATACCACAGCTTTTTTATCCATTCGTCCCTTGATGGGCACTTAGGTTGCTTCCAAGTCTTGGCTATCGTGAATAAGGCTGCAATGAACACAGGGGTGCATGTACCTTTGCAAATTGGTGTTTTCAAGTTCTTTGGATAAATACCCAACAGTGGAATAGACTACTCAGCCATAAGAAACGATGAAATCCAGCCATTTGTGACAACATGGATGGACATTGAGGGCATGATGCAAAGTGAAATAAGTCAGAGGGAGAAGGTCAAATACCGTATGATTTCCTTCATTAAGCAGTAGATAATAACAACAATAAACAAACACATAGGCACAGAGATTGGATTGGTGGTTACCAGAGGGGAAGGGGGGAGGGAGGAGGGTGAAAGGGATAATTGGGTACATGTGTGTGGTGATGGGTTGTAATTAGTATTTTGGTGGTGAACATGATGTAATCTATGCAGAAATAGAAGTACAATGATGTACACCTGAAATTTTTACAATGTTATAAACCAATGTTACTGCAATAAACAAAAAATTAAAAAAATAAAAAAAAAAAAAAAAAAAAAAAACCATGTGCAGTCAGAGCAGAGCAGTCTTTCCTGAGAGGGGAAGAGAGGATCTCTCCTCACCCTCAATAGGGTCAAAGAACGGTCGGCAGCCCTCTGATAAGAAGGAGGGAGCTGGAACCAGGAAAAGTGAGGCACAGAGATGGAAAAACATTGGTCTTTGGTGACCTCCCTGAGCCACTGAATCAAAACAACCCTGAAGCCTGCCCTATGTCAGGACTCTCTAGTTACTCAAGATATATGCCTATTATTAAAGTGATAAAAAGGCTTTTTGCAACATCAAAAGTCCTAACAGATATTCTGATATAATAGATGAGGAAAATGAGACCCAGCATCATTAAACAACTGGCCTGAACTACAAAATCTGGGGACAGAATTAGAATCCAGTGTGACGCTGAAGTCTGTGCTTTTCCTATCACCATTGTATGAGACCCTGTTCCTTGGGGTTTCACATTTGCTCCCTGGGGGGCCCCACGTAAATAAAGGCAGGGGCCTGAGGTCAGTGTCTATCTCTGGTCTATACAATTCCAGAGGCTTTTGTCAATCATTCCTGATTTTGATGCTGAAATACTTGAGCTTGACAATTATTTATTTTAAACATGAAGAAATAAATGAACAAAGTTAAAATTCCTCTTTGCTGATTTCCTATTAAGTTCATAAAAAAAAAACAACAAAAAACAAGTAAAGGAATTAAAGAGAATACGTTTAGCTCTGAAAATCAAAATGCCTTGGATCCCAACAGCCCTCCTGTTTCTGTGCCCACCCCCAAGTCACCAGATCTCCCCCTGGCCAGGTCCTTCCTTAATCGGAATGAAATGGGAGTTCATGCAAAACCAATTGGGATTACCACCCAAGTCTGATTTCGCGGTGATGGCCTTGGCCCCCAGCCCAGCTTGGCTCATCCTCAGCTGTGAGTCACCTCTGGAGCAGCAGCACAAGGGACAAGAGTGATACTGAGTGCCCTGGCTGGTCTCCAGGCCCCTCAGGTCGCCGGCAGGAGCAGGCTCCCCTAGGGAATGCTGGCAGACCTAAGTCCCATCCAGTGCCCATGGTCTGAGCCCCAAGGGAAATTGGATTCAGTGCCTGAGCAATCTTCTGTATCATTTGGCTCCAACTTCCCTGCTTTTTAGGATGAGGTGACGTGCTGGATGTAAGTGGACATCAGAGGAAACCAGGTGAACTGGGGCAGGGACAGCGAGATGGAGCAGGGAGCACCAATAGGGCAAGTTTTCACAGGCCTGGCCTTCCCTGCTTCTGCGCTGTGCCTGGATGGGAAGTCGGTAATTGGAAAGACATGGCTCCTTCTCCCCCTGCTCCACCCCAATCCACTACTTGTTTCAGAAAACAGAAAGGAAAGCATGCATTCATCCGTCTGCTGAAAGAATCTCACACAAGATGTGGACAAAAGGAGTGTGTGGTGGGATTTGCTGAATGATGGACAATCATAAAATTTAAGTAGGATGGACCAGCTGCTGGCTCTTGGGCCCTTACATAAACAATAGCAACAAGAGCCCCTAATGATTGAGTGGCTACTGTGTGTCAGGTATGATGTTAGGTATTCTACACGTATTTACCTTCTCATAACTCTGTGAAGTAAGCATCAATATTATCCTATTTACAGGCGAGGCACAAAGAGGTTTAATAACTTGTTCACGGTCACACTTCCAGTGAACGGCATGGCCTCGACCCATACCAGGGTCTGAGTGATTCCAATGTCCACGCGTCCATGCGTTTATGTACTACACTAACGCATGGTGAACCAGGTCCTGCTGGTTATACAAACCTGCATCCCTTCAAGGAGGGAAAGTAGTTGATGTTAAACAAACATCACCTGGGAGTGCTGGCGGAACCATATCTATATCTACTGCAGTTCTTTTGGGAGAGAATCATGCATAGGAATGAGGAAGATGCTGTTGTAAATTTTCAAATAACAATCCCTTACATTTTTGTTTTATACCTTGCAAAGCACTCTTAAATAACATTGTCTCATCTGATGGTTGTAAAATTTTTATGATGTTGACTGCTGGCATAATCATTCTCATTTCACTGGTGAAGAAATTGAGATTGGGGCTGCTCTGTGCCTTGCCCAAAGTTCAATGATAAACCAATGACAGTCAGGACTGGAACCCAGGTCTCCCAATTCCTAGCTCAGCACTTACCTCTAAGCTATTTAGATTTTCCAAAAGCCTTTGACAAGGTTCCACATGAAAAGGTATTTAAAAATAATGAGTCTCCATGGGACTTTGGGCAGTTTGGCCACAGAGAGAGAACCAACTTAAAGACAGAGAAAGACATGTTTCTGTGCAGAGAAGTGGGAACTGGGGGGCTCCCCAAGCGCTAATGTGATGACATTTAATTTAATATTTATTTAATATTTTTTATAAGTGGTCTGGAGGAGGGAGCAGGAACATTTGCAGATGATCCTAAGCTCTTTGGAATAGCAAGAAGGCCAACGACAGAGATAAACCACAGAAAGATGGTGCATCCTCTGCAGGGACTGGGAGGAGAAGGAACTGTACATGCGCAAATAGACCTGGGACTGCAGGTCTCCTCGGGGACAGAGATCATGCCTGCTGTATTCAGCACTGCAGCCCCACTGCCCGGCACAGTACCCAAGACGTGGTCAGTGCTCAATAAGTAGTTACTCACAAGCGTTGGCAATGGTGTGGAGAGAAGGGAATTCTTGTGCACTGTTGGTGGGAATATAACTTGGTACAGCCACTATGGAAAACAGTACAGAGGCTCCCCAAAAATTAAAGATAGAACTACCATATGACCCAGCAATCCCACTCCTGGGTATATATCCAAAGGAAAGGAAATCAGCATCTCAAAGTGACATCTGCACTCCCATGTTCATTGCAGCATTATTCACAATAGCCAAGACGTGGAAACCACCTAAATATCCATTGACAGATGAATAAAGAAAATGTGACATATATGTATAGTTATTACATGATATAATATATATATATTATTCAGCCTTTAAAAAAATGGAAATCCTGCCATTTGCAACAACATGGATGAACCTGGAGAACATTATGCTAAGTGAAATGAGCCAGTCACAGAAAGACAAATACTACATGATTCCACTTATATGATGTATCTAAAATAGTCAAACTCATAAAAGCACAGAAAAGAATGGTGGTTGCCAGGGGTTAGGGGGTGGGGGAAATGGGGAGATGTTGGCCAAGGGGTACAAAGTTTCAGTTGTAAGATGAATAAGTTCTGGAGATCTAATATACAACAATGTGACTACAGTTAATAATACTGAATTGTGTACTTGAAATTTGATGAGAAAGTAGATCTTAAGCATTCTCATCACAAAATGAAGGGGAAAGAAAACAGTAACTGAGGTGAGGTGATGGATATTAGCTTGATTGTGGCAATTATTTCACAATATATACATGTATCAAAACATCAGGTTGTATACCTTAAATATATACAGTTTTTATTTATCAATTATACCTCAATAAAGATGGAAAAAAAATAAGTAGTTACAAAATAAATGATCAACTCCCTCTAGGAAAAACAACGCACAATCTACCAATCAGACAAAGAACTCTGAGCTGATCAAGGTAGGATAGGATCAAAGTAAGAGGCAGGATGAAGGAAGGAGAGCTCAGCATCATCATTTACTGCTCCCAATACTCCACAATAGCCAAAAAGACCAACAAAATACCAAGTAGCATTCAAATGGGATTTCAGGGAAAAACCAACAAACAGAAGCCATTCTCCTGGCCAAGTTCTCCTGGACATAGACTATCACATTCAGTCCACCCCTGATGAGGAAGATGCATAATCCAGATGCCTGCAACTCAAGAACAGCCTGGGAAATCTCCCCTAGGCCACAAAGACATAGTTAAGATGAAAGGAGACATGCTGGCCAGTGGTTCAGTCACCAGTGCAGGGACCATCCATTAGCTTGTGAGGTGACAGCTTAGAACAGACAAGATTTATTACTGTACACATTAGGACAAATAAGATTTATTATTTTACACAGTGTAGATAATACTTGTGGATCACCTAAGTGGTGAGAAAGGATGAAAACAGAAATAGATTTTTTTAATGTAAAAAATGTAAAGAAGCCACAAATGTAAATTTGGGTGTTTAGAAGATGTTAGTCTCTGAGGCTGACACCAAGGAGGAAACCACATCCTCACCCCACGTGTCCCTTGACAGAGAGACACTCCACACTCTTTCATCATCCACCACACATCTATGGAACGCCCACTGTGTTCTCGGCTCAGAGGTAGCTTCTGGAGAAGAAAAGCAAGCTCAGCCCTGCCCTCCAGGAGGCCTGTCTCCTGAAGGGCTCAGATTTCACACAAATAAGGCCAAGTGGCAAATGTTACCACAGAGAGTTGCTCAAAGGCCTCTGTTTCTTCTTCCGAGGAGATCTGGCCAACTGACTGCAGTGTAACCAGGGATTATCAGCCCAGCCGCAAGCAAGACTCAAGGGAGCATGTGCATGCCATAGGATGAAAGGGCTACCAACATGGCACCACCAACTACGAGAGTTTGACTAATAAAACACATAGTGGGTAATACCAGACTTATTCAGAAGACAAAATCTCTTAAGTCAGTAGGAAGACTGATATTAAGTAGCAAAACTAGTGGTACTAACAGATTTTATAAAGACATAACATATTGGCAGAGGGAGGTAAGAGTAAAAATATGAAAATGGAGGTCAGAGAGGAAAAATTTGGTAGTCTTCATGCGGGACTGTCCTCAGGAGACTGACTGTGAACGTGTTCTCTGTGGAAGGGCACAGTGTCCCTTCAGGCCTCACCTCAGGTCCGATGGAACATTCTTCTAGATCAGCGCTGGACACCAGAGACATAATGCCAGCCACAAATGTGGGTCACATATGCAATTTCAAATTTTCTATTAGTGGTCACATTTAAAAAAGAAACAGGTAAAATTGACTTTAATAATCTATTTTATCTAATCCAACGTGCCTCAAATATTATCACTTTAACATGTATATAGTATAAAAAATTGTTAATGAGATATTTTACATTCATTTTCTCATACTATCTTTGAAACCTGATGTGTACTTTACACTTACAGCAAACCTCAATTTGAACCAGCTAGTTTCAGTTGCTTAATAGCCAAGTGTGGCCTGTGGCTACCATATTGGACAGCACAATTCTAGATGACTGTCATCCCTGTGTTCTGATTCTGCACTCACCAAGTGACCTTGCTAATAATTTGGCTTGGTGACTATCCTCCTAGGGGAGCCCGTGGTTGAGATACCATCCACTCCCCTTCCCTGCCACAACGCCCTGTGACTCTTGGGACCTTCAATTTATACAATGATATGTGTGCCCATCATCTTCCCTTTCTTGGAGCTCACAGGATGTAAGCCTTAAGCAGCTGTATGGTCTGGGGACCTAAGCAAGTCATAATGCGGGGGCTGGGTTCTGATCTTGGCTGGAACTCACAGGCTCATTTGACTCATATATTTATATACGTATAAATATATACACATACATACTTACACTCATACAACGGAATATTAGTGTTAAAAAAAGAAGGAAATCCTGCCATTTGTGACAACACAGATGAATCTGGAGGATGTTATGCTAAGTGAAAATAGCCAAACACAGAAAGACAAATAGTGTGTGATCTCACTTATATGTGGAATCTAAGATAATCAAACTCATAGAAACAGAGAGTAGAATGGTGGTTGCCGGGGACTAGCGGGAGGGGGTAAATGGGGAGATACTGGACAAAGGTACAAAGTTTCAGGTATGCAAGATGAATAAATTCTGGAGATCTAATGTACAGCACTGTAACTATAGTTAACAACACTGTACTATATACTTGAAATTTGCTAGAGGGTGTATCTTAAGTGTCCTCACCAAAAAAGAACGTGGTAACTGTGTAAGGTGATGGATATGAATGGACATGTTAATTAGCTTGATTGCGGTAATTATTTCACAATCTATATGTACATCAAAACATCAAGCCATACAACTTAAATATATACAATTTTTCTTTGTCAATTATACCTCAGTAAAGATGAGAAACACAACAACTGGTGAGGCAACACTAGGACATGATGACTGGGCATCAGCCCTGCCTGTACCATGTAGGAACCTCCATCATAGTGTCAAGCACGTGCTGCACCATCCCCTCTGTGTGGCTTACCTGCGACAGGCACACACAGGCATCCCCACCTCGCCCTCCCCAACCACTTGGTCTCCAGCCAGGATCTTCCTAGGCAGCCCATCCTCCAGTCAGCACTGCCACCTCTCTCCGTCCCTGGCACGGTGAGCGTCTGCGCTGCCAGGCAGACTGCTATTAAAACATCAGCAGGGTGGCCTCCGCAAAGGTCAGCCATCCGGGGAGCTCCTGGCAGCTGCTTGTTTGTTTAGTGGAACATTATCTGGGCCGGGCTGTTTATTTACATCCACTGAAGGAGTGAACAATAAATATCATCTCCCAGTAGCAGGCAGATGCCTGCACTAGAGCATTCTGGCTGCCACTCTTGCTTGGAATAATCTCCCTAATGAGCAAACAGTGTTATTCATCTTTAAAGATGCAGGCCACCCCCTGGACTCCCCCTTTCCTCTCTCCTTTCACATCCTCCCCAAACTTCCTAGTCAAGGTCCACACCAGCCAGATTTTCTTCTACCAGGTGTAAGAAGGAGAGGGTGGGGTCCCATCTGGCAGGCAGGAAAATGGAGCTGGAACTGGAGATGCAGGGTGGGAGCCGATTAAACCTGGAGACAAATGTCCCAGGGCCACTCCAAATTCTCCACCTGGACCCTCAAACCTCAAACCACCTGGTGGCATGGGTGGCAGGATGGTCAAGCCTCCTTACAGAGCCAAGGCGGCAAGGACCGTGGAGAGGCACACCCCACAGTCAGGCAATGCCAGAGCCAGTGTCATCCCTCCTCAGGCAAGTCTTTGAGGTGCCCTGAGCCCCAAGGGCCATTACATGCAAACCAGTCAGTTTGCAAAATGGAGACTGTGTTGGGGCAGGCAGGGGTGCGGACAAGAGAAGGCAGGTGAGGAGCCCAAGGACGGAGGTGAGGGATGCAGGCTCTGCTCTTCCTCTCAGAAGCCTTGAGCATAACCTTCGACTCTCTTAGGTGCCCTGGCTCTCTGTCCTGGCTCCACCTGTCTCCCACTGAGGCAGAAATAGTGGTGAGTACCCTTGGTGGGAATGAGTGACCAGGGTCCACTTCTCTGGCACACTACAGGGCTACGGTGTCTCTCAGGAGGGAAAAAATTATGAACCTTTTGGATCTTATTAATGTAATTTATTCAATTGGCCCCCTAAAGCTCTAAGTGATGTAACCCTGGTCACTGTCACTCAGCATCTTGCCTCACAGGCTGGAAACCAGGTGAAAGGAAGAAAGAGCATGCCATAGAGTGCCAGCATCAGGCAGAGAGCAGATGTTCCTTTGTTGAATGAATGAATGAGTGAACGATCGGAGAAGCTAACTCTGGGCCTGAGTTGCCATAGTTGGAGCCATTAGACATACAGACACAAACACACACATGCACATGCATACACATGCTGTCTCTGTCTCTGAAGACGAAGCCATGTCTCAAACACGGCCTCTAGAAATTTCCCTTTGTAATTCTATGGCAAAGTGATGGAGGGCAGGCGATTCCACTCCTGCAGGGATGAGAAGGAACTGGGAAGGGTGTGGCGGGCCAGCAGGAAGACAGACACAGGTATGAGGGGTGACCATCTTGGCAACTTGCTGTCGTGGGGTTAAATCTCTTTAGAGCAGGGGCTCCTTTACAGTCTCCTATCCCTGCGGAAGAGTTGCCTGGTTTGCAGGGCGGTGGATGGGATGACCTCTAAGCTCCTGGCAGACTCCCAAGGGCTGCAAGTCCATCCTCTGCCAAGGGCAGCTCCCTTGTGCCCCAAGGACTCACTTATTGTCAATATTCCCCCACCTCAAACCCAGGACACCTGAAAATGAAACTTCACTCATAATGTCACATGACTTTTCCCCAGAGCATTGGTTTTTAAAGTCATTCCCACCCCGCCCCCCTCCCCAGCGTGTCCCATCTCCTCTCCCTGCTCTCCCTTCCTTTTCCCACAGCACCTGTCACCTTCTCGCATGCTATACAAGGTACTCATTTATTCTGGTTAGTGTCTACCTCCCTGCTAGGATGTAAACTTCACAAGAGCAGAGATCTTTCTCTCTTGAGTTCACTGATGTATCCCAAACCCTTGAGCCATGCCACACAGTAGGTGCTTGATCAATATTTGTTGAATTAATGGATGAACAAATGGAAACACTCAAACTACTCATCCACATCTTAATCCATCCTCATGATGCAGAGCTTCCTTATTTTATGGGAAGGGAACCTAACAGTTGGGGCTGTTCTAACTGGGAGAGTCAGCAGCAGGAGAGGAACCAGAACTGTCCCACCCAGACACCAGTGGCCTGTGGTGCCCTGTGTCACTGCAGTGTGGACTCTACCTCCGTGGCAGCCACACTCCCCTGCCTTGAGTCCCAGGGCCCTCAGGATGTGGCTGCAGACCCTGCTTTGGTGTTCACACTGCTGAGGCTGCCCCAGAACAGCGCAATGAGGGTGCTTTGTTTTGATTTCCTAACTCCAGCCAGGAGAAGGAGGATGCAAAGGGAACTGTGAAAGCATAAACAGTAATTAATTAGGCCCTGTGTGAGCACGAGTCCCACTCCCAGTTACCAAACACTGTCAGGACAATGGGTCCCTCTGGGTCTCTCGTTACACATGCTCACAAAACCAAATGATGATTTCCAGGCTGCCACTAGGACTTCTTGCCCTGCACTGCCCAAATCAGTGAAGATGGGGACAATGGCCTCCATCCCTCCTCCACCTGCCTGGCTGGTGACACAAAGATCAAGACACAACTCTTGGAGAAAAAGATGCTGAAGAAATAAAAATGAAAGTGAATATGGTTGATATGAAGGAAGTGCTAGAAAAAGGTTCAAACCAGCATGTTTCAATGAAAAATATTTAAAATAGGCCTCTCTGGCTCCACCTTTCCAAAGAGACTCATGGGAGAGCACTACATGTGCAAGTTATAGGTTTGAAAGCTTGATGGGGCAGCCAGAGTGTGACCCTAGAGTCTCCACTTATTTGAGCAGCCTGTACCCCAAAGTCTTGGTTGACAATTTCCCATGTGCCTCTGGCCACCAAAGAGCCTGGACGGACTGCTCCCACTCCCAGAAAAACCAGTGCAGATGAAGAGATAGCTGAGTCACTGCCTGCCACGCGCTGTGCCATGAGCTTTACACACATCAGCTCGTTCCGGTGCTTGGCAGATGGACCACGCTCATCCACATTACAAAAGACCAGAGTCCTCCGGCTCCTGAGACGGCGCATGCAGCAGAAGAGCAAGGGCACAAGCCCATGAGCAGATGGTGTGAATCCCACCTCTGCCACTTGAGAACTATGTGGCCTTAGACAACCTGCCAAACTTTTCTGAGCTTCACTTTCCTCAGACAAAAAACAGAAATCAGAATAACAATACATGACTCTTACTGTTATTGTAGGAATATGACAATGTCCCAAGCATGTAGAATACTTAGCACAGTGAGGGAGTAATGATTAAGTTTCATTAAACTTTAGCATTGATTACTACAGAGCCAATTCAAATGAATTGGTCCCCCGATCTCCACTCATCCCCAGTGGGAGCAGCACCCCTATGTGCTATAGAAAGAGAATTTAGATGATGGGCCCCACAGATTGGACTCCCGGCATTTGACAAGGTCACTCAAGGGCTAGAAAGAGAGAAGAGAACCCACAGATCCACTCTGAGCTGTCTGAAGCAGACTAGACAAGGGGCAATGCCAGACAGAGGGCAGGAAACTGGGCAGAGCCTGTGCCCAGGGGTGGAGTGTTCAGATGGGCATTCCACCAACATGGACCCAGAGACCTTCACATGGCTGCCCCAAAGCTGCAGAAATTGTCCAGGAAACCCTGACCCATCCACTGGACCGTTAGGACTCCTGAAACTCCTGTAACAACTCATGCAAGAGAGTCCATCAGCCTTCAGGCTTTGCTCTACTTCTGTGTTCTTTGGGCGCTCCAGCTGGTCTGGTTCAACTCAGACGTGATTCAGACAGCCAGAGACTTTACGAAGAAAGGTGAAAGCAGCCTCATGCCTCTGGTCTGGGCAAGCTGCAGGAGGGGAAGTGGAGTACCACAGCCTGGCTTCAGGGAAAGGAGACGCATCTCTGAGGACCCATCAAGGGCAGAGGCAGGGTCTGGGCTGGCAGGATGCTAAGGAGAAGTAGGGCCCATGTCCTAAAGACGAGGCATGGATGGACCTTGAGGGTGTTATGCTGAGCGAAATAAGCCAGACCGAGAAAGACAAACACCATATGATTTCATTCATGTGGAAGATAAACAAAGGAGAACAGATTAGTGGTTACCAGAAGGGAGTGGGAGGTGGGCGAAAGGGGTAAAGGGGCACATGTGTATGGTGATGGATAAAAACTAGACTATTGGTGGTAAACATGATGAAGTCTATACAGAAACTGATATATAATAATGTACACCTGAAATTTACACAGTGTAATAAGCCAATATAACCTCAATAAAATAATTTTTAAAAAAAAGATGAGCAGTGGCCCTACATTGTATTGGGGACAGAGTCTCAGGCCCAGAACAGGACCCCTGATTCCTCATCCACGGTCCCCTACTGCCTCTTCTACAACTTCGACAAGTCATTATCCCTCCCTCCCACACATTCTCTGGGCTCAGTGTGCCCTCCTCCCAAATGGGGGAGCTATCTCCTCTCTTCTGTACCCCTACAATGGTTGCAGTCACCAACAGGTTAAGGAACAGAGGTGTATCATGAGTGCAAGGGGCTGATGTGCATCAGCATTTCTCTTCTGCTGGAAACCTAGCTTCCTCTGGAGCAGGACCTGGCAGGGCTGAACGCAGCTCTACCGGAACGGGGAGAAAACCCCTGCCCAGCTGGAGCGCCCAAAGAACACTGAAGTAGAGCAAAGACTGAAGGCTGATGGACTCTCTTGCATGAGCTGTTACAGGAGTTTCAGGAGTCCTAACGGTCCAGTGGATGGAAGCTTCTAGCACAGAGCTTGGCACAGAATAGAGACTCAGTAATTAAGTGTTGACTGGATGAGGAATGGGCCCTGTCTAGGTTTTCTCCCAGGCTCAGGAGCAGCTTCACCTCCCCCACTCCCTCACATCCCAGATTTTCCCAGTCATCACGTGTTCCCATTCCTCCAATTTCTGAGTCCAAGGCCTCCTGACGTCTGGGGATCAAGACTGTGGCAGCCTAGCTATTTTCTCATCCTCACCCCATTTGTTTCCATCTTCAGACTGTCCATCACACAATGTCATTGTCACCCTAGAGCAGAGCCAAACTCCCCGCCCCCAGGCCTCCTCTCAGCCCCTCCCTGACTTGAGGGAGAACACCTCCTCATCTTCCTCCTCATCATCCCAGCAACCACCAGACATCGACCACCCGAAGCACCTGCTGGTGCAGTGTCCCACTCATTCCTCCACACGGCCTTGCCTTTCTTGCCAGGCCAGATGCTCCCCTGTTTCCTCGAGGAATCGAACCAGTCCTCTCTCACAGTCCTGTTCACACCATTTCCCTACCCCCTCCCTTTCCTTCAGTTGCCTCGCTACTCCCTTTCAACAACCCATGCTCATCAGTCCCTCTGAATCTGGTCCAGGACGCTCCTCCAAAGGCTTTCTCCATTATACCCGCCCCACTCTGCCACCTCATGTCACGTCACCTGTGGCTACATTTGTAGCCACTTAAAGCTGTTGTGTGCTCTGGCTAGCATGGAAGTCTACCTTTCTTTGCTCTCATGCTTCTGATGTGTTCGTTTCAGCCGTGAGAGCATCAGCCCCTTGAGGGCAGGTCTAAGGCATAGTGCTTGGGCACAGGGCTGTGTAGCCAGCCAAGCTGGTATCCCGATTCTCCCTATTAATAACGTTTGCAACGTAAGGCAGAATTTTTAAGATTTGTTTAATATCTTCAGCTGAAATATGGGGCTCAGAATCCAAG
Organism: Ceratotherium simum simum; assembly: GCF_057802395.1. Taxonomy (NCBI): domain Eukaryota; kingdom Metazoa; phylum Chordata; class Mammalia; order Perissodactyla; family Rhinocerotidae; genus Ceratotherium; species Ceratotherium simum. The sequence goes on from NC_141900.1 coordinate 88,082,291, forward strand.
CTCAAGGTTGCTGTCAGGATTTCATCAGATGGATTAGGAGATGCTCTTGCTATAAAAGTGCCTGGTATGTTGAAAGCAATAAACACCCATGACTGTTAGCTGTGGCTAGTTACTACGTAGTTGTGCTCAGTTAGTCAGTTATGAAGATGAAGATGCGATCATGTGATGGTGATGATAATGGAGCAGAGCACGGGCCTGCCTAGCAAGGCTTCCAACAGTTTTGTGAACACCAGAGTTGCTTAATAGAGTTTAGTACATTAACGAATGAATGCACAAGTTCCATTAACAATGGGAAAGATCAAAAGGGTCCCAGCGCTCTCAGAGACTCTCCTAAGCTTACGTCTTTTTGATGCACTGTCCTTAAAGGACCATCAGGCTGCTTTCAAACACCAAGGGCAGCAGCAGCCAGCCCTATATGGTTCCCCGTCGTCAGACACTGAGCTGTCTGCGGGAAGCCCAGGGGACTGTTGCTCAGCCCCTAGGCACTGTTCTGCAATTTCCTTGACAAATAAATAACCCAGGGAGCATCAGGCAAGTGCGTATCACCTCGACATCTGCTCTCTCTGATGAGCTCTGCTCTGGATTCTTTCCCTGCAGCCTCATCAAGCTGTCGGGGCATCGGCCCTTTCACGGGCCACCATCCAAGGACAGCTGTGTGTGTTTTTGTGAGGCTAAGAACAACCTATATTTACTCAGTGCAAAGGACCAAGGTGCTGGCTTCCCAGAAGGTGGAGAACACAACTCAAACAAGGATGGGGCGTCCCCATCAACCACTCATCCTGCTGACCACAGGGCACCTCCTCTTGAGAAGCACACTGGTCAGAGTGGTGCCACCTGGCTCCAGGCCGAATGGCTGAGGGTTCCTTTCAAATGTCAGTGGACTTGCAAAGCCTTCAAACAGGCAGAGATTCAAGTTTTGCTCACTTGGGATTTATACCAGGATTTCAAAGCGGCCCCAGTTCCTGGACCATCTAGGATTTTTTTTGGTGGTCAAAGTGAAGGTCAGAAGTAAGTGTGGGATGTAGGCAATGCTTACTCAAGACCCAGCTCAGCATCACTGTCTGCAAGAATTCTCCTGGCCATCTCCCAGTATAGATTCAATGCCTCCTCCATGTGTTTCAAAAGCCCTTCCCACATGCCCCGGTCCTGGCCCTTGTGGCACATCACAACATGGGGTCCTCGTGCGCTCACTCGTCCTTCCCCTTGCTCAGGTGCTTCTTGAGCATAGGGCTATGTCTTATTCTTCTTACTCAAGGTCACAAAGCCAGTGAGGGGAGCCCCTCAGTGTAAGTTGTCTGCCTTCAAACCTGTACCCAGCAACAACTGACGTAAAGGTAGGTGTTGTGTGCCAGTGACCATGTTCATTATCGCCTAGTCAGAAATTCCGGGATCTTCTTTGAAGAGTGGGCTTCACCCGGTGCTCTCATGGATCACCAAGTGCTACTTAATCCTTCCTCTCTCATTCCCCACACTTCTCTCCTGGCAGCCACTGCCCACATTTTACTTTTTTTTTTTAACAGCAGCTACTCTGAGAAAGAAACACTAGAAAGTATTTCAAATGAGAACCCAGGAATTCATGAGGCCTGGGGTGAGGCATGTGAATGGTTTGCAGTCAGAAAATCCACTCCCAAAGACACTGTGGGCAATGGCCTTCCCGGGCTTAGAATTCTAGAGCAGAAAAGGGGGTCCCTGTCCGGGGATGACATCACCAGACGGAGCTGGAATGCACAGATGCAGAAGCTGAGGGGCCCTGGGGCTAGGAGGGGCTTTGGCTGCGATCTCACAAAGGATCTTTTGACCACCCTTCGTCTCCAGTAAAACCACAGAGAAGGGGCTTTAAGCCGCCCCCACCCTCAGCTGAGGAGCCTAAAGACAGTCTCCTCAAATCAGACGGGTGACCTTTGACTCCAGTGAGGGAGAGCCTGGAAAAGGCGGTGGGGGTGTGCGGACCAGAGCTGAAGTGCCTTGAAGAGAAAAAATAATAATAATCAGTGCCTGTATGGGACACTCTTTCTGCCAGAAGCATGTGGAGTTAATTGTAGAGAAATGCATTTTAAAATAAGATATTGGAAAACCATCCTCTCCGTCACTGGCCACAGTTATTACAATTATTTATACGGCATCAACAAGGCCCGTGTGTTTCACAGCAATTAAACTATTGATCTTGCAGTTCTGAGGCACTGAGCAAACCCACAGCCACCACTCCTGCTCCTGTGGGAGCTTTCCCTCCCCACATTCGGATGGGGAAACCAAGACCCAGGAGGAAGTCACCAGGAGCAGGAGAGTCAGTGCTTGGAATATTAATAAGAATTAATAAGAATAATAGTTGCAATATTTTGATTTATAAGAAATATATATTTGGCCATTCAGATGACCAAAATGTATTTCTCATATATATTTGGTCTTTGTCCACAGTTCCTGGCTCTCAGCTCCCAAAACCCTTGGAATTACCTGAGCGATAAGAGTGTCTGAAGTGGAGTGCGGTCTTGTGGGACTGAGCTCTTGACCTGGAATCTGATTCTATCTCCAGGTAGACATCCTGCTGGCATCCAAGAACTGCTTGTTGGTGAGGGGAAGCCTTCACACACACACACACACACACACACACACACACACACACACAGGAACACTTTGCAATACTAATATGTTCACTTCTCCACTTGGCCAGCACTTACTCTGTCACGATGTTATTTTCTGGGCTCATCTGAGAAATTATAGAGTGTAGTGATTAAGTGCATGGGTTCCAGGGGCCATTAACATGGGCTCCAAACCCAGCTCTGCCATGAGCAAGCTACGTGACCTTTGGGAAATGAGTCAACTTCTCCAAACCCTGGTGTCCTCATTCATAAAAATGCGAAGAATAACAGTACCTACCACGTTCAGCTGATGTGAAGAATTAATGAGTTAGATGAAAAGCACTTAGCACAGCACCTGGCACATCATCAGTGCCAAATTAAAGTTTTCAGTTATTATCACAGGAGGTCCACAGGATACTCATTCACCCAGGACACATCTCTCATAACTCACATTTCAAGGTTACATCATTGGTAAGGGAGAGAGGGAAGGCTCGGTCCCCTATGAGCCTTGACACTGAGATTTGTAATAGAATGAGTGACACTCATTCTTTCTTGATGGTCCTGAGGCAAGAGCTGGACGTGGACCTCTCTTTGCGGCTGGCCTCCTGGATATGGGTAGGGATGGTCCTTGAACTCCAACTTCCCCCTCTACCTACCACATTCCACATGCCCTCGTGTCTCCATCATTTTTTCTTTAAGCTCAGAGTCAATATTAAGCTAATAATGGTTACACAAAGTCTTATTTTTGAAATGCATTTGAAGTATAATTTCATGTGTTTTGAGGATATGTTAAGGGATAAAATGAACTGAATGGTGGAAGTCTGGGACTATATGGAAATAAATCCCCTTCATAAATTTTTTGTTATAGAAAGTTGCATGTTCGTAGGAAATAATCTCTTATATTGGATGGTGTGGACAAGGGGAGACTAGAAATAGAATGACAGTAAAGGGCTGTGATGTTCATTTTGGTCTAGCCTCAAGGCAACTGGAACCAAGGAGAATGGAGGTAGAAGATGATGGAGCTTGAAGAATCACTGACAATTCTGGATTGTCATTCCTGGATGACCAAAGGAATGGTGAGACCAAGGAGCAAACTGGGAGGAAAACTGGTGTGAGTGGGAAGACGAAGAGTGAGTCTGAGATCTGTGGCATGCGAAGTCATGGTGATACAGCAAATTGACTGTGTCTGGTTGCCTTTGGAAATTCAGGATTGGTGCTTGGGTAGAAAGTCGTTGCTAAGGACTTGCCTTTGGTCACTGCCATTCTAGGGGTGGACTGAAAAATCATGACACTTCCCACCTCCAGAGGCAGAGCCAGAATTTACATTTCTAAAAGCCAGAATTTAGGCCACCGTGCCAGGCTGACCCTCTCACCTTCTCTCTGAGTGTCAGGCCTGGCACATTCATGGATTACAGAATATAGATTGGAAAGTCAGTGGTGAAAGGGAAAAACAAAGTTACATTTTCCTACTTCCCTTCATATTGTCCCCAAACAACCACAAAGGGCTCATGCAGTCGAGAAATCAGAACATTCACCCATTTCCCAGCCCAGCAGCTAAAATAGGCTCCATGCGTTAACCTATATAAACTTACAGATAAACAGGCAGTCTCTCTGAGGAACCCATGAAAGATGCCTGTTCAGGTATCTTCTCTATGGTCACCATCATCCTTGAATTCCAGTATTTGAGGAACTTTTCTTTGCATTACACATCTTTTATGATATAAATATTCCGATGACGGAGGGGAACCTAATATTTGGGGAGAGGTAGGGTGTGGTGAAGTGGAAGATCCTGGCCTGGAAGGGGTCCAGGAGATGAGTCTATTGGCCAAGTCTCCCGAGCTCTCCAGGTACCATCAGCAAAACATCAAAATGATGAGTTTAGATGCACTCTGAGGTCCAGATTATACAATTATATAAGATATATATATTTTTATTAGCTCCAATTCTTCCATGACAGGAGAGAATGGGGGTACCCGGTGAAAGGCAGACAGAGGGGACGACAGTTTCTGGATGGTTCAGGATGGAGAAGTGGGGGGCATATTTGAGGAAGTAAAGAGAAGTCTCATGTTGTGCCACAATTTTCACAATTTTGCTTAGGGCTTGTTCAGGAATTTCTCTTCAAAGTCCATGTCATTTTGAAAATCTGAATTTATCTATCACTGCAAAAAAAAAAAAAAAATCTCAAGGTTTACCTTCCAGACTTATCTAAGACTTAAAACAGAGTGAAGGACTCTGAGGGCTAAGCATATGGTTGGGCCTTTTCTCAACTGACTTTTGCCTGGGGTCGCCTTTGGTTGGCCTCATGCCAGTGCCCACCACTAGGGGTCGCTGGTTCCCTTCTGCTTCTTGGGGCCTTCTAGTTTGCCCCAATTAGCAGGAAGGGGAAAGGGAGGCCAGAGGAGGGGGTGGGGGAGGGACATGAGGCTGGGGGAGGGAGATGAGAGTGGGGGAGGGAGACCAGGGTTGGGAAATCTCAGGAGATTGAACAGGTTGTTACTCTCTGGGCTCCAAGAGAGGCCCCACTGACCCTCCACATCACAGGACCCCAGGACCTAGAGCAGAATGTCCCTGCATCCTGGGTCTGTAGACTGGAGTCCACTCACTGGAATTCTCATTGTATTCACTAGGTAGTGAGCTTTATTTCCCATCCCTCCAGGTAGTCCAGGGAAAGCAGGGTGGAAACTCTCCTTTGTTCCTCTTCAGCCCGGCAGGACCCTGCTCACGTCAACTTGTGTTGCACAAGTAAAAGAGAGACAAAAAGAAGCCACAACAAAATTGTCTCATGTCACTTAATTTCCACCCGGATTCCTAAGCAGGTAATTATTTCCTCAGCCTCCAATGGACTGTGAGCACTTTGGAGACTTTTTATGATTATTATTATTATTACAGACACTACATAAGTAAAGCTGTCAGATAATTAAGAATAATCTTATCCTCCCCTGTCCCAAGCACTTTGTTTATCCAATGGAAAACGTGCTCTTCCTCTATGGCTTCCACTCCATGACTTTTTCATTTGGCAGCTAAGATGAGCAAGTCGGAGGATCTGGGAGCAAGGGAGATAGTTCTGTGACTGAGGCTGGGAAACAGAGGACCTGGGGGCTCTCACTCTGGCCCTCTGTGTGTGACCTCTTGGAGTCTCATTTTTTCTAGTTCACGCCATCACTAAACACTAATTGAGCACCTACTGTGTTAAATCCCGCTACAGAGGACTCAAAGGGAATCTTGCAAAAGATTCAAGGGGAATCTGGCTGGTTCCCTCCCTCAAGGGTTTCTCTCTAAAACAACTAAAACACAAAACACGATTTAGAAAGCAGTTTCACATTTATTTTCTCATTTACTCCATATCACACATAGTAGGTGCACAATAAACACTTGTTGATTTAATAAATGAGCTACAGTTCAGATCAGATTAGGAGGACAGTTATTTTATTCATGCTTTATGTGTAAATAAACTAAGACTCAGAGAGGTTAAATGTCATGCCCAAAGTCAGATAAAGCCAACAAGTGGTAGATTCAGAATTTTCTACCAGGTCTTCTGCCAACATGCCCTGCCCCACACACCAAGCTCCCCCTGAGTGAAGTGCATACAGATAATAGGCTGTGGGTGGCCATGAAAAGGAAGGGATGGTTAGCGCTGAGGAGGGCTCTTCACAGAAGCAGGGCAGTTTGAGCTGACTTTTAAAGGATAAATGTGATTCAAACAGCAGGAGCTGCGAGGAGAGCCTGGCATGAGGGAAGGCAGGGCTGGAGGAAAGGGCTGTGTGTGCAATGGGGAGTGGCCAGCTATGGCCAGGGCCCGTGACTTTAGAGGGACACAGTGGGAGGGAAGCCTCGGATGGTAGGTTAGATGCATGAATAAGAGACTCTCGAATGCCCACCAAGGCACTGGGCTTTAATCTGGAGGCAAAGGGGAAGTGTTGTCTGTTTCAGAGGCGGGAACTGCTATAATCGGACTTTTATAAAATGGAGCAAATAATCCTTACTCCATTTTCCCAACTTGGAGAACCCACTATAAGACCCTTGAAGATGAGTACTTTCATTCCTTTAACAAAAGTGAGAGAACCTACTTATTGTCTCAAACAACTAAAATACAAAATCCTCCTCCACCACTATAAGGCTGCCTACTTTGTGTTGGGAAGTGGATCATATTGAATCACTCACATTCTCCCAGTTCTCTTACAGCCAACTTCTTATGTTTGGGTTAAGGGAACAACACATTTCTTCACAGCAAGATAACTGGAGTTTCGGAAAACTTGGATATTCTTAATATAAACAGAATCAACCAATTTAGACTCATGGAAGATGGTGGACTTGGTGACAGCATTCTATTTTAGCACTTTCCTGACAGAGTTGCCAAGGGCTAGAGAGCCCCCCTCTCACAGGCCTCCAGGCCAAGACGTTAAAACACAGATTTAACGCTTGTCTATAAAGCAGTTACTCAACTAACAAGAGTTTAGCATTCAAACTTTGAAAAGGGTTTTCGAGACCATTCTTCCAGTGCACCCTCAAATGGGTGTGGTCGGCCAGGTTAGCAAGGTGTCCTCAGGCCCCAGCCCTCCAACAGAGGAGGAATGAATACCCAGGGTGAAATGACGTCCCAAGTTCACATCACCACCGTAGGTCCACCAGGTCTCTTCACTCCTGAGCCATTGCCCTCACCATGCTGCCTTGGTGTTCACTTCCTGTTAACAAACCCATAAGTAACAGATGGGATGTGACCAGGAAAACCCACTGCTTAGCCCCCCACCTCCCCAGTTCCATCAGTGCAGAGTGAGATGAGTAAATAGTGTGCCATAAACCTGCCTGTTGCTTAGGCTTGGTGATTTTGTTTCATTGTGTTGTGTTGTTTTGCGTTGTGTTGTGTTGTGTTGGATTGATTGGATTTACTGGTCTGTGATTCAGTGGAGCAGGATCCAAAATTTGCCCTGATTGCTATGCTCTGTGGCAATCGATGTCCATTTGCTTTCCCTTGCCAAGCCACAGTGGTTTCACAATGACCAAGTTGTGCAGGGCAAGAGCAAAATGGGGCAGACAATCACTGTATGGCACTCATGGCCTGGACACCAGCTTTAGAGACCCTCCCAGCCGGTTGCCTCCCTCAGCTGGCTCAGGTTACAGCCGGCTGGGCTGTTCAGAAGGGGTAGGGAAGAAAGTCCAGAGCAGGGGGTGGAGAACAAGAAAGATCCAGGCAGCCGAGGCGGGGCATGCGGTACAGTTTGCAGGCCGGGGAGCATTCTCAAGGAGCTCAGGAATCTGTGACTCCTGGGAAAGGCTCTGATCTGCTGATCTGTTTTCCCCGAAGACCTGAGGTAACCTGGTCAATGAAACTCAGCCTCGAGTGGTTTTGACACAAGGCCATAGCCCAGACAAGCAAGGTCAGAAGTTCGTCCAGAACTCAACAAGTGGGCCTGCAGGGGGTCAGACAGGAGGGCAAGTGGGCAGGGGGCTACTCCTGTGAGCAGCTCCCGGGGGTTCTGGAGCCCTTCCTGGCCAGACAGGTGATATCTGCGCACATTCCTGCCCTTCTGAGCACCAGAGAAGGTCACACGGGGGCCTAACACTCTGGCGGGGTTCTGCAGGCAGTGGCATACCTCTATTCGTGCCACAGCCCGTCGGTGCAGTAAAGGGGAAATTGAGGCAGAAAAGACTGCAGTGCTGACCAGCCGCCAGAGCCTCAAGGGAAGGGTATGATGTCAGCCTGTGCTCACTCGCTCTGGATACCGGGGAGCCGGCTGAGGGAGGGTCAGCTCACAGCGCTCTGCTCACACCCTCCCTCCCTCCCCCTTCCCTGGGGCCCGGAGCCAGGAAAGCATCTGCTGCTTGCCTGTCCCTCGCCCTCCCCTGCAGAGTGGCGTTTCCACGACTCTCACTGACACCTCCACCTCCTGCGTTCTTTACTGGAAAACAGGAAGGAAGGAGGAAGAAGTCTCTTCAGAGCCTCTGGTTAGCATCCTGCCTTTTGCTCTCCTTTTTCCTTCTCTCCTCTCCAATCTCGCCCCTGAACAGAGAGATCTGATGCTTCTGTACTTGTGACAACAGGTGAACCAACAGCTGCTGCTGCGGGCTCCCCGCGGCCAGAGGGGCCCTTGCGGTGGTGTGCGTGTGTGTATGTGAGTTGTGTGTGTGTTTTCTGAAGCTGCTCTTTAACCAGCGTGGACTCTACGTTGAGTCCTGTATCTCCTCCTACAGCCAGCAGGTGGCAGAGCTGCGACAGGCCAGTGATTCCAGTCCTGTGGCGGTTGGCGGGGCAACTCTGGCCAGGCCTGGTCCACCTGTGGAAGGGAAGGTGTATCCACAGACACTCCAGAATGGCCCCCCACAGAGTTCCTGGGCAAGACGATTTGGGGGAGAGCTATCCAATAACTCTTCTGAAACCCTCTCCCATCTTCTCCCTATCGCTCCTATTCCTCTGTATTTCCTCTAATTTTATCTAGAAACGGGAAAACCTATTAACATTTACGAAGCATCTGTAGGAATGGTTCTCAGATTTCGTGGGCATAAATCTACCTGTGGGGTTTGTGAAAATGCAGCTTCCCAGGCCCTGTCCACTCAGATTCTCACTCAGCATGGCTGAGGTGGAGCACAGGAACCTGCATCTCGAATAAACGCCACTGGTGATTCCCATGCAGTGGCCAGGGAACCCCAAATTGAGAAATAGAAAGCCACGCCATGCCAGGTATCACACTAAGGTCTGTTCTCAGGGCTTGTGTAATGTCTAATTCTCTCCACCTGCTTCAGACTCTTCAAACACATCGCCCCCGCACTCCTCCGCCGTAATTTTAAGCACTGCATTTGTATGAGACCACTGTCCTTTTTCCTTATGCTAATTTCCTGGTGCTCCAAGATCATTGGACTTGTTGCTCCTTAAGAAGGTTTTCTCATACCACCTAGCTGTCATCCTAACCTTTCTTTCACGCTGTCTAAACTCCTGAAAAGCCTAACACCTTCCTGGCCTCGATGGTCACAGGGCTTTGCTGGAACCATGCAAGGCAGTGGCCATGCTCCATTCTACTCTTGCTCTCCCTCCCCCTGCCTTCCCAGCCACCCATTCAATTGCCCTGGCGAAAGCCTCCACTCCTTGGGTGTCCTCCAAGCAAGGTTCCAGAGCCAGCAACCTAAAGCTGAACCGTGGATGTGCTTGGAAACAGGGCAGCAGCCTTGAGAGTCAGCAGACATAAGACCCACCTAAGGTGGTCACACTGGGTGCTCCCGAGGTAACACAATCGAACTCTCAAGACCCTGTGGATTAGTTTCCTGGGGCTCCCATAACAAATTACCACAAACTGAGTGGCTTAAAACAACCAATTTATTCTCTCATAGTTCTGGAGGTTATAAGTCTGAGGTCAAGGTGTTGGCAGGGCCCTGTGCTCTCTAAAGGCTCTAGGGACGAATCCTTCTTTGCTTCGTCCTAGCCTCTTGTGATTGCCAGCAATCCTTGGCATTCCTTGGCTGTGGCAGCATAAATCCCATCTCTGCCTCCATCTTCGCATGTCATTCTTTCCTGCGTCTTTCTGTCCCCGTATCCAAATCTCCCATCTTTCCTCGTATAAAGACAACAGTCATTGGATTTAGGGTCCAGCCTAATCCAGTATGACTTGGATTACATCTAAATAACTTGATTACATCTGCAAAGACTCTTATTTCCAAATAAGGTCACATTCATAGGCACTGGAGGTTAGGACTTCAGCATTTTTGGGGGGCATACAATTCAACCTACCACACCCCATCAACCAAGGGCACTCTGTTCACGTCATGCCTTCTAGATTGAAAGAGGAGAGCAGGTTTAGGGATTCAGCGCTTCCCCGAGCATTTCATACGAATAAAGGTATTTCTTTTGGTGGACACAGTATAAGCCCAGTTAGTGTATAGCCCCTGTGGCTTCCTGGTTAGAATGGTTTAAAGCAATTCACCTTTTTGGCTTCCCTAGTGCAGTGGTTCTCAGAGTGTGGTCCCTGCCCAGCAGCATCCGGGAACTTGATAGAAATGCAAATTCTCCAGAGTCACTGCAGACCTGCTGCATCAGGAACTTTGAGGATGATGCCAGCAGTCTGTATATAAGAAGCCCTCGAGGCGATCTTGATGCTCACTAAAGGTTGAGAATGACCACTCCAGGAGAAGGGGACAGAGGGTGTCCTCAGGGAGAGCCAGCAAACGGCTATATCACTTGTTGCCCCACATCTTGTTCTCCTGCCCTTTCATTCCTGGAACCCCCCACTCCCAGCCACCCTTCCTGTCTCCATCCTTGAGCGTCTGCAGGATGCCTGTGCATCTCTTTCTTCCACTCACCCGCCAGCGCTTCCCTCCCGCTGTCTCTCCTCACCTGGCTCTCCCGCCGCCCCTCACACGCACTTACAATGCCCTCACCTCCCTCCAGCTCTTTCTCCTGACAAACAGAAGAGCTTGGCAGGGGTTGGTTAAGTTAACTCTGATCACACACAAAACAAACTGTTATTTTTCTATCTGCCAAGCTGCTGAAGGCAAGGATGTCAAACCCAGGATCTACGCAAACCTAAGATCTACAGTTACCCTAGCGTGTCTGTTCTAGGCAAGCTTTTTTATTTTTATTTTTGAAATCATGGTCCAATTCCCAGAGAGATACCAGTGACAACCTCTTGGATGCTCATTGCACTGGCTGTGACAGTCTCCGTACACAGTCCTCGACCCGGGGAATGAGCAACTCCCACAAACAGCAGACGGTGGGTCACCTCTGACATCTGCTCTCCACATTTCTGATCCCCTGGTAGGGCTCGTTCAAAGCAACGCTGAGCTCAAGTGTTGGTGCACCATGTTTGTTTGCTATGTCGGCATGCGCTAGCAGACAGACCTGCAGGAAGGCAGATAGACAGGCAGGAGGGAGCCCTGGGGGACATGTGTTGGAGTCTGGTGAATGTTCAAGACAGGATTTTAAAGATATTTCTGTGGGTTGGGGGTGGGGAGGAGCAGGAAGCACTTTGGAGAGAGCCGAGGTACAAGTCCTCGGGAGGCCCGTATGCAGGTGACTGACCTCGGGGGACAGGTCTGAGTCCCTGGAGAGACTGCCTAGCTGAGCATGGGGAGGAAGGAAGCCAACGATGGGGAGGAGGAGGCATAGGAAGCCCTAGAGGTCCGCCCCCAGAAGAAAGTGGCAACAAGCGGAAGCTGGTTTATTTGTCTATCTACCCAACTGTGTTGATGTCTGGGCTATTTACCATTCAGTTTCCATGCCTGTTTTCCCTCAATCACCAAATTGGGCACAATTATAGTGAGGAAAAAACATACAATCAGACTGAATACGGTGAGGAAAAGGGTTTGCAAAAGGAATATGCCAGAGAAATATGGAAATCTTTGCATGCAGGCACTCTGTTCTGAGACACAGTTTGCATTGAGCCCAGAAACCAGATAGACCAAAACTTGAGTTCAAATTCCCTATAAGTGCTGCCTTATTCATCTTCATGCTCCTAGATGGAGCATCAGACGCGAGAGGCTGTAGCCTCTATTCTTTCTGTCACACAACAGGAAAGAAGCATGGCTGAGTGTCCTGAACCACCACTCCCGCCCCAGCAAGTGAGTCTGATGTGATTTCAACCTCTCAGGGCCATTCTCCAGCCTCAAACCCCCAACAGTGTCTGGCCATTTAGGAGTTGAGTCACTCTATCACCATTGCTCATTTACTTTAAAACACGTGTCCCCTCTTCTTAAGCACATCATGTGCTTTATGCATTTTTAAACTATTGTGACTTATTTTGCTTTAGAAATTTAGAAGATCATTGGGTCCCTCCTTGAAACAACCAGAGACACTCAGGAAGAAAGGGATGTCACAAAACCAGGTTTGGTATCACTCTCCTGGGGTTCATCCTCCTGTGATTTATAGATCTATTCAGACTTTAAATAGGACAGTTGTTCCATCACCTCTCTGTGGTCCCCTCTAGACAATGTAACCCAGAGGGGCCTTAAGATCAGAAGCACAAGGGTTGGGGAGGGGGCTTGTTAATATTGGTGAATTCTCCTCAGCCACCAATGAAGTACACTAGGTGACATAATGGAAATTCATTGAGGGAAGAGATCTACGGAAGGAGAGACTCATAACTCAGGTGGCCACTGAGCTGCGATCCCCACGAGTTCACCTTGTCCAGCCCGTCTTCCCACCCACCCCCAACCTGGCTGTAAATCAGCTGCATGTGTACACTGCTGAGGGCTAGTGCAGGATTCATGAAACCCAACAGACAGACGCCCTGGTGGGAACATGAAGCTGAGGCGTCCAGGAGAGTGAGGAGGAGATTCCAGGATTCCAGCACCGTGGTTTCCACAATACCTCTCTGCGGTGGAAAGAGCCTGAGGACCTGTCTTCTCCAACTGCTGGCTTTTGAGGCTTCTGCCAGTCGGGTTAAGTTGGCCAACCACAAAGGCCAAGACGCTCGCTCTAGCAGAAGAGCATCTCCTTCCTCTTTCAGTTGCCTTCCTTCCCCAACCAGCCCTCTCATCCTTTCTCCTTTCCTTTCCACTGTCTTAATGTTTCCTTCTCTTGCATCAGCCTGCCCCTATATTGGAGAATCGCCTTAGTTTACCTAGGCTGGAGGGGTGGGGGTGGAGTTGAGGGTGGAAATCACTAATTTTTACTTAGTTCTTCTTCAGACAATGTGACGATGGGGTGTGTTGACGTGCCAGTAATAAAAACCATGATACCATGCGGTCCACTTAGGTTTCAGTTTTACAAAGTGGATTGTACCTGTATCAGCTCATTCAATCCTCACAATGAGCTGAGGAGTTAGGCATTAGTATCCCCAAAGCCTATGAAGGGACAGTAAAAGCAAAGCCCTCAACCCCAAACCCCCGACCTGGAGGCTTGACCTGGGTCCACCTAGGCAGACCCTCCCTCCAAAGTAGGTCTGCTAGGTCCTCCTGCTGGGCAGGGGCACTGTGTGCAGGGTGTCATTGCACCAGGGACTCCTCTGAGCCATGGGTGGATGTGCTTCTGCAAGGCCACTGTAGTGTGGAGCACCCTCACACTTGACCACTCCGCCCACTGGATTCTGCCAAAAGCTCTGATCCCGGGATTGAGAAATTTGCAATCTCATGTACGGATATGTGACACTGACGAGACTTGCAAATTCCACGTTTTTGCTGCTTCAGTATCTGGGTGGCTGCGGGCAAGCTATGTTACCTTCTGTGCCTCAGCTCCCTCACGTGGAAGCGAGGGCCTCGTATCTCTGCCGTTCCTCCAAGCATGAGATTCTGCGATTCTACAGGAGGCACAAACTAATTCAGCTGCAAATAATTACAACGTACGCCTGAGGACTGAGATGGAGCTGGGCTGTACCGAGCCGCGCAGGGACGATCAGAGATGAGCAAACATTGAGTAACAAGGGCCCCGGGGAGATTTACACTGTGTACAAACACCAGGCTCCCTCTACAAAGTTAGTGGAGGACTGAGGATGAGGATGTGGACCAGCAAACCCAAAACGGGGACTCGAAGAGCCTCCTGAGAGGAGAGTGAAGGGAATGGATGGGAAGGGAAGAGGAGGAGGAACAGAAGGAGAGAAGGGAGAATGGGAGAAAGGGAAAAATGGAAAAGATCTGGCAGGTTTGATGCTCACATGAAAACGTCTCAGCAGATTCGCATTTCCTGTTAACAATCACTTCTGCTTTTATTTATTCTGGCAGGGTTTGCACGTCATATAATCACTGTTTTAGTTCATTTCCCTCCAATGATAGATTGTGATAAGTCAAGTTGGCTGTTAATAATGCTACAATTTACCTAACAAATTTCGAGCTTGTAGTACAGCTTCATTAATATGTTTAATTTATCGTTACAATTCCTTCAGGTTAATGGTTTGAGAGTATGTTGGAGTTTAATCTGAGCAGTTATTTTAAAGTGCCTGTTTCTCGTTAAAATGTAAAACTGCGATAGCCAAGATTTACTTGGGATAAACTGGCCAGAATAAATTTCTCTCTTCTTTGCATTGGGAAAGGGCTGAGTGTTGGCTATTAAAAATGTTCAGAATCGGAGAGCGCTTCTGATGACTTTAAAGTATTTTTGCAGATTAAACTGCCTTTCTCGGGACTCACGGATGAGATGCCTGAACCCAGAATTTGTTCTGGAAGGATTCTCTCTGGATGCTGCAGGGTGGCGGGGGCATCAGACTATGGATGAGAACTGAATTTTGTCCAAACATAAGTGTCATGAACTCTTGGAAAGGTGTCTGAGTATCGGGTGATGGGTGACAGGAAACAGACTCCAACTTATGAGACCTTCTCATGTTCCCAGGAAAAAGATGAAAATCAAGAACACAAGCCCTCCATAGAAAACAAAACAGGACAGCAGCCTTCTCTTCTCCAGCTGTAAGTTGGTGGGGAGGGGGGGGGGGGTCCTCTGACTGGCAAACAGCCAAAAACACTCTTGCAGCAGCTCAGACCCCTGTCCCCACCCGCCTTCATTTCCAGGGTTCCTCGCACTGGTCCATTCTTCTAGGTAACTTTTAGCTCGGCCCCGGAGAAGAAAGAAACCCTCACTCTGTCCCTCCAATTTAACCACCCAACTTCTCAGAGTAGCTTCTAGGGTGCCTAAAATTTCCCCTGGATTTGGGGTGTGGGCAAGGATGCTCCAGAGCTTCAAGGGAAGCTTCGGGGTGCCTGACCATCTACAGCTAGTGGGTTTGTTGGTATCTGAAAGAAGGCAGTGGAATTCTTACAATTTTAAGGATCAGGGCCCTTCTGGACATGTCTCTGACTCCTATGGAAAGATCAGGAAGACAAGTGTTATGGGTTGAATTATGTCCCCACCACAAGAGATATGTTGAAATCCTAACTCCCAGTACCTGTGAGTGTGACTTTATTTGGAAATAGGGTTTGTGAAGACGTAGTCAAGATAAGATGAGGTTATTAGGGCAGGCCCTAATCCAATGTTACTGGTGTCCTTATAAAAGAGGAAAACACCATGTAAAGATGGAGGCAGAGACTGGAGTGATGCAGCTGCAAGCTAAGAAATGCCAAGGATGGATGGCCACCATGAGAAGCTAAGAAGAGGCAAGGAAGGATTCTACCCAGAGCCTCAGAGAGAACACGGCCCTGCTGACACCTTGATTTTAACTTCTAGCCTCCAGAACTCTAAGGCAATAAATTCATTTTACTTCAAGCCAGCCAGTTTGTGGTACTTTGTTATAATACAAGTAAGCCCAGCAGGTCATTCTTGGATGTTAAAGATGGGTACTCAGAGTGGGTACTCAATGTATAGGGGAGGGGACAGGCATGGGTGTGCAGAGCCCCGACCTGGCAGGCAGTAGATGCTGCAGAAGCTGGCTTCTCAGATATGGCAGCACTTCCTACCACCTCTACCCAGTCTCTCTTCTCTTCCACAGAACTTGAACTGAATCATCTTGTGTGATGGTTAATTTTATGTGTCAACTTGACTGGGCCACCGGGTGCCCAGATATTTGGTTAAACATTATTCTGGGTGTGTCAGAGAATTCTCTGTCTCTGCCTGATTGTCTCTGAGCAGGAACATCAGTCTTCTCCTGCCTTCAGACTCAGATTTGGACTGGAATATACACCATTGGTTCTTCTGGTTCTTAGACCTTCCAACTTGGACTGGAACTTACATCATTGGCTCTCCTGGGTCTCTGGCTTGCTGACTGCAGAACTTGGGACTTCTCAGCCTCCATAACCATGAGAATTAACTTCTTATAATAAATCTATCAATCTATCTATCGATCATCTCTCTCTCTACCTATCGATCTATCGATCCATCTATCTATCTATCTATCTATCTATCTATCTATCTATCTATCTCCCTCCCTCCCTCCCTCCCTCCCTCCCTCCCTCCCTTCCTCCCTCCCTCCCTACCTACCTACCTAACTCCTGTTGGGTCTACTTCTCTGGAGAACCCAGACTAATATATCTTGGAATCAGATGCCTGAAAGCCCTTGAATAATGGGTCCCAGGCATTTCCATGGCCTAAATGATCTGGTCCCCGCTCTTTACACCCATCCACCTTCACTCTACTCTGCTCATTTCACTTCCATCTCTCTAGCCGTCCTGCTAGGCCTCCAACCACAGTGTCTGCTTCAGGACTATTCTTTCCACTTGGAATGCTTTCCCAGAGGACTTGACGTGGCTGCTCCCTCACTTCTTGCGGGTATCTTATTCAAGTGTCATACTCAAGAGAGACCTTCCATGACTCCCGATTCTAATGGTTCCCATCCCCCTAATCCCTCCATTCCCTTCCCTTGCCCAGTTTTATTTCTCTTTATAACACAACCTGCAATTATAGCTGTTTGTTTATTGTCTATTTCCCCCACTAGAATGTAAACTCCTTGAAGGCAGGAACCATGTCTGGCTCGTTCCCCACTGTTGGTTCAGGGTCTATGCCCAGTGCTCAGCACAGAGTGGGTACTCATTAGGTTTTGTGGCAGGAAGGGAGTAAGGAAGGAATTAAAGAAGGAGGGAGGAAAGGGAACAGCCTTGCAAGCGCAGGCCTAAGCCCACCATCCACCATCCAAGGATGGCCCCTGGGGTCTGCTCATGACTCGAGCATCCCAGAGTTTGATACTCCCAGGGGAGGCTGCAATCTAGGGGTTAGAAATGCCAAGAATAGGTCAGTTGTGTAAATCAAAATTATATATATGATAAGCTTTTACCTGAAGGTTCAAGGAAGGTTATCAAATTCCATTGACCTCCCATTCCCACCCCTACCCCCAGATCTTCTGAATTGGTAAATTCTTCTTCCAGAATAAAATCAATAGACACCCTGCTTGCCTGGAAAGTGAGGCCCTCTCTGAACGCATTTCATGGGTCATCCTTATAACACCACAGTCAGCCACTCATTCAAAACTGTGCATTGAGGGCTGGCTGTGCTCTGGATCCCTGGGACACAGAAGTAAATGCTCTGGGTAAGGATTTGTTCACCAAATTATACTCAATTTAAACCCTTTTAAAAGACATTTTGTGTATAAGTTAACAAATCTTAAAAACAAAATTATCAGAGCAATGTTCCATGTTGGCCTGCATACAAAGAAGGGAAATGAAGTCAGTCCCTGACGGCAGAGAAATTTCCAGCGAGTCCTCCACTGACCAGCCTTCTCACCCACCTGTTGGATGAGGAAGAGGTCTCACTCCTCCTATTAGGCCCTGAGAACAGGAGACCTGCCCCTCTTGGCGACACAGGTGGGCTCTCTTCTCCACCTGGGAGGAAACCAGTGGCAGGGGCAAAGAGAACTTCTGGTCCCCATGGGAGGGATGGGGTGGGCAGATGTCTTCCCAGTGAGGCCTCCGGCCCTGCTAAAGGGGGCTGAGCTTTCCTGTCCCATCAGGGCCGGCCCCGTGGCTTAGCGGTTAAGTGCATGCGCTCCGCTGCCGGCGGCCCGGGTTCGGATCCCGGGTGCGCACCGAGGCACCACTCCTCCAGCCATGCTGAGGCCGCGTCCCACATACAGCAACTAGAAGGATGTGCAGCTATGACAGACAACTATGTACTGGGGCTTTGGGGGAAAAATAAATAAATAAAATCTTTAAAAAAAAAAAAATAAACGAAGGGTCACTGGGGTCAGGCAGGCGCTGGCTTCTCTTCCTCTGACATATCCATAATTAGAAGGAGACAGAGCATTCAAAGAGGAGTGTTTGGCTCCAGGCACATCCTTGTCGGCCTGTCAAGCAGAAGCCTGTTCTCCACGAGCTATTTTGAGCCACCTTCTCAGCTGCATTTCTTGTCCTTTCGGCCCGTGTCACTCTCCCCACACCCTCTGTCGCCCTCCCCGCCAAGTCTCCGTCATGACATCACTGAGGCTTATAGGTTTGGGGGGGTGCTGAACAAAAGGAGCATTTTGTGCAAGATGCTTGATGGTGGCGGCACTGGGGCGGCCGCTAACCTCGCTCCACACCTCCCACCTCTGGTCCCTTGGGCTGTGAGCAAGGACCAGAGGGGGTTTGACTCTGGGAGAGATTATTACCAGAAGCCATGGGGTTCGACAGAGTCCTGGCCTCCAAGAAAATAAAGGGGGAAAATTCCTTAGAGAGGGTTTCTTGGTGGCAAAACTGGGCTGAAGAACAGATGAAGACAGGATGCGTTCTCTGCCCGCATCTGCCCTGCAGAATTCCTGGGGACTAGAGAAAGCCGGGCAGCATCCAGGAAGACTGCACCATCCAGGAGTCCCCAGCCCCACACCAGCTGGAAGGACACCCAGGAAAGGACAGCTTTCCTCCTCAGCCCTGAGGGGAAGGTGCTCTTGGGGAAACCTTACGAGTCAGCTCGTAGGAGACGGCCATTATGTCCCAAAGTATCTGACGTGCATAGCTCACAAGTACTGGTCCCCGTCATCCCACCATGTCACACTCCCACCAGCTGGAGCCTCTAGGGATCACCCTGTACTCAGCGTCAGGGTCCCATAAGGAAGCCCATTGCTTTGCACTCCTGGCACTCTCCGGGCAAGCTGGGGGTAAGAGAATGGGCCCCTGAGGCTGGGCTGGGTGGGGGTGGGCTGGGGGGACAGGGAGCAGCTCATAGGGGTGGGGCAGCCAAAGCAGAGAGAGGAGGTGTTAAGAAGTGAATGTGGTGCTACAGAGTGTTCATTGGGCATCGGCCTCAGCTCGCAGAACTGATCACCTGACGTGGAATAAATACCGCACTTCTGTCCTCCAAGTTGTGCTGCTGGCAGCACCTACTGTGGGAGAGGGGTGGTCATGCCCCTGCTTTGAGTGTAATAAAGCCCTTCACCTCTGGCCCTGGTGACTGAGGACGGAGAGCACAGCCCTCAGTGGTGAGTGGCTTTTCATGGAGAGGGTGCTTCTCCTCAGGCTTTAGTTCCCCCAGGGATGGCCTGTGCAGAGACACTCACATCCTCTCCTGGGCCACCAACTGCCCATTCTTATGAGATGGTTGACCCGGTGAGGGGAGGAAAGCATGGATCAGCACAGGATCTCCTGTGAACACCTAACTGGCCTCTCGAGCTAGCTGTGCAAAAGACGCAGATGATAGTAATCGGAATGACTACTTGCATTATTCCAGGTCATGCTCCTGGCAACTCAAAGAGGTGGAGACCATTGCAGATGAGGAGAGGATGTCTTTACTCAAGACCCAAGTAAGGTCGGAGAATGCCACAGCTGGCTGGAGGTTTGCACGCTCTCGTTTCCGGGGGGAGCTCCGTTTGGTTTCTCTGAGGCAGCGGTTCTCAAAGGGTGGTCCCGGGGCCAGCAGCATCAGCATTGCTTGATTTGCAGAGAATGCGAATTCTCCGACCCCACCCCAGAGCAGGATCAGAAACTCTGGGGGTGGCACCAGCAGTGCGTGTTGTGACAAGATGATTCTGATACACACCCAAGTTTTGGAACTTCTGCTCACAGGATACCTTATTGTCAGCCCTTATGAGAAACCTCTAGGCGGAGTCTAAATGCCCCCACTCTGCCCTTTACTGCAGGTGGAGTCTGTCCCTTACCCTTCTAACCTGCTCTGGAGCCTCTCCCGCTCTTTGGGAATACCACCGCCATCATTCCCTCACCCCATGCCTGACTCGGACTCTTGGTGTATTTTTATGTCTTTTTGAGTATGTTTCCCCTTTTTCACAAGGAGAAAGTGAGCTCCTCCTGTTTGTGGCCCCACAAAACCCTGCGCAAGGGTGCTCAGCCCTGTGCTTGGCTGTCCCCCGTCATTGGCCCACGCCCCAGGGATCCAGTGACTGTCACGCACCGCCTTGACAGAAACCAGAGAGAATCGATTAAGCACAACCCTTAATTGTGGTGGTTTCACCTGAGAGCCCGGAGCTGATTCCAGCTGCTTTTCCTTGTTTGCGTCACGGCCTCCAGCTCCAAGGGTTGTTTTTAATGACCAAAATAATGACAATTCAAAGCCCTTTGCACCAGCCATTCTTTTTTTTTTTTTTTTAATTTATTTTTTCCCCCAAAGCCCCAGTAGATAGTTGTATGTCATAGCTGCACATCCTTCTAGTTGCTGTATGTGGGACATGGCCTCAGCATGGCCGGAGAAGCGGTGCATCAGTGCCCACCCGGGATCTGAACCTGGGCCGCCAGCAGCGGAGCACGCACACTTAACCGCTAAGCCACGGGGCCGGCCCATGCACCAGCCATTCTTAAAGGATCACAGGACGTGGAGGTAAAAATGGGTTGGCTCCTGGCCTCTGGATGCACTCTGGAAATTTGGGGATACTGACAGATGAATGGGGCCCCACCTGGAAACCAGGGTTCCCAAGCTCTAGTCCTGATGCCCCTGAATCTTTATTCAGTGACATTGACCCAGTTGCTCTGAGCCCTGTGATGAAGATTTTCTGTTTACAGAACAGGGAGGATTCCATCACTCATTCAACAGATATTTGAATATTTGAATATATTATTTGAGCGTACAGGAAGCCAGGAGCTGCACTGGGCACTGGGTACAGATAACGTACATGAGACCTAACTCTTTGAGGGGGTTGCTATGCTTTGGGTGTTGAGGGCTATAGCTGAAATCCAGAAAGTGCTACGGGAATGTGGGGAGGCAAGGGGAAGGGTTTCAGAGCAGATTCCCCTGAGCTGATTCTTAAGGAGTGAGTGGGCATTCTGCAGATGGAAGAGAGGGAACAGCTTAGTTTAAGGAACAGCATGTGCGAAGAATAGAGCTGGTCAGAGAGGTGGTCAGAGAATGTGCATTTTGTCACTGCAGTGTTGGGGTGACAGTGAGGTGTTCAGTGTGGCCAAGCAGAGGACACAAGGGCGGTGGTGGAAAGAAAATGAAGCCAGGAGGAGGAGGCTTTAGCAATGCTGGCCACCTCCCATCAGGGGGCCTCTGGGGCACCAGCAGGGAATTCATCGATTGTCTCACAGTGGCAGAGCGACCATCAGAATGAAGCTTTCACGCTTTTCCAGTAATCACCACTCGGAGTGAAATATAACCCGCTTACCAATGAATGATTCAGAGGGGACAGGAGCAGAGAAAGGGCGGAAAATGTCCTCGGTCCTTAAATAAAACGTGCCTTCTGCCCTGTAGCAGTGCTGAGTATTTCTCTACAGCACACTTTAAATGGGAAAACGTAAAGAAGTTGGTAAGCCAGGGGGTCCCACGGAGGATCCTTTCCAGTGTTTGGCTGTGAGCAGGCAAGTGGACCAAATTAAGACCCTTAGGTGAGGACATGGTGGGTTGGGGGCCGAGCACCTGAGCTGAGCTGTGGATTTGATCTGGGTCATGATGCCACTGGGCTCCCACGATGGCTGTGTCTGAGATCACACAGCACCACTAACCCTGGCCATCACCTTGCAAATGTGACCTGGTGTGCCTCGTGTCCCTACTCATCATAAAAGCAGCCTGAGACACCTGTCATATGGGGGTGCAGGTTGTGCTTAAGAGTATAATAAAAAAATTTTTAAATAAAAGGGAAGGACAACCAAGGGCAATGACAGAGCAAAGCTGCTCCTTTTTCTGTGATCTTCCAGTCACCTTCCATTTCCGAACTGCCGCCTGGGTCTCAGGATCCGTCAGTCATTTTCAAGGTTCAAGGCTCCACTCATGTCAGGACAGAGTGGAGAGTGGGGTGGGACGGGCTGGGGGAGGGGGCAGTCACCCTGGCAGTAGGACAACTCCTTGGCCATGCTAATGAGGAACTTAGTTCCGCATCCCCTAGCTGTATCACAACAGCAGGAATTAATACAACCCCAAATTAATAGCACAGAAAAGCCATCAGAAGACAGAGATACATTCCTAATGGGCTCGCCTGTGAGTGGAAAGATGGATATGGGAGCCTGGCCCCAAACCTCGCCAACTGGGGCTGGCAGAGGGACGATAGCACCCCACACACACGCCTCACCTTTGCCAAGGACAGAACGCTTGCCTCTGCCAAGGGTCGTGGGGACTGCAGCCTCCCTGCTCCCTGCCCTCACCCCTCCTGCTCAGAGTCGCAGGCCAGGAAGTAGCAAGATGCACTGCTCTGCTGCTCGGGGACCTGGGCCATCCGTGTCTGAGTCTCACACGTGTCATTCCCCAGCGAAGGTGAGAGCATTTCTCGCAATTGCCTTTCCCCAGATCCTGTGGTTATGGAGAGTTGTCAGGAGTAATTTTCTGTTAGGGCCAAGTGAAGTGCTCACTCAGCCATTAAATCTAATAATAACAATGATAAAAGTAATAACCTCAAGTTTACAGTCTCTCTCATCATAATAATGCATGGCCATTGCTCTCAGGATTCTCTTCCATGCTGCCCCTGCAGGGGTCCCAGAGCTCTTGGATCCCACCTGCCCCAGGTGCCATTGTTGGAGGAGGTGATGGCATAACCAAGGGTCGGCCATGGGCCTCCAGCCCTGGGTCTCCAACCCTGGGTGTGCCACCTGAACTGCAGCAAGTATCCGGGGGGGAAGACCACTGCTCCTGTGCTCCCCTTCCTCCAGGACGAGGAGCAGTGCCACGGGAACCAGCAGTGCAGTCAAGGACCCCGGCGAGAGTGGAAGGAGCACGCGGGTGTCCAGATCTGGGTTCCAGACTCTGCTCAGCCACAGAATCCTAGGCGACCTCGGGTAAGACACTGAACTTCACTGGGCAGTATGCGTATCTTCTATGTAAACATGTATAGATGATTTCTAAATTCCCTTCAACCACTCACATTTTATTAACAATAAGCAAATTGTTCATTAAGTGAATCTTCCAAAAGCCTCTGGAATCCCTGACTCTTCCCTCTGCATTCATGCACCTGTGAAGGGAGTGGAAGGAAACTATTGTATCCTCTGTGGCTGTAGAAAAGATGTCACAGTTCTTTGCACATAACGACTGAAACCCTCAGGCCAGAGAATGGATGTTCTTATTGTTTAAGTTGAGACTTTGGCTGGTGCATCGTGTGGGACAGAGCCTTTCCCTATTCTGTTCCTGGGGCCTGGTCCACTCTGAAATCAGGAGGCTTCTCTCCTTCCCACTGCCCTCTGTGACCCCTGGTCTTTACTGCTATGTCTGGAAGCAAGAACATCGCCATCCCAGTCTTGTTTAATAGGAGCAGGGGCCTCATCCCAGGGTGGCTGAGACCGTGTCAGAAAAGAAAGCCAATGGGAAGGGCAGATGTCATCATCGTAATTCTTGTCTGAGGAGCTGGGATTTCTAAACTCCTCACTGGGAGAATTTAACCAAGGATTATTACATGAAGGGTGGTCAGAACTCTATAACCAAGTGAGAGAAATGGTGTCACTGGTATTCAGACGGGACAGCAGGGAAGAACTCGCTGGAAGTGAGAACCGTTCATGAAACCAGGACAGGCTTGTCAATGGAGGAGAGGCATTTCCTCCACTGGAAACCTTTGCATGCTGGGTGGTTCCCATAGGTTCAGGGAGCTTGGAGGGAAATCAGAGCAGATGGGTGTGGGAGGTGGGGCTGGGTTACCACAGGCCTTTCTCCCACTTTTTCTTTGAGACTTATAGTCATAAATACATTTCAACCCAGGATACATGTGCTTATCCACAATCGAATGAAAACTCCCATTTATATGTGACATGCATTCTGATATGTTTCCTTTTTAAAAAATTAAATGCTGGTTATGACCCACTACATTGCTTTCATGACACATTAATGGGTCCCGTGCCACAATTTAAAAGTCACTGGATTCCATGATCTCAAAAGGACATTGCTGGTTTCCAATTTTATGGTTCGAAACCAGGATGTTGGATGTCCTTATCTACTTGTTCCCCCACAATAGCCTGTCCTGGGCGTGGTTGGTGGGGAGTTTGTGGGGAGAGGTCTCTGGCACCATCATGTTACCAGGATTCCCAGCCTGAAGCTAATTAGACAACGTGTGCAGAGTGATAATGGGCTCCCCCAGTTTCTCCCCATCCTGCACCTGCTCCCAGCCCAGAGCCAGTGCTCCGCTGGATCCTCAGCAAGGAGGAAGAAGAGGGAAACTGGGGAGGTGGGAAGGTAGCAACAAGCACCAAGCAACCGAGGGTAAGCTAGGCCAGGGGGAGCACCAGGGGAGGCTGCAGAATGGGAGGCGTCTGCCCCCACCCCCAACTCCTCGCTGGCCCCTGCTGCTAACAGCCCCACGGGAGAGCAGGTGTGGCTGGAGCGGCACTGGCTGCCTAATTGTGCCTGGTACTCAGCTGCTGGAGGGCCATGGCCACTGTGGGGGGTCTTCAAGGAGGTGTCTGGGCTTGGAGGGGTGCTTCTCCCTGAGGGCGGGACTACGAGAGGTGAGAGTCAACGCGTGGGGGGCCCTGGGAGAAAGTGATCAGGAGGCAGCACCTCTCCCCTTCAGTAAGGAGAATCTGCACAGTGACCCACTTCCTAGGGGTCCCGTGGGGACGCGCCGGTAAGACACCATCCAAGGCTTTACCACCGTCCTTTTCTCGTAGGTACTGACACCAGTGCTCTGCGGGAGGATCAGTTGTTGGCACAGCACAGGACTCATTCCAGCTGTCAGCCCCTCCCATCCTCCCTCTCTCTTCTACACTGAGAAAACTTCACTCCCTCTCCAGGGTCCTGTAAGACCTAATTCTTCCCTGTTTATAAGGTGCTTTGAGCATAGCAGTGTTTTGTACACGTATTTAGCTACTGTTGTTACACTAATTAAATGCATTTAACAATTGTGATGATTTTATAACATCTGTAACTTTTTTTTTTACAGTGCGTATCATCTCTTTAATGGAATTCTCGTAGCTCTGTGTAAAATAGTTAAGTGGCAGAGAGTGGAAAGCAGTCTTTCTTCTTTTTTGGTGCTTTATGAGTTTTTTGCCTACTTTAGAAAGTGACACCTCAGATTCTGTAGCCTGATTGCAAACAATAAGGAAGTCAAGATTTAGGGACCACTATTATATCAGGGCCAGAATCAGGATTGGACTTCGTGGGTTAAGCAGGAGGGAATGGGGGGGCCTGAAGTCCTTCTCCCATTCATGTGTATAGATATTGGACTAGAGGAGAAACGCTCTTCCTGATATTCCTTCCAACTCACCCTCAGAGACCCCAGTGCCCAGGACATCAGTACTCAATGGGAATATAGTGGGTGACCTCAGTAGAGTCTAATTTTCCGATCAGAAAATAAACCATATTACAAAACATCTCAATAAAAAAATGCAGTACCATACATTGTTTTTGTTGTTCTATTTACCAGATCTTTCTATTAACCAGAATATCTGCACATTCACATTGACAGGTTAATGCTTGGGATGATTACTCTAGCACTGTAAAAATCTTGACTGCTTCCAGATAACTTCTAAAAATATATTATATTCAGCATAGTTTTCTTGTGAAGGCAAATTATTTGCTTTTTAATCTTTTGAAAATTCATCACCCCTTGCACCAATCTGTGGTTCAGTGACTCACAAGGCCTTATCCCCTAAGCATAGTCTTCATAAATGAGTGGTTCTCTCTAGCATCTTGCACAGTGACTATGAGCTGTATCAGAAGTTAGGGCTGGGGATGATGAACAACATGAATATTTTGAGTCTGGAGGAAGAACACTATTTAAGTAAACAGTGTTCCCTTTTCTATAATAAGGGGGTTGGTTTAGTGATTGCTAAAATCACCAAAATCTAATTATTCTATGATGCTATGACTCAGAAGCCTGCCTCCTTCTTCAGAGGATGTTCATTCCCAAGTCCCACCCTCCTCTCCCCACTGCCCCAAAGCACATGAGTTAATTCTCCTTAAATGAGTCAGCCTTGTTGGGTGGTTTTCAAATACTTTCATTCTGGGGCTTCCTTGGCCAAAATAGAAAGTTTTTTTTGCGTTAAATCTCAAGGCTACCCTATATTAAATTGATGAGTTCTGACATTATCCATGAAATGATGAGTTTCAACTCAGAAAACAAAGACATCGTTTGTTCTTCTCTCATCCAAACCATCAGAGAATATGATTTATGACATCTCAGTGCTCCCAAAACTCTTCTAAGACAGGATGGGGGAAGGAAACTTCTAGAAAACAAGCTCCCACACATGAGAGACTGAATCAATGGAGGGATAAAAGCTGACCCAAGCACCTGGATCTGTTTAGTCGCCTTCTCTCAAGACTTTTTCCCCATTCTAGGAGAGAAGCAGGGGGCCTGCTGGTGGTATGTCCCACCAAGTACATGCCACTTGGCAAAACCAAGGGGAGCTGCTGGGCTACTGTCTGCTGAGCATGAAGGAGCCACTAGGAGAGAGATAAACAGCCTCTCAGCCTGGGGAAGACGTTGCCAGACCGTGGAGGAATGATGGTGGGGCTGACATATTCTTTGTCATCTGCTTGCCCTACCATTGGTGGAGGGATCCAAGGACCCAGCTGAGAAGAATCACAAGGAAAGTCATGTTCTCGTGGAAATAGCTTCTGCTCTCCAAGTATTCTAGTCCACACCAACTCTGTTTCAGATTTAGGATTTAATGAGCTTCATTAGAGTATAAATAAGAATGTTAATAGCTTTGTTTCCTTCAGAGTGATGGATGGCATATCTCCCAATGAGCTAATGGGTCTCAGTCACATTCACACCCAAGGAGCTCAGCATCTGATCCAGGCAGCACCTATTTTTGTTGTGAAGTTTCCAGAATAGTTCTCTCAAAGTTCTCAGATTGTACCTCCTGCATTAGGGGTTCAGAAATTATGGGCACTATCACTTGTGTCTCCTTAATCTCTTCCCATTTGGCATTCAGTCTCATCTCAAAACCCTAACTGCTCTGGCTTTCTCTCACCCCCCCACCCAACCCCGAGATATTCTGGAACAAAGAGTTCTCCTAGGCAAGAAGCAAGAAGTAGAAGGAACACTTTCAGAGTGCCCACAGTGTTCCAGGTGCTTGCCTCCCAGGAACCTCAAAGGGTGGCCATCACTATCCCCACTTTATAGATGAAGAAATTGAGGTCAGAGAAGAAGGAGCTGATAGCTGGCAAAGCTGGAACTGAACACAGAACATTCAGACCGCAAAGCTCCCTTCACCAAAATGCGTTGCTTTTCTGCAAAACAGTTGAGCACCTGGTTGTTTTCTCATAGTTCTATGAATGTTCTTTTTGATTCCCTGACCAAAACGTACACTCAGTGAGGGCAGCAGCCAAGCCTCTGCTGACTAATTAACTAATTTCTATAGTCACAAAAGTTAAAAGCCAATTAGAGCAGCCACTTTGCTTCTGCGTGGACTTGGTTTCCGACCTCTGCTAGCTTCCTGCTCTCACTCACTCCCATCACACCCAGGAAATTTGGGACGTGGAGCCAACAAAAGCTGTCTCTCTCAATCCACTCTGCTGTTGTAATAACAAACCATAAAATTAACTAAATTTCACCACGGTGTAATGTGCAGCATAAAAGTGGTGGCAACGTGTCTGCAGGGAAGGGAACATTCCATTGAAATCAGTTTCTCTTTATTGCACTGCCAACATTTAACAATTTCTCCCCCATAAAGGCAGGGAGAATAGCACGAACGAAAATAGAACGGACGTTTGCAAATATGCTTCAGATACCTGTACACATATGCAGCTATGGGCGATGTGGAAATAAAAACTGACAAGGGTTTTTACATGCTCATTCACACACTTCTCATGTCCACACAGGTGCCCTGTCTGTGGAAGCACATCTGATTGTGCACACAAATATCCAGGTGCATTTTCTGTGTACGGAAATACACAGCTGAAACAGTGCACCTATATCTGTGATGTACACATTCATACTTGCTCAACACACGTGGACAAATGGACAGTCATATGGAGAGGGATGTGTTTTATTCTCTTTTCATATAAATGTCACCAGTAGCCACCTCTGGAATTCTGCAGTCAACTGCACGCCAAGAGTAGCAGGTTCAGTCCAATTCTGAGTAACAATGTTTAAAGGCTGGAACAGTCTCTTTCTGATCTATTGCTTAGAAAAGACAGCCAAGGTGGCTTCAATGGTTTCAGCAGGCTTGGCTTGATCCAAAATGACACAACCTGACTCTATTCAAAAAAGAGCAGAGAACAATGAGCTTGAGGGGATATGAGTCTCTGCTTATAACACATTTCCAGGCTGGGGAAATGTGCCCTGCTCACTAACGGGGTTTCTCTTGCACTTCGGGAGAAGACAGGTGTGCGAGAACAGAAAGCTACTCACAGCAGCTGAGTGAGTCTGTGGCTGATAGGATCTGCCTCTGCAGATTCTGCAGAGCCAGGAAGTTCTCCTGACTGTCTGCCCTAAGTCCTTCCTGGAGCAATTTAAGTCTGTTTCCTCTCATGGTGAGGGAAAACAGCTGCTCCTCACACTCTTTATGTATATACTGTAGAAACCTATTATTTATTCACCTCTCAAATGGAGAGGTCCTCTCTGAAATTCACTAACACTTTCATCCTCCACCCATCTCAGATTCCCAGCTGCATACTGCAGTGAGGGCAAGTTCTTAGAACTTCCAATTTTTGCAAAGACTGCAGGATTGAAGGCTACTGTGTGCCTTGTAAAGAGCACTGGACTAGGAGTCAGGAGAGCTGGCTCCGTGCCTGTTCTGCCACCAGCACGGGAACATTGAGGGACTCAAATTCTTCCTGGCTTCTAAATGGGGCAGTGACACTTTAGTGGGTCAGTGAGGCCCCACCAAACTCTATGATCCCCAAATGTTTTGAAATCCACTGGCGAAAGGCAAATGCCAATCTTGCTTTTATGGAAAACAACACTCAAAAAAGAATACCTCTGATGTTCTCAAAGTAAGTCAGCTATTAAGTCTGGATGAAATGTAACTGGTAAGAACGAGTTTCTCCATGCTTTCAGGACAAATTGTCTTAAAAATGCTGTCAGTGCAGTAATTACTCAGATATTTACACGGTGATTAACATCCTCACACTCCTCACACATAAGGATGTTCTATAGACAGCCAGATATCCTTCTAGTCTAGCCATGGAATGTCTTATAATGCTCAACATTCAATGAATAATTACTTAGTTACCACATTGTAAATATTGGGGTGCAGAGTATGGTCTGGCTCTGGGGACACAACACTGAACAAGACACAAGATCTGCCTTCAAATAACAACTGTGGACACTGATGATCCCGACTGCCCACTCCCCTCATCTGGCACTCAGCTCCCACCCCTGGACAAGAAAATACCCCAAGAAGACAAATTTCTGGGCCCCAACAGTGTCCTAAAGTGACACTTGCATGTTGGGCTGTCAACATGCCGAATGAGGGAGGAAGGATGGCTCACATCACTGCTGGCAGAATGACATGGACCACCCATCACCATTTTTGATGCCAGACCCCTTTCAGGGGATGCAATGGCTGAAGAGGAGGCATGGAAGCCCATGGATCCTTCCATGATGAGACATAGCTTCTTCTAGAATGTGGAGAAGCCCAGGCAAGAGAAGGACTCCACATTGACTCTGTTCACATTCAGGTGATTATTTAGCTAGTAAATACAGGGTGAGTGGCATCCTTGTCATTGTACAGACCAGACAACAGACCCAGTGAAAGAAAGTGATTCACACCTGGAATCACAGGTGTGGACTAACTAGAGCTAGACTAACCTCAGAGATCTGCTACCCACCTGCATTTTGTAAGTGAAAATTCTGAGGCCAGAGATATGACTTGTTGTCTACTGCCCAATCTCCAGGCTCAAGTTTCCTACCACACCATGCCAGTGCAGACCATATGCAAGTTCATCCCATGAAATAACCTCTCAACCTAAATTTAGTATCAATTCTCAATCATATCCTCCACAGATCAATTTTCCATGTTTTATCCTGTGAAAAGATTTGTTTTACTAAAGCCATCGAAATAGAGATTCCTTTTATTCCTCCTTTCACAAATATTTGTCCTGTACATACCATATGCAAGGCATTGATAAAAAAGGAAAAAGTGTTCCATTTTGTGAAAAGTAGCAATTATGAATGTATTTGCTCGCATATAAAGAAACTTTAATAATATAACTTCTCTCTCTTCTCTCTCTTTCTCTCTCTGTCTCTGTCTCCCCTTCTCCTCTCTCCTCTCTCTCTCTCCTTGAATACAGTAATTGGAACTGATTAGACTCGAGTTTTCCATCTTTTTAGGTTAGGACAGGATATTCAAAGGCCCCCACACTTAGTTTAGATGCTGAATTACCATGCATGCATTCAGGACTTATTAAAGACTATAGAAGACTGGATTTTCACTGGAAGCTTCTTTGAAAGCATTGAAAAGAGCCTCCAATGATTCTTATCTAAAAGGACCTAGCATAGAAGCTGAACCTAATAATGAAGACTTTTTTTCACCAAAGATCCTGTAATACACACACACGCGCGCACACATACACACACACACGCACACACTACATATATATTATATATATGTGATAAATAATATAGATTGGACTGGAAATACTCATGCAGCTTCCCTGCCTGGCTAGAGCAGGACAACAGTGATAGAGTGGAATGCTGGACCCTACAGATCCCAAAAAGATGTTTTCACTCTCCAGGTCTGGCCCACAACCTTTGCTCTTGACCAGTCCCACAGTGTCTGTGGCACAGCTAAAACTCATAACTCAGTGGCTTCCACTCAGAGCCCTTAGTGGCCTGGTTAAACTTAAAGGGTTGAATATCCAAGGAAAATCACACCACATACTTCTCCCATCCTCTCTACACCACATTATTTACTCAAGTTAAAACTGGGTAAATGTGGACTTCATGTACTTGTCTGAAGGGAAGCGAGGAGAAGAGGCGATGCTGAGGAGCATGTGTAGAAAGAGCAGAGGGCATAGTTGCTAGGCAACCAGCCCCAGTCCACCAGAGAGGGGTGGGGCTTCCGTGTCCCCGGATGTAGATGAGCCTCAGAGAGTTCTGAGCATCAGCTGGCTGGACCTCCAGGTTCTTCTTCACCATCTGCCTCCCCATCCCTGTCCCCACAACAGGGGACCCATGGATTTACTGTGCCCCAAGGATAGCTCTGCTCAATGGAGAGAAGCAGGAAAGAGGGGCACAAAGAAGAATGGGAGGAAACAAAAGAGATGGGAAAGCACACAAAAAGACTCAAGCAATGGAGAACAATAAAAGATCTCTTCCATAGCATCATCCCTTAGGCCCGGTTTTTTAGGTTCTTGACTCTTTCTGCAGAACCATGGCAGCTACACACAGACAGCGGGAACCAGTCTTGGAGGAAGTCGTAGAACTTTTCAAGGAGCGTGAGGATAAGTCTGTGCAAAGGACAAGAGGGCAGGTGTCTGAGAGTCGTGCATGCGTTGTCTTTGGAACATATTGCACATTTTCTGAGCAGTTTTGCTTCTTGCCTGCACTTCCTATTTTCCACGTGTGGCTCTTTGAAGAAAGACAGTTCATATTGGGTGGGACTCCACCCTAGCCAGGGGCCCTCCACCAAGACAATGACTGTTAAGAGTTGGCAAGACTCAGGCCCTTTATCAGCACTGAATTCTATCTGAGCACAATTGGGCATTTATTCACGAACACTGAACAAGTTTCTGGAAAGGAAAGGAAACAATAGCAACATGAAGCTTTCTCCGATTAGGCCTTGGGTCCTGCAGCCTTTAACACATCATATTTCATCTCAGCTGAGGCACCAATTGTATGGTACACTATAATTTTGTGTACTACTAAGAAAGGAAAAAAATGCTGGCAATTAACTGTGACAACACATTGATTGTAAGATGCATTCAGTTTGGAGATGTTAAAATGTGAGGGAAAATGTGTGTCTTAGAATTGTTAAAATACAGTAAAATTTAAATCCCTAAAGATGGCATTCAAGCCCTTCACAGAATGGCCCCAGCACGTTTCCAACCTCACACCCCTATCCCCCCACAGTGGACCAGCGCTTCAGCCAGACCTGAGTCTCCCTCATGGGCACACTCACCCCTCTCAGTTCTGGGCCTGGGCTGATGGCGTCTCTTTTGCCCAGATGGCGTCTCTGGGCCCAGCCTCCCCTGTCTGGCTGCATAGTGCCCACACTTGGATCCATCCTCATCATGGCCCTTACCCGTCCCTTCCCAGCACAGTCCTGGGTATTTCAGAGATTGGTTCTTTTTCTAGGTTACGAGCTCCTTGAGGAAGATAAAATAACCACAGTTAACATTTACTGAGTATTTACTTCGTGCCAGATAATGTAAGTGTACACTGCCTACGTTTCATATGCAAATGGGGGCTGTTGTTTTCTAATGAGAGAAATCAGACATCGAGAGTAACTTTGCCAAATTCACACAATCTATCGACTAAGTATATTACCTAGTCAAAATGGGATTCGAACCCGGGTCTGGGGGACACCATTGCCTGATTTTTAATCATTTTGGATCTTAGTGGCCTAAGGACCAGCATCCTGCAAGGCACAAAGGGAAGACTCAGTAAACATGTGTGACGGGAGTGAATCAATCCATCGTGGATTTTTCCTTTGGCATTGATATGGCTTTGAGGAGACCATCTAGTCTTTCTCTGTCTCTTACTATTCCTCTTCCCCACAACATCAGAAAAATCATTTCTGCCGTTAGGGAATTTTTGATTGTAAATAAAACAAAGCCTGTAAGACATTACTGAAAACTAAAGAAAAAGGTACCTCAATAAAAATGATAACATTGGATAAAGATATGAATAACAATGCTGATAATAACAATAGAATTCATGAGCCATGGTAATATGCTTAGGCAAATCACAGTTCTGTGAATATAATGACTTACAAACAGATTCATCTTGGCTATAAAATAAGAAGCTTCTGTGATTGTTGCTGTTGTTATTATAAATTAAGCTGGGCTTTAAAATATTATGCTATAGATAAGCGTGTGCTTTAATAAACCTGAAAGCAAAGCCCGCAGCCAGAGTCCTGCCTCCTGTTTCTCTGGCTCAGGTACCATTTGTGGGTACAGATGCGAGGCCCACATTCCTGCTGGTCACCTCACAGGCCGGAGTGTGGGTGACCTCTGACTTTCTCAAGTTGGCTTAAGGAGAAGGAAGCCTGGCTGAGCCCGACTGGATGGGTGTGTGTTTTCCCTCAGACGGTGTTTATGAAGGGACTGAGGGACTCTGGTGTCTGGCAGAAGTCTCCTGAGAAAGAGGAAGAAGAACAGTGTTCAAAGTTCTAGTGTTGAGGATCCATTTAAAAGACTAAGATTATTTTTTAAGGTTAGAAAAACATACTATAAATAGAAGAATGGAAACCGCTTTGAAATGACAGAGTAGACAGGGCGCACTCTTTCGATGGGAAGTCCTCTTTCAAAACTTTTTAATTGTGGTAAAATCTACATAACATCAAATGTACCATCTTAACCATCTTTTAAGTGTACAGTTCAGTCGTGTTGTGTCTATTCCCATTTTTGTGCAACCATTGGCACCATCCATCCACAGCACACTTCATCTTGCAAAAGTGAAACTCCAGCCCTAGTAAACAATAACTCTCTGTTGTTCCTCCCTCCCCCCAGCCCCTGGCAACCACCCTTCTACTTTCTGTCTAGAAAGTCCTTTTTAAATGGATCACTTCAAAATTATTATTGCACTGCTCCTTCAGGGAGCTTAAAGTCTTTCTGAAACTTTCCTCCCTTGAAAAGGGAAGAGTCATCCTTTCAGAGTCCTCTGGCTTAGAGACAGATGCAGGTAAGAGAACAAGGAGGAAACTGAGGCTTGCCTTCGAACTCACAATGAGTAGGTTAAGTGCAAGCAGGCACCACCTCTCTGGTAACAAATGCTTAGTTTAGAAACACAGTTGCTACCCTCCTCCACGCCCACCCATAACTCCCCTAACACCTGCTGCCAACTTGACTACTGTGCCTTCTCAGGACCAGATAAGTGAAGTTGTTGCTTGGATGTAGCAGAACGGATTACACGCCTTCTTGAAAGCACCTGTCTTTCAGGTGTGAGATCAGTCACCTGAAATGAGCACACCGCAACAGTGTCCATAGCACATGAGGCCTGCCATCAACAGGCTACGGGGGTGTCGAGACGTGGATTTTCCTCTCCGCTCTTGTCTGCTGCCTTGTGCAGCGTGCCCCATCGAAATGATCGTTTCCCATGTGCCATGATGTGATAAAGGACTGTTGAAGTATGGATCTTCCTGTTTCATGAGACAAAAAGTTCAGAAGAACTCTGAGCTCTCTGGGGCGAGCAGAAGAGCAGGGCAGTAAAGGACTACTTAGAGTCTCCACTCCTGGAGAGAAGGACCAGGTGCCCTGGCAACTTTCTGCACCCAGAAAGAGTCAGCACCAGCCCCTACAAGTGAGGGCCAGCGTCCAGACCCCTGCCCTTTCTCTCAGTGTTAGTCTTTAGCTTTCTCCTTCCTCTTCTCGCCTTCATATTGTTCCATTATCTACATGATTAGTTTGATGCAGATTCCCAACAGCTATTCATCAAAACATCTTGTATTTCTACCTCTGTCCTCAAAGTGTTGTCATGTCACTTTCTGTATCACAATTTGATTATGTTTTAAGTAAGGCACGAGTTGAGAAGAACTCACTTTTCAGTGGAACTAGGAGATAATAATCTCTCCAAGGCATGCAGGGATCCTGCGTCTCCAGCTCCAGCAACACACACTACAGCAGGGAGAACCGCCCCCCCAATAAGAGAAATCAGGATCACTGTGGATCCAGAGTGCCCTCTGTAGCATCTCATCTCAGCTTTCTCACTGGAAATTTGTGCATACTAAATATTTCCCCCAACAGAATAGTACCAGCCATTGATAAATGTTGGTGAAATGAAAAACGGATGAATGCATACATATATTTGGCTCTTAGATCTTTAAAATGACTCCTTTTGGGGATGAGTGTAGGTGTGAAAGCAGGAAGTCCCATTGATGAGCAGAGTGTTTAAACTAATAATCAACAAAACCTAGGCACTAATGTCCAGACTCTTAACACACTAAGACTGGTTATTGTGACTGACTAGTACTCGAGTTCTCAGAGCACAGACAAATATACGACACTGGTTAACTCACTTTTCTGCTAAATTGACTCTCCAAAAGATCACCATTAATCTCAGTGAACGAACAATTCCAAAAAGTTGTTTGGATAAGAGTGAACTATAATAGTCTCTACACCCATGGGTGCTTGTTATGCATACATGCACGAAATATTAGTACATTGCTCTTGCTTATCTCTTGAGGGCAAGAGAGCTCAAATTTACCCAGTACATTGAGCTCTCCTGTAGAAAGGCATGTTATGTCTCATCTACAATTCTGGCAACTACCTAGCTTGCTATGAATCTCTGTTGGTTGAATGAATGAATGAATGAATAAGTCAAGAGGAGCATCTGTCAGAACTCATGGCAAAGGTCCATGGTTCTAACACACATGAGTTCAGGTCAGTTGGTTGCTCTGGGAACAACATAGACCTGTGCCCTCTAAATCTGGGCTCTGCCAGCCAACTCCATTTGGGAACTTCCTTCCAATAACCATAACTACATTATGCTCCTGGCAGGGCCCCAGGGGCTCTAGCATCTCACCCCAAAAGCAATTCTTCTGGCAGTGCCAGAACAGCATCAGCCTTGCGAAAGAGCCCAGCTGGACCATAAATTGTACAGACAAAGATAAAGACACACATTTTCTCTTGGCTCAAAGGACTTCAGCATGGCACATTACTCTCCCCTCTTCCAGGCCAGCACGGGCGTTCACGTGGCTTCCCCTTTCCTCCACTCGCTCTCTTCTCCCACTCTATCCCTTTCTCCTCTTTCCCACCTGCTGCATGAGCCATAAGGCTCCTGTAATTCCTGGTCCTTGGAGCTGCATATCATTCTAGAGCTAGTACAGCAGGCTGTTTGTTGGGGTGACCTTGAATTGACCCTCTCTCTGGGGCTGAGTCTCGGCGCTGGTTTAAACTTGTGCCCACAGGCTGATGAAAAGCCCTCAAGTTGAAGTCAGCAGAACCTGGTCCAGACTCTGCTGCTTGCTACCTGGGTGACTTTGCGCAAGTTGTTTGATCTCTCTGAGCCTCACAAAATAACATGAACCTCATAGGATGGTTACAAGCACCAAATGAGATCTCTCATCACTTTAATTAAATTTAGCATTTCTAGCATGACTTGAAGGTTACAAAGTATCTTCACATCTTTGGATCACCTAGAGGGAGGCAGGTAGGCATTTTAACTCAATTTTATGGGAAAAAATTAAAAAACCAAAATTCAAAAATATTATGTGACTTAGCCAAGTCTGTAATGGAGGAGGCAGGATTAACACCCAGGTTATTAGGTTCCCCATCCTGTGCTAATTCCACCTCTCTCTCCGGAAAGGAAGTCTTGTGGCTAGAATCTTTGTGGTATGCCTGTTTTCCAAACATGCCGAAAAGGCCACAGAACAATCAGGAATGTTAGATTGTTTTCTCTTTGTGGCCGCTGATTTCAACCAGTTTAATTTCTTGGACTCTGTGAAAGGACATGCCATCCTTCACTCGTACTTTTCACCTCAGTTTCCCTCATCTGCCCACCGCAGCAGCAGCACGTGCCCCTCTCCTACTGCAAATGGTTAGGATTATGTAAGGCACTGGCTCAAGTCCTTTGAGATGCTTAGAGATCAGTTCTGGATAAATGACACACACACACACACTTTACCAGAAATGTGGACCAGTCTCAGCTCTGGGAAGCGCCCTTGCAGAGGTTCAGGTAGGTATTATCGATGAGCTGTCTATTCAGAGCCTTGAATGGAAACGGGAGGTATTTTTGATGGTGATGTCAACAGGCTGTGAGATTTTTCTCAGCAGTAACAGGATGACATTAAACGAAGGGTCAGGGAAAGAAATAAAACTGCATCCCTCTGCTGACCTTGGCAAAGATGGTAAAATATAAATAACATGGACGTTACCTTGATTCCATTTTTTCTTTTTTCTCTGATTGCCACTTGGGATAATTAGCTAATACAACAAGCCAAACAGAAAACTTCTTGGATTTTTTGCCAGCCCATTGCCCCCTCTCCGGTGGAATGACTTGGATTAGGTACCATCAAAGCACTCTAGCTGAATCCCCTCCCTGCAAAGAAGGAGAAACAGAGGGCAAAGCCAGATCTTTGTTTTCTAGCCCAGAAAGGTTGCCGGGAAGAGCTCAGGGGCAGATGTGGGGCGGGAAGCTGGGATGCGTCTCCATGACAACCACCCAGGCCCAAGGCCAGTTTCATCACCTGGAAACTAAGCACGATGAGGACGAGGACAGAGGGAGTATCTGTCGGGAAGTTTGGATTCTGTAAGCTCGTGCCTGTCTGCATGCGGGAGTGTGCTGTGGTTAAACTGGGATGGGGGAAGGGGAACAAAAGAATCAGGAAAGGGACGAGGAAACTGACAAGGTCAATGCCAGCTCAGTGAAGAGGTATTTCCAGAGAAGAGTTTTTGCTGCCCCAAAACAGAGCCATCCAAGATGACTAAGCAGGAAATGTTAAGTGGGTCGGGAGGAGAGGCAGTCTGAGAGTCTAGTGTTGAGCCATCACCCAGGGGACAGGCGGTTGTGTGCTCCTAGAAGAGTCTGCAAAGCGCATGCGAGGTCCGGGAGGGAAGGCAGATGCCCAAGATCACACAGATAGTGGCAGGGCCCGACCCCATCCCAGCTTTCCACTTCTCCTGCCAGGGCCATCTTTGTTTCTTCCATTGGCTTCACTTTCTCCTTCCCCCCTTTTACTGTCCTTGCAGGCAGCGTCTGACCCTCTGAAGCACTTCAAGGCTACCAGCATGTTCATAGGCGGTAGACTTCCCCCACAAAGAAGCAGGGACGCAGGGTAGCTGGACACTATGGTTTAGGTGCCTTCCCGGGCCTGGCTCTCCTGGGACAGATGTGAGAGCAAGGGTGAAAGGAAAGAGGTAGAAGTTTCATTTGCCTCACAGTTTTTCCTTAGGTTGGTGCTGGAGAAGGGATTTATGGGGTAAGAGGTGTTAAATACAAACCCACCCCCCCCACCCCCCACCCATCACTCAGCTGGAAAGACGAGGGTGGAGGAGCCAGACGGCCAGGGTTAAAACTCTGGCCCCACCACTTACTAACTGCATAACCTTGCCCAGATAACCTCCTTGCCCCGGTTTCCTAATCTTTAATACAATAACAATACCCATGTGGGCCTACAACGTTGCCAGCAGCAGTCCAGCCTTCCCTGAGAGAAGCGCAGTCTGAGGACACAGCTGACAAATCCACGCGTATGTGAGTGAGTGGATGAAGGAATGCCTGTCTGCCCTTCTCATCCCAAACCTCTCCTCTTCCAGCTCAGTGTTTCCCAACCTTTTCACATCACGACATGCACAGAAAAATCGTCATATTTGTAGAATATGCTGAGGTCAACTATAGCGGTTGCTCCCCAAGGCAGGAGGATGGCTGCCCCAGGCCCCTCCTGGCGGCTCCCAGGCCTGTGCGGATCAATATCTAGGCACACCGCAACCAAGAGAAGGCAAAGCAAGCACATCCCAAAACATGGAAGGGGTGGGGGTGGAGGCAGGGTTAGAGGAGTCTCCAAACCCTGGGGCCAGGGAAAACCTGGGGGAAACCACTTATCGGTGTGAGATTTTCTGGACCAATGCTGTGAGACAAAGCAGATAGGACTACCCTGATTGGCTCAGACAGTGGGAGTCCTCTGTGGTCCTGGGGGTGGAGGCAACCCTCCTTACACTTCCGGTCACTGTACTGCGGGAGGAAGGTGGGATGGCTGTTGGGGAAGCTCCCAGAGCTCCCACCGCAGGCAGACAGGGACGGGATTCCTGATGCGAGCAGCATCCCACGCCTGTGACCCTAATCACGTGCCCTCCCCAGCGAGCACTTGGGTTTGCTCATCTAAAACAGGAGAAGCCAGCCAAGTCCCCATCCCCAAAAGATCTGCGGAGGACAATCACGGCCACAGTGGGCCATCTATTAAAGGACCAAACATTTGAGCTTTCCTTGAAATATTTTTTTTTTCAATAGAAGGGTTATTTAGCTCTTTTTCTCCCTCTCTCAACAGCACCTTTCAACCCAGGAGCTGCTAAAGAAGTTAGCAGCCAGGGCTATGTATAGAAACCACATCACTCACTACTGAAATAGAGAGCAGCAACTCCTCCACAACATTTAGAGGAGAAAAGGGAGCAACTGGATCCAGCCAAAACAGGGGCAGGGTGGGTGGCTGGCAGGAATGGGGAGTGTGGGGTGTGGCGTAGGGGTCACCCCAACACTACCTGGTGTGCATAGGGGGTCCCACAGAGAGGGCTATCAAGGTGGGCACTGCCAGGAATGACAGCATTTTTGTGATGGAGAGCACTGCCTTGGGGCATCTCGTACTTGCTCCCAGATGCAGTTTATCATATCTGGAAAGGCCTTTAGGGACAGGAAATTTGATAAATTCCCATTCCAATGTTTCATGACCCTGACAGCAAAGGAGCTCTTCCTAATAACTAAGCCACAGGCTGCTTCCCACAGTTTGAATGCATTTTTCCTCCTGATGGCCTTAGTGGCGATGGGGAACAGCTGGTCACCATCCTCCACATAATAACCCCTCTTATATTGAAGATCGTTATTATGTCGCTCCTCACCCTTTCCTTCTCCTTCTTAAAGAACCTCCAATCTCTTTCTCTTGGTATCAAACGCTCTTTTTCTTTGTCCCAACTCAATCCATCATGATTGTCCTTTTCTTTTTCAAATTATATTCTTTCCCCCGACCTTGTTGTAAACTTGCTGGAGCACGTATAAATATCACTCCCGTTGTACCAGCATGAAGACGGAGGCATCGAATCAGGAGTGGGGGAAGGGAAGGAACCTGCACGGGGTGTTACTCTTACAAGCTGGCTGCTTCCCCTACATCCTCTCAGCTGGTCTTCACAACCCGATAGGTGGCTCACCCTCAAATTCACAGATCTGGAAGCTGAGATTCAGAGAAGTTAAGTTACCTGTTCAAGATTATCTGGTTAGTAATCACCATAGCTGAGGTTTGAATTCATCGCTCACTATTTATTAACTTGCAGACCAGTTTAGATCAAGACTACATTAAATCCATTTAGGGAAATTCGAATCAAAACCACAATGAGATACCCCTTCACACCGGCTGGGATGGCTATAAGAAAAGACAAACAATAACAAGTGTTCGTGAGGATGTGGAGAAATTGGAACTCGCACACATTGCTGGTGGGAATGTAAATGATGCAGCCACTTTGGAAAACAGTCTGGCAGTTCTTCAAATGGTTTAGCACAGATTTACTATATTATCCCAAAATTCCACTCCTAGGTATATATCCAAGAGAAGTGAAAACTCATGTCCATGCAAAAACAAGGACATAAACGTTCATAACAGCATTATTCATAATAGCCAAAAAGTGGAAACAACACGAAGTCCACCGAATGAGGAATGGATAAATAAAATGTGCTGTATTCAATGAAGGAATATTATACAGCAACAAAAAAGGATGAAGATCTGACACATGCTGCAACATGGACGAACCTTGAAAACACTATGCTGAGTGAAAGAATTCAGACAAAAGGACCACATATTGCATAATTCCATTTGTATGAAATGTCTAGATTAGGCAAATCTATAGAGATGGAAAACAGATTAGTGGTTTCCCAGGGCTGGGAGGCATGGAGTTTGGGGAGGGTGCTGGCATAGGGTATGGAGCTTCTTTTCAGAGTAATGAAAATGTTCCAAAATTGATTGTGGCAATGGTTGCGAAACTCTGTAATTATACTAAAAGCCATTGAATTATACTCTTTAAATGGGTGAATTCTATGGAATGTGAATTATATCTCATTGTTTTTTTTTTTTTACAAAAAGTACACCAAATCTCAAAACTCTGTTTTTTAAATGTTTAGAAATCCTTTGCTCTCCCAAGATTTGGACCAAGGTTCCATAAAACAGGACCTTGAATCAATTTCTGGACTGTGTTCTTGAGACTTGCCCATGGTTGGCCATCCCATCATCTCCAGCGATGGGTGTGTGAGAATGGCCATTGGCTCCACTGTTCTGGGAAGGAAGACCCCAGGCCCAGGAAGAAGGCAGTGACAAGGTCCCTCTCATCCACAGGTGTATATCCAGGATATATGCCTTGAGGAATCCCACATCCATCTCCCCCACTGCCAATGGAAGGCAGCAAAGCCAAAAGGAAGCACCTGTCCAGGCATGACGTGAGTCAAGTGTAGGACCGAGGACTGGAGACCCTGCCATGTGCCAGAACCACATTCCCTCAGGTAGCAGGAGCCAGGAGCCTCTCAGCCGGAAGCTCTGAGGAGAAAGAAGTGTCCGCCTCCCCCTTGCTCCTACCTGTCTCTCAACATAGCTCCAGAGAAAGAGAAAGAGGAGGCAAAGAAAGCAGGGAAGAAAAGAGCATGCAGAGCCCAGTTGGAAAATAAAGGGGGCCAACTCCCTCTTATTAAGCCTGTTATTAGGCTGCGAATCAAATTAAACCACAGGGCTTTCCACTTACAGAGTGCTATTTTAGGGCTTATTAGACTATATTAGGATTGGCATACATTTCCACTGACATAATATTGGCCTTTAATTGGATTTAAGGGCGAGGAGGCTGCTTTCAGCTGGAATAGGCCCCTGCAAGGAGAAACTTGGTATTCTCCTCACAGCTTTCCCACTTCCCCTGCTGGCGGCCATCCGAGGGGCCGAGCGGGCCTGTAACCCATTCAGATCCAAAACACAGCTGTGCTCCTCCTCCTCTTCCTCCTCTCTCTCCTCCTCCTTTGATAAACTGCCCGGAGGCCATAACAGGCCCCTCAGGCCTATACGTGTGCCCATTGCTGACTGACAGGCTTTCAGTTCTCAGGGCAGTAGGTGCCCCCCAGGCTGGGCGGGTGACTTCAGATGCTGTGAGTAGAGCACCAAGGAGAGAGGCCGCCCCACCTTTCCTGACTCCAGACAGTTGTGGACATGAAGGCTGACCGACCCCAGGAGGTGATGGGGTTTTTCATGGGGCACTGATGATGAGGAGGATTTGAGGCTGGAAGCAGTGTTGACCTTGGCCTTCAAATCTCCTCCCATCCCCTGCCCCGACTACTAGACTCTGGGGAAAAATGCCCCCGGTCAATCCTTGACCACCCCCTGGGGGCAGGCAGTAGACTCTGAATAGGGAAGAAATGTGGGAAGGAGTCCACATACTGGATGGGGAGATAAACATTCATCAACATTCACTGAGCAGGTAGTGGGTCCCAGACACTTGGAATGGTGTCCACAGGAATCACCATATTTTCTCCTTTGCAATTTCCCATGAAGAGTAGGAGTATGAAGGAGCAAGTGCCACAGTCAAGCCCATGGCTTCTGGAGTCCGACAGACCCATCTCTACCACCTGGCTGTGTGATCACCCCTCAGAGCTGCAGTTTCCTCCTTTGCAAAATGGGAACACCCTTCCTTTCCAATGAGGATTGCTTTGAGAATTAATTGAGGCAATATGGGTGCGTGGTGAGTATACGGCTTAATAACAGTAGTGCCTCCTTCCTTTCCCTTTGCTTTAGAAACTTCAAATATTTCTACTAAACAGCATCATAACAGACCTTACCAGTCAAGTACATTACAAAATAATGTGAGGAAGAGAAATATCTTGGTACAGAGACAAGTATGTATGAAATACTACTTCCCAAAATATTGCTCAAACATGAAAAAAAAAATCCCAAATTCCTTAAGATTTTCCACTAATATATGTGAACATCGCCGGCTCCCACTTGCCAAGATGCTTCTTGGCTTTACTTTGATGTCTTCAATTTCCACACTTGTTTTCAGCTCTTCTGCCAGAGCCATGTGCTTGTTTATTTTTACTACATTTTTATGACGTTTCTGCTATAGCAATAAGTTTTGCATTATTAGTTTTATCAAATAGCAGAATGTCTGGTTGGCTGGCAGAGACTTATTGGCCTGGTTTTTATGGCTCCACTCCAGATTACTTTTTGTGATTACTTTCTAAGTTGTTCTTAGATCTAATCTTAAATATGTGCTTATGCCTTTATTAACTCACATTTGAGGGCTAATTGTTATGGTATAAACTTAGCATCAGTGTGATGCCCATTGCTATAATCTTATCATTATTACTTAATCATAGGTTTGGGTACTTGATTCTATGCAATGAATGTGTGTCGGAAAAGTTGCTTGTAAATCTAATATTTACAAACTGAATCGCTTTTTTATTCATTAGGAAGCCCTTTCTCCCTAATCCATATTATCACACCTTAAAATATCTGTTTTGCAAGTCCAGTGTATTTAGGATATTGAACTTCCTAAAATTAGAGGGAAACCTTATTACAAAACAAAGAGAAACAGACAAGCATGATGTCATCTCTGGAATTGGTAGCTTCCTCTACTGTTCTTATTTGACCGAATAAGTCTATGAAGGACTTGGGTCCATCCTTTGAGAGGCAAAGAAAGTATGTAATCCCTCCATTGATCAAGGGGGGAAACTGAGGCAGGAGGAGAGGGAGGATCTTGCCCGGCCCTGAAAGAGGGACCAGCTGTCCTATTCTCTGCATGGAAGGCTCTCTTAGTCTGGCATTAACCAAGTCTGTTCTGCCTCTCAAGGGCTTTGCATCTCCTTAACGTTCGTGGTCTTTTCATGTCAGATCTGTTT
Organism: Ceratotherium simum simum; assembly: GCF_057802395.1. Lineage (NCBI taxonomy): Eukaryota > Metazoa > Chordata > Mammalia > Perissodactyla > Rhinocerotidae > Ceratotherium > Ceratotherium simum. Next base: position 88,126,146 of record NC_141900.1, read on the forward strand.
CCCTCATGGAGCCTGAGCCCAGGGTTTTTTTTCTCTTTCCCACCCCCAACACATGTCCTCATTGTTCACTGACCCCCAGAGAGTTCCACATCAGTAAGAGTGAGGACCTCCTGGAATGTTCCCCCAAGGGAACATCAAAGGAGCAACTGCACTGGTGGGATTGGATTAATGGCATCTGAATCACTAAGGCAGAACTGTGCATGCCTGTGAGCCGGGGGCACAGGCAGAATGTGTGTGTACGTGTGTGTGTGTGCACGTGCATGCACTGACCATGCGCATAGCAAGGGGTTTAAATCAGGACTGAGCGCAAATCTGCAAACGTATCATTGTGGACTCATGGGCCTCACAATTAAGGCAGGAAGAGTTTTTATCTGAAACCCACTGGGGGTCTAAAATCTTTTTAGGGTTTGGTTATCTGGAGTAGAAGTGCTTCATATTCACATTTTTACTGCTATGCCACTAAAGCTTTTCTTTTCCCATCAGGGAATAGAATATTCAGATGGTGGAGAGTGGTAGTCTAGAGTCTTTAATAAAAATAACTCTTTATCAGAATACATCATCGTTATGATCAGCATTGTTTAGCACTAACATGTATAGGTAACTGACATAGGGGCAGGCTGCTCAGTGCATGGCTTTGTGCGTGTGTTTGTCTGTACACATATGTGTGTGTCCCTAATGCACCCCTGCTCTGCAGATGCTTCTAATTAAGCTGGAAAAGGAAAGCTCTTGGAAAGGGATTCTTTTCCTTCCCAAAGAAAGATGTTCTAACTCCCCCCCTCTGCTTAGCAACCAGCACGTACAGATGCAGCAAAGGCAGAGAATTACAAAAGTGGTCTGAGGTTCCACAAAGGCCTCCTGGGAGGCAACTTGCTGACGGCCCCAGGAAAACATGGAGAAAGTAGCAGAGTTCCTTTTTCAGCACCAGTGTTGTTCTAGAGTGAATGAGTCTTCGAGTGGCTTTGAGACAATGATGGGTAAAAGACCAGGCAAATGCATGCCTTCCTCTACTGGACTTATTTTGGGGGTAGTCCAGGACCCAAGCACCCCCTCCTTTGGAGAAACCTTCCATTAATGGAGGTCTTGGTGGCTGGCAGGACCAAGTGCCCCCACTTTGGAAGCAGAAAGAGCTGGATAATCCCTGTTCCTGCCTCTGGCAGTTAGAGCCCTGGGCTGGTCAATGGAGTCTTGCTCCCAAGACTTTGGATCTCCAGCAGGTGATGCACATGAAAGGATGGTTAGAAATTGTTAAGGATGGCAGTGGTAAGTCACAGCAGGACAGCACATCCTGTAGACTGTTCTTGCTAAAAAGTGATTGTCACACCTCCAGCTGCCAGAGCCCTTTTCCTGTACTTGGTCCAAGCCTGCTTCTCCAGCTACCATCAGTCTGGGAGGCCCTGATATCCTGCCCCATAAATTCTCTTGTTGATTAAGATAACCTGAGTCAATTTCTGTTCGTTGCAACTGAAACATCCTAACTGATAAATCTCCAAGACAGCTGACGTCAGATTTCATTAGCTGAAAGGGCGAGTCCCACCAGCTATGAAACGTACCCAATAGCAATCTCCATTTCCATATAACATCCAGATAAATGAGACCGTCAAGTGCTCAGCAGACTCTTTCTTTCATTCATTCAATTAACATTTATCTAACACTAACCATGTGCCTGGCACTATTCTGGGTACAAAGGATACAGCAATGAATAAGACAAAATCTCTGTTGTCATGTGGTTTATAACCTAGTGGCAGCGGACACAAGCAATCATAGATAGGCATATAAATACCTCCTAATACCTCAGGTGTTTATAAGTGCTATAAAGAAGAATAAACCCAGGAAAGGGGGATAGAGAGTGCCAGAGATGGGGGTATGGTTGCTTTATATAGCGAGGTTAAGGAAGGCTTCTCTGATAAAGTGACACTGGGACTCAAAGGAAGGAAGGGAGCTAGTTATGTGGATATGTGGGAGAAGAGAATTCCAGGAAGAGGGAACCAAAGATGCAGAGACTCTGTAGTGGGAGTCTTTGGGGCGTGTTGAAGAAATAGCAAGGAGGCCAAATGAGGCTGGAGACTATCGAGCAAAGAGGAGAATGGTGAGAGGTGAGTTTGGAGAGAAAGCAGGAGGCCAGCCAGTGAAGGACCTTGGTAGTCACTGTAAGAACCCTGGATTTTACACTGAGCAAGATGGGAAGCCACTGCAAGATTTTGAGCACAAGAGTGATGTGATCCCACTAAAGTTTTAAATGGTCTCCTCTAGTTGCTGTACTGAGAATAGAAGTTGGGGTTGGGAGAGGAGAAAAAGCAAGGAACCCAGTGAGGAGGCTATCGCAACAGTCCAGGCAAGAAACAATTGTGGCTTAGGCTAAAGTGACAGCAGTAGAGATGGTGAGAAGTGGTCAGAGCCTGTGTGTATTCTGAAGACAGATCCAGCCGCCTTTTGTAATAAATTGAATGTAGAGTGTGAGAGAAGGAGAGGAGTCAAGGGTGACTCCAAAGTTTGGCCTAAGCAACAAGAATGAAATTGCCAGTACCTTACTGGAGAAGACTGGGAAGGGGGCAGGATTTTACAAGAAATCAAGAATTTAATGTTGAGTATGTTAAGTCTGAAATCTTTATTAGACTTCCAAGTAGAGATGTTGAGCGGGCATGTGGGTATATGAGTGCGGAATTCAAGGAACAGATATGAGGCTGGAGATGTGATTTTGGAAATCACCAATGTCTAGATGGGTTTGAATACAAGGAACTAAATGAGACCCCCTAGGTAGTGAGTTAGATAAAAGAAGAGGTCCAAGGACAAGGAGCCATGGCATTCTAGCAGAGGGGTCTGGGAAGAAACCAGAGAGGTAGAGAGGGAGGGAGGAGGGGAGGGAGAGGGGGAGAAGGAAGGAGAGAAAAAGAGAGGAGGGGAATGGGAAGAAGAGGGGAGAAAGGAGAGAGACAGACTGAGAGAGTGACAAAGATCCTCTGAGGCCAAGAGAAAAAAGCATTTGAAGAAGCAGGGGGTAAGATCTCAGAAAAATGACTAATTTTACAACTCGAGGAACTAGAAAAAGAAAAAACAAGCTAAGCCCAAAGATAGCAGAAGGAAGGAAATAATAAAGATTAGAGCAGAAATAAAATAGAGAATATAAAAACAATAGAAAAAAACAAATGAAACTAAGAGTTGGTCTTTTGACAAGATCAACAAAATTGACAAACCCTTAGCTAGACTAAGAAAAACAGAGAGAAGACTCAAACAAATAAAATCAGAAATGAAAGAGGAGCTATTACAACTGATGCCACAGAAATAAAAAGGATTATAAGAGTTTACTAAGAACAATTATATGCTGACAAATTGGATAACCTAGAAGAAATGGATAAATTCCTAAAAACATACAACCTATCATGACTAAATCAGAAAGAAATAGAAAATCTGAACAGACCTACAAAGGGAGAAAATTGAATCAATAATCAAAAACTCCCAACAAAGAAAAGCCCAGGAGCAGATGGCTTCACAGGAGAACCTACCAAACATTTAAAGAAGAATTAATGCCAATCCTTCTCAAACTCTTCCAGAAAATTGAAGAGGAGGGAACACATCCAGAATCATCTTATGAAGCCAGCATTACTCTGATACCAAAGCCAGACAAAGACATTACAAGAAAACTACAGACCAATATCCCTGGATAAATATAGATGTAAAAATGCTCAACAAAATACTAGCAAACTGAATTCAAAAACATATTAAAAAGATCATACACCATGACCAAGTGGGAGTTAATCCCTGGGATGCAAGGATTGTTCAACATATCAAAATCAATCAATGTGATACATCACATGAACAGAATGAAGGATAAAAATCTCATGATCATCTCAATAGATGCAGAAAAAGTACTTGACAAAATTCAAAACCCTATCACTCAACAAATCAAGAATAGAAGGAAATTGCCTCACTATAATAAGGCCAATATATGACAAGCCCACAGCCAATATCATACTTAACAGTGAAAAACTGAAAGCTTTTCTGCAAAGATCAGGAACAAGGCAAGAATGCCCATTTTCACCACTTCTATTCAACATAGTATTAGAAGTCCTAGCTAGAGCAATTAGGTAAGAAAAAGAAACAAAAGACATCCAAATTAGAAAGGCAGAAGTAAAACTATCTCTGTTCATAGATGACATGATCTTATATGTAGAAAACCCTGAAGATTCCACAAAAAAATGTTAGAACAAATAAATGAATTCAGCAAAGTTGCAGGATACAAATCAACATTAAAGCAATCACTTGAATTTCTATACACTAACAACAAACTATCTGAAAAGGAATTTAAGAAAACAATCCCATTTATAATAGCATCAAAAAGAATAAAATACTCCAGAATAAACTTAACCAAGGAGATGAAAGACTTGCACACTGAAAACTACAAAGCAGTGTTGAAAGAAATTGAAGACACAAATAGAAAGACATTCATGTCCATGGACTGGAAGACTTAATATTGTTAAAATGTCTATACTACTCAAAGTGATCTACAGATTCAATGCAATCTCTATCAAAATCCCAATGGCAATTTTTTCAGAAATAGAAAAAACAATCCTAAAATTCACATGCCAACACAAAGCACCCCAAATAGCCAAAACAATCTGGAAAAGAAGAACAAAGCTGTAGACATCATACTTCCTGATTTGTTTTAATATTACAAAGCTACAGTGATCAAAACAGTATGATACTGGCATAAAGACAGGCATAAAGACCACCGGAACAGAATAGAGAGCCCAGAACTAAACCCTTGCATATAAGTATATGGTCAAATGATCTTTGACAAGGGTGCCAAGACAATTCAATGGGAAAAGGACAGTATCTTCAACAAATGGTGTTGGGAACACTGATATGTACATGGAAAAGAATGAAATTGGACCATTATCTTACACCATACACAAAAATCAACTAAAAATGGATTAAAGACTTAAATCTAAGACCTGAAACTATAAAACTCCTAAAAGAAAATGTAAGGGAAAAGCTTCATAACATTAGTTTTAGCAATGATTTCCTGGATATGACACCAAAGCACAGGAAACAAAAGCAAAAACAGACAAGTAGGACTACGTGAAACTGAAAGTTCCTGTGCAGCAAAGGAAACAATCGACAGAATGAAAAGGCAATCTAAGGTATGGTAAAAAATATTTGCGGGCCATTCATCTGATAAGGGGATAATACATAAGGAACTAATCCAAAATATATAAGGGACTCCTACAACTCAATAACAAAAAAATCCAAATAACCCAATTAAAAAACGGGGAAAGGACTTGATTAGACATTTCTCCAAAAAAGACATACAAACGGCCAACAGGTATATGAAAAGATGCTCAACATCACTAACCATTGGGGAAACGCAAATCAGTATCACAATAAGAAAATCTCCTCACACCTGTTAGGATGGCCATTATAAAACAAACAAGCAAACAAAAATACAGAAAATAACAAGTGAAGATAACAAGTGTTGGTGAGGACGTGGAGAAATTGGAACTCTTGTGTACTGTTAGTGGGAATGTAAAACGGTGCAGCCACTATGGAAAACAATATACTGGTCAAAAATTAAAAATAGAGCTACCATATGATCCTGCAATTCCTCTTACGGGTATTTATCCAAAAGAACTAAAAACAATATCTTGAAGAGATATTTGCACTTCCATGTTCATTGCAGCATTATTCACAATTTAGGTAGAAACAACCTAAACGTCTATCAATGGATGAATGGATAAATGTGGTATATACATGTTATGGAATATCATTCAGTCTTAAAAAAGAAGGAAATCCTGTCATATGCTACAACATGGGTGAACCTTGAGGACATTATGCTAAGTGAAATAAACCAATCACACGACAAATATTGCATGGTTCCACTTATAAAAAGTAGCTAAAGCAGTCAAACTCATAGAAGCAGAGAGTAGAATGGTGGTGGCCAGGGACTGGGGGAGGGGAAATGGGGAGTTGCTGTTCAATGGCTATAAAATATTAGTCATGCAAGATGAAAAAGTTCTAGAGATCTGCTGTACAACATTGTGCATATAGTTAACAATACTGTACTATACACTTAGAAATTTGTTAATAAGGTAGATTTCACGTATGTGTTTTTTACCACAATAAAAAAAGATTAAAAATAAAAAAACAAAGGAGGGGGTAATTATTTTGTTAAGTGGTAGAGTAGTAGACTAGGGTAAGGACTGAGAAACGACCACAACACAGCAGCAGACAACTGATGCAGGGTTTGAAGCGAGGAGGAAGGAGGGATTTGGAGATAGGAGAGCAAGAGGGGAGATATTTGACATCTCTTTTTAAAGTACTCTATCAGAATCAGGATGTCCAGTTCTCGAAAGAAGCACTTTAGACAGGGAAAATACTAATAGTGGGTGAAGATATTCTGAGCTGGATCTTCTTAGAGGCTCTACCTGACTGAGAGGTGAGGAACTGGGGTTCCATTTTCCCTCCCGACTTTGCCTCCCAACATGCCTGTTTTCGTACCCCGTGCTCAAGTGTGAACTCTGGAAGCTCAGATGTGGCTGTTTGTGTAAATGGTGAAGTTGGATTTACTGCAATTTAATCAGTAGCATTAATAATGTTGCCTAAGCTTAATGAGACCAATTATAACCATGGTAAACATTGCCGAGTAGCTTATAAACAGTGATATTAAAGATGAACTTTCTGCGTTCGGTCAATGCTGTTTTCAACAAACAAAAGTAGACGGGTTCATGTTTTAAATATTCCCATATTCTCACTCCTAATCTGAACCAAGAACACCACATACGGGCAAACTCTTGCAGAAGAGTAGCCTCATTCTTTTCTTTATCACCTGTAGCTGTTTTGGTTATTTCGCAAGGACAGATCGATGTCCCTGCTGTTGGCCACCATAATGGAAGTGGGACCAGCTGGGGGTATTATAGAAGCAACCACCAGGAACAAAGACACAGCTGGATAATTATTTTGGCCCAGGAAATATGGGTTCCATATCCTCTGCAAGTCCTGAGAAGGCCAGTGGCAAGCAAAGGGGATTTTTAAGGGTCAAACAGAGAGCCTATGGAAGGTCTAACCCAAACAAAAAATTGGAGGCGGGATTGAATCAGAACTGTTTCTTTCTATGTGGGGCTCTCATAAGAATGGTGGTAATCAATCTTCTTCCTTCTGACACATGTTAGAGAGGCAGAAATGCTCCATGAGGGATTCACATTAGAGAATGAAGAAGACAGGGACACAGGGAGGCGTTCCTAAGACAGGTTGTGAATCCACCTGTTTCCAAGAGCTTTAACATTATAGACAACATCCCTGCGTAGGAGAGATGCAGTGTCCAGTGGACAGACTGGTAGCAAGGAAGGGATATTTGTCAGCCAGAAGTCTCTTCCAGACATAAGAACCTTGAAAATTTATTTGTGTCCAGAGACACCTCCATTTTAAAACAGCAGAACTCTCTGACCCTTTTTTTTTTTTTTTAAGATTTTATTTATTCATTTTTTCCCCCCAAAGCCCCAGTAGATAGTTGTATGTCATAGGTTCACATCCTTCTAGTTGCTGCACGTGGGACTCGGCCTCGAGTTGGACTTAGAAGTGGCGCCTTGGGGCTTGCCCGGGATCCGAACCCGGGCCGCCAGCATCAGAGCGCGCTCACTTAACCGCTAAGCCACGGAGCCGGCCCCTCTCTGACCCTTTTTAATGCAGCCAAACGAAATGATGATCTTTGCAGAGCACACAGGGATAAACAGAGAAGGCTGCTGGTGAGCCAGACCTGCTCAGTTGAGAGCACTGTCACATGCCTCCGACCCATCATGGTACCCTGAGTGCAGAGCTCTCACCCTGCACTTTCCCTGTCCCCCCCATTTCTTCACAGCCTTCTCGCCTTTGTAATCCTCCTCCGAAAAGGGCTTCTTTCACCTTCTGGCGGTCAGGAGTGTATGACTCAACAAAAGCTGCTTTTATCCAGGATCCCAGCCGTATGGGAGTAACCCCAAGGCCACCTTGTCGCATAGCTCTTGGGACACAATTCATATCTTCTTTGTCAATGATGCCCTCTAGAGTTGTGCAATAGGTTGGCCCTGAATCCATGTCCAGTTTGGAATCTTAAGATACCAAGACAGCAAAATACCTGCCCTTCAGCATGCTGTCTCTGCACCCAGGTTGCCATGAAGAGAGGATCAGCCAGAGCCTTTGACATTTCATCTGAGGCATGTGGGGGGCTCAGACGTTTCCCAAGAAAGACTTAGGGCTTTACATCTCCCTCTCCATTCAAGTCACAGAAAGCCGGCCTTCCCTTCACCTCCAACACCAACCTCCTTTTCAGTCTAAGATCCCCGATGACAGCAGACTCTTCAGGGGGAGTCGACTGCAGTGTTTGGAAAATGCATTGTGTGTTTTTACAGATTTGTGTGCAGGCCCGGTGGTCTTAGAACTCTGCGGGCAATTCTAATAAATAAATAACAGTGCGGGGCTGAGCCTGAGTTCAAGTAAAAGATTTTGTTAGGCCAAAGTCAGAGAAAGGAATTACAGGGAAATCCACGCCAGAAAGAACAAGGTTGCTGGACACAGAACACTCCACTCAGAGAGGACAACAACATGTGTATATTTTCCAGCCAGCACGTCTCAATGGAAATGAAGATTTGTGAACAAGATTCAAATTCCACTGCCACTACTAACTCGTTTTTAAGACTCCAAAACAGTCTTTCCGCGGCTGCATCTATGTGGCATCAACCATCTGGAAGGGAATTGAGAAGTTTATTTAATTATCCAGATATTTTGAAATATATGAATCCTTTTTGTTCCCCCACTTCCAATTTAACCCAGATGTTTGTCATCGGTAGAGACTGTCTGCGACTCAGGTTTCTCATTTGAAAACCAGCGGGGGGATTCAAGCTCAATGGTCTCAAAGGAATGCCTTTTCTATTAACAAACGATCCTGAAGCAATGGACCCACACACTTTGGGAAGAACAAAACTTTAAGAATATGTACTGTCAGTATAACTAGATAGCAGCAGGATCTCTAAACGTAGTAGCAATTGGCCAAATAATATGGAGGGGAGTGTTGGTGGAGAAGAAAACTGACTGAGGAAATGATTGTGTTGTATTAAAATCTCTGGAAGTAATTGGCTGTATAGGATCTTCAGGGATGGTGAATTCAGAGGTTCCAGGCCATCATTTACTCATAGTTAATTCCTTAATGCATGTGTTCATTCAACGAATATTAATTTGATGCCTACTATATGACAGGGACTCTTGTAGGTACTAAAGATGAATGAGTGACAACACATTTTTTCTTTTTTCTTTTTTACTTTTACAAATGAGTCATTACAATTGTGGCAAGTTCTGTGAAGAAAAGGTGGAAGGAGCTCTGACAACAAGGATCGGTAGGCATATCTCGTCGGCATGGCCGGGGGGGTTGCCTCCAGGACACTTGACGGGTGAAGAAAAGTGGGGCCCAACAAGCTGAGCTGGGAGACAGGTGGGGCCCAACAAGGCGGGGCAGAGAGCAGCCAGGATCGCGTAGGCCACGTGAGCAGCATTTGGTTTTATCACGAATGCAGTAAGAATCCACTGAAGAATTTATAATCATATAGAGGGAAAAACACCAAAATCAGAAAACCCGGGCTCTAGACCCAGGTCAGCATCCTAAGTAGCCAGGTGGCCCTGAGAAAGCCCTTTGACCTCCCCAGTCCGTCCTCTTGTCTATAAAAGGGCAACACAAATAGACTCAGCTCAGAGCTGGAAGGCACCTGAGAGGTTTCATTTTAGTCCAGTTCCCTCCCAGTTCAGAAGAAAAAATCAAGGCTTCTGATGTCTGTTCTGTCTGCTTCATTTGATTGTGGCAGTGATCAAAAGACATAGCACACGTGTATACATTTTGTAAAATAAACTATAATATACACCTAATGTATTATTATTGCTATTTCTGATCTTTTCCACCCTGGCCACAGACTCACACATCTCAGTGTCCCTAAGTGTTAACACGAGAGAAAAACGGAGCTGACCTGCACATGTGTATGCATGTATATGCCTGTGTCTGTGAAGCTATAGCTTTAACTCATTACCTAGATCTAGAGGGAAAGGAGGAAAGGGAGAGTTGGAGACTGGTTGTAGTTCTACGGAATTATTTACAGGGAGGGGGGCACCTCTGAAAAAAAACAAAAACAAAAACAAACAAACAAAAAAAAACTGCTCTATCCCCTTGGGAGCAGTGACCTAATCAAGATGTATAATTATCTGCCTTATCTAAATGAAAGCATCATTTGAGAAACGGTAATGGGCCTCGGTGTGCCTTCAATTGCTATATAGTTCTCAGTTGCTATTGAGTTCTCATTTGCCATGGAGTTCAGCTGCTGAAGGGTAATTATAATGTTTAACAAATATATTCCCTTTAGGGACCTGATGTTAAAGACACAACATCCCTTTTCTCATCCTACCAAATTACACAGCTCTCAGGATCACTGGTACACACCCCAGAAACATGGGCACCTTCTCTCCTTAGCTCACCTTTCTGCCAGGTCAGCTGCTGGGAACCACACGGTGTCAGAGGGCAAGGGAGAAGTCAAGGTCAGGACCTCCAGGTGGGTCTGCCCATGAGAGCTCCCGCTGTCCCTCAGGCCTTCCTAATGAACTCCAAGAAAGCTTGGGAGAATGTGCTCTGTCAATTATTTATCCCCCCCAGGTCCCAGGCATCATCCCTTACCCACAACACCAAGATAGAAGACTGTGAAGATCAGAGCAAAGGTGGGGTTCACCCTAAAAATACAGATCAAAGGTACTCAGTTACACGGCAGACTATGGGGCTACAAAACATAAGGGCCCTGAGTTTTCCTGTCCTTAGCAGGCATATTGGATACTCTCAGCAGGCTCAGCCTTCAGAGCTGAATGATGTGTCTTTCAAACAAAAAAATCTACATCTATATCTGTATCTATATCTATATCTGTATCTATATCTAATCTCTATATCCACCTAGATAAGAAGAGGTCTGAAAAAGCCCAAACTCACTATAGAAGTGTTACAGAGTGGCCAGTGGCCAGTGCCTCTGTCCACGCTGGAGCTTAGAATATGGCACAGAGGTCCACTTGAAGAGGTAGATAGTGGGTGCTGCCCTCCGTGTTTGGCTGATTTTAGCATGCACAGTCCTGGACACCCACCCTTGTCTAGCCCCTGCCCCTCTAAGTCAGTCCACTGAATGCATACAGCTTGAGGACCGGGGCTATACCTACCATATTTACCTTTTATCCCTGGCGGCTGGCTCTGTTCTTACCGTGCATAGGTGCGCATTAAATGTTTGCAGAAAGAATGCTAAATAGAACAAAGAGATGAGTAAAATGTATTGTATTACTGCAAGCTGCCTGACAGCCATTCCAAGAACTGGCCTTAATGTGGATGGTCCTTGATGCCATCCTCCTTCCCCAAGGAGTCAGCCATAATGAGCCCCAGGGGACAGGTTGCTGCTACACTCTAGATGCAAACTCATAGGGTACCTTCCAGGGAAAACTGGGAGAAGCCAGGAGAAAGAGAAGTGTCCTGAGTGGGTATAAGGCAGAGATGACAACCACAGAGACCGTCCACTGTGTCATCCAGTGATAGAAGCCGGCACCTCCAATGCACCCGTGGTGTGAGCACTCACTGCGGTGAGAACAGAAACCCACTTGTGTGGTCACTGTAGGTGCCTCGTGAGCTCATAGAAAATGATGGACTGATTGATTTGTTTACTGGGCCTTTTATTTCTTTTGCCCAGAGTGATGGATGAATTTAGTAAAGAGGGAAGGAGAGAGGGGACAATTGGGTTTGGAGAATGGTCTGTCAGCTGCAGAGTGGCTGAGCCAGCATCCAGTTATTAGCTCAGAAAATAAAATTTCTCTGCAGTCTTCACTTACTCCTTTGTTGCGAGAATATTTTTTTCCAACCTGCATTAATAAAAAACAGTAACAAAAAATGCAGGGGGCAGGATGGAGAGGAGGAAGGGTTAGCAGAGTAAGAGTGGGTGAGGCAAGGAATTCATGTAAGGGAATCATTTCTATGTCCCCTTGAACACTTTGATTAAAGCCATGGGAACTAAATCAAAGCCACTGAAAAGAAAACTAAAGAGTCTGAGAACAATTTTGTTTGCTGGAATTTTCCCTCCTGTATTCTATTATTATGGGGGGGGTATAAAAAAAAGAATTCTATTTGGCCCTCCTTTGATCTTTTGAGTAAAAAGAACATTAGAAGAAGAAAAAGAAGAAGAGAAATAGACACCAACATTGTTCTTTTCTTTTCTTCACTTGCATCAATAACTCAACTGGATCTGAAGTCAGGTATGGACAGCTATTGAGCTCAGGCCGCCCACAAATAAACAGGAACAGCATGTAACTAGAGGGAGTTCAAAAGGCCACTAGGTCACCAAGGACGCTCAGTCAATCACAGGTCCCCTCCCTGACCCTGGTCCCCACACAAGGCATGAGACAATTCAGAGACCTTGGTAACATGGTCATGTCAGACCAAGGTGAGAGGGCAAGTGATGGAGAGGCCTCCAATTCATATTTCCATCTTGAAGGGATTTTCTGCAGAGCCACCTGCACTACGCCAACCTCAAAGAGGTGGCCAAAGGCAGCAACATTCAAAGAAGACAAGGCCGCAAGCACTCATTCATTTCTGCGTTGGGAATCTGTCTAACTAGCCCTATTGCTCTCCAAAGAAGGCCATGCCCTTTCTATACCAGTCTCACACATCTTCAAAAATTCCCAAGGAAATAACGATAAATCAGGGACACCTGGACTAAGAAACTGACATAAATGCTAGAAGTGCAGAGATGAGAAGTAAACTGCAACTTGCACGCTAACTCTGACTGATGGATAGTGACCGCCAGGTGTGCCGTGTTAAGAATGATTCTGAGGTCGAATTTGAATTTCATCAGAAAAAGTATAGTGATCAATTAACTGATGTCTGCCATAGGGGTAGAAGAAAGCACTGGTACTGCGTGCCATGTATACGCCATCATTGAAAAGAGCACTGGCTATGGAGTCAAAAGACCATGATCTGCGACCTTAGGAAAGACACAAAACCTTCCGAGCTACAGGTGCCCTATCATTAGAAATAATACACGGGGACCGGCCCTGTGGCTTAGCAGTTAAGTGCGCACACTCTGCTATTGGCGGCCTGGGTTCGGATCCCGGGCGCGCACTGACGCACCGCTTCTCCGGCCATGCTGAGGTGGCATCCCACATACAGCAACTAAAAGGATTTGCACCTATGACATACAACTATCTACTGGGGCTTTGGGGAGAAAAAGGGGAAAAACGAAAAAAGGAGGAGGACTGGCAATAGATGTTAGCTCAGGGCTGATCTTCCTCAAAAAAAAAAAAAAAGAAAAAAGAAATAATACTAATGACAGGAAAATTGACATGTGTATATAGACTTTGCAATATGTGAAATGTGTTCATATACACTATTTCTTTTTTTATTGTCATAAAACATGTATAATATAAAATTGAACATTTTAACAAATTTTTAAATGTATAGTTCAGTGGCCTTAAGTACATTCACATTCCTGTGCCACCATCAGCATCATCCATCTGCAGAACTATTTCATCTTCCCCAACTTAAATTCTGTACCCATTGAACACTGACTCCCCATTCTCCCTTCCCCCAGATCCTGGCAACCACTCTTCCACTTTGTCTCTACGAATTTACAAGAGTAGAATCATATAGTATTTGTCCTTTTGTGTCTGGCTTATGTCACTTAGCACAGTGCCTCCAAGGTTTATCCATGTTGTAACACATATTAGAATTTCCTTCCTTTTAAGGCTGAATAATATTCCATTGTATGTATAGACCACATTTTATTTATTCATTCATTTGTCCATGGACACTCGGCTTGTTTCCACCTTTTGGCTATTGTGAATAACGCTGCTATGAACACAAGGGTACAAACATCTCTTTGAGACCATACTTTCAATTCTTTGGGGTACATACTCAGAAGTGGAATTGCTGGATCATGTGGTAATTCTATGTTTAATTTTTTGAGAACCACCATACCGTCACCATCTCTTTTTAAAATTCAATTAGTAATGCCTGTTTGAAACACTTCATGGAGGTGTTAAAGCATCACAAAGAGATGAAGGTTGATGAAACTCAAGTTGATGTCAGCCAGGCATGGCCCGGGCCTGGCCAAGAGCACTGAATTCCCCTCCCTTGCTGCTGCCCAGGCTGCAGTTGGCAAGCCACCTTGCTCCATCAGAGCACCAGGATGGATAAGCAACAGCTTGAGCCCACCCACTCTGCCACCGCCTGGTGTGTTGAGAGCATGTGGTCCCTGGGCCAAGACCAGAGATCTAGTGGGAAAGAACATTCCACTCATCGGCACCAATGTTTCCCTTGGCAGGGGGATGGCTCAGATGCTGCCTCCTGGAATGCAGATCCATCCGTGGGAAGGGTGAGGGGGAGGGAAAGACAGAGAAGGACGGGCAGCCATGGTGGGAGGAAGCCATTAGCATTGCGGCTGTGGCATATTTATGCTCAGACTTTGTCATGTGGAGCAAATAACAGGATATTCTGATAGAGACTCAGCTTTCAAATAACGAGCTAAAGAGAAAGAAATGCACTGCCTTTCTTTGTTTCACAAAGGTCTGGCAGCTGGCGAGACCAGAGCCAGCCTGCCACGGTACAAAGCTTTAGAGTTCTTCCCCTCCCTGCAAAAGGGCAGTGGTCTGATGCCAGCTCATAGCCATTAAGAGGCTGAGCTGCCTGGACGCATCCCATCCCAGGGCACCACTGGCATCTGGGAGCAGCAACTAGCTTGATGGGCTCTTTCTTTCTCCATAAAATTGTCTCAAAGTCACTGGACTTAACAGGGCCCACTGAGGGTCATTTAGCCCACACTCCTGCCTGGAGCAGATACTAGCAAAACCATCCCAAATCAGCAGGAATTTTTCTTACTATGAAAAATTCGCTTTCTGTGGCTTGCTCTGGGAATGTGGAGAACCATGGTTCCTTTACTGCACCATCTTCTTAGTTTAATGCTGTGGTTAAGCTCGTAGGCTCTGGGATCTGACTAACTTGGGTTAACGCCCAGGGCTGACATTTACTAGTGTGAATTTAGGGAAATTACTACAATTCCTACATTGCTTAATCCTCATATTCTCCTGTAAACTGGAGCTAAACAAGAATGCCTGCCTTATCTCATTGAGTGATATAAGGTGTCTGGCACATAAGAGCACAACGTAAGCTATTAGAGTTTCGTCCCTCCCAATGGAGGTGTCCCCCTTGGGGAAGATGGCACCCAAAGCCCCTTTGACAGATGTCCGCCTGCATGGATGCCTTCCTATCAGTGTTCCCAAGAGCTGGATTTCAGTATTTGCGGGATGGCAAAGGCTTCTTGCCAAATTTGAAGGTCTAGGAATCAGACCAGAAGCTTCATCTCATTGAAGTCTACATCTGGCTCATTTAGGTGCTCTGTCAACAAGCTGAGAGAACTCAGCAGTGAGTTAATGAAAAATGCCAGCTAATCATGGCCCCTGGGTGCCGGGGGGAAGGCCTCCCTCCGAGCGTCTCCATGCCTTGCTCCCCTTTTCTTTCCAGCACCCCTTGGGGGCTGATGACGAGTGCGGGACTGGAATTCAGGAAACTGGATTCTAGGCACACCTCTGTCTTCAGAAAGCCACTCCCCCTTGAAGGGCTCAGTTTCCTCATCTCTAAAATAAATGGTTGTCCAAAATTCATTTCTAGAATGCTTTCTGTTTACTGGATCCATGATTCTGGGACTGTAGCTGATGGACAGGAAAACAAGGAAAGGAAAGAGAGGCCATTTAGAAGGGGCAGAGGGCAAAGATGGAGCCCAAACCTGGGACTCCTGGTCCCCAGGCCACAGAGGAGAAGGAGATTCAGAGAGAGAGGCCGGCATTACCAGGGAAATATTTCCTCTGCCAAGTCCTCTTAGATAGAAACCTGTATCCCTAAGGAAATTGTTGAAACTCAGTTCCTTTGAGAACTTAAAAAATAGTCAACAGAGCACATTGCAAGTAGGAAAGGTGAGTGGCCCTTCCACATCACTAACTACAGAAGGTGGGGCTCCTTTACTCTCCCAGCCCCCTGGTGCCTTCCTGTCTCTCAGGGAGCTTGGTGACTCCTCAGAGAAACAGTGAAATTTGTTAGAAGTCATGAACCTGTCTCAAATATGACTGTCTGATTGCAGGGAGCTTTGTACTGAGACAAACTGAAAGAAATCTGTAACCCAGGAATGAACCTGGAGGTAATGGCGAGTCTGACCCCTTGAACACTCTCATCATGTTCACAGCCCTACAAGACATTGCTCAGTACTTGCAGAAGGAGTCCTCGGTTCTTCTCCCACTTCTAAGGCCAAGAGTACCTGTCTTTTAGAAGAACAGACCCTCTGCCTTCCAGGTCTCTTAATAAGAGAATTAAATAAGAAGTATCTCTTTCTTCAGCCAACCTCAAAGGTAGGGGCTCTCCAGGAAATCAAGAGTCATCATCTAGGAAGAAGATGAATGGCTGATATTCCAGAAAAGGGATTCCAGCAAAGGTCCACTTATAATTCACCTTGGAAAATTTAGTTGGAAAAATAATTGAGACCTGTTGATGGGATATAGTGGAGAGAGCTTTAAATAAGCCAGGAAAGAGATATCTAAAATTATCTAGAAATGAACCCCTTGCTAAATGTGGCACTCTACATGTGGCTATAGAGCAAGTGGGATAGTGCAAATCAATAACTCGGTTGGCTATGTTTAGGGGATGAAATGTATAGGGGGGTGAGTGGAAGTGGGCCAGGCTCTGGGGACCACACAGACTCCCTTACCTGGGACCAGAGACTGCTAAGGCGGGTGGGCTGGCGGCTTTGCTTCAGACAGTGATCTAAGAGGTATTTCTGAAGGATCGCCACATACTGCCCACTTCGGGTGTGAACTGCACTGCCCTCAAGAAGGATACACGAACACATGGGCAGGAGACAAGATAGCAGGGAAGGAAGGAGATGCAGAAGGCAGAAGAAAGAGGGGTGGAGATCTCATGAAGAAAGGATGGAAGATGGACTGGTAAGAAGTGGGCCCTCCTGGAGGTAGGTGGGGAGGGATAAAGGGAGCAAAGGAGAAGATGGAGAAATAGAGAAGAATAATGAGAGAGGGACCAAAAATGAGCCCCGAAATGCAGGGAACATTAGAGATGACATGGTCCATCTGTCTGGCTGGAACAGATGACCACACTGGAGGCAGCACATCCCTAGAGAACCAGTGTCCACGGAGACCAGCAGAGAGAGGGATGGAAGGCACGAGCAAAGGGCATTAGCAGGGTTGAACAGCCACTAGGAGCCAGGCCCTGTAACTGAACTGACTTGAGTTGAGTCCTCACAACAGACCCGCAATGCAGGTGTGTCTTAGACAAGAAAGCTGAGAACTGGAAGGCTAAACAGCTGGCCCTCAGTCCCCAGTGGTGAAGAAGAACTGGCCGAAGCCCTCTCTCTTTCCACATTTCTCTTAACGCTCCAGGCGCCACGGAATACCGAGATCATCGAAGGGGAGCGGCAGGGAGACTTCTGCGATAACCAAGGAAACACGAACACCCAGTGAGGAGCGTGGGCCAGGGAGGAGGATGTCTTGAAACAGGCTGTACCGCAGGGTGTTGATTGAGCCAAGGTCAATACTGACAGCAAGATCAAGGGGTGGGGGGTGCCCAGGGTTGCCTTGATTAGGAGAGGGGACCAAGGAAACCAGGAAGGGAGGAGAATGGGAGCACTTTTGACTATTCTATACTAGTTAGTTTTTTTTCCTTAAGTTAACATGCAAAAACTATTTGATCAATTATTAAGGTCTGAGGTAAAGAGCAGCAAGGAGATACAACGCCTGGAGGAAAGAGCAGAGGGGTGGGGAGGGGGCAGAGAAGTGGCTGCGTCCACACAGGCCTCGCTCCATCCCTCTCCCTCCCGCCAGCAGCTCGGTGGGCCTGTCAGGTGTCCAGAGGAGCAGCTGTGTGAGCCCAAGTCCAGCTGGTAGGATCCCCACTGACCTGGGGGCCAGAAGAGGAGCCAGGGCCCTGCTCTCTCCTGAAACCCCTGCTCCTGCTGCAACTGGCACGTGGAGGGGTCCAGGGGCGGGTCCTCAACAGCTCCTGCCCTGCCACGTGGGCTCAGCGCAGCTGTGCACAGGTGTGGCTCGTCCTCGTTCAAGGACGCTCACTCTGCTCTGGGCACCATGCCCACCTCAGGCAACAGTGGCAGACAAGGCTGGGCTGAGGGGGGTTGACACGCACGCATCTGCTGAGGAGCCGGCCCAGCCCCCCAAACGGCGAGTTTGCCAGAGTGGAATTTGCAGTGGCCAGCCTCGAGCCATGTGTTGACATTGGATTTCGAGCACTGACCTTGGGACCACCTCCCATCTGTAGCAGGTGTCTGCATCCACCTCACAGACCACTCTGAAAATGTCTGCAGCTCTCGGTGCCACCTGAGGGGGCTTTCCCCGCAGTCCTGGTTTCCATTGCCGCCGCCCTAATCTAACGACTCCAATTCTTCATCCCGCGTATCTCGCTTCTCATTTGGGTTACCTGCTTAGATGTGCCCTGTCTGAGGAGCCTGGCTGCTCGGGGCCCAGAGCCTCCCCCAGCCCTTTAACACGAGATGAGGGGATCCCCAGCGCCCCTGCCATTTGACCAAGACAGCTCCTTTCAACTTCAGCCTTCCCCTCGGGCAAAACTAGCAGCAAAGACAGTACTAAGCTGAGTGGCCTAAGCCCCTCCTTTGATTCTCAGGCCCCCAGAGCCCCTCGGGCGCCAGCAACCTGCTAAGACACAGGGCCAGACCCCTTGCTGATATCACAGGCAGTTTTTCCCCTTCTCAGCAAAACTGACAGGACGCGGCTTCCTGGGGCTGAGGGGAGCAGAGAACTCCCCGAGCCTGGTGAGAACAGAGGAGCCGGGTCGATGGCTCCTGTCTCTCAGCCACCATCAGGAGGAGTCTTCCAAGGGGGACAGGCTAGTGACTCTGCTGGCTCTGCTAATGGGAGAAGCCCTGGGTAGATGCAACATTAGCCAAAATGACAGAGCACCTACATCGGTGTTGACAGAGAAAAACAGTCCACCGCAGCCTCTGCCGGAAAGCAGGCAATTCATGGCTGCTTCAAGACCATCGCTTTGAACAACAAGCTCGTGAAAGGAAGGGGATTTTTATAGACTCCATAGAGGGATGATTTTGATACCTAATCTGTCCATTAAGGCCCCTGGGAAGTAGGTACGAAGAGGTGTACGCAGCATGGCCCAGCGAGCAAGTTTGAGACAGGGCTTCCTTGCAGGAGGGCACAAGCATTTAATACACAAGGGACAAGAGTCAACGTGACGTCCTTCCTTCCCAGTCTTAGCCATGTCTGAGAACTCAAGAGTAGAAAATCCAGACACATTCTGCCCAAAGTGCCCTTCTGCTGGATGGTTCAGAGAGACAGCACATCGTTCTGTTATCACAGCCTCTGCCCCGCATGAGACTCCAGGGAAGGAGAAGGCGTCCAGCTGGGAGTGGGGTGACCAGAGAACCCACAGGCCTCCAAGCCTCAGACACCAGCATTTCCAGCTTGGACGTGGCCTCTCAAATACTGGAGGACATCCAGCCCACGGCCTTCAGTGATGCCTGCCTGGCCTTATTTAGAATTCTGAATCCTTGCAAGTAACTTTTATAAAATCTTCCATTTGTTAAAAAATCTATATTTAGTTAATAAAACTTGCCTCGCTCTGCCTATATTTAGGAGTGCTAACTCTCCTGGACTGTGTGTGTGTGTATGTGTATGAATGTGTGTGTGTGTGTAAGTGTGTGAGTGTGTGTGTGTGTGTGTTGCCTATTCTATTCTTCTCATATCACTAATATGGGAGAATGTAAATAAGCCTGCAGGCAGCAAATTCACTCAATGGAGCCGGGAGCAGATTCTTTTCTTGGCTCTGTTGACTCATTCTTAGAGCCCTTTCTCCCCACCCTGCTCCAGCCCCTGGGTGCTATGACTGAGCTGGGCCATCCGCTGCCTTTAGGGAGAACTATATTCCCAAAGGGCATAACGTGTCCCAGGAGCTGATGGCCCAGTGAGGATGCACTAAGCCCGTGGCAGGCAGTGAAAGCAGGTGCCTGGTTTGTAGGGGCACCAGAATGTGGATGGTCACACTAGTGGACAGAGGCAGAGGTAGGAAGAGGACCAAGAGGGTGGAAAGGAAGTCCGGGAGGAGATGAACGTGGCATGGGGGAGGGCACGCCTGCATCAGGGTTAGGATTGACTGCACAAGTATGTGTGGCTAGAGTTGGGGGTGGGGAGATGGGCTGGGATAGAGAGGAATGGGGGCGGGGGAGAGGGAAATGATGAGCCAGGTTACGTGTCCTCGGCTCCATGTTATGTATACAGCAGACACAAAGATGAGGGAAGGAAGGGATGCAGGGAGGACAAGAAAAGGAAAAGAAATGGGAAGTTAAGATATGGGCTATTTGGGTGGACAAAAAAAAAGTTTACTAAAAAGTACCCCAGGGGGGCTGGCCTGGTGGTGTAATGGTTAAGTTCGCACGTTCCACTTTGGTGGCCCAGGGTTCACTGGCTCAGATCCTGGGTGCAGACCTACTCACTGCTCATCAAGCCATGCTGATGTGGTGTCCCACATAGAAGAATTAGAAGGACCTACAACTAGGATATACAACTACATACTGGGTCTTCAGTGAGAAAAGGGAAAAAGAAGAAGACTGGCAACAGATGTTAGCTCAGGGCCAATCTTCCTAGAAAAAAAAAAAGTACCCCAAGAACCTCTCGGGGATGGCCTGAGACCCTCAAAGAAAAGGTAGCCCCACCATCTTCAGCTGCCTCCTCTATAAACTTTAGGGTCTTGAATCACTTCTCGTGAAAATTTTTCTGAAGACCTCAGTACCTCTCGGATGTGAGAGCATAGTTCTGGACATAGCTGTGTGGAGGATGCTTTGGGATGGGAAATTAGTTCTCCTTGAGGATTTCAGAAAACCAAGGTGCTGAGAGGCCTGGAGGCTAAAACCAAGGTTGCAGTGAGCTGGAGGGGAGCAGACCCCTCAGGGGGAGCCTCAAATTGGGGTGGGGGGTGGGGGGGTGAGAGATTGTCACAGCAGTCCTTGAAATGGAGGAATCAAAGAGAAGATGACTGGGACACTGACTCTGTTATCACAGCCCGTGGTTGGGGCCTCACTGATCTGTCCCCCTAACTTCCCCCACCTCACAAAGTCTGGAACAAATCCAGCCACTGAAGCACACTTGAGTCCACTTAAACAGACAGGAAATAACCCTGGGAAACTTGATTGGGAAGGTAAAAAGTTTAACCTCGTACAAAAACCTGCTCCTGTGCATTCCAGAGCCAAAAGGACACCATCTTTTGATTACCTGTGTCAACAATCTGCTTGATTATTGTTGATCATTGCCGCTAGATTGACACCCGATTTATTTTTGCTCCAGCCTGGCTCTTACCTCTTATCAGTCAACTCACGGTGATCCTGGGTGACCGGGCACACACGAACGCTTTGGAAAAAACTTACATGCACGTGACATGCCACATGGCACCACGTTAGTGGCTCCGGGGCCAGGTATTGAGCAAAGGTGTAGTGCCTGCCAGCAAAGAGCTTAAATTTTCCAATTCAAAAGAAGCAGAAAGGAATGGCTAAGCTAAGTCAGAGATGATAACCTTGAGTGGTCCTGCTGTTTTAAATTTCCTCAGAACAATCTGCGTAGCATTCGGTATCACCACACTGATCACACTTGGTGGTCTGTGCCTGTCTCCTCAAGCAGTTTCTTCCTCACTGAAAGGGTCTTTGATACTGCCTGGCTCCTTTTCTGGTAGGACTTGTGCATGTTGGTTTTCTAAAAGAGGTAACACAGGCCCATGGGAGATCCTTCCTCTTAATGACATCAGTTCAGCTACTCCACCCCCACCTTCAGGAGTAGAAGATTCCAAACCAACCCATGTGTCTTTATCTTTAAACACCTCCCGGGTCAGGAGATGTTACCCATCATCTTCCACATCTCACAGACTGGAAACCAGCATGGTGAGTGGGAAAGATTAAGGCTTTTAGAATCAAACCCAGAAAGGTTCAAATCCCCAGAGCCTAGAATAGTGTCTGACACACAGTAGACACTTGATAACTATCTGATAAATGAAATTCTGGCTCTGCCATGCACCAGCAGTATGATTTTGTGTAAGTTCTCGAAGGGTCAACTTTCTCACCTATAAATAGGGAACGTTGGGAGACTTAAAGAAGATAATCTACGTCTGTGGGCCCGGTAGAGGGCTTGGCATGGAGAGCAGGGACTGGCATTTTGTAAGCGTTTACTAGCAAAATCATAAAATACTTTAATGCAATGCCGCTATAAAATACTGAACATTTATTGAGTACTTACCATTGCCAAGCACTTTTCTAAGGGCTTAGCATCCATTATCCCTTTTAATCTTCCAAATATTATGTGGTTAGTAAATATCATTATCCCCATTTTGCACGAGCAACAATTCTAAGTTGTGAAAGTGGCCGGGGCATGACATGGCCAGACAGTAGAAGTATTGAGAAAGCCTACAGGGTGGGCGGACTGGCTCTGGCTGCCCTTGAGTTTCTGGCTGAACTTCACTGCTGAGTTAATCCCCAGCCCTAGCAACCAGTGACCCAGTCACTGGCCAAACCCTCTCTTACAATATCCTCCCCACGGCCTGGAGGAGAAGTCAAGAGGAAGGGAAAGAAAGGGCGACAGTCCCTCGACGCTAGGATTCTATGATTGGGGCCAGGCCACCGAGTTCTAGATGTACTTAGAGTAAGTTGCTGAGACCATGGTGGCAGTTTTGGCATGTTTGAGTTACGGACACCTCCAAGAGCAAGAGACCCAGATGCTCACACACCTTTCTGGCTTGTCTTATTTTTCCCTGGAAATCCAGATCACATTATTGCTCTGAAACTCAGGAGCCTTTTGAAGTAATGGTATTCAGACTATAAAACATGTCCACACAAAACCCCTGGCCTTCATTAGTTGGAGAAAAAGCTGTTGGAAGGTTTGGCTACTAACTGCTTTTTGGTTTTTTAGCAGTGGCTTTAAATAATGAGGCACCCATGGAAATGAGGGGGTAGGGGAGGGAGGGATCCAGCGGCAACAAAAGGAGGAATCTGGGAAAATGGGAAACTTTCATCTGCGATAAGAAACCCTTTCGGCTCTTATTAGGCTTTCTGCTCAGTCAGGGAGGTCCCCTGGCTTTAATAAAATCTCATTTTCCCCTTAAACTCTCCCATGTGGTAGGGGCCCAGAGTTTAATGGGGATATAAGAGATGATTCCAACCTGAGGCTCAGGTGGCGGGGGCCACCCCACCCCCCCAGCCCAGCAGCTGGGATCGATTGAAGGGCCGCGGGTCCAGCAACACACAAGTCGTTGCACATCAGAGAATAATCAGGAGCCACTTGATGTTGACCTGGGCCAAACGAAGATGGCAGCCTGGCTCCCGTGCATTCCTGCTTTGAGGAAGGAGAAGCTCATCCTGGTCTTTATTAAGAGTGGACCCAAGGAATAAGTCAACCAGTTCCAACATGTGATTTATTAGAGGGCATCTGCATTTGAAAGGCTCTATGGCTTTAATCTATGCCTGGTTCCTTAAGGTTCCCATCAGCGCTGGTTGATCGTGTTCATTAGGAGCAGCGGATTAGGATGAATTCATCTTTCCTGTCACATGCAATTCTATCTGAGGGTTTCACTCTCAGTTCTGAGGGGCTGATCTATACTTCCTAATACCACATGACAGACTCCTTCATAAGACAAGCAGGATGTCAAAGGCGAAGCTGTGGGGAGATGCCAGGCCTGAGCCAGTGGAGGCTGAAGGGAAGGTGAGCGTGAGCAGCTCGTAATTAGAAGTCACTGGTGGGTATCAGAATGCATCCATCAGAAATCTGCAGAGGAACAAGCCCAGAGTCTTCCCTGGGTTCTGGGCTTTTCTTCCACTATGGCACAAGGAGCACCACTTGTTAAGCACTCGAACCCTAACCCTAACCCCAAGACAGACACACCGTAACGAGCAACACGGTTTTCAGTTCTAGACAAATCTGTGTGAGGCGCTTGCACCAACAGATAGCATATCATTTTCACCTAGCAATTTTATTATCAATTAAAACGGGCATACTTATTCTTAAATCCACAAAAATGTTTCAGCTTTCTCCAAGGAAAACACAAGTGAGGGGGTAAGACACCAAGAGTCAGTTCTGGCCAGAAACTGACAACTTAATTTCTGCCCTAGGACGAGCTCTCTGTCCTTTTCAAGGTGTCAGATAGATATTCTGATTAACAACGTGCTCAAGTGTGTATGGGCAAAGACGGACAGAGGCAGGGCTGCCTCCCTGCCCAGCCCCCATTCCTGTCCTAGGTCACGCTCTCACTTTAGCAAGGCCTCTGATATTGATCCCCCCCACCCCACCGCCTGTGTTCCTTATTCCAAAGCAGAGAGTTAGGTGGGATTTCAAGTCCTGGTGGAACCCTGAGCAAGGTGGTGGTAGGAAACGTGCCTGGTCAGACAGAGACTGGTGGGCCTTCTTGGGGTCCATGTTGACTAGTGCTTACTCATTAGATGCATGTCATCTTGGTGCTTGCCTTCGAGCATTCTCCAGAGACTCAAACCACTCCCCAGCTCTGTCCCAACCCAGC
This sequence comes from Ceratotherium simum simum, assembly GCF_057802395.1. NCBI lineage: Eukaryota > Metazoa > Chordata > Mammalia > Perissodactyla > Rhinocerotidae > Ceratotherium > Ceratotherium simum. The sequence continues at coordinate 88,150,756 of NC_141900.1, forward strand.
CCCTAGAAGGATGTAGAACAATGTCATTAAATTCACAGACATCTTCCTGAGGGCCCAGAAGTCCAGGTGTCCTCCAAGAAGTGGAAAAATCTCTGGAGGCTCAAGGACATGCCATGTGGATAGGGCTCCCCAGCCCTCAGCTCCATTCATCAAAAACAAATGCTGTGTGCACTCTCAGTGTGTGGCACTGGGGACTCAAAGACATATGTCAATGCCCCTGTCCCACAGGGTCTCATAAGGAACCCAGTAAGAAAAACAGACAGATATTTGATCAAATAAACATAACACAGTGTGGTCAATGTAAACATGGGAATATTGAGGGACACAACAGTGGTCCAGGAAACGGAGTGATTCATTCTGCTTGGGGTTAAGGAGAAAGATTAGAGAAGGCTTCCCAGAGGAGGTCACATTTGAGCCAAGAAGGAACTCCTAGAATAGTCAGAAGGGTGGGAAAGAGGCTGTAGACAGAAAAAACAAGATTCAGTCAGGGAGATGGGACACAGCATGGCCTGTTGGGGAGCAGAACATAATTTAGAATTGCTGGAGTATAAGTGTGGAGTGGGGGACCTTGCATGGAATGTGGAAAGGAAAAAGGTTAACAGGAACCAAGGGGGGCAGAGAGCAATATATCATTCCAGTTCAGGTGATAGAAAAGGGTGAGGAGCAGAGTTTGAGTCCCCTTCCATGGGCGTGACCTCAGACTAACGCCTGCACCTTACAGAGCCTCAGCTCCCTCACTTGTAAGACAGGAATGGACACCCGCCCAGCTGCATCACAGTGCCACTGTGACAATCACATTTAGATAAGACTAGAGACCTAGGGAAATTTCAAGAGGCTTTATTTTCATTACCAGGTATGCTAAGCACTGGCCCAGGGATTGTACAAAGTTTGCTCAAATGTCCTTGGAGTTTACATGCTGGGGGGAAATTATCCACCGCTCGATGAGGCAGAGCATATCCAACTGCAGATATGGGGACGGAGGGAGGCGTCCAGTCTCTGCAGCTGCTCCATGCAGGGGCCAGATGCGGAAGTCCTCGTGCCCATTGCATTTCAGTCAAGTGGTTGTTTCCCCTCACTTACACTCCACATGGCTTTCCCACATATCTTCCTTTAAAGGGTTTTTTTCTGTTTTGAAGGCCCTTCAAACTCTGTGACCATAAACAGTGATGTTAGGCGAGGCGCTTTCAGCAAGAAGCAACCCTGGGAAACGAAACTGTTGCTACGAAGTCTCCGCTGGCAGAAATGATTTGCTCAGTGATCACCTTTTCTCAGGAGCCCCGATCAACCACTGTTCAGGCAGGAGAGAAGGCCTCCAGCCTCTTAATGTCTCCATCCCACAGTGGAGGCCACGCCCATCGCCTCCCTTTTCATCCAGCAAGCCCCACCCGAGACTTTGGTCTGGGTTTGGGACGGGAAGAAATTGTCCCTGTGACTGTCCTAGAAAGGACACAGGCTGACCGTCACCCTGACCAGGCCTCACCCGCACCCCGGTGGGCTACCTTGCGCCCTTTCCCCCCAGATCAACCTTCGGCTTTCGGGCATGAAGCAGGGTTAACTACCCCCCTGCTTTCAGTGGGAAGCGCCGAGTCTCGCTATGGGCAATCTTTGCTTACGGAGAAACTTATCTTGCCTGCATTGCTCTCTCTTCATTAAACATGAATGCCAGCAAAAACTCCTCTCCCAGACTCATGAATTTTGTAAAAAACAAAACATGGGAAAAAAATTCTACACAGTATTCCCCAGATGTTCTCTATGAGACAATGAGAGGATCTCTCTGTCTCTCAGCTAGGAAAGGCTATTTAGGAAGAGCTGGTGAATACGAGATGCTTATAAAACAGCAGCCCAGTAGCCTTGTTCACTGGGACCCAGTTGGAAAAGAGCCAGGTCCAAAAATAAATAAGTTCTCTCCTCTTCCTACCCAAATCGTTTCAAACGATTTCAGTCCTAAAGATCATTTTTCCAAGCCGCGTGCCCTCTGCCTCCTGTTTATAGACTCTCATAGGATGGCACTTATAGAATGTGTTTCTCTGATAAGCACAGAGCTTTTCCAGACACAGGCTTCTTCAAGCTCATAATAAAAAAAGGAAAAGAAAAGAGAGCTGGGATGATCACGTCTGTGTAGGAAGGAAAATTGAGGTGCAAGATGCGGCTTTCTCCGCTCTTGTGGTACCCACACATCTGACTGGGCAGCACACAAGACAGGGTTACCAGGGCCACCTGCTGGGGCCCAGCATTTCATCTTCACGGCGTCCACACAACCAGCCTCTTCCCTCCTCAGCCCATCCAGCCTTCCCCACCTCAGCGCTTCACTGCTTGAAGAGACCATTTGATCTCCTCGTACCCCTCAGTGGCCACCAGCACAGAACCAGCAGAGTACATTCTGCTTTCTACTTGAAAATCACTTTGCTTGCCGGGAAACATCTGTGAGCAGGAAGATGTGGCCGGCAGTAATGATTAGAATGCGAGAGACCTGGGCTGAGTAGAGGAAAGAGCTGAGGTGGCTGGCGTGACAGAATCGCTGTTTCTCACAACACTGTCTTGGAAGAGAGAAAAGAAAACACCCTCAGGCTTCAGGATTGTACAACTACGTGCTGAAAGGAGGGAGCTGAGACTGCGAGAGGGGCTGATGGGGCCTTTGGAGCAAATCCACCAACCTCTCCAACACAGACCTGTTCCCCTGAATATCGGGAGAGAAGGTAGGAGCAACACCCTGGTGATTCCATCTCCTGCCCCCACCGTCACATGCTCCTGGTAAAACCATCTATGCTGTCACTAAAGTTCTCCAATTATCTTGTTTCTGTCAGAAGCACCGAAGTTATTCTCAAGACTCACGACGCTGCCTGCAAGTGGGCACTAATTGTTACAGCTCAGTGTCATAACACTGCAGAAGTGGTTTTTCTCTCATGTGCCAGAGGTCTAGTGTTCTCAAGCCATGAAAATAGTTATTCTTCCCATTTAGAATTGGAGACAGGCTTTAGAGCAAAGAAGAGGAGTATTTAATTTGGAGTTTCAGCTTCTCACTGCCTCTGGCACATGGCAGGCACATGGTATGTTCTGGGTGATGATTTCATGAGTTTTTGGGTAATGCCAAACCTCTCTAATATGGAGCAGCCCCTGGAGATTAGGGTGGTTTGAGGAGGAGGCATGAAGCATGCTGTGCTGTGGGCTGTCCCTCCTCTCCTACAGAGGTATATTTCTGCAGACTACCCATTCCTGCTATGAGAGGCCAGACCAGTACCCTTGTAACCTCCCCACTCCCTGAAAAACTACCAGACAGTCCAAGAAGCTTATGGACAGCAGCCAAAGCAAATCACTAACTTGGGCCAGTCCTTTCACTTCTCTGGGTCTCAGATCTCTCATTTGTCAAATGGGCTTTAAGAAAAGAGAGAATAAGAATGATCGAGAATATTCAAAAGTCCCTCCCACCTCTGATTTTCTTTGAGCCACTGAAATTTGGAATTCAACTCAACATATCAGGATACACCTGTAGCTGAGATTTAGTCTCCTTTGAACCAAAATGGCAGCCAACACAATTCTGAAATGGATATCTGTCCTCTTGTTTAAAAGTTCTGAAATGGCCATTAGCTCTCTTGTTTGTAACAGATGTCCATACATTTGGTATAAAAGTCCCCCATGGCTGGAGATGTTCAAGTGTAGGCTGGACAGAAACTTGGCTGGGTCGTTGTGATCTGATAAGGATGGTGTGTATTGTGGGAGGGGGCATGTAAGCATCCAAAGAGTGGTGAAATCAGTCAACCTTTCATCTCCCTTTTCTCTCTGGGAGGCTGTGATGCAAAAGAGAGAACTAGACTATGTTGATGCAACCTGGCTTTTACAAAATCACCAGAGGGGAGAAAGAAATGGAGGCAGCATCTCAACCTTTGAGAAGCATTCCTCTCTCGAAAGCCTACAGGGCTCTGTCCTCTGAGTTCCCACAGGACTTTGTGGGTACCTCCATGGAAGCCCGGGCTCTCTGCACTGTGATCCACTTGCAGAGACCTCCCTTCTCAGGTTGTGGGCTACTTGAGAGCAGGGGGTGTGCTTTACTCTGATGTATCCCCAGGCGACCAGCTCAGTGCCAAGAGCATAATCAGCATTAATCCAGTGTTGAAGGAAAAAATAAAAGAATGAATGAAGAAACAATCTTGACCAAGGTCACAAACCATCAGTGACCAAGTCAATATTAGAACCCAGGCTTCCTGAAACCCAGAGTCAGTTCTTCATATTAACGCTGCAAATTTCACAAGCAACGGAAAACAGCATCTGAAAGATTGCCCTTCTTAGGCTATACAATATCTTTAGATTTCAAGGCCTTTGGGGGTGGGGACCAGTTATTTAATTCTTGCTTACCCTTTACTACATGCACACACGATCTTGGAGCCAGCCAGCCATCTCCCCTACACACACACACACACCCTGAGGTGGGGCTCATCATGTAATATAAAGGTGCTGACCGCTTATGGCTTGAGAATTGGCTAGAGTTGCTGAAACTGGCCCTAAGTGGGATTCCCGGAGTAGAAGTGGTCTCTCCCCTTGGGGCTTCTGGGAACCAAGGACAACTTTTTTAATGAACCAAAATACCAAAGAAATAACCCTCTGGACAGTGGTTATCTATTGCCCAACTCCCCACAGATAGCAGCCTGTGGAATTTGCAGCATTGTGGTCACGTGTAAAGGCAGCACCGGGCCCCGTGGTAATAACCAGGAGGCTTACTTATCCAACACTTCTCCCTCCCCAGAGAGCTTGTTTCTCCTCCACTGCAATACTGTGGCCCTCTTGGCTCAACCGCCTGGCCCTGGCAGGAACACAGCACTGGAAGCTGACGGGTGGATCCAAGAACTCGCCCAGAGACTCGGCCGAGGAGGGAGCAGATGAGGTGAGGTGGCCCTGCGTCTCATAGACTGTGGCCTAAGCATGGAGTGTTGCCAGCCTCGAAGAATTTCATAACCCTGATTTCAAGAAACCTGCCAACATTCCAAGAACCCAGGAAATAGACAGCAGTCCTCTGTGGGGAGGCTGCAAAGGAGACAGGACAGATTTAAACCATCAGAAGAAGGGCCATGTGGGAGGGAGCTCTGAAGGTTCTTGGCAAAGTCAATATGGACAACGCTTTAGGGCAGTGGTTTTCAAACCTTAGCAAGCATCAGCACCCCTGCAGAACTTACTGAAACCCCAATGACTGGTCCCCAACTCCAAAGTACCTGACTGTAGGTCTGGTCTCGAATGTATATGTCTAACAAGTTCCCAAGAGATGTTGATGCTCCTGGCCCAGGAGCCACAACATTAGGGGAAAATGGTGTTGATTCTAACTACAGTGAACTAGGCCAGATACCAGGAAGAACTTCCTATGGCCAAGGTTAGGAAGGAGGCAGGAGATCAGGTTACTGAGGACAGTGGGGAAGTCTCCTGAGGTGGATGCTCATATTTCCGCAATGAATATGAATCAGTTCTGCTTAGCTACAAGGTAATTTTATCCAACACAGGTTCAATATGAGATCAGAGAGTCTCCCATGTTCCAAGCACTATGACGGGCACTGTGACATACAAGAGCACATGAGATTTGGGAGTGGTGATTGGTTTTTACCCCTATGTTATAGATGAGGAAACTGAGGCTCAGAGACTCCTGCAAGGTCTCTCAGCTGGGATGAGGCAGAAACAGGGTGCAAACTCACAACTCCAGTCTCACTGTGTTTTCTTTTAGGTATGAGGTGGGGGCCAGAGCTGCACATACCAACATTTTCCTAAATTGTATACTGTGGGACAGTGTCTTATAAGATATTAAAAAAGAAAAGGTCCAATATGTAGTCCCCCGGTCAAATAAGTTTGGAGCAAAAAAAAAAGCACACAGTGAATTCACTGCTAGATGTCTCAGGTATTTTAATATACTTAAGTGTATAGTGAATCCCAAAGAGGAGGCTAGATAGCATTTCCCAAATTTGACCAGAGAATCCTTTATGCAAAAACAACTATTTAAATTTCAAGTGACATTACAATTGTGCAGAACACAGTCTGGTAACATCTGGCATCAATATTAATAAGGGAAAGAATTTACACCCCTAGCCCATATTCTGCTCACACACACACGCACACATTTGGGCTAAACATGTAGATCACGTCTGGTGTGATCCAAATCAGATTAGAACAGAGAAGAACTTTCCGTGATCCTGCTCCATTCGCCCAGGGCAGAGGCCTCTAGCGGAGGGCAGAGGCCACTAGCGGAGGGCCCAGACATGGCCAGGTGGTCACACCGCTCTGTGGGGCCCCCTGCAGCCTGCAGCCCCTCCAGGGCAGGGGCCAGAGGGGCCTGGTTGTCATTCCAATCACCTCCCCTCTGCGCCTCCCCAGGCTTCTCGAGCGAGAGAGATGCCAACCAGAACTCTCAGTCATTGCAGCCTCTCTCAATCAATTATTCACACTTCTATCTGTTTGCTTGCTTTGAGGAAGAAAAAAGAAAAAAGTCACAGGGATGAGAAAATATGAAGGAGAATGGGAAAGAGGAAGCCAGCGGTCTCTTTTCTGTGCTGGATACAAGGGTAGACCCCTAGACACACTTTGTAAGGAGTTGCCTGCATTTGCCTTCTTGGATGAAGCAAACAGGCTGGAGGTTCCTTCTGTCCCTGAGGCCCTAAGAAGAGGAAACAGGAAGAGAGTTAAGACCAGAGCCCATCTCAGGATCAGAACAATGCCGTCCCAGGCTTGTGTGAGAGCCTCTCGCAGTTGTTTGCCTTCCCTGCCTGGGTACTATTTGACCAGCTGAGAAGTGCAGCCTAGAAGCAAGAACCATGTTGCTGCTGGCTCCCGTCTGTCATGCAGCCTGCTCTATGCTCCGTGGCTTCCTTGGGAAAACGAAGAGGGCTGTTCAAACTCACCTGGAGGGATCCAGGTGAGAACCAAACACCAGATCCCTGAGGCAGGGTCTCCCCAGCCTCCACGAGCCTTTCACCCTAAGCATGCCTAGTCAATTTTGGCAAAATGATCAAGATTTTAAATTGCTATGTGTGGCATTTTGCAAATGGAGATTGCTACCACATCAGCTCATTAATGACAGAGAGTACTGGTATGGTCTGCAATTATTGTTATTGCTATCGAAATTATCTGCAATGATATGCTGTCCTTTGTATTCAAAGACAATGCTACTAACACAGTACAATAAATGCTTATTTTCCATTGTATAATTATCGTATATCTTCTGAGCTACCAATATATTTGAGAGAGTGTTTGTGGTATGTATGTGTGTATGAATGTGCAAATATATATGTGTGTGTATTAATGTATATATACATATGTACACACACAAATGTAGTTATATGTAGTATATGTATATAAATGTAGTTATGTTCATGAACTGTTTTATGTATATATGTGTTAGTGTATTATCTCTAGATAAGAACACAAGTTTTTTTGGGCAACAATTTTCCTTCGCACTTCTGTATCATCCTTAGTTCAAGACAGGACGCATCCTTTGTAGGAAACACTTAAATTCTAGTTGGCTGTGGGATTTATTACAACAATGGGGGAAGGCTCACGTTGATCCCTCCGCCCACGTCATCGCTCTGAGGCCCACTCATGGCACATGTCGTGAGATGGCCAAGCCACCAAGTAAACTCACTGACCTACTCAGAAGAAGACCCCCTCACCGCCGAGTTAATTGGCTGGCTGGCTGGCTGGCTGCAGACCTTTGGGTTGAACACTGATATTTTAAAATCTCTCTATTCTCGGACCCAGACGCTATCTAAAAAATTCCCTGGGATTCTTTCTATTTTTTAAAATTTATCTTTTCCATTATAAAAGCAATAAATTCTTATTAAAGAAAATTTATAAAAATGTAGATAAACAGAAAAAAAAATAAGTCACACCCAGTCTCATTTTCCAAGCATGACTATTGTTAGCATTTTGGTGGATTTCTTTCCAGTTTTTATTTTATACATTGTAAAAAGCTTCAATTGTATCATGCTTTTTCACTTAACGTTATTGCACAAGAATTGGTTACGATATTGGTCTTTATAAACTAAATTTTAAACGGCTGCATAATATGCCAAATTTACCTAACCATTCCCCTATATATGGGTATGTAGATCAATCCCATTTCAGCTAAATAATGCTGAAATACGTATCTTGGTGATTAGCACCATTTCTTAAAATTTAGAACTGAGTCCTACAACTAAATTGTCACTAGTTCAAAGAACCTGAATATTTTTAAGGTTCTTGCTAAATATTTACAAATTGTTTTCCAACAGTGTTGTACTAGTTAGAATTCCCAAAAGCCATGCTTCAAATGCAAACAGCACCAGTTTCATATCACACTCCTGGGACTCATTTCTGACGAACTGTTTATAATGCTTTTCGACTCCTTCAAAGTCCCTGTTTACCTGTCCTTCTGCAGGCTCAGATGGCCTGTTACAAACCTCAACCCCCTAGATATGGAGGCTGGCACAGAAAGGGTACCGCCTCCAACGAAATCTCCAGTTTTGGAACTCATTTCCAGCCCCGACTCGGGAGCAACCACCCAGACAGAGGTTCTCAAGCACCCTCCTGACCCACTGCCTCCCACGAGCCAGGAACCCATGGACCACTATAACAAGAACCGCACCTCTGTGCAGCCCACAGGAATCATTTAGAGTACAGTATGGAGGTTCTTAGCAAAAGAATGAATCTGCAGGAGTTTCACTTGTATTCAAGTAATCAGATTACTACATCCATCTCTAGCTTCACATGTTGCCTTCATGCATTCTTTACCACACTTTATTTCCCAGTGAACTCATAGAAATTATGGAAGCATATGACACCACGTGTTCTCACATCCTTCCCCACTCCCCTCTTCTACCCTAGCTTTCCTGACTGAGCATTATGGAATTGTGCTGGATGCTGGTCATGCAGGAGATACAGCCATGCCCAGGGCAGCCCATAGTGTTAGGGAAAGGAGACTGGAGGACACTAACTTTTCTTCTGGTTCTCTCCTGCTCCAGGTGCTAACACAGCTTTAGTACCTATGAGCAGCCTTAGCATGCACTTCTGGCTTCCTCTTTCTTTCTTACTGCAGAGGCTGGTATGGTTCTGAGCACTGAGTTAATTACTTAATGCTACAATATCGTGGGCTCCATCCTCTCTGCCCTGTGCGCGCACACACACACACACACACACACACACATACACACAGTGTCCAGGTGACTTTGGCTGCAGAATTGGACAAATGAGCATGAGATTATCCTATAATATCAGGAAAGATATAAACTAGGTCTAAGACACAACTGTATTCCAGTGGGGGAGTCAGTTAGTTTTGCTGAAGATCACATGTGATACACAAGAGTGGACCATCTCTGAACTCCAGCGTCCAAGAGCACCCGCAGGGTGGCTGGGGCCAGGAAAAGAGACCAACTACCTAATCTAGCTAAGCGGAAAGACGTTCTCCGAAGTCGTTTTTCCCTAGTCTTGGGGTGGCAGGATATGAGCTACGGTGTCACACTGTGTAGATACTGGCTCCTCTGTTTCTCTTTTCCAACATCCAAGGCAGACAATACGCTAAACAAGTCCACACAGCTCTGAAGTTTTTCTCAGTTTGGTTTCAGCTAGAGAGCAGGACTTCCAGAGTAACTGATGCTCTGAGGACTCTGGGGGCCCCTCGTAGCTAGGGGTAAGGAAGAGGCTGATAGCAGACATCTAAACAAGGTGAATCCTTTTAGTGTCTTAATAGACTTGGACCATGGCACACAGATGTGGCCAGAAAGGCCCTTCTTTCCCTTTCTCTTCCCATTTTCAGTAAGCATGTGTACAAAAGTTCAGTTTCACAAAATGTGTTAAGAGGCTCAATGGCTATGGGACAGGGCTAACGAGGCCACAGTCATGGGTTCAAAGCCTGGATCAACCAAATAGCTTTGCTTTGGTTCCTCAGCCATGGACACCACCCCCGGCCCCAGGCATCTGTCTCAAGAAGGTGCGTGGTGACAGCAAGAGGGAACCACCAGGGTAGGTCGGCTCATCTCCATCCCTGACAGAACAACTCAAAAGTCCCACCTTATCAAGTACCCCCTTATATACAAAGGTGAGCGTGCACACACATATATATCCTCATTGACAAGTCCTCCCGTGGCCAAGTTGGAACCTCATTAACGAATTATACAAATGGAAAGGTAAAGCGGCTTGGGGTCAGCCAATAAATCACAGGCACAAATCAAAATCTAACCACTCAATTAAATCCGGCTTAGCTGAAATCATATCCTTTTTGAACACTGGAGTGGCTGATCTCCAAAGGATGTAAGGCGATCATTCAACACACGGTTATTCAATATCAACCCCTTTTCTCTGTGATTTTCAAACCTAATTAGCATTTAGTAAAGATGGTGAGATGTTCCATAGAGCTTCTATCGTTGGGGGATTATCTCTAGCTCAGAATTAGAGAGCAAATAAAATCAATCCATGAAAAGGCATTGATGGAGAGGGGCCCACGAGCCCCCCAACGCTGGACCAGGCACCGAGGGTGGGGGATGGGAGAAAGAAGTCGAGATGTGAAATGAATCCTGCCTGCCCTGCTCCCCAGGGTCATCCCCACCAGTCTTGTCCTGCAGGCATGACAGCTCACAGGGGCCAAGAACAACAGAGACTGCTTCTGCAGGCAGAAAACTCGACTGCGTTTTCGTCTCTGACCACTCCCCCAGCAGTCTTGGGTCCTGCCAAGTGACCGCAGGTCAACCATGGGCGGGCTCCAGCTGGCCCCATTCCTGTTGTGACTGCACTCTGGTTCATTAACACCCAGCCCTCCCCCATGGGCACGCGAGGCAGGAAGCCTTCTCACTGGCCTTTTTTTCAGCCTGACTTTTCTTTCTCAGACGTGGGGCACGCGGTTGCCACAGTAGAGTCAAATCCTGCTTAGGGACGAAGGCAGTGGGCTGCCCAGTCCTGGTGTGGATGCCTTCGAGGCTGCGTGCTGCTCAGAGGCTCTCCGGCTGCCAATCTCTCTTGTTAGTTGGCACTTCTTGGCACCATCAGAGCCTGAACTCCCCTGATACGTTAAACCTTTGTCTGAAATACCCAGAATGCTGCCTGGGAAAGAAAACACTGCACCGAGCTTGGAAAACAGGCACAGTGAGGAAGTGCCAAGGACCTGGCTGGGGGTCCTCTGCAGGGGTCAAGTGCCACCCAGGTCAGTCCCCCACAGACAGGATGCTTTTGTACACAAGCTGCCAAGAATCAAATACTCTCAGAGACGGCAAAGCATGTCAGAAGTCATCTAGTCCATTGCTTCTCACACTATCTGTGGTGAAGAGCCATTCTGTTAAATTTCCAATCCACTGTAGGTGGAAACTTTTGTCAAATACCATAAAAACAAATTACTAGAGAAATTAAATTTAAAATACAAAATGCAAATTAACCATCCACACTCTGGGATGTTGCAGCAATGTCGAACTGCTCTACAAATATCTAAATGCTCACATTCAGTGTCTGAACCTGTCTCATTGCAGACCATTAACAAACAGTTCACAGACCGCATTTTGAGTAGCACTGGCCTAGACCTTTGCTGCTCAGACCAAGAGCATCAGCATCACCTGGGAGCTCGTTAGAAGTGCAGGATCTCAGACCCCACCCCGGGGACCTAGGGAATCGGAATCTTCATTTGCATAAAATCCCCAGGTGGTTCATGTGCATATTAAAGTTTGAGAAGCACTGGGACAAACCAGGCTCATGCATTAAAAGATTACAAACGTTTTCTCCACATCCAACCCTTACAATGTCTTTGAATGAAGGAGACACTTGGTGTTGAAGCATCTTGACTGAGTTGGAGAGTGGGAGGTGGGTATAAAACTTGGTAGAGTCTTCAGGCTGAAATAGTTCATGGGAGCTGGGTCCCTGGGCAAAGAAGAGGAGCTGAGAGAGCTGAACAGCCCATCTGGGGCTGGATAAGGCCATGGCTTAGGAGCCACCAGAGAACAGCTGTGTGCCCTTGCCAGATCTAAAACTAGCCCAGAGGGGTGAGCACGAGGGTGAGATGTTTGTGAATCTGATATTGGGAAATCTGGCCCTTCACCAGGGTCAAGTGGGGAGTACAAGGTCAGGATGTTGGAGTAGACAACCTGATTCTGCCACCAAGAGGGGCCCGCCACCTGGAGACAGAAGCCTGTTTATTTAGAGCTTGTCTGCTTAGGTGCTTGACTGGCTGCAAGGAGTTTGATTATCCTACCCCAGGGCTCCATGCCCTCAGCTGGAACCATGTTCCTAATCTGCTTGGCCATTAAGGTCTCTCTGCGCCCTGCCCTGTCTCCCACAGAGCACCAGAGAGGCTGGCAGCCCCCAGGGGCCAGCTTTCTGTGTCCCTCCTCCAGCAGGTCCATGCTTCTGTCTGGGGCTGCAGACCCACTTCAATCAATTCCCACGGAGAAGCAGCCGGTCCTTAATTAAAACATTGAACCTGCACACAAAGGAGGAGAGTTCACAGCCCTCTTAGTCCAGCCCAAGGAGCTCACGAGGGATGTGCACTGACTCACAGGAGACCCCTATCTCTGGGTGCAGCCATTCCTGGGTTCCCCTTCCCTAGCACCACCCTATTGCTTCGTGTCCCACCTACACTGTCACTCTCACTTCAGTCTGACCCTCAGCGGGGTCTTCTCCTCTTCCACCTAAATTCATCAATCCACAGAGCTGGGGAGACCCTCAAAATCTTGGTCCCAAGTGGCTAAATGTCTTGCCCAAAGTTACCCAGTTAGTTTGTGTTGCTGCCTAAGATAACGAAAGAAAACCAGTGATTTGTCAGTCCCTCACTCATATTAATCCCAGTTCTCAGATATACCCCCACAGCAACAATTCCTGTATTCAATTTTATGTCATAATAGTCCACCCCAACTCTCAGTTTTGATTAAGAAAAAATGGTGTCCTTATTAACATATTTTCTCTGGTCTTGATCATGTATTTTCATGTACCCAACTAAAGGGTCCAGCCATCCAACCTTTTAGAGAATAAGTCATGAGGAGTTTCACCCAATTACTTCCCTAAGGGGTCCCCAGAGGCCACAGGGCCCACGTTGGGGCTACATTGGCTTTAAGGGTGTCCAAAACAGAAACAATGTTGACCTCCGGGTTTTGGAACTCAGGAGCCGCTCAAGTCTGGGCTCATGAGATCAACCCCTTTCATCCCTTCCAGTTCTGGGAGATTCTAGGGACTGTTAGCCTTGATTGTTCTATGCTTCAAAGCGGGCTTCTTTCTGTCCCATCCTATAAAATATGAGAGGAACCTGAATCACACAAGCAGTGACAAGCAGCTCCGAGCAGAGGTGACGGCCTTCCCAGAGCTCTGGCTGGAAGCGACAGCGTTCTCAAAAGGAAAGGCCCAGCCGCAAATACAGCTGTCCCTAACTTTCCCTTGGACAGAGAGCTCCAGGATGTGCCGTAGTGTGACCACAGCTTCTTGCCTGTGCATCCTCACCCCTTTCTCATCAGCAACACCCTGCCCTCAGTGTTTCCTGAGAAGTGCTCTTCCACTCCCCGCATCTCAGCATGGGCTTGGGATGCCTTGAAAGCTCAGGTGAGCTTTTACTTCCTCACATTTGTTGGGCCAGGAGAACGGTAAAGGCTTTCCCTTTCTCCTTTTGTGCTTTGAATCTTGGAAAACGATGCCTATAATAAGAAGGGAAATTCTTTTCTGGCAACCCAAAAGCTGGTGAAAAGAGAAGACCATGGAGTGGAAGGAGCATGGAGAGGGAGATGGAGTCATATCTCCCAAGAACCGCAGTCTCAGGGCGTTTCCCTTTTTCCCTATCCTTCTCCTTCTGAACGCAGCAAAGGGATGACAGATCTTGTTTCTGCTCCATGGAAAGGTGATTATGTTCCCAGCCAGGCGCAAGGAAGAGCACCAGATGCTGGTAGAAGCAGATGTGTGGTAGCTACCTGTGTGTGGCCAGGCAGCAGCACAGCATCAGGTGGACAGACGACATGTGGGAAATGCAAGGGAAAGTGTCTAGTGTCAGGGCCGGGACAGAGAAAGTTGGGGCTAGGGGAATCCACTTCTCTTCTCTCACTGAGCTTCCCCACTTTTGTTTCCTTATAGGTACAAACGAAGGTAAAGTACAGACTAGCAAAGGATGTTGCAGAGGAACATCCGTGAGTCTATATTCTGCTAGTGGGGATGACATGTGCTGATCTATTCTAACTATTTCTCTGACTCCCCTATGTAAATGAAAAGGAAACCTCAAGGGATAGTGTGGTATCCTGGGTTTGGTAAAAGGGAGGGACCCTTCCCAACATTTGACCTGAAGGAGAAAGGGATGGGAATGGTTATTGTACGCTGACAGGAGAAAGCCGCATGTAGACCACTTGAGAGAAGTGATCTCAGGTAATGGATGCAGCCAGCCCAAGTCTACCTAGCGCAGGTAGGGAAGGGGGGGTAGTAAGGATGCGGAACTGGGGAATAAATCCCCCAACATCTCTCTTTTCCACCCCAGTCTCCTGCCAAACCTCCTTATTGTCCAGCTCAACCAGAAGTCAGAGGCAGGGGAGCCCGCTGAGGTGGTCTTTATAGTTGATAGAGGGTGCAGAGAGTCTGGAGCACAAACAAAAGACAGGTGACAGGCAAGCGTTAGAGCACATGGGAATTACTTAGCTACATTTCTGTTTTCCTTCTAGACCATAAGTCCTGAGGGCAGGGACCATGTGCCCAGTGCACAATGGACACTCAGTAAATATTTACTACATTAACAAGTGAATGTATGAAGGAAGGAACATACGAAGGAAGGAAGGAATGGCACCGGGGGTGGGCACAAAGCTCATGAGTCCTCAGAGAAGATCTAGGTGTGACCCTGGTTATTACTAGGCTATAACTTGTCTTTCAGGTTCACTCTCCAACACGTGGATGAAGCTGTTTCTCCCAGACTGTCCTCTGAATCCTTCCAGGGAAACACTCCCCAAGTTTCCCAGGTCTCTGGTAGATCAGAGTCACGATACTCCACGCAGGAAAGAGCCTCACCTGGGGAGCCAATGCTCGGACAGGCGGCCAGGTGCCCCAGAGGCCTTGGTGGTTACTGTCTGGCCTCAGGGCCTCTCTGGGCATGGTGGGGAGCCAAGCACTGCGTGTTGCCACGTGCCCCACTCTGCAGTCCCTGTGGCAACAGCCAGCATCCAGCCTCTCTCTAGACTGTCCTGTGGAGCCCTGCTGTTGGAGGCTGTGATCATCCCATAAACCAGGGTTGTCCTGATCACTGCGCAGCTCCTGGCGCCTCAAGCCAGGGCATGGACACAGATACTAGCATCCCACTGAGCCTGGGGCCCATCAGCAGACAAGAAGCCATCATTCCCCAAAACCCTACAGCCCCAGGATGTGCTGCCTCTGTGCACCCGTCTGAGCACCCACATCCAGTGGTCAGGTCCACGGAAGGTGCTCTCCTTGGGTTGGCGTGGAGGCACCTCACAACCCCTCTCCAGTGGTGCCCTGACCCACCCCTCCTCACCCCACACTCCAGCCAAATAAAACTATCGCAGCTCCCCCTACAGGCTCCTCCGACTTGGCTGGTGCTGTTCCGTACCCTTCCCCCACCTTCCGTTCGGAAAGTTTTGCTTAACCTTCCAGGTCTAGCTCAATGCTCCCTGTCTCTGTCAGCACCCCTGACCCCAGAGCCTGACCCAGCTGCACCGTCCCGAGGAGAATCTTCACCTCCCATTCCAGGCTCCCACAGCAGGTGGGGAGCCCTCTACTGCAGCTTTATAACGAGTGGTGTCTGTGTTGTCCTCCCCACCAGACTGTGATCCCCTGAGGGTCAAGGTCATCCCTTTCATCTTATTGCCCACCCAGCACCTACGATAGCGCCTGGCGCTTAGTACTTTATTGAATGGATTTGAGCCTCAAGGGCCCACAAATCAGAGGTGGTGTGTTTGGCTCTGACCCGGATGTCAGACCAATATGTGGAGAGCAAACAGCACCACATATCAGTGTTGGACAGGGCTGATGACTGCTGGAAGCCCCAACCAGCTCATCTCTCAGCTCTTCATTGTGTTAGCTAACATATATTCATTCATTCGTTCATTCATTCATCTGAGAAATATTTATCAAGTGCCTGCTCTGTGCCACCGTGCTGGGCGCTGGGAATTCAGAGGGAACAAGACACAGCCCTGGCCCTCTAGACACCCTTAGGCTAGGAGGAAAGACAGGAGAGTAAGCAGATACAGTAGGGAAGGTAAGGGGCTGTGGGATCCACAGAAGAGGCCCCTGACTGCACGTGGGAACAGAGGGAGCCTAAAGCCATGAGAGGCTCACAACATGGTGAGTGCGGAGGACACTGGGAGGGCGGGGTGGTGCCAGGACACCGACCCATGCCTTCTTCACTGCGTGGCAGTAAAGCCGGGCTCTTTAGGAGGGTTGTGTTATAATCTAGACTCCCAGCCAACTTGTGCTGAGGCCCATTACAGATTCCGGGCACAGAGCTGCTGAGACACAGGCCACTAATTTACACCCACCCTCTTTTTTTTTTCCTTTCCATTCTAACTGGCATCCCTGTCTGACCTTCCCCAATCCCCTGACAACCTGGGTGTCTGCCTGGCTAGCAGCCATCCAGAATTTATTTTTTTCCAAGCTCTGGCTGAGACCCACGACACATGAGCGGGGGCGGGGGGAGGGGGCCGTGAGCAGTCTGTGCTTGTGCAAGCCCACTCTTCCATTCAGCCCGTGTACCGGGATGGGGCCAACTTCCCTCTGAAGTGATGCCCAGCCAGGAGGGCTGCCTCTGTCCTACTCCCTCGAGACACCCAGGCTGATTCAGTGCAGATGGCACCAGCAGATGCCAGTCCCTAGGAGGACCCCTCCTCCCTAGCTAATGAAGGGAGTGGTGAAGAGACCGGCGAAAGTGATCAGGGTGGGAAGTGGAACTAATACCAGAATAAGAGTTAGGAAACCTGGGTTCTAGTCCTAATTCTCCCACTGCTGAGCTGTGTGACATTGGGCAAGGTGCTTCACCTCTCTGAGCCTGAGTGTTCCTGTTGTCTGAGTCTGAGATTGTAGCTGTCGGCATGGCCTATGCTGCTTTGAAAGAAAGGAGAACTGGGTCTTCATTTCTACTCCCCTATTAACCTACTGTGTGATGTTGGGTAAATTCCCTCACTTCTCTGTGCTCAAGTTAGCCATGGTTTACAAGTCACATTGCTTACAGCATGGGATTAAAATTGAGTTGGCGCAAAGCAAGGGTCACAGATGGACGCAGGAAGAAATCAGGAGGATCCGCGAACTGCTTTCCCCTACTTTCCCCCACTGCGCCTGCCCCGGGATTCCAGTCCTGAGGAAGCAGCTGGTCTGCCCACTGCGTCTTCAGTCCTCCTCTGAACTCCGGCCCTTTTTCCGTACTTACAGTCTCTCTCTGCTTAGCCAGAGTCCTCTGTGGCCATCTGTGGCTCAGATCCGCCAGCCCAGTGAGCTCTGAGACCAGCACTGGGAATTCTCAGCCTTTGGGGACCTGGGTCCTCATCCCATGCAAACAGGGGCGAATGGGCCGGCTGCCCACATGGTGGAGGTGAAGCTGCACCGGTCTGCAGCCCCACAGCAAATGCGTAACAACCACAGGCACCAATAAGCAGCCACGAGGGCTATTGATCAGATAACCTCGCTTGTCACTCCTAGAAATAGCAGAGGAAACACCCAATTAGGCATTCAGGTCTGGGCTTGAATGCAGGCTGGTCACAGCCACCCCTCCAGCCTCTTAGAAAATGAGAAAACGCACAGATGCATCTGCCACAAGGTGACAGGGCAAAGGGGTTTACAGAGGCTAGTTGGCACAGCTGAGGACAAGGGGCTGGTTGGTGGCCATTCAGGCAGAGGGGACAACATGGTGGGGGGGTGAGCAAGATGGATAGGAAGTTTCTTGAGACTCTGTGGCCCTGAGAGGAGGAAATAAATAAAAACTTTAGAAAGGAAGACCCCAGAGAGAGTCCTGCTCACGAAGGGTGCCAGCCAGGAGAAACTTGAGGGATGCAGCACTGGGCCAGGGGCATGGAGTCGTTTTCAAAGTGTTGCAGGTAGCCAGGCACTTCCAATCTGTATAGTTCACGTCTGGTTGTGTGGCCCCTGATGTGCCGCTGGGGCAGAACCAGAATACTTTGAAATTTGGGGATCCCATAAAGGAAATGGGGAGAGCCAGGAATTCCCTAGATATCCATGGAAGTTTCTGGAATAATAATAGTCAACATTTATGTAAAGCTCACATATATTACCTCTAGTTTTCACGACAGTACTGTAAGATAAGCACTATTACTTTCCACACTTTACAGGTAAGGAAAGGAAGGTACAGAGAGAGGTTAAGTAACATGCCTAAAGTCAAACAGCTGATTAGTGCCAGAGCCAGACTTCGAACCCCGGGAGTCTCCTTCTAAAGCCTGTATTCTTAACCACTATGCAGCTCAGCCTCTCCACAGTGAATTATGTTGCCACCTTCTTCAGGACAAGGCTCTGCCTCTGTAGGGGGTGAATGTGCTAGAGGGACTGGAGCCTCCAGGGCTAGCCCTGGCCCACACCCACCTGGGACCTGGGGGAATCCAGCCCCTAGACCCAGCCCCAGGCACCTGCCACTCTGACAGCCAGCTCAGGGATAGGGGCTGGGGACCTCACACCACCCACATTCTCCACAGGGACACCCAGCAATCAGTTTTAGGCAAAACTCTCTGCAGCACAGCCTTCCCCCAAATTTTACAAAAGCTGGAAGATAAAAGCACAGGGACCCGCATGAATGGAGTGGGTTTTTAAGAGACAGTGTTTAACATCAAGATCCCTCTGATGTGAGTAATTTGGATTCTGATGCATTTCTGGGTGGTTTGTTGAATTATGCATCAGCAGCTTCTGGGGCCGTAAAAAGCACCAGTGTCATGCGGCTGCTCTGAAACCTGCAGCAACGGAGACAGTTGGGTTCACAGTTTGGATACGGAGATCCGTCTTTGATGATAGTCAACAGGCAGAAAGAGAGAGAGAAAGCCTAGAGAAGTGGAGAGAAGGTAGTAGGAAGGACTGGGAGACAAGTGAGATGAGCTCTTTTCCTCGCCGCACACCCATGAAAGCCCTTGCAGGGATGGAGGAAAGACCCTAAGAGAGGGTGAGCAGGCACGAGCTTCTTGGAAGCCCAGCCACATCCATGGTACATGGAAAGAGAAGGAAGACAGAGACAGCGGGGAATTCACCCTGATGAAGGTGAAACAGCCCCCTGCGTCTCTGCCACCCAAATGTGCTGTTCTCCTCCAAGTGGATGCTCCCAATGGTGGGGCCTTCCTGCTGGGACAAGGGCTATTACTGCTGTCATTAATAATTTTTTTCTAAGTGTTTTCACATTTACTGCAGGCTGGTATCCTATTGAAACAACAACAACTAATGACAGTGTGCCCGTTTGGTGGAGGGCACAGAGCTGGGAGGTCACGTACCTAATGTCACATGGCTGCTTAGTGGCTGGAATGAAATTGGAATCCCAGTTTCTTAACTCCTAGCCACCTTCTCTTCCATCAGCCCAGGCTTTGCCATCTCACTGTAGAGGCTCCCAGCATCTCTGATGCCCCATCAGACCCATTGCTTAGGCTGGGAATGCCAAGTCCTATGCTCAGGCAGGAGAAAGCGAAGGCACCAACATCCTGAGCCAGGCCGTCTGGTCCAAAGTTGAGCTCTGCCTCTACGAAATGTGTCCTTGAGACAGTTATTTAACCCTCTGTGCCTCAGTTTGCTCATCTGCAAAATGGGCCTGATAACAGTTCTTACAACGCATTGAAAGAGCTAATACATTTGAAACCTTAGCTCAATGCCATGGAGACAGGAAGCAGTCAATAAATATCACCTGGGCTGTCATCTTGTTATTCTCCTGCAAAACTGTCGTGAGTTCGGAAGACTAACCCCGAAGTTGGCCAGCGAAGAGCCTGACAAGCATTGTGCCCTCCTGAGGGGACCCTGTCCTCACTAGAGCACGTTCTGTTGAGTCTCCCAAACAAGGAGCAGCAGGCCCAAGGGGGCCAAGCCAGGAGGCCCCTGGGCTGTGCTGGAATTGGCTCTGTGGAGCTGCCACCGCGCTGGTCTGGCAGGAACCTCACCCCTTCGTTGGTCCTTTTCATGAAGCCAGTGAGATGAAATCACCCTTCCAGACTGGCCTAGTTTGGGAGCCTGAGCCCCAGGGATGCAGGGAGGCCCCTTAGCCCAATTATAAATCAATCTAGCAGCTCTCCCCGAGTCCATTGCCATAAATGGCTCTGAAATCTCACCCTCTTGCAGCCCAGCAGTCTCGGGCTCCAGGATTAATGAGCATCAGCTGTAGTCAGGCTGGTGCGGACAGATGCCGACCTAATGAGCAGGGTGGCCCAGCCCTGGCAGGCTCCAGGTGGGTGGGGCTGATGAGCAGGTGTCATTGTCACGCTGCCCCTTTGCCAAGTGTCACTTTGAAAGGCAGGGCTGTTGTCATCAAGTGGTATCTCATTACCCCACCCCAGGTTGCCACAGGAGACCTAAAAGTTCATGCATAAAGACAGGTACTCTGACGCCACACTCCCTGCTCCTCAGCTGGGCTGGAGACCAGGCATTTCTCAAGGTCTCTCAAGCGTGGGGCTGGAGAGAGGTTTTAGATCCCCGTGTGCCCTCCCTCCCCACATCACCTGGTTGGTGCTGCATCTAAGCACAGAAGTCTCTGCTAAAATTTTCCTCAGTCATGTCTCTGGTGTAGTCAGATTCCCCAAACACATGGGCTTAGAATTGGCCTAGAGTTTACACACATCTATGCAGATTTCAATGGACCGAAATGAGCACAAGTGTCCAGCAACATGCTGGTCACCAAAGGGACACAGTCCAGCCCCCGCCAGACTTGTATGTCAATCAAGGTCACATGCCCTAGGGAGACAGATCAGAAGCATAAAATATAACAACAACAACAATGATCATTTATTGATCCTTTATTTTGGGCCAGGCTGTTCTACGCTCTTTAAATGTACTAACTGATTTAGCAAATAAAAATGAAAGACACTGAGTAATAAAGGGTCAAATTACATTAAACCAGTCAATGCAGGTGAAGCAGAAAAGGGAAGGGTCACTTAGACTGACTGGAGAGATCAAGAAAGGCTTCATCGGGGAGCAGGACCACCTTGGCCCTACTGGAGTGTGGGGAGAATGTTCTAGAAGCAGGAGCAGGCATACCCAGGCCAGGGGTGGGGCAAGTCCCCAGAAGGGCACATGCCTATGCTTTGGAGGACAGAGGCTTGGGGCCACAGTGTTTGGTGGGATCCAGCCTCAGAAAATGTTGTTAGGATGAAACTTCAAAATCAGGATTTTATTCCTGATTAAAGTTGTCTTCTCTTAACTGTGGTCTCACTGCTTCTTTTCCATGTCTATCTGGAATGTGATTTTTTTTTTTAAGATAAAATTTACACACAGTGAAATGTGCAGATCTTAAGTGTACACTTTAGTAAGCTTTCGACAAACGTATTCGCCTGTGTAACTAACACCCCAGTCAAGATCTAGAACACTTCCATAGGGCCTGAAGAATAAGGAAGATGACTCTTAAAATCTGATCGTTCTGTACCTACATCTTCTGGGCGTTTGTGGTTTGGAATTAATCAAAATGATCAACTTCCCCTCTTACCCAACTCCCCCTCCCACCTCAGGAGAAAAAATAAAATAAAATAAAATAAAACAAAGCCATCTCTAGAGAGACAAACACCTAGTGAGCGTTTGTGTTACTCATCTTTGTGTCCCTAGAACCCAGCTCGATATGTGGCACAGAGCAGATGATCCATATATGTTCCCTAAATAAGGGAAAGAATGAGTATCCTCAGATTCGAGTCTCCCGGGAAATAATGGACTCCACATTCTCTAAGCTCCCATATGACACTGATGATCATGAAACCTTCCTATCCCCTCTCTTGAGATTGGAGAGGAGTCCCCAGCAGGATGCAAAAGAGCATTTTCCTGTATCCCCCACCCCCAAACTCTACTGTGCTTTCTATAGCACAGGCCATTTCAGGCCTCAAATTCCTGAGGGATTTGGGGCATAAGGGATGCTCATCTTTCCCCTAAGCTGTTCAGTAGACAGTGTCCGAGACAAAATGTGCCCCAGCCTCAGGCACCGCCACTCTTCCTTCCCAGCCCCTTCCCAGTGTCGATGGACCAGGCCACTCCTTGATAGCTTTCAGGCAAAAAGCATTACAAAGCTTCCAGGGAAAAGAGAAGCTTCAAGAAGGCCCATCCATACGCATGTGGCCATTTACTTTCTAGCCTGATCAGCATGTGGATGTGGCCATAGGCAACTATTCGCCAACACTGTCACCCGCCAAGTCCCTGGGAAAGCTCCCTTTGCACAGCTTGCTGGAGACTGCAGGCTTATAAACAGCATAAGCTAGCATTCCAATCTGATTATTTCTCACTTGCAGTATTGCACGAAGAGAAAAAAAATAATGCTGAACATTCTGTTCATGGAAGAAAAAATAGCAGTAGAAAACTGTCATATTGTTTGCTTTGTTTTCAATTTCATTCCCAAGCCCGGGAAAACAGCTATCTGTGCAAGCAGGCCCGAGGAGGACTCCAGCATCTGACACGCAGATCCCAGCGTGGGCTCTCAGTGCTGAGGGGAAGGGAGAGAACTGAAGATGGGAGGGTGGGTGCAGCCCGATGGATCACAATGGGGCAAGTGTGTCTGCTATGGGACTCCATGCCTGGAGGAGAAACTCCAAATCAGAAAGGAGCATCAACTGCTGGGAATTGTGAGATGCAAATGGGGTGTAGCGCCCAGAGCAGCAGTTCTCAACCTCGGTCACACAGAGGAATCGCCTGGGAGCTTTGAAAAATAATGCTACCAAAAGGTAGTTACACAAATCTACGCATGTGACAAAATTGCATAAAACTAAATACATACATGCACACACAAACACACACACACAAGTGCATGTAAAACTGGTGAAATCTGAATGAATAACTTTGGTGGGTTGTACCAGCATCAATTTTCTGCTTGTGACATTGTACTATATTATGTAAAAATGTTACCATGGGGGAAAACTGAGTGGAGGGTGCAAGGGACTTCTCAGCAAAATTTCTTGCAAATGCATGCAAATCCACAATTATTTTAAAATAGAAAGTTAAGAAAAAGTGCTGCCAGGGTCTGATTTGATGGATCTAGGGTGCAGCCTCTGCATCCGAGTTCCAAAAGCTCTATGAACAGTCAGGGTTGAGAACCACTGCTCCAGAGGTGGAGATGCTGGTTGAGAAGGTAAGATGAACACGTGAAATCAGGAACAATCCGCATACGCTTCTGTACCAAAGGCTTAATTTACCTGTTGAATAAATAAATGAGCTGCTGAACAGCTACATAAGGTGTGACAGGCATTCAGAGAAAGGGCAGGATGTAGCATGAGGGAAGGCTTCGTGGTGGAAGTGGGATTTAACCAGGACTTGACAGAGGTGGAGAATTCAGCTAGAGGAGTGGGGAAAGGGCATTGAAGGTCAACAAAGAAGGGCTTGGAGACAGCGTGGCCATCCCGGGGAGGAGGAGAAGGATTGAATGTGGGCACAGCTGAGGAAGAAGGGTGGATCAAACTTTTAGTAATGAACTGGCTCTGCCCCTGCCTTTGGGCAGGTGGATCTCTCAACCATTTGAACCAGCTTCAAGTCCTCGCAAATTGCCAAGAGCAACTGTGCAAAAAGACAGTTCTCCAGAAGACACTTGGCATCTCTCAGGTAACCACAAAGTGGAGAACTTGGAGAGGCTTCAGAATACAGTATGGGTGAGTATAAAATCAAGCCATCCTTGTCATGGCTCATAACCACTGGTCTATCTGCGCTTCAGCTGGCCTTAGACATCCCCAACCCAGAACCCAGCCAAGCACCAGAAAATACCAGGAATGACCTGGGAAGGGCCAAAATATAAATCTCAGCACCTACACACCAAAGCTAATGCACTTGACTCAGCAGGTCCCTTGAGTACTCGCTCGAGGCCTCTTTATTCTTGTTGTACACACAAGTCTAATAAGCTTGATTATCTGCTTCCAAGCTCACAGAAAATTTTTTAAAAAATTAAACAGGTGACACATCAGACAGCATCACTGACAATAGTGACAAGGGATAGGTGACAGACACCCCAAGAGCAAGGGGGAGACAGAAATCTATAAAAAGTAAACCTAGGCGCTCATCTGACAGAAGAGGGCCAACTTCTTAGTGAGGCTGAGGGGCTCCGCTGTAGGTAGAGAAAGAGCTTTAAGGTGCCGAAATCCAAGTTCTAAAAGCCCTGCAGAGCCTCTCCTTGCTTTCTCTTGTGCCTGTTATTAATTCGTCCAATAGGTGTACAATGGTGAGTGGCTGTGACCTGCTGCAGGCTGCTAGCTGGTAAGGGGCAGCTGGCTAGCCTTTCTGATTCCAGAGAATGCCCTCTGCCAAAAACAGCAGTGCCGCCTCTCAAAGTTTGCTTTCTTGCCTGGTAGCATCCACCACTGCCTTCCCAGGGCATGCAGAGCAAAGGGCAGGCTGCTCTCAAACTGTTGGGTCAATCGGGCTTAACAGGAAGGCTTCTGAGGACCAGGAGAAGCGCCTCCCACATCATGACCACGGCACCATTGCTTTGCATGAGGTGGGTCGAGCTGTGAACTCCAGCTCTGGCTGGGTCAGACATGCTGTGTGCCCTTGGCCCAGTTGCTTCATTTCTCGTGCTGAGTAGCCCCATCCTCTGACCCACCATCTGGGAAGCTAGTGTAGAAGAGCTCATTCACAAAACACAATCCACTTAGCTGACCCAACGCCACCATGCCACCGTGTAATAACCAGAACTCTCCATCCCTTGGTGCTGACCCTGGGCATCTCCTCGTCCAGCTGCATCACCTTTGCTCTCCGTGCGGTTCAAAGCCAGGGAGGGTGGGCCTGCTCCCCAGTGGGGCCAGGCAGGCTGGGCAGTCCCCCGCCACGTACACATCCCAAGAAGCAGTGCTAAGAGCAGAAATGAGCAGACTGGTAAACAGCCCGCAGATCCCTGCCCCAAACTCAGAGGCTTGGACACATGCACATGGCCCTGAGGGAGGCAGGGAAGAGGGACAGAGGCTTCAGATCCAGGCCTCCTGATGTGAGGCTATGCACTGTCCTCTTCCAGAAGCCCAGCACCCAATCATGTTCTCTCTCGGACGCCATGTCCTGTTTTCATCCAAAAGTGAAAGTTGAGAAAGAGAAATCAGGCAGAGAAGACAGGCTTTCAGACGCCCCCCTGCAAATAGGAGTAGATGAAAGCATTAGCCTAAAACCAGGCAGGCAGGTCAGGGGAGGGGGCCTCGGGACAGTCTCCTGCTCTAATTGCTGCTAAAGATTGCGGGCAGCCTGGGTGACACCTGGAACTTCCGTGGATCCTCAGGCAGAAAGCATAAATCATCTCCCTCTCACTTGTTCCTAATCTTGTTTTCTTGCTGTGTCAGCTGGATTCCCGTACTGGCTTGGGTTTAAATGGGGACTTTTACTCCCTCCTAGTTTTTTCTCTTCTTTCTCTCCAACCTCCTCCCCCACCCCCATCCCTAATGAAAGTGATGACAGAGGAATGCAAACTCCAAAAGGTAGGTTTGTGGCTTCATTCTGGGGGGGGGGGGGGCGGGCAGGGAGAGAAGGAAGAGGATGTTTGAGTGCCAATGTGAGGGGACAGAGCCTGGGCGACCAGGAGGGAGAAGGTGGGCACCTGGACCTACCCTGCAGACTTTCAGTGTCCAGTGCCCCTTCCAAGGCAAACCTCTGCTCAGTTCCCAGGGGGCCAGGTGCGTTTGCATCAGACAAGCTACGTTCCCTTGGGGCTGGACTCATGAAGTGCAGTGGTGAGGGTCAGAGCTCGCACAGCTAAACTGGATGAGGGATGTGTCGTGGGCCCTGTCGTTTCTGAGGAGCAAGGATAGCCCGGGCTCTGCGGGTGCCTGGGAGAGAAGGGCTTCTTTTAGTTCTTTTGTTTCCACACGTCCCCAGGCACCTCTGCGACGCAATACGGGTCAGACCCGCTTGAGGAATTCACCTGGAGGCCTGACCCTAAATAGCTCCAGGAGAAGCCTGCACCTTATGTAACCCTCCAGCAGGCTGACAAGAGGCTGCACGTGATGCCGCATCTCTGCTGGGCCCAGCCCCGCAAAACTCCAGGAAACATCCAAAAAACCTTTCGGAGAACTCCTCTCCCTTGAGCTATGGGAAACCCACCCAGTGACTTCACCACTGAACCCTATGGGGGACCAGGTGCTTGCCGCCTTGGCCCTCGTGGGGTGGAGGAAGAGATGGATGGATAGCAGTGGGCCCTGCATTCATTCACTACTTGTTGGGAACCCGCTCTTACGGGCTCCGAGCCAGGGAGGTACCGGGCAGGTGTTATCAGCCCAATGACAGAACTAGGACACCACACGGCCAGCTCGACTGGCACTGGCGTTTTAGCTGAGGCTGCTCTGGCCCTCTTATGCTGCATCCAGCCATGAACTGGGCAACACGGAGGCCACTGGTACAGGACAGTGGTTAAGAACGGGGCTGCTGAGCCAGACTGCTTGGTTGGGATCTTAATAAGCTGTGCAACAATGAATTATTTAGTTTTCCTGTGCCTCAATTTGTCTATTGTTAAAGGCGGTGAGAGCAATAGCGCCACCTCATAGGGGTATAAGATTGGTTGAGACAACTCATTAAAGTGCTTGGAACAGCGCCAAGCCTGGGCAGGGGCCCCGTGTAAGCTATGATCACAATTCTGATCACCATGATTGTTGTTGCTATTGTGATTATTCGATCTTGCGGCTGAGACCAGAGGCATGGAGGGGTGGGACGACAGGGCTACAGGGTCTGCATAAGGGAGCAATGCCGAAGGAAGGATGTTACTGGCCTTCCTGTCACCCCCAAGACTCCCTCTGGCTGCCCCAGTGTTGGTTGTGCTTGTTGGGATGAGACCTGAGTCTACCACTCTGCTCTGAGAGAACATCAGGGGATGGGTTGTTTCTGGAGAAGAGAAGAGGGGGGCAGCTGGAGGTGCGTGCATGCGTGTGTGTGTATGCGTGTGTGTATGTGTAGGGGCTGTTAAACACATTGCCCTCTGAGGGAAGTACGTTTTCACCCCAAAGCTCTCAGAGGCCATCTGCTAAAATGTGAAGCTTCCTGCCAGGATGAGGGCCACACACGGGAGTACAGAGCATGAGCTTTGCTGATTAAACACCTGGGTTATAAACCAGCTTCTCCACATTGTCTGCCCCTAACTCCACCAAGTATTGGGTTCCTTGCAAAATGATGGGACAGGACCAGGCGGTTTCCACAGCACCTTCTAGTTATTAAATTCCGGGAACAGCGACTCCATTCCCGCCACATCGGACCCACCACGAGATCCTGAGCACTCACTCTTTTCTCTCTCTGATTTTACTCCTCCTCAGTTCAATTCCTTAGTCTTGAAAACAGCCAGAGGAGCAGGGACAAAGGGAAACGGAGAGTTACCTGCCAGCCCAGGAAGGATTAGTGACAGGTATTTGGCCCCCCAGGGGAGGAGGCACTGGCGTAGAGGTCTCCGGGGTCAGGAGCCCAGGCCACAAGCCAGGAACCAGTGGGCTGAGTGGACGAACCCCAGGCCCCACAGCCTGTAACTAGCACAGCCCGGGGATATTTCTGGTGTCACCACACATACACACATGGCAGGAAATACACACACTGAGGATGGACGAGAGCCTCTGGGTTCCTCGTGCCTTGGTTCCCCTTCCTACAGAGCAGTTTTAACCGTTTTGATTGAGATCTAGCCGGGAGCCCTTACTCACATTAAAACAAAACTTTTCCGGAAAACAAGTCTTAATGCTTGCTAGCTGCCACGCACTCGATTTTCTTATTCTATTCCATTTTTTACCACATTGGTCACAGCCCACTAAACTGACTTAGGGACACACTAAGAGGTTGTGACCCCTGGTTTGGAAGGACTGTTTGGGAGGCAGGGAAGTGACAATGACTCCACATGGTTACAATGCAGGCAAAGATCCCATTTTGCAGAGGACAGACTGCCCAACAAATTCAGCAACTGAATGTCTCCAGGGCTACATTGCAGGGTGAACAGGACTTCCAGACGCCTGGGCAGCTTCAGAGGACGACTTCCAATCACTCCACCGACAGTTCTCAGCACAGACCTAAGTGGGCTCGTTTGAAAGGGATGGCCCACTCCTCCTGCCACGCGCTAGTTCTCCACGCATTTTCTTTGTGGGGCATGAGTGAGGCTGCCTTGGGTAAGTCACTCATACTCCTTGAGAACTTCTTAAAAATGGCAGTCGGTTGCTAAACTACTCCAATTGCGGTCTTTCCCCTCACCTCTGAGATTTTTAGGAATGTAGTAACCCAGGCCCTTTCTAATTCACCCATTGTTCCCCTTTAATTCTTCTTTCTGCCTTTTGATGCTGAAGGACCCCAGGAGTCTCCTGACCACACGGAGGGAAAGGACTGCTCCTCTGGCCTCTTGGATTCAGAGTGGCTGCTTCCTTCTTGCCAAAATGTAACTTATTTAGGCATTCCTGACTTTTTATCATATTATAATTTTATAAAACTTTAAAAAAGGCCTAGAGCTCCCCTAATCCAGACTCCTATTTTACAGGCGAGAAGAGCATGACCCAGGGACATTGGTGACTTGCCTGGAGTCGTACAGATTCCTGGAATCAGGGCTAGAACTCCGGCAATCTGTCTCCCAGGCCCCAGCACCCTACACGACCTCTCCATGAACGAAGGTAAGAAGGGCCAAGTCTCCAGGACTCTTGAGTTTGCCCACCTGTATGTTAGCAGGGAAGGCTGGGGGGCCCAAGAGAACTGAAACGGAGGGGGCGAGGATTTTGAGGGGAAATCCAACCTTCTAGGCCTCATTTCCCCTTTTCCAAAGATAAAGAAAACAAGCCCAAGTGGGATTTCCCCTTCCATAAGGATGAATCATCCCAGCATCCTCATGTTCTTTATGGAGCTACGAGGGACAAGGGGGTTCTAGAAATACCTACAGCTGACAGCCCTGGATTTGCGGATCTAGAGAGACAGATATTGACACTCCCATTTGTTCCCAGTGGTCCCTGCCCACCAGCGCCCCTGTGATAAGCAGGAGCTCATTATCTCCACTGGCCTTCTCCCCAAGCCCGGCTGAAATGGCCTGACCCTTGCTGGGACACCCCACCCCCAGGATGGGGAGGGCATCTGAACAGCAGGGCTGGGATGGACTGACATGGATCATCAGAGAAGCCAAATTAGCCAGCCTGGTGATCTTCACAGGACAGGGCATCAATCCTATTTTCTATTGTGGGCATGTGTTCATGAGCCCATTGATCCAGCACTCTGGTTTCCTCCAGGGATGGAGATGCTTCATGTGGGCGTACACGTGCACACACACTTGCATGCACACATATCCACACATGCACATACACTAGCACGTGCACACACATGTGCACACAAGCACATGGACTGTTCAGGTCCTACATTTCAGCACACCCCCTGGGGACCAATCTCCTTTGTTTTCTTTTTATTCCTGGGGCTATGCCAGCACATATCTCCTGGTCTGGGGTGCAGGCATCACTTTTGGGGGCTGGTCCTAGCCAGCTGGGCTACATGGGGCCAATTCTTTGCTTTCTGGGATAGATCCAGAGCTTTGTTGAGTTTTTCAAAAATGTTCATGAAACTGTTTAATCACATCACCATCTCTGCAGCCTCACACACTTGACCTTAGAACACTATGATTTTTCACATCGGAAGTGAGGACCGTCTACCACATTAGCAAAGATTTAATAAAATTTCATAGCTTTCTAGTGGGAACATAAATTGGAAAAATACTTTGGGAAAATAATTTAGTAATAGATAGCCAATCTTTAATGTGTTTATACCCTCTGACCTAGTAACACCACTTCTGGGACTCTAGCCAAAGGAAATAGTCTGAAATACAGGGATCTAAAAAAAAGAAAAGCAAAACCTTTATGCACAATCATTTTCATATTAGTATTGTTTATAATTTGAAAATGAGAAGTAACATAAATATAAAACAGTAAGGAAGTAAATTATGATACATTCATGTGATAGCATATTAAGCACACGTTTAAAATTGTGTTTATAAATAGTTTACAGCAAGTGGGGAAATTACTTGAGTTACAAGTTTTCACTGAATAGGCTGGAAAGAAAATCCTATATATATATGATTTTCTATGTATGTAATTATGTATGTCAGTGTGTGTATACATACATATATATGATTTTCTTTCCAGCCTATTCAGTGAATACATATATAGTATAATCTTACTTATCGAAAGTAATTAACATAAAAAATTGAAAGGGAATATTAACAATGGTAGTGGGGTTGTAGCATGCTGGGTATGCATTTTCTTTTATCTTTCTTACACATTTCTGTATTTTCCAAATAAAATTAATGACCTTTCTTTAAATTTATTTTTTTAAACTTTGAACAAAAACATGTCACAGAGGGGAAGGGCCAGTCACATCTCTGCCACCGCCTCTGCAGGTGACCTCAGGGAAGTTATGTGACCTTTCTTCCTCCCCCTCTCCCCCCACCCATCACCCCTCCTCACCCCCATCCTCATCTCTATAATGAGTGTGTAGGGTCACATGATCTCTAAAACCCATTTACTCTAACATTCTGTAACTCAAAATACCATCCCCCTGTGTTTGAGAATGTGATCTCAAAAAGGGGTCCAAGAGGCGTAACCATCCTACAAGTAAAATACTATAATCATCCTAACAAGCTTGGACTTGGAAGGGTCTTCTAGAAGATGCAGCTGTTCTTTTACAGTCAGCAGAGAAACATGCTGACATGATGTCCTTGAGTTTGGACATCTGGAGCCAAACATCCAAACCAAGGGTGTCGCTGGCAGCTGGGCTGTGAAGCCAGGAATTGTGGTTGGGGGAGGCAGGGCCTCAGCTCTGAGTCTCCGTCCACGAGCCAGGCTGATCTCTCAGGGCCCGGGGCCAGATAGCATGGTGACCCACGCTGGGACACATCCTACCACCCGCCCTGGCATCTCCCCTTGACCACACTCCATGGATGTTTTTGTCTGTTTTGAGCATGGAGGCACCTCCTTACAAATTGTCTAATGTTTCCGAGTCCTAGTTCCTCAGCGGTATTATCTGTCACCCTTGAAGTGCGTCCCTTTCTTGACAAGCC
This sequence comes from Ceratotherium simum simum, assembly GCF_057802395.1. NCBI lineage: Eukaryota > Metazoa > Chordata > Mammalia > Perissodactyla > Rhinocerotidae > Ceratotherium > Ceratotherium simum. The sequence continues at coordinate 88,181,813 of NC_141900.1, forward strand.
CACAGCATGTGGATGGTTCACAGGGGAGAGGAAGTGAGGAGAATCTACATACTGAACTAGCTTCCCACCCTGGCTGCGAGGATGAACGGATCGCTCAGGTCTCTTCTGATGGGGAATTCCACAACTGGATAACTACACATGATTGTATCACTCCTCTGGATGTTGGCCATCTTTCCCACAGTTCGGAGAAAAAATGACTTGCTCCTAGACCTGATATCCAGCTAGGATGCACCAGGAAGGATAGGAGCTACAACAGTGTAATATTTCCACTCTGGTTTGTAAGTAGCCACTGCCATCCAATGCCTCCCTGGTTGCCTCAGCAGCCCTGACTCTTCCCCTAGGACACTCCCCAAGGACCCCCCTAAGATCTATCATCTAGAGGGTTAATGCCTGGCCCAGCAGAGGGCCTCCAGGATCTTGACCCAGCCTTAGGCTTTTTGCCCTTGGTGGTGAAATGTTTGAATCTCACCTCTCCCACTCCCTCTTCCTGAATTGAGCCCTTTGGGTTGAGAGAAGCTAAGACTGTAAATCCTTGAGGGGAGAGTTATATGGGATAAAGGAGGGTTTAAAAGTAATAAGGACAAGTTTTGGTTTGGATCACCATGCTGTCCCCACTGCTTGGGGCAGTGGGGGTGGGATGGCGGCAGTCATGGGTAAACAGGTGGGGAGAGTGGGCTGTGTCCATCTGCCCTGTGCCCCCTGCTGTATTTGCAGGGTTCACACTCCTTCTTTACAGACGGGGGTCAAAGTCCTTCTGAGTGAGCCAACACCACAGGATCTCACAGGCATCACAGTTCCTTCCTTCTGAGCTCTCCCAGCAGCTACTGAGCAGTAATCCCATTTCCCACATGGCATCTTCAGGAGGCAGAAGGAAGTAGAGATAATTTTCCTAGCTCTGTCTAAGCGGAGAGGAAGCACAGAGATGCTGAGCAAGTGGCCTCAGGTCACCCCGTCTGTCACATGTGCACCTGGGAACAGACCCCAGCCTAGTCTTTTCCCCTCCACAGGCAATCATAGGATTGCCGCCTCCATTCCAGGCAGCAGAGAAGAACTCGGGCAGGATTGCGTTTTCTTCTTGGTAAGTGGGAGACAAGTTTATGAGATGGAGACCTGAGAGGCTGGTTTCATGCAGGGAGGAGGGTCAAAGTGCTGCCTTTTGATAATGAAGCCTTTGCTTTCTGGGCTTCCCTCCCCCAGGCACTCACCCCTGCCCCAGGTCCTCGTGGGAAAGGACACCACCATTTTATACTTTACTAATCTCCATCAGGAAGTGTGGAAGATGCCAGGGGCCTTCCTGGACTCCAGGTCTTTCCCTTCCTGACTGTCCATCCATCCGTCTGTCCATTCCCTCACTGCAGGCTAGCGTCCCTGTCAGACAGGGACTCCACTGGGAGCAGAAGCCTCAGATGTGAGCCCCAGGAGATATCGGCCCAGGAGGCAAACCCCAATCCACAGTGGCATCTTGTAGAAAAGGTTCTGGTGCTTTGGCCATCACCCAAAGGTTGCCTCTGATATAACCTGGCTGTCGTGGATTAAAGGAACACATGGGGCTTTAATGCAAAGAAATGTTTAGAAACAGAGAGAGAGCGAAAGGAACGGGCTTGAGCTCATATGTCTTCACTTGAATGTATTCAGATCTGGCAAAGAAAGGGGGACATTTAACTTCTAATTAATGAGTTGCTCCACTTGTGCAAACAACTCTCCCATCTCTTCCCTCGCAGCAGATGAAGGCCCAACTTCTCCCAGGCAATTCTCTGCACAGGTTATACCTCCCAGTCTCTGGTAGCAACTCCCACCGATCAGATTGTGTGCTGGCGCCTCTCCATCCTTCTTGGGCCGCAGCCCTGAAATCCCTCATCAACAACTAGTTCTGATGCTTAATTGACAAGACCGTAACCAACGAAGGACACTTTATGGGCTTGGCTCTAGCCAACAAATCTATCTCAAATGAAACTGCTTTCAATTTATTGACTCCAAAGGACCCAGAAGGTAAGAATGGGCTGTTATTGCCATTGTTACAATTGTGGTTCTTTTAGAAACCCGGGTCTTGTCAATTTATTACAAGGCTTTAGCTAAGCCCCGATTTCAAATTCTGTTGCAATCTGAGCAAGAACCATATGGGTCCAGATGCCCTGTTTATAGTTACACCACATTTATAAACACAGAGGAACAGAAGACACACGCGAATGATGTGTCAATCAAAGTGTAAGCAGAAAAGGAGACCACGAAGTTCTGGCATCCAACCCACCGCCCAGCATTCCTTATTCAAATTACGCTCCTCACAACCTTCACTTTTCATTTCCATACCACAGACTTTCCAGGGGCTTCATCTCTGGGTCATATAGATCTTTATTCTTGGAGGATGAAGGACCCCAGATTCTACCCACTGATCATATCCCTGAGTGCCTTGACCACCCCAGACATTTCTGAAATGTTCTAGCCCCTCCCTGCCTCTCCAAACCCAACAAACACCCCCTTTCACAAAGTTCTATCCACGGGGAGCCTTTCCCAGGCCCTCAAAGGTGCTCATCTCTTTCCCCACCTCACAACCCCCAGGTAGAACTGCTCCCTCTGCTCAGAAAGCTCTTCCCTCCGCCTGTGCTCATGGCTGGCTCCTTGTCATCCTTTATGTCTCAGAGTGGATATTGCTGCCTTCCAGTCGAAGTAGACCCCCCAACCTGATTATCCTATTTCAATACTCTGTTTCTTTCAACTGGTCATTATTTTATTATTGTTTGGTTTTTGTCTCGTCTCCCCCTCTAGACCTCAGCTCCACTTGTTGAATGAATGAAGGAATGAATGAATTGGGTGCACGCCCACTGCGCACCAGGCACTCGTCCTGTGCTGGTGACACAACATTCAAGAAGACCGATGCCCTCATGGAATGTATCTTGCAGACAGAGGCCCTGCGGGAAACCAAAATTGCAGGAGACTTGTGCAAGGTCAAAGGAGCTTAGACAGAGGCAGAAAGAAGGGAACGGCATCTCATGTGCTGAAAGCTAAATCCGGTGTAAATATCACACAAAATCTATTAGCGTTACCAGCATAGAGGGCAATTGCTTTTTAATATAATAAGATCTTCCTTGGAGGCGATTAGGAGGCACAGATAAGGATCAGGTGACATGTTGAGGTTTTGCAGATGGGTTAATTTCTGTTTATATCTAGTCGCTTGCGGCATGGGGGAGTTCTTGGTTTTCAGGGAGAAGAAGGTGGAAGAGAAGGAGAAGCAGCCCAGACAGAATCCTTTTAGGTGTCATCCTAGGGAGCACACGGCCTGCTGTTGATCCCAGGGCGAGCCTGAAAGAAAACCAGGGGCACTGGGGAAGGACCTCAATGTGGGAAGAGATTTAGGCTGGCTCCCCTTTCCTGCCCTCCCAAACCTCAGGGCTGCCATCAGGAGGTACACTATTGCTGATGTGGAGGAACCAGTGATTCCAGGGAACAAAGGTCTGGGGTCTTTAGAGGCAAAGTCACGTGATCCGTGAAAGACTTGCAGGGCTGAGGGCTGGGGAGAGATGGAAGGAGGGAAACAGATAAACGTGTGTTTCTCTCACACAGCTCATCCCAAATGCTGTCTCAAACATTCATACTCTTGTTAGTAGATACTATTCCTCCCTGATTTCACATGGGATAAACGGAGGCCCAGGTCAAGTCAAGGCCAGACCCAACAACAATAGAAAGGAGTCTGGCTCCAGGCTCATTGCGCCATGACCCCAGGGCACATACACAGCATAGCCTCAGATTTCACCTCTGAAGGTTCTCTGGATAGGGGTCGGTTCACTCCTTCCCAGAGCAGTGAGGCTGCAGCCCACGGGTTCCCTGGCCACACTGCCCATCTTGAGTGATTCAGGGTTCCTGGAGTGGGTGCCATGGTCACCCAGGTATCAAGAGATGTGCATACGACCAGGACATCTCCGAAACTGGAGCAATGAGCCTAGGGAAGGGTCCATGGGCTGCTTTTCCCACCATGTGGCAGCTCTCAGGGCAGATGCCAGTGATTATTATGCCACCAAAGAGGCAACCCTCTGCTCCCTCCTCTGAGCTCTAATTCTGACAGACTCACCCTCAACATAAACTCAACTAGAGGCCGAACACAATGGAAAACATATCTAAGCAATTCAGTGGTGCCTTATAATGATATCACCACCATCCCTGGTTGCCTGGAACAATCCTAGTTTATGTGAGTATCTAGGCAAAATATTAATAATGCCTCCTGTTACTTTCAAAACTCTTCTAATTTGGACACTAAATTCTAGGGTCTTCCTACTTGTAATGCCCTTGGACACCCAAATGTTATGGAATCCCCACAGAGACGATGCTATTTTAAAATATATAAACCCACTACCATTAACACGCCTCACTCCCATATCAACCACTCACCAAACAAAACTCTCGCTACCCCATGTACAACACGCAACCAGCCATTGGGCACACACAAATAGTACACACCCAGCCACCAGCTACACTCTTAGACTTGCAGATGTAGCTCTTTCTCTTCCACTGTTCAGGCCTACACATGACTACGCATCTCATGATTTTGGGGAGCACTAGGACAAATGCACCCACTTGGACATCCATCCCAGTCAACTACGCCTTCAGGGATTTAAAACGGAAAGGCCCTGGCTGCTATAATGGCTACAACCTTGTAAGGACACAAGTCCAAGTTCATTAAGAAGCTCCGTGCCGATGAACCCTGTTGCAGTTGTGATTAATAATCATAATAGACAGTCAGCTGGAGGGCTTCCCAGCTGCACCTCCCAGGGCCTGGTTCTGGGATCTCCTCTATCCACCAGTGAGTAATGGTTTGGTTTATTGGAAACTCTCTTTTCATTTTTTATGGCTTCAATTAAGTGATGGGGAGAATCCATCATGTAACCTTCTTGCTGCACTGCTAAAGACTTCCGGAGGGGAAAATATTTATCAAACACCAAACCATCATAGGAGAGACTGCGGTAAACCTAACAGGAGGCTGGGGTAGCAGAGAGGTGACCGAGGCGGCAGGGAGAGGGGAAGAAAATATTCCCACAGAGGTTTCCTGCCTGGACAAATGCCACACTGTCTATAAAATATCAGCTTATTTCACAAACATCAGCCTGCTTTTCCCTCTTCACCTCAAATCCCATATCCCCAAGAAGAATTCCACCAAATATGCCAGTCATGCAGACTCCTGTAGCCCAACAGGTTCAAGGTGGCAAAAAGAACAGAGACATTGGTAAGAGACATCCTGCTCATGAGGGGCATATGATGCACACCCAATGGGCAGTCCCTGGTGCTTCAATGTCCTTGGAAACATGGCGCCCACTTGGAAAACTGCCCACACTCTTCAAGAAACCCACAATCCCTGTATTGATAATAATGCCAAAAGACCCATTTTCTGGTTGTAACTACAAATTCTTCCCAACACCAATGACAACAAATCATCTCCTGGATCAATTCATTAGAATCCACAACCTCCTATCCCTGGCCCGGAGTTGGCCCTTATCCTCTCTGTGACCTCTGCCTGGGCAGCCCTGTTGGTAAGCAGAGCTGGCTCTTATTCTGCCCTTTAAATTATTCACACCCCAATCTTGGCCACTGGCATTAATCTTTCATTTGCTATTTAGACATCTGATTCCTGGGGCACGATTGAGAGATGTCGCTTGGGAGATCAAGTTGGCCAGAGGGGAGGTCCGAAGGGAGTCAGAGACCTGCAGAGCTACAAGGGCCTGCCTGGAATTAATGGGGTCATCACCCTACTCCCCAGCACCTGGAGGAGGAGGAGACAGACACAGGAGACACAGATGCGTCTGAAGGAATGAAATTCCAGGTCCGTCTGCTTTGTAAGAAAATGTGCATGTGTGTGCACATGTAAGTGTGTGTCAGGGCAGGGTGACAGTCACTCAGTTCTCATCAGGGTAGGCACTGTAGGAGACCTGTATCTGCCCTGGTGCAGGGCACAGAGGTATCGGGAGAGCTGGTAGCTGGGCACAGAGAATGGGAATCCAATAAAAAAGACACTCATGTGAGCCCGGGGAGACAGGATTGTCTCCATATGCTAAGTAGTAATAACTAGAGGTTAGATAGTCTTAGTCCTCAAGACTTCACTCTAATAGAATAAAGAAGATGGAAATATATCCCCTCTCCTCTCTTCCTCCTCCTTCACCTTCTCAGCTAACATCTACAAGGTGCCAGGCACTGTGCTAAATGCTCTCCATTCATCATCTTGGTTAATACCCACAACAATCCTAGCAGGTAGGACTGTTAGTTCCCTCATCTTACAAGTAAGGAAACTGAGGCTTGGAAAGGTTAAGTAAATTGCCCAAGTCCGACAGCTAGTGAGTGGTCATGGAGGATTTGAGCTAAGGAAGTTTTACTACAGATACCAAGCTCTTAACCAATGATTTAAGAAGAAGTAAATAGATAAACTCAATAATGACCAAAGATCATTGGGAAAAGAAAGGTAGTTACTAGACCCATTTGTTAAGTTAAAATTAAATAAAATTTAATATCTAGGGGGCCAGCCCGGTGGCGCAAGCAGTTAAGTGCATGCATTCCGCTGCAGCAGCCCGGGGTTCACCAGTTCAGATCCCAGGCACGCACCGACGCACCGCTTGTCAAGCCACGCTGTGGAGGCGTCCCATATAAAGTGGAGGAAGATGGGCATGGATGTTAGCCCAGGGCCAGTCTTCCTCAGCAAAAAGAGGAGGATTGGCAGATGTTAGCTCAGGGCCGATCTTCCTCACAAAAAAAAACAAAATTTAAGATCTAGTTCCTCAGTCACACTAGCCACATTTCAAGTGCTCAACAGTCACATGTGGCTAGTGGCTGCCATAATGACCAGTGCAGATATGAATATTGCCACCATCACTAAAAGGCCTGTTGCACGTTGCTGGCTTTGAGGGTAATGTGAGATGTTGGCAAAATGGAATGCCCGTCAGGAAAAACAGCTGAAGGAAGGATTGCATTGACTTGTGAGCTGTTCAAATCTAGAAAGGAAAAGAAATTGGGCAACAAGGAAAGAAGAGAGTGGAGGACAGCAAGACACAGATCAATAGGTTGGTGTCATTCACAAGTGAGACTTCACTCAATGTCACAGAAGGAAAGGACCTTGAGGATTCACACATCCAACCCCTTCCCATTGCGAATGAGGCCAGTGGCCACTAGGGAAGCCACTTGCCCTGAGTCACACACCCAGTTAAATCCAGGGCTCTTCCCGTCCCATCAGCCTCTTGAGATGTGTACTCAGAGGTGATTTTCATCATGATTTCACACTATTCTGACTCCTAACAGGTAAGTTTTGCTTGGGAGCAATAATAGTCATTACCCCTATTACAGCATCTTCCCTTCTTGTGACAGCACAAGGCTGTCCGAGAATGAGAAGCTGGGCCTTTGTAAAAGAGCAGCCATTGAAAAGATAAATGGCAAACCTGGAGCTTGGGAAGCAGCCAAGTAGGACTCTGTTCTCTACTCTATCCCTAGGGTGTGGATTAGGGCATGTTGTGGGCAGTCAGTAAATACTTCTCAAGTAAACCAATGGATGGTTGGTTCATTGGTTGGTTGGTTGGATGGACAGATGAATGGATGACACCTGTCTGAAAGTCCTTGAACCACTTTATGGACTGGTGCCACATCCCCCACCCCTACACTGGTATTCACAGTCCACAAGCCACCGAAAAGGGAAAACGTCTCAGAATGTACAACAAATTCAACTGCAGTTCAGAGCCCAATATCAAAGACTGGGTGTAACCCACTGATGATACCAGGACAAGAAAGGCTTTAATCTCTGCAAAGGAATGTTGCCGGCTGCCGTTTTGCCTGCACTAGAAATCCACAGACTCTCACTTAGGCTAACTTCATGACCACTCTACAGGGACCCCTGCTTCCCTTCTGGCCTCAAAGATGATTACCTATCTCATTGTTTGAGGCCAATCCATCCTACTGACATCTCACTTACCGACCAGGGCTGTTGGGGAGCCTCTGACAGCCAGAGATGAAATAGCAAGAGGTTCCCCTCGTCTGAAGGTTCTTGGGCATTATTTTCTGCACTGCCTAAAGAACCAGATTCGCTCCTCTCCTCGGAGGGCCTGCGCTGGGGCCTCCTTTGCCTCTCTAGACCCTTGCTCCACGGTGTTCCCTCAAACTACATTTTCAGCCATTTAAATGGTGAAATTGTTTTGAGGCAAAAGGAGAAATCTCAGGATATAGACTTTGTCCGGTAGATAAGGAATGAGGTAATGTTTTAGCTCACAAATTCCTTAAGGGCAGAGATTTTATTTCTGTATCTTTTAAATCTGAATTCCCAATGTGCAGAAAAATGCCTGGCGTATAATAAACAGCCAATACAACGGATGAATGAGTAAATGAGAGAAAGAGAGAGCGAGAGACTCAGCACTGAACCTGTGACTCTGGCTCATACTCAGTCTGCTATCGTTCTGTCCCCAGTGAGGCTGCTGGCTTCTTAGTCCTTAGGTCCCTGTTCTCTTTCTTGCCGGGTCCCCTCTCTACCTCCTTCAGTTCTGACACTGCTTTCTCTGGCACTGCCTGACACTCATCCTCTAAAGTCTCTCTTCCTCAGTCATTTTGGTGTATTTGGGTAAAATTCTCCTAATCCATTGTTCTTCGTGTTAAAGACTTTTTGAGCTGATTTAGAATTAGAGATTCTGGGCACTGAAATAGTCTCAGTGATCTTCCACAGCTGAGCACCCAGCCAGCTCTGCCCTCTGGATGCCTGGGTCCTCCTAGACGCTTCTGCAGCCCTGTAACTGGCACCAAGCCATTCCACTGCTGCTGTCAGTTATATTTTACTTTATTTTATTAAAGAAAGATCACACCCTTTCTCAGGTCCTAAAGTGACCTGAACCTAAGAAAGGTTGTCCTCACTGTCCATCGAGGCTCAGTCATCCTGCGCCCCAGGTTCTCCATCCTAGAAGTCTACCCCGGTGCCTCAGACTACAATGGCACATTCATCTCAAATGCTTATTGATTGCTCTTCTCTACAGGATGGTGCAATCTATTTTCTACTATGATGTGAAGGTTGAAAGCCTCCTGCTGAACATGCCTCCTTGGCCTTCCAAAAAATTTCGGAACCAAGATGGACCCAACCCAGCTTAGCTTTTAAGGCCTGGAGTGGTATGCCTCAGACAAAGCATATTGTATCGTAGTAACCTTTGTTATCTGGCTGTTTAAGGCCTTTATGGAGCATGCCTATGGTTAATGGCTTGACAATATGAAGCGTGGCTGAGCACTTGTTCACAGACTCACTATCTGAAATTCAACGGACACACTGCACACAGCTTTGGGGAAAGCAGGTAGCCCTGATCTCATTCTGCCTCTAAGACCAAGGCAAAGGCCCTTGTACAAATCAGTAGTTTTCCTTCCATTGCATAAAGAAAAACTGGCAGTGATGAGCAGGCAGAAGAGTAGAGGGAAAGGAAGAAGGACAAAGAGTCAGGTGGAGGGGAGGGGAAAAGTGAGGGAGGGGTGTAATAACGTGTGCATCTTCTATGGGCTCTTCCCCTTCAACTCCCACGCCTGGATTTCTGTTCTTTTTTAATGGCTGGAGCCATGATTTGTTCTCATCGATTGCTATTGATGTTTTTCAATTATATTCGTGACACTTTTGGCAATATGTTTGTAAACACAAAGCCTTCCTGGATCTTGCCTCTTGTCACCTTGCAGAAGAGCCGTCCTTGGTCACCCCATATCAGCTGTCAATCGAAGGGGTCAGGAAGGGAGCTCCATGCCCTTGGTCCTGGGCCTTGCTTGTTTTTCTCTTTGGGCCTCAGAATAAACTTTCCTCACTCATTGCCCTCTGGGAAAATGGAAACCTCCCTCTTCGACTGGGAGAAAATTGGGCGGAAATGAGGAAACACCTCTACCTGGGGTCAGGCAGCACGTCGCGGCCACTGTTGACAACAATGCTCTGAGGGAGAGCAATGTAGCAGGGAATCCTGCGCCCACCAGCTCGGCTTGAGCCTGGGCTGCAGGAACAGACGACCGCACCCTGAGCAGAGGGAGCTGAGCGGCAGGCATCCAAATTATATCCTGGACATCTGGATGAACAACAGGAAATTTCCTAGGTGCACCTAGACCCGGAGCTTCCCAACATTTTTAACCAAGACCCATAAATAAGAAAAACAGTGCACATCATGGTTGAGTAAACACATGCATGTTTAATTGAAATAAAAGCTTAAGGAAAGAAAAAAAGGTTTAAGGAGAAAGTCTTACAACAAGTGATGTACTCTGATATTTTCTGTCCATTCTTCTATTTTTTTTTAAACTCTTAATGCTGATCATGTTCCACTAAGTTGACTCACGACTGACTTGTTGGTTGTGACCCACAGTTTGAAAAAATACTGGACTAGACTGAGGTCAGCAAAGGCCAGTTAAGAAATATTTTCAGCTTTGCCATATTGTCTGTGTCATAACTAGTCAACTTTGCCTTTGCAGCATGAACTCAGCCACGGACAGTATGTAAACAAACAAGTGTGGCTGTGGTCCTATAAAACTTTTCTGATGTACACTAAAATTCAAATTTCATACAATTTTCATGTGTCATGAAATATTATTCTTCTTTTGATTTTTTTAAACCATTACATAGTATAAAAACCATTCTTGGCTGGTGGGCTGTACCAAATCAGGGAGTGGATCAGATTTGGCCTGGGGGCCGCAGTTTGCCAGCTCCTGGCCCACACAATGTCAACAAATGCTCTGTGTACTGCCAATCCTTCTCTCCAAGGGTTCCGGAATCTACCAATAGGTTGGGGTGCGGGGATCCCCAACACGCCCTGCCGCAGCCACCCATGAGTCAAGTTCAAGCCCATGTTGATCTTGTGCCCTTGTGTTAGAGTCTGAGTTCTAACATATTTAATTAATGGTCCCAGTTCTCCTGAACAGTTCCCTCAGAGAGAATGTGTTTTCTATCATGGCTTTGAAATGTCTCTTTGCTTGCTTATCTTCTCCCTGAGACTGTGAGCTGGTAAATTCCAGAAGCTACTCCAGTGGAGGGCAGGAGAGTCTCTGCTCTTTCCAAGCCTTTCCTTGGCTCAAGTACGCAATCTACTCTGGGGCTTATTCCCAGGTGCTCCTTGGTGCCTAATCTCGGGCTTCGGCCAACCACAGTCCCATCAGCTAACCCAAAGCCACAGGGCCCCCAGGTGCCCCCTAAATGCCCCAGCACAACCAAAGGCTCTTTAATTCCAAGTACCTGAATAGGAATGAGAACAGTCACTTTTTTTTGAGTTAAATTTTTTTTTAATTATTTTATTGAGGTCATACTGGCTCATAACATTGTGTAAATTTCAGGTGTACATTATTATATATCAGTTTCTGTATAGACTTCATAGTATTCACCACCAATATCTAGTTTTTATCTGTCACCATCCATATGTGTCCCTTTACCCCTTGCACCCTCCCCCCACCCCCTTTCCCTCTAGTAACCACCAATCTGTTTTCCTTATCTATGTGTTTGTTTATCTTCCATATATGAGAGAAATCATATAGTATTTGTCTTTCTCTATCTGACTTATTTCACTTAGCAAAATATCTTCAATGTCCATCCATGTTGTTGCAAATGGCATGATTTTGTCTTTTTTTATGTCTCAGTAGTATTTCATTGTGTGTGTGTGTATATATATATACCACATCTTCTTTATCCATTCACTTTTTTTTTAATTGTGGTAAAATACACATAACATAAAATTTACCATCTTAACCATTTTTAAGCATACAATTCACTAGTGTTAAGCACATTCACATTGTTTTGCAACCAATCTCCAGAACTCTTTCATCCTACAGAACTGAAATTCTGTCTCCATTAAACAACAACTCCCCATTCCTCCCTCTCCTCAGACCCTGGCGCCCACCCTTCTACTTTCTGTCTCTGTGGATTGACTAGACTAGGTATCGTATAAGTGGAATCACTCAGTATTTGTCCTTTTGTGACTGGCTTATTTCACTTCGGAGAATGTCCTCAAGTTTCATCCATGTTGTAGCATGTGTCAGAATTTCCTTCCTTCTTAAAGTTGAATAAGAGAACACTCATTTTTAAAAGGTGGGTCCCAAATTTTCCTAGGAAGTAAGAGCACAATTGGGCCTTTCCCAGTTTTAATGCATGACTAAATTCAAGACAAACTTTCTTTGTATTTCCCTCTAGAAATAGCGTGGTTGGATTCCACTCAATCTCCTCATCATTCCTCTGTCCTTAGAACATTCCCCCGTCCTGTTCACCCTCTGCCTCTTGTTTAGTGTGGCGTCATGGAGAGGAAGCAGGCTTTATTTAGGGCTGACATCCTCGAATTTAAATCTTAGCTGCTTCTTCTCTTTATTAGCTAAAGGTTATGACCAGAGCTTCATCTATAAAATGGAAATATCTACCTTATATTTAATGACTATTGTAAAAATGAAATGAAATGAAAGATACAAATATCTAACACAAAGCTTAGAACTTAGTACTCAAAATGATAATAATTATTATTATTAGCCCAATTAATGATTTCCAGCATCACAATCTGATTTCTAGTACCTTCAGTGAACTCTGGAGATCCCACAGGAGAATGCCAGAATCTCTTTTTTGAGATACCAACTGATTTAACAAAAAGTACCGTAGTCAGAGCCCAGGACTCAGGTGTCAAGTATACCACTGCTTTCCTGTTACCCGGGCAAGCCATTGTCTTTCTCTGTCCCTCAGCCTCCTCAGTGGTGAAACAGATCAAATAATGCCTCTAAAATCTTTCCCACAAAGAGGCAATGTCTTCAAAGTGCTCTGAGCCCAATGAAGATGTCATTGTCAAATATGCACCTGTGGTTACAGACAATGCTAATACTTTGGGAACTAATTCACTCAGGTGGTCACTGAATGCTTTGCCATTCACATGCCAAGCCCCATCTGAGGGGCTGGGAAACAAGGATGAACTAGTGATCCCAGTACCATCGCCATGCATGGCTGTGCACATATGTACTCCAAAGGCGATGACTGACTGCAGAACAATGTGTGCCTTATCCAGAGGGAACTGAGTGCCTAACTCAGAGAGGAGGAAAGGGAGAAAACTAACATCTATTAGAGCTTTACCGTATGCTACCAGGTGTTCTACACCTACAATGACATTTAATCCTTCCCATACATGGACGCATATAAAGGAGCACAGAGAGGACATGCAATTTACCCAGAGTCACAGAGCTAGTATATCTATCATAAAGCTGAGATCAAAAACAAGTTTGCCTCCAAAATCTATGAAGCTTCCACTCTTCCAAGAAGCCATTCTAATAAGGACCTATCTAATTGTCCATCAGAAACCCGTTCAGAGGTGAATTCACCTTGGTCCTATCTAATGGCCTGGCTCTTGTTCCCCTTCTGTCTCCTTTATGGCTCAAGCTAATTAGTGATGTGCTTCGTCCAACATCCAGTTCCCGATTTATTGGCTATTGGGTTCTCGGGGGAAGGGAAGTAGCATTCATTGAGTGCTTTCCAGCCCCCCGGCCCTGTTCTAGGAGCTTCTGGCCATGAATTATCTCTCTTAATCCTCATAATAACTCTGTAAAGTGGGTGTTATTACCCCATTGCACAGAGGATCAGAAAGGTTAAGTAACTCTGGACATCCTAGAAGATGGACAAATGAGGTGGCCCAGCACCTCGAGAAACCTCTGAAGGTGGACTCTCAAGCAGACCCTCCTACAGCCGAAGCAGCCAGGCCTCTCTGCCTCATCAGCCTTGGAGAGGCAGGGGAGAGTAAAATGGATTATGTGGTGGGTTCAAATTAAGAACATTCATCATCCCTGACCCTCCAGCCCCTTGGGGTGGCTCAGAATTCGTTATGCAACTCCTGAGCTGTGCTCGTCCTCTCCAGCCTCCCATGTGAACACTGGAATTATCCAAGAAGGGTTGGTAATAAGATAAAAGCTGCCCTACCGTGGGCTCTCCATTCCCAGCACTGTGCTAGATACCCTGCTTCCATCATCTCATTTCATTTTGCTAACAACTATATCAACAAGTCTATATTTCCATTTTGTACAATTTGTGCATTATTTCATTTGATTTTTCCCAACAGACCAAAGCTGATGAGGGGAAGTGCTCCTCCCAAGCTCACCTGGCTGGAAGTGCAAAGCCAGGATTCAGGCCCTGCTCCGCCGACCCAACCAATTCATCCTGGGGCTGCAGACACTGCAGGGCCTTCCCCTACTCCTACTGGACTGATGGATAAACTGAGTCCCTGGGCAGAGCAGGGCAGTGCTTGCAGAGTCAGGACTAGATCCCAGCCACACTTTTCTATCTGATGTTCCTAGAGGTGGTAGTGGAGCCAAAGAGACGAGGTGAGCTGTGGGAGATCGGTGATAAAAGCTCATGTTGAAAATAAAACTGATTAATTGTTCACCACTCTTCCCTTCTGTAAAAGCACAGTGTTCAAAGAATTCTACTCCTCCCTGAAGATCGGATAACAAAATATCTGATTGTGACGGCCCTCCCTCCTGCTCTCTCAGCTGCAGAATGTTCTCTGTTTATCCTCGGCCTGCATATTCATAATTGTGTTATTCACATAGCAACGCATGGGGATAGCAGGACAAGAGCCACCAGCATCTGGGCCAAAGGGAAAACCTGAGGGATCTCCAGGAGAATGCACCACTCACTCCCAGGCACCCTCATGCCGGGTGGGGCAACACCCCCCAAAGCCTGCTGCCCCCAGACCATCTTCTGGAGCATTGCCTTTGCTCCCAGCCAGGAGCTGAGGTCTACCTGAGGCCTTGCTGCTTCCTCTACCACAGCCGTCCCAAGGAGAACAGATGAGAATGCCAAGGGAAGGAACCCAAGCCTCCTCTTCAGCAGGGTCTCAAGAGCTTCAAGAGGCTCAAGCCCCAAGAGGAGGAACCTCGGCCCTCTCTTCCTACTTCACCAGGCCCACGCCTTGGACGTGCAGGAGCTGTGGAGTCACACGCTGCTTCTGCTGGGCTGCCCTGGCTTGCTGGGGCTGCATTTTGCCCCATCTCTGAGCTCCTTTCAAAGAAAAGGCAAATTCAAGAAACCCCTGCTAACTCCCAAGTCCCAAGACAGGCTGTGGGTGAAGGAGCAGAAGCAGGAGCTCACCTGGGAGCCGCTGACGGCCCAGCTGGGGGGAGTCGGGGCACCACCTCTAGAGGATGCCCAGACAAGTTCCTTTTCCCTCCCTCCACGGGGACCCGAATCCTGGGTAACCCCAACCTGCCTGTCAAGTCAGGAGGTCCGTGGCATCCCCAGGCCAGAGTATCTTTGCCTGCAGAGTTCCTGCCCCGGAGTTGCCTGTGACCTGCCTCTCCTCCAGTGCAAGGACACCATACCCCATGGACTCTGCCCCCTTTAGGTTCGATCTGGAATTGTCCTTGGAATAAACAGCCTCCCCCAAATGGTGTATTCTGCCAGCATGTGGTTTAGCAGCTGTCAAGTTCTGTGCTAGGGCTGTGTCCTGGCTGGGGTGCGCGAGTCCTGGGTGGTGTGAGCCCTCTATGCACCCTACCCCACGCATCCATCCTCCTTTGAAGCCACTGTGAAGGCTTCTCTCAGGCCCACCCTAGGAGTTGGATGTCTGGACACCACTGCACCCAGTGGATGAACCACTACTGCCCCTTCCCCACCCCGGCTGCCCTCTCCAGACGCGCTCACTGTGACGCATCCCCCTACCAAGGAAACTGTCTGGAACACAGAAACCCATTCTCCCCGGCCCCCTTCTGACTGCCAAATCCATAAAAGGGCCGGCGCCTGGCCCCGTCCTTGGAGGCTGCCCCGACCGCTCAGGCTGTGTCAGTCTCTTCTATGTCTCCCCAGTGCCAAGATAAAAAGGGGGAAAGTTTTTTCTCCTCCTTCCAGAGTACAGACCAATTAGCATTTTTTAAATTACCATTGGAGAAATATACCTAATTAGCCACTTTAAAGAAAAGCTTTTTAAAAAAAAAAAATCATAAATTTCTAACTGGCCACAGCTTGGAGACACTTTTAAAGCTAATTGTGTGTTTCTGGTACTAACAGGGGAATTGGTAAAAGTTAGAAGCGGATTTTATGACCTTGGCGGGAAGGGGAGGGAAATGGCTGGCTGACCTCCTGGGCCAGGGAAGGGTTAACTTCTGTTTACTGGAATCCATGGGCCCCTCCTCACCCCTCACTCCTCCTTCTCCCTCCATCTCCACCTCAGCCCTGCCTTGGTCAGGGGTACCTGTCTTCAAGCTGAATGAGAAGCAGGCCAGCAGGCGGACACCCAGTGGGGCAAATGCGAGAGGAAGAAAGGGATGAGAACAAAGCGAAGAGCAAGAGGGAAAGTAGAGAAGAAACGCTCGAGGAAACTGAGACCAGGAGCCCCAGAGGCCTGTTTCTCGTTTGTGCTTCCCATTAAACTGCGTCTGTCGTCTGTTGGTGTGGCTGGGACGGGACCCAGGGCTGCACGTGAACACGGGGACTTGCTCAGCCCCTTCCAAACTGGAGGCTGACAGGGCTTCAAGCCCTTCGGGTTCCTGCCCAGGCTCTCCCTGCTCAGTGACCCCAAACTCCTGGGTCCTGAAACTGAGAAACACTCCATGAAGTGCAGGCAAGAGGTGCTCCGGGGGGGACCATTTAGGAGGAAGGCAGCACAGAGGGGTTTTTGGTTCCTGGGGAAGGGGCAAGAAGGCCTCCCTCTGGAGAGAAATCCATGTACAAATGGACACATGGAAAGAAGGGAGGCCATGGAGAAGATGTACAGAGTGACCGTACAGTGTCCCCCAATCAACCAGAAGACCCAACCAGCAGCCAGTCACCAGCCCTTCAATGCCCCACAGTGACACACCAGGAGACCTACCAAGGGGTGAGTGTGGGGCTCTCCTGTCAGGGGCACCCCCTCTGGCTGGGTTGTGGGGCAGAAGCTAAGGGAAGAACAGGATGGTATTGTTGTCTTGCCCCGACCCCCAACCCCACTGTGAGTTGCACACGAGTGGCCAGGGCCATGCTTGCCCGACTCTAGGAGTGGCCTCCTAGTTGGCTGAAGCAGGTGTTTACGTTTTCTAAATGGAAAAAGTGAGCCCCAGAGATGGGAAGCCATTCACTACAGCAGCAGATTTCGTACCAAATTCATATGTCTGACTTAGTTCTTGAAACCATATTCTTCGTTCATTGAGATCCTTGTTTCTATACGTTAAAGGAGACTATGGAGAAATTACACACAGTTTGGAAACGTAGGTTCTGGAAAGCCTACAGCATGCATTCTCAACGGGGGCAATAACACCCCAAAGAGGGCGAAAAGTGGAGGCAAAATAAAACCCTTAGATATTACAGTGGTTCGTGGCCTCCAAAGCTCAACGCTACCTGACAAATTCTCATACCTTAGCAGACATGCTCATTTGGAAGAATTTAAATTTAGTTTATTTTTTCTCCTAGTGAGAGAGTATGATAATGAAAAAAAGGTTGAGAAACGCTGGCTGAGGGCAGTAGCCCCAGGGTCACGCTCCATAGCCACAAAGGCGAGGGCTGGATCCACTCACATTCACCCCTGTGGAATGACCCCCTGGACTGACTGAACAAGAAATGGGGCAGAGGAGTGGGTTGTGCCCCAAAACCAGTCAGCGACCCTAGATGTCCCACCGCAGGCAAGCCCAAGCTTTAGAAGTGGTAGGAGAGTCGAGGAAACTTGTAGACTGAGGCAGCACCACAGGGGGCAACCACCCGAGAAGTTGCAACACTGTGTATTCTGCCAGGTCAGTGGAAAGAGCTTCCGGAATAGAGAATACCTTAGGGGTCTCTTCCTACCCCTCACCCCAGACCTTAAGGCCTGAGAGAAATGGGAAACCGGATGGACATGCCCCAGGCGGCCTGCTGAGGCAGGAACAGAGCGGGGCTGAGAGGATTCAGGGCCTTAAAAATGGCAGTGGAGCTTGAGGACAGAGAGGGAGCGAGGGACCTTTGGGTCCCCAGCACTCCGCAGGCACCCCTCACACTCCGCGTATCTCCCCTCTCTGGTGTCAGAGGCTGGGAAAGGAGGAGAGAGAGACCCTGCAGAACATCCTCCAAGCAGGCAGGGCAGCTTCCAGCCTGGCCAGCCTCAGCCTCAACTGGCAGCTTCGGGTCTAGTGAGAAGAGCATGGGGTCAGACACACTTGGCTTCAAGCACGGTGTGAACACAGGTGGTAACTTGGAGAGTCAAGGTCCTGGAAGAAGGGACTCTGTCTGACTCCACCTCCTGCAGCCGAGGCCTCCTCTAGCACCTGTCACATGCTAGGTGCTTCATACACGACTGTGGAGTCGAACTGAACCCTTTCTCAAATGTTTTCTCAAAAGGAATTTTCCCCTTGAGGGAACGATAGCTCCCTCTACCTTGGAGGGGTTTTGTGAATGTAAAACGAGATGACGTTGACAACGTGCCAGGGAGAGAATCTTGTCAAGCAGGCCAGGTGGGCATCCCTGCCCCGTCCCCTCTTGTCTTCCCTTTCTAGGAAACTCAGCGCTTTTATTAGAAGTCGTTTCATATTGTTTCTGTAGAGTATGTGAGAAGAGGAATGGGGGAGGGGAGGACATCACCGTCATAGACGGAGAAACCAAGGAGGATCTCAAGGAAGACCCAAGGTGATGGAGACGGCCCTGAGTGCCCCCCAAGTGTCCTGCATGTGCTGTCCTCTGCCTGGCTCCACGGTGGGCAGAGAACCGTGTGGCCAGGGGACACATTCCTACCAGCAGGGATGTGCCAGGGAACATTTATTTGGATCCCTTTCCTGGGGTTCTGGCCCAAGGAAGGTGGCACCTTTGCTGCTTTCCCAAGAATATACCACTGGGAGCCCCATTTTACCCACTCAGGCCCAGGAAGCCCCCACGTTCTCCCTCCACTGGCCCTCCTGGGCTTTCTGGGGGTGATGGATGGGCCAACAGTCATATTTTTTTTCTGTCAAGAAAGCACAAACAATTCAATGCCAGGAGGGAAGGGCCCTGCTCCCTGTTGGCCACTGGCAGAATCCCCGGGGAGCTCTATTAACGTCATGGAGGCAGCCAGGAAAGGGAAAATAGGCAGGCCTGTGGGGCCTAGGAGTGGGAGGGAGAATTGTTATTTGTGAATGATTAAACCAAAGCTCCCAAAACCTCAATGACTGCTTCCTTCTTGCACCCCCACCTCCCAGACACAAGAAACTGTGAGGTGCAGCCCTCTCCATCCTCACCCCTGTGCCCATCCAACTCAGAGGTGGCTTCCAGCAGACAGCCTGGCTCTGGCCAGCTGCCAGGTCCTTGCCTACCTCCTACTCCATTCCCTGTCTGCGATTGTTTTCAATCAGTTTAGGAAACAGCTCTGAGAACAATTAGAAAAGATAACAAGGAAGAATTACATAATTACAGGCCGCCTAGATCTCAGGCGCTTCAAAATAAGGCTAAACTGAGGAGTCCAAACAGGAATCAATTTAAGGAAAAATATGGCATTCCTGGTGAGCGTTGGGGGAGCAAGGGCTGGAACCCTCCTGGCGAGGTGGGAGCAAAGGAGCTCCTGTGTCTACCTGCTGGCCGAGCTGGGGCCTCACTGCTTCCCAGGTCAAAGCCTGAGGACGAGTCTGGGAGGCCTAGAGCGATCCTCGCGCAATGCAGACCACTGTGTGGAACAGACCAGGTAGACCAGAGAACCGCACCCACCTGTGAAGGAGACAGGGCCTTAGAGACCATGCAGCCCACACTTACGAGGAACAAAGACCCAGAGGCGAAAAGGTCTCACCCCAAACCACACGGACCTCAGAATACCAAACCCCAAGCCAGTGCTTTGTCCATTTGCAAGCCCCTTAACTCCAGCTTTTGATCCCTAGGCCAGCGGGTGACAGGTTCCATGCACTAGGAGAGCTGGGAAGTCCTTTATTCTGGAACAAAAAGCATGGGTACAGAAAGAACTTTGTCTCCTAGCACAAGGATCTCAAAATTATCTGTAAAGGGTCAGAGAGTAAATATTTAGGCTTTGTGGGCTATGTGATCTCTGTCGCAACTACAGTCACGCACTGCATAATGATGTGACATAACGGCAGACCTCATATACGGCGGTGATCCCTAAGATTAGCACCATGTAGCCTGGGTGTGTAGTAGGCTATACCATCCAGGTTTGTGTAAATGCACTCTACGATGTTCGCACAATGAAAAAATCACGTAACGATTTATTTCTCAGAACACATCCCCATCATTAAGCGACACACAACTGTACTCAACAATGTCATTAGCGTGCAAGCAACACAGACAAGACATAAACAAATGAGCATGGCTGTGTTCCCGCAAAACTTTATTTAGGAACACTGAAATTTGAATTTCATATCATTTTCACATGCCATGAAATATTATTCTTCTTTTGATATTTTTTTCCAACCATTTAAAAATGTAAGAATCATTCTTCACTTGTGGGCTGTGCAAACACAGGTGACGGCCACATCTGGTCCATGGATTGGAGTTTGCTGACCCCTGCTCTAGCATGTTGCTGGAAGACTTTGCATTTCTCTGATTGCTCCACTCCCAGAGCTTAAACACGACTCCATGGACTCAGCACGGCATTTGGAAAGTCTCGGTGGTAAGTCTTCAGTGGGTCACATTGGCGTGCTAGGTCAGGCTGCCACTAACCAAAGACAGTCCTCAGGAAATCACCCTATGAGGCTTGCTCGACATCCATGCCATCTATGAACACCCAGACCCCAGGAGCAAGCTGGGCAAATAGAGAAGTTTCCCCAGCCAGGCAAGCAATCCCTCCCCAGAGGAGAATGGGAGAGGGATTGTGTTCCAATTTGCCCTTCTCTAGACAAGACAGAGGGTCTCCTGGCGTATAAGGTAATAAAGCACCAACCTCCTGCCTTTCTATGCAGCATAACCCAACTTACCACTGTGTCTCCCTACTGCCTCTCCTTTTAGCATCAGGGAGTATCAAGCATCTTCATTCACTCAAAACACATGTATTGTGTTGAATGCCTCCTCTAGCACCATGCCAGATGACAATGGGGCATAGGATATCAGACACATACTGATACCAAGTTTCCACGCAGCTAGTTCCTTGACAGCTGGGACCAATTATTCCTCTTTCATCCCCAGCGCCCAGCACTGCATGGGACACACAGGAGAGGCTCGGTAATGTTGAACGAATGAGTAAATGAATGTATGTGCAAGATGGAAACGGTTACCGGCGTACAGAAGACAGATTGAATCCCATGCAAGGTGAGAGGAGGGAGAATTTTTGCCCAGCTAAGGAAATCAAGAGAGGCCCAATGACAGTGGAGGCAGTTGAGCTGAGCCTGACAAGATGGGTGAGATTTGGGCATGTACGGTTGGGGCAAAGAGAGAGAGAGAGGAGAGAAGAAATTCCAGCCAGAAGGAATAACCAGCAAGGGCCTCGGGCATGATGGTGTCTATAAGAACACTGATAGTTAGGTTGCTGATTCATGCATGCCGCTCGAGCGTTGCTGCTAGAACAGGCATGCATGCTAACGAGTGCTGAGAGCCCAGAGTCAAGCTTTATCTAGATCATTGGGGGCCCAGAAGGTCAGGCAAAGAGTTTAAACCTGTGTAGGTGGTGAGAGGTGTTGAGTCTTCTGAACAGGGGTGGTTGGGTAGCAATGAGGTTAGGAAAATTAATATGGCAGCAGAGTACATAAAGACTGGAGTAAGCAAGGAGTCCATTTAAAGAAACCCTGGGGCGGGCCCCGTGGCTTAGCGGTTAAGTGAGCACGCTCCGCTGCTGGCGGCCCAGGTTCAGATCCTGGGCGCGCACTGACGCACCGCTTCTCTGGCCATGCTGAGGCTGCGTCCCACATACAGCAACTAGAAGGATGTGCAACTATGACATACAACTATCTACTGGGGCTTTGGGGAAAAAAAGGAGGAGGATTGGCAATAGATGTTAGCTCAGAGCCGGTCTTCCTCAGCAAAAAAAAAGAGGAGGATTAGCATGGATGTTAGCTCAGGGCTGATCTTCCTCACAAAAAATAAATAAAAAAAAAATAAAGAAACCCTGAATGGCAGGAAGTCCTGACCCAGAGGCCAAATGCCTTCTTTCTTAGAATGCAGGGCATCCCAAAGGGATTCAAGCCACGGCCCTTGACCAGCAGGCAAGACCAGGGCCTCCCTAATACTCAAAGCCTGTCTTTTGGGATCCCTCATGCTCAAGATTGGTGATCAGCTACTCGTTAGCCCTCTGTCCTGCTGGGAAAATGATCAGCATCATGGCATAGAGAGCACAGGCTTTGGATGAGGGCAGCCATGAGTTCCTATCTTGATATCGCCCCTCCCTGGCCATGTGACTCTCTACACAAGAACGGCAGTTAAATGAGGGCATATGAGGTAATGTGTGTTCAGCACACACTGTAGCCTAGTGCCTGGACCTCTGGCATAAAGGCAGAGGAATCTGGAATTCAGTGACGTGACTGAGGTTTGCTCATCATGTGAGATGGGATTGGGCCTCTCCTCTCTTGATCAACGCCTGCCTCGGACCCGGGAGGAAGAAGTGGCTTCAACTAAGCCTGCAGTCTCCCCATACCCGCTACATGGCCTCTGTGGTGGCTCTACTCTCCCACTCACTCCAAGACAGCCCCCTATTCTCTTTCAGGGATTCTGTGTTTCTCTTCTCTTCCCTGGTCCAGTTTCTGTTCGCCCCCCTCCCTGCCAACCAACTGGATTTCCTATCTCTGCATCTGAAGGGGGACTGGTGATTCTGAAGGGAGACTCACCAGCCACACATGGCCTTTCCAGAGAAGCCCTTATTAGTGCTCTTTGCAACTCCCTTCAAATCCCACTGACAACTGACCACATCTCCCAAGACCAGGAATGCCAGACCAATGAGGATTTAAAAATGAAAGAAGGAAAGAAATGTACTTCTGTTCCCAAGGAACCTCTCCACACAACACAGCACAGCTCCCTACTCCTGCATTTCCATCTGGTTGCTATTGGCAACCAGGCAATCATATTTTTCTAGTCCCAGATATAATCATCATAATCAATATAGAGTATTTATCCCACTCCTTGGTTTCAAGGAGCTCGAAGCTTTCACATCTATTATTCTTTCTTCACTAACATGGGGGAGTTATGGGGAGGAAGTGTGCATGTTGGTGGGTGGGGAAGGACTGAATCAATGTCTCTATTTAACAGATGGAAAAACTGAGGGAAGGGATACGAAGAGGAGACTGAAGAACTGCTCATGAGAAGAGAGTATTGTTAATAGTAATTATCCTGCGGATAGTGCTGTCACATAGATTCTCTCATTCAACACTCACAACATCCCTGGGAAGCGGGCTCACTTCACTCCTCTTACAGATGAGGCTTTAAAAGATTAAGCCATTTGTCCAAAGTCACACATCTAGAATTGGCATTTCTGAAACTCGAGTTGTGTCTTTTGAGTCCCTTTCAGTGTTTTTCCCATAGTATCTCTGCAAAGAAGTATCATCGCTCTTGGAGTTACCACATCTCTTCTCCACGTTGTCATCACACCACTGTAAACGCTGCTCGTCTACCACTTGCTCTTACATATGGAATTTTTTTCTCGAGTTCTGGTTGATACTGGTACCAAATGGGCAACAGGGACAAAAACGACAAGATGAAAGCATTTGACTGGCTTGGCAAACTTAGGAGCTATATTCAGTTTCCAAAATACTATGCATGTTCCCTCACTAGAGTAAAAATTTAAAAAAAAAATCAACCTTTTGACTGTGAAAATCATTCATCACTTTCGACAACTCTCTGATGTTACCTGTTACTACAGCAACTGGTTTGATATCCCCCTTTTATCATAGCAACTAAAGTGATGCTAGAAATGCATCTTTGGGGTCCCTAAAGTGGACAAGGCACCTCCTAAACACCTTCCATCCTAAACACCAGCAAAGGCTTTGCTGCCCATCTTGCTAGTTGGTGCTGGACACGAGCGGCTGGAAGTAAAGGATAACAAATAAGCCTGCCTGGAAGAGGAACGTGACCACAGGCAGAACCGTTCTCAATAGGATGTTTTTCTGACTTTCACGTACAGCATTCATTTCCCTCCAGAGACAGCACAAACACCACTGAATGAAGAGAGTGGCTGGCTTGCGTCTGAAGCTTCCTCCCTGTTCTCAGAATAGAGAATCAGCTGGACACCACCTTTTCTTTTACCATTTTCCTAACATAGAGTGAGGCACGTTTTACCACTTGCAAGGAGACAAAAGAGCTCACCTGGGATGCCCCAGACCTCCTGAAAAATGATACGAAAGGACTTGAGCCACGCCTTGCCTTCCTAACATCTCATCTAGCACCTCTCTGAAGTCTAGAAAGAGCTACCATATTGGGAACTTCCCTCCGTACCCTCATTATAGTCAGTTGAGTAGGCAGAGGAAGAAAATTAGAAACAAAATGCTCAATAGGCTAAAACCCAGGCTAAGGATGCACACAAGGAAACATGAAGGATCCAGATCCCTAGGGATTGATGACCAGTATCAACCAACCAACAAAGGCTTCTTCAGCCCCTTCTAGTGCAATTACTATGTGACTGCCCCAACCCGGGCCTTTAATGCATGCTGGCCCTCCCAGCACCGCACAGGCCTACCTGACTCCAGGGATGCTGGCCACCTTTGGTCTCCTCTCCCCTGCTGTTCCTGTGCTTAGCTCCCGATGTTTTTCTTTCATCTCCCATTCCCCATCCCCAGTTCCCTCGTTGGCATCAGATTTGGCAGCATTGAATTTCAATGATCCTTTTGGCCACAGTTTACACCCAACCCCCCGTTCCCTGGTTTTCTGGCCACTTAGGGTACACACATTGCTTGTCCCTGGGGCCAGTCCACATTAGCCAGCTTGGTTGGCATCTCTGCCATGCCTGTACCAGCTGCCCATGGTGGGAGGCAAGATGGGTGAACATGCTATGGGCATTGTGCAGTGTCTCTCCCAGAAATTTAGCAAACTCAAACTTAGAAGTTCAGGTTCTCTAAGACACAGGTGAGTTTGGGGCTCTTCTTAAGCCCTGCTGTTCCAACTCTGTCTCACAGTAGAATCCCGACAACAGTGATTTCTTTCCTTTGCATCAGACTTGCTCCTTTCCAAAGAGCTTGCCATCTATTGTCTCCTTGTAGCCTGATAACATCCTTAGGATGGATGCAGTCTGATCAAGGGTCATGATCCCGATTTTGCTGCATTCGGGGACGCTGAGGCACACAGCCCATGAATGATGCTATGCTGAGTCAGAACGGCATGCTGTGCTTGGCTCAGACCACCTTCAGCTACAGGAGCATGACCTTGACTAGTGCAGGTGCAGGTGATTTCGAGGATGCATCTCCTGTGCAGATGGAACACTTGAGCCACGCCTGCATTTCTGGCCCAGAGGGTGGTGGTAAGCAAAGCCCTCACTCTGACTTTTCACCCGGGATGAGGATCCCAAGTCCACCTTCTCCTCCAAGCTCTGCTCTGGGGCTACTACTGAGGAGCAGGCAGAGCTGAGAGGTTCAGCTTCCCAGCCCTCCCCATCTCTCCCTAGCACCTCTCCATGGACAAAGGGCACTTCTCAGGGCCTCAGTCGATGCTTCTGGCATCCAGACGCACTAGCCTGTAGCTTTGGGATTCAAGAAGGAACTATATGTGCCTTGCCTCAAGCTTCCTGGCCATGCAGGGCCACATCCTCATTTAGAAGGGTGACCGCATGGTGGAGACTGGCCGAGATCTGTGGTCCTCACTCTCGGTTGTGGGCCCACAATCTCCTGCCAAATGTGTAGCAATAGCCTCGGGGGAAAAGCAAGGCAGGAAGGAACATAACCAGGGAGGGGAAAGGCGAGAGATTCTGAAATCTGGACAACATCAAGAGCTGGTTTCCATGACAACCACTCCTTATTACAGTTGCTCAAACTGCAGCCTGTTCTAATCAGCACTGTCAATGGAGCCTTCTGTGGGACTCTGCGATGGCCCTACCCGGGCCTGGCTCCTCCCTCAGGCAGGAGGAGCACTAATACCCTCCGATTACCCCAATCGCCTAGGAAGGGAGGAGAGGCCAGAGCTTACAGGGTGTGGTTTGTTGGGGAGGGAAAGGAAGATGAGTGGTGTCAAAGAGTGGAAAGTGGAAGGAGGACTTAGAGTCGTAGGCGCAGCCTGACAGAAGTGTGGGAGTTGTCTCTGTGTGAATGCCTGGACCGTCTGTGTCAGGGATGCTCATCTTTGCACCGGTGAGCCCCTGAGCACCCGTGAGACATGTGACCATGGCCAGCCAGCATGCCAGTGTGGCTACCTGTGGGTGCATCAACTGGGCCTCCCCCCTTCAATGCTCTTGAAATGCTTTCTTCTCTCTCCTCTCTCTTCTCTCAAAAGCTCTAAGCTGAAGTCCAAGGATAAGACCTGTGGGGCAGAGGCCAGGGTCAGTGCCCAGCAGGAAATAGGCACCGGCACTTCCAACCATTGGTCAGTGAGCTGGGATGGAGAGGCACCTGCTCTAACATTCTCTAGAGTTACGCTGAAGTGAAGGGTTTATGGCTTAGCGACTCCTCGCACAGACTCCAGACTCCTCAAGCTCCCAGAAAATGATTGGTGACTTACAGGTTTTCCTCTAACCCACAGATGGGGCTTCAGAGGCAAACAACTTGTCAAAGTCACCTGCTGGGTCTGGTGTCAGCCTGGAGACCCTGTCCCCAGAAAACCCAACTCCCTTCCCTCTGCACGCTCAGAGCTGCCCTCTCCCTCCTCCTGTGCCCATCTGGCAATCACCCAAACACGCTGCAAATCAGATGACATATGACATACCGCACTCTGTCCCACTCTGAAAGGAGTCCGTCTAGGGGGACAAGGGGTCTGGTTTATATTTTAAGCAGCTAGAGTGAAAAATGGGGAGGCTGATGAGGTAAGGCCATGGCAATGAACACCGTTCAGCTGTCCATGATAATTACTTTGCCCAGCCATCCTGGAGCCAGGAGAGTGGGGGACCGGGGAAGGCTTGCCTCATAAATTATGAGCAATGGGGACAGAGCCAGTCGCTTCAAGAATTCCAGCTGCCCACCTGCACCCTAGCTGTAAGTGTTGCTGCTGCTGTTGGAAACAGAAGGAGCCAGAGGGGTGGGGATCCTCATCAAAGCAAGGTGATCTTCCCCCTAATTTCCAACACTTGGAGAATCCCAGAGAAAAGTTCCCATTCAAACTCCCCTACCAAGTGCTACATGGAGAATTGGGGTCCTGAATTTCAGCTGATGGCTGACTACCCAAAAGACACTGGGAGACCTAATGTCAGCATAGGACAGAAATTAGTGAAAAGGTCATTGAACAGGAGGGGGGAAGGGAGAGGCTAAAGGATGTCTGCCACAAGCTAGGAATGACCTACTAAAGTCTCTACTCCTTCTCTCAAGCTGGGATATGATTCTATGCAGTGGCTTCACAGCTGCCATTCTCCACAGACAGAGAAGGCATTTCAGGGCTTGAGGACACTTAGACTGCTGGCCCTTTGGATGCCATCACTGCAGGAACTGTGTGGAGCCACCTGGCTTGGATTTTTCTAGGCTTCCTGGCTGCAGTGCCCCACAGATGTTCCATTTCACACAAACATGACTTGCTCTTGACTTTGGACCCAACATCATAGATGCAGAAGAGCATGCACCAGGATTTTCTGTCCAGATTCCCCTTCCCTGGTTCCCTGAGTCCTCAGATGGAAAAAGGCCACTAACTGACCCCGTGGAGAAGAGAATGCTATCCAGGTGACCCATCAACTAGTATTGGGTGCCTGTTTTGGTCTCAAAAGAGACTCTCCAGAAGCACCACCGTCAGGACATGGAATATAAAAGTAAGATCCTGAAAGTCCGGATCTTTGCCAACTGACAGAAAGCAGCTCACTGCCTCTGCCCTTCATGGTCCTGAGCTGAAGTCATTCAAGGACCCAATGAAATGAGCTCTTGAGGGGCAGAAATCTAGCAGGGAGGGATATAATCACTTGTGCACGTGTATACGCATAGACACACACATTCTCACAAACGAAACCATAACAACTGGTGGTGTGCAGGTGTATGTGTAAGAGTTGGGGGGCGAGCATGCAATTGTGTGCAACTCTGGACCACCAATGGAAGGAGAGCTGCCTCTGAGGCAAAAACACCTGCCAGATCTGTCCCTGTGCACTGATAGATCCTTAGCCCACTCTGCCCTAACTGATCTCTTCAAGGTCCTCCCAAGGTCACTTGACCAAATGCAAAGTAAACAGAGCTCTCCCTCATTTCTCCCTCCTTGGGTTGACCCCATGCCACTAAGTGCATACAACCTGAAAATACAGAAAAACCCAGAGGTGGTGAACAGGATGACGTGGGCACACACTGATAGAGCTGCCCCATCACCCTGTGCAGTGTCAGGAGGCAGGGGGCCCGTGTGATTAGAGAGGACAGCCCAACGAGCCAAGGTCACTGACTTGCATCAGGTGGAAACCACCATCACACTGAGAAAGGGAGTAGGAGAAGACGTGGAGGTGTGAAAAGTGGCATTAGTAAGAGCCAAGACAAAGCCAAGGGTTTAGTGGAGGGAAGGCTGGGAGGCAAGCCAAAGGTTGCTGGCAGCAGCCACATTCAGTGTGTGGTTGTGGTTGGGGGAGGATGACCCTTATCTCCTGAAAAGGAGTGGGTCCTGACCTGGGGGCCCTCCGTGGGGGATGCCATGGCTTTGAGAAGCTCATCTTTGGTACATTCTCTGCAGGAAAGTCTCAGCACAACCTACAGATGTGAAAACATGCATGTGGGTTTGCATGCAACATGCCACAAGCACATGCTAATAACTTGAGGTTAAAGGATGGTTGAGACCACAGACTCTGGTTAAAATGTGACCACTGGGAGCTTCGATTTGCTCGTCTATGAGATGCAGATAAAAATATTAAGTGACTCTTTCAGAGGGTTGCTCTTATGACCTAATCCATGGATGAAGCACTGGACACAGCGCCTGGCATCTAGTATATGCTCGATAACCATTCACTTGTTTTATTATTATTTCCCAGCCCCCCTCATCTAAGGTCTAAAATGACACAGGTGAAATAGGGGGGTGTTAGGTATATAACATCATTATTCGCAACACAGCTATTGTTCATATTACCCAGCTAAACATGGAACTGCTCACTTCTCAACCACACAGTGAGTACTAGCATAGGATGATAATTCTAGCCAGATCATCGCAATATTAGTCTAACATCCATTTAAAAGTGTCTTACAGTATAATGGTAAAGCAAGGACTTTGCCATCAGAATGTGGTAGTAGCCCATATTTGCCACTTGCTGGCAGTTGGCCTGGCTGAGCCCAATGCCTGGTACCTACTAACAACTCAATAGACGTATTTTCTTTCAATACAATTCTGTATAGTCTTAGTTTTAGTTTTAGCTTGATATTGACAATTCTATTCTCGATCTAATGGGTTTTTTTTTCAATCTTCCTTATGACTGATTGTCAGTATATCGAACAAAAAGCTTTGTTCCAAATCCACTGGCCACTGCTGGATAATAAGTCAGTCAAAGACTTTTACAGGATAGTGTCTAAAGTTTAACTTGCCATAACTCTATAAAACACGTGGGCGTATTAATTCCTCAACCAGCACTGAGATGAACTATCATGTCCATTTTAAACTCTTTATCCCAGGTAACAAGCATTAACCTGTAATTATTACCACATATAACACACTTTACTATCGGCAAGAATGTTAATAATCCCTGGTTCATTCAGCAGCCCTGGTATCATTCACAAACTGTACTTCTCATTTTATCTCTGGCCTGGAGGGAATTGGGAAGCAGAAAATAGTCTCTGCCAGATCCAGCTGCCCTGACACTCACATCTCAGCTGGCAGGTGCCAGAGCCTCAGACACACAGCCCACAGATGCAGCAGGCCCACCTCACTCGGGCTCAGCAGTCACTGAGGCCAGCCCTGAAGAAAGAAATCTCTGGGAGCCTCAGAAGACCCTCCAGGCTGTCTGCAGACAGGTCTCTAAGAATGTGTGCCCATCTGTGCTTTAGAACACACAAATAAGTAACGTATTTGGTTATCCATACAATATTTATATACATATACATATATACATACACATATACATATGTATATACATATATGCATATATACACACATATACATGCATATGATTATGTCAATGCATGATTACCCTTTTCTTTCACCTTAGGTTACACATTTGCTAGGTATGCTTTTGGGAGAAGGAGGGGCATTTTCTGCTGCTCAAACAACTTCTGGAACCAAAACATTTGCAAACCACTGCTTAAGGGGGCAAGCTCTGAACTCAGAGGTGCCTGCAACAGATGGTCAACCAAAGTTTGTGATCGTAACTCTTTCTGCTCTCTCCCCCTCCCTAAAGCCACTAGTCAACACTTTTACACAGTTGTCTTTTTACCTGTGGGTCTCCAGGCCCTGCTGATGGAGGTATTACCAGGGTGAGGAGCTTCTGCTTCCTGGCCCCGGAAAATGTCCTAATGCCAAATGAGTGGGGTGGTGCTTTCTGAAGCTCTATGGGATCAGGATAATGCACTCTGGCTAGCTGATTGGAAAACTTACTTTGTGTGTGTGTGTGTGTGTGTGTGTGTGTGCACGCAAGCGCATGGGTCTGTGTGAGTTAGTGCATTGTTGCCATAGAACACACTTTTATCTTTATGGGAGTCAGTTACATTCTACCACTTCCCCACAATGAGGCAACCACAATAGTTCTGAGCTTCAGCCTGCAGGAAAATGCCAGGATCCCTATGTTTAAAAAGGGAGCCTTGGTTTACCTTCCCCACTGCCTACTGCAGACATGTGCTGCACAGACAAACACCTGGAAGGCAGTTCGCAATTCTTTGAGGTTGCTGCCTCTCACGTGCAGCTGTCAAATCGCACCAGATCTACACGACACAGCACATAACACTATGACACGCAACTTTCGAAAGCACACTCTCCCTACCCCAAGCCCCACCTGCCTTCTCCAGCGCGTGCTGCTGTCTTCAAACTAACCATCCTGAAACTACTTAAAAGAGCCTGACAGGTAATTTATTCTGTGGCAGAGGATAGCAATTTCACTGTCCAGAGGCAAGATACCCAACTGCATCGGAAAATCCTTCCACTCATGGAACACAGGTTTAATATGATAACCATTCCAAGGCTGCGTGGTCATAATTCTTTCTACTCCTTCCTCCCTCTTCCTAAAGCTGCTAGCAAGTGTTTCTACACAGTTTCCTTTTTTAAAGGCCCTCCAATGAATCTCCACAGAATAAATCAAATATTTCACCGTGAAGGATGATTATCAGGCACTTGTTTGTAGAAAGAGCCAACTATACAGAGTCAGGCCTAGTTGCTGCTATGGGGTTTCTGCCTGCAAGTAGAATGTTTTTAAATATTGTATCTGACTCTCTGTGCGGCCACCCTGCTGGGCTCTACAGGGTTTCACTTGGGCACCTGGTGGAAAAGGGAATGAAGAGTAAAGAAGGTTGATAAACAGGATGACACTTGCTTCTAGAGGCAGAATCAAGACGGCTATGTACTTCTTATTTTTCCAAAATATTCTGACAGCTGTTCTCACATTTTGTTTCCCAAAATCCATGTAAGGTAAGGAAGGAAAGCATCCCATTCTTATTCCAATTTTATATATGGGAAAAGCTAAGGCTTTCAGTATTGAAGACTCAGCTTCTTTATTCATATCCTGGAAATAGTGGACCCTGGGTTCCTTCCAGGGCAAACCACAAGATTATGGCCTAAGTCCACATGGGGAGTTACCATCAGGAACAGAGCTAGAACCCGGTCTCCTGACTCAGTCCCAGATGATCCCCCCCCAACTAGCTTCTGTCCCACAAGACTCCCTCTCACCTGCACGGCAACAAAACACAAATTCTAAAAGTGATTTCTCAACTTGGCTTTGTCACTGAATTCGCTATGAGATCCTGCACAACATGCTTCTCTTTACAGTATTTTGAAAGACTGCGCTGCAAGTGGGGCTGGAGTTCCTCAAGCTGTGCTTCATTATCTCCAGGTTCACAGTGCCCAGCTCAGGGCCTGGACGAGAGTGTGTCCCACATAAGTGCCGACTGAACTGAATTGAGAATAACAACAGAATTCTCTTACCTCCCGCTGACATCCCCAAGCCAGGAACACGTACTTGGAAGCACAGGATGCTGCCCATAGATCCCAAGGCTGGAGAACGGTAGCATGTCCCTGTGCTCATTCCACCAAGCTCCACCTTTTCTAGGTAGTAATGGATGGAATTATCTTTCAAGCTCTGCTTTTGGAGTTTATTTCATGTCTTTTACATTTCATATTACATATATGCATAAATATATAAATATATTTATATATATAAATCCTGACTCTACCACATTTAAAAAACCTATTCAGTCAAATAAAAATTCTATTGCTTGGCTGCCAGTCAGGGAAATGAAGGCCTCTCAGAGAATGATTTGCTGAAGGCCAGCAAAGGCTGAATGTCAGAGAAGGGTGACCCCAAAGGTAGACCCAGCTTAATGAGGCCAGAGGTTGGACCAGGCTGCACTTGGAGAGGCTTCAGGGTAAGGAGTGCCAACTGCTTCCCAAAGTAGCATGTCACCAGTGTGCTCGGTGGAAATGGCAGGCAAGAGTGACATTCCTGGTTTGTAGTCACCAGTCCATCAGAGTCAGAGGTGAAAGGAGGCCCCAGATCTTCCGAGGCTGGGGCCCGTCTGCTTAACCCATCTGAGGAGAAGCCCCAGGCCCTAAATGGTCACACTTAGCCTTTGGGGCTGGCCTGGCAGATCCAGGGGCAAAAGCCATGACAGATCCAGGTCCGAAGGGGTGGAGAACAAGTTATCAGTCAGAAACAAAGAGTTGGATATTAAAGGATTGTACTTGGTGTCACCAGCCTGGATTTCAGGGCCCAGGGCCACAGAGGTCCCAGGTGACAGCAGCTGGGGTGAGCCTGCAGGTTGTATGTAAGACTGTATGTAAGTAAACAGAGAAACAGGAAACAAAGGGGAGAACCCTGGAAAGAGGAAAATGAAGCATCCCCCCCAGCACCCAACCTGTTTTCAGAAGTTTTAACAGATGTCTCTTCCACCCCCTTTCTTCTTGGGAATGCCTCAAGATTCTTACTTTCCTCCAACGGGCAACTTTCCCCACCACCTACGTTTTCTTTCTGGATTCCAATCTGCTGCTTCTCCATGGGAGTCTTCCTGTTCTTTTTCTTTTTTCTTTTAGATCCTGACCTTTGTCCTTCCAAATGCTGTCACTCAGAGAAGTCCCCCTCTGCAAACTCATCTCATGCATTTGATGAGCACTTATTAAACACTCACTGTGCCCCAGGTCCTGGGCTGAGCACCAGGCGTGCGTGGAGCAGGGACTAAGACAAAAGTGATCCCAGGCCTTCCTGAGCTTACAATTCAGTATGAAAGACAGGCGTTAAACAAGGAACCAGGCTGACCCCATAAGCAGTGCCTCTGCCTCCTGATTCTTCTGTGTGACTTCTTCTTGGAGGCCCTTTGAATTACCTTGTCCTAATCCGACAAACTTAACATTATAGGTTGCTGGGACTCGCAGGGCCCTGAGAGGTCAAACCCCTGCATGAGCCCCAGGCTGGCTGACATTCAACAGGGTGGCTCCAGTAGGGTCCTGTCAGATGTTTACAAACAGTGTCAGTGCTGACTGGCTGGGCCTGTGCTGTCCTGGTGGTGCATCTGACCACCACCCTGGGCTCCATCACCAAGAAGACCAACCAACCAAGGCCTGAGGACAGCAGGCCTCTCCACTGCATTTCACGCTTCTGGTGTCTTCCAGGGCTCAGCGCCCTCAAGTTCTGTGGAGGAGCAGGAAGTTTGACCCAACCAGGAGATAGTCCTTTGCCAAAGCTCGGAGCCTCTCCTTTCTTTGTGGCCATTTTCCTACAGCAAAGGCAAATCCAATCAGCGGCATCATCTTTTTTACACCCTGTTCTCTTTTAGGTGAGGCTTCCTGTCTCCCGGGCCACTCACAATCATGTTTTGAAGTCCCAAGCCTTCAGAAAGAGGAGTCATGGTACCTGAAGTTAAAGTCAATGGGCAAGTTTCTTCCCAGGACCCAACTCTGCTGACGCTCTGTGTATTACTTCTTCCCTCCGAGTGGCAAGAGAAACTGACAGTTCCGTGACAGGGACTTCTAAGCCTAGATGTTTCTAGAGTCAATCTCCAGCTACCGGCAGGCCCATGGTGGTCTGTTTCCCTGCATACGCTCCTTCGATAGGAATAAGGGTGGTGATGACGAAGCTGCTGGTAGTCATGGCCACGTCCCCCCTGGGTTGCTCCATCCTCAGCCTTCCTTTAGACCCATAGCTCCTAATTAACCTCATGTCTGTATCCTTTCTTTATTACATGGAAGGGAAAACACTGTCACTGATGGATTCAGCAGAGGAAATTTCCAAAGACCAACACGTAGCATCTCCAGGGTTCTCCTTCATTTTCTAAATTGGCACTTCTTTCAAATTAAGATGTCTCTGGCATAGTTTCTTTTCAAAAATGTGTGCTTCCATTCCAGGAAACACAATAATAGACTGATCCTATCAATGAGCAGAGGAGGACCATGAGCCAGTTCTAAAACATTTAGATAAACTTAAGAGCATTATCTTGCTAAATTTCAGCCTTCATTAATATTCTCTTCTAGAATCTGAAAGTTTTGTTTTGAAATTCTCTCCCACACGTACTTCTCTGTTTCAGATTTGGAAATCAGACCAAACACTCACCTTCTCCACCTCTTAGCAATGCCCTTTCCTCAGGAGTTGTTATCAGGAATTAACTCCCTTCTTGACAAAGATGACTCTTGACAAAGATGACTGCTGTTGCACTTTGAGCATCCTGAATGATGGTGGCATCTAGCAAAGGGACATAAGTGCCAGGACCTGGGCAGCCTGGTGCACATCCGCATTAGGGTTGTGTTAGTGTGGGGTGGCAGGAACTGTGGGATTTGACTGAGGGAGCGCCTATTAGCGGGTAGGCACTGATTCCACTGAACCTCACACATTCTCTGCCCTCCCCACACGTGAGGGCTGTGTTGTCTACCACCTGTAGAACATCCATGCTAATCATTTTTCTAGAAGTGCGAAAGAACCTGACAGTCACCATTCCCACTACCACACAGTGAAAAACAGCACCATCAGGCCCGTTAAGGGGGCATCTCCTTAAGCTTCGTTCTCATTAACTTCCTGATCTAGCCAACCAGACCACCTCACCACATCCACCCCTCATACTTGTAGTTTAATGCATCAAACCTGCCATCTGCTCCTTCTTCAACGTTATTTCTGAAGCAGATGAGAGGATTTTTGTCTGGGGTAACTCACATCCCATACCATCTTGATTTTCTCTCTCAGGTCTTCAAGCACTCTCCTCACAGCAGCTGAGTGGGGGTGCCTGCCTTAAATCCAGTCATTCAGCCCTCGTCAGTGCCCCTGGAGGTGATGCCCACAGAACACACCTCACAGACACACAATCATGTCTAGTTGTCTACTGCCATGGGGAGTGGTAGATAAGTGACTTATCTCCATGGTGAATCAGCAATTATTGCATTATCTTAGCCCGTTAGGGCTGCTATAACAAAATACCATAGACTGGATGGCTTAAACAACAGAAATTTATTTCTCAAAGCTCTGGAGGCTGGGAAGTCCAAGAACAAAGCACCATCAGATTCACTGTCTGGTGAGAGCTCACTTCCTGGTTGACAGATGGCCATCTTCTTGCTGTGTCCTCACATGGCAGAAGGGGTGAGGGAGCTCTCTGTGGTCTCTTTTGTAAGGACACTAATCCCATCCATGAGGTCTCCACCTTCATGACCTCATCACCTCCTAAATGCTCTACCTCCTAATACCATCACATCAGGGATGAGGTTTTCAACTTGTGAATTTTCAAGGGACATAAACATTCACTCTACAGCATACAGTCACCCCTACATAACTGACATTCACTCCTGGATAGATAATGGCATTTTTCATACCCAAAATGCTTTGAAAATTTGCGAAGTTGTAAAAAGAGGGTAAATATATGACTTGGAAAATCTTGCCAGATTCCATGGCCAGACCAATTCTAGCACCTCACTTCACTATCTAGAAGGAAAGAAAGAGAAAAACATGAAAGAAAAGCTCTGAGGATCTCCTCAGAGATTCTGTTCACCCGTTCCAGTGGGATGGAGCACTCTGAATGGTACTGAAGGATGTCAGGAGGTTCTCCTTCTCCCTGGGAACTCTGCTGGCCTCTCCCCGTATCCTTCCTCAGACATTCTGCCTTCTGATATGGTGGACACAGCCTCTCAGGCTCACATGATAAGGGAGTAAAAATCAAGATCACAGTTAAAGGGCAAAACTCACAAGTTAACGAAGGGGATCGTCTGCCTGGCTCTAAAAGCTGAGCTGACGTCACCCTGACAGGTCCAGCGCAGCTCTGCACCATCTTAACAAGAGCACACCAGCTCAGATGGAGGAAGAGAAGGCCAGAGGCAGGGCACCCAGCAGGCCAAGGCCGAGATGGCTAGGTGTGGTTTCCGGTGTAATATGTCAGACTGATGCCCCATCTCCCTGAGCCGTCAATGAACGACAGTATTAACTCCTTACAGCTGTCTCTGGTTAAATGAGAGACCACATGTAGCATGCTCAAACCAGAGTCTGCACTTATATACCTCAGTCAAGGTGAGGTAAGAACAACAAACATCCCCACAACACCTTGCATTTGTACTTCACAATAGCCCAGTAAGTTAGGCACTGTTACCATCTCTTTACACAAAAGGAAATGCAGACCCCATGCCATTAAATATCGGCCCCACATTGCACATCTAGAAGAAGATTTGAAAGCAGAATTGGAGAAGAGTGGGATTTGCTGATTCCATCCAAGGGGCCCAGACAGGAAACCTGGTGAAGGCCTTAAAATGGCCAGATGGTGACATCTGAGCTCCAAGCTCTCAAGACTCTCTTAGGTGCAAACTGCCCCCAGAAGGGAAAGGAAATTAACTTTATGCACCAGACACTATAATATGTGTTTTAAATAAGAAAATAAAATAATAGCTGTTTCCACATAGCAAGCATCAATTATCCCAGTTACCTCGTTTTATCCTCATAAAACCCTATTTAATTCGGAATTTTTAATGGCTTCATTCTACAGAGAAAGAAATGGAGGAGCAAGAATGTGAGGTAACTGGTCCAAGGCCACACGGTGAATAAAGTGGCAGATTTAGGACTCCAGCCCAAGGCTAGCTTGTCTGGGTGCCTTTGCCCTTGGCAGCAGGACTGCAGTGGACACACACACCTTTGGATTCCTCAGCAGGCCCCGTGCCTGGACTTTCCATCCCTCCCTTCCTCTCTCCACCCTCCCACATCCATCATGTGCATTTTCATTAGGCATCTTTGCCCAGTGATCTGTTGATTTGTTATATTAGAATTGCAAACAAATGTTCTCATTTCGTCTTTCACTCCCCCTCTCCTGCCCTCCTGACATCTGGAATTCAGCAGTGATTTTTCAGGCCCCGTTCCACTGCCTGACTGACATTTCTGCTTGACTTCCCCTTAGAGACCTTCTGCTGGCTCACCAAGCTCCCACTGGAGCCCAGGATGGAACGGCACATCACCTGGAGAAGCTGAACTGGACCTCCTCCCCTCTGTCCCTGCTCACAGGTGCCAAGACTCAGTGCCCTCGGACTCTGTTCCCATTATCCAGTAGATGGGTACACACTCCTCCTCAATCCCTCAGGGCTCTCAATGAGGAGGGGAGGCAGGGGAAACTGCAGGAAATGGGTATCCCTGTGAGGACCAGGTAAGTTTTGACCTCCTAAGTACTGATGTTTTCAACCAGACCTGAGGTAATCTGACTTTGTGGATGAGGATGGAGATTACCCTGGAGCAAAATGAACTAGAAGGTATGAAGAAGATGGGCTCAGTGAACGGGGTGAAGGGTGATGAGATTCCATCTTGCAAACAGTGGGGTGCTAATCCCTTAACCCATTAGAAGGCTTCATATAGTTATAAATTTTCTAAAAACGGATTTAATAATCCTCAGAAGTCATCTAAGCCAGTCTTTTGTCCAGGCCACACAGCGCATCTCAAAAAGACTGGCTTCTCTCCTAAGTTTAAGAACTTAGACAAGCATACAGACCCTTTCTCTTTCAACTTGTGGTTTCTGTCTCTGATAATTATCTTGGAGTACTAGGTACCAAATGGAGCTATATTTTCTTCCCTGAACTTCCCATTCCCAATGGATGTTGCCCAGTGGGTGCCCAAGCTGGTATTTTATGGAGGTCACCACTCTGTCCATAACATCTGGACCCAGTGCTCTGTGAAGTGTTCGGTAATGACCAGCTCAGGATAGCCAATTGTTAAATTTTAGGAATTCTGTGATCTGGTTGTTAAACCATTGGTGGCTCTAGCTCACCATGGTTGGAGTGTCTATACCACGGAAATTGGCATATACTATAATTCAGGGCTTTTTTTCCCCCTGGATAACCAAGGGTTTATGGAAGAGGGTGCCCAGTCATGTGGTAAGCTTAAGTAGAGGAAGAAGGCATAGAAAGCATGGAGTAGGGTGAAGGAGATGAAGGCAAGTCAAGGAATCCACACTCTTTAATTGCCTGGAAAAAGCAGCCTCTAATCTAACAATCACCATGCCTTCTCGTCTCCTAACCAGGCACAGCGTCATTCCCTCTGCATCTGTATGTTACTTCTTCCCAGGAAAACAATCACTGGTCTAGTTCTCAGCCCTAAAATGAGGAAAGTTGAACAGATAGATGAGACTTTGGATTCTATCATTTCTCAGATGCCATGAGTTGCAGATACAAGAACCAGCAAAGGGCTCTTGACCAGAGATGAATTCTTGATGCACGTATATACATAGCTCAGCCATGGTTCTCTCCAGCTATTCCTTATATAAAGGTTTATTCTCCCACCTAACTGATGAGCTCATCAAAAGCA
Source organism: Ceratotherium simum simum (assembly GCF_057802395.1). Taxonomy (NCBI): domain Eukaryota; kingdom Metazoa; phylum Chordata; class Mammalia; order Perissodactyla; family Rhinocerotidae; genus Ceratotherium; species Ceratotherium simum. The sequence continues at coordinate 88,220,572 of NC_141900.1, forward strand.
GAGACCGTGCCTTTTATTTCTTATACTTCCTTGACATTGCCAGGTAAGGTACCGAAGACACAACAGGTAATTCACAAATTTTTGTTTATTCATTGAATTGCTTTGAATTGCATCGAGTTGGTGGTACACCCCTGGGTTATTATCAGAGGTCAAGCCTTTTCAAATCCCTTTTTTCTAACAAGGTGAAAATTAGCTGCTGGCTAGACAGACAGACACTTGGTCAGGCATAAGTTTCACTTGAGCTCCTGCCTATAGCTCTACCTCATTCCCATTTTCCCAGTTGACTGTCTTTCTTCTCCATAGTTTCCCAGGCTCCTGGCCTCTTATTCAGAGCCACATGGTTTGAGGTTGTTGTTCTTAGTAAGCTGGCAACTTGGTCTCTGACAATGTTCAACTGTGCACCTGGAAAACCCCCAAATAAGGGCAACCCAAAGTCCAGTCAGGCCAAGACGACAAAGCAGGTATTGCCAGCTCCACACCCAAAGGGGCTCCGAGGCTGGGAGAAGACAACTCCCCAAAACTTCCTGCCTGGTCTGTGCTCTCATCACACTGATCCACTGCAGGGCAACCAGACCCAGGGAAATGAAAGGACAGACGCTGGTCTCACGGCCCCAGCTCTGCTCCCACAAAGGGGCAAGAAGGCAGATGTACCTCATTGGGAAATGTGTCCATCTCTGACTGTCTCACATGACCTCCTTCATCATCATGCTTCTCTGTCCTCCCTATCAGCTTCACCCAGAATCAGAAGCAAGGTACCCTCAGTCCCCTGGACAAGAGGCCAAGTTTGCTGACTGGGGTGCTACTGCTAAAGGGAGGCCCATCCTCCCCAATGTAGTGGTTAAAGTCCAGGCTGCTCCCACCCAAAGCTGCCAGTGGGTGTTCACCTTGAGGGGGCCATGACCTCTCTGAGTATCTTCTCAAAGATTCTGGAAAATGCTCACTCACTCATTGCTTTTATACATGACTGCACAGAGTTCCTAAGCCTCCAAAAGCCCAGCTGGGGGCCCCAGGCCAATGACTCCAGATTAAGGACACCAGATGAAATGCCTCTCAGTCACATTGTCCATTTCCTTCCTGGACACCAGCTCCTGTTTTTCATCTCTCAGATCACTTCTCTCCTCCAGGAAGGAAGAGGACTGTTCCACGGGATCCCTCTGTGTTACAGATGAACAAATTGGCATCCACAGAGGCTGTGTAAGAGGCTCAGGCTCACACAGTAAGTGCTAAGAGAGGTGGGATTGGAATGTAGTTCCAGGAGGCTGTGGCTCTCTCTGGTACCTAAAGCAGCACATAATGCTGCTACGTAGTGCAGCTTCCGTAGATCTCAGAAACAACCATGTCAAAACCCTGGCCTTCCACTTCTCGGTTATGAGTTCACAACTAAAGGTTTCAAAAGGGAAGGGAGCGCTCCTCCTGGGGTGCAGGTAGGTGTTCTCACAGACTAGGCAGGACAAGTGAGCAGCTCCGTGTCTGTCCCGGACTGACATCTGGAGGACTGACATCGTGAATACCTCTGACATACCGCTCCACTGTTAATGGTCGAGATCTAAGAGCCCATTAGTTTCTTCACTGTTCTATCAGCAGCAAGTGATCATGTGCACTTCACTCCCCTCCCCGACTCCTCTGATCACGTGGCTGCTGAGGAAAGTTGCTCTCTCCAGGGCGGCTGCAGGAACGAGAGTTGACTGGGGAGGCCAGAAAGGCCAGGACCCCACCCTTCCCTCCCTGCAGCAGCCTCAGAGCTGGAGGAACCTCCTCAGCCTGCCGTAGAGACAATGGCCAAGGGGACAGCCATGGCATCCCCATGGACTCAAGTTGTTACCCTGCGGAGGGCTTCTCAGCCCTCTCCCTGAAATTCCAGAATAATCTCCACATGTCCATGAGTAAGGACTCTGTTCCACTCTGGCATGGAGCTGCTCTGGGTAAGATGGAGGTCCAAGTGGCCATTCCTAGGCCTCTTGTTTCATGGCTCAGGACCCCAGACAGGGGCCAAATCTCAGAGGCCTCAGAAAGAAGATGATTCAAGCTGGAAGACAATTCCCAGGTTACACTCTCTTCTGTATCCACACCCTCAAGGTGTGGGTTGTACAAACCCAAATGTCCTAGTTGCTGATTCAGGGTAGGCCTGTCTACTCACCAGTACCCACCCCTTTCTCTTTAAATGGCGATTGACTCCTACACCTACAGGAGATCACGTAAGGAAGGAACATGAGAGACCAGGTGGAGCAAGCCCAGACCACACAGAATCAGGGCTCCCCCTTCACGGCCGAGGCCTCATCCACACTTGTCTGGGAGTCCTCACCTGGCGAGCAGCGAGGAGGACAGCTGGATTCTACCTCCAAGTCCTTCTGGCTGAGGTCTTGCTTGGGGCTCCCTTTTCACTGCACTGGTGCCCTGGGGTTTACCACAGGAAGGGAGTTACCTTCTGGGGGTTACCACAGGAAGGGAGTCAGAGACTGTGGCCACCGCCTTCCCAGTCAGCATCATCTCCACCAACAATAACTGATGTGCTGAGCAGCTTAGGAGGTGTCTGAGTGGAGAGTCTAATAGGGCAGACAGTCTGGTCTTCAGACAGCTGGGGAAATTGACCAACACATGGGAATAGATGCAAATAGAACAAATATTAAGCAACACAGAAGCCTACACCCAAATCAAAATTTTAAAGAGGGCTCTCTTGCACTGATCTCCAGCAAGGAAAGGACTTTTTCTCTTGTGGTGTCCCCTTGTTAGCTGTACTAGATGTGCCCAGTGGGGAAAGAGCGCTGGGGTGAGCTGTCAAGGACACATCCCTGCCTGTGGAGAGTTTCCTAGGAAGAGAAGGAGGCTAGAGCTTGGTTCCTGGGCCCAGGGACTCTGGGAAGTGAAGGCTGGGCCAGGTCCTCTAAGAGAGAGCAAGCTTGCACCCCTCAGCTGCCTCAGTGGCCCAGAACTGACCGGGCATACCAGGCTGGGGTCAGCAAAGGCGTAAGGGTGGGATATGGAGGCTATGCAAGTTTACTGTAGCAATAATCCTCCTAGAGATGACAGCCAATGAACCTCCTTTTCTTAAATCAAGAAAATTTCTGCTTCCCTCAGGCTTAGTTTGGACATTCTTCCAAAATGAGGCTCAAAGCATCAGACACCAAACAATTACATCACACTTACTGCCCTCTTCCTTCCCCAACAGTCCCCTCCTCATTCCAAAAAGGCCGGCTGAAAGGGCACACAAGAGATTCTTGGCCTTTTCTCTTGGAGTAGTCACAGGTTTATTTTTGTCTCGAGTCTGGCTTAGCTTTGGGAGTCAGAGCAAAGGCAAGAGGATGTTTTCCTCACCTGCTTTGACCAGGGGGAATGTTTCCAGAAGAACTCAAAAGAAGTTATCTGTCATCATCTCCCCCAGCAACGCATCCTGGCACTGTGCATGTGAGAGAAAGGGAAATCAGTCCAGCATGGTGAGATGGAAGAGGCAGGGATAAAAGGCAAGGCTTCTGCCTCCTACATTAGAGTCCCACCCACCATGACACATGCCAAGTCGTTCAGGCCTTCTCAATCCAGGGAGTTGCACCATGCTCATCCCCAGCAAGCACAAACTAGCAGAGCTCCAAAGGCAAGGAAAATAAGAAGTAAGATGGCCCAATACTGGAAAAGCAATGGCAGCCATGTGGTGCTGGGGAGTTCAAAAGGATGTGGCACACAGCAAGTTTCTAATCTCAAATCCCTCCCAGAAATGGTCATCAGAGAGCACTCAAACACTGTGAAGTGTAATATGAGAGATGGGAGGTCCATGCTCCTCGCTGCCTGGAAGAAGATGCCCTGCTCTCTCGTTTCTATGGAGAAAGACACAAAGGAAGGCAACGTTGGCATCTGCTCACAAGCAATTCTATTCCAACCCAAGCTCTCGGGTCACAGAAGGGAGAGGATGGGGGAGGACATGAGCGTCAGTGCAGGAGAGCAAAGAAACAAGTATCAGCTGGAAGACAGCTCCCAAGATGGTCGGAAATGAAGGCCCTAATTACATTCCTCCATTGGCTATGACCTTGGGTCACCACACACCAGCAATTATTTACTCTGGCAAAGTGACTAGGGAATTGGGGCCAGCGAATTGATGTGTTGGTGTAGAGGCACATGGGGGTATAGGAGATGGGATGGTGATGGAAAAGATGCTCTTTTTGCATCTGTCTCCTCCTAATTGGGGTCAGCACAGGCATCAGTGAGGGAGCTGCACACCGCAGTCTACTCTTCGGTCCTGGGGAAATATCTGGAGGCCCAAATATGAAAAGAGAATATAAGAGAGAAGGATATGGGCCAAAGAAACAGGTGCCTGTTAGCAGGTGAAAACCCTATACAAATCAGAAAGATGATGGAGAAGTTTCAACAAACCTGCCCTTCTCCCAGGGCGAGAGCAGAGAAATCAGAGCAGGCAGACAAGACAACAGCAGAGACAGGACAGGCTGGAGAACAAAGATGACACAGACCCTAAACAGGGACTAATACTGTGTGGCAGCGCTTCTCCAAGTGTGGTCCCTGGACCAGCAGGATCAGCATCACCTGGGAACTTGCTAGAAATGCAATTTCTCTGGCCCCATCCCAGATCTATTGAATCAGGAACTCTGGGGGTTTCCGTGTTTTGACAAACCCCCCAGGTGATTCTGAATCACAGTCAAGTTTGAGAACGACCTGGTAAAGAACAGCGATGCCAGTTTCCGGTTCCATCCTTTGCCCACAATGAATTTTTTCAAACTTTGTGTTTGAAGTTCCCCTTGAGACTAAGCACTGCTTTCAATGAAAACATAACCATTTATACAGAGAGATTTTGTCTTGGACCCACCATCAGCAGAAATGACCTTTGAGTGTGGTTTATTCAGAGACAGCAGAACTAGGTTTGCACCAAGAGCTCAGCACACCCTTGTCCCAGCTCCCTGGCACGGACAGCGGCTAGCTGCCAAGTAGCCCAGTGGGTTCAGTGTGGCTGTCGTCACCACCCTTCCTGTCTGCAGGGATGGTAGCAGCATCAGTTCTGGAACTGAAAGTAAAGGAAGCCAAAGTTTTGAGCACCTACTGCGTGCCGGGCACTGCCCTAGGCACCTCGTACACGCTACCTCACTCCCTCCTCACAGCAGCCCGATGGTGGAGATTAGGAAACGTGCTCAGAGAGGTGAAGTAATTTGATCATGGCTGCACGACTATTGTCTCACACCCAAGTTCTCATGCATGCCACTGCATTGCATGGCCTTCTCCTTACTCCAAAATATTAAAAGAATAGCCCCCAAAACCCTCCACTTTCTTTGCAGTTAATTTGCAACCACAAAACCAGAAGCTGCCTCATCAGCCACGTGGGAGAAAGAGCTGGAGTTCTGTGCGGGGCACCCCCGGTCCTAACAGGAAGCCCCTGGGAATGGCCCTACAGAAAGGAGGTGGAAAGGACCTTGTGATGGGCTGAACTGTGTCCCCAAATTCACAGGTTGAAGTCCTCACCCCAGGATCTCAGAATTGTAGGAGATAGGATCTTTAAACAAGGTAATCAAATTGAAATGAGATCATTAGGGTGGGCCGTGATCCAATATGGCTGACATCCTTATAAGAAGAGGAAATTCAGGGGCCAGCCCGATGGCACAGCGGTTAAGTGTCCACCCTCCGCCTCAGCAACCCAGGGTTCACAGGTTCGGATCCCGGGTGCACACCGACACACCTCTTGTCAAGCCATGCTGTGGCAGCGTCCCATATAAAGTAGAGGAAGATGGCCACGGATGTTAGCCCAGGGCCCATCTTACTCAGCAAAAAGAGGAGGATTGGCATCGGATGTTAGCTCAGAGCTGATCTTCCTCACAAAAAAAAAAAAAGAAAGAAAGAAAGAGGAAATCCAGACACAGACAGGTGCAGAGGAGAGGCCATGCGAAGACATGAAGAGAAGACAGCCACCTACAAGCCAAGGAGAGAGGCCTCAGAGGGCACCAACCCCACTGACACCTTGATCTCGGACTTCCAGTCTCCAGAACTATGTGATAATAAATTTCTGTTGTTTAAGCCACCTAGTTTGTGATACTTAGTTGTGACAGACCTCCTCCTGTCCCCACTGTGAGCTGTCCACCTTCCCATAGCTCTTGCAGTGCCCCCGCTGGGGCTGCTTCTGCCCAGCAGTGCAGGTTCTGTGCATCCTTGCCCTGGACAGGAGCTGAGGGCTGCAGAGGTGCCACGTCCTGACCACAGAGGTGGCAGGACCTCAGGGAGACAGGCAGCTATCAGAGGCAGCACCAGCTGTCTGCCTTCAGGCCGCCTGTCCACCCGCCTCCAGCCTCACCTGGGTTCTGCACACGCACCGCAGGTACCCGTGGGTGCAGCTCCCGCTGTTCCGGTGTTTGCCTCCTTCCTGGCAGGTGCCCAAAGAGAGAGCATGAAGCCCTGACTGCTGAGGAAGGAGAACTACGGAGCCGAGACAACACGTAGATTTACAGAGAACAGGTTTACCTTCAGGAACTGGGAGGGGCACCTGGCTCTCAGGATGCTGCAGAGGGAGTGAAAGGGAGGCAGGCAGCAGCTGTGCAGCAAGGCAGAACACACAAAAAAAGGCGGAAGGGCCAGCTCATGGAAAAGTGCACCTGTGTATATAACACACACACACCCCCACATCCACACACACACAGCGGGGGGCTGTTTGCATTTCCACTTGGAGACATGTCAAATCCCAATGCACTCACACGCACACATGCATGCAAACTCTGGGGTAACACACCCCAGGCACAGTCTCTGTGTCTGCTGGGAGCACCCACAGTGTATCAGCTGAGTGAGGGTGCTCCTTAGAGAATTCCCCCTTTGCATTCTCCACATGCACTCTTTCTGGGCTTCAAAATTGTACATCAAGCACGCAGCTGTGAAGAGAGTTATACAACCACAGAAGCCAGCCAGGACATTCCATGGGGCCTGGCAGAAGGGAGGGGGACTGTGGCCCAGATATTCCACAGCCAGTTTGAGGGTGTGGGTGCATGGCTCCAGGGGAGCTGACTAAAAGCCTCCCCTCCCCTGCCCAGACCTGTTCATCATCCCCTCTCCCCATCTCAGGAGACCAAGGAGGAACGTGGAGGGCATGTGGAGTTGTCAGAAGAACAGAGACGAGGCCAGGCTCTGCAGCTCACGGCACAGACAGGAGAAGACATCCCCCTCTCCTGCTTCCGTCCCTGATGGGCCTGAAACAGGGCTGACCTGAGGGCAAGAGGGACACTAAGCCATTTGTATCTAATTATTGTAGGAGTATTTGGTGGTCCTGGTTTGCTTCTTCTCTGTTCTCTTTTTATGGGGCCGAGAGCTCTCTCTGAACTCCTATCTCTACCAATTTCCCTGGAAGAGGCTGGAGGTGCAGAGCAAAGCCAAAACAACCACAGGGGCTAATCAAGCGGGTCTGGACAGTGATGGGATTAAAGCCAGTGACAAATTTTATTAGGAAGCTCTAACCCTGCCCAGATAAGTGTGTGACGGGAAGATAACAACTCAGCTGTGAGCAGCTGGCCACCGGGGAGCCCTTAACAGACTGAGCCCTGTGATGGGGCCAGGAAGAGAGGAGAGCAGCGGAGGGGGAGGAGGACGGGGAGGAGTTGACGAATCAATCAGAGAGACTGAGGACAGGACTTCTTCTCCAGTCATAAGCAAGGACCACCCTCAGCCCCAGTCCAGCTCCCCCGGGAGGCCTTGGGTGGGCCTGGAGATGACCCACTTGTTCCCACCAAGATAACAAACACCATCTTATTTGTCTCACAACCTGCCAATCTCCATTTATACTTAAAAGGTTATATGTTTTTTAAACCTCACCATTACATTTTGGATTTTCTAAATTCATTTTGCCCGCACTGGACCCTGTCACATAAACAGATGGAATTTGGAGCTCTTCTATTGGTACCTAAGTAGATGCCTTGTATTTTTTTTAACTTTCTATTTTGAAGTAATTTTAGATTTATAGAAGAGTTGCAAAGATATACAGGGAGTTCCTGTGTATCCTTCACCTAGCTTGCCCTAACGTTACTATCTCATATAACCATGGTACAATTCCTAAAACAAAATTAACTAAACCATAGGCTTACATTTGGATTTCACCAGTTCTTCCATTAACGTCCATTTTCTGTTCCAGGATCCAATCCGAGATCCCACATCGCGCTCAGCATGTCTTTTTCTTCCTATCCATTTGCAAGTCTTTGTTACCACTGAAAGTAAATTACAATTGGATGAAATGAATCTTGTCATTTATCCTTTAAATACACTTCTCTGGTCCCATCCATCAACCTGTTCCCATGATGCAAAGAGAATCAGAGAGAGCAGCAAAACAATTGGGCAACTTTGCATTGGAGGATGATGACATTTCAAGAGGCAGGTTCTGTGGATGACATGGTCTCCCTGTGTGGTAGGCTGAGTAATGGCTCCCAAAGACATCCATGTCCTAATCCTTGGAACCTGTGAATATTACCTTATACAGAAAAAGAGAATATTACCTTATATAGCAAAAGAGATTAAGTTAAGGATCTTCAGATGGAGAAGATTATCCTGTATTATGGGGGTGGGTCCTAAAATGCAAGTGTCCTTATAAGAGGGTGGTAGAGGGAGATTATATTATACAGAAGAGAAGGCAAAGTGAAGACAGAGCAGAGAGAGATTTAAAGATGCTATGCTGTTGGCCTTGAATGGAGGAAGGAGCCATGAGCCCAGGAACACAGCTCTAGAAGCTGGAAGAGGCAAGGAAACGAATTCTCCTCTGGAGCCTCTGCAGGGAGCATGGTCTTGCCGACACCTTGGTTTTGACCCATTTTGGACTTCTGCCCACCGGAACTGTAAGCGAATAAGTCTGTGTTGTTTTAAGCCACCAACTTTGTGGTAATTTGTTACAGCACCCATAGGAAACTAACACAGCCTGTCACTTAAAACAGTGGACACTCAATAAATACTTGTTGAACTAATGTACCCAGGTCTATCTCCCTCCCAAACCCCTTACACTGTGCTGTCTAAAAAAGAAAAGCTACCCTCTTTCTGCCATTTTCTGGTGAGGATGTTAACCAGCCTCCCACAACTAAAAAGCCCTTTAAAAATATCTAGTCTATATTTGGTAGTATCTACTAAAGCTGAATACATGCAATGACCCAGCAATTTGACTCCTAGGTATATTTGCAGGAGGAATGTGAATATATGGTCTCCAGAAGACATACACAAGAGTGTTAAGAACAGCACTGCTCATAAAAGGCAAAAATTGGAAACCATTCAAATGCTCACCAACAATAAGATAGAAAAATAAATTTTAGTATAGTCACACAATGGACTGCTATACAATCACAAGAATGAACAAACACCTACAGGCAGTGATATGAATCAATCTCATAAACACAAAGTAGAGCAAAATGACTGAGACACAAGAGGATGTGTGCTGCATGATTCCATTCATGTCAAGTACAAAACCAGAGACCTAATCTGTGCTGTGAGGTGTCAGTAGGGTGGCTGCCCTTGGGAGGGTGGGAATAGGGACTTGAAGGGGGTAGGAGGGGGTTTCTGGGGAATGGGGAATGTTCTACGCCCTGATTTGAGTACAGGTTACATGGGGGAGTTCAGCATGTGAAAACGCCCCAAGCTGTACACTTATATCCACTTTCCTGTATGAATATGACAATCAGTAAAAGTCACCCCAGAACCAAAGTGGGGAAATGTTTTCTCTCCCAAGCCCACCCACTCCAAAAGCTGCCTGCAATGGAGAGCTGGGCTGAATGCCTACAGGACAAGCACAGCAAACACGGTCTGCCTATTACCATAATTACATCTCCGGGAACGTGCAAAGCCCTCATTTTCCCTTCATGTCAATAATGTTGTGGGGACATGGGCTGCAATTACAGCCCTGAAATATGCAGCTTAGTAAGCACAAATACACACATCTATGTGGGCCTAGGTGAGGCACGTACATTCAGACGGCGGGACCAAACCAGAGACACGGCACAGGCGCCACCTGCCCCCCGCCGCCCAGCCACAAAGTTTCCTGACCCTTTGGGCTGCCCATCTGAACAAAGACAGCGACTTCGGGGACAAATTCCCCTGAGCAGACAGCTTTGGGGGACACAGCCTTTAAGTTAAAATTTGCATGAAGAAGCACAATTAAATAAATTGTTATTGTTGTTTTTAACACCAACAAGCTTTTATGTTTGGGAAAAGATTCCTTCTTTTCTTATTTGAAATTCAACCTCCTTGGTCATTATCTATCACTCAAGAGAAGCTGGGAGCAAATTGAACGGCAGCAAATGTGAAATGGACGATCGTATTTTCTTGGCAGTGTGGATACGGATGCCGGGGACAGAGCTAAGAGCAGCAAGTGAGCTAGAGTAAATTTGATTTTGTAAGATTCTTTTGAGGGAAACACAAGAGGGTGTTAGTGATGCTCCAGAAAGAAGACAGATGGGGGTCCGATCCCAAGGTGTTGCGTGGGGCTTATTCCTCTCCGGCATTTTCAACTCATATTCCCACTCACCCAGACATTCAGGCTAGCGGTCAGCATTTCAGAGAATCTGGGCTTGTTTTAACACCAGCCCAAGTAAGCAAAGGCCAGAGGGTAAACCTTCAGGGAATAGGGGTGGGAGCCTGACATGAATTAGGAGGCTCCTCTGCACTTAATATAAAGCACCCCAAAACAAAGTGGAGATAATTTTAAATTTATCTGCTGATTTCAATTTTCTGCATCAAGGCTCCTTTCCAGAAGTGCAGATAACTGGAGTTGACTAAATTGCAAAAATGTCTGATTTTCAAATTCACACTTGTACAAAGAAGTGCGCCAAAACCCTGCTCCTACTCTTCCCCCTTACCCTTCTAACCATCACACTTACACCCATACATGCAATACAGTCACTCTGTTAGCCTGTGAGAACACACACGGTGAAGGGGTACCACTTTCATACAATTTTTTATGGTCAGTTGGAAGTGCAGCAAATATACCCAGCTTTGTGCAGGTAGACATTCTCACTTTCTGCTTCTGAAAGTCCAGGTGTGGGAATTACAAGATGACAACCAACGGCAAGGATACTTATGGCCATATACAATTCAGGGACCACATAAAAAGAATTCAAATCATAAATTCTCCAAATATTTTCAAAAATAGATGCATGGAAAAAATTAGCTTCATGGCCACCCCTCCCTCCTGGGGCTTTATAGAGTCTACACCTCAAACGACAGAGTCACAGCCTTCGCAGAGCTTCAGGTGCCAAAGGACCCTGGGTGAGCTTTCACCAAGGTAGGAACCAAATCAGGTCAGGACCACTGGAGGTGGGGCTGCCAGCTAAGGAGTGGGCCTGGGGGCTTCAAAGCAAGAAGGCAGTGTTTAAACTCAAAATTGTGTGTATATCATCACAGCCTCTCCGTGCTTCAGTTTCTCTGTTTCCTCCCTTTACTGCATAAAGCATTAAGAATGAATCCTACCTTCTGCTAATCTCACCTATCACTCACTGTGAGAGTAAATTTGGTTTTTCAGTGAAACACACATACTCAGAGATTGACAAAGAGAGAGAGAGGTATTGGAAATCTAAACATTTCAGAACAGAGCACACACCATTCTCTCTTGGACCAACCATACCTCCCCATACACCCTCTCTTTGCAAGGCTGAACAAACAGAAAAAAAGAGCTGACAGGATATTACAGGTCCAAAAAACAAAAATAAAAAAGATGAAGACTCATAAGACATATTTTCCTGTGAGATAGATATACTACAAGGACAAAAAGAGACAGAGAATGTTTGGGAAATTTTCTTATTTGTTTTTCAGTAAGATTCAAGAGGACTTTTGTCTGAAAAGTCAAAGTAAAGTAAACAGTCTCTAGAACAAAGGTCAGCAAACTTTTCCTTGAAAAGACAAAATAGTAAATATTGACAGCTTTGAGGGCCACATGGTCTCTTTCGCAACCACTCAACGGGGCTCCCAAAGGCAGGGGATGATACATAAGGGATGGGTGGGACCAGATCCAGACCTCAGCTCTAGTTTGTCTTCCACATCTCATCTAGCAGGGAGAGTCTGGAGGCAGGTAAGGCTGCACGAATGGCTAAAGTTAAACCAGTAAGCAGTGAGCAGCAGAAAGCATGCTGCAAAAAATAAAGACACACTTGAAAAGCTTTCCTGGATCTCGGATGATAGTGAGAAAAAAAAAATTAGATATGGACAACAAAACCAGAAGACCCAAAGGAATCCTCCAAGGAGAGTACAGCACAGAGCAGAAATAATAATGATAATAATAATAATTATAACCTTTCCTGAGTTGAAAACTTGAGGCTGCAGATTGAAAGAGCATATTTAAATGCAACTCAAAAGAAATTAAATCAACACGTATACGTATCCTGATCAATGTTTTTGATATCTAGAGAAAATTCTATAAGCCTCAGACAGGTAAAAGGAAAAGATCACCTATGAAGGAATCAAAATCCACCTGGCCTCGGGCTTCTCTCCTATATTCATTGCTCAGAGACAACAAAGTAATTTGAACAACTTTGAGGAAAGAAAACTACTCAGCCAAGTTGTCATTTACATGTAAGGTCAATAGAATGACACTCACAGGCATTCAAGTCCTGCAAAATTACATTACCAGAATTCCCTTCATCGAAAAAAAAAATATCTTAAAGATGAATGCTGATCCACCAAGAGACAAATCAAAATCAGGAAACCCCGGGTGGGGAATTTGCGGGGTAACAGATCTATGAGCAATGATAAGCTAGTAGAATTGTCTAAATACTCCATATAATTTCAATTATGAAATAGCAGAAATGTCAAAAACAATGTTTGAAGAGAATGAATGAATACTGAAATTATCATGATGTGAAAATATTGAGTCTTAAATCCCAGGTCATATTAACAAAAATTAGGAAGCGGGGGAAAGGAAAAGGACATAAAACCAAACTGTTTAATTCTTACTTTTGATGCTTAAGGGTTTAAATATGCTTTCAAAAACTTAAGGGTAACCACTATTCAGTGAAAATAGGATGAATACTTTCCAAATCACCAGAGAGAGGTAAAGCAGAGAAATCCAGTAGAGCATAAATTATCAGGAGATAAAAAAGGAAAGAGGAAGTAAGGGCATTAAAAAAAACCAGAAAGCCTGAAGATAAAGAACAGAAGAGCAAGGATTGCATTATGAAATACATACTATGCTGTCATTAAAAATCACGTGTTTGAAGAATATTTAATCACATGGAGAAATGTACACAATGAAAAGTGGGAAAAAGCATGATATAAAATATACGTATAATATATATGCTACAGTATCTCATCTTTGCATATATTTAAAGTACATGTTTATAGAAAAAAGATACAAGAATACACTCAAGTATCAATAATAATTTTCTGAAGGTGGTAGGATTTCAGGTGATTTTCATTTTCCTGTTATTCTTTTTCTATATTTTCTACAAACAATATATATATTGCTATAATAATTTTTTAAAGTAATAAGCATTATAAAAAAAATAAAAGTTTTAGGGTGCCGTGAAATCAAGCTGATTATCTTTCCCACGGTAGAGAAGGGGGCACTGAGAGGATCTGGAAGATATTATCCGCTGCCGGTTGGGTTCAAACAATCGGCAGACACTACCAGGCCGGAACCTGTATTTTCCATCTCCTGAGGCTTTGTGCACACTCTTAGACCTCAGGATTCTCAGGACACCTGAGAAAAAATTCATCATAAAAGCTTTACTTTTCAGAGCCCGTATTATGTACTTTGTGCAATTCGCTTTAATCTTCACAACAGTCCCGAGATGCCGATATGACTAGCTCCATTTTACAGATGAGGCAACTGAGGCCAGAAAGGATGAGAGGCTTGCCTGAGGTCACACTGCTGGGAAGGAAAGCTGTCAGGATCTGAAGCCAGGCAGCCAGGGGACAGCCTGTTTGTTGAACCCCCTTTCTTTTCTTCCTTCTGGAAGTTTGGCAAAATTTGTCTGACTTCATTGCTATTCTCTTCTAATCTGTTCATTCTTCAACTCTGACTTAGGACACAACTGTGAGAGCTGCTATCTCTTACTTTCAGCTGGACCATGATTACAAATGCCCCAGATTCTTTCATAAAGACCCTGCAAGCCACACCCCATGAGAGCTTCCTGAGCAGACATACTATCCCTCCAGAATAGCCTCGTGGATAAAAGAGAACCAAATTCATCACGACGCCACTTGCCCCTGCATCCTTCCCTCATAAACTAACCTTGGAGTGGAGGCCCCGTGGCCTGTCCCATATATGTCAGAATCCTGAACACTTCTCCCCACAGGCCCAGCACCAGCCAAAGAAACCTGTGCTGACTGTCAGCCAAATGAATACAATCCCTGTCTTCCCTAAAAGGCAGGGGAGGGGAGTGGAGAGCTTACCTCTGAATTGCAATGTTACTAGGACACAGTTTGCTGTAATAATACCAATTAACATTTCTCCCCCACTTAATAGTTTCTAGTACAGGATAAAAATAGCAACACACGTGGTGCTGAGATGCAAAAAATAACAATGGGAATAAACTCTGGAAGAGCCCTGTTTTATCTCACCTAGGAGGAGGGCGAGGGAAGCAGGAATATTGTGGGAGATTCAGAAGGGGACTGCAGAGAACCTTCCAGAATTAAAGGCCTGTCTTCATCTTGCTCCTCTTCTGCCCCGAGCTGCCAGATGTGCCCACTGAAGGCACCTGTGGAGGGGTGAAAATGGCTTTGGACTGAATGGCAGAGATCTGACTGTCGACCCCCACCTGCCACTAACTAGTTTTGGGACCTTGCTTGAGTCCAATAACCTCTCTAAGCTGATTCCTTACCTGTGAAATGAGAATCACAGCACCTCCTTCACAGGTGAGTGTGCCATTTAAACGCAGTAACACACAAAAGGGCTTTGCAAATTGTAAGGTGTGATTGAAATGTTAGAGGAGGTCCCTGAGTATCTGGTGGCAGTAGCGATGCAGCTGACATTTGTCAACACAACCTTTATCGATGACCAAAATGAAAACTGCCATGAGTGAGTGCCCACCCTTCTCCACCGGTTAAGGGAACACCAGTGGCACAGGCATTCTATTGCTCAAGGTCAGCAGACACCGCACCTGACCCTGGCACACAGGCCAGCGCCTATCGTCATGGGTGTTTCTCAGATGGAAATATCTTGTCCTAAAGGCAAAGGTGGCCTGGCCAGCAGCCAGTTCCCTCATAGCTCTGAGATATTCGGCGAAGAGAGATGATGCCCAATCACGCTCGAGAAATTTCCTGAGGAGTGGCTTCCCTTTAAGGACCATCACTCAGAGCCTGAGGCCCCAGAGAGCCCAGGTGTCCTCTACTGTGAGGGTGTAATGGTGAAGCAATGGAAATTTTCATTCCCTACACACATGCTTCCCTCCGTTCCCCAGACCTCACCCCAACAACACAGGACACACAGCCCACATACCAGGATGACTTCATGATTCAGTCTGGACCACCCACAAGGCAATTGTGTAGGGTGGGAGCTTCCAGTTGTACTCCATAGGGCTCCCTGAGATCCATGAGGTGTCCTAGGGGTCCTGGGGGACATTGGAAGACAAGAGGGAAACTCTGAAACCACTTCCCTCTCTCCTTTCCCTATCCCGTCAACATCAACTTGACCTAATTTTTGTCAGTTTTATATTTGACTTCCACACAAGATTTTATTTGAAGAAAAAGTTCTCTGTAAAAAGCTTCAAAATCTTTGCTCTAGAGGCTCATAAGAATCATGACTGAAGTCTAGGGAAAGAAGATGTTGGTCCCTGGACTGGAGTGAAGTCACCTAACGGCTTCTTCTCCCACCCAAATAATGACAATGTTTTCTTAACTGGAAAATGTAGTCCAACAGGAACACCATCTGGAAAGTCTCTGGGCACTTGGCTACCGTACCTGAGGACAAGGAATGGTCCCATTCACAGAAAAAGCACCTCACCCTCTCTCATGTGCTGTGGTACCAGGGCCATGGGGACCAGGACTCTCAGCTCAGGCTGGATGGGCCCAAATGAGCAGTGCTATCATAGACTTGGAAGGGACATGGGCAGAAGTTTGGGGGGAAGGAAAGAAAGCAGAAAGACCAAGAGCAGAAAACTTCTGCCTGTGGAGCTGGAGGAGACAGGGGCTGGAAGAGCACCCATAAACCCATCTGCTTCTTTCGAAATGCACATTTTTGGAAAAAAAGAAGAAGGCTCAGGAAGCAGAGACACCAGCATAGAGCCAGAGAGCGTTCCCTTCAAAAAGTGTGGAAAGCACATGAGCAACAACAGGCCACCAGTCTGGGTGCCCACATGGGCCAGGGGGTCTGGGCTCAACTTGGGAGACATCAGGAGGTCAGCAAGTGGGAACCACCCTACCCAGCTTCTCCCCTAGGACATGGAAAGATTGAAGCCGTCAACCAGATAGGCAAGGAGGAGTCATCCATCACTGATTGGCTACCAAAGATCCTAGGGCAAGGAGAATGCAAGAGAGAGGCCCCACTTCAGTCCGAGGGACAAATACGAAGCAGAGGGTAACATCAGACATTTCTGGGAGGCTGCAGGCATCATGATGACCACATTCTGCTCAGCCTGAGACCAACAGCATGATGGGCACAAGCATGGGCTCTGGAGGACCCTGCCTTGGGATCCTGCCCCCACAGCTTAGATCACATAGTCTTGAGTTAGCTATTTAACCTTTCTGGGCCTCAGTTTCCTCGAGTGACCTTGGCATTAACAAGCATATCTACTTTGCAGAGCAGTTCTGAAGACTGAATAAATCAATTGATGCACATCACCCAGAGCAGTGCCCACACTTAGCAAGCATGCATCAATGCTGGGCAGAGAAGTCCTGGATGAATCTCCCCAGCAGTGAGCCCATGGGGTTCAGCCCCACTAAGTGGGGCGGATGGGGTGGGTAAGTGAAGCTCCCACTGTGGCAGCAGGAGGTGAACAACATCCCAACAATCTTCTCTGGGTGTAACCCCCTCCCTTGGGGGCATTTGCCCCACTTCTGTTTCTTTCATCTTTTCTGTCCCTCCTTTTTCCTCCATTTCCCTCTTTTTTTGTGTGTGAGGAAGATTGCCCTGAGCTAACATCTGTTCCCAATCTTCCTCTTTTTGCTTGAGGAAGATTGTCCCTGAGCTAACATCCTTGCCAATCTTCCTCTATTTTGTATGTGGGATGCCTCCACAGCATGGCTTGATGAGTGGCGCATATGTCCGCACCCAGGATCTGAACCCACGAACCCCGGGCCGCCAAAGCAGAGTGCGCGAACTTAACCACTATACCACTGGGCCGGCCCCTCCCTCCTTTTTTAATTTTGTAAACATTTTCTAAGTTCTCCCTCTGTGCTCTTTGAGTAGATTAAGTGAAATTGCCAAGCGAGTTATCAAGAAGCCTAAATAAGGACGACCATGGATGTAGTTGCCTGCTCACAAATTCTTGGCTTTCTGAGCGGTTAGCAGGAGACTTCTATGGGGGGAAGTCACCTGTCTGGAGTGTCTTTTAGCCTCTTAGAGGAACTTGCACTGTCACCGCCTCTTTTCTAGCCATCATGATCATTAGTGACTTGCTAAGCAGCCCTGTCAGGTAAAACCGCCCACTGCTTGTTTCAGATGTGGAAGAGCCGCGAGACAGGCTGGGAGCTGTTGGTGGGAAGGGGGTTGAGATCCCACAGACCCTGACTTTCCTGCCTGTTCATTTCCTGATTTATCAAGTAACAAAACAAGGGGAAGAGCTCCCACCCCCCTCCTTGGAGTCACCCTACAGCTTTGCAGAGTGGCTGGTCTTGAGGCCAAAAGAGATGAGACGCTCACCGACCTACCATGGAGAGGGCATGGGGTTTTCATTATTTTTCCAGAGCTGAATCAGTCACACACTTTTGTAGCCAAGATGACCCATTAGGCAAGAGCTCAGG
Source organism: Ceratotherium simum simum (assembly GCF_057802395.1). NCBI lineage: Eukaryota > Metazoa > Chordata > Mammalia > Perissodactyla > Rhinocerotidae > Ceratotherium > Ceratotherium simum. The sequence goes on from NC_141900.1 coordinate 88,238,401, forward strand.
GTTCTGCCCAAGGCCACCAGCCAGAGTTGTCTGCTGTCCCACGTCCTGCTGCAGGGGGCATGTGAAAGACCTCGGCCTTGTTACTATCCTGCTTCAGCCAATCTGGCGCACCCATCCTAGGCTCTGAAAATTGGCCACTCACGGGCTGCTGTCATCAAGGACTTCCTCAGAGGTTTGCTTCACAAGCGTGTGTTCTGGTCTTCAATAAACAGTGGGGAATTGAACACACAGGAAGGCCAAGAAAATTACCCAAGATCACAAAATGAAAAAGCGGTGAAGCGGGGATCCAGACTGTCCGTCTTTTCCCACGATGGCCCTAGAGAGCATTCCCATAGGTGGTGTGGGAGTACGCTGTTTCGGTCTGTCTAATATTTTAAATAATCTCATCATTCAGGGCAGTGCTGTCCAAGTGGTGAACTACGCCATGCCTAGATGACAGTGCTGCTGAGAAACACAGCTTCTTGGCAGTGGGATCCTTGCTAGCTCACTTTGGAATGCCAGCATCCTACCATGGTGTAGTTAAAATGTTCCAAATCTCTCCAACTTAATGAAACACCTGTCTCCTCTAACGCCATCAGAGGTAATTACACATGGCTCTCCCACACTCATACACACACTTACACACCCAGACTCCAACTGGCTCATTGGCCGGTTCCCTGGGTATACCCGGGTGTGCTCCCCGATCAAACCTGGTGTGACTGAGTTGGAAGAGCCCCTCCTTCTTAACTCTCTAGAAAAACTGGCACAAAACTCTGTAGTCTGGTATCAACTTGGCCTAAGAGAAGTTTGAAGTAATTCAAACAGAGTTAGGAAAATCTTTGCATTCAAACCATAAGGCTTTAAATAACTTACACGCACATATACATACACACAAGCTATTGTCGAGAGCTTATAATTCCTATTTAGAAGACTCCAGTTAGAAAGGGTCCCCATATATCATTTTGTAAATGAGTGTTGCTACATACACCACACATATTCTACACAAATATTGTTTCCTGCTAGTGTTGCTAGTTGGCACACTCAATCCCAGGGAAGCCTGAAGGAAAAAAAGTCTCATCTCAACAATCCAAAGAGCTGAGGTCAGACAGGGAATTCTCAGCCTTATGGCAAAAAAAGTAGAAGAGGCAGTCAAAAGCCCAACCAACGCTTCTAGTGTCCCTTTCCATGCCCGCCACGCTGTGACTTGTCTCCCTCTTCCTGCAGGAGTAGGAGAAGTGGAACGAGACGAGAAGAAAGGCAGAGGAATGATGCTTCAGAATAAGTCATCCAAAATGGCAAACAGGTCCTCCTCAGCTCTTCCAGTAACAACCCCCCACATACACACACATGCTGTATTTATGCACGTGCTGTTACACACACATCTGAAGAGAAAAGGACTTATATAACACATCAGCTGTTCATTTTCACAAGCCCAGATGAGATCAATCCTGTAAGTATAGAAGCCTGTGGTGAGAGTCCACGGATTTCTACAGGCAGGGAGAGAAAAGGCCCACTCTCTCTGAGGCTCGGAACACAGGCCCCGGAATGCTTAGAAGCTTCCAGTGTGGAGAGCCACCAAAGATGTCAGTAGCAAGGGTTTCTTCTCTGGAGCCTCAAACTCCCCAAACGCCTCAGCTTCAGCCTACACAGAGCTGGGTGTTTTGTAGGGAAGCCAAATTGAGCTCTACAATGCACACAGGCATAAAAAAAAAAAACAGTCTTTTATGTCCATAAACAGAGAGAGAGCACAACGTACTACAAGGGCACGGGCTTTAGAGTCTGTGTACCAACGAGTGCCTTATATCTTTGCAGCTAAGTTTCTTCAGGGGTAAAACTGGAGCAAAAGCACTCAGCTTGCAATGTTGCTATGGGGGCCCCAGACAGTCCACATGTAAGGTATGGGTGGCAAAGGACCCAGCACCTAGGAGCTGCTCACTTTTTCCCATCCTCCATCCTCTCGTCCCCTCCACAGCCCTGACTGATGAAGCAGTGATTTCAACCTTTGCTGCACAACCAGCATTGGTTGATGATCACGCTGGTGGCCCACTCTAATCACATGAGTCCTTAAAAGCAGAAAACCTTTCGCAGCTGTGGTTAGTAGGAGACAAGACTACAGAAGAATGGTCAGAGAGATGCATCATTGTTTGCTTTGAAAATGGAGGAAGAGGGCCTTGAGCCAAGGAATGTGGGCGGCCTCTGGAAACTGGAAAGGCAAGGAATCAGAATCTCCCCTAGAACCTCCAGAAAGCAATGAAGTCCTGCCAGCACCTTGATTTTAGCCCAGTGAGACCCATGTCTGTGAATTCTGACCCATAGACAATAAGACAATAAATACGTGTTATTTTACGCCAGTCAGTTTGTGGTAATCTGTTACAGCAGCCCTAGGAAACGAATAGACTGCTGGTCCCTGGCAAGGGGTCTGCCGCTCCCTCCCTTCATCCCTCCAGGGCTGACTTCTCTGAAGGTGCTCCCAGCTGAGTCCTCCCAGTAGGGAAGTTCGCCTACCTCCCTGTTACTCTTGTGGAGCACCTTGGCCCAGCTCCCTTGCCAGGAAAGCAGTAGCCTATCCCGTCGTCCAGTTTCAAATGGCCCTGGTTCCTTCATGAGACTCTCAAGTCTTGTTTCTAGTTCCTGGGACCCTTCGAGTTCCAAGCTCATGTGTCAGAACGACAGACCACAGACACTCGGAGTGAGAGGAAGAGAGGAGCGCTTTCAGGCTCCGGTGCCCAACTTCACCCACATCCCCAGAGGTAGATTGCAAAACACCAACCATCAACGCTTGTGATGCAAGGCAACTATCCACACACAAGAGCAAACAAGGAAGGGCATGCCATTTCTCAGTCAGGCCTGCACATCCTCTAACTTGGATTTTATGCTGGCCCTTTAAGCCACCAGGACCAAAGTGGGGTGGTGGGAACAAAAGCAAACCTTTAGAACAGGGAAGCTGAAAGCTGAAAGGAGCGAGGAGAGAGTCGTCAGAGGAGAAGGAAGCCCCTCTCTCAACAGACAGCAGCGGTGGCTGGAGCGGGGGCAACGTGGGACTCGCCCCCAGCTGACTGCCTCCCACGTCTGCCAGGGGCCCTGGAGCCCAGTTCTGGGCTGTCAGCAAAGCCAAATTTAGCACCGATGATCTCATCTTGCAGAACAGCCCCAGGGCCTCAGAGTGCTCTGGGAAACATCACTTCCACAAGTCGGAAAGTGGACGTCACTGCTGGTGCCATAACATAGGTAGGGGGCACAGGAGTCCCTCCCTCAGCTCACAAAGACGAGCAGGGCCAGGTGCTGGCCAGGCCGTGGGAGCAGGGAGCGGGCTGGGTGAGATCTCCGGGTCCCAGAGACCCCAGGCACGGGGAGCTGGCGCTTTAAGGCAAGTCCATAGATACCAAGCCTTAGTTTGAGATGAGTGGCAAGCAGTAACCAACATTCTAATTGTGAGGTGTGGCTTATGTCCCTGCGAACCTCCCCTCGTGCTTCCACCAGGACATTGCGTGACAGAGTGTTTATAAATGCAGCTGCGGCAGAAGGTGGGGGAGGGCTGGAGCTCTTTCTCTCTGTTGTTTGCTGCAAATAAGACCAAAGCCCTGCCAAGGGGGGGTCATTGTCCCTTGTCCCTCCCTGCAAAGGGGGCTGTTTGTCCCTGTCCCTCGAAGTGAGTCAGTGGCAGAGAAGGATGAGAATTTGCCACCAAGTGCAAACCCAAATTCCTGCCACTGGCTCAAACCACTTCTCTGTGGTGCTGCAGGTGGTTTCCTGGCTTATCTTAGCTAGAGACTTGCTGGTCAGTTCCCTGAGGTTTTTCGGTGTGTTTCATGGGCAGATTCGCCTTCATGCTACTAGAGCAAAGAGGACACAGTGGCTCCTCCAATGCTGCCTGAAAGTCAAGGAGGGCAGTGGCAGGCGGGTCCTCTGGCTGCAGTGAGGACACCTGGCCCCTGCTTCAGTAGCCAATGGACAGAGCCCCACAAACCTTCCTGACGGAGGAGGTATGAAAATATGAAGAAGAATGAACTTGAGGTCTCTCAAATAGAAAGAAATACATTTCTAAATATCAAATAAACATAGGTACTTCTAGAATCAAATAAACATAGGTACTTCTAGAACGTGGGACCCACAGAAAAGGGCGGTCCATGTCACACTGCTAAAGGTGGTGGATAGTGATGGTGAATAAGTGTTGTCATATACAGAAGGCCAGGTTTACATCCAAGCACACCAGGGGTCAGTTCCACGTCAGATTCAGTCATGTTAGTCAGGATCAACTTCCAGAGAACAAGGGCTGCGAGTCTGATAAATTCCATCCTGGGAAGTACCGATGGGACGCAATGAGTGGCTGTCAGAGAAATAAATCACAATGTACTGAGAATTTTGGGTGATCACCAAAATAAAATCTCTTCTGCCAAAGACAACATAAACATCGTTGTGGTTGAAGGAGGGAAAGTTCTACAAGCAACTTAGAACAGAACTGACAACATCTCTTCAAGTAAAGATATTATAAAAAGCTGCAAAGAGAAATTGCAATACAGGGCAAGAATGAACACCTACAAGTAGGCGTTGGGGCTACACGGCAGGACCCAGAGGGTAGAGGTAGGGTCAACCATGGAGCAGAGTGCTCAGAGGGGTCTGACCCAGAGCACTGGGCCAACATCCCATCCTGCACACATACACACACGTACACACTCCTGCAGCACTGGGGCATTTGGAGAAGAATCTAAATTAGCTCAGTTTGTGAACCATTTATCCTGTAGAGGCAAAATGAGATTTTTTTCGCTGTTCTTTTAATTAAAAGTTACCTCATAAATCAAAGACCTTGTTTCCAGGCTGTAGGAGGCGGTAGGAGGGGACCCACGCTTTTCAGAGCTGAGTGTGCCCTGCCTGTGCCCCCTTCCCTCACCCAGGTTATTCACCCAGTTACAGCGCCTCACATGTAGTAGGAGCTTGGTAAGTAGCCAAGGGTGGCTCAGCTGAACTATATCTTTCATCTTCCTCATTGGGCTTCCTGAAGTTCTTCCAAAGAGATCTGGAGCATGTATGCACACACATATATACACAATTAACTCCCACAAGTGTTGGTGAGTGCATTTATTTGGAGCATCTGAGGTTTCCCCTGGAGGCCTTCCGCCCTCTGCTTTTCTACCCTGCCTGGGTTCACATGGGTGTTTACTTCCTTGGAGTCTGAAGACTCTTAGAAGTTTACTAAGCACAGAAAGTCGTTTGTGACTTACCATCGTCTTAATTTTTATTAGTATTTTCCTTCCGGTAAATCAAAGAATGCTCTACAGATGTGAATCCTATTATCTAGCTCATTCACAAGAGGGATGGACGGTGGATACATTAATATTCTTGTTGCTCAAAAGGTGAAATATGTGTGGATAAACAATTTGTTCAAAATGAGAAGTGCAGCCAGCAACGAAGTCGAGATTTCCTAGCTCCAACTCTTCATGTAGCATGCAGGTTGGTTCTCAACAGTTGAGAGGCAAGGGCTACCCCAGACACAGACCTGGGCAGACACTTGGGCATGAAGACTGCGGGGATGCCTGGGAACAGATGTGGGAAGCAGCGGGGTGGCATTCAATGGCTCCCTTTGCTTCTTCTGGCCTTCCTCTGGCTTAAGAGAATGGTTTCCATGACCACTGAGGAAGTATATTGTTTTCCCATTTTCACACTGCTCCTCACCTGAGCATCTTAAGTGCTTTGTGTACCCACATTCACAGGCCTTCATACTTTTGGGGAGAAATGGGGACAAAGAAAGGGAGCCCCCTATAAGAGAGGGAATGAAGAGTGAGCTTCGTTTCAGCTTCCTGTCCAGATCTACCCATGATGCCACGGGCCTCTCTCTCCCTGTGTCCCCTCACCCAACCCAGCCACTCCCCTCTGTTCCCGCCCCTGGACAGAGAAAGAGTCCAGACAAAAACAAAGGTCAAGAAAGGAGCAAAGGTCCCCTTTCCCCTGTCCCCACACCCAAGTCCCTCAAAAACAATCAGATTTAAAGCAGAGAGATTAAATTATCACTAAGCTAATTATGGGTATCACACTTCGGCTCGCTGCCGGGAAGAAGGTTAGCAGGCAAAAGGCATTAAAATTAAAGGCAGATGCAAGAAGCACTTAAAAAAGCAACCGGGAGACTCATTACCCCACACACACAGAGGGGAAAGAAACCACTCTGATGTCTGAGGCGCTGTCCATCTGGGCAATAGTCAGAGCATTTGACAGCTAAATAGCACTGCTCTGTCAGCATCTAGAAGCCAAAGTGGGCAAGTCGGAGGTAAACTGATTAGATGGTGTGCTGCTAATTTCTCAGAGAGGACACGAGGGAGGTGGGGCTCAGTCCAAGAGGGCAGAGCACAGGGAGGACCAGCCCCAGGCTTGAGTGCAATGAGAAGGGTCTGGCTCCTAAGTGTGCGTGCATGGGTGCATATCGGCATGCGTGGGGACTAGGTACATGTGCATGTTCATGATATAAATGAGTGTATATGTGTAGGAGGGGGCACACAGTCATGCGTGTGTGGTTATCTACCTGAAAATAGAAGATGAAGAGCTTGCAAAAGATCAGAGGGCTCTTCCTAGCATATGTGCAACAGGGCGACTCCTTAGGAGCTTTCTATGATTGCCAAGGCCTTGAAATCACTGCCACTAGCTCAGTCATGAAAATACATATCATTTTGCCCAGTTATGGATGCTCAATGACTCCTCAGGCATGATCAATATACTGTAAGTTTAAGACGTGTCAGCCAAAAAATTGGCAGTCTACAAAATGAGTTTGAGAGCTAAAAATCAATGTTTTTCAAACCAATCTGCAGGAGGGCATCCTCCACTCAGGATTCCAGCTCTGTACTTCTCCTGCCTTTTCCAGAGAGGAGCGGACGGGGGGCACCCTGATAAGGAGGTCTGTGAGCTGGTCCTGAGTCAGTAGCCAGCTTTGGAATCAGAACATTCAAATTGGGTTCCTCGCCTGAAGGAATGGAATTCAAGGGCCAGTGGTCCTGCCTGCATCCAGAGTGAATTGTTGGAATTCACAATCAGAAAAGCAGAGTTCAGAAGGGAAGTGGTGGAATCTTTGGGGGTTAAATTACTTAGGAAAAATTAATTTGGAAGGATCTATTTAATTGTAGGTAAGAGAAATGATTTAATAAATTTGGATAATTTAATTACCCCAAGAGACATCTGCTGAGCACAATCTAATCTTTGCATTTAAGTAGAAAAGTGCCCTCACTCTTAAGGAAAACTGAATGCAGGGAAATACAAATATGCAGAGCCTGACGTATGGGAGGAACTGAACAATTCCAGCTTCAGTTTTAGGAGAAAAAGTAAACAGGAGGATTTAGTTTTAAAAAAATCTCCAATACTACGTCTGGGGTTGATGATATAAAATCAGCCACATCCTACATTTTTCACACATTTTCTCCAATAGTAAGCAAGAAGAGACCATGAGCTCTTAAAGTCAAGAAACACCCAGCACATTATGGATGGCCAAGTAGATAATTCTTGACCCAATGTTGATGTTCACAATAATAATCCTCATGGTAAACTGTATTATTGACAAAATATTCTCAGCCTCTCCCTCCCTCCTCCCCACAGACATACACACCAGGCCTCTTCCCATGGCAGGGTTATATTTCCCACGCCATTTACTTTGGCTTGGCCAATAAAGTGTGAGTGGCAATAACGTGTGCCACTTCCAAGCAGCAGCTGTAACAGCCATTGGGTGACTCTCCCATCTCTTTTTTCCCTCTGCCAAGAGATTGGAACGTCCCAGACAGAGGGGCTGCTCTTCAGCCTCTGTCCCAAAGAAATGACGTGGAGCACAGCTGCTGCCAAACCAGGGTACACATGGTCATGAGCTGGAAATAACCTTTGTTGTTGTAAGCCACTTAAATGTGGGGTCATTTGTTACCACAACATAACTTAGCCTAAGCTAGCTGATACACCTCTACACATGCACAGGTACTATGAGACCCTAAAGCTCAACAGTCAATCTTCAAACACTTTTTTTTTTTTTGAGGAAGATTGGCCCTGAGCTAACATCTGTTGCCAATCTTCCTCTTTTCTTTTTGCTTTTTTCTCCCCAAAGTCCCCAATACATAGTTGTATATCCTAATTGTAGGTCCTTCTGGTTCTTCTATGTGGGACGCCACCTCAGCATGGCTTGATGAGCAATGATTAGGTCTGTGCCCAGGATCCAAACCGGAGAACCCCAGGCCGCCGAAGCAGAATATGCAAACTTAACCACTGCGCCACCCAGCCGGCCCCCAAACACATTTTTTCATTCAGCACTTGCTACCTTCAGGACAGTGCTGTGCTGGGCACCTGCAAGCTAACTGGCAAAAGTTTAGACACACTGGGAAAAAGATCCAGCCATATTAATGAACTATATTTTTTTGTGAAGAAAATGAACAAATTGCTTTCGAAAATAATCTCAGCTACAAATGTTGAAACTTTCTATTGCCTGTGATGTCTGGGTAATCAAAATGTGACAGAATAAAAACTCAGATTGATAAAATAGATACGTTATGAGACTATTATTTTTAGAAAAAGATTCTTCAGTTTAGAAAAGGATTCATTGTCTTCCTTCAATGAACCCATATCTCTTACCCAAAAGCTCATGCCATTTCCACTGGGTGAAGAACCACAGCCTAGTTGAGGCAATGAAGCAGTCAGTACTACCAGCAACCCTGTGAATTTGCCCCTGCCCAGGTCATGGAAGGGTCTAGTGTCCCCAGCTGCCACCATAGCACTTAACGTCAACAATATGCAAGTTCAGGTCTACCCAGAACCTGAGCTGATCCTGCCTGATTAAACCTCATGGGATCTAAGAAAGACTGATTCTTTAAGTGAGGTTTAAAATGTATTTTCCTCTCCCAAGCATGGCACGTCTGGGGGAAGAACTTTAATCATAAAGATTAAATAAGATAGTCTATGTATGCTAATCTGAAGCATTTAAAGTATGGTTATAATTATATAAAATTTTCAAAATGCCTGTGCACCCATCATGAGAAATATTTGTAGAAGGATCCTGTTTCTGGTGGAAAATCGTGGATAAATGCTATCATCTTTGGGGAAGGTAGAATAAAAGGGAAAGAGCTGACTAATCACTGGAGAAAATGTTAGTCAGTTGGCAGAAAGACCAAGTTAAAGAATTCATTGACTTGCGGATCTGTAAGAATGAACTGAAGGTATCTAACCATCTCCCTGTTACCAAACCCACAAAGTGTATAAGATGTCCACATGATCTTAGGTACAATTCTGCCTGAAAAAGCAATTGGTGTCTGAGACTCCCACTGGGAAGACCTAAAAAGCAGTAGTATTTGGTTTAAGTTATGAATGCAGTGATGAGAGCAAGTCATCAGGTGACTTCAGCATCATTCTGGCCTCTCAAGTCCACCCATCCCAGGGCACACTCCAATTCAGCTACCCTCACCCCCAGCATACTCACATCTTGGTAGGAGATGTGAGTGGTTACATAGAAAGACAATCTATCTCCCCGGCAAGAGCAGGAGGTGGTGAGCCTCTTTCTGTACTCCTTCCCTTCCACCCTCCTTGCCTCCAAGGCCTCAGGAGCCTTCTCCGGGTAGGGGAGGAACCTTCTGGAAGGAGACTCAAGGGAGGTTCCAGAAGAAAAACTGGGACCGGGGGAGGCACTGGGGCTGCCAGACATTTCAACAGCCGGAGAGTGGTCCCAAGGAAGGGAGAGTCTGGGGTGGGGGAGACCCCTGAGCCAATACTCACCCATGTCTTGGTCACTTTTTCCTACTAGGACTCATACAGGCACCAACAGGGAAAAGCAGGTCAACAGAGTAGACCTGGGTCCCCACCCAGCTATGCCAGTAACAAGGGACATGATGAATATGGGCTCCTACTCCTCACCTCTGTAGCCTCGGGCTCCTCAATGGACAATGGAGATAAGGCCACCTGGCCATGGGCCTCAAGGGGTGGCATGGGGGGAAAGGGTGTTGGTCTTGCTAGATCCTTTGCATTCTTTTAAAAGAATTGACTATTTCTAAATTTTATATAAAAGCTATGCAAGTGCATCTTTGAAGTAAAGTCTCCTTAACCTCCCATCCAATCACACTGTCTCTCAAGTCACCACATCTATACAGAAATTGTGGAGCCAGAGCTGCCTCGGGCCTTACTACCCCCACAGTCATCCTGAGAAAATTGGTCAATATAATGTTTGTGGGCAGATTTTCATAAGAGTACATACTACATAAGGACAAGAAGAAAAATGCAAGAGCTGAGAGGGCAAAAGTGGGGAAAGCAGGTACAGGACTGAGGGGAGAGCCAAGAAGCTCAGGTTAGGAGATGGGCATTTAGAAAGAAAAAGAAGCCTGGATGGCCTGGTGGGGGTAGATGCTAAAATGACCAGGCGCCGGAAGGAGATGCGAGAATTAGGTCCTCAGCTTCAGAGGGCTTGCAGAACAGTTATGGGATACGACTAAGCAGAAGTAGCCATCTTTCAAATGAGTAAAGACAGCCACCGTGGGTGACCTACAACAGGAAAAATAATCAGGAACCACCACACACAGTCCCACAGGTTGTCGGGAGAGAGCACGCTACTGAGAACCCAAAAGACAAAGAAACGCCCCAAGTGAGTCCGGGGCGGCAGGTCTGTGGTAAGTGGAAAAGCACAGTTTGTTTCCTGGAAAACCTCCCGCCCCTCCCCAAGGCCACCGCCCACTCTGCTGTGGAGCCTGCTCGCCATAATCGCTCCTCAAGAGGGAAATTGCCCATGGAGGGAGGCTAGTGATGCGAGAGCTGTGGCGTCGGGGGGGAATCCCATTGTTTCTCAGGTGGGAGCCTCTTCCTTGGAGTTTAAATTTAGCCAGGGCCCTTGAGGACTCAAAACGTGCAGGGCCAGGCAGCACTCCATGGCTGAAGGGCTGAGCTGGAGGACCTGTGTCCTCAGTGTGGCTGGGCCATGTACATGCAGGGCTGCAGGCCATGGGGGCCCTAGAAGGATGGGGAAGGGGATTTTTTTGTTTTTTTAACTAGGAGAGTGAGAGGATTGGAGCTGTTTTAGATAGATGAATCTGGCACAATGGATAGGGTGATTAAAGCGAGGAGGGCCTAGAGACAGGGAAATCAGTTACAGCTATCTAAGCTTGAACATTGGCGCCCCAAGCCAGAGCAGGGGCAGAGGGAATGAAAGGAAGGCTCTGGCCGACAGGCACACTGGCCAGGTACAAGCGGCTAGGTGACCACCTCCTCTTGTGGTTGTGGAGGTGAGATGTGCCCACAGACGGGAAGCAAAGCCTCAGGTAGAGTCCATGATATTGCTGCTTAAGTGAGTCAAAGGGCAGACCTTAGATCAAATCATGTGACCTCTAGTGAGCTCCTCAATCCCTTTCCTCATGTGTAAATGGAGGTTGTAGTATTTACCTGAAAAGGAAATGTTGAGGATTACACGAGATAATCAACATATGTAAGGCCCATAAAGCAACTAGAGCAGTGCCTGGTACCTACTAGGAGTACAACAACAGAGCACAGGAGTTCCCTTCTCATCCTCTCTTTCCTGTCAGCTCCAATCACTCAGAAAATGACCCCTTCCTAAGAGCCGGGTGATTCTGAGTAGAGGCCAAAGTCAAGAGGCATGGATTCTCCACAGCTGCACAGAGCTCTCATCATTACTGACTGGAATCCTAAGTCTCTCTCTCCACCGTCATAAACTACCACCCTTTCCCTAAGTAACAGAGACCTGGAACTGCCTCCCGGGCTCCCAGGCCTCCTGCTGAGACGGTTCCTCACCCTCTGGCCCTGGGTGTGGCAGGTCACTTGGTGCCTTCCTGTTCATCCCCCGGAATTCTCTAAAAGTCTGCACGATCAAAACCTCAGGAAGCCAGAAGGCAGGATTCCGTGCTCAGGCCACTTCTGTCCCTGACCAGGCCTGCAGCCCTCTCCACGCCACTAAAATTTGAAATTTTAAAGTATTTAATTTGAAATTTATAAGTATTGGTTCAGGTGTCCTCAATGGCCCAGAAACAAAGCCCTAGTGTGATAGGCAGCCTCTAAAATGGCCCCCACGAGTTCTGCCTCCTGGTACTGAACGCCCTTGTAGAAGCCCCTCCCCCTGAGTATGGGCTGGACCATGGGACTGGCTTCTAATGAACAGAACACAGCACAAGTGATAGGATGTCACTTCTGAAATTAGGTTTCAAAAAGCTGTGGCTTTCATCTTGCTTGTCCTCTCTTTGTTCTCTCTCACTGTCTGTCAGCTGCCATGTGGTATGAGTGGCCATCGTGGAGAGACCCATGCAGCAAGGGACTGATGTCTCCAGTGAGGACCTGAGGCCTGCCAACAGCCACATGAAGGATCTTGGAAGTGGATCCTTCTCCATTCCAGCCTCAAGCCCGGAGATGACTGCAGCCCCAGCTGACAGCTTGCCTGTCGTCTGTGGGCAGCCCTGAGCCAGAGGACCCAACTAAGCCATGGATTCCTGACCCACAGGAACTGTATGTTACATGTTGTTTTAAGCCTCTGTGTTTTGGGGTCATTTGTTACACAGCAATCCACAACTAATACATCTGTGTCCCCTGGGGGTAGGATGGAAGGTATGGAGTGAACGTGGGAGATGTGAGAGAACTATTTTAGAAGTCACCGTGAATGTTTCTGAGAAACCAAAGCTGCTGGAAAAAACACTGTGACACCAAGAGGCAGGCTGAGTGGCCACATTCACAGGAAGTCATTTGAGAACAAGTAGGGACTGTAAGACCCCCAGTCAGAGCTTCCACTGGTGGGCTCTGAGTCAGTCCGGCTGCCGCTGCCTTCCCCATCAAAGTGGCCGAGGAAGCCAGAGTGGTTGTAGCTAATGAAGACCTGCCTGGTCCTGTCCTCGCTGAGAGCCTTCACCAGTGTCGACATGAAGAATCTATCCTCCTCTGATCCAGATTCTAGCAGATACGAGCCCAGCAGGAAGGGCAGCATTTAGAGCCGAGTGCCCGCTTCCTCTTCTTGCCTCTGCCGCCTTCCTCTTCCCCTGGTACATCACGTCTTTCATCCTTTCCCATCTTTGTTGTCTTGGTTACATGGCCAGACTCCTGATACGCTGCTAGTTTTCACTTTAATGATATGTTCTTGTAAAGCACAATATTTTACTTCAATTGCATGTGTCACTGGATAAATTCCTCCAGTGTGTCTGGCATTTGATCATTAGCTGACTGAGTGTGCTCTGTGATTTGGGGTGTTTCTGCAGCACTTTCTTCAATTTTAATGTCTTTGCATTTTAATTTATGATTAGGATCATTCTACACAAATGCGTGTGTACATATATATATATATATATATATACACACACACACACACATATGATTCAAAAAAGCGGCACACGTATCAATAAATCTTGAATTGGCAAAGCTCATTTAAAACTATCTCCTTAAATCATGTGCACTGGCAATGATCATTTGGAAAATAGAATGATGAGTGTCCCTAGGGTAGTATTTTCTGGAGAGCTCAAAGTGTGTTTCAAGAGGACTCCAGGAGGAGAATGAGTCTATGCCCCAGCTATTGGCGTCAAGCTGCTCTGAGAGGGGCTGCGGCAGAAACTGCATTATGAGGACACCTCCCCATGCCTGCCCAGATCAGCTCTGAGTGACCACTTGAGATCTCCCCAGAGACCTGCAGGGACGATGGGTGGGCTCAAGGGCAGAGTCGTGAAAAGTAGGAAAGGGTAAGAAAATAGTGCCAGTGGGGACACACTTATGTAAAAAGGATGGTTGACTAAGGGCTTAATATTGTTCAAGAATATAAGATATGCCCAAGAGGATGCTGACTAGCTTAGCTGCTCTCCATATCTACAGGATACAACACGGACAAAAGTCTTAGAACACAGCAGAGGAGATTGAAATGTGGTGGAGGAGGACCACGAGAAGTGGACGGGTTGGCATGAGGCGAAGTTGGTCTACAGAGCAGATCCTAGGATGCCCAAGCTTGAAGGACAAATGACAGAATGGCCATGTCCTGTCCGTGCTTAGACGTGAAATCAGAAGAAGGAAGGAGGCCCCCTGGTGCATCTGATGTGCTCTTCTGTCTGCAGCACCTTTGACCTCAGGCTCCTCCTCACTCAACCCAGACTTCTACAGGCTTAGTACTCGCAAAACCAGCGGTGGGAAATGCAAAAACAGCATGACAAAAACAATTGAACAAAAATGCTTGATGGTCTTCTCCCATAATGGAAATTGTCCAGCACTGATTCTCCCATATTTCTCTTCCTTTCTTCTTGGGTCTAACCACATGCAAACCGGCCAGCAGCTCTGGCTTGAGAAACTCAACACAACAGAGCTGACTGATCAAAGCCTGCACCAAACCCCCTCACCCTCTGCTCTAATCTCGGAGCTCCCAGGCGAGTTGGAGTTCAACACTGTCTCTCCATTTGATCTGGTGATTCCTCCACCCATCTGGAGAGCTGTCCACAGCATGAATTTTTTAGTTAAAGTTGATCCAAATTTCCAGGTGAATTTTAAAAAGCATTCTCAGATACACTGAGGAAGTTGCAGAACAGGGGTTGCACATCTCTGATCGGATATTGCTCTGGGACTCAAGTACTGCAGACACACACACACTACTCATCCATCCATCCCTTCCTGAGAACTTATGTTTAGAATGGCACAGCCCCAGGCAGGTCTCCCTCTGCCCCACTCCACTTCTGACTAGTTCCCTGTGGCAATGATCATTTGGAAAATAGAATGATGAGTGTCCCTAGGGTGTCCTGTCCACAGGCCTGGACCTGTGGTCAGGGCCTATGGAACACAAGCAAATCAATTTCAAAATAGGCTCAAGGGAAAAAAAAATCAGGAAGGTTAAATTAATCTGCATGACAACTCCCAATAAGAATGATTTTTGTGTTGTCCACTCCTAGGGACTCTCCACACTGACACACACCCAATCCTGTCAAGAGAGGTCGGTGTGGTGTGGTTTGCGCACACACACGGGTGCATTTCCCACTACCAGCCAATGGCAGGGCCGGCCAGAATTCCACTACACCAACATCCACGAGGCACTCCAACCCTTAGGTGTGAACAGTTTAACCTGGCAAAACACCCGTGAAAGATGCAAAATGAAAGGAGCAATCACGCCTCAAGTGGAAGTTTATGATGTTTTGGTTCACAATGAACATTACTCTCTCCCACTAATGTCAAGCAGTAATTCACTGCTGAACAGCAGCCATAAAATACGATCACTTAGTGGCAGGAATGCAAGAGGCAGAGAAAGAGTAGGGGCGGGTCCTGGATGAAATATTTAAGCCAAGAGATTAAATATGTCCTTCTGAAGCTACTCTGACCTTGTTACCCCAACTAGTGTTAAAGGTTTTCAGATTTATACAGACACTCTAAAGCAAATCAGGATGGTGTGTGCCTTAAGATTTTTACCTGGAGTTGAAATTTTAACAGTCTGTGGGTTGTTTCTAAGTTCCTAGGCACCTCCCTATGACTGTTGCATTTATATGCCACATTTCGTAACAGCACGTGCCTTTTCTCACCATGGAAAAGGCTGCCAATACTCACCATAACACACACACGTCAGAAAACATAAAAGACATCCAAATTGGCACTTTCCTCACCTCCTTTCCCCCTGCTTCATGTGATGTGTGCACTAAAGGAGTGAAATTATGGTCATCAGAGGCAAGGTTACAAATGATGGGGACCCACACCTTTCAAACAAAACGAAAAGTCAGTGATTTTGAGGGCAGCCCATGGATAGCTACAGTCTAGCTGCTGGACCCCTGAAACCCACAGCAAACTCCCTTACTCTCAGCAAACCCCCCCAGCCCCCTCCCACCAGCCCTCCCCACCTCAAGTCCCTTGTCATATTGCAAAGATCTCTGCAAGGCCCTTGATACACACAAGAGATTATTACAGGGCTCAGAGAAGCCAACTCTGTAATTATGGCTACAGTATGATTTCCATTACTCTCACCCTCTGGTTTCAGTAGCTCACAAAACTTCCCGCAAATCCTCCTGCAGCCCCAGAGCTCTTCATGGCTGGGCCTCTGCCCAAAAGGTGAATGTGGTTCTGATAACCTCTGGGAAAAGCAAGACAGAGTTATTACAAGGAAAGGGGAGTGGTGCTTAGCGAGCAACGGTGGTGGGAAATTCTATTGTTTAGAAAAAATAAATAAACTGGCCAGTTTTGCTTTTTATTATTTCAAACAACAGGCTCGGCAGCCCAGCCTTCCTTTCCCAATCCAGACTGTCCCCCTGGGCCGGCTGTGCTGAGTCTGCAGGAGCGGTAGCTGGGCTCCAGCAAAACTATTAAAAGGCTGCCACTCTGAGCTCGTGGAGCAGAAAGTTTTGCTGCCCCCATGGCCTGGGTTTCCCCGGGAGGGCCGCTGGCTCATTCCCCCAACATGACCCTCTGCTCTTACCTCTCAAATGTTTACGCTCCACCAGTCCCACCACTGCTCTGAAATTAAATGTAAGGTCCCAGGTGGCTGAAACAGAACTGTTCTTATATAAACCCCCCGAAGTGAAAGATGGGGAATGCCAACCCAGGGTTATCAAGCCCCAAGCCTCCTGGTGAGGTGTTGCCTGTCACTGCCGGCCTGGCTGACCTCTGGGGACACTTCAAGGCAAGGCTCTACCCACAGCCTGCCCCATGAGGGTTGTCTCTGTGCACTTAGCTTGCCCAGGCTCCTGGACATGTCCTCAGCCCACTCTCACGGAGCTGTGCTGCGCTCCGACCTCCCCGTCAAGTGACAGGCTTCCATAGGCGGGAGATAGCCAGCCACCATCGGCCTCAATCCACCCTCTGACCAGCAGCATGCATTTGCAAGTCGACTGTCCTAGGTTTACAATGCAGCCATGGCCAGGAAACATGTCCTCTTTTCCCAAGAGAAAATAACTGTTCTGTTATACGCACCAAACTCTCAATGTTTATGTCACTGACACCATATTCCAACCAGCTCAGATGACCAAAAAAAAATTCCTTCTACCAGGTCTACTCGGTCTTGCCAGTGAGTTAATGATCCTCTGGCACCTACTAGGAAATTCAGTGGGTGGGACTCTTTCAGTGCATTGGAGTAAGTTACTTTTCTGTCGCACTGAGATTGGGCTCACCAGAGAAAAGAGGAAAAGCACCCCAAATCGCCTTGCTTACTTGTTTACTCTCAAGAGTGCTCATTCACCCACTGGGCCAGGCAAAGCAGGTCAACAGACATTTCATTGTATGAATGTATAAGGGAATGCCTTTGGCATTTAGAACTCACTTCTCCAGCATGGTGAAGAATGACGTCATCTGAGCAAACAATGGAAATGTCCTGGCGGCCCCTGCTCCAAAGCTCACGCATGTCTGTCCTCGGTTTACACTGAGGCTTCGCAGACACAATTTCAGCGAGTTTGGACATCTGACTTCCTAGCTCACCAGAAGCTGGAAGCCACAGACTAAGGGAGGAAGAGAGGCGCTAATGTCAACCAGGATTCTGACAGCAAGTGGAAGCGATGAGTGACATTGTGTGCTAAAGGAAGAGCCTGGAAAGCTGCAAGAATCAGACATAGGAGTTGTGTGAGGACAACACACCTATGCCTCCCAGCATCTTCTCTGGGCGTCCATGAAATGCAGTTCAATATGTGAATAATGATCACAACGAGAAGGCCAAGGCAGCAAGAAAATGTTCAGTTGTGTTGAATATATTCTTCACAGAAAGGCATGAAACTATGAAATATAATTCTTAAAGCCATAGAGACAATGGCTAAATTATTTGTTAACTTGCCACTTAAGGCAGTACACAATTAGCTGGTTACCTCTTTAGGTGACAGTAGATACGTGGTCCATTGTCCATGTCATCCTTGCGGGGCGCCATGGCGTTTCCCCAACATGTGTCCTCTTCCACATACCATCCATGTAACTACTCCACACACGTCCCCCGATTACACACACTCTGCTCCCCACGTCTCACCCTCCACGCTCTCACACCCCAGACCCACTGCCTGTTCCACAGAGATGGACAATTTAAAGAAAGAAATGATTGCTGCAGCGGGCTGTGACATACTGGATGGGAGAATAGGCACAGTCCTCTAGATTTGCAGAGAACATTTCTCCTTGACCATCTCGAGCTGCTGCCCAGAAATACAGCAAAGAAAACAGCAGGGATCAAAGCTCAGTCTGAGATCAGGCAGAGCCTCTTTATCAATCTGAATCATAGGATGTCCAGAGAATTCCAAGGAAAGCCTAAATAAAACAAGCAGACTCCACATGGAGTCACCAATATTTCCCAGGGAAAAGTGTGAAGTGCTATTATCAGCCAACCAAAAACAGGACCTACCGCCTACAGTCTTCGAAAGGCTTTTAATCCAAGCAAGGAGGGTACCCTATGGGGCCAGCTCCAACTCACTGAGATGAGAAGCCTGAGCAGAGGTGGGCAAGAGAATAGTCCTGCATGGACAGGAGCCCCCAGCACTGCTGAAGGGCCAAGGGCCCCTGAAGCCACCAAGCTTCTGGAGAACAAGGAGGAAAGCTCATGTCCCCAGATCACACCATTCCACTCCACCTTAAGCATTTTCTGTGCTCCCACAATATCCGTGGTTTCCTCGTTCCTGTGATTTGGCTCTTAGCTCCATTAGCAACTCTAGAAGGTTCTACACCTTCCTCCATCTGTTTCCCTGAGTGGATTCCAGATGGATGCACCAGCAAGAATGGCTGAAACAAGAAGACCGGGCACATCCCTTGCCCCTGCCCAACTTTCCCAACCACCCAGGCCTAATAAAGCTCTTGCCTTAGGCCACAAGCCCAAGGTAGAGAAAGCATGCCATTTAGGATGGCCTAGCGAGGCTGGGGTAACACTCTATGTGCACACCAGCCCTAAGGAAGAGGTGAATCTGCACACTCACCCAGTGTGATTCCACAACAACCCTCCGTACAAAAGCAGAGGAGGGGCAAGGTTAGCATTCATGACCTCAACAGCATCATATCTCCTTAGCTCAAACCTCTGTCACTCGTCCACCAGGCCCAAGGTAGTAAAAAAGCGGGAGAAAATATCCATCCCAGTGGGGACAGACTGCCTTCACAATAAACAAAATGACTGCACCTCATTCCTACCTTCTTCAGCTTGCCACTTTTGGTGCCCACGAAAGCCAGAGAGTGATTCTTGTAGACGTATGCAATGACAGAAGTCATGCGGTCCCTGTCCTCCGTGAAGACAGGAATGCCACGCACCATCTCAGACACGCCCAGGGGGGCATTCATATCCAGGCCACAGAAGTTATCATCAATGGTTAAGAGCTGAAAATAAAAAAGCAGAAAAATTAGGGGGGAGCATCAGGGCAATTGGCAGAGGCATTGAGTTAGGGATATATAGAGCTAGAAGAATCCTTAGAGATGGGTCATCTGGTATCAATCCCTCCTTTTTTACATGAAAAAGTCAGCTCCAGAGAAACTAGGTGACCTGTCAACAGTCAATCTAAGAAGATTGTAGGACCATGACAAAAAATCACAGACCCTAGAGTCTCTTTTCACTGTACTCCGGAGTCTCTCTGCCCCTCACCAACCACTCCAGGTGCCAACTTGGTAGCTTAGATTGACTATCATCACCATCACATTGGAAAGCACTGGGCCAGGACCCATGAGCATGGGCTCCAAATGGCTCTGCTTGGGCCTAAGGATGTGGTCTCCACATCTACACTTACTGTTAACCAGACACACAGACGAAGACTTAAGAACGTAGAGTAGAGACCTAGAAACATTAGTACATGAATGACAATACCATGACAGAGGAATGTACAGACAATAGGTTGGGGAAAGGAGGAGTAGGAGAAGTGGAAACTTCATGAATGAACTCAACAGGACACAGTGGTGCCTCACTATGCCCCATATCAGGCTTCCTGTTTCTTGTAGAGCATGGTAAAAAGGGACAGCCCTAGCCTTATCATACCTACACCAGCATTTCCCAAAGTGTCTTCCATGGAACCCAAGCCCCCTAAGATGCTCTACCATAAAAGCGTTCCTCAGGCAAATAATTTTGGGAAATATAGTACATTCTAACACCATGCAAGAGATTCATAATGATTAGTAACAGGAAAGGTCTGAAAAGTCTTTTTAAGAAGAAATATGTTTAACATTCTCTCAGCCTTTCCCAAACATTTTATTCCCTAAACTATTTTGATCGGGCACCTGTTAGCATTCCTTAAACAGAATATTCCCTGGATACTCTGTGAGACACACTGACCCAGCTCTTGCTCCTGACTCTGAGACAATTTCATGAGTCCAGCAACAAATAGGAAAATTCTTCAGCCCATTTTCCCCAGTGTTTCGGCCGAATCTCTCCCAGTTTTACTCCAGGCCCCCAGATCCCCAAGTAAGCAGAGGGTCACAGTTGGGTTCTGTCCTACTGGGGAGTGTCAAAGACCTTGACAATGTCTGCTGAGGAGCCCCCAGTGCTTGCCACCACCTTGCAGCTTTGGTTTGGCACAGACCTCTCCGGGGCTCTAGGAACCTACATTGGATTTTCTCATCTTTCTCAGAAGAACTGTGTAGCCTTAGAAGAGTTATTCCATCTTCTCATGCTTTTATTTTCCACTCCATAAAGATGAAGGCAACAGCTCCTGCTTTTTGATGGGCTTCCATAAAACCTGTAGAGCTCATGCCTGTAAGTGTCTTTGGACTTTTCAGAGAAAGGAGTGAAATAAAATACAAGGTGTCACTTTTTTAAAGGCTTCAATCCAGCCAAAGAAAAAGGCATCTGGAGAACCAGCAGGCAGGCTCCTGCCAGCTGAGCTGCATGGAAGCGGCCGGTGCTGAGCTTTCCAGGGCCTCGGAGGCCCCTCGGCTCCCTCCCAGAAAGGGGGGTTGGAACGCGCCTTGTCCATCTCAGGGAAGGCAACGTGGTGAGCATCTAAAACCTCTCTCTGACCTCTGCCCTCCCTCCTATCATGGTGGAGGCAGCAGTCAGGACAGGGAGGGGGAGAGCATGGGCAGGCCCGGGCAGGCCATGTGCAGAGCAGATGTCTGCTCCATGCCTTTGATCTCCTCCGGCCTCTCTTTCAGGGTCTGGTCCAACAGCCCAGACCAAACACAACTCCTTCTTTCTCCAAAACAAGACAACTATAAGAGTCAAAGTTAGGAGAGAGCTTTCAAGGTCTAGTTTGATCTTTATGATTTTTTCCTAAAATGAGGAAATGGAGGAGGACACAGGTAGTGGAGGATGAAAGAGATGGACAGAAAGAGGAAGAAAAATCCAGATAGAGGGAAGACGATGCCTTCTCCCTGCTGGGCATTCTGAGGGTGGCCTCAGGCAGGCTGGGGATCCTCATGGCCTTGCCTCTTCCTGCCTCCGGTTCATAAGGAGTCCTCGTCCCTGACTTTCTCAGCCCTAAACTGTGCTGCAGGGACCTCTGCCATTAGCAAATGGACCTTGCCCATTATGACCCATTTTCCAAGTAGATGAGGCTGAATGATTTTCCGCTCTGCACAAGGGGAAACTGAGGCGGGGAGAAAGGCAGTCCACGTTTCACAGTCTCCCACCACTCCCAGCACAAACTCACGCCTCACTGACCCGAGGAGGCTTAGGCCACTCAGCCTAAGAATTGCATTTCTGAGTGGTCGGTTACTGAACACCATCCTTCCCCTTGGCTGGGCAGAACCCACACAAATAAGGAAATCACCACCTACAAGAAGAGAGGATGCATTTGGCCGGTTGCAGCACTGCATCACTGCTTGCTCAGAGCAGAAAGTCAGGGACCTGTGGATCCCCGCACCGTGGCACCTTGAGCAGCAAGGGGCTGGGTGAGGAACGTTTTCATGGCAGGAAGCCAGGACAGCTCAGCCTGGCGGCCAGGCCCTGCAGGTCTGCAGCTCGACATCTCCCGCAAGTCCCCATCAGGAGGCGGGTCTCGGGCTCCTCACCTGTACCTGCCCGTCGTCTCCCACATTGCCTCCCTCGTGATGTTGTCATCAGGCTCAAATGAGGCAACGGCTGCAGCTGGGGCTCCTAAGAAGTGTTGGGATTCCAGGGACAATGATGGCTTTCTCCCTAGGCTCTCCCACGCCTCAGTTTCTCCCTCTGAATGGAGCGCCAGTGATGAAGGTGGGATTGAGGCCTCTGACAGGTGCAGCCCAAGTCTGCAAGGATGCTGAGACCCCCCAGCTGTGGCATGAGGTGGCCTTACTCTGTTTCCTGAAAGCTGGGGCAATGGGGAGGGATTGTTAACACTGAAGTTGTGGAAGAAACACAGGACCTGGGTTCACATGGCAGCTCAGCTGCTTCCAACTACACAACGTGGCCCAAGCTCCTCCTGTTCTCTGAGCCTCCATTTCCTTGACTGTAAAATAGCAAGACAGGAGCGTCACGAGAGCTAGGTGCGATAACAGGCGTGAAGGCACTGGGTAAACTGGAAAGCACTTCATCATTATAAGGGGATAGTTCATGGTGATGTTTTTGATGTTTTTGATGTTTTTGATTCTGCCCAGAACAGGGTAAGATGGCTGCAGAGAGCAACCCTAGCATGCCTCCTGACCAGAACATGGCTCTCTGAGAACACCACTCCACTGGGTCTGAGCTGCAGCCACAGGGTAATTACCGCATGGGAGAAGGAGGAGGGAGAGGGTCCCACAGGGCCCGCAGACCCTGGGACGCCAAGGTATAGGGAGCAGATGCCAGGGCCATAAGGGCCTTGGAGGGGAAGGCTAATTGGTGAAAGCCTTCGACAGGTGAGGGTTGGCCCAGATTCCTGAGCACTCTGAGCAAGGAGGAGAGTGTCTGCTCTAGTCCCGGCGGAGCCCTCCCCTGGGCCCCACTAACAGTAAGATTAGAGCGGCAGCCTGAGGAACCAGGAAGGGACTGGACTCCACCGTAATCAGGAGCCCAGCCACACCTGCTGGCCCAGGTCATGCTCTTCCTCCACAAATACCCACGAATGAGCTATGGCCACCGTTGTCACACTTATTTATTAGACAGCAACTTCATTCTTATAAAGGAAAGATATAAGAGTCTGTTGTATGGGAATATATGTGGTGCCTGCTTGGGCCACCCTAGGAAAAGACCTTGAAGCCTCAGATGAGGCCACACCCTCTGGGGTCCCTTCTGCCCCAATCAGGAAGATAGCAAATCTGCTTTCCACAAATGTCCTCATGGGAGGCATGGCTTATAAATTAAGACTGGTGATCCACTGGATTTCAGTCTTGACCAGGAGCTCAAGGACGGGACCGTGTTTTATGCATCTTTGTACCCTTAGCTTAGTTCCTGGTTCATAGTAGGTTAAGACATATGTGTTGGATGGATGGATGGATGGATGGATAGATGGATGGATGGATGGATGATGGATGGATGGATGGATGGACGGATGGATGGACAACTAAACAAAAGCCTGAGTTTCACAGTGGCTAACACTGTGGAACTAGAGCCAAAAGGCCTAGGTTCGAATCCCAGTCCTGCTACTTAATGCTGTGTGAACTTACACAAGCTTTTAACCTCTCTGTGCCTCAGTTTATCATCAGCAGAATGGGGATAATAAGAACGTTATATACTTCATAGTGCTGTGGTGAAGATTAAATGATTTAATACATGTAGAACACTATCTGGCACTTAAGTGCTATGGGAGTGCTAACTCTATTATTATTTGTCATCGTTAGACAATTCAGACAATCTTTGTGAGTCTCAGTGTCTTTGGGGAAATTCACGGTACCTGCCTCAGAGAGGTGTTATCAAGATTAAAGGGCCTAAAGTTACTAAGATGAAATCGCAAAGGTGGAACTTCCTAAAGATCTATCAGGCCAATGACGCTGAAGTAAGGAGCAGAGGAATGGATTTAGCCCTATTCATTAGAAATGCAAATTCTTGGGCTCCCCTCCCTACCTACTGAATCAGAAACTCTGGGGGTGGAGCTCAGGGATCTGCATCTTAGCACCCTTCCAGGCGTTTCTGCTGCACACTGAGGTTTGAGAAGCAGTGGCCTAGATCACCTTGGAGGTTCCTTCCTTGCTGAGGGTGCCATAGACTGTGCCAAGGAGAGAATGGCATGTGACAAGTATAACCACTCTGCAGCACGACCTGCTGGACCCGGATGCAGAGAGCCCCCATGGCAGCCTCCCCAGGCCCTGCAAGTGGCCGTGGTGGAGGTGGTGTGGGGAGCCAGAGCTGACACTCTGAATTACAATCTAATAGCTTACCACGCTTCCCTCGCACACAGCGGCAAAGGTTACCGTGCAATTACATGTCGCTACATACAAATGACAGAGCAGTTACGGTTACTTTACCAATTACAGGGAAATTGCTCCCACTCTGCAGAGAGACTGGCACTCTGAAAAGCTCTATCATCTCCATGGAAAGGGGATTTTAAATGCTGCCAGCATCCTTCCTCTCATAGTCTCTCCAGGCTCTGGGGTGGTGCTGCAAAGCAGCCACCCGAGGACCCCAGAAGTGTCTCGTGGTCTCCGTGGAGACTCGCTGAGAAGAGCTGAAGAAGGTGGCAGATCCGGGAGACAGTGGGCACATGTCCTCTGGAGCCCCTTGGAACAGCCCCCAACCCCATGCCCTCATGACACACTCATAAGGAACCACTATCACCCTGACATCTGTGCTAATTCATCTTGAAGACCAAGCATGATGAGGTGGGGTGGTCACCTGATCTTGAAATCACTCCTCCCCTGGCTGGCCTGGCCCCTGAGCTGGTCCCTGATGGCACCTCCCCTGCCAAGTGGAGCTGTTTTAGTCCCACCCTTGGTTGCCACACCTTTGCAGAAACCCCACATTGAGTCTTTACTATGGAAAGGTCAGAAGTAGGCCAGAGCTCAAAGGTCCAAATGCAGTGCTAATGAGGTAAAGCTCACCAAGTTCATCCCCCTGTGGGCCAATTAGCTCAGCTCTTGGACACAGTCTCTTCCATAGCCATAGGCTGCCCCTCTTGCCCCAGGCATCCACTGTTTACAAATATCCTGAACTGATCCAAAAGAGGCCAACCAGGGAGCCAGTGGGGATGGACGGATGCAGCCGACTCCTCCAATCAGGGATGCTTCTGCCAACTGCTCTGCACCAGTAGCAGCAGTCTCTGAGCCCAGGTCAGAAAATACAAAGTCAGACCTTGTCCTCCCATTGCTCATGGGCAGTTCCTGGTCCAGCAGAGAGAGAAGTCCTTCCATCTGGGAGCAAACCAGCTCTATTTCCCTTCCTGAGCTCCACCACACTGACCCCCAAAGCTGGGAGGCCAGACCATTATCCAGAGGAAGAAGGCATCAGAGATTTACCCAAGCTCACCCACTGTGGAGCCTTTAGTTGGGCCTTTTTCCATCAAACTTTTGGTCTCTTAGGCTATTGGAATTCCTGTTTCCCTTAGGGGAAACTGAGGCACTAAATGAAAACCACACTATTTGCTGTTCCTCATTTATTAATTTGCCTAAGAACACTTAGGAAGGACCCACTAAGCACCAAGCACCAGGTGAGGACCCAATATGAAGATGAAAACGTCTCAGTTTCTGCCCCTTTCCTGGTTGAGAAGACAGACACAAGCCATGGTTAGACAAAGCCATATGTGCTCTGCTTCAGTTATACACCCCGCACTGGGGATACAGATGGCACGGCCACCAGCTGCCTGGGGAAATAGCAGGGCTTTGTGGAAGGATGTGGTGGGGCCCAGTTCTGAGTTCTCTGTGCAGTACAATGCATGGCCACTCTTTCACACATCGTGCTATTTCAGAGAAGGAAAATAACTCAAGATCTTAGAATCCAACAGCCCCATTTTACAGAAGAGGAAATTGAGGCCTAGAGAGTGAAATGACCCTCCCCTCCATGACCTATCAAGTTATGAGAAAATAGGTACCAGCACTCCAAATTCCCTGTCCAGAGGGAAGAAACTGATCTTACATACAGGCTTCCTCTGGGGTTGCTAGAGAGTGGCTCCAAAAAATCCTGTTCCAGCATCAGAGGACCTACTCTCAGGATCAGAGACTGCTGGGGGAAGAGCGGGGCCTCTACTTTTTTCCTGCTGTCCAGGATAGTGCTCTGCCCTCCGTGATCTCTGGAAGGAGCTAGCTCTCCCCTCCAGAGGAGGCCCTTAGCCAATCATCAGAGCTGGGATTCCTCCTTTCCTGGGCCTGTTTGTCCCAAAGGAAAGGGATAGCTGAAGTTTCAAAAAGAAATACAAGTTAGGAGAAAAAGAGGAGGGAAGCCCATGAGGTGCCTGCTGATATGGAAAGAAAAGGTCTTTAGATTCTTCATGCTCAGCACCTCTAAATTTCTTTCCATTAATTAATTACACTCACACACATTCACACACATGCTGGGAGCTGACCATTGCAGATCTCTGCTGGACATGGGAAATCAGTGGGATTTCTTCTTAAAGGGAGATATTGATCAGATAAGCTATAGTAGCTCATGTCCAAATATAGACTCCAGTCATACAGCTCTCCAGTTCTGGAAGATAATGATCACCCACTTATTGGGGGCCCTAGCTCAGATATGACCGCTGACCCATATGGTGCTCATATATGCACCAGGTTCTGATGTATCTGCCCCTTGAGATCACTGGGCACCCTCCAACGGCAGGGGGAGAGGTAAGCAGAGTCCTCAGGGAGGCAGAAACATCTCGGGGAGGCTCTAGTAGGCTTAGGTTTACTCTCATCAGAAAGCCTCTTACTCCATAAACATTCCCATGTGTTTGAGTGCTCATCTTTGCAACAAAGAAAGACATTTAGGGCCGGCCCTGTGGCTTGGTGGTTAAGTGCGCGCGCTGCAATGCTGGTGGCCTGGGTTCGGATCCCGGGTGCGCATCGAGGCACCACTTCTCCGTCCATCCTGAGGCCGAGTCCCACATACAGCAACTAGAAGGATGTGCAGCTATGACATACAACTATCTACTGGGGCTTTGGGGGGAAAAAATTAAATAAATAAAATCTTTAAAAAAAAAAAAAAAGACAGACATTTAAAAATTGGACTATACAACCCTCTGATTGCTTTACTGTTCTGCATAAACTTTCCATTCTCTTTTGTGACTTCTAACTCTCCCCTGAAGGTCTGCCAATGGCCCGTCCTGACTCTATGGGGTTGAACTTTCCAAAGCCACAGAAGTCTTGCAACAGGCGAAGGCTGGCCCCACACCTCGGCTGTGAGCACAGATATCGGAAATGGAACACAAGAAGGAGGCCTCAGCCACTTCGTTACTAATGCATTATCTCAGAATGATTCTTTATTATGTCTTTTTCAATGAGATTGTAGGAAAATGAATGTGTACAGAGAAACAGAGGGGAAGCCAGCAAACCACAGCCACAATAACCTAGTTAGACAAACATGTTATTGGAGGGACTTCATGAAAATTGGCTCAGGGTTGGAAAAACAACCCAACAAATTACACTAAGGTTCCCAAGAGCCAAGTGTCCTGTCTCTAAGCATCTCAGAAAGGAACGGTGCTGAAATATAGGATGGAAGGCCATGGTGTTTTAGGAGCTCCGCGTGTGTGTCTGTGTGTGTGTAGGGGGGGGCTTCTGATGCAAACATCCATCGAATTAGTGCACTTAACTACCTATGGAACAATGAAAGTGATTTGCTAAAAGCAACACTTATTTTTATAGTCATTTGGATATTTCTATGTGTTTTGAGACTGTCTGTGGCCCAATCCCACCATATATCTAAGTGGTCTTTCACCCACCATGATAACAAGCTATCCTTCTAACGTGAAGCTAATGCCACTAATTTGAGCTGCTTTCCCAGGAGAGGGGCGTTAAGCCATGCACACTCTCTGTAGGCCTGGCTGTAACCAACGTGAGCTGTAGCAATGCACCCCTCCTAGGAGTTGCTGAGTATAGCGGGCAGAAAGCAGCTCCAACTAGGATCTCGGGGGTTAAACCTATGACCTTTTCCTCATTAGCTCAGCCATTGAAAGCCCGGGTTCCTCCCTCTGACAAGCAGACAGGGCCATGACACCATGACCCAAGCTATGGGCCAGCCAAGCAAGAGAATCAAGATCCAGACTCCACTGGGCCAGTTCTGCAGATGGCCACCACACTGGGCTAGTCCAGCAGTCAACACCGGACCCATGGGACACACCAGGGAAGACATCTCAGTATTGCGAACAGAACCAAGCAAAACCCATCTGGGTGCTGCCCCTCTCCTTTTGTACCTTAGCTGCAGAGGTCCTCAGTGCCTACATGTCAAGGGCAAAGAAACCCCATGCAGCCCATCAATCCCAGGTTCCCACTCCCCGCCCAGTCTACTGTAGACAACCTCAGCCACCACTAGAACTGTAATTGGAGTGGGGCACGCCACAATGATTAAGTTTGTGTGTTTTCTGGCGGGCGCTAGGAAGCAGTGGCCCTGCTCGCCAGGCTGAATTATGGGGTAGGTCATTCCCTTGTTAGAGGGAGTAAATTTTATTAGCCCCACTCTTGTTGCCGTGTATCTTCCCCTCTTGCTTTTCAGGCCCGTGTGTGAGTCTGGATAATGTTGCCTGCATGCGGGATAAATCAGCCAAACAAATCCCATTATATTTTGGAACACTGACAGAGACACAGTAATGACACCGAGACCGGGGAAAGATGCGGGCTTTCTTCTCTCCCGCTGATCCCGTTTCATGAACGTGGACGGCATGCGGGGCCCAGTCCACTAGGAAAACCATGCAAATCAACAGGCCAAATGGAGAATTCCTTTAGTTGTCTTTTTTCTTCCCTCCACCAACTTTGTTAATGAAAGGAAGCAAGCGCCGTGTGCCGACTCGTAGTCATTCCCTCTGCCTTGCAAAAACTAAGGGACACCTGAAGGTAACAGCAGGGAGGTCTGGCCCGAAGTGGATCCTCTCCTTCCAATGCCTTGACTTAGCATTCACAACGTGCGCCGGAGGGAAAGGAAGGTGAGTGGAGCCTATTCCAGGCCAGGGATACTGAATGTGACATCTGGGTTAGGGGCAGCCCAAATCTCTCAAACGCCGATATTGCAGAGAAAAAAGACAAGTATGAAATCACAGCAATATTATTAAGTCCCTTTTTGTCCCATCGGGTGGTTATTATAACCAGAGGAAAATATACAGATGGTGCTCTGAAGATGTTTAAGTGTCCTACAAATATAAGGGGCTCTGTGTCTGTCATTATTTGTTAATATCTGTGTATTTCTCTTTCCTTAGGAGTCTCAGCACACTTTATTAAAGGGATATTATTTTACCACTTCCTTCTTGAAGATGAAAGGTATAATTCAAAGCAAAAGGAAACTGCTCACCAGCCCAGTGACATCTCATGAGCTGGGACTGGCTGAGACCCAAAGGTCCAAACTCTCAGGCCAGTATCCTGGCCAAGACGCCACCCTGTGAGGATGACAGGAATTGAAGGAAAGCACTAGAAATGCAGATCCGGATTGTTAAATCAGGCTGGTCTGTGTGCTGATTGAAGGAGAGGTTCGGCTGCCAATTTTGGCTGGGCTATCGCACACCCTATGGGGTGCGTGTGTGCACGTGAGAGAGAAATCTCGCTGTATTAGCTGCTTCGTGTCGTGTGTGGGTGAGGGAGATTAAGTCACAGAAAGAGGGAGGCAGAAGGAGTCTCCGAGATGACCGTGCAGAGAGTGAGTGTAAGTGAGGTAGTGGGACACAGCAGAGAGAGCAACAGGTAGGAATGAGGGGCAAAGGACTCCACGAGAAAATGAGTCCGACATCCAGAACACGGAGAACGCGTGTGCACACGTGGGTGTTTTCATAGGCGTGCAGACCTCTGTGCTGGGGTTCATGAAGTAGACGGCTCAGCAATAGGACGCAGCATTGCATGGCCCCACATCCTGATCCCTGACTCGGTAAACCCTGTACTGAGGTCTCTTGACAGCTGTCTGTGTTAAAATTCTGCATATCTGATTCCTGGGTCCCATCACTCTCCTTGCTGACTTGATGGGCTCTAGGGTAGCATCTTGGGAGGATGTGCCCAGGCTAGGAGGCCAACTCCAAGCCCCTTCCTCTCACCAGGCCCAGCATACCACCCAGGGCTTGGCCACTATCCTGTATCCCAAAGTGCATTTGTACTTAGCTGGGAGGCAACTTTCATTGCAAAGCCCACTGGCCAAAAAGAGAAAGCTGGGTGACATGTCAACTGAATACCTGGAACCGAAGCCATCTCAAAGGGGAGAGGGGTGAAGACTTGATTCTATAAAGATTGGGGTTGTGATATGGCAGCCCCCCAAATGCTAAACCAGAAGTCTGGAGTATGGGGTTAATGGGCTGTGAGGGGTGAGTGTTTGTGCCAATGTGAAAGGAGATTTGTGATGTGTGCTCTCACCGGGACTTAAGTGTGGTATACGGCGTGCATGTTTAATGGGCCACAGTGTGTGTGTGTGTGGTATGTGTGTGTGTGTGCGTGTGTGTGTGTGTGAAATGTAGTGGAGTTGAGAAGGCAGGGCTGGGCAAGCAAGAGGAGGAGTTCCTGGTCTGAGAGAGGACTGTGACTGAGCAGAAAGAGAAAACTCTGCCCAGTGCCATAAACAACAGGATACATCCCCTCTAGTCAGAGCCGCACTTCCTGCCGACAGGGAAAGAAAACACCCCAAGCAGACTGGCAGAAACCAGCACCCAGAGCCTGGGATGGCTGCCTGGCCCCTCCGGATGCTCACTCTCCTGGAGTTTCAGGATCCCAGGCGCCAGACGAACCTCAATGACCATCCAGGCTGGGATGGGAGGCCAGCCTGCGTCCAGGGGGTGACCCTGTCTGGGATGTAAGAGTCAAAGCAACAGCACGTATGAATGGGGTTCCCCTTCACCACTCCTCGCTGTGGGACATGAAGCAAAGCTTGGGGTTAAAAATCAAAAGCTCAGTCCCTGTGCCTCTATAACCCTTGTGGGGCTGGGCAGGGCTGGTAGGTAAACCGGACACTAGATAGGCGCTTGGTCTAGCAACGGTTCTCAACCAGGGGCTTCCGGAAATGCGGGACGCTTTTCTAGTTCTTGCTGACTGGGGAGTCCCATTGGCTCTAGGGCCCCAGACCGTAAATGCCCTGCAATGCCCAGACAGTCCCTGCACCATGAACTGTCCCACCCCAGACACCACCAGCACACCACTGAGAAACACCAGCGGGAAAAGCACTAGCTGAGAATTAGGATGCATAGTAGGTTCCAGTCTATGAATTACATGACCTTGAGTGAAGTACTTGACTTTCCCGTTCCTCCATTTCCTCAGCTGGAGAGGATGTCTGCCTTTTCTATCATCCTACAGCACTGTGGAGGGAAGAAAAGGAGGAGATGAACCCCTCTCTAAACTCTCAGGCACTGTACAAACTCCTGTAGTGGCATCGTCAGGCAGCTCAGAGGCCACCAATCTGCTCCCACTACTGAGGCTTAACAGGCGGGAGGCGGTGATTCTGGATAATAGTTTCTACCCCAAGGACCTACATTTTCTGTAGCAAGGTCACTCTTAAGTTCAAGTCTTGAGGGGAAGATTAAGAAGCTGATTTTTGCCCCATCCAACCTTATCAGCACTAAAGCCAACACTGCCTGACTCCTACGTCCACTTCTCAATTGGTTCCAAACTCAGGGAAGATTTAAATGGAGTGAGCGACTGTCACTCCCATGACCATAGCCATTGTTCCCCTCACACAGGCCGAAATGACCTGTTGAGTGCATCTCTGTCCTGGGCTCTTGGGCTCCTGGAGACCGATGTCACTTCATGATTCTTGGCATCCACTGGGAGAGAAAATATTGCCAAGGGCCTAATAAATGTTTCATCCATTCATTAAGTCATTTGGAGGCAGAAGGGCTAGTGTTCTGTGAGGTTATCCCAGAAGGCTGAAGAAAGGTTGAGGAGGTATAGATAGCCATGCTTGGAGGACTCCAGGATGGCAGGCCGCTTGGCCCATGTACAACACAAGAGCCTTGGCCCACAACAGCACACTCTCCAGCCCGTCTGCCTCACTCCAGCTCAGGAGCGTCAGGGCTCCCAGAAAAGGGCTGGGAGCTGTCACCTTGGCCCACTCAGGGCCATGGCACATGACAGAAGCCACAGGCTATGGGATCCTCATCCCAACTGTCATGTGCTCTGCAAACAGAGGGTTTCAGGAGCCTGGGTGGCAGCCTTCAAAAGGACCAGACAGAGGGACCATCCCAGTGCCGAGCAACAGAAACAGACAAATTATGTCATTATCATTAACCCACCTGGATGCATATCAGCAAAGGGCCTCGAGTTGGTCTTTACTCCCCTGAAGCCCGAGACAAACTGGGACCCCTGGCTGATCCCTCTGGGACCCTTCTTCTGCCCATGCCTTCCTGGGATCCTTAGAGCAATTTTCAGATGCTAGCCCATTTGTTCTTGGATACTTCTTTCCATTCAGGCTGGGAAAAACCAGGACAGAGGAAAAGAATGGCCCAGAAGGCAAAGGTAGAAGCTGCTACCATCCTCCACAAGCACGAGAAAACCCCTTGGCTGCTTCCCCAGCCTCTATACCCAACACCCACTCAGGGATTTGCATCTGCAACGAGCGTTTACATTCCCGGCAACACATTCTCCTGAGGAGGCCACTCCTAGCCGGCTAGCCCTTATCTCTGACGTGGGCTCAGTAAGCCTTTGTGAATCACCTGAAATAAAAAAACCAGGGAGCTCTCTAGGGGCCTGCAGACTGAGCTCCAGCCTCACAAGCCAACACTTCTCCCTCCGCCTGGTCACCAGGCTGTAGCCCACCACGTGGCTCCACGGATGCCCCATGGCATGGCAGGCCGAGTTGCACAGGTGTTCTCTTCCCTGAACACAGCCAAAGGGGCAGCTGGGGCCTAGTGAGGGGGTCAGGGGCCCCAGGACTTATATTGCTCCCTGCCTGAGTTCTGGAGGCATGAGTTCAGGGGAAGGAATGTGGGTCCCAGGAAATGGAAGGGGCCAGAAATTCCAGAAGAGTCCCACGGGATAAGCATTCTAGCCTAGGGAATCAGGACAACAGGAGCACAACAAAAATGAATCACTGGTCAAAATGTACAAACTTTCAGTTACAAAATAAATAAGTCCTGGGGATGTAATGTACAGCATGGTGACTATAGTTAATAATACTGTATTGTATATTTGAAAGTTGCTAAGAGAGTAGGTAGATCTTAAAAGTTCTCATCACAAGAAAAAAATTTTGTAACTATGCGTGGTTAACTAGACTTATCGTGGTGATCATTTCACAGTATATACAAATATTGAATCATTATGTTGTACACTTGAAACTAACACAATGTTATATGTCAATTATATCTCAGTTAAAAAAATAAACCACTAATCCTACTCCCTTTTCAAGCTCTTTGAGTTGTAACCATGATAAAACGCACAGGAGACCGCTACCCTACAAACACAAGACCTAAAAGTCAAGCTCCTGGGCCTTACGCTCCCCTCCTCCATTTTCCTACAGCTGAAACGCCATAGGACAGAGGCCATCTGAGATTCGGTTCCGCTTCACAGGCCTCAAGGGAATGTTGGACTCAGAGGCAAAAAAGAACTCCAGAGTTCATCTCCTCCATCCCTGCCTGAAGGCAGGATGGGAAAAGGAAAAGGAACCCAACAGCCATGTGAATAGGTGGAGGAAAAGCTGGGTTTGCAAATGGTGTGCCCACAAGGACCCTCAATAGGGATGCTCAGGAGCCTGGCCTGGCTGATAGCATGTGAAACTTGTGTGGTCTGAGCTGAGGCCCAATGAGGTGTAGCCGAGCGCCGGAGCAGAGAAACTCGAGTATCCGCCAAATCAAAGGAAACTGATACTGTGCATTAAAAGCCGCGCGGCCTTTTCGAGCGGCTGGCGAGACAGCCCCAGCCCTGTGCCGAGTTTCTGGCCTCGTCCTTTCTGCTCTCAGCCTGAACTTGCCTCTAACTTGAAAGGGCTAATTAAAGCCAAAAGAAAAAATCAAAAGCTTGTTATCTGGCTCCATTACTCCCAGGCCCGGCATTTGCCTGCCTCTCAAAGCTGTTTTCCCTCTGTTCTCTCCAAGGCCACCACGCAGTGTTGGGACCTGCAGCTCTGCAGACGTCCATGACGAACTTCGCTTTTTGTTCTGTGGCAGGGAGCAAGGGCGGGACAAACACCTGCCGACGGGCAGCCAGGCCAATCCCTGAAGCTGATTTTACTCCCAGAAGCATCGCCCCAAAAGACAGGATAGGAGCAAGTTTTCTACGGAAAAGTGTCTGCAGAAAAAATAGCCAATCCCTCTGATCTCAAAAGAACTTGTTATTTAGTAAGCACACAGCATAAACTTGCCATTTCCTAACACAGGGTGTATGTGCATGTTCATGGGGGTATTTATTGTATATGTGCACACGTGCGTATATAGGTGTGTATGTGCGTGCGTGCATGTGTGCAAGTGTGGCAATGAGAGGCAAGGGGGATTCTCCTCAGCGCTGTCTCTGCCATTCACTCACAAGATATGTGAGCTTGAGCAATCCATTCCCCTTGTTGGGTCTCCAAATGAAAGTAAAGAGCAGAGGATGTCTAAAGGCCTTCTCCAGGCCAACGTTCTAATGCATCTCCCCAGGGACCTACACTTGAGTGTGTGATGGACACACACACAGCACAGCAGTGGGCCTGTCATTTATTGCTTTCGTTTGGGAGCAGTCCCTGGTGCTCCAAGTTTATAAACCTGCCTCGTAAACTCTCTTGACTGGATCAGCTACTGTCCCAAACCAAAGGCCCCAAAAGATATGTCACCTGCTAGGGCTCAGCAGACACAGTGGAGTCCCTTCAATTCCCTGGCCTGGCAGTGATTGTCAATTTGTTGCTTTCTTTGGCCCACGGCACCTCTCCCATTTCCTTTGTGACACTAGGGGTCTCTTGGCTTTTCAGAACCTCCAAGAAGAAATGATATCTTTTAGTTTCAGCCAAGGTAACTGGAAAACTCAGCCTAGGCCACTGGAAAACAGCCGGAGCCTAAATGTTAGGGCATCAAAGGCAAACTCTGCTGAGTTCCTTCTTTCTCCTCGGTCTCCCCCACCCCCACGCCAAATCCCAATGACTGGAGAAGTGGCCTCACTGCACGCTGGGGTGGGGGGGGTGCCAGTGTCCTCTGAGACCTGCTTGGCAAGTAGCCATACTTTATGGGGGGAAATTTACACTTTTTTTTTTTTTTTTTTTTGGTGAGGAAGATTGTCCCTGAGCTAATATCTATTGCCAATCTTCCTCTTTTTGCTTGAGGAAGACTGGCCCTGAGCTCACATCCACGCCCACCTTCCTCTACTTTATATGGGACGCCGCCACAGCATGGCTTGATGAGCAGTGTGTAGGTCTGCGCCCGGGATCCAAACCCGCAAACCCTGGGCCACCGAAGCAGAGCACGTGAACTTAACCATTACACCACCAGGCCAACCTCAAAACTTACATTTTTTAAATCAGTCAAAATACATCTTCTTAATATGGAATTCTACCAAAGTTTAACTAGTAGTCAAGAATCACATCTGTGCAAATGCGTACTTCTACCTGATGGGTAAATTTTCCTTTTTTCTCTCTACATTAAGATTACAGGATAGATTTTCTCAAACTAGGTTCATAATCTTTTAAATGGGCAATAAAAAAGAAAAGAGGACAGGAGAGTGACATAGGGCATAGAAGATGCCAACAGCTGAGCCTTCCAAGTCACTTGAAGAATGATTGAGAAAAAAATCTAGATCTTTCTAAAGATGAACAGACGTCAAGCCACAGAAAGACAGCTGCTTTTCATGTCTGATCTCAAGTGAGTTAGGCTGGGAGAGGCAGGAGGCTGTAATCACCCAGCAAGGCAGCAGCCTGAGTTCCAGCCCGTCCCTCAGGTCCCACAGGCCCTGGGAAGGCCTCCTACACCAACCCTTCATCTCCCCTTCCCCTGTTACCTTCAGCATTCCTGCCACCCAGAACTGTTCCGTGGCTGCTTCCTAACTTAGTGACGTGTCTCTTCCATGGAACTGCGCACACAGAAGATGCTTAATAAATGCTGTTTTCTAAGCAAGCTCTACTTTCCTCTCAGTTCACTGGCCTCTCACCTACTTCTTCTGCTCTCCTTTTGCCATTTCCTAAAGATACACAAGGGGCTAAAAACATAACTCTCCTGAAGTTTTTTATGTACCCCAAATGTGGCATGACTGGCCGAATACACCCAGTAATGGTTTTATTCTAAGCTCCCTCCTCACTCCGTCAATGGTTTTATTCTAAGTTCCCAGGAAAGTGATTGGCAGGCATGGTCGCTGAGAAGGGTGGGTACCCATCTTGTCCCACAGCACACGGTAACCTAGCCTTCCACAACGCCTGGTACATATGACATCTACGTAACACAATCCCGCCTACTCCTAGCACTACATCCTATAACCAGGGAGCCAATACGGAACAGAAGAAAGGACCGTAATAGGACATCTGTGTTTTAGCTCCAGCTCTGCCTCTTGTAAGCTCAGTCATAGTCACAGCACATTTGAGCTGGTGATGATTAGAGTCTGATGAGACCCAGAGATGGGATATACTTGTCCCATCTGAAAAACGGGACAGGTGATTAACACCCCACAGAGGCCACAGGCTAGGCCCTCCCTCCACACCACGCCATCACGCCCCGCAGCCCCTCCTCTGACTCACCGCGCTGCTGCAGGGAATGTCCTTCACCTTGAGCCAGGCCAGGTCCAGCGTGCCCTCGCCCCGGTAGCAGGACTGCAACCGCTCCTTAATGCGGTCGTTGATCTGCTTCAAGATGAAGATGCACAGGGCCGACTCATCCAGGGATTTCATTTTCCGCTTCTGGCCCTTGGAGAAGACAGTGAAAAGGAGATCATCCTCTGAATGGACTCCGAGGGTCCGGGCAAGCATGGCCCCGGCTTTGGACAGGTAGGCAGCCTGCAGCAAGCGGTACTCCACCCCACTGCGCTCACAGCCGATGGGCACCTCCACATAGGAGTTGAAGGCAGTGTCCTCCTTGCAAAGCCTCACAAGCTTGGACGTATAAACCTGTTCCTTTGTGGTGGAGCCTGGGGGAGACACCATCTCAGGCTGAAGGGTCAAAAAGTAGACAAAGTTGCCACTGCTGAAGCCATAGACATAGTAGATATCAAAGTCAGGGATGACGGTGAAGGTGTCGGAAGGGATCTTAATCATCGAGGCCACAAACTCATCATGGAAGACGTAAGCGAACATGCCATCTGCCTCCGAGTTCTTGGTCAGCTTCCGGCTGGAGATGGTAGGGAAATACTCTGGCTTCCCATCCACTGCGGTGGCAATGAAGAGCTTGTCGTCCAGGTTGCTGTAGGAGACGATCACTCCAAAGACCGAGCCACTCTCGTTGACTCCCGACAGGTAGTGTTCCTTCTTGTGAAAGGGCTCCCCCAGCTTGAAAAGGTCCTCCAGCCTCAGGAGCTTGCAGATACCTTGATACAGGCTCCCACAAGCAATCAGCCTGTTCTCCTTGTAGT
Organism: Ceratotherium simum simum; assembly: GCF_057802395.1. Taxonomy (NCBI): domain Eukaryota; kingdom Metazoa; phylum Chordata; class Mammalia; order Perissodactyla; family Rhinocerotidae; genus Ceratotherium; species Ceratotherium simum. The sequence goes on from NC_141900.1 coordinate 88,275,619, forward strand.
CTATCAGGAGCATCTTGTTGACGTTGTTGGTCGTGGTCAGGGGCTCATTGCATGTCTGGACGATGCGGGGTGGGTAACACTTGGGGTTGTCCTCATCTGGCCCTGTCTGGTGGGTCACCAAGACCTTCAGGTCACTGGAGAGCTTGTAGATCCGGTTGACAGCCCCCAAGTAAATGTGTCCTGTCCTCTCATCCACCACCAGGTGGTTGAAGCCCTCAGCTGGCTCCCCGCGGAATGTGACAAAAGACCGCTTCTGGGACAGCGGGGGTGGCTGCCGGGGGAGCAGAGTGGAGGAGCCCATCCCCACCATCAGGAGATGGGAGAGCAGGCAAGTCCAGTTCCAAGGCATGGCTTTCATTTCAGAGACTGGTCCTAGCGGCACGGCAGCACTCAGCACAGTGGGCTCCTCAGAGCGCCAGGCCTCAGGAGTGGTGGCTCCCTATGGAGGAAAGGAAAGATGTGATGCTGCAAGACAACAGTGGAGGCTTAGTTTCACCCCATACCTCGTCTGGCTGGACCCTCAAAGCATTCTGCACATGCAAAAACAGAGAACTGCATTGGGGGAAGCTGCAGGCCAAGGCACCCAGCCCCCGTGGGTGTGTGGGACAGCCAGAGCCGCGTGGCAGCAGCCCCAGGAGGGTACTTCAATCATAATAACAGTAATAATAGTGACGGTAATAATAAGGATAATAGTGATGATGATGATGATGATGAGACACAGCCATTGACTGTCAAGAGCCTGACTTTGTGTCAGTCACTATCCAGCACCTTCCAGAGACTGTCTCATTTCATCTTACACCCCCTTCAGTACTGGGTGTCTTCCACCTGCCCCTCCAGATCCACTCCCCACCCTTCTCTGTGCCCAGAAGGCTGACCTGAATGGATTGCATGTCCATGGGCTCCCTGCCCTCAGGCCTGGTTAGATGCAGCCAGTGGGGAGCATCAACAGCCGCTGGCAGGAGAGGAGAGGATAGGAGGAGCAGGGGGGCTGCATGCACTGGCCCCCACCGTTGTCAAGGTCGCAGTGCCCTGGGCAGGCCTCTCCACATGGCCTCCCCATCTCCAGGGTCTGTGGACCACCTTCTCCCCGCCCCCATTTGATCCTAGAGGAGGTAACAGGGCCTTACCGTTCCTACCCCAAATACTGCCCTGCCTCTTAAGGAACAACACCTTTGTCAACAGCCCCTTTATTAACCTTCACACAAATGACCAAATTTGCATGTGCAGTTTCCTGCGGGGACCCAGACCTCTGAAGGAAGCAGTACTGTTATCCCCATATTACAGCTCAGGGAGGTCGTGTACCTTGCACAGCTAAAAGCAGTAGAGGCTGATTCAAACCCAGTAGCCCAAGTCCGTAGCAGGTTCTCATTCTCCCCTCCTAAACCGTCTCAGTTTACCCCAGCCAGGCACAGAGCGGGACACACACCGGTTACCGTTTATAGGCAGCAGAATAGTTCAAACAACCCCTTCTCAGGGGCTGTCTGTTACAGCCCGGCCCTCTGGGTCTGCACCTACTGCCAGGGAAGCTTCTCCTTTGCACCTCCACTGCCAGACTGCACATGAGGCCAAACCAAAACCCACATCCTGGACCCCTTCGCATGGCAGCAGCAACCTGGTCCTCTGGGTACACTGCCCGGCTCTGGACCTGATGTCATTTTAACGAGGCAGATCTTGGCTGCCT